>NC_138027.1:4737694-5952898 GCF_964106645.2 Podarcis pityusensis
CCCAGCCAGGTGGGTGGCATGTAAATAACAACAAGAAGCTGGTTCTTGCCTAAAGGTAAAGGGACCCCTGACCATTAGGTCCAGTCGTGACTGACTCTGGGGTTGCGGCGCTCATCTCGCTTTATTGGCCGAGGGAGCCGGAGTACAGCTTCCGGGTCATGTGGCCAGTATGACTAAGCCGCTTCTGGTGAACCAGAGCAGCGCATGGAAATGCCGTTTACCTTCCCGCCGGAGCGGTACCTATTTATCTACTTGCTCTTTTTCTTTTTTCTTTTTCTTTTCTACTTTCACTATGACGTGCTTTTGAACTGCTAGGTTGGCAGGAGCAGGGACCAAGCAACGGGAGCTCACCCCATTGCAGGGATTTGAACTGCCGACCTTCTGATCGGCAAGTCCTAGGCTCTGTGGTTTAGACCACAGCACCACCCGCTTTTCCTTAGGACATCCCTATTTTCATCGGAGAAATGTTGGAGCATCTGGAGTTATGCGCCCCTCGAGCCAAGGAGATAAGTACAGTGGTACCTCGGGTTACAGACGCTTCAGGTTACAGACTCCGCTAACCCAGAAATAGTACAGTGGTGCCTCGCAAGACGAAATTAATCCGTTCCGCGAGTCTCTTCGTCTTGCGGTTTTTTCCTCTTGCGAAGCACGGCTATTAGCGGCTTAGCGGCTATTAACGGCTTAGCGGCTTTAAGAAAAAGGAAACAAACTCGCAAGAACTCGCAAGACGTTTCGTCTTGCGAAGCAAGCCCATAGGGAAATTCGTCTTGCGGAACGACTCAAAAAACGGAAAACTCTTTCGTCTTGCGAGGCATTCGTCTTGCAGGGCACCACTGTACCTCGGGTTAAGAACTTCAGGATGAGAACAGAAATTGCATGGCGGTAGTCGGAGGCCCCATTAGCTAAAGTGGTGCCTCAGGTTAAGAACAGTTTCAGGTTAAGAACGGACCTCCAGAACGAATTAAGTTCTTAACCCGAGGTACCACTGTAACTAGACAACCTTTAGAAGACATCTGAAGGCAGCCCTGCATAGGGAAGTTTTTAAATGCTGAATGTTATATTATGTTTTCATATATGTTGGAAGCCGCCCAGAGTTGTTGGGGCAACCCAGTCATATTGGTGGGGTAATAATAATAATAATAATAATAATAATAATAATATATAGGGTGTCCCTATTTTCATTGGAGCAATGTTGGAGGGAAGGAAAGGGCTGTCAGTGGCTCCTAGCCAGGATGTCTCTGTTCTGCCTCCACAGTTGGAGGCAGGGATGCTTCTGAATCCCAGTTGTGGGTTTCTGCGAATAGAGGATGTCGGACTAGACGGGTCACTGGCCTGATCCAGCCAGCTCTTTTTACCTCCTGCTGGAGAACTTGCTGCCAGCTGACGGTGACCCTCAAGGTCCCTTTGTCTCCAGCCTGGCAGGAGCCTTTGACCCCGCCAAAGGGGGACCTGGGACAAATATGTGAGCAGGCTCCCTCTGAAAGGCGCCCCCTCCTCCTCCTCCTCTCCCCCCCCAACCCACAGCTGCTGCTGCTGTTGGCTGAGCAGGCAGGCTGGGGAGGTGGACAGGTTGCTAAACAAGCTAATTAGATCAAGGGGCTGGTGAAAGAGAGCCCCAACTGTCAGGCTGCGGGAGTTGTGAAAAAGTTAATTCGATTAAGTTTCCCCTCTAAACTAATTAGGCAGCAGGCTGCCACGCGAGAGGAGGGGAGGGGGAGACGGCGGGCAGGCCCCTTGCTCATGCCTGCCCAAAGCCAGGGGCAGAATTGGGCACACTGCGCGGAGAGATGGCGGGAGGACAAAAGGAGGAGAGAAAAAGGCTGGAGAGGAAGGGGAAGATGGGAGGGTGGGGGGAGCTCTGTGCCACGGCACCTGCCTTGCGGTTTAGTCCCTGGGGTCTCCAGGTAACGGGGCTTGGGAAGACCCCCCCCCTCCACACCGACAATCTCTGTGCACAGAAGAAGCCTTGCACTGAGCTAAGGTTTGGGGAGCTGATAGGGAATGGCTGTAGTTCGACACTACGGCATCTGGAAGATCTTGGATTCAGTTTCCAGTGCCATCTCCAGGTAGGGATCAAATCCTGGAGAGATGCAGTCCTCTGAGGCATCTCTCCTCATCCTCCTGCTCCTCAAAGCTAAGCCTTCATTATTTTGGTTGCATTGGAGTGGTCGGTCCTTTTGATGCTTCCAAGTGGTGTTGTTGTTTAGTTGTGTCCGCCTCTTCATGACCCCCTGGACCAGAGCACGCCAGGCCCTCCTGTCTTCCACTGCCTCCCGCAGTTTGGTCGAACTCATGCTGGTAACTTCGAGAACACTGTCCCACCATCCTGTCCTCTGTCGTCCCCTTCTCCTTGTGCCCTCCATCTTTCCCAACATCAGGGTCTTTTCCAGGGAGTCTTCTCTTCTCATGAGGTGGCCAAAGTATTGGAGCCTCAGCTTCAGGATCTGTCCTTCCAGTGAGCACTCAGGGCTGATTTCCTTAGGAATGGATAGGTTTGATCTTCTTGCAGTCCATGGGACTCTCAAGAGTCTCCTCCAGCACCAGAATTCAAAAGCATCCATTCTTCAGGCAATCAGCCTTCTTCATGGTCCAGCTCTCACTTCCATACATCACTACTGGGAAAACCATAGCGGTCAGTCCTTTTGATGCTTCCAAGTACTAATGGTTAATTTCCCCAGGTGTCACCTAACAAAGGAGTTCCCCCGACTTCATCAAAGCTTGTTGACTGACCAGGATTAAAGAGTGGTACATACTTATGACATTTACTTTCACTCATCACATGCGAATTGCTGATGCTCGGGTGGAGGTGGCACATTCCAATACACATGGATCTTGATTACGGTACATTCCCAAAGTCTGACACACGTTATCTTACACATAAACACTAATTAAACACCTCAAACTCCTAGCATAACCCCCTTTCTAATACACACTGAGACTGCCGTGCAGCATACCCCGTTATAACATACAAGTCCTAACTAAATCCTAATATTTATTAGCCTAAAGATAAACACCACAGATCTATTACCACACGTTGTTCAGCCTTATCGCTCTTCCTCCCGAGAAATCTGGCCCTGCAGGACAGATCTGTGCTTCCTGCGGGTTTTTCAGACCCTCACAACAAACTCCCAGCCCTGCCCAAGACAGAGCCAGATTTCTGAAGGTTCTGGATTCATGGCAAACTCATCTGGAATTTGTCAAGCTGGATATCTGCCTCCAGAAGACTTGCTAACTGAGACGCTGCACCCATCCATCCAGGTCTAGCAATTGCTATTTGTGGCTGCAGTGAAACTGCACAGAATGACAGAGCTAAAGGGGAACCCAAAGGACATCTGGCCAGTCCACCCCCCTGTGGATGCAGGCCGTAGGCAGATGAGGTCAGGTGTGTAGCCTCGGCTGGAGAGTTGCTGCCTGTCCGTGTAGACAGCACTGACCTTGATAGACCAATGGCCTAACTCAGTATATGACGGGGTCCTGTGTTCCTACAACAGCTGCTGTGACGGCATCTCGATAGATGCTCCATCAACCTCTGCCTAAAACCATTGACAAAGGAGAGTCTGCTGCCTTTCAAGGCTGAAGATGAACAGATAGTACTGTGAGGAATTTTATTTTATTTCCCCCAATGTTTAGTCTAAATGGTTTATTTCATTTCATGAAATTCACACACCGGTTGATTGTTAAAACAGAAAACAAAAAACCCTCAAAGCATTTGACAAAAAGAATAAAACAATAAAAGGAATGGTAAAAAGAGTTAATACAGTAGAACATTTCAAAAAACTAAAACCAGCAGTAAACTGAAAACAGATTAAGAGACAGGTCATAGAATCATAGCACCGTAGATTGGATGGAATTCCAAAGGTCCTCTAGTCCAACCCCCTGCAATGCAGGAATCCCTGACAGATTAACACCCAACCTCTGCCTAAAAACCTCCAACGAGGGAGAGTCCATCACTTTCCAACAGAGTCTGTTTCACTGTCAAACAGCTCTGATTGTCAGAAACTTCAGTAAGAAGTTTAGTTGAAATCTCCTTTCTTGAATCCATCGGATCGAATACTACCCTCTGGAGCAGGTCAAGGTTCCACATACCGGGGCAGAATTGTATAAACGAAAATGTTTCTAAGCAGGCGCCGCAAAGAGTGTAGCGAAAGCGCCTGCCTGGTGTCAACAGGCAGGGAGTTCCAAAGTGTAGGTTCCAGCACACTAAACGACCAAGCTCTCACAAAGGTGGAATGCGGGTTATTTTGCAGCAGTGCCAGTTCTGCATCTTGAAGCTGTCGACTGGGCATGGGTGGGGTAAGGCGATCCTGCAGGTAAACTGTACCCACGTTGTTAAGAGCTTTTTTTTTCTTCTAATTTTTTTCTTCCCTTTTTCTTTTTAAATTAAAATACTGCTAGAATTAGAAGACATGTGTACCCCACCACAGAGACCATTCCACTGTAACTATCCAGCCTCCCAAAATTTCAATACCTCTTACGATGGTTTGGCCCCTTTCCGTTTTAACAGTACAAATTCTACAAACACCCTGCATACCTCCTCAAAATCATTTTCCGGCGTATTCCCCATCTTACCTTAATGGCACCTGTTAATTTATAATTAATAGCTATATCCCACACCTCTTTATACCATTCTTCCATTTTATAGTCACCTTGCCCCTTCCACTTCCTAGCTATAATAACTCCTGCAGCTGTCAATAAATTTGTGAGTCCTTCGCAGCCTGTGAACCTTCCACCCCACTGTAAACTGATAATAGTGATACCTCTGGACTTTTGGTCAGCTTTAACCCAGTGATTTCTGCTATCTCCTTAAACACCCTTTGCCCCCCCCCCCCCATGTACATATTTACACCCCACCACCACCACATGTGAACTTAATTCCCTGTTTCCTGGCATCCCCTCCAACATAACACTGAATATTGTTAAGGGTTTTATATACTAATAGTGACACCTTGACCGTGGCCTGGTAGGAAATTGGCAACCAATGCAGATCTCCGAGCCGAAGGTGACAAGGTCTCACTCCTGTCAGCAATGGTTCTGCAGCATTCTGGATCAGGTACAAGGGAAACTCCACAAAGATTGCATTGCAGTAATTTGTTGTTGTTTTTTTTAAATAATTTTATTAAAATTTTAAACAACAAAGAAAGAAAAAAGAAAAACCTCCACAATACATATAACAACAACACACACATAAAACACAACAAAATTCAACAATAAAAACAAAAAAACAAAAAGCATAACAGTTAAAAACAATATCTCTTTTCCCTATCCATTTTTTAGTTACTTATTTTCTGGACTTCCTCATACCTCCCTCTTTTGTATTCCAATCCAAATTGTTTATCCAGCAATTTCTTTTCCACTTTTTTTAATCCCAATCTTTAACTTTAATAAGATATTAAAATATATAACTTCAACTTCTTTAAACCTGATCTTTAGTCTTGGTGTCATATAACATTAAAATTTTTCCTTTTAGTATCAAATTTCCATTTCTTTAAACATGGAATTGCAGTAATTTGGTCTTTAAACATGCATTGCAGTAATTTGGTCTTGGAATAACCAACACAAGAACCACCGTGGCTGGGCTTTCCCACCCAGGAATGACCGTAGCTGTCTCACCAACTGCAGATGTCTCTCCCCTTTGCAAATTCAGTAATCTGACCAGGGCACGCGTAAGCCGAGTCTTCTGCCCAGCTTGGTGTCGTGCAGCGGATTCTCACAACGACGCGGCTTTTATTTCCTTCTCCTTTTATTTTTACCCAAATAAACACCCTTTCATTGCGTGCAAAGTGCATGGATTTCCTTGCATGTGGCTGCATCTTCTGCACACGATGTTCCTTTTCCTTCTGGCTTCTTTTGAATATGTTATACCCTTCGACCCCTGCATGGGAGCCACATATCTTTTAACAACAGGTATCAGGAAAGCCTATCAAATCACATTTGCCTTCCCGCGTTAAGAATTCGAGTTGCTGAGCCGCGGGCTCCTCAGCTGTTTCCAGTGCCAACCCACTGGGCAGGAGGAAGGGGTCCTGTGGGCCGCATAGAAGGCCACTGGGGGCCACACAATGCTCATATGTGCGCAAGATAGATCTTTGGTCTGGGTTCAACAGAGGATGCACAGCTTTCAGTCTCAAGAGAGGTGCAAGGGATGGGGGGGGCCTCAGTGCTTGAGGTTTAGGAAACAAAATCCATATTTTGCTTAACAGAGAGAGCTAAAATGTAACCTGTTGTGGGGAGGAAGCAGCTGGCTTTAAAGGGCTTTTGAAAGCGAATGGTAAAAGGACCAACAGCTGGAGTGTTCATGCCACTGATGATTTTTTCAAAAATATTGTTATTTAATGGGTATATTGCTCAATGCTGAGTCATGTTAGGGGGTGGGGTGGGGGGACGGCAGTGTTGTTGGGCACAAGAGAGAGTGAGGAATAACGACAGCAAGGTCACCCCAAACAGCAACAAAGGGGAGAGGAAAGTGGAGAAGGGAAGGAGGGAAAGGAAACAGAAGGAAGAGAGAAGGAAATCGGAGGAGGAGGAGAAGGGGGAAAGCAGATCAAGAGGAAGGAAGAAATGAAAAAAATGGGAGGTAAGATAGAAGGAAGAAAAGCAGCAAGGACACAAACAGCCCAGGAGAAAGCGGGGGGGGGGGGCAGCAATATCCAAAGGGCAGGGGCCATAACAGAGAAGGCTTCACTCGTCACCCTCTCAGGCCTTTTAAAAAATTGGGGGTTTTAAAATTGCAAATTTAAGAAAGGAAGGAAGGAAGGAAGGAAAGAAAGAATCATGATGAAAAGAAAGACCTCTCAGCAAACATTAACACAGTAAGCATTAATACCTCCATCTTAGTTTACACACATAGATCATTATTTGCTACCCAGGGCATTAAGTCTTTGGCCCAACACTCAGATGCTGAGTGTTTATGCTTCCAGGCTTGGTTCAGCTTCTGCTCAATCCGTCTCAATTTTAAATACGTAGAATCATAGAACTGTAGTTGGAAGGGAGCCCGTGGGCGATCTAGCCCAACCCTGGGACCTCCAGCTCTGGAGGCCCCATTTCATGGAATGCCAGTCTCTATGGGCTGAGCAACAGGGAAGAGCTCTTTGTGCTCCTTGCAGACAGTACAGAGGCATCCAATGGTCCACAACGAGGAGGCGGATGTTGGATTCAATTGGATCTTCCGGTCTGACACGGCAAGGTGACACCTGCATGCTTATCCTGTCCATTTCTGGTTCTGTCCCAGGACTAGGACATCCAGGGAGGCCACAACAACCCTTTCATGGGAGATCAAATAAAGCCCTTCTTCACTCAGCACGTATTTAACCTGTGGAACTCCCGCCCACAGGAGGTAGCAATGGCCACCAACCTGGATGGGCTTTATAAGAGAATTAGAAATTCATGGAGGAAGAGAGGGCTTTCAGTGTCTGCTAGGCACAAGGGCTAGAGCTCAGGTCCTGCTTGTGAGTTTTCCTTTACACAAACACACACTCAGGAAATGAACAATTTAGGCATGAGTCGGAAGAGGGAAGAATGGGACCGGAATTGGGCAGGGAGCGTTGTGCGCACTCCACCAACGGGTGCCGGGGCAAGGCTTGGAACCCTACATGAAATGCCCATTGCCTGTATGCAGTTTTAATTTCAGTAGTGTTCAATTAAGGGAACGCGGGTGGCACTGTGGGTTAAACCACAGAGCCTAGGACATGCCGATCAGAAGGTTGGTGGTTCAAATCCCTGCGACAGAGTGAGCTCCCGTTGTTCGGTCCCAGCTCCTGCCAACCTAGCAGTTCGAAAGCACATCAAAGTGCAGGTAGATAAATAGGTACCGCTCCGGCGGGAAGGTAAACGGCGTTTCCGTGTGCTGCTCTGGTTCGCCAGAAGCGGCTTAGTAAGGCTGGCCACATGACCTGGAAAAACTGTCTGCGGACAAACATCGGCTTCCTCGGCCAGTAAAGCAAGATGAGCGCTGCAACCCCAGAGTCGTCCGCGACTTAACAGTCAGGGGTCCCTTTACCTTTTAGTATTCGATTACTTGCTAATATTATCTTTTCTAAGTTTTTAGCTTTCTAGCTTTTCCAATTTTATCTATGTTTCTGTCTTTTTAACCTCTAGTCCATATTGAGTCCCCATCTCGGAAAAAGGCAGAATAATAATAATATAATAATGGCACTGGTTGGCCGCAGTGAGAGCAGGCGGCCGCACAGGGTGAACCAGTGGCCTGATCCAACAGGCTATTTTACAGGAGGGGAGAGGGCTCTGGTGCTTGGATCCTGCTTGGTCTGATCCAGCCATCTTCTCTTGCGTTCCCACGTTCCACCCAAGGGGCTTTGCTCTGCAGGATGCAAGCTCTGGCCGAACCTTTGCTGAGCTCCATCTCAGACCCTCCTCCTCCTCCACCTGGCAGTGTGGCATTATTTGCTCTAGACGCAGATGAAGCCGCCCGGGCGAGGATGAGGCCAGGACGACGTGGGACCACCCCAGCCCTCAGCTCTGCTCTGCAGCCCCTTCTGGTAGTGGGAGCCTGCATGGGCCTAATTGAATTACCGTCCCCGGCACGGGGCTGAAGGCTGCTGGTAATTGAATTTCTGCTGTCACAGGCTACTGTTTCTCTCCTCCAGCCTCTGCCTGGGTTTTTATTGTTCCTTGGTTTGACTGCGATGGCACATTTATTTGATCTGTCACAGGCAGCCCTTTCACCCTTGCCAGTTTGCTTAAAGGCACGCAGCCTCGGCCTGCTTTCCTCCCGCCCCCCCTGCCTCCCAGCTAAACACAATTAAAACAAATCGGGGTGCGTGTGTTGTGCTTCAGCCCCTGTCCCTTGTGGATAAGCGATTGGGTCCCCTTCTTACCCAGGGCTTGTTTGCAAGCCAGGAACAATCCTGGATTGGACTGAGGAGGACTGGGAATGTGCCCAGGACACAATGGCAGACCTGGGAGGGGCTCCCAAGAGCCATCGAGCCCAACTCCCTGCAGATAACCACGCTTTTTAAAGGTGGGGGGCCTTTCCCAACTCAAGAGCTTTGGGGTAGTAGTGCTGGCGGGCAGATCAGGATGGTGTGGGCTCAAGCTGGCGGGCACTTCCATGCACAAGGGGGCTTCATTTGGAGAGGGCACACGTCCCACTTTAACTATGATGCTAAAGTGACTGGCACTGGGGCTTTTTTCTCTGTGGAGGGAAGGGGTGCTTGACAATGTTGCTCTGAATTTGCCAGGTCCCTGTACAAAGTATGCACTGTGCATGATCAAGATTCCCAAACAACGGAAATTCAGTAAGACCTTTTATACCCTCATTTGGGAGAAGGGAGCTGGATATTCATTCTCTCTCTCTCTCTCTCTCTCTCTCTCTCACACACACACACACACACACACAGATGTGATTAGCAGGCTGAATTTCATCTCTTTATACGAGGAAGCCCCATGCACTTTGTGCCACCACCCAGATGCTGAAGACTGAGAGCCAAACATATGCCAGGCAGTGTAGTACAGTGGTACCTTGGTTCTCAAACTTAATCCATTCCAGAAGTCCGTTCCAAACCAAAGCGTTCGAAAACCAAGGCACGCTTTCCCAAAGAAAGTAATGCAAAATGAATCAATCCATTCCAGACTTTAAAAAACCCCTAAAACAGCAATTTAACATGAATTTTACTATCTAACGAGACCATTGATCCATAAAATGAAAGCAATAATCAATGTACTGTACTATAAAAAAATTAGACAGTAAAGGTAAAGGGACCCCTGACCATTAGGTCCAGTCGTGGCCGACTCTGGGGTTGCGGCGCTCATCTCGCTTAATTGGCTGAGGGAGCCGGCGTACAGCTTCTGGGTCATGTGGCCAGCATGACTAAGCCGCTTCTGGCGAACCAGAGCAGCGCACGGAAATGCTGTTTACCTTCAGACTGGAGCAGTACCTATTTATCTACTTGCACTTTGACATGCTTTTGAACTGCGAGGTTGGCAGGAGCAGGGACCCAGCAACGGGAGCTCACCCCATCGCGGGGATTTGAACCGCCGACCTTCTGATCGGGAAGTCCTAGGCTCTGTGGTTTAACTCACAGCGCCACCTGTGTCCCTTAATAAGACAGTAGGTGATAAAAATAAAAATTAATTTTTTTTCTTACCTGCACGGATGTTAGTCATTGTTTGGATGGGGGGGCTTTTATCCATTTCCTCAGTCACACAATCAATCAATCAATCAATCAGTAGCTGAAGTGGGTTCTGCACAGTCACAGAAACAAATTAACCGAAAAAGCCTCAAGAGCACAAAATAAATAGCAAAAACAAAAGCGCCAAACTTAATCCGTTCCAGAAGTCCATTTGACTTCTGAAATGTTCAAAAACCAAGACACAACTTCTGATTGTTGCAAGTGCCCTGGAAACAATAGCCGAGAGATGCATTAGACATTCAGCATCCGAAAAACATTTGAAAACCAGAACACTCACTTCCAGGTTTTCGGCATTTGGGAACGAAGACGTTTGAGAACCAAGGTACCACTGTAGTTAGAGCGTCGGACTAGGGCCTGGGAGACAAAGGTTCAAATCCCCCACTCACGGGTGTGACCACGGGGGCCATTCGCCGCCTCTCAGTCTTGCCTACCTCACAGGGCTCTTGTGGGGATAAAATAAGGATCTGGGAGAAAAATACACAAGTATGTCTCACTGTGCTCCGTGGAGGAAAAAAGAAGGAATATAAACACAATCAATTGATCAATCAATCAATCAATCAATCAATCTCCTCTCATTCATTCATTCATGCATCCTCCTCCCTGGATGGCAGGCGAGTGATCCACAACCCATTCTGGGGCAGCTGTGATATAGGAGGCTAGGCATTTTGGATAGACCCATTTTCCACAATTCAGTTATTTAAATATTTATTATTATTCTCCTTAATACTAAGACAGTCTCTAAGCAGTTTATAAAAACTTATTTAATGAAACTGAGAAACTTCAACAGAATATAATCCATACAAAGCAATACAATGCGATTCAAAAACTACATTCCGAAAGTGTAAGAGCCCAAGACAGCAAACCCCTAGCAGCACCTGTTGAGAAGACATTAAGAACCTGGGCTGCCTCCCCTCTTCACTCTCCCTGCTGCTGACCCACAACTCTGCAACGCTCGCCCAACTCGCAAGAACGTCCTGCCCAGATTCTGTCCTCCACCTTGGGCGGGGGGAGGGGGGCAGGCAGAGGGGAACAGGCCGGTGCACACAATTATCAGGCCTTGGAAAGCTGGATGAAGTTCATCCCTTTTGTCGAGTTAATTAAAATAATTTCAACTGGATTTTGAATACATCTGCAATTTAATTGTTCCCATTTTGAATTTTGTTGGGTTATTATCTCCCTTAGTGGGTCAGGCAACCTGCTGTTTTGAATAGGGTGGGGGGTGCTGGGGAGACGTTTATGGAACCGAGAGGGTAGCGGGTGCCCCCCAAATGTTTGGGAACCGCAGGGTTGGAAAGGAGGCTGCTCTGTCTCCTCTAAGGTGAGAATTGCAAGACAGGAGGGAATGCAAGGCTCATAGCTTTGAACGCTTGAGCCTCCTCATCACAGCAGACAGCAGGATGAGGCCACAGAGGTCCTTGTTGCTTTGGAGCACCAGTGAGGAATCTTCGGCCTTTTGTCCATTTCCCACCTGCTCCACGAGGTTCAAACCAAGAACATTCTGCCAAAAACATTATTTAGACAAGCCTACCCAGATGTTTTGAAAGTTGATGCACATTTTAATCTGTTTCTATATTGTTATTTAACTTTTCAAAAGTCTTAAAATTATTGTTGCCGATTCTTCTTATTGATAACGTTTATTGCTTCATCTTTTTCATAAACCGCTTAGAGGGTTTTCAGAATCAAGCGTATAAATTTTATAAATGGATGCAGAATCGTGCTCCAATAAGAGATGGGACCCAGGAACTGAAGCACCAAGAATGAGTGCATTTGTGGCTTTCTTATGAAATGTAATTTTATTAATCAAAGCGGTGTTAAGGTGCAGTTCAAAAACCAAAGTGCTTCCAGGTGGGTTTACAAGTCCAAGGTGCAGGGAATGGAAGGACTAGGGTGAGGAGAGGAGAGGCTGAAGGCATGAAGTCTGTTGCTTTTAAACCTTAAGGAGGGAGAGCTGTGATCAGAAGCATGAGGCTCTGGATCTGGCTCCTCAATATTGGCCCTCCAGATGTTTTTGGCCTACAACTCCCACGATCCCTAGCTAGCAGGACCAGTGGTCAGGGATGATGGGAATTGTAGTCTCAAAACATCTGGAGGGCTGAGGTTGAGAGGCATGTTCAAAGTATTCAGCTTGCAGAATCAGCCTTTTCTTGGTGCAGAATTTGGAAGCATCCAGAGCAGGCTTCCAAATTCTGCACCAAGAAAAGGCTGATTCTGCAAGCTGAATACTTTGAACATGCCTAGCAAATCTGGCCTCTTTGCTCTAGCCTCTGTTGGCCACAAAAAGGAAGTATCTGGGTAGTGTTCTGCAGAACCTATCCTTGCAACTGTTCTGCCACTGTGAGAACAGGATGCTGGACTAGATGGGCCATTGGCCTGATCCAGCAAGCTCTGCTTATGTCCTGATGTCTTGTTTGTCCAACGTGGCTCAGGTGAGTGGGTGCCCTATGCAGAGAACAGGCATGGTGCCAACGTGGCTTGGAAAGAACTCAGGATGATCCACACAACAGGGAGCCAAGTTGCCCACTGCTGTGGGGAAGCAACCCATTGCCCCCCCCCACGTCCAACCCCCTGCAATGCGGAGAAGCGTGGAAATGGGGCAGAGGTTGACTTCTCCTCGTTGCTCGGAGTGCAGAGGTATGTTTTGAGAGAACATTTGCAAGCCAATGTACTCAAAAGGTTCCTTTGAGAACCCGTCCCAGGGAGCCAAAGGTTGTGGGGGAGCCACGCCAGGAAGTCTGGGTGCAAGACCACCCCACTCCACCCCCAAGAGCCACTCTCTCTGCAAAGCAAGGTTCGAAAAGCAAACTCTCATCTCCCCACTTTCCCCCTGCTGCGAAGGAAATCGCTGACAAGGCTGACAAATCTGTTATCCTTCCGCTCAGCTTAATGAGGCTGATTCTCAGCCCTGCGAGCTACGGTTGCTCCACGAAATAAATAAGAAATGCAGAACACTTTTGGAGTGCTAAAACTGATAAATAATCATCATCATCATAAAGGTATTCCTACCCTGGTTCCTGTTCTCAATCCTCCGGCTGTAATTAGATTAGCAGCCAAACCTTGAGGCAAACTCAATCAATGGGGCTGAAGCTCTGCATACTTATCAGAGTTATATATATGCTCACTGGCGATCAATCGATCAATCTGCACCCGTGGCATCTTTGCATCGCCAGCTTCTTGTGCAAAAGCTGGCACAGTCCACAGCTGGGCCCTGGGCCCATCCCCAGGGAGTGTTGTCTGCGGCTGGGGAGTGAAAACAAACGACAGTATCGGCATTGTACAAATCTATGGGGAGGTCGTACTTGGGATACAGTGTGAAGTTCTGGTCACCACACCTCTGAAAGGATAGTGCAGAGTTGGAAAAGGTTCAGAGAAGGGCAACAGAAATGATCAGGGGGTGGAGCGAACTCCCCACGAGGAAAGGCTTTTCCTATGAGGGGAAAAGGCACTTAAGGGGAAACAGGGAAACGATCGAGGTCTGCAAGATTGCACATGGCGTGGAGAGGCGTTTTTCTCCCTCTCTCTTAATATTAGAGCCCAGAGAGGCCATTAAACGATGCTTGAATGTTGGAACAGGCAATAAGGACAAAAACAAGTAGTTCTTCACACAGTGCATAGTTAAGTTATGGAGATTGCTCCCACAAAATGCAGTGATGCCCACCAACATGGATGGCTTTACAAGAGGATTAGACAAACTCCTGGATGAGAGGGCTCTCAGTGGCTACCAGCCAGGATGGCTATGTTCTGTCTCCACTGCTGGGGGAGCAATGCCTCTGAATACCACTTAGGGTGGGGTCCACAGGCAAGGAGTGATGCTGTTGCGCTCAGGTCCTGTTTGCGGGTTTCTCTCAAGGCGGCATCTGACTGGCTGCTGTGAGAGCTAGAAGCTGGGCCTGATCCAGTAGCCTGGCTCGTCTTATGTTCTTGTTTTGGTAAAGAGGAACTATGCCACCAAACGCTCTGCAGTTTGAATCAAAGAACTGTAGCACTGGAAGGGACCCTAAGGGCCATAGCTAATTCCTGGCCACTGGCTCCCTCTTCCTCTCCAACTTTGCTCCTCCCCGCTTGAAACCATGGCAGGGTGCACAATATTTCCTACTGTTTTAGGAAACTAAAATCAATTTCAGAGTAGCAAACAATCCTACGAGGAGCAGGAGGAGGAGGAAGCACGTTTGGGAAGGGCAAAAAAAACGCTTTCAGTCTTGTGGCTTTGGAGAGATGTGCCCCATAGTGTTGTTTTGGGCACGTTTCTTGGCTTTGGTGAGCTCCAGCTTCCTCACTATGGGAGCCACCGGCCCCTAGGCAGGCAGAGAACAGAAGCGTAAGCCAGAGAACAGAACTGCCCCACCACCGTAACAAGGAATAGTGATGCAGGCAGACCCTTAAGGGAGAAAAGGCAAAAGGATGTTCTTGTGCACAAATGGCAACGTAACAGAACTCTGTGTTGGTCAGACCCCCCAGCTGGAGAACTGTGTCTGGTTCTGGGCACCACCGTTTAAGAAGGATGTTGCAAGAGGAGGGTGACTGAGATGGTCGAGGGTCTGGAAACCAAGCCTTATGAGGAATGGTTGAGGGAGCTGGGGACGTTTAGCCTGCAGGAGAGAAGACTGGGAGGTGATATGACAGCCATCTTTGAATCTCTGAAGGACTGCCAACATGGAGGATGGAGCAAGCTTGTTTTCTCCCGCACTGGAGGCAGGACTCGAACCAATGGATTCAAGAAAGGAGATGCCAACTAAACATTTCTACCAGTAGGAGCGGCTTGATGGTGGAACAGACTCCCTTGGAAAGTGATGGACTCTCCTTTTTTTGTAGTTTTTAAGCAAAGGTTGGATGGTCGTGTGTCAGTGATTCTTTAGATGTGATTCCTGCATTGCAGGGGGTTGGACTAGATGACCCCTAGGAGGCCTTTCCACTCTACAATTCTAGGATTCTGCAAACTGTCCACCTGCACAGCTCCCACGCATTTCAGCCAAGCATGTGCAGGAGGTTCCCCCACCGCCGCCACCTAAATGCCCGAGATGAACAGACGAGGAGAGGAGCTCATTTGGTATCCATTTACATTTATTGCAATAACTTAAGAGATCTGGTTGGTGCCCAGGTGGCTGGAAAAGGCCACACCCAGCACCTTCGCAGAGGCATCCCCTTGGTGAGCGTCTGAAAAAGTCACTTTTTGAGACCTGAATCGGCACCCAACACATTCTGCAGCATCACTTACGGGGCTGGAGGGAGGCAGGCACAGCAGCTCGCTTGGAACAAGGAAGTTCGTGCTTATTTCCCCTGAGAAACCCTGCCCCACCCAAAGCACAAACCTCTCCCCCTTGCAAACAGCTCTGCGGGGCAGCAGGCTGAACCCACCCATCGATTTTGCACAGGGTAGCCCTATCTCAACAAGGCTGTAGCAGTGATTTGAGCTGTAAGGATCTCTCTTTTTCTCTCTCCCAGCTAAGCTCTGATCTCCAGAGAAACCCGGGTTCCCCAAACCACCTTCCTTACTCCTCCGTCTACATCTCATGATTGTTTTATTACTGACCACACAACCTGAAGCTCTGCAGGGGGCAGCCCGCGGGCCTATAAAGTATAGGACATCTCGTCGGGAGCCAACGGGGCCTGAATGTCCAGCTTCCGGCTTTTGCTGTCCTTCTCAACTATCTCCAGCCGCAGCGTGGGGCCCTTCCTCTGGCCCTCCGCGGGGGACGAGCTGCCCTTGGCTTTCAGGAGCCGCTTGTCTGAGTCGTCCACCGTGATCCGCAAGGTGCAACCGCGGGGCAGGAGGTCCTGTTCGTAGGCGGCGGCGAGCTGGTTCACGACTCGACGTTCAACCTGGGGAGCAGGGACAGAGACGAGCCACGTAGTAGTGAGAAGAGTTCTGGATCAAGAACACAGACCAGGTTCAAATCCCACATGCAGCCGCGAAGCTCCCTGAGGGGTCCTGGCCTACTTCCTATCTTCCAGCCTAACCTCCCTCACAGGGTTGTTGAGAGGGGAGCTGTCTTGAGCTCTTTTAAGAAAAGGCAGGATAGAAAATTAAATAGAAAGAAGACAAAGTCCCGACCAGAGAGGAGTGGCAAACCAAGCTGATGGACTTTGCAGAGATGGCAAAACTGCCTGGAAAACTTGGAAATCAAGAGACTAGCTTTATAAAAGAATGGGAAAATTTATATGTTATTTAGGAGACCACTGTAAGCAGATGGAAACGTTAGCAGGATTTTGATCTCACTTGTAGTGTGACTATTATCATGGATAATATGGTTTGATATAAAAATGAGAGTATGGAAGAATATTCAGGAATAAATGTTCAAAAGGGAATTTCATGGAGTGGTGGGAGGAAGCCTGGAGATGTGAAGGAATCTCTTTATATGGATATGTTTTTCATTTTCTATTTTAATATAACTTTTTATATAAAAATGACTTAAAACAATAAAAAAACACAGAAATCCAGCCTACGTGGGCTGCTGTAAGCAGAAGCCGCCTTGAGACTGGCAGACTGCACATTCAAGAGATTGCACATCAGTGAATGATGCTGTGGAGCTGGAAGGGGCCACAAAATCTTAATTTCATATATGCTCATGGGGAATGAGACCTTGGGGTCGTAGCAGATACAGCTCAATGAAGAGGTTCAGCTGTGGAAAGGGCAAATTCCATGCTATGGGATCATTAGGACAACCGGAATGTTGCTGGGGTGGAGCAGCTCCCCTATGAGCCAACGTTGCAGCAGCGTTGGTGGAGCATCTTAGTTGAGGGAGAAAGCAAGGCTTGCCACCAGGTCCCCTTCTGTCAGCACTGGAAGAGGAGCAAGAGCTCCCTCTGCCCCCCCCCCCCGCTCACCTCGTGCTTAATGGAGCGGGCTCCATAGTGCAGGTTGTAGCCGTCCACTAGCACGTCCATCACCTCCCTGTCCCACACTAAGGTGATGTTGTGCCTTGCCTTGGCCTGCAGGGGGAGAAAGAAGCAGCAAGTTACTGGGATCCGACCGCCACGCTTTCGCTCTCTGAAGCAGAGGCTGGTTTGCACTGGGCTGAGCAGAGAGCTTTCTGGGCTGGAGTCTCCTATCTACGGAAAGCAACCCCCACCCCCCTCGCCTGAACACTGTCCTCCACCGTGATCCTGGTGAAATGAGGACATCTTCGTAATACCACCGCACAGAAAATCTATACGGCTGGAGAGGATTTGCGGGTGTGGAGTTTTGCTTCTTTTTTAAAAGTACTGCAATTTCCTTCCCCTGGAAAACAGCTTCATCAGAGCTGACAAGAGTTAAGGAGGGAATCGGTTCTATTGCAACCTGCCCCGATCCCGTTAAGTGCTATATTGTGTAAATTAAGGCCATATTACCTTAAACTTACTTTTTCTAACCGCACACATTTGAAATGGCTTGGCATCAAATATTCATCTGAATGAAATAGGTACCGTATTTTTCGCTCTATAACACGCACCAGACCATAACACGCACGTAGTTTTTAGAGGAGGAAAACAAGAAAAAAAATATTCTAAACGAAATAGTGGATATATGATTTTTGTGGTTCATGCTGTGGCCACAGACATGTGATCTGACAGTGAGTTTGGAGTAGCCCAATGCAAAATCCTGAGGATCCATGTGGATCCATGCTTTGTAACCACGGAGGAGGGAAGGAAGGGGAACCATGGATCCTCTGCTCACGACTGCAGCAGATCTCCCCCGCCACCCGCAGGCATTCTCTCCATAACACGCACAGACATTTCCCCTTACTTTCTAGGAGGAAAAAAGTGAGTGTTATGGTGCAAAAAATACGGTAACTTGTGTGTGTGGCGTTTTCTCTCTGCACAGATTTTGCAAGAGTCGTGGCAGCTGCACAAGGATGCATTTTTATTCATTTATTTTAAAAAAGTGACGTTTCCACCCCAAGGAAGTGCTACCCAAATTCTGCACTCAGAGCACGTTACAAAAAACAAAAACAAAAACGTGCGGAAGATTTGTGTTGTATATCATTTCTTCATCTAAATGCTTATTCTGACTTTTGTTTTTCATTAAAAGTGATTTCACATGCCTGTCTGTTGCTGCTTAATGACGAGCCAGACCATCACCTGGGCTCATCCAGCTCAGTATAACCTTCACTGGCTGGCAGCAGCTCTTCAGGGCTCCGGGGGGGGGGGTGTTCCTTCCCTGAAGGCACCAGGGAACGAATCTGGGACCCTCTGCAGGCAAACTATGTTTTTAAGCACTGTACTATGGGAAGCATGCTGCTGTTTTATACTGAGTCAGGTGACTGGTTCATCTAGTTCAGCACTGCCTTAGCCAGGCAACATGTTTCGGGACTACAACTCCCATCACCCCTGACCACTGGTCCTGTTAGCTAGGGATGATGGGAGTTGTAGTCCCAAAACATCTGGAGGGCCGAGTTTGACTATGCCTGGCCTAAGCAGACAGGAAGTGGTTTCGGGAACGAGTGTCCAAGTCTTGCTTGAGGAAGCTGGTAACTTTCTGCATGCAAAACCAATATTCTACCACTGAACTATAATGCCAAGATGGGCAAGAGTGCATTGCAGGGGGTTGGACTAGATGACCCTGGGGGGGGGGGTTCCTTTCCAACTCTACAATTCTAGGATTCTATGAGTGACTTATGATTAGGAAACTAGATGCCACAAGAGAGGGGAAGGTGACTGGGAAGGGCACAGAATTTCTACTCTCTTGATTGCTGGTGCTCTTTACAGACAGGCGTCTGATTTTAATTCTTCAAACACAGCTTTAAAATAATAATAATAATGAGGACCAGGAACTTGCTTTGCTTTCTATTTTAAAATGGAAGCTCAGGATTGTAACAAATTTGGTGCAAAATTCCAGAAACTGAGGTATGTGAAATGCTGTTGGGTCTAACTGTCATTAAACTGCAGAATTGGATAACATGCACCTGGATTTAATTTGTGATTTTTCAATTATGTGTCTGCAGTTACATATTTGTGTTCGCACTTATGAACCCCATCTTCACATTTCCAAGGGAATTAACAGCAAGTATTTCTTTCTCCCTTTAAATGAAGTGCTGGGGTGTTGTGTGTATTTGTGCGAAAGGCACAATGCATGGGGAGGGAGGAGGCGTGGGGGCGAGTGGCAGAGATCCTTACCCTCTTAGCCCAGAAGCTCAGCTCCTTGTTGACAAGCTGGATGAGCTCCGAGTGGCAAAAGGGGAGGAAGTAGACAATTTCGTTGATCCTTCCCAGGAACTCGTCTCTCCGGAAGTGAGCCTGCAGGAGGAAAAGGGGCAGAGCAGAGAGGTTTGCTGGGAAGGCAAAGTGGATGAGCAGTCTGCAGGAAAAAAAACCTGTAACATGTTGAAATCGCTGTCCGTGGAGGACAAAACCAGACCAGGAGAAGTGAAAGCAAATCGAAATGAACAGAAGGACGAATGAGCAGAACCTCTCCACTCCCCCAATTACGTCTGGTGGGCTCCCCTTCATTAAGTTGCTTAGGAGGACTCTACCCCCATCTAAGTGTGAACCAGGGAGACTCCTGCTTTGCTCCAGCGCCGTAATTTACTCCCAGGTAAACATATAGGATCGCAGGCTCTCAATTTTCCTGTTCAGTGTGTTCATACACCAAGTTGCTTCTGATGTTTCTAAAAAATATGAGAATTCCCCAGAAGCTAGTATGGACTTCTTTCGGATGGATGTTTGTTATATTACGATATACAGTTCCCCGTATTTTAAAAAATTATGCCTAGTGACCCACTGGAATGTTCCCAATGCTACATAATAAATGTGTGCTGCTATACAGTGGTAAGGGACGCGGGTGGCGCTGTGGGTTAAACCACAGAGCCTAGGACTTGCCGATCTGAAGGTTGGTGGTTCGAATCCCCGCCACGGGGTGGGCTCCTGTTGTTTGTCCCTGCTCCTGCCAACCTAGCAGTTTGAAAGCACGTCCAAGTGCAAGTAGGTAAATAGGTACCGCTCCGGCGGGAAGGTACACAGCATTTCTGTGCACTGCTCTGGTTCGCGAGAAGCGGCTTAGTCATGCTAGCCACATGACCCGGAAGCTGTACCCCAGCTCCCTCGGCCAATAAAGTGAGATGAGCGCCACAACCCCAGAGTCGGCCACGACTGGACCTAATGGTCAGGGGTCCCTTTACCTTTATACAGTGGTACCTTGGTTTATGAACTTAATCCGTTTTGGAAGTCTGTTCTTAAACCAAAGCATTCTTAAACCAAGGTGTGCTTTCCCACAGCAGCGGGGGAGGCAACGTTCACAAACCAAAACACCTACTTCTGGGTTTGCAGCGTTCTTAATCCAAGTTGTTCATAAACTAAGCTGTTCTTAAACCAAGGCACCACTGTACTGGTAAATATTGTCTAGGAGAAACTACGAAGATTTTGTAAAAAATCTTGTACGATCTACGAAGTAAGAGACAGGAAGAGCTGTTTGACAGTGGAGTGGACTTTCTTGGGAGGTGATGGACTCTCCTTCCTTGGAGGTTTTTTCAACAGAGGTTGGATGGCCATCTGTCAGGGATTCCCAAGCTATGATTCTAAGTGTATGCTATCTGTATATGTTATATAATGATCCTCTGCGCTTCTCACACCTGAGCAATAGCGACACATAAATATCAAATTGTCTTCTTGAAATTCAATGATGGTCTGGGGTGGAGTCCTAAGGGTCCCCCATACCATCTGCCTCGCCATCCCAGGGAGTGTGTGGCATCTGGGGCTGAAGGTGGCAGTGAGGAATGCCAGCCAAACCAGCCTTTCCTCTTGACATGGGACATTAATGTGTAAGTGCTTTTGGCTCAGAGGCTTGCTTGCGGGAAACAATTGTGGAGCCCTCCAGGTCGGAGTTCTGCTCTCATCCATTTGAGCGCCTGAAACTGAAGAGGAGGCCTGAAAACAAACTCCCGAGGCTTGGGGCGTTCCACTTCTGGAAACCCAAGACGGCTGAAAGGAAAGGCTAGCGGTAAACAGCACCATCTGTACCTTCAAGATGGGGCGGATGACGTTCTCCTTGAACTGCTTAGAGATAGTTATCTTGTCTGTGATCTGGACGTCATCTGAAAGGAAAAGGCACAAGCTTGGCTCAGGGTGCAGGGAGACCCACAGATACAGAGCAGGGGGTTCCTCTGCTCCTGCAACCTTGTTGGCTTTGGAAGCCAGCACCGCAGCTTGGCTCATTCTGCTTGCCCAGTGTCCTGAGACTGTTGTGAGCCAGGTTGCACAAATTATTGATTGCCTATATATCCCACCTTTTTCTCCAAGGAGCTCAAGGTGGCATACATTGTTGCCCCCGCCCCCCTCACTGAATCCCCACAACAGCCCTGTGAGGTAGGTTAGGCCAGGCTTCCTCAACCTCGGCCCTCCAGATGTTTTGAGACTCCTGGTCTGCCCCGCAGAGGACCTTAAGGTCCATGAATAACCATAGTTTAGAGGTCCCGGGCCCTAAGGAAGTCAGACTATCCTCCACCAGGGACAGGGCCTTCTCAGTGTTGGCTCCGACCTGGTGGAATGCTCTGTCCCATGAGACCAGGGCCCTGCAGGATTTAACTTCCTCCCGCAGGACCTGTAAGACAGAGCTATTCCGTCTGGCTTTCAATTTGAACTCGGCCTGATCTTTTATTCCCCTTCCTTTCCTCCCCCTCCCCTTTTTATGAAGATTACCCGCTCTGGGATCCCACAGCTAATTCTCCCCTGGTCTCCTCGCTGGCCCAACTAGGACTAATTTAGCCTGCTAGCCCTGGTGATCATCTAATGTTTATTGGATGGATTTCCCCCCTAAATCGATTTTTGATTTTATTATTATTCATGTTTTATACCATATTTTATGCTGTTTTTTGTAGCATCAATTAAGTGTTTTAAATTTGTTGTTAGCCACCCTGAGCCAGGTTTTCTGAACCGGGAAGGGCGGGGTATGAATAAAAATTTATTATTTATTATTACAATTCCCATCATCCCTGACCACTGGTCCTGCTAGCTAGGGATCATGGGAGTTGTAGGCCAAAAACATCTGGGGGGCCGAGGTTGAGGAAGCCTAGGTTAGGCTGAGAGGCAGCGACTGGTCCAAGGACGCACCCTGGGGCAGGTTTCATGGCGGAGTGAGGGATTTGATAGGAGTGAGGGATCTCATGATGGATGGGTTGATCTCGGGGCCAACCGCCATAGCAAAGTGGGGTGATTCTAATCTGCTTCACCACACTGGCATGAGGTTAGGAAGAGGTGTGGCAGACACCCCAAACTTATATGCTGGTGGCTAAATGCAGACTGCTGGGCGCAGCCTGTTGCCTTCACGTTGTGCTTTGGGGATATGTTTGGTGCCACTCGAATGAGACATGGAACAGACAGAACTTTGTCTGATACAGCGGAAAGGATGTCACACAGGTTGGGGTTTGGCACAAGGAAGAGAACATCCAAAGTTTAGAGGGTGGGGGGAGGAACGCACACAGGGGGAACGGGTACCTAGTTTTTCGGCAATTCTCTTCCGGCTGAGTTCCACGGTCTCCTGCCTCAGCTGCAAGGCATGCTGGGCGATCTCGTCGCTGGCCACGTTGGAGGTCATGATGAAGATGGCATCTTTGCAGTCAATGGTCTTCCCCTTCCCATCTGTCAGCCGGCCCTTCAGAAACAGCAACGAACAGCAAAGTCAGACTCCTCCGTAAGGAACAAGGAGTGGAATTGATGCAAAGCCTACCGTTAGAAAGGGAAGTTTCTGGGGGCTGATTCAGGCATAAGGCCCTCTCTGCTCTGCAAGGAGGCTGCAGAATGATCCCCAGAAAGCAGCCCTTGTAGGAGATCTAGTCCAATACATTGGGAAGGATCAAGTTGGGGAATGCTGCCATAAAGAAAGACTGAGAGATGACGTGAGAACCATCTTCAAATATCTGAAGGGCTGCATGGAAGAAGGTGCAAGCTTGTTTTCTGTTGCTCCAGAAGGGAGGACCAGAATCAACGGATCCAAGGGGCAAGAAAGGAGATTCTGACTAAAGCACAAAACTTTCTGAGGGTAAGAGCCATTTGAGAAAGTGGAACAGACTCCTTCAGAAGGTGCTGGACTCTCGTTTGCTTGAGGCTTTTAAAGCAGAGGTTGGGTGGCCATCGGCCATGGATGCTTTAGCTGAAATTCCTGCATTGCAGGGGGCTGGACTAGATGACCCTCAGGGTCCCCTCCAACTCTGCAGTTCTATGTTGCTTGGAAGAGGAATGGAAGCATTTGGGCACTGCCTGTGCACCCGCCCCAGCCCCGGAAGGCAGCTTACTTGTGCTGGAGAAAGCCAGTTTAATACGCTGCCAGTGGAATGGCTGTGAGCTATAAAGACATATCATTGGTACAGGGGGATTGTTCTAGCTGCTCCCTTATCAGACATGAGATCATAACAGTTCCTAATACCATACACAGCTAACCGGAGGGGAGGGCAAGAGGCACTTGGGGATTGCTGCACAGGAGAGTCATTGCCTCTGCCCCCACTCTGAGCTCTCCCCTCCTCTGTCTCCCTCCAAGAACTCTAAAAATAAGAACCTTTCGAAAATACCAGTTTGGGGAACGGCAGGGAGGGGGAGAGAAGAAAAATAAAACAAAAGCATAAGTCGTCTGTCCCCTCCCTCCCAATGCTGCCAGGAGCAGCCGTGCCCAGCTGAAGGACACAAATTTGTGCCGGGTGCTTGGGATTAACATTTCGGTTATTGCTCTGTCAGGCAGGCGGTTCAGGAATTGATTTCGCATTTAGTGGCTGCCACCATGATCTATGCAATACCGGTGATATTAATCCTAGAGAGAAGCCCCCCACCCTGAAAAGCCCGCCACCACCAACAACAACCACACAGCCAGTTTTAATAAAAAAACAAACACACACCAAGAAGTGAGGACACACACAGGAGGGTGGTGAAATCTGCACGCGCTCAGCCCCCCTCAGGGCAATGACACGTGCTCCACTGCAGGTCAGCCAGTCAGCCTGGAGGAGTCAGACGTCCTCAGGCACAAACCAACGACCCCAAGGCGTAGCTGCACATGTATCAATGCCCCTCACCCCAATCACGTGGGAAACAAGTAAAGTGATGCAAGTAAGTTCAGGACTCAAGGATGCTGAATCTCCTGGGAGCAGGAGGGTGTGTTCTGCGTAAAATCCAGTATCCTGAGATGCTCAACTGCGGAAAAGGAGCAGCAGAGTGCAAGCTACTAATCCCTATGGTGGCACACCAAATAATGACGAAGCAAATGCCCTGGCCATCTGGAGAAAGGAAGGGCTCAGAGCCCCCTCATCAGCTTCTCATCCTTCCCCATGGCTATTCTACAAAATGGAATCTGCCGTTTACTGGTTAATATGGATAAATATGTTGGAGGCAGTGTGGTGTAGCGGCTAGAGCGTTGGACTAGATCCTGGGAGGCCTGAGTTCAGATGCTGACTTGGCCCAAGAAGCTCAGTGCCTCTCAGCAGATTTGTGGTGGGGATGAAGGGCAGAGGGGGAGAGAACTGTATGCCACAATGAGCTCCTTGGAGGAAAAGGAGGAATTTAAGATGCAAGAAATCTTCATTTACGTGGGGGTTATGTTCCGAGGTACGGTGCGTTTAAACCACGTATATTCGGAATGCCATTGGAAAAACCTGCAAACACTGCCATCGCTCCCTCCAAACCTCCTTGCTCCAACTCCAACTCTCCACAGGCCTCAAAGGTTGGTGCAGAGGCCCCTGAGATTACTGGTTGCTGTTTTTGTGCCATTTCTGCACTCTTTTAGGGCCGTTTTTGCCCCCTTTGTGCCATTTCTGGGTTTGTGGTGATGTACATGTGCACAGTTTTCTCTGGTTGCTGTAGCAGCCCAAAGGACCAGGCAATCATTTATTGCACAAAACAGGGTCCAATGTGCTGGGGGTTTATCTGGGTTAACACGTGCCTTTCAACTTGATAAGTCTGCATTTTTGTGTGGACCAAATAACTCTTTCCTGACTGGCTAGCGAGGGTATATTGCCAAATCACACAGGAACCTCACGTTGCCACAGGGGCCTCGGACGGCTTCTTTAAAAAGACGGTCTTACTTCATCAAACAGCTGCAGCATGATGGTGAGGACATCCGGGTGGGCCTTGTCCACTTCGTCAAAGAGCACCACGGCATTTGGGCACTGCTTCAGCTTCTTGGTGAGCTGGCCGCCTTCCTCATGGCCGACGTAACCCGGCGGAGAGCCAATGAACTTGGCAACCTGGGAGGGAAAGAAGCCACAGGCGTCAGATGGGGATGCCCAAGCCCTGGGCTGGGGGAAAGAGACTCACTGTGGTTCAAAGCAAGACTAGCCTGCACAAGGAGTTCGGAGCCTGCATCGTCTGATTTCAGCGCGCTGAGAGAGCAAGGAAAAGATTGTACGTCCAGAGCTGGGTGCATTTGGAATGGAGGAAATCCAATTACTAAGACCGCAATGTGCAAATTAGGCGCATCATCACATGGCTGCTTATGTTGCAGAATCAGTTCTGCTCCTCAATCTACGTTTTAAGGGATATACAGTGGTGGCTTTTTGCATGGTCTGGCGGAATGGGAGGTGGACACAGCAGAGGCAGCTGAGTTATTGGTTCAAGGGCCCAGAGATAGAAGCCTTGGCAGGTAGCTCTGAAGGGGCTCTGACACTTTTAAGAGTTTCTGCACTACACTCTGCTTTCCACTCATGTTCTAAAACCACACCAGGAATATCTGATCAACAGGGACTAGGCTAGTGGTTGTACCATCTCCTGGGGGTGGGGACAGTGGAATAACTAGGAGGGCACTAAGAGGCAAGGGGGGAAGCGGGGGGGGGGCGCTGAAAGTCTAAATGACTATCACACTTTGAACAGCTAGTATCACTGTATTGAGTTCATCCGTTTGGTTGAATTAATTAAATTAAACCATTTTAAGTGGATTTTGAATAAATGTGAAATTAATGGTTTTTAATTTTATCATGTTATTTTCTTCCTCAGTAGTAGTGGTGGTAGTAGTAGTGGTAGTAGTAATAATAATAATAATAATAATAATAATTATACCCCACCCATCTGGATCGATTTCCCCAGCCACTCTGGGTGGCTTACAGCACATATAAAAACATAGTAAAATGTCCAACATTTAAAACTTTCCTTTCAGATAGTTGTCCTTGACATCTGATGGGAGGGCGTTTGCTCATGCAAACTGCAATTCTGAATAATACTTTTTATAGAGTAGGGGGAACTGGGGTTGAGTTTGTGGAACCAAGGGATGGGGTTCCCAAAAGGTATAGGAACCACTAGATTAAAAATTCGCTCTTTTTTTCATTAAAAAAAGCCAACAAGCTTATTCTGCAACAGATTTCCACTTTCAGACAATACTGAGCCTTTCATAGCAAGGCCAAAACAACAACAACAACAACAACAATGAATAAATGAACAGAATAAAAATAAAAAGGGGAGGAAAATGAACAAGGAGATGGCTTGAGATCTCTCTCCAGGCACCATGGAAAAAGCCTTACTTTATACCCCAACTAATCTTGCATCTAAGAAACAAGGAACACAGAATACAGCTACCTCCCTTCTGTTCTCAGGAGACAGGAAGGAATGTATGGGAGATGGTGTTCTATAGGGCACACCATAGAAATGTTAAGTTTTCTTTTTTCAGTTGAGGCTGGAGGAGCGAGTATCTGGAGAGAGCTTGCCACCAAGAAGAGAGTGTCAGCAAAGGTGAGAATGCCAAGTGTCGCCAGGTGCGATTCTGGGATCTTCAAAGAGTGATGGTGTTGCTGAGGGCGTGCATCTCTCTTACTAACCTCGTGTCTTTCCTGAAACTCAGACATGTCCAGCCTGATGAAACCCTGGTGGCACAAAGAAAACAAAAAGGGACTCATTTATTGGTGCTGATGACAGGCAGCTGCAGTCAATCCCGGATCCCTGGCAGAGTGTGCCTGTTGCAATGCCAGGCTCTGCAGAGACTTGTGTGTTGTGGCCCCACTTTGCACATTGATCTGCATGCACAAAAGCTGTTAGGAGAAGAAGTGGCAGAGCATTTGCTCTGACTACAAAAGGGCCCAGGTTCAGCACCCCCCCCTCCAGGTCGGGCTGGGAACAGTTCATTTTCAAATCCTGGAAAGCGGCTGCCAGTAGACTACGCAGGGGGAGAAAGACAAATGGTATGCTTGTTTTATTTAGTTACTGGTTAATAGGGATGCTGGACTACATATGCCCCCTTTGCGCTGACTGAGCAGAGCTCAAAGCCACCCAAGAAACTCCCCAGGGATTCAGGCAGGGCACAAACTAAGCTCTACCTGGAGGTGTCATAGAGGACCAAGGCTGGGACTTTCGTCCCTCAAAGCAGATCCTCTACCCCCAAGTTACTGAGAATCCCTGGGCTTTCTCTAAACACAGCGGCCAGAATTTTCACCCAAATCACGCCCAACTTTTCTTGCATTCCTGCATTCAGATGTACTCAAGACGGCTGGGCTGGGCTGTAAAAGGTAACCAATTATGCAGAAACCACAATCAGAATATACTGTCCTTTGTTTAAAAACCGGCAAGGTTTTTGCTGCACACCCAGAGGATGAGGCGGGCTTTCAGCTGGCACAGAAACAAGATCTCGGTAATAACATCTCCCTTAACCCGCCAGCTGCTGTTATAAGCCACCCTCTCCTCCTGTCCTTCCCCAATAATTCTCTCCACGTTTTGTGACGCCCTCTTTGATGCATTAATTAACTAAATAACCAACAAACTGATTAGGCTTTAATGAACCGCTTGTTCTGAGCATGCCATTGAATTAGCACAGCCTGTTTGTCCTTGGCTGTTGTGGGGTTTGATGCGGAGCCAGTAACCACGGCAGTGAGGACGAAAACGTAACTGGAAAAGGGACGGTGGTTTCGCCCTGGAAACCTGCGCACAGAGCGGCATCATGCATAACTCCAAAACCTGCAACATTTTAAAGCGGTGACTCGCTCCCACAGAAGCCACAGTTGTGGCCAGGGCAATTCTTCTGGATCAGGTCGTGCACAGGAATGGGCTGCCTGTGCGGATTCTGCAGAGGTTATCGTTCCAGAGCAGCTCCAGGGAGGAAATTGTGAAATGGGAACCCTCTTGGTCGATGCCTCCAGGATCCCTTGCCGCTCCACCCGCTGACGCCTGGGGAAACAAGGCTGTTCTGCTGGGGGAACCGAGAGCAGAGGCCTTACCTTCTTGACGTCTTTGTGCAGGTACTTGGCAGTCTGCTTGGCCAGTTCAGTTTTGCCTGTTCAAGAAGTGGCAGAGAAAAGAGGGAGTGTTGAGGGAGAAGCGCCTTGATAAGGACATCAAGAAGAGACCATGCAAAAAGCTCTCGGGAAGTTGTGCGACAACAAAACCAAGACCCGTTTGCAGCGTCTGTGTTACAAGTGAGATCATGGAACTGTGGAGTTGGAAGGGACCACCAGGGTCATCTAGTCCAACCCCCTGCAATGCAGGAAACTTTGTGCCCGAAAAGGGGCTCGAACCCACAATCCTGAGATTAAGAGTCTTCTACCAACTGGGCTAATATATACTTAAAGAAACAAAAACAAACGCAACACAGGCTCAATTCTCAAGCTACCCCAGGAACACGAGAGCCACTGCAACAGCACCACCTTTTCCTGTGTCTACTGGCCGCGTGGGACATCCTGGGCTACAGAGCCCACACTGTGGCTCCCCCCCCCCCCAGGTTTCAAACACCTGGAAACTGAGTCGGCAAGGATGCTGGGCGTTGGTCACAGCATGGTCTCCCCTTCCGTGGGTCCAGGCTTTCTCACACCCCCTGGCAGGCAGCGCTGGAAGGAGTGGCGTGACAGTGGCATGACCTGTGGCTCTCTCCGTCGGAGGCAGCAAGGCTTCTGAATGCCAGGTGCTGGAAACCACCGGAGGGGAGAGTTGCTTTTGGACTGGATGGGGCAATGGCTCTTTTAATGCTCTGCTCACAAACAGGTTCCCTGAAGTACCCATGTCAGTGACAGCTGTCAGTCTCAGGGATGGACCCCGTAGGTTCTGCTTTCACTTCTTCCTTCCAGAGCCGCCATCCCCTGCCCCTTCATCTGCACAGTCCCACCTTGAGCTCTTCTTGGCCTCATTAGAATGGAACTGGTTGCTGGAAACTGATTCTTCTAACCCTATAAAGGCCTCCAAACTCTCCCTACACAAAATTACTAGTTTTTTTTAAATAAAATTTTTATTTTTTACCAACAACCAAACACAAACAGTGAAATCCCCCAGGCGGCTGATACATTGGGTATACATAATCAATAATAACATATTCAAATCAACCATATGTACAATTTTATATATGTTAACACTCCTCCATCCACAAGGTTTATTTAACTTTTAACATTTTAATTGCCCCAAATTGTTCAAACCTACCCAAATAGTTCAATATCTTCTCAAACCAATTCTCTTCTTTCTCACTGACCTTAAATCCTTTCATTCTGTGTATCTTCACAGTTAGATATTCTAAAATTATAATATTACTCAGCTTTTCCCTCCATTGGTTCACCTCTAGCTCTTCTGCATTTTCCCAATTACAGTACTCGCTATAACCTGTCTGGCTGCAGTTACCATCAATTTTACCCATTTACATTTCTCTTTTGTTTTTAACTCGGTGCTACTCACAAAATTGTTAGTTATCATGGTCACTTTTTTGTAAGATGACAGAAAGGACTTTTTTGGACTGCCAGCCTGGTGCCCTCCATACAACTCCTATCAATGGCTGTGCTTAGCTGTGCCTGAAGGCAGCTGCAGCCCAAAGCTCTGGAGGGCACCAGATTGGGGACAGCTGGGCTACAGAATACCTTTTGCTCTTAAAGTAACTTTTGTGGGGTGTTTTTGGAAAACATAAACTGCAAAGGAAAGTGAACTGTCCCTGCTGCCTCCACCGGGGAAAAAAGGAAGCCTTGAAGGATTTGCTGTGCAAAAGTGCTTTGGAGGACCAGGCGAGTGATGGAGCTCAACCCAGTCTTCCCCCAACGCAACGTCCTTGACTTCAAGACAAGGAGCAGATTTGCTGGGAAACACAATATTCTTTGTTTATTGGATTTATATGCAACGTCTATCATAAAAGTCTAGGCATGAAGGCGATCAATAATTCAAAACACATATTACGGAATAAATCCACATCGACATGGTATCAACAAACATGTCAGCCCCCACCGCAGCGGGAGATTTCGTCTCTCGCGAGGCATGTACCTGCGCAAAGCAGCCCCTGAAGGACCCTGGTAAGGTGCCCTCAAGGTGAAAGGGCACTCCAGGGTCTGCCTGACCCAGACGAGATGCCGAAGGGAAGACTCCTGAGCGGCAATCCTTCCCTTGGCTATTCCTTTTACAACCAGGGGCTGCCAATTCCTGCTGCTTCACCCTTTTCGGTGCAACTGCATCTTGTGCAGGGGTTGCGCTCTGGTGACAGTGCATATACGCAAAAAAGGCGTATACCCGATGCACCCTTGCATGACCATCCTTACCTTCCAAGCAAGGCAGAGAACTTTAAAGCTCTCAGGTTTGCTTTTTGGGTTCTGGGATGCTCTCATGAAATCTCACAGGGTTGTCTGAGATCATGGCAAGAGCATCTCAACAGCCTGGTATGCAAGTCTGACAGTTTAAAAGCACTCTCCATGCAGGGAAAATCCTGTTCAAAAGGATCTTTTAAGCTATCCGCTTACATTTGATTTGTGAGATTTCAGCCAGCTGGTCTTCAACCATGTACGGTTGAAATAGCACATGTTAGATGTGTGTAAGATGCGATCATACTGTATCTCCCAAAGCCACACTTTATTCTCTGCTAAAAGGTTTGTCCTGCCTCTTCACCCCTAATTTCCATGACTCTGCCTCACCTGCTCTCTCATCTGCCTGGTTCCAGGGTTCGGAATTAGCAGGCTGCCAAAAAGCACCTCAAAAAGTCTGGGTGCCATTTTTTTTTGCGCCTGGCTGACACTCAAGGATTACTGAAATGTATGTGCTTTGGAGCCTCAAAGTATAGGTTAAGGATAGACAATATGTTAAGGAGTTTAATAATAAATAGTAGAGTATTTTGAAAACTGAAGTATGGTACTAATATTTTTATTGCCAATACCAAATTAAACATGCATTAACCATTTCTGCTAAAATGTGGTATTAACAATGTGTCACTTATGCAAATTGTGTATTAATTCAAGCTTATCAAAATAATAAATTAAAAGTGTTGCTGACCACCGCCCCCCCCCCCCCCGTGGCATCTAAACATTCTGTTTTGGCACCCACAACTCTGGTCCCAGGAGCCATTTGGCTCCTAGCTTTTCTATCCCAGTTTCTAACACTGCCTGGTTCCGTGTCTCAGAAAGGGTGATTCAATTCAGACCCCATGCCAAGCCATGGTTGGTGCTAATCAGAGCTTAGAACCCGAAACAACATAGAGGTCCAGAATGCTGACTGGGCCTTGGGTCCCCTTGTGCTCCCCACCCATGATTTTACTCCATTGAGAAGGCTCTTCCTGGTCCATTCTAGCTTCCTTGCCTTTGCTGGACCCTTATCAATCTTTGCTCTGCAACAGGAACTACAAACTTGCTTCTGTCTTTCAAAAATGGAATCAGATCTCAGGGTGCCAGTTCGGTTTAGTGGTTGTGGATGCCTTGGCAACACATAGAGCTCTTCCCAGGGCCATCCTTTGCTGGAGCTGGCAAGAAGCTTGCGAAAGGCAATACAACTCTTGGTGACTTCTGGGATGATACTACGATTAAGGATTTTCAAATAGGGAATGATCCTGGTGAATTGATGTCTGTTTTTACCCTTTTAATGGTTTTATTGCATGGTTTTATGCTTTTATTTCTGTAAACCGCTTTGGTGGTGTGGGATTTTTTTAACGACACAGCAGTATACAAATATTTTTGTAACTGAATAATAATAATAAAAATTCTATGTTTCACATGAATATTGTACCTAGTGTGATTTTCTCACTTTGGAATTTCGGATAGTTCACATTCAGTGCCACTATTATGCTGTTGCAACTTATTTGTTATAGAAAGTGGTGTTTGCCGATGACTTGAACCACTGGCAGTGTCTGGGCAGGGGGAAGGTAAGTGGACTGAAAAACCTGTCCTTTACTTGAGCCCAGAAAAGTACTTGAAAACTAGACTTGAGATTTCTGGCCCATCTGTGGTGCAACATCTTTGGTTTTTCTAGCATGTGTGGAAAAATCAGCACTGGCGTTTTTTCTGGGGCTGGACCAGCCTGCATCACCCCCCCAAAAATGAAAGAAGGAAAAAAAAAAAGGACGCCGACTTTACCTATTCCCGATGATCCCAAGAAGAGAAAAACCAGGGGATGCTCCTCGTCATACCAGCCATTTTCCTTCCTCCGAATGGCTGCAATCGAAAATGCAAGAAAAACAAAGGAAGGGGTTATATATCTGGGCACATAAAAAAGGGAAAGGCATATAAATCAATGACACAACAGCAAGTATAATTATCACTAAGTATACACTATGTTTTACTGCTCTCTGCCCACTCAAAGTCTTCGCTGCCATTAGAGCTACCTAATTTGATTAGCCAGCAAGGCCCCCAGAGATACCTAATCAGGTTAGCATGGATTTGGAAAGCTGCCCAGAGCAGATTTCGGATAAAGTTTTCCAGGATGTGCACTCAGCGTTGCCAGGGAAACAGGAGGGAGGATGGACACTGAATGAACCAGAAAGGGACCTGTCGGGTGGACCGAGTGGGGAGGGTAAAGGGTTGGGGGAAAGAGAGATTCTAGAGGCTCAATAGCTCGCCAGCTTGTAAGCGCCACCTTTGTGCACAAAGACCTGGGAAGGAGAAGTTTGCTACCGCTCCGACGCTAACGGGAAGGAAGCCTTGAATTCAAGGTCACGGCAGCCTTGTGAAGACTCATGGGCCGCAGTAAATAATGGTGCTAGGATGGAGGAGGATGCAGGGGGGGTATGCCGGGGAAACACGGGATGGGTTTGGAACACAAAAGGATCTACTTTGCAGAGGAGCAGCACTTAAAACTTCTGGGTTGGGCAAACCTGCCCTCTGGGGCAGCTAGCTTCCCTGTGGATCCTGCTGCTCTTGGCACCCCGACTGCAGCTTTGCCCTCTCAGATCACAGCACATGCACAGCGTTTAAAAAAGGGAAGGAAAAAGTGACCACATGAGAACAAGGGGGCAGCATTTGTTTACATTCAGTGGCTGTGCTCAAGGTCTGGCTGCTGCATTAAAGCAAAGGACAGGACACATAAAATAAAGGATTTCTCTACGTAGCACACAGTTCACCTTTGGAACTCAATTCCATAGGAGGCAGTGATGGCTACTAGCCATGATGGTTCTGCTCTGTTCTGCCTCTACAGTTGGAGGCACCAACGCTTCTGAATGCCAGCTGCTGGAAACCACAGATTAGGAGAGTTTCCCTTGTGCTCGAATCCTGCTTCCAGGTTTCCCACGGGAGGTTGTGGACTCTCCTTCCTTGGAGGTTTTTATACTGAGGTTGGATGATCATCTGCCATGGATGCTTTTGCTGATATTCCTGCATTGCAGGCAGGGGCTGGACTGGATTACCTTTGGGGTCCCTTCCAACTCTTTAGTTCTATGATCTGTTCACTGTGAGAACAGGATGCTGGCCAAAAAAGCTCATTGGCGTGATCCAGCAGGCTCTCTTTATGTTCTTCAACACTTGTCGCTGGTGCCTAATGGATGTAATCAGTGGACATTCTTTTTTGGGGTGGGATGTGCAGCGTTATATGGAAGTTGGAACTGGGGCATTTGGGCTACTGGGGAGAGCAGAGAAAAAGAAGGGGCGGTGCCTCAGTGAAGCAGCAGGAGAAGCTCCAGAGACTTCTTTGGAAAATGGCATAACAGTCACTTCTGAGGCAGATAGTGAAAAGTGGGGTACAGTGTTCCTAAATACCGTATTTTTTGCTCTATAAGACTCACTTTTTCCCTCCTAAAAAGTAAGGGGAAATGTGTGCGCGTCTTATGGAGCGAATGCAGGCTGCGCAGCTATCCCAGAAGCCAGAACAGCAAGAGGGATCGCTGCTTTCACTGCGCAGCGATCCCTCTTGCTGTTCTGGCTTCTGAGATTCAGAATATTTTTTTTCTTGTTTTCCTCCTCCAAAAACTAGGTGCGTCTTGTGGTCTGGTGCGTCTTATAGAGTGAAAAATACAGTAAATATTTGCTTGTGAGTTCTGACCCAAGAAATGCCCTGTCGATTCCACATGTGGCTGCCTGGATTCTGTCCTTCTATCCAAGTACAGTGGTACCTCTGGATGCGAACGGGATCCGTTCCGGAGCCCCATTCGCATCCTGAAGTGAACGCAACCTGCGTCTGCGCATGTCGCGATTCGCTGCTTCTGCGCATGACGTCATTTTGAGCGTCTGTGCATGCGCGAGCGGCAAAACCCGGAACACACTCTTTTACTTCCGGGTCTCTGCGGAGTGCAACCCGCAAATACTCATCCCAAAGCTACTTCAACTCAAGGTATGACTGTACAATGGATGCTCGGGTTGCAAACGTGATCCGTGCGGGAGGCACATTCGCAACCCGCAGTGCCTGCAACCCATAGCATCATGTCTGCTCACGCGTGGGTTGCGATTCGGCACTTTTGCGCATGCAGAAAGAGCGATTTAGCGCTTCTGTGCATGCGCCGAAACCCAGAAGTAGCCCATTCTGGTACTTCCAGGTTTTGGCGCGTCTGTAACCCGAAAACGCGCAACCTGAAGCTTCTGTAACCCAAGGTATGATTGTATAACGGCCTGGCGCAGGATTCTTGCTTTAGACTTCTGAGAAAATCAGCTTTTGCTTCAAAAACTCTATGAAGCTCTTGTCTTCAGAGATAAAGACAGGCTTGAAAAAGCACTTGGGCAGGAGCTGGATTTCTGAGCTGCAGTGATGTGAAGCTACAACGCTCTGCCCCTTGTCAGCCTCAGCAAGCAGCCCCCAACAGAATAAATTATGCAAAACAAAAGCATGCAGGCAATTTTGCTTAATTTATGCAAGTTGCAGAACAGGCTCTTCCTGACACAACTTGGCAGGAGTTTTAATGGCGTTTTATGTTAATTTGTATAAATTGTTTTATGAATTGGCAGCATGTAAATATGTTTAAAAACAAACTCAACCCTCACTTCCCTTTTCTCTGCACAACTCACCACGAGGCTGGCTTTTCTGGGTTGCTCTGGCACGGTGAAGCAGCATCTTGAGCCCCTGATCCGTGTCCTGACCGTGACTCCTCCTCTCCTGGAAAATGTTCAAGAAGCAGTTTCCAGTCAGGACAGGGCGAGTTGCCATCTTGGTGTGCTTTGAAGCATTCAGAGGACCACTTCAGCATGCCAAAGCCACCCAGGAAAGTCAGCACACAGCATGAAAAATGGTGTCACAAACCTCCAAACCATGCCAGCTGCTCTATGTGCCACGTTCACCACCCAGATCTTTTTTTTCTTGGGGCCTCCAAGTTGTAAACGCAACACTGAGGTGAAGCCACTCTGCCTGCCAGGGTTTGAGGAACTATGGACCCAGCAGGAGAGGACGATCCAGCAGCTCAGTGACTAATGTACCAGTAGCCACATTCCATGAGAAAGCCAAAGGAATTTGGAAATTGCTACTAAACTGCCATGTTTGCATCCACAGTGCATCTATGCCCGCGTGTGGGCCAATGGCCTGATCCAGAAAGCTTTTCTCATAGTCACCGCCCTGTTAGCCATTCCACTGGAGCCCATGAAACCACTTAATTTTGTTAAATTACAATTTAGATTGCAAGTTCCCTGGTGCCAAGACTTGTGTTCTCCTCCTGCCCCATTGCTATTCTGTGTGCTGGTGGTCTTAATTAAAATACATAGCCACTCCAAGACAGAGAGATGAAGCCACGCAGCTCTCAGTCATTCTTTCGTTCGTCCTTTCCTAATGCTTTAAAAGAGGATCAAACACATTCATGGAGAAGGAGAGGGAACTGCGGAACTCTCTCCCACAGGAGACAGTAACAGCCACCAACTTGGGTGACTTTAAATGGAGAATAGACAAATTCACAGAGGAGGAAAGGGCTACTGATGGCTATTAGCCAGAATGGCTATGCTCTGCCTCCAGAACTGCAGGAGGGGAAGATTCCTCTTGTGCACGACTCCTGCTCGTGGGTTTCCCCAAAGAGGCATCTGGTTGGCCACTGTGAGAACTGGATGCTGCGCTACACGGCCTGATCTAGCAGTTTCTAAACTTAACAGAACTCAAGGTGCAGGAGCAAAGGGGGAGGGTCAAAGGGGTCAGTGCCGCATTCAAAGAATCATCTCAGATTCAAAACCTGCCCATAGGACTGTTGGGCACAGCGGCAATTTAGCTTCCAGCCACCACAGAACCTTTCCGACCTCTCCTTCGCATTACGTGCTCAGCAAACAGCTGCATGCAGAAGGCCCCACGTTCAGTCCCTGCCATCTCCAGTTAAGATGCTATCACAGACAACTGGGCTTAGAGAACAGCCCAGGAAAGGGACTCTTTGCTGCCATTCAGGGGAAATATCCCCAGCCTAGGTGGACCAATGTCCTGACTTCACATGCCACGACAGCTTCACACGCTCCTTAGGCTGAAAAGGTACTGATACATCAAGGAGAGGAGCGACGCCTCATCCGGTGAAGGCCTTCCCAGTTTCCAGTCTTAATTAGAACAAGGCCTCTGCCTTCCAACGCACTTCTCAAAAGCTGTAGAGCCGTAGCTCAGGGGCAGAGCACCTGGTCTGCGTGCAGAACATCTCAGCTTCAATCCCAGGCACCTCCAGGCAGGGCTGGGAGACGCATCCTGCCTGAAAACCTGGAGAGTGGCTGCCAGTCGGTGTAGGCACTCTCATAAAAGTGTTTTGTGATACTTTGTCCAAAGAAGAGCGGGGGCTGCAGGAGCTGTATTTTGCAGCCTTCCACCAAGTTGGTGCGTTGGATGGGGCTGATGGGAGATGCCCAGAAGGGCGCTAGGTTGTTGCAATAGACATGGCCTCCTTGCAGAGAGCGCTCACCTGCACAGGCGGCTTTTTAAGATTCCACTCAGCCCTGTCTTGGCGGTTGACAGAGGTCAGCGAGACCGGAGATGCGACGTATTACGCTTGACAGAGGCGCTCCTTAAAAGTAGGCGAAATGCCAAGCTCGAAAAGAATGACGAGCAAAAGATATTTCTTGTGATAGCCGAGTAGGATAATGGAAGGGGAGGGAAAGGCAGACAGAAGGAGAGAGAGCGAGAGAGCGCAAATGAGAACCACCAGATGCTTGAAAACAGGCCACTGTGCTTCTTGCAGAGAAGGGCAATGTGGACGGCATGTCCAGAAGCACCCAGAGGCAGAGGACGAACTCTGGAGAAGGGCCAGTGAGCTTTTCCAGACATGGGTCTCCAAATAATGATCCTTTCAACGAGAGAGAGAGAGAGAGAGAGAGAGAGAGAGAGAGAGAGAGAGAGAGATGAGCATCTCTGAATGTTTTCTGCCTGTTTCCTTCCATGTGTTTTTAAAATGAAAGCAAGAAAATTTGAGGCTGGAATCAGGCCTTGCTCAACTGATCGTTTTGGGAAAGGGTGGCGACGCCATTTCCTCCTTGTGCAAAAGGAAGGAGCAGTTTGACGTGACCAGAGTCACACCATGAAAAGTGTGGGCTTTAGAAGGGGAAGGAGCTTGGTCTTTTTCTTCTTCTTTTTAAAATGGAAGCAAATGTTAACTCTTCACACCTGAAGGGATATGAGTGGAAGTGTTTGGGGAGTGATTGGCAAAATCCTGGCAGGTGGAGGTGGTGCTGAGCAGGACTTTCAGCAGCCAGGTGATGGTGGTTCTGAGGGCTCTGCTTTCCTTCCTTGCCCTTCCCCTTCTGGAGCAGACAAAGTCACCTTCATTTCCATAAGAATGGAAGAAGAGCCTGGCTACTGGATCAGGCCCAATGGCCCATCGAGCCCAGCATCCTGTTCCCAGCATCCTTTTCCCGCAGTGGCCAACCAGTTGCCTGTGGGGACAACTGCTATTCAGAAGCATTATAGTACGGCCACATCTTAAGCATATTTAACTCATGTGATTTCAAACATATGTGGCTGAAGGCTGGCTGGTTGAAATTCCACAGGTAAAATGCAATAAAGACCCTCTCAGTCCGCTGGTTCTGCGATGCTCTTGCAAGATTCCTTGGAAACATATTTTTTATATTGACTTGGACAAAGGGCACAAAGCAACTCATAATTACTCACTAGCAATTTGGAAATTGGGAGACCTGGACCACCATGGTGATCTCGGCCTCAGTTCCTGATCTGCAAAATGGGCATAATGGAGGTCCGCCTGGCAGGGCTGCTGCGAAAGCCAACCAAGAAAAAGACAGCAAGGGTTTTTTCTGAAGATAAAAATAATTTGATAGGTACACTGTGCAGCACTGCCTAGGATTGGAAGGTGAAAGTGTTGGTTAGCAACAGAGCAAAGACCAGCTGATGTGGCAGTTAAGACACCGGTAGCTCAACGTAGAATAATAGAATTGTAGAGTTAGAAGGGACCCTGAGGATCATCTAGTCCAACCCCCTGCAATGCAGGAAAATGCAGCTGCCCCATAAGCGGATCAAGCCCACAACTCTGGCGTTATCAGCACCACGCTGTAACCAACTGAGCTGTCCAGGACATCTGCACCATCAATTTTGCATCCCTGGCCACGGAGGGAATCCAACCCCTATTTTAGGCAGTTCCGCTCTCTATAAGGCTACACTCTCCTCACTCTTGGCTGTGGAGGAACTAAGGCACAGCAGCCCTGGCTGAAATTCTGGGAGCAGCAGAGAGAGAAAGAGCACAAGAGAGGGAGAGAAGGAGGCAGGCGCTGCCACCTTGGGCCTCCCTGGCTCCAGAGCTCTTCCCAGCCTGGGCTTTCTTTTGCCCTCCGTAACTGCAGAGCCGCCACAGCGCTGGGTCTCTGAGAGGCCTTTCAAGCTGGCTATTGAACTGATAAATTCACTGTATTACTTTACACAAATCAATACCCCAGCAGTTATCAGGGGTTGACGTGACCAAAATTGGTTTCAGCCAATTTGTGAGTGTAATAAATGTCCATTTATCAAATCAATTCATTCTGTGGGGTTTCTTGGCCTGGCCGGGCTCGTGACGCCAAAGGGGCGACGTCCTTCGGGCATGAACCAAAGACCAACTTTGCCCTTGCAAGGCAAGGGACTGGCATTCAAGGGACCCTGCTTGGCTTCCCCCACTGCTGCGGTGGCTCAGTTCGATGAGCAGACGTGGGTCGTCTGGGCAGGAAGGTGGTGGCCAAAGGGGTCAAGGCAGAAACAGGGCCAGATTCCTGCCACCAGCCCACTACCACTCTGCACCAAGAAAAGTGTGCTAAACTTTAAGCCACGTGCTGCTCTACAGGAAGGGCCAAAAGTCAATGGGAAGAACACCTGGCAGGCTCTAGGCAGGGCTGAGAAAGACTCCTGGTCTGAAACTGAAGACAGCTGCTGCCAGTCAGTGTAGACAACCACAAGCTCCTACTACAAGCAAAACGCCCACCAAATAAGGGGGAAAGCAACACAGTACAGCTATGCAAGTGGCTGCTCATTTATGCATGTCTGCATCCACTCTTGACCATTCGTCTTCATCCTTTTCCACTATGGAACTTGCTTCCACAGGAAGAAGTGATGGCCACCAACTTGGATGGCTTAAGAAAGAGGATTAAGCAAATTTAAGGAGCAGGATAAGGCCGTCAAAGGCTACTTAGCCATGATGGTTTTGCTCTGCCTCCACAGTTGGAGGCAGCAATGCTTCTGAACACAAGCTGCTAGAGACTGATGGAGGGGAGAGTTGCTCTCATGCTCGGGTCCTGTTTCACATGGAGGCATCTGGTTGGTCACTGTGAGAACAGGATGCTGGACCAGAGGGGGCATTGGCTTGACCTAGCAGGCTCTTGTTATGTTCTCATATTCTGGGGCATCCCTTGGAAACATCCTCTTGTTGTTGCATGCAGTCAACTCTTGCTCCCTCCAAAACCTGAATGCACTTTCTCTCTCTGCCAACAAAGTTGATGCCCTGGGCAACCACACTGGGCAGAAGAAACGAGACAACAGGCTAGAAGAGAACAGACTGAATGTAAGCTGTGAGCCTCAGATCGGGCTCCTCAAACTGGGTCCCAGTGAGCCCACTGAAGCAAGAAAGCAGGCGCCAGGTATGACCCTAAATGCTTGCTTGACAACTGTCAACCATCCCGTGTCGTGGGATGGAGCATGAGGAGCTAGCAAGCTAGCAGCTGAATTAAGGGTTGCTTCCTGACACTCCTCTCCCCACACCAACGTGCACTGGCATGGGGTGGGGGGCACATTGCTGCAGTATTTAGACCAGGAGCACAGCAGTCACTTTGCAGTCAGGAGGCATGCCAAGTGTGCCCTGCGTTTGGCAGCCCCTCTTGAAAGATGGGCAAGGGCTACTCAGAGTAACTGGGTATGTGTGTCAAGAACACCCCCTCCCACCCACGTCAAAGCTTAACAGGTTGGGACCATCGGGGCAGGCGGCAGCAAAAGCACCAGCAAGCCTCCCCTTCCTGGCGCGATATCCCGAGGCAGAGTGCGCCTGGTCCTGCCTAATTCAATAAAGGGAAGTTCCATGAAGGCAGCTGCTCTCGCCAGCCCCACCACCACCTGTGTCAGAGAGAGGCCCTGCCCATTAATCAAAGCTCCCTAATTAGCCCCCGCTGCTGCCTCCAGGCACAGCCTTTCTCTAACCAGGGTGCACATGTGGTGCCTTTGCAGGGGAGAGCCTCGCCCTCCCAAACCCAAGGCCCAAACTACGTCCCGCGATCTTTATTTACAGCACAGCTCTGGGCCACCCAGGCCCGTTAGATTCTAGAGAAACCAAGATCTTTCTTATGTCCCTAGAACTCATGCTTGCAGAAAGATGCTTAAAAAGCTGGAGGCAGCAGCAGAGCAAAGGTGGGAAGGGACCTGAGGGGCCTTGCCCACTTTTCATGGGGTCTCAGCTATTGCTCAGCCGTGTCCCATGTGCTCCATTCAGGTGTCTCCTCCACTGCCTGCAAGCGAGGCAGAATCCCTGACCAATTGACGAGTCACCAATTGCTTTGATGACCAGAGTCATAAGCGTCCCACCGTCTCCTGCCCCCAAACGCAAATTCTGCAACCAGAAAAATGCCACTTTCTGCACTATTTTTGCCTGAAGGCACAAGGCCTTTGATTGGATCTTTGTGCAGTGCCCAGGAAGGCTCATGCACTGAAAACATGAAGGATACGATCATTACAAATTATTCAAATTTATCAAATCTGCACATCAATATTCATCCCCCCCTGATTTCATTTTTCTCATCCCAGCCGTGAGGCAGTGTAAACAGCGAGAATATAGATCCTCCACCAAGAAGGGCTTTGCTTAGGCTCTATCAAGCTTCAGTGGTTTCGCAGGCACTGTCCCACTTGCCTCCCCCCCACCAACCCTCCAAATCATTAAACTGGAAGGGATGTTGAATAGCTCCAATTATTTCATCCAAGGCAAGAGTCCAAAGCCAGGTGACATGTCAATGTAGCTCACTCTGTTCTACATTAAACTCAGCTTTCCCCGATCTGCTACAACAGGGAGTTGTAGTCCAAAACCTCTGGAGGGCTGCAGATTCTGGGAGCTGGGATTTCAGGCGATGAGAAGGCCAGCCGGACTTGTACTCAACTTCCCTCCTCCAGTCTTTCATGACTCATATTAACAGGCCAAAAGAGGCCTTTGCTGGGCTCTCTGCAGAGCTATGAGGATGGTTCCCGCCAGGGAGTAGGTTGTGTGAACCATCCCTGACTCAGGCAGGGGCAGGACTGCCCATTAGGACATGCTTAGGATCAGTTTCTGCCTTCTGGGGGCTCCTCAGCCTGGCCTTTGGCCACAGTTAAAAGATAAAAAGAGGCTTCAACAGCCCACATCCCCTTCCTTCCATTTATCGCCGTTAATGGTCTCGCGAACGCAACAGGGGGAGATTTCAGTAACAGGAGGTTGACAAAGAGTTTTAATATTCTTTATTTACTACACAATGGACTCCGGGAGAAGGGCAGAGAGATACTTTCCGAGGCCCTGAAGTCGTTCGCATTGTTTCTGCCTCCCAGTGCAGTCCCAAGTTCCAAAGATCTCTCTGTTTTGGAGGAGGGACCTGTCTCCTGTGACAGGCTCCGGGACATAGAGTGACTTTATTTGGGAGAGCAGCACCCTCTGGGTCCCAAGGATGGGCATGCGCTGAGCAGACACTCGGAATCCACCCCACATTTGACTCTGCTGCATTCTCTGAAGGCCAATCCAGAGATAAAAGTTTTTCTTTCATGGAAGGTGACCCATGAGAAACTTTGTAATGGATTGCAAAACTGACAAAGCCTAGCTCTGAATAAAGTGGCCAATTTGGGTGTGCCCTGTACCCCTTCTGCCTGGAAGCGGGAGGTTCACATGACTGAACACTCTCCCCTGCGACAAAGCAGAACAGAAGGAAGCCTGCACACAGAAAACTAGCAGGTCAGGGAGGGAAAATGTTATCTCTTTGCTTTCTCAAGGTACCACTAAAACACACGGCGTACAATCCTGTCTCTCACAACCAGTGCCTCCCCCCAGGGGTACTCAAGGGTATGCAGTACCGGCACCTCTTTCTGTTGTTAAAAAGCGTAGCACTTAACGCAATAACTTCATGGTGTGTACCAGCGCCTGTTTTTCCAGGGAAAAAAGCACTGCTCACAACGCATACCCTGCTCTCACCAGCAGAGTGGGATGCACAGAGAAAGATTTTAACCGCCCAGAGTGGCTGGGGAAACCCAGCCAGATGGGCGGGGTACAAATAGATAATAATAATAATAATAATAATAATAATAATAATAGGTTGCCATGTGTATATTGCTAAAAAGAACCCCCAATCTGGAATAAAAGCCAACCAAGTAATGCTATGGCAAGAAAGGCTGAAGCAATTATACACTGCAATAAGAGGAGCTTCCTTTCCTAATACAAGCAGCGCAGTAGTAATACTGCTCTGTTCAGGGTGGCTAAGAGATCATATGAAAAAATGGTTCCGTTTGAGGATGTTGAGGATGCTAAGGAGGATCTGGATTCCATCTCTTATTGCCCCCAGCTTTTTGGCCAAAGGATCATGGCCACCACCATGCTATGGCTCCATCTTTCGTTTCATTCCTCTCATCTGGTCCACTGTTGCAGACCAAGGGAACGGAAACCCCCGGTTCTGTATCCTTCCTGTGGCATCTATGATTTCATGAGGAACATACTTCCCATGCTTATTCCTGCAATCCTAGGAACTAAAATGCATTTTTCTTTCCAGATACGAATTCTGACATTTTCAGGAGTCAGAATTCTGCGCCAGATGCCAAACTGCAGGGTTATGTGCTACAGCTGTAGGCAGCTGCAACACACAATGGTGCCCAGACCTTCACTGGTGACAAAATTCCTTGTATTTGCCTGGATTTCATATCTTAGGCAAAGAAAAAAAACAACCCAAAAACCCAGCAATTAAAAAAGCGACTCTCCACAAACAAGAAAAAAAGTTTTTAAAAGCTGGAATTCTCGGCTTTGCAGCTTAAGGTATTCTTGACTGTTTTGTGCACACATACGTTCTAAATAAAATTATGCCATAACATTTATGTGACACACACGTGTGGGTGCACACACACTAACTAACCCCCTTCCAGATTCTCTGCAGGATTTGCAGAGCAGAAGGCTAATCAAATCAGAGCCCCAGATCTTACCAGCTCCAACAGTTGCTATGGCGCTCTCCTGGCCAATGATATGTTCCCGGAGTCTCTGCTCCAGCGGGAACCTTCGCCGTTCCTCTATTTCCCTCTTGCGCTGCTCTTCCTGGAACTGCGGAAAGGAAAAGAAGGTGCTCTTTTAAAAAGATACCCCAACATCCATGCTGTAAGGATGTCCATGCGACAAGCTTCTCTATCACCTGCCGTGAGGTTAGTGGGTATAGGAAGAACGTGTTTATCCATGTTAAGACATTTATAGCCCACCAAACGTCCAATGCTTTTAGCAAACATGAGTCAGACGCACATGTAAAATGAATATGCAAGGAAAATAATCAGAATTGCATCCATGGAGGCGGAGAAAGGTCACAAAAATGAACCAGTGGAAACTTAATTAAAAAAAGCTTAATCACAGCAGACCCTCCCAAAAAGAGGGGGCATTTCAAAGTGCAGCAGAAAACCAGGAGGGAGGGGAAGGAAGAAAGAGACAGAGAAAGCCTGGGGTGGCTGAAAATACCCTACCCTACGTGCGTCCATGACAGATGGCCATCCAACCTCTGCTTCTACAAGGAAGGAGAATCCACTACTTTCCATGGGAGTCCATTCCACTGTCAAACAGCTCTTACTTTTAAAGCTATCCAACCTGGTGCCATCACTGGGTTCTGGGGTTAAAAACCAGCACGCAAGAGAAGGGAACCGGGGACCTCTCTTCTAGAGCAGCTTCTCTATGTGCCAGAGAGAGACCTAGGGGTACACTGGCTCTTTTGGGGGGGGGCACTGGGAAGAAGCAGGTGAGTAAGGGAGTAAGTTGACCTTTCCCTACTACACAGCCTTGCATTGATGATCCTCAAATTAAGAGATTTAGCCCACTATACGTTGTGGGTTAAACTACAGAGCCTAGGGCTTGCCGATCAGAAGGTCGGCGGTTCGAATCCCCGCGACGGGGTGAGCTCCCGTTGCTCGGTCCCTGCTCCTGCCAACCTAGCAGTTCAAAAGCACGTCAAAGTGCAAGTAGATAAATAGGTACCACTCTGGCAGGAAGGTAAACGGCGTTTCCGTGCGCTGCTCTGGTTCACCAGAAGCGGCTTAGTCATGCTGACCACAGGACCCGGAAGCTGTACGCCGGCTCCCTTGGCCACTAAAGCGAGATGAGCGCCACAACCCCAGAGTCGTCCGTGACTGGACCTAATGGTCAGGGGTCCCTTTACCTTTACCCAAACTGGTTGGCCATGCTCTCTCTCTTGAGATTTATGGAAGGGGGAAGGGAAGGCTCCTCAGTTTCAGATGCATGGGAAATGAAGTGGCATTTCTCAAAATAAAGCATTTGCCTTCAGCTGGAGGGTGAGAGGCGACTGATCCAAGATACAAGTATGTGGTTAAAAATAAAATAAAGAAGTGGGTCCCCAAGTGCATGCTTCAATTAAAGATGGGCCCTACACCCTTGTGCAAATTAATTGAAACAAACAATGTAGTTTATTGTACAAAACTCACATACACATATGCAAAACTCACTAGTAACTGATATGACCTCTGTTACTTTTAAGCAGCATTTGAACACGGTTTGGTATGGAGTTTAATAGTTTCGAACACTCACTGTTGATTTTCGGATCCCTGTACCACACCTGAATCGGCACCTGAATAAGCTTCTCCATAGTCGTACCGTCTACAGCACCGAGAGGACTTTTGCATATAGCCCACGAATTCTCAATGGGATTTACGTCCAGGGAATTCCCTGGTCAATCAAATACCTGTATTGGCTGCTCTGACATGAACTTCTTCACAACTTTTGATGTGTGACGGGGGTCTAGGTCCTGCTGCAATATCCCAGTACTGTCAGGATACCTCTTTTCCAGCTCTGGAATAACTCTCTTTCGTAAAACCTCAATATATTGCGGCAAACGCATCATTCCTTCTATTGGCTGCAGGCTTCCAACACCATAATGACTTTTTGTGTTTGTTTTGATTACAGGATTATGAGTAAGATAGAAAACAGGCTTTGTTTCAATTAATTTGCACAAGGGTGTAGGTCTGAAAACCTCGAGGGCCATTGGAAGAATCTGCCGCGATTCCTGCATTGCAGGGGGTTGGACTAGATGGCCTTTGGGGTCCCTTCCAACTCAACGATTCTTGGATTCTAAGAAAAGGTGCTGAGGAGACGCAACAGCAGAGGGCTGTCACTGTCACGCTGGCCATTGTGGGTGGGTGGGGAGAGAACGCTGGACCAGCTGGACCACCCTCCGTGGCCTGATCCCCCTACTCAGCAGCACAGCCCACACCGGCTCTTGTCGCAAAAGCAGCAGCAGAAGCCGCCGCTTGAGAAACCGGCAGCGCAATCCGCCGGCCGGCTTTTCTGGTGTTTTCCTGTTACGGTAGTGACCTTGACAGAAGTTAAAAAAAATAAATAGCAACCAATCCAATTTTGGCTGCTGTTATCTGTCTACCCTGTAACCGAGACACCCCATCAGTCCTGATGCTTCAAAATGGAGCAATAACTTCCTTGCGGATCCCAGTGGGACGGCACTTGCTGGATTGAATCCAGAGTGCCAATGGTGTCGCTCCCTCAGGCTCCGTATATATCACCAGCCTCAAACTACTCCGGCCCCATCTATACATCTATGTCTTTCCAAATATATAGGCCAATTTTTTTCCTCCTGCCTTTTCTTTCTTTACATTTTGAAAAGAAAATAATGCATAACAGCAGCTCTGCCATAATATATATGTTATCGGATGTGACTGACGGGCCGGAGGAAAGGCAGGGGGAAGGGAGGGAGAGCTACACAAAAGCTCAAGAGTGGGCAAAACCCCAGAAAGGGCTGCCTCAGCAAGGAAACTGTCTTTCTTTTCCATCTGCCTGCTGAAGTGAGATTCTTTTTTGTCTGTGTTTAATTTACATCCTCTAGGAACAGGACTCTTCTCAAAATGCAGAGACTCAAGAGTTAGATGCTGAAACCAACAGTCTAGCCAGGGTGAGCGTCTCTGCAAAATGTGCAAACAACCTGTGGAACTCACTGCTATGTGACATTGCGGTTGCAGCCAGAACACCCAACTTTTGCTGCAATCCTATGCACATTTACCTGGGTGTAAGCTCCAGTGTGCCTCACCTGTAGGTAAATTTGCATAGGCATGGGCTATTACAGTGGTACCTCGAGTTACAAACGCCTCAGGTTACAAACACTTCAGGTTACAAACTCCGCTAATGCACCTTCTTTGCTGAACTCCAGCAAGACGAAGATGTTCTTGTTCCAGCAAGCATTTTGAGGAGGGGTTCAGTATTATGATAAAGAATTGTATTGTTTTATTGTTTCATTTTATGTGGCTTGTTTCATGTACGTGCTGAGAGATGTGAGTAAGAAAGAGATGTAGCTATATGGTGTAAAAATGTCTGAAGTAAATAATATTATATGCATGTACATATTTTACACACACACATTAGAACAATAACACAGACCCACTGCAAAGCAGCCACAATTTTAGAGCAGCAGCCACCTGCTCACAGTGGCCAACCAAATGCCCCCTGCAAGCAGGATCCGAGCATTCAGAAGCTACCTCCAGCTGTAGAGGCAGAGAATAGCCAGTATGCGTAACAGCCACAGGTTGCCCTCTCCTCCTCCTCCATGATTCTGTCTAAGGCTCTTTTAAAGGCATCTAAGTTGGTGGCCATCACTGTCCCCGGTGGGAGTGAGTTCCATAGTCTAATTGTGCCCTGTGTGAAGCTCTTTTCTCCATCCTGAACCTTCCATGGAAGCAGATATAAGACAGCTTCCTTGCACTGTGCAACAGGTGGGACCAACCTGTCCCATCAAACTCCTGAGTTTACCAGAGTGCCAGGCCAAGTATTACAACTGGAGATATGCTCCATGAGTTCTGCCAGGAGGCCTCACCTTGAGATGGCAACAGCGGGATCCTTCTTAGAGCCAGGTAATTGTGTTCTTTTCCTTTTATTGCTCATTAAAGACCCTGGCACCCCTCCCAGTCACAGCTCCAATTACGGGAAGATTTGCAGAGAGAAGAGGCTTTGGTGATTAGGAGGGAAGGTGCAATGGCCTTTTCACAAAAGTATTTGGGAATCTACTTTTGCGATGGGGAGTGCACCAGTGGGGTGCGCCCAGTGAGCACCCATGCCCTTCAAGGACAGGCCTGCTAACGGCTTCCAACTGGTGGTGGAAACTGGGAGAGAAGGTGGAGGAAGGCCCAACAGCCAACCGAGCCGCTAGCTGGCCCACTCCAGCCTTGACCTGGTGGCTCTGATTCACGAGAAGCAGGCCATGTGGATCAGGAGACTTTTTCCTAAAAACAAATTGATTTCACATATGAAGACTCCTTGTTGCTCTTGTCACCAGCATATGTAAATAAAATCGATGGGATGTGTCTGTCCCGTTAATAGTGCCACCAATTCATTCTGCAGCAGTGATCAAAATGAGCAACAAATTCTCAAAGACTCTCGGCGGGGATGGAAAGCAGGACTGGCAACCCCTCTGCCACCACATCCCCCTCAGCTGCACATTCATCACCAAGCAGCCCCAAAGAGCACGAGATTTTTATGCACCCGCTGCCATCTCCTTCAGCAAGACCCATCTCTGCGCAGATCTGTGCGTCTCCCCCTCATCATCCAAAGGCTTTGTGGAGAAAAAGTTAGTTAAAGGGCAGCTCTGCTTCATGGAGGAAGGCTCCAGAGACCCATTCAAGTTAGCATGATACTCTCTCTCTCCCTTCTCCTTGCTGAGATTTAAGCATGCAACTCCTGACATTTCCTTTATAAAAATTTCAAAGGGCTTCCCTCCAGCAACAGCTCATTCCCAACAGCATCCATCTCTTGCAAGGGGGTGGGTTGCCACACGCTTGGCAGAACTCGCATGGACAAGCTCCTCTTCCCTAGCCCTGGAAGTTGCCGCCTTTTGCGGTGCAAAAGCATATTAACATCAGAGCGAGCGACCGTTGCTGGAAGTGAAAGAGCCCCTATGGTTGTGGTGACACGTTTGGCAAACCCTCACTGTGATCAACACCCACCCGGAAACCTACGTCCGCACTGTGGAAGGACGTGTGGATCCAGAATTGGCCTCCACAGTCACTTATGGACTCATGGTTAAAACTTGTGTTTATGGAAGACAATCTTACTTGGCTACGAGGGATTGCCCAAGAAGAAGAAGGTGACAGCAAGAGCCTGCCCATACACATTTGGGCTGGGAATGGGGCACAGCGACAGAGGGGCCTGACTCTTGGTAGCAGGGTGAGGACAGGAAGAGGAGGGAATAAAAGGGAAGCTACTGTCTGGGGGCCCATTTTCCAGAGGGCTGCAGAAGACCAGGCTCAGGACTGCTGTGACCCATCCAATTCCTCGTCCTTCTGAAGCCCGCCCGAGATGCATGGAGACAAGTGCCATTCCTTTATGCAACGGCACAAAGACCCTCCTCTTGTTGGAAGATTCAGATAGAAGGAAGTCCTTCTTCACGTCGCACTTAAACTGTGGGACTCTCTGCAGCAGGAGGCAGTGATGGCCACCAAGCTAGACCACTAGACAAAGACATGGAGGAGGGCTCTTGATGGCTACCAGCCATGACGGATGGCTATGTTCCGTCTCCGCAGTTGGAAGCAGAGATTCTTCTGAATCCCAGTTGCTAGAAATCACAGGAGGCGAGAGTTGCTCTTGCGTTCAAATCCTGCTTGTGGGTTTCCCACAGGCATCTGGTTGTGGTATGGGCTAGAAGGGGCCACTGGCCTGATCCAGCAGGCTCTTCTTATGTTTATTCCCCTCTTCACTTGCCAACAGGAGGAGTGTTGGCATCATGAAGTTTAGTTATTTTCTACCCCATCTCTCTGCTGAGGGCAGCACAACAGGACGCACTGCCAGCAAGGTGGCACCAAGCACGGCTGTTTGCCACCCTTCCCATTCACATCCAGCCTCTTGCAGAAGCAACAGGGGAGCTGTCGGTGTCCAAAGCAGCATTGTGGGACCCCGGAACCTTTGTCCCATGAGCCATGGATGCATTCAAATTGCATGCGCGGGCCCAGCATCTACTTGAGCTGCCCCTGAACCCACCCCCACCCACCAAATTTCAGAAAATTGGCACAGCAGGGCAACGGACCCCTTTATTTGCTGCCCACCTCTCCGAAAGGTGGAACAGGAAGGCAGGCATACATTGGAGGTGACCTGAAATGTTTTGGTGGGATTTATTAACAACAAAAACCATTCCCTCAATATGATTTGATCCCCGGCTGAGCACAGAGCGAATTCGCAACATTCTCTCTGAGGCCAAGACCCTGGGGCAGTTTCTATGCCACCCCTGGATTTTGGCACTAAAAGGGAGGGAGGGAGGGAGGGAGGGAGGGAGGGAGGGAGAAACCCATGAGAGCCAAGTCTTTGAATCCTCACCTTTGTTGCGGACGCTTTCAAGAGCTTCATGACCTCCCCCTCCCGTGCGTAATCCACGGCTGTGTGCCCCATTTCATTCCTCTGCAGGGGGTTGGCACCTGGAAGGGAAAAGACAGAGCTCAACATGTGGGATGGAGTCAGATGACGGGCAGCTTACAGCCTCTGAGCTATCCGGGGTCCTCTTTAAGAAGCTGCAGAACTCAGGGGCAAACGTAACACCCCATTGGAGAAGCAAGCTGTCCACTCTCCTGCTAAGGGCCGACAGAACTCCAACAGCCCCGCTGGAGTGGCCGCAATTCAGCGTGGTGCTCTTGCTTCATGGCCTCTGCTGTGGGACACTGCCCTGCTGTGGGCTGCTAATATCCAACATGACAATGAAAGATGGCAGGAAGAGGAGGGGTGAAAGCGACTGTGTCCCTTAGCCACTCTTTACTCTCTCTGTTCAGGGCCCTTGTGCAATCTCTCACCTCTGTACCTTTTCACTCATGGCTCATCGTGGGTGGATCACTTTTCCTTTAAAGAGCTTTACTATTACTGTTATTTATTAGTTGCTTTTTTGCCACAGTAACTCAAAGCAACTTACAAAGAAAAAGATCACATAAAAGCACTCTAAAAGGCTATAGTAAAGAGCCAAAGGCCTTGTTAAAATGCAGTGTTTTTGCCTGCTGCTAGGCAGGTGAGGCACCCCAGGCAGCAGAAGCAGGGAGCCACCACCAAAAAGGCACGTTCTTTTGTCTCCACCCTCTGGACCGCCCATGGAAGGGGAACGTGAAGAAGGGCCTCGGATAACAATTGTTTGTGTAAGAGAGCACGTTACTGGCTGCAGGGAAGGGGAAATAACTCTTCCTTAGAGATGGTGTCCACTAAGACCCCGGAGTGAGTGGGAATTGTACTCAGTGGCTGAGAGATTGCTCTGCTCACCAAGTCCCAGGTTCAGAATCAAGCAGTCAGAAGTTCAACCTCTAGCTAAAAGGATCTTGAGCAAGAGAGATGGCAGGGGGCGTCTCTCAGCTAGAGACCTCCAGTCTGAAAAGACCATGCCAGCCTCAGTGGACTAAGGTTCTGAGCTGCTTTAAGGCAACTGCCTATGCGCACACCACCCAAATGGGCTTTGAGAGCAGCAACAGGCAGCTCCGCGGTAGAATCCTGGTGCCTGCAGTGCAATTTCCAAACCACGGGAGCAGCGTTCTGCTTGTCGCGGCGTTGTTGGCACTGGCTGATCTGCTGCTACGAACCTTGGAGAGGGAGATTAGCTATTTCCAACATCTGGCATAAAGGGATCTATATTTGCTTGCAGAATGAAAAATGTGCTCCATAAACATCCAACGCAGAGTAATTTCTGTTGCGAGCCTTGCCGCGCCCAATAAAAAGTATGATCAGAACAGGTGAGATTATATACGGCCTGCCCTGGGCACTCAATATCTTTTAAAGAGACAGTGACCTGCATCTAACGCACAATTCTTTCTCTTACACAACAGTTTTGCTCTCTTCTGGAAGAGGAGGAGGAAGTTTCCTCGGGCCCCTCCCTCCAGGCCAGCTCTGCCTTCCTTCTGGAAGACCCTAAATTTCCTCCCGTTGATCTATTAATAATGGCTAACCAATATTGGCCTAATCCCCCTGTTAATGGCTTTGACGACTTGACTAATTGCTGCAATAATTGATAGAACCAGGCTCACACAAGCGGTCGATGGCCACCTCCGGTACCGGCGGCAATAAAATATTATGCTTCAATAAATAACTGGGGTGTCAAGACACTTGCTAACCCATCATTGCTGTCGTCGCAGAGGGTGGCCACTGGCTTTCCCCCAGAGCCCTGGCCTGACCTCGGCCCCTCTGCAGAGTCGGGGCAGCTGGCCCCAAGGAGCAGGGACTGCGCTCCGTGCCACCACAGGGCACACGCCTGCTGAGAGGGCACCAACCTCCCTGAGCCGTTATGGGATGCAATTTGTCACCTCCCACTCGCTGTCTCTGGCAGAGAACCAACACCTGGGCAACGCCCCAGGCTCCTCCTGCCTGCCTGCCTGCCTTTGCCCCCCCCAGCTCGGCTCATATTATTAGTAGGCCCCGGCTTATAATATTTGATAAATAGCAGGCCGGCTCGCTCCCAACGCCATCCCAGCAGCGCAGGACCCGAGCAGCTGCAGAAGGTCACTCATTGGGGAAATATGTTCCTGTCGGTGGTATTGAAAAAAGTTTAGCGGAGTGACAGGTCTCAATTTTTCAAATTTTATTAACTCCATCCTCTTAATCATTTGTCTTGAATTCCTTCAGATTCCAGATAACTGTCAATACGGAGGGCTGAGGGAAGAGATTATGGATGTATGCGGCTCTGCCGGATGGCTTTGGCTTGTTAATAACTGCAGGGCAAGGGGGGGGGGGTTTGAGGAAAATGTGCAAAAGAGAGAGAGACTGACTGGGGGGGCAGGGGGGTTGCAGCTGGGATGCTACTTTGTCAAATACCCTATACAAAGTTGGGAGGGGCGGCAGGAAGAGTGCCTTAGGAGGCAGCATACAAATTCGAGAGAAGGTGTCAGCCCAAAGGTCCAGCAAGTCCAGCAGCCTCGGTCCCAGGCAGTGGCCAGCTGGAAGCATCTGGGAAACAGGCCACCACAAAGGCAAGACTCCTCAGGACCCCCTGCCAAGTTGGTTTGCCTGCTACTCACAGGTATACTGCCTCTGAACATGGAAGCCCCACAGACCCACCCATGGCTAGATCCGATCCTCCTTGGGTTTCTGTCTGATCCCTTTCAAAACCCATCTCTGCGCATTGTGGCGGAGGGTTGGGGGGGCATGTTCGAAAAGGGAGTCTGGTTCTTAGGTTTGTTGGCAGCCGCTTGTTAAAGTGGCATTTTTGTTTATAGCTGCTCCCATTTGCAACCTGCTGTTCTAATTCCTCCTGGCCTTCATTGCTTGTCGTATTTGTATTGATTTTGTACTTGATAATTTTGCTGTTGGCTGCCGTAGTGCAGAAAGGCATTGCAATTGTTAATAATTAATATAATGACAACAAATTTCACAATAAGGTACTCTTGTTTACATAAAAAATACAGCAACAGGCAGCTCTCAGAGTCTGGCTCCTTCCCTCCTTCCATAAGCAGAGCCTTCTGGACCACCCAGTCCAGCATCCTCTTCTCTCCTTTCCCATGGTTTCCAGCAACTGGTATTTGAATACATCATTGCCTCCAACTGTGGAGACATCATGGATAGCAGCCAGCAATATGAATTTGTCTAATCCTCTTTTAAAGTCATCAAGAGGGATGAAGAGGAGGATGCCGTGTGCCACTTGGCATGGGGTCCTGCTCCATAGCAAAAATGTGGCATGGTTTGATGGGAGGGGCTTTGTATACACCCATTGCCTTGTTGTTTAGTCGTTTAGTCGTGTCCGCCTCTTCGTGACCCCCTGGACCAGAGCACGCCAGGCATTCCTGTCTTCCACTGCCTCCCGCAGTTTGGTCAAACTCATGCTGGTAGCTTCAAGAACACTGTCCCACCATCTCGTCCTCTGTCGTCCCCTTCTCCTTGGGCCCTCCATCTTTCCCAACATCAGGGTCTTTTCCAGGGAGTCTTCTCTTCTCAGGAGGTGGCCAAAGTCTTGGAGCCTCAGCTTCAGGATCTGTCCTTCCAGTGAGCACTCAGGGCTGATTTCCTTCAGAATGGATCGGTTTGATCTACTTGCAGTCCATGGGACTCTCAAGCGTCTCCTCCAGCACCCACTGCCTTAAACACTGTCAAATACTGGGGTAAAGAAGGAAGTGTCTTCCGGGTCAGACCAGCTCTCGTATGATTGCTGATCCCTGCAGAATGTCACTTTGTTTCACCCTGTTTGCATCATCTGGACTTATGGCTCTATGCACAACAGCCCCTATTGACTCAAAGCAGTGCCCCTGCATCTGTGGAGCTCTGCGGGGCGAGCAACCTCCCACTTGCAGCAGTCAGGGTGGGACGAGATGGCTGCCTGCAGCACCCCATCTCTGTGATTCTAGAAAGAACTGTGTTGCACTTCCCTTCCATGATAAAATTGCTCCCTTTCCTCTCTCTTTACAGGGGATATACATCTCTTCCAAGTTCCCTCAATTGCTTTCTGGTCTGTACCCACATAAGACCAGCTGTTAGTTTTAGATCGTCCACCCACCACATAAGTGGTTGCCCCCTTGGTCCTTTAAAGCCGTAGGGTCTCCACACTAATGTTGCTTTATTCCATCGACCCGAGTAGCCTCTCGCCATCATTTTCATTGCAGTACTAGTGAGATATCCAAAGCAGAGAAATAAAAAAATTGCTATGCGAGAGAGATATCCAAAGCAGCAACTATATTCATCAGCTACAAGGAATAAACTGGCTGCAAGGTTTCTTCTATGGAAGTCACAGTGGGACTTCGGAAGTGTGTGAGTGCATGAAATGTCACCTATTGTCAGCAGGACTGACTTCAAGCCCCAAAACAGCCAGTCCAGCCTTTGCCAGGAGGAAGCTGCCTTCACAGCCGTACAAGGGATGACGCCGTGTCATCAGCCATCATCTCTGACAAGCCCTGACATCCTTATTGCTCTACATGGCTAGTTAAAGTAATAGAAAGAGACTCCTGTCCTCCTGAGCCTCACCGTGATTGAATTAACATGATCACCCTTTTTCCAGTAAAATAAACGTGCTTCTGATATGGGGCGGCACAGATACTTCACAGGTAGCTTTTTAAAAACAGAGATAGCAGCAGCTCTGCGCCAGCCACAATAAATCCAGCTCTCTCTGCCAACAGCTCATGGTTCTAATCACCTCCACCGACGACAAAGTGTCACCTGTCACTTTGCTGGGCATGACAGGTGAAAGCCACTTCCTGGAATATTTATACAACTGAGCTCAGAAGGGCGGGACACCTGGGGTGCTGGGCACCCTCAAGCCGCCTCCAAAAGGGCCGAGGTCTCCTCTTCTGGGCCCACCCCCTTGTGCTGGCTCTTTTACATTCTGAAGCCAAGGTGCAACAAGTCACAGATCTCAGGGAATCTTTCCATAACAGCAACCATTATCTACATAGCACCACAGAATTGCTCTAGAACTCGGGAACATCTCACGAAGCTGAATGTTGGAAGATTCGGGACAGATAAAAGAAAGGGACTTCTTCACATACTGCATAGTTAAACTACAGAACTTGCCTTTACAAGGAGGCAGGGGTCGCCACTAAGCCAGATGGCTTTAAAAGAGGAATGGGCAAATTCATGCTGCAGGAGAGGAGAGTTGCTCTTGTGCTCAATCCTGCTTGTGGGTTTCTCACTACGGCACCTGACCATCCACTGTGAGAACAGGATGCTGATGGGCCACTGGCCTGATCCAGCAGGCTCTTCTTAGGTTCTTATGCGCAAAGCACTTCACTTATGCTACCTTGCTGTTTAAGGGAGGCCAGGGAGCAAAGAAGACTCTCTCTGCTGGAGCATCACTGCAACACATTATCCACACCAGGAGTGCACTCAGAGAGGGTTTTCAAAAGCGGCCAAAAATTGTAAAAGTCCCTCCCATTAGATCCTCATATAAGCTTGAATCTGAAAGTTTTCTGGATGTACTGTGAGATTTCTTCATCTGAGCTGGTTTTTAAATGGCCAGAAGCGGAACAGACTGTATGAGCTGGCTGGCCGCTAGGAGAACAAGGTGCTGGACTACATTAGTCCCCTGAGGCTATCAATGGCTACTGGCCATAATGACTCTACTTTGCCTCTGCAGTTCGAGACAGCGATGCTTCTGAATACCATTTGCCAGAGAATGCCCCCGTGCTCGAATCCTGCTTGCGGTTTTACCACTGCGGCATCTGGTTGGCCACTGTAAGAACAGGAGGCTGGACCAGAAGGGCCTTTGGCCTGATCCAGCCGGACTGCTCATATGCTCTTGAGTTATCAATTAAAGAAATAAACTGGACAGAGGAATGTTTCCCCCCTCTCTCCTAGCACTGGAGCTTGTGGAGATCCAAGGAAGCTGGATGTTGGAAGATTCAGGACAGATAAAAGAAAGGACTTATTAATGCAGCACATAGTTAAACTACGGAACTCCCTGCCACAGGAGGCAGTGATGGCCACCAACCTGGATGGCTTCAAGAGAGAAGGAGACAAATTCATGAAGAAGAGGGCAATTGAAGGCTATTACTCTGCCTCCACAGTTGGAGGGATGTTTCTGAATACCAGCTGCTAGAAGCCACAGGAAGTGGGTGCGCTCTTGTGTTAGACTCCTGCTTGCAGCTTTCCTGCAAGCATCTGGTCGGCCACTGTGAGAACAGGATGCCTGATACCCAAACATGAATGGATAACTTCTCCTTCTGTCAAATGTTGTAGAGAAGATCCACTTGGCCTGATTCACCAGGATCTTCTTACATTCTTGTTGCTCTCTAATGTCAAAAATAGCCTGGCACATGGAAAGTCGGTGTGTTATGGAGAATTAGGGCTTGAGCCTCCTCCTAACTTTCCAGGGCCACAGACTTCTTTCTTTGAGGGGGAATTCAGACATGCGGACCCCACTCCCCACTTAACAGTGGTACAGTTCCTCCTCTCCTATGCTGCCACGAATGTGTGAACCTTCTTGGCCCCGTGTGTGCAGCAAGGAAAAAACAAGTGCAAAAGAGTCAGTGACGTCTGTCTCCTATCTCACACACACACACACACACACACACACAAACATTCCCCCGCCCCGTTCCCTTTATATGGCGCTATTAAATGTCTTACAAATGGTCGTGTCAGTGCGAAAACCTCTGTGCCCAGAAAGACTTCCGAGGGCTCCATTTGCTCCCCACCCTGTGGGGAAACTATTCTTAAAAGCTTCGACACAGACATAAACCTGCTGCTGGTCAGGCGCTTATTGCGCTCCCCGTGTCGGGACGCTGGAGCCCTCGACGCCGTGACAAGATTGGCTTTTACATCCCGGTCTCGCCGGAGTTTAATTACTGGTCTGGGGCTGCTGGGGTTGGAGCTCGCTGCCTTCAGATATGGGGGGTCGATACCGCCGGCCCACAACATATTGAGCCCTGGCGCTGGCAGACTCTATTGCACTATTTAATCATCTTTTGCAAAATTTACAGTGCAACAGAAGGAATCAATACGGAATTTATCACATTCTCTTGTAAATATGAGCAGGATGAGAGAGAGAAAGGGAGAGAGAGATCTAGGCACAGAGAAGCAGGGACTGGGTGGGTGGAGAGGCCCTTGGCAGATGCTCCTCTGCTTTAAGGGCAAACCCACAACGTGGGAGAAAGAGTGGCAACTGCACTGGGACAAGCGCGACATCCTCTTCCGAACCAAAATCGTGGGGTCTGTTTGGAAGTGGAGACTGGAAATGAACAACCTTGTAAGTTCTGCATTTGCACTCATAAGTTGCAAATGCAAAGGGGGTTGTCAGTGCTCCTGTTAAGGAGTCCTCTGGGCTGCTTCCATCACATTCCCTTCTGTGCCCACACCTGACCTCTCCATAGCTCTGTTTGATGAGACACCAACATTGCAATCATCCCAACCTACATCACTGGACCAGACCACAGTCTTTTGCTATGCGAATGACGAAGACGAGCGCTGCGCTGGGGCAAGAGCCTACATACAACGGTCCTTGCTGCCTTTTGCCCTGCACAAATGGCAGGGGTGAGACAAGGGCGCTGGTATTTTCCATTCATGGAAATATGCTGCTAAGAGGCCTGAATGAAACATTCAGCTTCATTAGATGTTCACAAGTTCTCTCATGTTAGGAGAGAGGGAGAAAAACTTTTCTCTATCTGTTCTCGCCATGCCACACATAATTTTATAAATTTCTATCACGACCCCTCTTATTCGCCTTTTCTCTCAGTGAAAAAGTTCCAAATCAAATGCTGTAACGTTTCTTCACTGGGGAGTTGCTCCACCCCTTTGCTAATTTTGGCTGCCCCATTCATTCCCTCAAGGGACAGGGACATTGCCACAGAAGAAGCGGAAGGACTCGGCCCTATAGAACCAGGGCACGCTACCCTCCTCCTCTTCCTCCACCTTCCATCACCAAGGATTGCTGCTCTCTGGCTGCAAAATGCCCCAGAGCAAGAAGGTGGAGGAAAGTTTTAAGCCCCATAATAATATGCAGCGACCGTTTTCAAAAGGCAGCGTGCATTATTAAACCCCCACCAACCTGCGCGTGCTGCTTGCTTTGGGCTCCTTTTTGGGCCAATAAAAGGAACACAAAACCCAAGAATCGATCGGGTATGGAATGGGCTGAATGAAGCCTGAAAGGTGCCTTGCGAGGCGGGCGCTTCTTCTCCCACGCAGGCCATTGAGTGGTGTCAGCGCAGGTCAGGAGCCCGCGAGCGGCCCACAGAGAGAGGGGACTCGCATCTCGCGGTCTGCTGGGCACGGACAGGCTGACCACAAGGAAGGGTCAAGTGATTCAGCGAGGGGGCTGCCAAAGGCCACGGCGATGGAGTGAGGTGGAGGCTGCCTCTCGCCAGGCTGCGGGGGCTGAAAGGGACAGCACCCCCACCCCCACCGAAGGACAAGGTGGCTGTTTAAGGGAAGGCGGGGAGCCTGGGAGGTTAATGGCTTTGGCCCCGAGGGCAGAGTGGCCAGCAGAGGAGGAAGTGTTGGCCAGACCAGAGGGCACTCTGGAAAAAAGGCAGGTGTGGGAAGAGTGTAAAGGAGAGGGCAAAGGGCGCCTGTTCCGTTCGGGCGCGGAGGAAGCGCCCAGCTCTCGAATGTCAAAGGCACAGCACATGGCAACATTGTCTTCACAAAGGGCAGCGAGCTTTTAAAAGGCCATCAAGACTCCGATGGAGTTGGGACAAAATCCGAAGAATGCACTGGGGGGGGTGCTGGGGGGCTGGGATAATAGTAGTAAGGACTAGCACTGGGGGAGGCAGGCGGGCGGGCAGGCGGGAGGACGTCCACATTCAGGACAAAGGGAAGCCACAGGTTGGGAGTCTCCCTGGGAAACTAGGCTTCGAGAATGTGGGCTCGAGCACATTAAACTAAGTAAGCCCCAAAGAGGAGGTCGCGACCCTTGCGCCAGCCCACCTCGCTTCTGTTTGACTAAAAGCTTCTCCAAACACACGTGAAAGGAGCCCCCAAAAATGGCGTGCAAGTTGCCCAAACATCCATGAAAAGAGCCCCTCATGCAAAGCTCCAAATCTCCCAATGCCGTGGGGCCAGGGCTCAGAGGAGCACCAGAAGCTGGCCCCCTCTCCTTGACGTCGGCCTGCCTGCCTGCCTTCTCCAGCACCCACAAGTCCCTACTGAACAAGAGGCTGAGATGAGGAGTCAATGAAGCAGCACTATGCAGGGGCTCTGGAGAGCAGAGGCCCCACTAAATATTTTGAAAATGTGAGAATAGAGCACTGAAATCTGGGACGTGGTATGCAAGGTTAAACTTACGTACTGTATTTTTTGCTCTATAAGACTCACTTTTTCCTTCCTAAAAAGTAAGGGGAAATGTGTGTGTGTCTTATGGAGCGAATGCAGGCTGCTCATCTATCCCAGAAGCCAGAACAGCAAGAGGGACCACTGCTTTCACTGCGCAGCGATCCCTCTTGTCGTTCTGGCTTCTGACAATCAGAATATTTTTTTTCTTGTTTTCCTCCTCCAAAAACTAGGTGCGTCTTATGGTGTGGTGCGTCTTATAGAGCGAAAAATACGGTATATGGCAAGAAGCTGAGAGGGCAGACATCAAGACAATGCCTTTATTGAGAATTTTTTAATAATGTTTTGGAATAATAAGGTGCAGGATAATATAAACCCAACTGTGTTACTTGGAAACTTGTGATAATAATTTATTATTTTTGATTCGGGTATGGAAATATGTGCACTCTTCCCACCTTGGATCAAATCTACACTTCCAGGTGCCATAAGAAAGCTGCAGAGATAGTTCAGGATAGGGCTCACCCCGGAAATGATCTCTTTCAGCTTCTGCCTTCTGGAAGAAGGTACAGGGTTATAAAGACTAGGACTAGCCGCCTGAGAAACAGTTACTACCCAAATGCGATTTTGGTTTTAAACGCATTGTAAGGAGTCTGTATGGGAGTATATTGTATTTTAAAATGGGGTATCAGAGTTTTTAGGGGGCTAACCAGGTTGGGTTAGCTGGGATAGCAGGCTTGTTGGGTTTTGAATGTCTTATGTAGATTTTTCAATTTCACTGTTCTGTATGGGACAATGACAATAAAGATTATCGTATCGTTCCTTTATGTTTACTTCGATACATTATTTTCTACTTTTATTTTATTTGGCATCTGTTATTATACCTGCTATGTAGTAAATATATGTAAAGAAAAAGAAAATGTAAGCCATTTTCTTTCCTTTGTGTGTGTGTGCAACAACTATGCTGACTAAAATTGCTGTCTCTATCATCAGATTCTGTGCCCAAAGTTCCAGCGGGCAATGGGCACCCCTTGCCCTCCCCACGCCCAGTGATGACGGCTCTTCCCTTACCTCCATCCAGAAGCAACTTGACCGTGGAGTAATCGTCCGCCAGCACAGCATAATGCAAAGCTGTGCAGCCCTTGAAACTGGCCCGGTTGTTCAGGCGGTTGTTGAAGTCGTCCTCCCGTGTGACCAGAACTGCAAAGGGAAGGGGATGGCAGGGGGAGAAGATGAATCATGGCCACTGCCGGATGGAGGAGAAGTAGCTGAGACATCTAGCTAGGTGGTCCTCAAAGAAGGGGACATCAGAGGAACATAAGTATTGTCCTGGTGAATCAGCCCAAAGGGAGCTCATCGAGCCCAGTGCCCGTTTCTCAAAGGCCTGTGGGAAACCTGCAAGCAGGATTTGATCACAAGAACTTTCCTGTGGCTTCCAGCAACTGGCATTTAGAAGCATTGTTGCTTCTAACTGTGGAGGCAGAGCAGAGCCCAGGGGTCAGCAAACTTTTTCAGCAGGAGGCCGGTCCACTGTCCCTCAGACCTTGTGGGCGGCCAGACTATACTTTGAAAAAAATATGTGAGTGAATTCCTATGCCCCACAAATAACCCAGGGATGCATTTTAAATAAAAGGACACATTCTAATGTAAAAACACGCTGATTCCCGGACCGTCTGTGGGCCAGATTGAGAAGGCGATTGGGCTGGATCCGGCCCCCGGGCCTTAGTTTGCCTACCCATGGCATAGCCACTGATAAGCCTGCTCCTCCAGGAAAAGATTTGTGTATACTTCTGCTGTTGTTCTTCAAATATCTGACGGAATTAATGTGTTTTTGTAGGCTGAGCAGAAGACTGCAGATATCAAATCAATGCTGCTAGTCCTCATGGCTACAGAAACGGATCTGAAAATGTGGTCTGAGACATGGGACTATAGGGCGGTATACAAATTCAATATAATAATATAATAATAATAATAATGTTCTTTAAGTAGTCTTGTTATAGTTCTAGAATTAGAATGTGGGGTTTTTTTTTGTATGCTATTGATTTGCTATGCTGTGATATGGTTGCTGTTATTGTTTCACAACGATATTATGAAATTGTTTTTGCAGAGTTCGTAGGAAATGCATCCCTGTTTCTTTGTTGCAAGCAGCTTTGAGAATGGGTTTGCTGTTGTTTTTTGGATGGAAAAGCGGCAAACAAATAAAATGAATGAATGAATGAAATAAAAAGAACCCAAGTGGTTTATTAAAATCCCCGGGGCAAAAGGCTTCTTGTTGCTTGATTCAAGACTTTAGTGTTCCTGGACCGGGGAGATGGGCAGAGAGACACAAGGACACAATGCACAGAACTGTTTTAAGTGAAGTCAGAGCACCCTGCCCAGCGCTGTGGCTGCCCAAGGCCCCTTCCAGATTTACTGCCTTTCACATGTACAAGCCATGCAAGGTACCACTAAGCCACGCCCCCCAGCCCCTTGTGATGCTCTTCAAACAAGGAAACGGTCTGGAGGATGGACCGTGATTTCTTCTCCAGGCGCCATCCCTTGTGCAAGGCTGCCGCTGGTGTTAGACCAGAGAAAGTGCCGTTGGCTGGCTCTCCTTCAAGTGCCCCCCTCCCAACAGCCAGTGAATTCTAAGAAGGGTGAAGGGATCTCTGGTTGGCTCTCCTTCCCCAGGGGGTTCCTGGGAAGAGCAGAGGCACTTAAGCCAGCTCAGGAATTGGCTCAGGAGCTTTGCAGCGGAGGCATCCCTGCAAAGTTGAGCCCTTCCTTCTCTCCCCATTCTTGGGGCAAGTAGTGCTTAGCAGGATCAGGGAACAGGTGCTCAGATCGGCTCCTCGGCAGCAAACGGCGTCTACGGCGCCTTCCTACCACCGCCTTCCACTCCCCCACTCCAAAAAAACCCAAGTTATAAAAGGAGCCACATCTAAAATATTGTAATTAATAGCTGGGTTCTCTCCTGTCTGGCATCACTGCTAATAAACCTCAACACCTACAGAAGTAGCAATTGGTGTGACTTTTGTATGACCATGCTTTGTGTAGGGGGTGTTTTTTTCCTGGGGGGGGGGAATTGAGATATGCTTGCTTATTTGTTTGTTTGTTTGTTTGCTTCCCTGCTCTCCTTTGCCTATCCAGGGAGGGGCAGGATAATCAAGTGGCTGGTGTCAGGGAAGATGAATCTGAGATACTAGGGAGCAGTGCAGTAAAAAGATTAAAGCGTTATTATTGTTGGGCTGCTTTTCCCCCCGTGGTCCGCCGTGACAGCTCGGCCGTCATCCGTAAAAAATGTCTCCGCGAGAGATAATCATCGGAAACTCAATAAAGCGTCAAGGGGAGCCTTGCCTGCCATCAATCACGGGGGAGCCTGGAAATTTTCAGCTCTCCATCTCCCCTCCCTGCCATCCATATAAATGTCTGTAATATATTTTGCGCGTGGCGGCCCTGCCGCACAGCTCCCCCGATTTGGATGCTTTTATGAAAAAGAAAAAAAATTTATACACAAAATATGCAAATCGTTAAAAATAACCCTGCAAAACAAAGGCAGTTTTTCTTTCTCGCATGCACAATCTCCTTTCTCCCTCCCTCCCTCTTGCTCTCAAAAAAATGCAGCTGAATTTATTCTTTTTAATAAAACATGTCAACCCCCACCCTCAAAATTAATGCAACTTCCTTCTGAGTGGCTGTATTTTCCTCCACTCCAGCTATCTCACTCCTCCCCTCCTCAGCCAAAAAGTTTTATAGATGGAAAGGGAGAGGACGCAGCCCCTCCCCACCAAATTAATTCATTAGTTGATATATTCTCGATGTAAACAAAGTCTAGGAAGATGCTTTCCTTTGTTTAAGATGTTGTTTTGCATTCAGTGCTAGAGAAGAGCCTGCTGCCCACGCCTGCAAGTACTCTTCTTTCTTTTCCTTTTGCTCTGAAATTTGATCTGCTGACCCTGACTTTTAACCTTGACTGGCCTTTCCTAAATAAATGGCAACTCAGGTTAGCATTCAAAGAAATGGCATTGCTGGAGAACAGCAAAGCCCTTTGCAAAATTTCCGTTCTGCTGCTGCCAGAGAGAAAAATGAGGCGATGTGTAAGACCTTAAGTTGTCTGAAAAGCAGCAGAAATGAAAGTTGCAGACATATGGACCAGATCATACAGGTAGAGAAGGCAAGATGTAAGCTGGAAGGGAAATCTGGCATCTTTTAGGTCCACATTGTGCAATATATACTCAAGTGTAGGTAAAATAGACGTCTTTACCTACTGATACCTTTACCTATTATTAGAGACCACAAAGGTTTTATGGCTTAGGTCCCAGCTATCTGAGAGACCGTATTTCCTAATATGAACCTGCCTGGGTTCTGAGTTCTTTAGGGGAGGCCCTTTTCTCAGTCCCACTGCCCTCACAGGGATGCTTGGTGGGGATGGAGGAGAGGGCCTTCACAGTGGTGGCTGTTCCCAGGCAACTTTGAAACTCCCTCCCCAAGGAAGCCATTCGTGGTCCCCATGGCTTGGAGGCGGTACATTTCCAGAATCAGGTGATGGATTTCTCCCGGCATTGAAAGTTGTTTGTTTAAACCCCGGCCTTATCTGGAGCTCACCCTTTCCTTAGAGCAAAGGTTTTCTCTCTCCATCTCTTTTTGCAAGTTGAGGATCCAGATTTTACATTAGGGTTAAAACAAACAAACAAAAAACCAGCCACGGCGATTGTGTTGACCTCCTTGACAGAGCCATTCAGCCTGTGGCCTTTTGCAGCAGGCCGTCCTTTGCATGCCAGAATTGGCAGGATGTTTGAAGAGTGCTCTTCTGCATCCTGCTTAGTTGGAAATGCAAGGTGCTGGGCCTGAGGTTGGTGTGTTGCCCTGACAACTGTTGGAGAGATGCGGTGGTCTGCAGAGTAAAGGAATCCACGGCAGACAATGTAAGAACCCAACAAGAAGCTGCTGGATCAGGCCAAAGGCCCATGTTGTCCAGCATCTTGTTCTCACCACAGTGGCCAACCAGATGCCCATTACAGGAAACCCACAAGCGGAACCAGAGAACAAGAGCAGCCCTCTCCTCTCTTCTCCTGTGGTTTCCAGCAACTGGTATTCAGAAGCATTTACTGGAGGGCAGAGCATAACCATCGCAGGCAGTGGCTGTGAACAGCTTTATTCTCCATGAATTTGTCTAAGCCCCTTTCACGGCCATCCAAGTTAGGAGGCCATCGCTGCCTCCTCTGGGAGAGATTTCCTTAGTTTAACTTTGTGCTGTGTGAAGGAGGACTTTCTTTTTTCTATCCTGAACCATCAACCATTGTTCAGCAGGTGGTCCTGAGTTTATTTATGCTTAGAAAATTGAGGCATTTTTAATCTGTTTAATCTATTTTAATTTTTGTATGTTTTAAAGCATAGTTGTGATTTTTGATTTTATTTTATCTTTTAGCAAACCACTTTGAAGTTTTTGTTGCAATCAAGCAGTACATAGATTATTTATGAAATAAATAAATGAAAAACAAACAAACCGTGTTGCGTTACCTTCCAGGGAGTGGAGCCCTTTCTCTTTGGCCGTCTCGTAGACACTGCTGAACTCATCTCCTAGGTTTGGGTCAGCTCCGGCCGTGAGCAGAAGCTTTACCACACTGTTCGAAAATAATATATATATATATATATTATTGAATGTATATACATTATTATTATAGTTATTATTATTTATACACCATCCTATACCTGGGGGTCTAAGGGCAGTTCACAGAATAAAATCAAGTTATAAAACCACAAAATACATAATTAAAAAAACAACAACAACCCAATAGCCCCCCCAAAAAAAACATTTTAAAAGGGAATAGGATGTAAAGCAGATCAACCAAAGGCCTGGTTAAAAAGGAACGTTTCTGTCTGGCATCTAAAGGTGTATAATGAATAATAATAATAATAATAATAATAAAATATAATAATAATAATAATAATAATAATAATAATAATTATAATTTATTATTTATACCCTGCCCATCTGGCTGGGTTTCCCCAGCCACTCTGGGTAGCTTCCAACAAAATATTAATTACAATAGTCTGTTAAACATTAAAAGCTTCCCTAAACAGGGCAGCCTTCAGATGTCTTCTAAAAGTCTGGTAGTTGTTTATTTCCTTGACATCTGATGGGAGGGCATTCCACAGGGCAGGTGCCACCACCGAGAAGGCCCTCTGCCTGGTTCCTGAACTTCTCTGGGGAAGGAGTTAAGCAAGGTATTGTTGGGGTGGGCAAGGGGGCTCACTTTCAAATAAGCAAAGCTGGGAGCTGAGAAAACAGAAGACAAGATATGGTCTGCTCCAGCGAGGCTGTCCCTATATTCTGCCTGAGCCCAGAATGGCCACCTGGAAAGAGGATGTGCGGTGATGAGCCTTTGCCCCTTCCCTCTGCGGCATTGCCCCTTGGCTCACTGGCCTGAGCCACCCGCAGTACTGCAGGCACCGAGGCGTCCCCACTTGGAGCAGCCTGGATTCACCCCTACTATGCCACACACCCCATGCCTGGTTTGACGTGGACTGCTGTAAACAGGAAGTGGAAGGAACAGCCTGATCTATGGAGAGGCTATAAAAGGTCTTCTTCACATACAATTGCCCTTCAGCCTAATGTCCCAAGAAAATGGCAGGCCATCCCCTCCAGGCAGCTCACATTACCACTGTTCCCTTTCGCAGAGGCAGCCTGACATTTGAGCAATTGCAGATATTGATTGGCCCTGTCCAATTGGCAGGTAACAAAACATACTCCAACTTTCAAGCAAATTAGCCTTTGCAAAGGTGACTGAGAAGTAAAATAGCCATTAAAAAGTCATTTTTATTCATTTATTGTATTTATATCCTATCACAGGACTCGGCAGGCCTTGGAGGTGGGTGGGTTATGAGATCGTAACAACAAAGTGATTAAAACAATGTGTGTGTGTGTGTGTGTGTGAGAGAGAGAGAGAGAGAGAGAGAGAGAGAGAGAGAGAGATTTAGTTATTTTAAACAAAGAACAAGAAAGCAAGAATCCTCCTACCAAATTACAGCCAGCTAGATCAGAGAAGAGCTATTCCTTCAAAACTTCAGAGTCCCAGCTTTTCAACAGCTCGATAGGCTACCCCAAAGAATGATGCAAATTTTACTCTACAATCAGAATTCCTGCTGATTTATTGCATCAATTAAGTGAATAATGTTTCTGCCCCTTTTCAAAAGTGGCATTGATAACTTCAGGTGTGACTGTTTCCCAAAGTCCCATTTCACGTATCACAAAATCTCACAGGCTGCAAAGATGGGTGCAGGAACCGAGGCTTTGAGCGCTTGCTTGCTGCATGAGGACCTGGAAACAAACCACAGCCCCCTGGCACAGAGACAGCAGACGTGGGGGCATCCTGGTCTCTCGTGTTCTTGTGTGATGTGTGAAGTGACCCTGAGTCCCACAGTGACTGTGTTTCCTCTTTGGGACTTTTGCATGGTGTGTGTGTGTGTGTGTGTGTGTGTGTGTGTGACACAGACAGTGAAGCCCACCCCCCGCCCCTCATAAGAGGGGCTCACTAAATACATTATGAAGCAGGCAGCCTTGTGAGTTTCAATAACTTGTGATTGAGCTGGTGCTCAATCGCCTCAACAAACTAGGCCTTTAATTTGCTGATCAGGTCTTAATTGCATTAGCAGCAGAGCCTCCTCATCTGCACATATATAAAAATCTGCATTGACCCAGAGGGCAGCCTTTAACTAAAGTTCACCAGGCAGTTAAATCGATGACGGCAAAAGTGCTTTCTGCTGTTAGCGGCCGGGTGACGTGATCGGGAGGAAGGGCTGGAAGGGACGCTTGCGCCACGACAGCTGGACTGATAGACTCAAAGAGCTGCAGAGCTGGAAGGGACCCTGAGGGTCATCTAGTCCAACCCCCTGAAAAGAAGGAATGGGAGTTTGCTGGAAGAATGAGCGAGGGCCTCTGGACAGCAGCAGCCAGATCTGGTTGATCAAGGCAGCCGGTGGTCAACGTGGACCTCAAGTGACAAGCACAACACAGAGAGGGAGAAAAAGGTGAAGTCCATGTTCCCGCAGTGCACAGTTGAATTACAGAACTTGCTCCCACAAGAGGCAATGATGGCCGCTAACCTAGAAAGGTTTATGGGCTGTCACATGGAAGCTGGAACAAGCTTGTTTTCTCCTGCTCTGGAGGGAAAGTATCAAGGGTGCTTCCCATTCAAAGGCATGCACACGGTAGGTGGTTAAATCTTTATTGCTAAAGATTATGCTTACAGTTGCTTCCACAGCTCTGGTTACCTGCGAACAAAAATCTAGAGCCTAGGCAGCTATTCCCACCCAGGTCTGCACTCTCTGGAGCAGCTGCAGCAACTGAGGATCACTCCTATTCCACGGTGCACTTCCACTGAGAGATGGGACGTGTGACGTGCATGAATAAACTATTTGGAGCAGGAATTCCCAAAACGGTTCTCGCTTGCCCCTGACGTACATACAACTCGAAGCAGCTGCAGCTGCCACCAAACTGGTGCCCTCCAAATGTTTTGGACTACAACTCCCATCGAGCCCAGCTGGCCCAAACACCCGGAGGGCACCAGGCTGGCGAAGGCTGCCTTATATTAAATACAACCATGTAATAGACCAGGCTGCAAACCTCTTGAGGTCCATTTCAAACGGAGGTCCCTTAGAGTAAACGGAAGGTGTGTCCTGCAAGGAGAGCTCCAAGCCCAGGGAAACCGGAAGAATGAGAATCAGGGCACTGCCTCTGTACAGTCATACCTCGTGTTAAATGTGTTGAGCGTTTTCAGGTTACGCTCCGTGGTGACCCGGAAGTAACGGAGTGCGTCACTTCTGGGTTTTGCAGCTCGTGCATGCGCAGACGCTCAAAATGACGTCACGCGCATGCGCAGAAGTGGCGAATCGCGACCCACGCATGCGCGGGTTGCGTTCGCTTCAGGATGTGAACGGGGCTCTGGAATGGATCCCATTTGCATCCAGAGGTACCACTGTATTATCCTCTGACGGCAAGAGGGGAAACTATGACACTGACCTCATCAGCTTCTCATTACAGTGGTACCTCGGGTTACATATGCTTCAGGTTACATACGCGTCAGGTTACAGACTCCACTAACCCAGAAGTACCTCGGGTTAAGAACTTTGCTTCAGGATGAGAACAGAAATCGCGCAGCAGCAGCACGGCGGCAGCAGCACGGCGGCAGCAGCGGGAGGCCCAATTAGCTAAAGTGGTGTTTCAGGTTAAGAACAGTTTCAGGTTAAGAACGGACCTCCGGAACGAATTAAGTACTTAACCCAAGGTACCACTGTATATTCTCAGAGGCTGGCCCCAATGAGAGCCATTTATCCAAGGACCTTTCTTATAAAAAGAAAGAAAGAAATTAGATTAAGCCGCCACTCCCACAAACATTTTGTACCAAGCCTTAACCAAGAAACCACACTGGTTCTGCACCAGGCAGGCAGGCGAGCACAGAGTCGGAGCTTCAGCCACTCTTGCAGATAAAAGGCTTAACACTGGGCAAAGGCTGGGACGAGGAACCATCTGGGGCAATTATTGTACCATGAACAGCCTTTCTCCCGAAACCCTGTTCTGGTCCACCAGCCACTCGGAATGGTCAACAATCGTCACACTCCACCGCTGGCCATTGTCCACCTGCAAAGGTCGGAGGGGGGGCGCTCAACCCACCCCTCCAACAAGGGAGCCCGTTGCTGCTCGGACATCAAAGTTAAACAAACAGACCCCCAGGGTCCACCCCCTGCCTCTTGGCCTGTCTTAAGGAGCTCCCCGAGGGGGTCACGACTTTCAGCTTGTCATAGCACACATCAAAGTTTGCACCACACACGAACTCGGCACATGGATTCGTATCGCGTCGCCCGAGAGCGGATATTCGGCCTTTGTGAGCCCGTTTAATCCTGTGTTTTCCCAAATAATTAGGCCTTTTTTGCTTATGAACTTGTGACTAAGTAAAGCGCCCCTGAGAGGTTGTAACATCAAAGCCCATTCCAACTGGCTGTCCCACGTTTCCGAAAATTGGATTTCTCTCTCTCTCTCTCTCTCTCCCCCCGCCCTCTTTCACTCCATCTTTAAATAAGAAAACTAATTGAATTTAGTTGTAGACTGAACGCATTGAAGAGCTGCCTTTAAAGGTTACAAGGAGACACGGCGATTGTCCTGGGAACTAAAGGGATGTTAGGGCAGAGAGGCTCCTTCGGCCCAGAAAGGCAGGACAGGAAACACAAAGGCAAAGAAAGACCGGCAGGAAAAAGCAAGGCAACGGAACCCCGTGGGCGGACCTGCAGAAGCCTACCCTGCTCCTATGCTATGAATAACGAGGTTCTGATTTCTAACCCACCCTATTTCTGAAGCCTTAAGAACATAAGAAGACAAGCCTGCTGGATCAGGCCAAGGGGAGCCCATCTAGTCCAGCACCCTCTTCTCACAGGGGCCAACCAGATACCACATTGGGAAACCCGCAAGCAGGATTCGAACACAAGAGCGCACCCCCTTCCTGTGGCTCCCAGCAACTGGTATTCAGAAGCACTGCTGCCTCCAACTGGAGAGGCAGACCATAGACATCATGGCTAGCAACCATGAATCACCCCCTCCTCCGTGAATTTGTCCATCCCTCTTTCAAAGCCATCCATGTTGGTGTCCTTCCTGTTACCTGCCTTAATTTTCCAACATTCAGTTTCAGTGGATATTCATGAGTTCTAGTGTTGGTGCGCAGAGCAGGTAAAGGTAAAGGGACCCCTGACCATTAGGTCCAGTCGTGACCGACTCTGGGGTTGCGGCGCTCATCTCGCTTTATTGGCCGAGGGAGCCGGCGTACAGCTTCCAGGTCATGTGGCCAGCATGACTAAGCCGCTTCTGGCAAACCAGAGCAGCGCACGGAAACGCCGTTTACCTTCCCGCCGGAGCGGTACCTGTTTATCTACTTGCACTTTGATGTGCTTTCGAACTGCTAGGTTGGCAGGAGCTGGGACCGAGCAACGGGCGCTCACCCTTCTGATCGGCAAGTCCTAGGCTCTGTGGTTTAACCGACAGCGCCACCCACATCCTGCGCAGAGCAGGTAACAACCTACAAATCCTCAAAGGAGCAAAGCCTTTCATAAGAGCCCGGCTGCTGGGTCAGGCCAAAGGCCCATCTGGTCCAATATCCTGTTCTCCCAGTCACTGACCCATTGCCTCTTCTGGGAAGCCTCCCAGCTGGAGCTGAGTGCAACAGCAACTGGTATTCAGAGGCATACTGCAGTTTAGGCAGAGTATAGGTATCGTGGATAGTAAGTACTGATAGACTTATTCTCCCGTGAACTTTCCTAATCCTCTTTTAAAGCCAACCGTTGCCACCAATCACCCTCCATAGTTTAACAATGCCCTGTTTTGCACCCTTTGACACTCTGCTGCTGAAAAGTGGAAAGAGGGGAGAAGGGGCTGCAACGGAATGGAATGGGTGGGAGCTGGGCAAGGACGCACCCAAACCACCATTCATTGCAGGAGTACACAACGCCCCAAACTGGGCTTCTCTATTCATGTCCTGCTGCTAGACGTTTTGTGCATTCGGCTCAAAGCAGGACACTGTGCAACAAGAAGAGCATTCTCAGATGGGTGAGAACTTGAACCGACTTCAAGTCACTCTGGAGGAAGTGGAAGCCAAATGGTTTTCTCCCCAAAACCAGCTCAGCTCCTTGACTGTGGCATTCCCCCCCCCCCTTGCCAAAATCACGGTCCAATTATCCTCTCTGCTCACCTTCTTTTGGACACAACCCAATACATGTTTACTTCACCAGCCCTGTGGAGGCTGAGGTCTTCCTTCCATTATGTGGCTATTTTATTACTTTATTACTTGTATCTGTTGTTTCCATTTTGTTCAGTTCAATTGTTTTAAATGGTATATAGCCTTCAGAATCTCCTGTAAGAAAGGCGGTAAAGAAACCTTGTTGTTGTTGTTTAGTCGTGTCCGACTCTTCGTGACGCACACCAAATTTCCGGCAGAGTCAACAGGCAACCTCGCTGCTACCTTTTGGATGCCTCTTGGGGGACCCTTTAAAAGCCTATTCAGGCTTGTTCAATTGCTTGATTTTTTTCAAGATGAGCCAGACATTTTAAGGATCATTTCCTACCATGTTTAATGTGTCGTATGTTTGATGGCATTTGCGTATATTGCTGTATGCTGCCTTGGTGTTTTACATGAGTGGGTGTCATACGCACCTTTTTTACAAAGAAAAATAAATAACACACCTTGAATTTCGGTTTATAGCAGCTACCATCAGAGCTGTCCAGCCAAGTTTGTGCCGGGCATTCACACTGGCACCTTCCTGCAACAACCTGAACAGAGAGAAAGAGGGAGAGGAAGCATATCTGTTAGCCATGGAGCATCTACGACTCAGTTAAACAACCTGCCCATCCACAGACACCTGTAGCTGACCCCTCCCTCCCTCCCATCCCAATCCCTTCTTCCTTGTTTGCTTTCCTGGCTTCTGAACGCATTTTCCCTTATTCTATATGCACAATATCAGAACAACTAGAAGAGGCAATATAGACAAAAATGGATGTTATTTTAAAACTATTTTCTAAGTTGTATGCTATGGCTTGGAGAAAAGAAGTTTGTCTCCCAGCTGACTGAGAATAGAAAGACTTCTGCTGTGTGTGTGTGTGTGTGTGTGTGTGTGCGCGCGCGCATATATGTGTATATCAAACTAAAGTCGGGATGGAATTACTTTCACTCGCTTCCCTGAACAGTAGCTGTATCGGGCTGCTGAACTGAAAAAATAATGCTCTGCTTATTTATTTGAGAGTAACCCCATCAAACTCAGTGGGGCTTACTTCTTAGTAGGCCTGCCCAGGACTGGGAATTTCATTTGAGGCAGCCATCCTGAAAACTGGGGTGGTGGGGTGGGGTTTCTTTATTCTGGACTAATTAATCCAGAATTAACTTTGGCCCCACCCACCTTCAACTGCAGCTCCTCCCCTGCCAGCATGCAACCCCCAAGAGACTACTCCCCACAAGGGAATGTGGCTCTCAAAGGGAAAAGGTTGCCTGCCCCGATGAATGAGGAAGGCAAGTTCTGCGCTGCGCCGTTTGTCTTCTGAGGACTGCCCATTCACGTTCTGTGCAGCCCATCACCACAAGAGGACTGTGTGCACGAGCCAAACAGATTCTCCCTTGCCTACTAAAAAAAGAGAGGAAATGAACCTGTAGTGACGGGCTGAGCAGCCGCGAGCTCCATCAGCCTGGGGGAGGCCCGGATTGGATGTCAACTGGGCAGACAGGGCTGTGTTTACAGGAGTAACCAGAGAGCGCCTTGCAGCTGCATGGCCCATGCTCAAAGCAGCATCGCCTGCGGCAGAAACCCACACCCCTGCTCCACCTGGAAGCTCTCCAAAGGTCCTCCAACCACCCGACCAAAAGCCGTCCTTAGCTTTGCTGGTCCCCATCACGCTACATCTCACCGGGGCAATCCTAGGCAGATTCACCCCTCAGAGGTCTGTTCCCGTAATTCTACACCAGGGGTGGCTAACTCCCAAGAGACTGCAATCTACTCTGTGTTAAAAACTGGCAGTGATCTATCCCCTTTTTGGGGTTCAGGTCAAAGTTGTTGAAGCTTTTTTTAGGAAGGAGGAAGGCCTGCTTTTTAGGGGTTCAGGTCAAAGAAGGAGGAAAGGAAAGCCTTGATTTCTGAGGGTGCAGGGCAAAAATATTGAGTTTTCTTTAGGGAAGCCAAAGTTGTTGAGCTTCTTTGGGGGGAGGTAGTGATCTACCAGTGATCTACTACAGACGGCCAGTAATCTACCGGAAGACCTGTTGGACATGCCTGCTCTATACAGTTCTATAGGTTTACTTCAGGCTGTACTGCACTGGCTCTCACCCTGATCCCTGCTGTTACTGCTGTGCTTTCCAGAGGCATTGGTGACTCTGTATGAGCGCGAGGTGAATGCACCATTGGCCTCTCAAGGAGGAGCCGCAAAAAAGGCAAATCCACCGTTTGATCGCATTTGGAATATTGCATACAGTTCTGATCGCCCAACCTCAAAAAGGAGATTGTGGAGTTGGAAAAGGTTCAGAAAAGACCACTCATAATGATCAATGAGTTGGAGTAACTCCCCCAAAAGCTGCAGCGTTTGGGGCTTTTTAGTTTACAAAATACGCGAGTGAGAGGTTGAGGTAACAGAATTATAGACTCTTAAGAGTTGGAAGGGACCCCAAGGGTCTTCTAGTCCAACCCCCCTGCAATGCAGGAATCTCAACTAAAGTATCCAGTGTATAAAATTATGCAGTGTTGAGGAACACTTTTCTCCCTCTCTCAGAATACTAGATCTCCCGGATGTCCAATGAAGCTGAGTATTTGAAGATTCAGGACAGACAAAATTCACTTCTTTGTACAGTGCTGAGTTAAGCAACGGAATCCCCCCCCCCCCGATGCAGAGATGGCCGCCAACTTGGCTTCAGAATATGAATAGCCATATTCTTGGAGGATAAGGCTCCATTGTGGCCACAAACCACAATGGCTATGTTGTACTTCCACATAGGTGGAGAAGGAGGGAGATTTGCTGCTTTGCCTCAGGCACCAAAATGTTTTGGGCCGGCCTTGGCTATAAAAGTTTAAACAATGCTCAATGCAAGAAGAGGCACTTGAGTTTAATATCATTGTTCATGTTTACAAGGCTTTCAAGGTTTATACACACACATGCAGACGCAAAAGCACTCTGCTTTTTAAAAACAACATCTATTCTATTGGATACCATTAAAAGAGATATAAGCAAGATGAAATCAAATAATTGCATGACGATATATAAATCAGAGGGATAAAAATGTAAAAACAAACTACTTCCTTACTCTTACAAACAGGAGCCTTCAATATATCAAATGGGGAAAGAATATCCCTTGACAGTACAGTGGTACCTCAGGTTACATACGCTTCGGGTTACAGACGCTTCAGGTTACAGACTCCGCTAACCCAGAAATAGTACCTCGGGTTAAGAACTTTGCTTCAGGATGAGAACAGAAATCGTGCTACGGCGGCGCGGCGGCAGCAGGAGGCCCCATTAGCTAAAGTGGTTCTTCAGGTTAAGAACAGTTTCAGGTTAAGAATGGACCTCCAGAACGAATTAAGTACTTAACCCAAGGTACCACTGTATTGCCTGTCCAACCACTCACAGAAAGCTTCTTTTTCTTTCTTCCCTACTTTGAACATCATCAAAGAAGCCAACCCTCCATTTTTCTCCTCAGCTCATAAAATTTTGGCATGACAAAAGTCTGAGGATTTATTGGATCTGTTCCTCCCCCCAATTTCCCACCTCTTCGTGGTAGGCAAACAGGACACCTTTCCTGGCTCAAATGCACCGACTCAAAGAATGGGGCACTGACTCGAAGAAGGTCACCAAGGAACCCTTGGCAGAAGATGCTAGGGGACTCAAACCAGGGTGTTTGGTAGCAATATGTAGGGACCTTCCTTCCTGGGGCAATGCGGGGCAGCTCTCAGGGAAAGGAAGCTGTTGGCCTGACCCTTCCTACTCTGCAGCGCCCCCCTAAATAATGGCCAGAGTGCAGTACTGCAGCTCATCAGCTCAACTGGACCAGGTGCCTGGAGTGGCAATAGGGGCAAGACCAGCCTCTGGTTTGGCTCCTCAGTCTGAGCAATCTGTCAGTCAAAGTAGGTGCTCTGGAAACAGCTTTCTCTCAGGCAGCTGCCTGCTGGAAACCAGACCGCCAGCTTGCCTGCACCAGATTATGATTTTTCCTGCCTCTGCTCCTTCAGATTGACAGTTGCTGCCTTTGAGATTCAACACTCTGCTTCCGCTGGACCACAGGTAACCTGCCTCTGGGCCCTGACATGTGATAAACATAGAAACTCGACAAGGCAAGGGATGCAGTTGTTGTGTTTTATGCTATTTGAATTGTACGCCGATTGCTCTTATCAGTTGCACTTCTAACCAGCTAATGGGTAAAATCCAACCAAAATGCAAAAACACCATGAAGCCAGGTATAAATCCCAAACGAATTAAGCCCAAGATGACCAGCAGTCATCTTTGCACTCTCTCTCCAGAAGCCTCCTTAAAACTGGAAAGGTGTTGTGATGACCTGATGTTGAAAGCCGATAGCAAGAGGAACATCCAGCAAAGAGTCCTGGGACAAGGTGCTGCCACCATTGTGAGGTCTCACCTTGCAATGCTCTTGCAGGGCAGGATGCCCCCCATCTGGTCTTAGCACCAGGGGACGTTCATGAGCCAGAAGGCAGAACTCAAAGCTCTGAAGGCTCAAAGCTGAGCCATGAAAAGGAAAAAGGAAATACCCCACTCCAGAAGTGGCAGGGCCCATGTCTGCCTTGAACAGGAAGGATAAGCATGTTCCACAGAAGGACAAGGAAGCAGCCCAGGTAACACCATTTTTAAAAGGACAAGATGAGTCACAGCAAAGCAATTCCCAACAAGCGGCTGGCTGATTGCTCACTGCTCTTACAGCAGAAGCGGTTAATCTGTGGCCCTCCAGATATTAAAGAAACACAGAGTTGGAAGGGACCCCAAGGGTCCTCTAGTCCAACTGCCTGCAATGCAGGAATCACAACCAAAGAATCCCCAACAGATGGCCATCCTACCTCTGTTTAAAAACCTCCAAGGAAGGAGCGTCCACCAACTTTTGAGGAAGTCCGTTCCACTGTCCAAGACCTCATGTTATCAGAAAGTTCTTCCAAGTATTTAGTCGGAATCTCCTTTTGATTAATTTGAATCTGGGTCCTACCCTCTGGAACAGCTGAAAACAAGCTTGCCTCTTCCTCCAAGTGACAGCCTTTCAGATATCTAAAGATGGCTCTCACATCACCTCAGAGTCTTCTCTTCTCCAGGCGAAACATAACCCAATTCCCTCAAAAATTGCTAAGCTACAACTTCCATCACACCTGACCATCACACCTGACCTCTCTGGGGCTGATGAGAGCTGGAATACAACATCTGGATGGGGCATCATAAGGACTGTGCCTGTTCTGGGACATGGGAGGTGCTCCGGAGTGACTTTTGCCGCTTGCGCACAGCAAGATGAGGCCACAAAGCCCTCACTGATTACGGTCAGCAACAAGAGCCTGTGTTCGGGAACAGGACACAAGTTGCTTAAGGCCCTCTAGAATGATGAACTGAGAAAGTCAGAATGCAGGATGACCGCAGCGCCGTTGAGGAGCACAGCGTGCATCGACATTTCAATTAGGGGCATTTTTTAAAATCAGCACATTGGTGCTGAGCAACTTAGCAGCTTTGTGAAATGGCTGAACTTTATGTTCGGGGCACTCGTGATCATCATTAATATATTCCCAGCCTGATTTAATCACAACAAATCAATAGAGCGACGACCACTGCTCAGCTCCTAGACAACCAAATGTATTTACCAGCAGGGGTATTTTATTGTTAATTAAATAAAATTCTCTGATCAATCTTTAAGGATGTTTACCCGCATTTTAACCAAGTAACACCTGAGGCACTTGGCTGAATGGCTCCCAAACAGCTGCTCATCCACAGACACCTAGAGGTGCATTTTCACAGAGTAGCAACACAAGGTTCAGCCAGGAATTTGCAAAGCGGAAGATTAAATCTCATCAGTGTCTCCTGTCCCACAAATACGAGCATTGCAAATTTACAGAAAGAGTTGAAAACTTGAAATTTCATGTGCAGGACTAGAAAGTGAGCCCTGGAGAGCACGGCTCAGAGACCTGGGAACCATCCAGTTCCCATCAGCCCCAGAAGCCAGCATTTACAAGGGTATTGGCTCATCATCAGGCAAAGGCCTGTTTGAAGAGGAATGTTTTCACCTGGCACCTAAAGGGGTATAATGATGGTGCCAGACGAACCTCCCCGGGGAGAGCATTCCACAAACCATTGTAATAGTTATGACAGGACACTGTGCAAAATTAGTTGGATAGTCTATGGCATTCTATAAATGCTATTATCATCATTAGCCTCTGAAAGACAACCTCATCTGACGGAAGTACAAACGTCCCCACCCGAGAATGTTACCACGCAGTCCATGGAAGAGAGAGGCTGGTTTGCCTGCCTCCCCGGACTAGGATAAACTGGGAAGGTGCAACTCGTAAGAATGTAAGAAGAGCTTGCTGGATCAGGCCAACGGCCCATCTAGCCTAGCCTCCTCTTCTCACAGTGGACAACCGGATGCCTGTGTGAAACCCACAAGCAGGATTCGAACACAGGAGCAACTCTCCTCTCCTGTGGGCTCTCCAGTAACTTGTATTCAGAAGCGCTGCTGCAATCCCTTATCCAAGCTTCAGGAGCCTGCCAAATTCATGCTTCCTTGTTTATGGTGAGAACCCCCCAACATTCCAGAGGGGACTTTCTGGCCAGGGGCCTTTTGGAAGATACAAAAACCACCCCACTAATGGGGGGGGGGTGAGAGAGAGAGAGAGAGAGAGAGAAAGAGAAGGGATGCATCTCAGGGAGGATAAATTTGTTCTTCGGGGGGAGCGAAAGAAGGATGCCCTCCACTTTCAGAGCAAAGAAGGCAGCTGATCTAGTGATTCCTTTGGCTTTGGGCATCTCCTATTGCAGCATAGGCACTCGGCTCCCCTCTCTGCACACCCCCTTCCCGCGCTGAACATATGGGGCTTCTATTCAGGCCTCCGAGCCCGGGAGTTCTGGGTGAGCGACTCCGGGAGCCCACAGGGCATGTTTGAGTTTGTGCTCAGCGCCTGCGAGCCGGGCCTTCCTGACAGGTGGAGGAAGAGGAAGCTGGAAACTTGAACTTTTGGCCACAACAAAAGCTTCTGTCCCCAGCAGCAGCGGAGGCCAGTTAAACAGCACTTCTCTCCCTCTCCCCACACCCCACCCGCCGTCCCCAGATGTTACTGTTTAACAGCCGGGGGGGCTTTAGGGAAACTTTCGACTTCTTTGCGAGGTCCTTCGAGGTTTGCAACACTTACAGAATGAGATCCTTCCCACCCCCTAAACACACACACCAGTAACATAATGGTCTCAAGGGAGAAAAACAGGGCCAGCTTCCTAAAAACGGCCTGTCTAATCGGCCCATTTGCCTCCACTGCTTTCATCCCAAGAGCGAAAGCCCAGTAATCCTATAATTGCATAGTTGGAAGGGACTCTCAGGGGTCATCTATTCCAACACCCTGCAATGCAGGAATTGCAGATAAAGGACCACTGACAGGTGGCCTCCCAACCTCTGTTTAAAAACCTTCAAGGAAAGAGAGTCAATGAGCTCCCGAGGTAATCCGTTCTACTGTCAAATAGCTCTTGCCCTCAGAAAGTTCGTCCTAATGCTAAGTCATAATCTCCTTTCTTGCATGTTCTCCCACCTGCAGCAGCAGAAAACAAGCTTGCATCATCACCATCATTTTAACTGTATGCAGCCTTTGAATAATTAAAGCTATGCTGAAGGCGGCTTACAAAATAAAAATATTTATGTAACTACAAGAAAGAAGATTCCACCTAAACATTAGGAAGAACTTCCTGACAGTAAGAGCTGTTCGACAGTGGAATTTGCTGCCAAGGAGTGTGGTGGAGTCTCCTTCTTTGGAGGTCTTTAAGCAGAGGCTTGACAACCATATATCTCTTCCAACTCTATGATTCTATGATTCTATGAACTGGACCATTAGGTCCAGTTGCGGACGACTCTGGGATTGCGGCACTCATCTCGCTTTATTAGCTGAGGGAGCCGGCGTACAGCTTCCGGGTCATGTGGTCAGCAGGACTAAGCCGCTTCTGGCGAACCACAGCAGCGCACGGAAACTCCGTTTACCTTCCTGCCGGAGTGGTACCTATTTATCTACTTGCACTTTGACGTGCTTTCGAACTGCTAGGTGGGCAGGAGCAGGGACCAAGCAATGAGAGCTCACCCCATCGCAGGGATCTGAACTGCCGACCTTCTGATTGGCAAGCCCTAGGCTCCGTGGTTTAGACCAGTAGTCTTAAACAATAAGTAAACCACACCAAAAGGCGCACAACCGAACTGAACAATTTCCACATAAATCGTAAGATCTAAAAATACAGTATACAAAAAATTAATATCAACAAGAAAACAACGAAAACCCCTAACCAACACTCCAGCGCAAGAGTCTGTTCAGCAGCCTCAGCTTTTGTAGCTGGAGTCAGTCCAGGCCCTGCCGCCCAGGCCAGGTAGAAATAGGCCTGCAAGTCAGGGAGCAAGTCCTCCAGGACTCACAGCCAAGATGGTCCATCTTCCAGGTGACAGCCCTTCAGAGAGGTGAAGGTGAATATTCTAGCGTGTGACATCTATGTACAGCCCTGACCTTGCAGGCGGACAAGGCAGGCAGAATGGTATCACAAGGAGAGCCAATGCCAGCTTCTGCAAATGTTGGTGAAGATTACCGTATTGTTCCGTGTATAAGACTAGGGGTTTTTTACTTTAAAATAAGGTTAAACATATGGGGGTGTCTTATACACGGACAGTGCATGTGCCCATTTTCTAAATTTGGGGTCCCCAAAAGTAGGGGGTGTCATACATGGGGGTGTCTTATACACAGAAAAATACAGTAATTTCTGGATATCTTAGACATGTAACATTAAAGCATTACTGTTCTCCTGCTGCTAGCTTAACTCAAGCCCACACTATTTTCCGAGTGCAAGAGGGGATGGCTGGATGCTGTGTCCCATGAGGGCACAGTGGTGACTTCCAGAGCACATCGTCCAGCCCAGGCCAGCTCACAGGAGAAAGGGGATCTGGGGAGGCATTTTGAAACCCCAGCTGGCACCATCTCACCTCAGTGCCAGCCTGGGACCTTCGACAGGCAAGGCAGACGGCCCACCTCTCAGCTGTGGTCTTTCCCAAATTATATGCCATCCGAAGGTTTGGACAAGTGGCCGAAAGCATTTCCAGAATCGCCTGCGGGGAACATGAAGCCGAAGCAAGGAGGTGGGAGGGAAGGAGGCCCGGAGACCTGGGCTGACTCAAAGATAATCAGGCCGCTTCCTGCAATTACTGCCAGGGGCCCAGTTTGCTGCCCATCAGGAGCGTTGATGCAGGCCAGACCTCGGCTGCGTTGGGCACAAGGAAGCCATTTCCTGAGACAGGCTGGGAAGAGGTTCGGGGGCGCAGGGAAGAGAGGAGAGGGGGTTATGTGGCGCAGGGGAGGGGGAGAGACCTGGTCGCTGGGCTGTAGAAGACCCTGGACAAAACAGGGGGCATGAAGGCTGATCTGAACAGGGCAAAGTGCAAGGTGGGCATATACCACACAAATATGCCACTCTGCCAGTTCCACTCATGGCTTGGAGAGTTTTAATCGAACACCCCAGCACGAGGGCACAAGGCACTCAGCTGCTGAGGGTGTGGAAAACTGAACTGTGGCGAAGGGAACACCCCTAAGCATGTACAGATGGCCTCTCCCTCACAAACAACTGCTAACACCTTGCTTTTTTGGGGGGAAGGGGGCCCAACGTAGGAAATCAAGCTCTGGGGCATGCTTAATAATAATAATAATAATATTCAGATGAAGAGATGTCACTTCTAAAGCAAAAGAACAAAAGAAGAGTCTGCTACATCGGACCAAACGGGGCCCATCTAGTCCAGCAGGCTGTTCTCATAGTGGCCAAATAGATGCCTGTGGGAAACCAGCAAGCAGGATCCGAGCACAAGAGCATTTTCCCCTCCTGTGGTTCCAGCAACTGGTCTTCGGAAGCATTTCTGCCTCTGATCATAGAGGCCGAGCGCAGCCATCCTGGCTAGTGGCCATTGATAGCATTATTCTCCTCTGTGAATCTGCCTGGTCCTCTTTTTAAAGCCATCTAGGTTGGTGGCCATCACTGCCCCCTGTGGGGGCAACTTCCGTAGTTCTCCTAGAGAAAGCCCATCAGTACATCAACAAATGGACCTCGACCCTTGGCCTCAAGAAAATATATCTGCAGAATCATCATTCCACAACCTGTCGCGTGGCAGCACCCACAATCCGGAACTCCCTGCAGGGACCTTCACTGTACCCTTTTCGGTGCCTGCTAAAAACATTTTTGTTTAGATAAGCCTACTCAAACACGTGGCATGTTGATGTGTGCTTTTAATTATTATTTTTTTAGTTTATGGCTGATTTTTTCTTTTGAATATTTTAAAGAGCAGTCTTTACTGACAGTTTTACAGTTTTATTCTCTTTGCAAACTGCTTTGAAGTGGTTGTTGTTGGGGTTTTTTTTTTACAATCAAGTAGTATATAAAATTTGTGAGGTTATATAGATATAATGTTTAGACCGCACGCACTAGTGTTTTCTCCCAAGAAGGCTGCATGCCACCAGCAGACATCTCACGGCTACCCCTCGCACCAGCAGGGCTGAATTCAGGGGGCTCACCTGTCCACTTCGGAAATGTTGTTGATCCGTGCAGCTTCCAGTAGAGAGTCTTCTGGAAAAGACAAAGGAGAGGAATTGCTGTGAACTGGAGGTGGCGAGAAGGACAGGCAAGAAGAGAAAAGACGCTCCCCCCTTTTTAAAGGAATTTTCCTGCTTTCTGCCAGGTTTGGTTCTAAGGGGACCACTTGGAGCTGCTCAGTTATTGCCTCCCACCCTTCAAAGCTGATTCCAAAAGACACCCCCCCTCCAAGAATCCCACTATCAGGTCCCATTTGATGATGTTACAGTGGTACCTCACAAGACGAATGCCTCGCAAGATGAAAAACGCGCAAGACGAAAGAGTTTTCCGTTTTTTGAGTGGTTCCGCAAGACGAATTTCCCTATGGGCTTGCTTCACAAGACGAAACATCTTGCGAGTTCTTGCGGGTTTGTTTCCTTTTTCTTAAAGCCGCTAAGCCGTTAATAGCTGCTAAGCCGCTAATAGCCGTGCTTCGCAAGACGAAAAAACCGTAAGACAAAGAGACTCGCGGAACGGATTAATTTCGTCTTGCGAGGCACCACTGTACCTATGAAGTGTTTGACCAGGCAGTCCCTCCACTTAAATTTCTTTGAGATGGAACAGAATTTCTGTCTGGTATAAGCCACAGAAATCAACACACAAACACCTGCTTTAGAGCCACAGCACTGCCTCCTGAGACAGGCAGCCACACAACATTTTGGGGGGGCCAGTGGCCTTTCCCAAACCCTGGGGAATTTTCTGTCCACAGTAAAGCAAGGGTTGTGAGCACCTCAGTGGTTAAATTGGAACAATTCACGCAGTTAAACTTGCTCCTGCAGAAGGCAGTGACTGTCACTGACTTGAAAGTCCTTAAAAGATAATTAGGTTTGGTTTGTTTCCTGCCGCTCCAGAAGGTAAGACCCAAACCAAAAAATTCCAATGGCAAGAAAGGAGATTCTGACTAAACATTAGCAAGAATCTTCTGACGGTAAGAGCTGTTCAGCGGTGGAATGGACAATTCCTGTGTTGCAGGGGGTTGGATTAGATGACCCTTGGGTACCTTCCTCCTCTACAATTCTATGATTCTGGGTGTTGCCCCCACACTCCCAGGGTAAGACCCTGAAGACAGACTTCAGTGCATAAGCTACAAGGCAAGGAGCAACAATCAAAACCTCTTTTAATGCACAGCTGGACACTCAAAACAAAAGCTGATCCCTGCTGTGAGAAAGGCCCAGGAACGAGTCTTTTGAAACAGTCTTCCTGGGGTTCTCGATGGTCTGGACTACAAGTCCCATCAGCCCCAGCCAGCACACATGACTTGTAGTCCAAAAACAAGCTGGGGAAGGCTGCAAACCTCAAGCGGCATAAGGTTCCCACTTTGGGAACAGGTGGTTCAAATATGCCACCTCCTGGCCGTAATGGTGTAAGTACACCATGCAAAACTAGCCTCAAAATGCACTTTGAGGACGAGAATGTAAAGCAGGACTAATTGTTTTGATAATACTAATTATGAACTTTATCAAAAACCATTACTGTAACAACTGTTGCAACGGAAAGAAACTAAACCTCACCTCTTTAACAGACCATCAACTGAACTTTGATTTAAAAATACAAAGCTAAAAAACGACACGGAAAATATCAAGTTTTTGCCACATTTTTTGGAGATGTTAGGGTGTGCCTGGGCACACCCTGTATGCACAACTAAGCTCACAGGAAAAAGGAGAATCCCCTCTTAGAATTCATTACTGTCCTGAGACACCAACAGGCAAATGAATTGAGAAGAGCAGCATGGGCAAATCCCCTAGGAAATATGCTGGTTTGGGCCAATGGAAGTTGTAGTCCAAAACAACCAAGGGAAGGGGCACCAGGCTGGTTAACAGGAACGTAGAACACTGACGCCAAAATTCTAAATTATTACTTATTGTATCCTTTATTACATTTATATCCACCTTTCCCTCCAAGGAGCTCAGGTTCTTCTCCTCTGCGCCTTTCTCCTCGCAACAACCCTGTAAGGCAGGTTAGGCTGAGATGGGGTGTCTGGCCCCAAGGGTCACCCAGGCAGCTTCATGGCTGACCGAACATTTCTCCTAGGTCCTAGCCCAACCCTCTAACCACTAAGCACACTGCCTTTTATTAGCCTTGCTTCAACGGTTCTAAGAGCACTCCAGCGCATACAGGAATTATGGCAGGCGAATCTTTTCTCTAGGCTGGATATATACTGATGGGAAAAGCGAGGATCTCACCATAGGAGGAGCCAGTGTGGGGTAGCGGTTAGTGTTGGACTAGGACCAGGAAGAGATCAGGGTTCGAATCCCCCAACTGGCCACTACGCAGCTCACTAGGTGTGATCTGGAGGGCCAGTCACTGCCTCTCTCTGCCTAACCTACCTCACAGGGTTGTTAAAATAAAAAAAATCCTTCCAGTAGCACCTTTAAGACCAACTAAGTTAGTTCTTGGTATGAGCTTTCGTGTGCAAGCACACTTCTTCAGATACACAGGTTGATGGACTTCCATTTCATGCGGCTCAATGTGGTGCCTTCCATGGTTCCAGTTAGAGATAGGTAGCCGTGTTGGTCTGCCATAGTCAAAATAAAAAAAATCCTTCCAGTAGCACCTTTAAGACCAACTAAGTTAGTTTTTGGTATGAGCTTTCGTGTGCAAGCACACTTCTTCAGATACACAGAAGAATATCTGAAGAAGTGTGCTTGCACACGAAAGCTCATACCAAGAACTTAGTTGGTCTTAAAGGTGCTACTGGAAGGATTTTTTTTATTTTGACTATGGCAGACCAACACGGCTACCTATCTGTAACTGGAATCACAGGGTTGTTGTGGAGGTTGAAACAAGTGGTGGGTGAAACCACGCATGCTGCCTTGAGCTCTGTGGAGAAAAGGGCAAGATATTAATACAATTATGTTTATTATTTATAATAAGCAGGGCTGGCCCGCCTGGCATCAGGCAGTGCTCAGCTGGGAGGAGTGGCAGACCCACACCCTGGGGAGCCAGCTACTCACTGCCTCCTCTGCTTGTCACCCGCCTCTTTTGCCTCTTCTCCAGCCTCCCTCAGCCCACCGGGGCTTCCCTGGGCTGCCTCAGGCGGCAGCAACAGGAGCGGGGGCAGTCGCGGAGGGTGAGGCAGCAGCGGACGAGCCTCTTTCCGCTTTGCCCCAGGTGGTGAAACGACCTGGTCTCCCCAACAGCAAGCAAAAACCCCCAAAGCCCCAGCATCCCTGGTCAACCTCCCCAGCGTCCCTCACACAGGACTAGCGGCTTGAGTTCCTCCTGCCGGAGAGCGTCGCCCTGCGGTCACCTTTGGAGACGTTGCCCTTGCTGTAGCAGAATGCCAGCCCGGCGGCCGCCACGGCGGTGGCGGCAAAGGACGGGATCCTGGGTCCGCGCCTGTTGCCGCGGTTCCCTTTGCTGCGGTGGCGCCCGGCCCGCTCCGGGTTGGGCCAGAGGCGCAGGCCGCTGGGCTCCCTGCGGAGCGGGCGGGCGCTAGCGTCCCCAGACGGCAGCTGCTGCTGCTGCTCCTCCTCCTGGCAGGGCAGCCTGGGCAGCCAGCCTCCTTCGGCTGCCGCCCTTTTGCCCGCCGCCAGGGCGGCGCCCGCCTCGCAGGGGTATCTTCCCAGCTGCTGCGCGTCCTGCCCCCTGGCGGCCGGCGCCTTGAACTGCGGCCACAGCGCCTCGTCCCCGCAGCGCCCCCTAGAGGGCGCGCGGCGGCGCTGCAGCTTCGCCAGCCTCACTTCTTCTTCTTCTTCCTCTTCTCCCGCCGCCTGGCGCTGCGGGCGGCCCCTAGCGGCCTCGTCTGGGTACTGCAGCTCCTCGCGCCCGGCCAGCGACGACGAGGCCGACGCCGCGGACGTCGCCGAGGCCCCGCGCACCGCCAGCGGGAGCCTCGCCCCGAAGAGCCGCGCCAGACCCGGCGGCAGAGGCCTGCTCATCAGGCAGGCCAGCATCTCCGCCCCGCGCCGGGTCGGGCCGGCCTACTGCCCGCCACCACGGTCCTGTCACCCTGGAAACCAAGATGGCGGACGAGCCCAGGGCGCCGGCGCTGTGAGGAGAGGACGAGCGCCGGCGTGAAAAGGGATCATGGGGGATGTAGTCCTGCGGTCCTTTGAAGACGGCCGAGCACGGCCGAGGAGGACTACGTTTCCCGTGGATACGCGGGCGCCCCCCCCCCGCCGCGCGCGTGCGTCAACAAAGAGCTGCCTTCGTAGGCGGAAATGCCTGTTGGGAAATGTAGGCGGACATGCGCAGGAGAGCGGCGGGCCTTTATCCGGTAGGGAGGAGGCGGCTGTTGTTGCGAAGGCGGCGGCTATTGCGATTGGCTGGAGGGAAGGCGCGCTCCAGAAGGCCGCGAGTTCGAGACCCGCCACTGGACAAAAGTGTGGCGTGGAGGGAGGGGTATCTTATTTAATATAATTAAATTGATTTTCAGTGCAATTGCTGGTCTGTTTCCTAATGGAAAAGTGATTGTTCCCCAGAGTGAGCCTCTCCCTGCAGGAGGTTAGCAGACCCAGCCCATTGGGAGAGGCAGTGTTGTACAATGGTTAGAGCGTCGGACCAGGAGCTAGGAGGGACCAGGGTTCAAACTAGGGTTGCAGCTATAGCATTGCTAGTGGTGTGCATGGCCACAACTTCTACTGTGACCCTTTTCTTCTTTGTTGTTTATGACTACTTTGCTTAAAATTGTAATTTGTTATATTTTTGCAGTTGGATGTGTTTGCAGCAGAAAGAACGCACACGCACACACACTTTGGATCAGACCAAAGGTCCACTTACTTCAGCATCTTCCATCCCATAATGGCCCACCAGGTTCCCTGGAAGCCCAACAAGCAGGACACAAAGGTGACAGCTTTCTTCTGGTTTTGCTTCCAGACAATTCATTTTCCAAGGTAGACTGTCTCTGAGCATGGAGGTTCATTAGCTTTGCCAGCCGATAACTTCGAACAGATTCGTCATCGTCTAGTCCAGTTCTGAAGCCGCTGCCACATTTTGGGGCCACAAATGTGAATCTCCTGCTGGTCACTTTCACGGGATGATTCTGGAGCTGTAGGATTGTGGGAGAGGGGAAATGTACATCTCTCTTTCTCCACACCAACTGCCTTTTGTGCTACACCATGGGTAGGCAAACTAAGGCCCGGGGGCCGGATCCAGCCCAATCGCCTTCTAAATCCGGCCTGCGGATGGTCTGGGAATCAGCATGTTTTTACATGAGTAGAATGTGTGCTTTTATTTAAAATTGCTTCTCTGGGTTATTTGTGGGGCATAGGAATTTGTTCATCCCCAATATAGTCCGGCCCCCACAAGGTCTGAGGTTACAGATAGGTAGCCGTGTTGGTCTGCCATAGTCGAAATAAAAAAATTCCTTCCTGTAGCACCTTAAAGACCAACTAAGTTAGTTCTTGGTATAAGCTTTCGTGTGCATGCACACTTCTTCAGATACACTGAAACAGAAGTTACCAGATCCTTCTATATATTGAGAAGGTGGGGAGGGGTATTACTTAGAAGGTGGTGAGATTGGCAGATAGCTGAGATGAGCCTGTTGACGACTCTTAACGACTGTAATAGGTCTTACAGGAAAAGGCAAGGGGTGAGAAGGTGAGAAATGGCTTAGTCATGTATAATGAGATAAGAATCCGATGTCTCTGTTCAGACCAGGTTTCTCCATTGTTTTAAGTTTGGTAATGAGTTGTAATTCAGCAGCTTCTCTTTCCAGTCTATTTCTGAAATTCCTTTGTAGTAAAACAGCTACTTTGAGATCTTGTATAGAATGTCCTGGGAGATTGAAGTGTTCTCCTACTGGTTTCTCTGTTTTGTGATTCTTGATGTCAGATTTATGTCCGTTTATTCTTTGGCGTAAGGTTTGGCCTGTTTGTCCAATATAGAGAGCTGAAGGACACTGTTGGCATTTGGTGGCATACACAATGTTAGACGATGAGCAATTAAATAGTCCCGAGATGGTATGTGTGATGTTGTTGGGGCCAGTAATGGTGTTGTCCGGGTGTATGTGGCAGCAAAGTTGGCATCTGGGTTTATTGCAGGCTCTGGTGCCAGTGTCCGTGTTAAGTCTGGTTGTAGTATTATTGTGGGTTAGGAGTTGTTTAAGATTGGGTGGCTGTCTGTAGGCAATGAAAGGTCTTCCTCCCAGAGCTTGAGAAAGAGAACTGTCATTGTCCAGGAGAGGTTGTAGATCTCTGATGATGCGTTGAACTGTTTTAACTTGGGAGCTGTATGTGATGACTAGTGGAGTTCTGTTATTTTCTTTTTTGGGTCTGTCTTGCAGCAAGTTCTCTCTGGGTATCAGTCTGGCTCTGTTGATCTCAGCTATCTGCCAATCTCACCACCTTCTAAGTAATACCCCTCCCCACCTTCTCAATATATAGAAGGATCTGGTAACTTCTGTTTCAGTGTATCTGAAGAAGTGTGCATGCACACGAAAGCTTATACCAAGAACTAACTTAGTTGGTCTTTAAGGTGCTACAGGAAGGTCTGAGGGACAGTGGACCGGCCCCTTGCTGAAAAAGTTTGCTGACCCCTGTTCCACACCATTTCCAACCCTCTGAAATCCTCCAAGCAGGATCTGATTTCCAGCAACTAATATTCAGACAGCTGCGGAGACAGAGCAGAGCCTCTCTGGCTAGTAGCCATTGCTAGTCATGTCCTCAATGAACTTGTCTAATCTGCTTCTAAAGCCATCCACGTTGGTAACCATCTCTGCCTCCTTCAGGTGCGACGTCCATAGTTTAACTTGCACTGCACAAAGAAATTACTTCTTTTATCTGCCCTGAATCTTTTAAGATGCCACAGGACTCCTTGCAGGCTTTTATCTCAGGAGCACAACAGCCCTGTAAAGGAGGCCCAGTTGCAGTATCCGTATTGCAGAGAGGAATAATAATAATAATAATAATAATAATAATAATTTATTTATACCCCGCCCTTCCCGGTTCAAAAACCGGGCTCAGGGCTGCTAACAACAAATTTAAAACACTTTAAAACACTTAATTATAAAAGCAGCATAAAATACAGTATAAAAACATGAATAACAATAAAACTCAAAAGTCATGTCGATAATCCCCAGGGCTAGTTGGCTGAATTGATCCTACTTGGGCCAGCAAGGAGGCCAGGCGAGAATTAAAGAATCAAATTAAAGGCCAGGCGGAATAGCTCTGTCTTACAGGCCCGATGGAAGGAGGTTCAATCCTGCAGGGCCCTGGTCTCATGGGACAGAGCATTCCACCAGGTCGGAGCCATCACTGAAAAGGCCCTGGCCCTGGTGGGGGATACTTCCTTAGGGCCCGGGACCTCTAAACTAGGGAGTCCAGGGGAGAATTAGCTGTGGGGTCTCAGAGTGGGTGATCTTCATAAAAGGGGAGGGGGAGGGAAGAGAAGGGAAATAAAAGATCAGGCTGAATTCAAATTAAAGGCCAGGCGGAATAGCTCTGTCTTACAGGGCCGACGGAAGGAGGTTAAATCCTGAAACGCCCTAGTCTCCTCGTTCCACCAGGTCGGAGCCATCACTGAGAAGGCCCTGGTGGAGGATAGTCTGACTTCCTTAGGGGAAGGCCATGCAAACAGTCCAAGGGGAGATTCAAACTGAGGGTTTCCTCTCACTCCTCCTGTTCTCGGTTGCTCTGTGCTGCACCATTTGCCTCTCTTTTTCTGGCTTTTATCTCAGGCGGGAGCACGACGACCCTGTAAAGAAGGCCAGCTGCATTATCCGCATTACCGATTGCAGAGAGGAGGGGGTTCACTGAAGGCCAGGCAAACAGCTTCAGCTCACCCCTCAGTCGTTCTGCTGCACCATCTCTCTCCCTCCCGCTCTCTCTCTGGTCTTCAGCTCCGCCACTGTTTCCCGCAGTGCCCTTTGGCATTGCCCCTGGCCCTGTCCGTGTTCTGCCGAGTATTTAAATTAAAGCCGACAGAAGCAGCTGCAGACACTAATGAGTAGTCCAGATTGTTAGGACCGGGCGGCTCACAGGGGTGGCGGCAGGGCGCTGGCCTGATGAAGCGGACTCTGCCTTCAAGGCGCCGTCTGTCTGAGACGGTGCTGCGCTGGGTGGGCTGCGGGTGCTTAAAATTCAGGGGAGCCCTCCTTGCAGGGCTGAGTCATAGCCTGCAATGAGGCAACACATTTTCTTGAAGAGCAGAGCAGAGACCAGGGAGGTTGGGCCAGGCAAAAGCTACGGTCAGGCAAAGAATCATAGACACTGAGAGACAACAGGACTGCTCAAGGTGCCCCGGCTATAAAATTGGAGAAATCAAGAGATACATAGCCGCACCGGCAGCATATCTCTTCTTTCTCGTATGCAAAATGGCAAGAAGGGCCTTTACACTCGCCGGAAGCTCGGCTCTACCCTTGCCGGTCCCGGAAGCATCCTTTAAAAAAGTCCCTTATGCTCAGAGACTTTGTGCCTGTCCATTGGGGGAGATAGGAAGCCCAGAGCCCTTGTTCTTTAGATGTCCCTTTTACGAAGAGGCACATAGTGAGACCATTGATCCCCTGCTGGTGAGGCTCGCTGACCTCCAGGAAAAGCAAAAAATTGACCTTCTCCTGTTAGGCAAAGGTCATAAGACGACCCGGGTGGTCGCCAGATTCTGTGTACAGATCTGTAGATGAAGACCATCCCCCGACTCAAACTAGTTCGTTAAGAAAATCCCAAACTTGGTTCCATTGCTGGCTCTGGGTCATCTCTCTGCGGTGGCTTAAAGTTCTAAGTGTTTATACACTTTTTGCATTTATAAATTTTAAATTTATTGTTGTACATTGTTTGTTTTCCTCCTGGGATTGTACCCCCAAGTGTGTTTTATAAGCTGGTCTCTGACCGTAATAAATTATCTAACCATCAGAGACCAGGGAAGGAGGGGAGGAACCGATGCTCCTCTCTCTCTCTCTCTCTCTCTCTCTCTGTGTGTGTGTTTCTACTTTGTTTTTCTCACTGCTAGAACCAGCCTAAGAACCTAAGAAGAGCGTGCTGGATCAGGCCGGTGGCCCAAGTAGTCCAGCATCCTGTTCTCACAGGGGCTGACCAGTTGCACAAGTGGGAACCCAGCAAGCAGGATTTGAACACAAGAGCCTCTCCTCTCCTGTGGTTTCCGGCACCCGGTCTTCAGAAGCACTGCTGTGGAGGCAGAACATAGCCATCATTAGCTTTCTCCTCCTCCATGAATTGGTCGATTTAGAAGGTCCAGTGCTGAGGGCCTTCTGGTGGTTCCCTCCTTGCGAGAAGTGAGGTTACAGGGAGCCAGGCAGAGGGCCTTTTCGGTGGTGGCGCCCGCCCTGTGGAACGCCCTCCCACCAGATGTCAAGGCAATAAGCAACTATTTTACTTTTAAAAGACAACTGAAGGCAGCCCTGTTTAGGGAAGTTTTTCATATTTAATGCTGTATTGTTTTTAACACTTGATTCGGAGCCGCCCAGAGTGGCTGGGGAAACTCAGCCAGATGGGCGGGGTATAAATTATTATTATTATTATTATTATTATTATTTGAAAGAGAACCAGCCATGGAGGCATCAGTGGCTAGTGAAGTTTGGTCGGAAATTCCCTCCTTGTCATTTGAATCCATTGGTTCGGAACCTCCCTTCTGGAGCAGCAGAAAACAAGCTTGCTCCATCTTCCATGGGACGGCCCTTCGGATGTTGGAGGGTGGGATATAAACAGTTATAATCATGGAAGGGACCCCAGTGGTCATCAAATCCAACGCCCTGCATTGCAGGAATCAGGAATCTCAGCTGAAGCATCCATGGCATCCATTATTATCATGAGAATAATAATAATAGATACATGTTGCCAAGAAACCAGCCCTGCAAAAGATGAAGAAGGTCTCAGCTTTCTATTGCTTTGGAAGAAGAACGAACACACAACTCACATGCAAAGCGAGAGCCAGACATGTTTGTCTGCACCTCTGCTTGGCTGCCTGGAAGAGAGAGAGAGAGAGAGAAAAATCACAGCAACGGAAATTGTGAGAAAATGCAGAGCCACTTTCGCCTCCCTGGCATGACTCATCTCTGCAGATCCCAGAGAGCTGCTCTGTTTATTCCTTAGCCCATCTGCCTCTGTTTACAGGCACATGTGGCAAGCCAGAAGCTGTTTCTCCTCCTCCTCTTCCCACACGCCCTGCTCCAGGGAAACAAATAATGCCACAGAGGAGGCCTGCCTTCAGATTGCTGCCCCACTATGGGCCAGGAGAACTGGGGTGGATTCGCAGCTGCTGCCGCCAGCTGCCCCGGGCTCAGCAAGCCACGGGCAGCATGCTTCACATGTCCCGGGGGTCCTGGGTTCAAATTCCTGGCAACCCCTTGCCTGAAACTCTGGAGAAGGGGTCGGCAGGGCTTACCAGGCATGGGTCGGATCACTCCCGTGGAGATCCTCCGTGGGTTGGACCAGCACAGCACGATGCCGGAAATTGCGTCTGCGCAGAAGCGATTCCGGTGTCTGGGTATGCGCAGAAGCTATTTCCAGAGCCGCGGAAGAGAGTGCCTGTGCCACGCTGGTTTAGCGCAGTGCGCGGGGACTCGCCGAGCGGACGGCTCGGTTTGGGGGTGGCTCGGGGGCCGGTTAAATGGCCCCCGTGCACCACTTCCAGCCCATGGGCCTTAGGTTGCCAACCCCTGCTCTGGAGAGTTCCTGTGCAGAAGGAATGCTAGGCTAGATGAATCCAAGGGCTGGCTCAGGCGAAGAAGACTGCCTTTGTTCCTATCCCAGTTATTATTATTATTATTATTATTATTATTAGCAGCAGCAGCAGCAGCAGCAGCAGCAGCATTATTATAGCCCAGACTAGGATTTAAAGCAGCTCATCATGCTAATTAAAATGACCCAGATAAAATACAAAAGCTAAAAATGTTTGGAAGATAATATATTTAAAAAGCAATTAAATTCTAACAGAATTAAAGCAATATCAGAAACAGATCTATTGAAATACACGGAACAATGGAGCCTTCACAGCAAGCAAAAGAGCTGTTCCGGAATGGGAATTTTATTTTTTATCCCTCTCTCCTAACACTAGATGTCATGGGAATCCAACGAAGTTGAATGTTGGAAGATTTAGGACAGAGGAAAGAAAGACCTCCTTCACACAGTGCAGAGTTAAATAGCGGAACTCCCTTCCGCAGGAAGCTGCGATAGCCACCAACTACAGTGGCTTTTAAGGAGGCTTCGGCAATTTCATGGAGGAGAGAGAAGGCAATCAAAGGCTACTAGCCACAATAGCTATGCTCTGCCTTCAGGGTTGGAGACAGAAATGCTTCTGAACCAGTTGCAGGAAACGGTGGGAAAGGAGAGAGATCTTGTTTTTGGATCCTGTTTGTGAGTTTCAATAATAATAATAAATAATAATAATAATAATATATTTATACCCCGCCCATCTGGCTGGGTTTCCCCAGCTGCTCTGGGTGGCTCCCAACAGAATACAGTGGTACCTCGGGTTAAGTACTTAATTCGTTCTGGAGGTCCGTTCTTAACCTGAAACTGTTCTTAACTTGAAGCACCACTTTAGCCAATGGGGCCTCCCGCTGCTGCTGTGCTGCCGGAGCACAATTTCTGTTCTTACCCTGAAGCAAAGTTCTTAACCTGAAGCACTATTTCTGGGTTAGCGGAGTCTGTAACCTGAAGCGTATGTAACCCGAGGTACCACTGTATTAAAAACACCATAAAAAAATCAAACATTAAACCTTCAGGTGTTTTCTAAAAGTCAGGTAGTTGCTTATTGCCTTGACACCTGAAGGGAGGGCTTTCCACAGGGCAGGAGCCACCACTGAGAAGGCCCTCTGCCTGGTTCCCTGTAGCTTCACTTCTCGCAGGGAGGGAAACACCAGAAGGCCCTGAGAGCTGGACCTCCGTGTCCAGGCTGAATGATGGGGGTGGAGACGCTCCTTCAGGTATACACAAGCACCTGGTGGCTGGCCACTGTGAGAACAGGATGCTGGAACGAGAGATGGACCATTGGCCTGATCCAGAAGCCTCTTCTTGGGTCTTCAAGTTTTTAAAAAATGGATGTTTACAAGTGTGGTTGCCTGTAGGGAAGGTTATGTTCTTAACCTGAGTGCAACCCCCAGTTGAGATTCCCAGCACATAACAGCCTCCGACAGCGGAGGCAGAAGGCAACTGCTCTGGCTGTGTTAAGAGAAGGTTCTCAATTTCTGGACCGTACCTTAGAATCATAGGACAGTACAGTTGGAAGAGACCCCCAAAGGTCCTCTAGTCCAGCCCCCTGCAAAGCAGGAATCTCAGCTAACAGATGACTGGTGGCCGTCCAACCTCTGCTGAAAAACCTCTGAGGAAGGAGAGCCCAAAGTCTCCCAGGGGAGACCGTTCCACTGACGAACCGCTCCTTGTTTCGTAGGTCTCGAATAAAAGATGCTGCTGTTTCTCTCCGCCCTGCAAGAACACCTGCAGGTTTTTGGATCCAAGTCCTGAGTGAACAGCCCATAATGTTTGCCCCCCCGCCCACTCACCTCTATTTCGTGAACCAGCCTTGCAGGGCAGCCCGGGATGTGACTCTCACATGCACCCATGAGATGGCGCTGATGCTCCACAGACTTGGGCCAAAGCAGAGTTTTAGGAGCAGGGGTCAGCAAATTTTTTCAGCAGGGGGCCGGTCCACTGTCCTTCAGACCTTGTGGGGGGCTGGACTATACGTGAGGGATGAACGAATTCCTATGCCCCACAAATAACGCAGAGATGCATTTTTAAATAAAAGCACACATTCTACTCATGTAAAAACACACTGATTCCCGGACCATGCGCGGGCCGGATTTAGAAGGCGATTGGGCTGGATCCGGCCCCTGGGCCTTAGTTTGCCTACCCATGTTTAGGAGTGACACTCTGGACCTGATTGGCAACCAAGCAGTGGCTCCCAATTAGCTAAGTCTCAGCCCACCCTGTTTTTCGAAAGCCAAGCCAAGAACCCCTGCTTTTGAAATTGTGGATGTCTCTGGTGGCTTTTGGTGTGCGAATGGTGCCATGAACCACCAATGGTTCCCCATGAACCACCAATTGGGAACTATGGGGGGGGGGGAAATTGGTTCCCAAAGGGGGCAGTACCCCCCCGGAGGAAAGTGGGGTTAACTAGGGGATGCCAAGAGACAAGGGGGCGGTCGAGGGTTAGACTCTGGATGTGTGACTCAGACTTTGAGAAGCTGGCTTCTCTGGGTCAACTTCGTCAGCTTTCTCAACTCTAACTAATGGTAATTGGATTTTGAGTAAACGTGCAATTAATTGTGAATATTTTGAATGCTGTTATCTTTCTGAGAGGGCCTTGCAAACCGCTGTTCTGAATAATGCGTCTTTGGGGAGTTGGCTAGGGGGCACTGGGAATGAGTTTAAAGGTAAAGGGACCCCTGACCATTAGGTCCAGTCGTGACTGACCCTGGGGTTGCAGCGCTCATCTCGCTTTCCTGGCCGAGGGAGCCGGCATACAGCTTCCGGGTCATGTGGCCAGCATGACTAAGCCGCTTCTGGCGAACCAGAGCAGCGCACGGAAATGCCGTTTACCTTCCCGCCGGAGCGCTACCTATTTATCTACTTGCACTTTGACGTGCTTTCGAACTGTTAGGTTGGCAGGAGCAGGGACCGAACAACGGGAGCTCACTCCGTCGCGGGGATTTGAACTGATGACCTTCTGATCAGCAAGCCCTAGGCCTAGGCTCTGTGGTTTAACCCACAGCGCCACCCACATCCCTCAGGAATGAGTTAAGGGAATAATAATAATATAATAATAATCGTTTATTATTTATACCCCGCCCATCTGGCTGGGTTTCCCCAACCACTCTGGGCGGCTCCCAACATATTATTATTATTAATAATAAAGCAATTTAACATCAAACATTAACAGCTTCCCTAAACAGGGCTGCCTTCAGATGTCTTCTAAAACCAAGGAGGGTGTGGCCCCACAAAGTTCGGGAACCTTGATCGAAAAATCATGCCTGATTTGTCTACAGAGAAACTGTGCTGCCTGTTGGGGCTTGGTATTTTTAATTCGGGACCCGTGCAGGTGTCAGAGGTTAACTTACCGGTACTTCAAAGGGGTTATATGCAGCTTTTTGGCAAGCCTCTGAACACTTTCCTGGGGCTGGTTTTCCCTGCGTCCAAAAGAACAGAACAGGGAGGGGAAGAGAGAGGCTGTAGAGACTGAGTAACTTTTGAAAGCTAGTTCACTGTGCCTTTACACAACACAGAAAGATTACAAGGCATTATTTCAGTCATGAATTTGGGTCCACACATGACATGCTCTTTCATTTTTAAAAAAAAAATATTTATACTGTAATTCCCCCCCCCCCCACAAGTATAATACAGTCAGTCAAACAGTTCAAAAATAGATTCCCTTATTGATCAACTTCGCTTCCACCCTTCCGTGGTTTTCTCCTGTATCAGTCACTGCTGCATATTATAATTATTCTAATCCTTTCATCCATCTTATTCTCAAAATAGCTTTTACTGCTGAGCTTATTCCAAACCGGCTAGTCTGTTCCCTCATGCCAAAGCATGCAATTTGCTGTGACAGTGACCACCAGCACGGACAGCTTTAAATTTATTATTTATTTGCTTACTTAGGGCATTTATTTTCCTCCAAGGAGCTTGAGGTGGCGTAAGTGCCTTTCTTCCCTTCTCCGTTTAGTCCCCACAACAACCCTGTGATTAGCCTGGTTAGGCTGAGAGAGGCAGTGACTGGGCCAAGGTCACAGCCAGGGAGCTTCATGGCCCAGTGGGGGATTTGAACCCTGGTCTCCCAGGTCCTAAATTAATCCTCATGACAACCTTGTGAGGTAGGCTAAGCTGAGAGGCAGTCCAGTACTCTTACCAGTACAATATACTGGCCTTCCAAAATGAGAGCAGATAAATCAATGGGGGAATAACAAATCTTTGGAGTGGCTGTTCATTATGATGCCAAAATTAAACCTCCAAGGCTGTAAGCCGCAGAATAGGAACCACCTGAAGGGACCATTGGGGTGTGTGTTTCTTTGAAAAACACCTGGCTGACTCCTGTGAGAAGCAGGATGCTTGGTTAGGTGACAGGCCCACCTTTCTCAGTCGCATCAGAGCTCTCCTTACATTCTTACTATGAGAAAACAGTCCTGGATGCTATACCTGAGATTCCTGCGTTGCAGGAGGTTAGACTAGATGAATTGATGCTTAGACTAGATGAATTGATGCCGAAGAATGGATGCTTTTGAATTCTGGTGCTGGAGGAGACTCTTGAGAGTCCCATGGACTGCAAGAAGATCAAACCGATCTATTCTGAAGGAAATCAGCCCTGAGTGCTCCCTGGAAGGACAGATCCTGAAGCTGAGGCTCCAAGACTTTGGCCACCTCATGAGAAGAGAAGACTCCCTGGAAAAGACCCTGATGTTGGGAAAGATGGAGAGCACAAGGAGAAGGGGACGACGGAGGACCAGATGGTGGGACAGTGTTCTCAAAGCTACCAGCATGAGTTTGACCAAAGTATGGGAGGCAGTGGAAGACCGGAGGGCCTGACGTGCTCTGGTCCATGGGGTCACGAAGAGGCGGACACCACTAAACGACTAAACAACAACAACAGACTAGATGAACCTTGGGGTTCCTTACAACTCTATCGTTCTCTGATTCTGTGACATGGGAACCTCCATGTCAGAGATCAGTAAGACTTCCCTGGCCCTTCAGACGTGCTGGACTCCCTATCAGCCCCAGCAGGCCCAATGGTCAGGGGTGATGGTGCAGAGGTGGGCTCCAGAAACCTCTGCAAAGCTACCATTGGGCTACCTTTGTTGTTTGGGGAGGAGGCAATGAAAAGTCCAGAAACGATCCAGAAGGTGGAGCGAATCCCCTACGGAGACAGGTTGCAGCGTTTGGGACTTTTTAGTTCAGAGAAAAGGCAAGGAAGAGGCGGCGTGCTTTTTTCACAGGGGGGCGAGGGTATACCAGCTCACATCCCCTTCATTAATGGCTGGAGGCAGTCCTAGGCGATTGCTCCCCAGGGAATTAGCCATGCTGATTGCCTTAATTATCTTTCCAACCTGCCTTGCCTTGCCCAGAACAAGAATTGGAGGCAGCAGAAGCCACATAGGGAGAAAAAGGCAGCCTCTGGGCTGGAGGAAGAAACTAATGATGCCCATCAACATTTTATTAGCTGCTGGAAAAGCAGCAAAGATGCATTATTAAGGCACTTTGCATTTAAAGGGTATGTGTGTGAGTGTGCAAGTCCTATTGCCACTCATCACCCCAGTGATGAGATTCAGTGGCGTAGCGTGGGTTGTCAGCACCCGGGGCAAGGCAAGTAATTTGTGCCCCCTAACCCGTGGATTTGCGCCCCCTAACCCTAACCCCCAGAAGTTGCGCCCGGTGCGCCCGGCCCCCCCTGCACCCCCCACGCTACACCACTGATGAGATTCCAGGGGTTCCAGGCGATTACTCAGGGTTCAGTTTCCTCGGGAGGAAGATAAGCAGAGATTGTGATGTCTTTTAGATATCCGGTTTTATTTCCACATACATACAATCTGAGCATAACATGGCAGGGCTCACAGCATCAACACCCCAACAGGTCTTGCTTCTTCATCGGTCACAGCTTTGGACACAGCACAGAGCAAGCAGGCCTCTCTGTCTCCAGCTTCCAGCCTGTTTTCCAGCTCAGCTCTCTCTCACAGCTCTGGCTATTGCTCTGAGCTAGGAGAGGGGGGGGAGGAAAGGCCGCTCATTTATTCTATGGCTCGGAGCAACTTATGCTAATCTTATTGCTTAACAAGCCATCCCCAACCCAAAGGACTGGTTTGGCAAGCTGGCTCTCATACCTTCTTTCCCCCACATATACAGGAACCCATGAACTGAAGGGAGCCCAGGGCATCATCCAAACTGACCCCCACCACACAAACCAGCAAAACTATATTCTGATGCTATCAGGCCCATTCGGATGAGCGTTTGTGTGTGTGCCAACCTGTGATAAGTGTCCATGTAATATACGCAGCTCTGCCTTCTCTTAGTGCCCTCCAGATGTGCTGGACCGCAACTCCCAAGAGGTCCTGCCAGCACCGATGGGAGTTGTAGTTCGATACATCTGGAGGGCGCCAGGTTGGGGAAGGAGGTGAGATAAGGGAAGGGAAGGGAAGAGATAGAGGCACAAGCATACCCAGAGGGTAGCACCACTTTCTAAATACTGTGTCTTAATGCGCTAGATGCATTGCTTAATTAAGTGCCTTAATGCTGTTTGGGGAAATATCTGCCGCTACCCAGCTTGTGTTGTGGAGGGGCCTCTGCAGTTTTGCAACACTGAATATTTGGCCATATCAAACTGGTTTTTAATTGGCTAGCCCCGACTGGGGATTTTCATAGAACTGTAGAGTTGGAAGGGACCCCAAGAGTCATCTAGTCCAGCCCCCTGCAATGCTTTGATTTTGCTTTGAAAGCCTCTCTCACAATGAGTGAAGGTGGGACAGACCTTAGGTTAAGGGAGGATTTAGTCTACGCGACTGCAGAACGTCAGGGCTTAACCCAGGAACACAATATGTATGAAAACAAAGCAGCTCCTGAGCATGGGCAAAGTGCACTTCCAAGCAAAAAGCCACACCTGGTTCTTGGGCTTATTCTAGAGCAATATCCTTACGAAAGGACATGATAGAGTTGGAAAAGGTTTAGGAAAGGGCAACCAAAATGAAGAAAGGCTGCAGTGTTTGGGACTTTGAAGCTTACATGATAGATTGAAGTTTATTAAAATCATGTGTGGCCCAAAGAAAGCGGATAGAGGAAAGTTCTCTCCCTCGTAACACTAGGACTCGTGCAGATCCAATGAAGCTGAATGAAGATTTGGGACAGAGAAAAGAAAGGAATTCTTGACCCCGGTGCGCTAATGGGAAACCGGCAAGCAGGATTTGAACACAAGAGCGCTCTCCCCTTCTGGTGTCCAGAAGCATTGCTTCCTCCAGCTGTGGAGACAGCGCATAGCCGTCCTGCCTAGTAGTCACAGAGCCCTTTCCTCCATCAGTTTGTCTCATTTCAAAGCCACCTGGGTTGCTTCTAGTGGGAGTGAGTTCCATAGTTTAACCTTCCCTGCAAATAAAAACGAACTACCACCAGCGCACCAGCAGGGAGAAAAGACTTTTTTTTGCCGATGTGTTGCTTTCGAGGTGCACCTTCAAATGGGACTCTTCCCCTCCCCCGCAGAAACTCAGGTCTGCCCTAAGCTCTTTCCTCCCCACCCTCCTCTTTTTGCACCTGCCTTCTTCCCTAAGCGAGGACCCGTCCACGCGAGCAGCATCTCAAGGATGCGCAATAACCAAGCCCGCCAAGGAGATGGTTTCTCTGCAAAATTGGGGAGCTCTTCCAGGCTGCCGCCGCTCACCGTCCCTCCCTCCAAGATCTGAAAGCTCAGAGCATCCTTCCTCCTCCTTTTAGAAAGAGGACAGTAGGACCCAGCAGAAGCCTCGGGCGCCCGGGGAGGTGAGTGTCTCTGTGTGTGTGTGTGTCTCGCCTTGTTCCCCGCCTGCTTTTGCATCCTTGAGAGAAAAGGCAGGCAGATTCTTCCAAGGAGGCGCCCGGCCTGCATCCCGGCCAGCGAGGTGTGGGGAGGGGGCCTGTGCCTGCCCAGAGGGGGAAAGGGGGGGCATCAGGCGCGAGGCAGGGGGCGAGGGCGCTGGCTTGGCAATGTGAGCCCATCTGCCCCCATCTCTCTTAGGAGGAGAGAAGGGGCGCCCTGCGCGCCTGCTTTGCTGCCTGGCCCCAGGGACCGGCTCTTCTCCCGACTGGTCCTCTCTTCCCCTGCCTGGCGAGCATCCTTTGAACTCTCCCTGCATCCCAAGGAAGGACCACTTTGCCATCGCCGCTTCTTTCCCCCCACAGACAGCTTTTCTTTCTTCGTGTTTTCTTTTCTTTCCCCCGTAGCGCAAGGGAGGAGAACAACTCTCCTAGGAGTTGTCGAAGGGTCTTCCCCTTTCCTCTTGCAGCCATCTCTTGAGAGGGGAAGGAAGGTTTCAGCGCTTGAGAAAGGAGGGCGGAGGGAGGACGACGACGAGTCCGAGCCAATTGTCGGAGGAGGAAGTCCTTCCACTCTCACCTGTTCCCTCCCGGAGGGCTGGATCTAATGCTGTGACTCACCTGCGCGGCTGGTTTCCGACAGGACACGACAGCAACGCAGCGCCAGGCTTTGGCAGGCGACCAAAGCCACACAGACTTCTTCTCTCCGTCTCCTTTTGGTGGCTCTGCCCCTTTTCCTCCTCCTCTCCCTCCTCCTCCGCCACGAAAAGGAAGAACTCAGGAGTTCTCTGCAGCCTGCTGTTAAGTATTATACTTCTAATATCCATGTCCGCTTTCGCCTTGGCAAAAGGGGAACACCTCTCCATTGGGGAGAGACGCCTCTGCCAAGTCTGATTTCTCTGGCTAACTTAGTTCCCCCTCCATCTCCACCTGCCTCGTGCTCTCCCCGCCCCCCTGATCCGAGACAAAAACCTCCTTGTTCTTTCATAATCGCTGCGAAATCAGTTTTACAAGGGAAAAAAAAGAGAAAGGATAGAACCGGCCTCTCCAGTTTTGGCTTGGAAACCGAAGGAAGATCTCGCAGGTTTCACATCTCAGCCCGCTTTTCGTTTTGCTGAGACACGCCGAAATTTACAGTTTTGGTTGTGCCGGCTTATATATCTTAACTTCGACGCCATGTCCACCCGGGACAGCGTGCAGATTCCGGACGACCGAGATTTCGACCACTTCCGGACGGAGTGCAATTCTGACGACGGCTGGAGCCTCACGTACAACAAGTCTGGGATTGTCGTGTGGATCCAGATCCTTGAGGCAGAGAAATCCCTGCACAAGATCAAGGTAAGGAATGCGCCGTGGAGCGTGGAAGGATCTGGCCCAGCACAAGCAACCAGGGTTTTGTTGTGGCTTCAGGCCACAGGCCCTGGTTGGCAAGGTTGTTGTTTTTTAATTCTCTTGTTTATTAACAACTTTTCTTTTCCCTCAGTTGCCACTTCTACTTTTCTGTCTCTTTTGGGGTCGACGCAGGAAACCCAAGGCAGTTTTCAGACGTAGCGTTTTGAGGTATTTAATATGCAGGGGGCTGCAGCCCATAGTGAACCTGTCCCATGCGAGCCTCACAAAAAGGAAATGTGTGAGAGGGCACCTGTGACCTTGCACCACTCCTGTGAGTTGTCACGTATGACTACCAACCGCGCCAGAAGGCCTGGCGACTGAAGTTTCGAAACCTAACGTGCACTTTGCTGGGAAGTCAGGTTGTCCTCTTAACCTGACATTTTGACCGCTGCATGGAAGTCCTTGATAAGGCATTTCGTTAGAAATTCAGTTGCGCAATCCTCAGTGTCACCGCCACAAAATGAAGCAAGTCCCACAAGGCAGAAGAAAAGCGGCAGATTAATAACTCACAAAAGGGCAGGAGTTACAAAGCGCTGTGCTGTCTTGAACTGGGCCGTTTTGGAACATGTAGATTTTCGGGTTTCACAGAACTCTTTGTCAGATAGAAACTGATGAAGACTTCTGAGAAAGCGGAACATGCGCATGCTTTTATACCAGCTGAAAACATATAATGTACCGGTTATGTTTTCCTTTCCCTGCATGCACCAAGTTTAAATTTTTTTTGGGGGGGTGCATTTGTGCAAACCTGAATATCTTGGTCTTTTTTATTTGAACTTCTAAGTCACCTGAACTCTGTCCTTGAAGCTCCAGGGAGGCTGCAGTGCAAACACCCACCCACCAGTGATTCACTGCGCTGTGAACCAGGAACTTCCTGGTGCGAGTCTTTCACGAGATCACCCTCTGTCCAACTTAGCAACTCCCCTTTCGATCGGGTTAAGATGATGCTGGCCTTCCTTACAGGGGCGACGTTGCATTTAGTTGGTCAGGATGCAAAGTTCCCTGAATCCTATAAGCAGTATAATGATCCCTGAATCACTCCGGTGCTTTCCCTCCTTATCAACACAGCAACCTTGTGAGGTAGGTCAGGCAGGGAAAGAGAGTTTTCTCCAGAGAGCATTGAAGTTCCACTGGAACTAGAATCTTGGCTGCTTTTGGCTGAACACCACATGCTAACTACTATAGAATAAATGGAGGATGCCCTAATGTAATTATTCTTTAAGAACAGAGGAAGCTTATTGCCTTCACTCACTGACAGTGATTCTCTCAGGTTTCAGGTTAGTGCCCCCCCCCCCCCGTCCCCTGGAGATGCTCTCCAAGCATTCAAAACTTGCTAGGTACATTTTGCACCTGGCTATCAGCCACTTGCGACCAAGTGAAGATACCCGGGAGCCAGGATGGCACCTGATGTCTCCACCACCTGTGGATCCTTGGCTCAGGACTGTTTTCACGCACCAATTCCACAGGTACCAAAAAGTCGCACGGAAAAATACGACTTTTGAGTCGTCTGGACCCCAAATGGCCACTAGGCATTCCATTTTGGCAACTGCAACCCTGGTTTAAGGAGCCATTTGGCGCCTAGCTTATATATCTGAATTCCTAACCCTGTTTGTCTCTGAGCTTTGCAACGCACCACAGCTTTCGGAGAGCTCCAAGTGCCTCCCATACATGGTCTTCCTAATACTCGCAACCACCCTGTAAGGGAGGCAGTAATTATTATCTCGCTATGAGCCAGGGTAGGGCTGTGGCCCTGGCGTCTTACACGGTGCCCCCTTCTGGATTTCTGACGGAGGCAAGGTTGGTTGAACCAGGGGATTTTATCACATGCAACTTTTCATACAGGGGAGGGAGAAGCTGCTTTGGAGATCCCCTTTTCTATGCAAGGAGTTAGGGGCTCAGCTGGCCTCTCCCCTCTATGCCTGCTTGCTATACAGAAAGTAACCAAACAATTAAACCCCTGTGTTGCAAACAATTATCAGTAATAGCCAAGGCAACACGATGACCAAGTATAACAATGCGATGTCAATATGAACTCTTTATATAATCCATACAGAACATTGAACAGTATGAAATATATGAAATATGCACTCTCTGCAAAACCAAATAAACAGAAATCTTATAAATCTCTGAAAGTCACAAAATAGGCACTCTTGATGGATTCTCTTGAAAACATAGAACCAAACAAACATAAGTCTTAGAAAGTCTTTGTAGACTATGCAAGTCTTTGAAAGAAGCAATGGGTCAGATTCTTATCTGGTGAAAATAAGCCGTAAAGCTCTGTTTTATGATGTCCAACGCTGCTGAAGTGGTCCGCAAACAGATGTAGTGAACAGTGATTCCAGATATACCCACTTTCTCCTGTACAGGAAGGGCTTCTCTTCATCCAGGACTCCTTTGGGAGGGGAGGAAGGGCGGGATACCAATCTTTGTTAAGAATAATAATTATTAATTATTATGTTAATAATTATAGAGAAAACTCATGCTCGGGCTTTGCCAAATACCCTGCATGTCGTTCAGATACACAGTGAGCCAGTTCACACATGCATTTTAAACGTGGCGTTTGTTAGTCAGCTTTTCTGGGTCTTGCGAATGCTACGGTGTCCAACGGGTGTTGAGATCGCAGTTCGTTGCCTCCAGCCTCAGTTCTATTGGCCATCCAACCACTGCTTAAAAACCTCTCCCGAAGGAGAGTCCACCATGTTCATAAGACCAATCACTCTGGCAAAGAGGAGAACCAAACCAGACTGAAAAGACAGTTATAGGAGCCGACCCAAAGTTTTTCCCCCCTACATCATGCGAGAGAGCTGTGAAAATATGATTCCTTTCCCCGTTCCTCATCTGTCTCCTTCTGTCTCGTATGCCTGAAGCTTTTTAGCAGAGATCCTCTTTGCTTAATCACATAAAGAGATGGAGCAGGGAGATCGGTTTCCCGAGGGGGAAAACGGATGTTTCCATCCCATTAACGTTACCCGGCACTCTGGGGCCAGAGGTCAGTTGGTGCCTCCGAGACGCTGTCTCTAAGCAGCAACAAGGATCAATGCGCTCTGGTGGCTCCTTCCGTGCTTTGCATCCGTGCAGAACGACGGCTAAGTGGTGTCAAGGAATAGATTCATTCGCCACAGATTTAAAGAGGTGGATTTGGAGGACGGGCCTCAGAGATCCTTGAGCGCCAGCAAACGTAGATCCTTTTTAGGCTTGGCAAGTGACCAGAAGCAGGAGGGAATGATATGAAGTGCTCTTGTGCAGTTTGGCGGCAGCTCAGTCTGTGGAAATCTCCCGGTGAAGCTTTTTTGCAGCCTGGAAATAAACACCGTGCTTTTTGTAAACATGAAATCTGCCTGCGGTGGCAGATATTGAGGTACCAAGCTGTTTCTGCACAGCAGCAGAGGCATTTTGAGAAAGCTGGCCACCTCAGCTCCACAGGTCCATCTGCCTGCATCTCTTGATCCAGGCATAGCCTTTGAAAGAAATTTCTTTTATTTTCTCTTGAAAAATAATAGAACCAAACGTTTTTCTTTTTCTGGCTCGGTTAAGAGGAACGGTTACCCTCCAAAATCGTGCCTCAACAGGGTGGGGGCTTGGAGATACGAGATATGATAGCTTGTTTCCTCCAGTTGATCAGTTCCATCTATTGGAGATGCTGAAATGAGGCAGCTGTTTAAGAGGCCCGGAATCTGTTTTCCCATCTTGCAGTTTGTAATCTCATCTATTCTCCCTTCTCAGAAAGACACACACACACACACACACACAGAAACCTCACTCCTGAGAAAGGCACAGAGGCATAAACGAAAGTGTAGCACCACCTGGTAGATGACTCTTGGTGGTTATTGTTGTTATAATATATTTAATTATACCCTGTCTTTTTCCTTGACGGGGACTCGTCGACTTACAGTTAAAAATAAGAACTGCTAAAAATGTAAGGGGAGGGCAAACAATAACCAAAAAGCAAATTAAACATTGATAGAATTAAAACTCTTTCTCTCTCTCATCATAGAATCATAGGACTGTGGAGTTGGAAGGGACCAAGAGGGTCATCTAGTCCAGCCCCCTGCAATGCAGGAATCTTTTGCCCAGTGTGGGGCTCAAACCCACAACCTGAGATTAAGAGTCCCGTACTCTATGGACCAAGCACACACATATATATGTATATCTATTAAAACGATACATATAAGTGCAACAAAAACAGCAAGCAACAGCCCTTTCCTTAAAAGCAGTCAGATCCCCAAAGTCTGTTGGAACAAGCAAGCCTTCATCTGCTGGTGGCAGGACAGCAAGGAGGGAGTCTGTCTGGCTTCTCTAGGGAGGGGGTTTTCAAGTTGCTTGGGAGGAGCCACCACCGAGAAGGCCCTCTTCTGCGTCCCCAACAAGCGTCCCTGTGAGGGTGGTGGGACCGAGCTGAGGGCCTCCCCTGAGGGTTTGCAGCTGACCAGCTGCTCTTCAGAGTTAGATTTATGAGGGGAGGTCAATGGATGCTGCAGGGGTCGGCAAACTTTTTTAGCAGGGGGCCAGTCCACTGTCCCTGAGACCATGTGGGGGCCGGACTATATTTTGAAAAAAGAAAAGAAAAAAAAGAATGAATTCCTAGGCCGCACAAATAACCCAGAGATGCATTTTAAATAAAAGGACGCATTCTACTCATGTGAAAACCCGCTGATTCCTGGACCGTCTGCGGGCTGGATTTAGAAGGCGATTGGGCAGGATCCGACCCCCGGGCCTTAGTTTGCCTACCCATGCTGTTGAGAGTTTCAGAGAAGGAGATGGATAGACCTTACGCATGGCTAGAAACCAAGAGAGCTGGCATGGTATAGTGGTGGTTAGAGAGTTGGACTAGGACCTGCGAGACCCGGGTTCGAATCCTGACTTGGCCACATGCAGTGTGTGGCCTTGGGGGTCAGTGGCCGCCTCTCAGCCCAGCCTACCTTGCAGGGTCGATGGGGGGATTAAATGAGGAGGGGGAGCATTACTTAGGCCACCTTGAGCTCCCTGGAGAAAAAGGTGGGAAAATACATTTGATAAGTAGATAACAAGGGCACAGCTCTACTGGGAGAATGTCCCACAAGGTAGCGTGTCGTTTTAGGGGCTGAAACCCAATTTTTCATTGAGGGCCTTAAGAATATGTTTTTTGGGTGTAAGCAATTCAAACCTGCTATTATTTTCTGTGATTGGACAACATGTAGCTTGGTAAGGCTATGTTTGAAGAAGGAGCACATAAACTGCTTGAAGGAAAACCAAAGGATTTTAATCTTACCTTCTGAAAATGTCAGGTAATGCTAAATAACAGCAATAAATATAACAAGATGCAATATTATATGACAGATGGACATCCGCCCTCTGTTTAAAAACTGCCTGTGGTGAAGAATCCATCACTTTCTGAGGGGACGTATGTGGATAAGGCGACTTCAAGGGTGAACCGGTACAAATTGTTAAGGACTTCATGTGCTAACATATGAATGAACGCTGAGGAAACAGTTGTCATCTAACGTCCCCGCAAACTTTGCACAAGCAAAAAGGCATTTCTTATTTTTTAAAAGACACGTGTTCTAAGGTGCTACAGGTTCGTAAATGTCACATAGAAAGCATTGGGAGGGGGTAGTGTTGGTCAGTGTCAGAAGGTCCCGGGTTCAAAACTCACTGGCTTCTCCAGGAAAGCTGGGAGAGATCCCTGCCTGACCACTGGTCTGATTCGGTATTACACAGCTTCCCTTGCTCTTATCTAAGAGTCCAGCTGTTTCATCTCCAACAGAGCCAGCATGAAATTGTGCAAAAGCCCGGCAGCATTTCTCAACCTGAAGCCCACTTCCTGGCATTCAGAACTTTGCAGATGGCGCGTTCAGGTTCTTAGGCCCTTGCAGACTTGCGTTCAAGGCACGAACTTGCGGCGTTGGTTGGTGAAGCTAAATAGGTTTGCATCCCAAGCCCAGTTATGGAACTCATTGCCACAGGAGCAGGGATGGCCACTGACCTTAGATAGCCTTAAAAGACCAGTAGGCCAATTGATGGAGGAGGCGAGGCCTATCGAGGACTTTGAGCCAAGATGGAAGTTTTTGGAAGCCACAGGAGGGGAGAGGGCTCCTGTGTTCACTTCAGATCCTGCTTGTGTTAATATTTTAAATTCCCTGCCCTGGAGCTCCAGACCACCCCTCCATACATCATGCATACATCACAGAAGGGGTGTAACCCAAGCCCACCACCCCCAGATACATCATACCTACATCACAGAAAAGGTGGTCTACAGCAGAAATCTGAGTGTGTTGTTTACCTCCTGTCTGGCAGGTTACCTGTTTAATGCTTACTTTATTGGATACCCTGGGGAGCCTGGCCAGTCTTTTGTAATGATAAATTCTTAGTTCCTGAGCCAGGTCACAGGCTCACCCTATTCAAACACAGACAGACATACCCTTAAGACAGGATTTGTGAAGGATAAGACAATGGGGAGGCTTTTCCATTTTCCTTTGACCTTGCAGAGAAAACATTTGGTCAGTTTGGGAATCAAAAATGGTTTCAGGTCGGTCTTCCTGTGCTGGTCTATGTACGTGCTTGGTTGGTACATTTATGAATATTTAATATATATCTAAGACCTTAAAATTCTTATCACACTTGCAGCAGGCATCTGGTTGGCCACTGCAAGAACAGGATGCTGGACTAGATGGGCCAATGGCCTAATCCAGCAAGTTCTTCTTAGGTTTTTAGGTTATGCCCCCCCCCACACACACCAAGAGACACCAATACAACACACACGAGACATTGGGCGGACAAAAAGGTAATTTGGTTTTTAGGCTTCTACATTTGGAGAGAGGCAAGAGTTTTCTCTCAGCAGAAGGGCAGATGTTGGACACCTTATTTTGTGCCAGGCCTACCACGCCTTTCCCTGCTGCACAGCAGGCGGAAATTAAACCGGTGCAGTTTCCCAGCACCGCTGGGGTGTGGCGCCGGGAAAGCTTTGCTCCTTGAACCCTTGCGAGTAGCGTGTAAGGTAGAGGAGAACCTGGCAGAAGAAGAGAGGTGGCAATTTGAAGAGATACTCAGGTGGAAGCGGTTCACTGTGTCCTTTGAAAGCGATTCTTTGCCAGCCTTGAGAAGCAGGCGAGGCAGGGGTGTGTGTCTTTTTTTAGAAGCAAGAGTCTTCATTTTGCTTCGGCATTTACACTTTGCTGATACAAAGCTTCCCACTCTCCACGGGGGAGGCAGTTTTTAGTTCATTGTTGAGTAAATGAGAAGCTTCTATCAGTCCTTGCTGGAGGGTTGGCACCTCACTCTGGCGGATAAATTCACACTTAGGCAAGAGAGGTTACAGGTTCCTGTTTCTCCCTTCCTTCAAAAGAAAGGGGAAAGGGAGAAGAATATTGTCTCTGCTTCAGAGGCCTGCATTCAGGCTTCAAAGCCAGACAGAGAAACAGCCACAATGGGCAGGAAGAAGGTTACCTTTCCTCTGCGTTAGAGAAACCTAGGCGCTATGTGTCTCCAGCCCTTTCTCTCCACCTGTTCTCCGAGATTGGTGAGCGCTTTGGGTTCGGATGGGGCCGGAAATCTGATTCAGGTAGCATTCGTAGGTGAATCTGATTTGCACCTTCCGAAACAAAAGTGAAGTGCAACACAGCCATCGTTGGAAATTTCCACATCTCCGAATCTTGCAGTGCCCTTTTCCAGCCCAGAAACATAAACAAAATTGCACATCATTGTGTGCAGGAAAATGCACGTTTTATTTCTATATTGCATTTATACCCTACCTTTCCTTGAAGGAAAAGGGACGAAGGTGGCACTGTGGGTTAAACCACAGAGCCTAGGACTTGCAGATCAGAAGGTCGGCGGTTCGAATCCCCGCGACAGAGTGAGCTCCCGTTGCTCAGTCCCTGCTCCTGCCAACCTAGCAGTTCGAAAGCACGTCAAAGTGCAAGTAGATAAATAGGTACCGCTCCGGCGGGAAGGTAAACGGCGTTTCCGTGCGCTGCTCTGATTCGCCAGAAGCGGCTTAGTCCTGCTGGCCACATGACCCGGAAGCTGTACGCCGGCTCCCTCGGCCAGTAAAGCGAGATGAGCGCCGCAACCCCAGAGTCGGCCACGACTGGACCTAATGGTCAGGGGCCCCTTTACCCTTTACCTTTACTTCCTTGAAGGAGCTCAAGGTGGGCTACGTCGTTTTACCTGCTGGGGGCTGGTCCCCACTGAAGGTTACTCAGTGAGCTTCGTGGCTGAGCAGGGATTTGAACCCCGGTCTCTCCCAGCGCTCTATCCCAGCCCGGCATTCTAACTGTTATAAGAAAAACCTGCTCCTTTCCCCTTATGGGGTATCTAAGAGCCTTCCTTAAGAAGGTCCCCTATCGGAAGGAGAAAACAACAGAGGCCAACTAGAGAATATTGAGAAGCAAAGCAGCTACTAAGCCTGATCTTTATTAACTGTTGCAACAGGGTCCCCGCCACTCACCACACGCAGGAGGCAGGAGGGACCCAGAACAGTGGTGCGCAAGCCCTTATACACTGTAAAGACTTATGAAATTGCCCCCCCTCGTAGCCCAAGACCACCCCCCAAAACAACATACATACATCACAGAAGGAGGCTGTCTACAGCAGAAATCCTGTGTGCCAGGATACCTAATAATGGTCACTGATTGCTTTAACTGGGCAGCCTGGCCATTCTTTTGTGATGGTAAATACCGTATTTTTCGCTCTATAAGACGCACCAGACCACAAGACGCACCTAGTTTTTGGAGGAGGAAAACAAGAAAAAAAATATTCTGAATCTCAGAAGCCAGAACAGCAAGAAGGATCGCTACACTGTGAAAGCAGCAATCCCTCTTGCTGTTCTGGCTTCTGGGATAGCTGCGCAGCCTGCATTCGCTCCATAAGACGCACACACATTTCCCCTTACTTTTTAGGAGGGAAAAAGTGAGTTATAGAGCAAAAAATACGGTACTTTAATTCCTGAATCCAGGTCACAGGCTGGTAAGCAAAAGACAATGGGGGAGCTTTTCCATTTCCTCCCTCACTGCAGAGAATATTTGAGTCAAAATGACTTCGGGATTGCTCTCCTATACTATTTCAGACACGTGGTTTATATACTTATGTATGTGTTTGCCTTGTAGATTTATGAACATATGATTTATATATATGAGACCTTAGAATTCCTATAACAACCTGCCTCTCCCAACTCTCTTATCACAGCCCAGCCTTCTAACCATTGCACCACACCGGCATACAAATTGCATGATGTGAGCAAAAACTGCTTTGCAAAAATGGGTATATTGGCCAAACTGCAGATAAAGGTGGGTGAGTTAGGAGAAGTCTTCCCTTAAAAGCTGCCTAATTGTCACAAGGACTTTTGTTGTGGTTGTTGCAAAATTCCACTTAAGAGTGGAAAACAGAGAAATTTAGATTGACAGATTTATCCATCCCTAACTGTGCAAAGAGTGAAGGAGCAACTTCAGCCGATTTTGGATGCCGCTAAGGGTGAGACTGACAGATCCAACTTGTGGATGGAAATTCAGGGCCCTGTCCATTGCCTTATGCAACTGTGCTGACCTACCACTCGATTTCACAGCATTTTCAGTGGACCGTACCCTAGGCCTTAATCCAGCTCTGCTTTTAATTTTTAGTGTCAAGTTTGCTACTGACACTAACTTTTTCTCCATTAAAAGAAGAGTCCTTTTTGTGCGTTGAGAAATAGACATCTTTGGAGCGTGTTCTCTTGTTCACATTGCTAGCAATAATATGTTTGCACAGTTGCACTTTTCAGCAAACCGAGGGCGTGAAATGCAGGCGACAGAATCCTTGCCGAAGTTGTGAGACGGAAACGGCAGCTTTGTATCTTTTCAGATCCGAAAACGGTCCGTCTTAAAAATAAATAAAAATGCCCTAATTTCAATTACCATTTCTAACAAGTAGGGTGGCTTCTTCCTTAGGCGGTTTGCTGCGAAGTTTGGGATCTATTTAGGAACATGAAAAGCTGCCTCGTGCAGAATCAAACCCTTGTTCCACTAAAGACAGGAGTAGGGGAACATCTGTGGCCTTGCAGATGTGGCTGGACTCCCAACTCCCATCATTGCTGACCATTGGTCATGCTGGCTGGGGCTGATGGGAGCTGGAGTCCGGCAAGCCTTATGAGGAGTGGTTGAAGGGGCTGGGTATGTTTAGCCTGGAAAAGAGGAGACTGACAGGAGATAGGATAGCCATCTTCATATCTTTGAAGGGCTGCCACATGGAAGATGGAGCAAGCTTGTTTTCTCCTGCTCTGGAGGAGAGGACTCGAACCCATGGCTTCAGGTTACAAGAAAAGAGATTCCGACTATATGTTGAAGAATCATTGCTTCGACACTGGTGATCTTTGCTTCTTCCAGTACACTGGTATTTGTTTGCCTGTCTTCCCAAGTGATGTGTAAAATTTTTCAGTGACACCGCTGATGGAATCTTTCGAAGAGTTGGAGATGGTGTTTATAAGTGGTCCATGTTTCACCATAGTTTAATAAACCACGGCTTAGTGTTAAGTGAGCATCAGGGCTGTCCTGTCAGAAACAAGGCCTTCGAAACAAGGAGACCTAGCAGTAAGTGGGAACTCAGCTCTGAATCTGGTTAGACCAGTTCTCTTCCTCTTTTCCTGTCCTTCCTCTTCCCCTGACAGTTTCACCTGCCCTTTTGATTTACTGGTTCCATAAAAAGATAAGCCTTTCCCACATCTGTGCACGTCCTTGAGACGCCTCCAGCCTTCTGAGTCTCCTGCCCTTCCCTAAAGATTGCAGTTGCCAAGAGAGAACCGGTTAGGGTTGCCATATTTCAAAAAGTAGAAACCAGAGCACCCCAAAAGTTTGGTGGGAAAAGCCACCCAAAAACCCACGATTTTTCGATTGACTTGCCTAAGATCCAGGACAAAGCGCCACCCTCCGGAAATTCCCCCCGGACGTCACTTCCTCCCTTGAAATCCTGGTAATGTCTGGGAAAATCCAGACATATGGCAGCCATAGAAACTGTGCTGGTCTGGAGCTGAGCCTGGCAGCCTGTTTTCAATACTGGGGCTTTGTCTTGGAGTACTGAAGTAGTGAAGAAAAGTGACTGTGAGCATGCGCAAAGTGCCTTTCCCCTCACCCCTGCACAGCCTTATCCTCCTGCACAAATGGGTGTGATCCTCTTTTAAAATTTTCTTTCTTTCTGTGTTGCACTTACCGTATTTTTCGCTCCACTAGTCACACCTAGTTTTTAGAGGATGAAAACAAGAAAAAAATAATATTCTGAACGAAACAGTGGATGTATGATTTTTGTGGTTCATGCTGTGGCCACAGACATGTGATTTGGCGGTGAGTTTGGGGTAGCCCAGTGCGAAAATCCTGAGGATCCATGTGGATCCGTGCTTTGTAACCACGTTTTTGTGCCATTGCGGCCCCACGAAACAGTGGGTGCGGGTTTTTTTGGTGCAGGCTGTAGCCATGGACATGCTATGTGATCTGATGGAGAATTTGGGGTGATCCAATGCAAAAATCCTGAGGATCCATATGCTTTTACCTCCCCACTCCCAGGCAGCCTCCTTTATCGCTAGCGTCCCTTATCTCCCTCCTGATCGCTTGCCGATCAGCTGCTCAGCGGCTTCGTTTCAACACCCCTTCCCTCTTTCTACAAAAAACAACAACAAAAAAACACAATCTGCTTTTCACCCCTGGGCAATTTGGCTCCAGGGACCACACATTCACTCCATAAGACGCACAGACATTTCCCTTTACTTTTTAGGAGGAAAAAAGTGTGTCTTATGGAGCAAAAAATACAGTATATCCCGCCTTTTCCTTGAGGTGGCCTGCATGTTTCTCCCCCTCCTCTGTTAATCCCCACCACAACCCTGTGAGGTAGGTTAGACTGAGAGGCAGTGACTGGCTCAGGATCACACCCAAGGGAGCTTCATAGCCAAGTGGGGATTTAAACCCTGGTCTCCCAGGTCTTAGTCTGACACTCTAACCACTGCCCTCCTGTGGCAGGGAGTTCCATAGTTGAACCCTGTGCTGCATGAAGAAGTTCTAAATCTTCCCACATTCAGCTTTATGGGATGCCTGCAAGTTTGAGTGTTCTCAGAGAGGGAGAACACTTTCCTCTATCCAATTTCTCAAGGCCTGTCTTCCTGTCTTCTAGACAACGGGGATTATCGGTTCTCGCAGGCAGCAAAAGAGATGTTAACGCTTTTAACTGGTCTGGACTACAGGTGGGGTCTCCTTTTATTTTAATTTGCGCAGAGGGGAATTCAGCTCCTCCTTTGAGCCCCTGTTTGCGTCTGGAAGTTGTCCAGTCCAGAAACAGCTTTCCCCTCCTTCTCTGCTGTTTGGGAGCAGCAGGACTCGCCCCCCCCACCCCCGATCGCTGATTTATTGATTTATGGATAGAACAAATGACATCCTGCCCTTCAAAATGGTGTTTCTAGGGCGGCCTTGCAGCCAAGCACAAACAAAACAAGCAACCAATCCGTCAGAACAGGACAATGTCAAGGATAACGGATAAAACAGGATATGCAAGCAGCGTGGAACCAGGCACCTCCCAAGCTGTGCAGGCCTTCTGCCCATTTGCTAAGTCCCTTTCTCTCCTGGTTCCTGACTGCCTGAGGTCCTTTGCCAGCCCGGTGTCCTCTGGAAGTTTTGGACTACAACTCCCATCAGCCCCTGCCAACATGCTCTGGGCGCTTCAGACTACATTGGACCCTCGGGTTACGTTACCTTCGGGTAATGCAACTTTCGGGTTGCGAACGCGGCAAACCCGGATGAGCATTCTTCTGGGTTTTGCCACGCATGCATGCTTACAGAATTTTCAGGGTGCAGACGGACACCCGGAACAAATTAAAATTCATATCCGGAGGGTCCACTGTACAGTGGTACCTTGGTTCTCAAACGCCTTGGTTCTCAAACGCCTTGGTTCTCAAACAACTTGGAACCCAAACACTGCAAACCCGGAAGTAAGTGTTCCGGTTTGTGAACTTTTCTCGGAAGCCGAACGTTCTCCATTTGGAGTGCCACACTTCCATTTTGAGTGTTACGCTGAGGTCTGTCTGTTTTTGCTATTTATTTTGCGTTTTTGTGGCTCTTTTTTTGTCTTGGTTTTGTGACTGTGTGGAACCCAGTTCAGCTACTGACTGGTTGATTGTGTGACTGCAGTACATTGTTTATTGCTTTCATTTTATGGACCAATGGTCTCGTTAGATAGTAAAATTTGTGTTAAATTGCTGTTTTAGGGGTTGTTTTTAAAAGTCTGGAACGGATTAATCCGTTTTGCATTACTTTCTATGGGGAAGCGTGCCTTGGTTTTGGAACGCTTTGGTTTTGGAACGGACTTCCGGAACGGATTAAGTTTGAGAACCAAGGCACCACTGTACAAAGCCCATCATCCTGAGCCAGCACAGCTGTGCACCTGGGTCAGCAGAGACCTCTCTAGGCCTCATCCACAAAACTGTCCTTTACTTACATAATGTTCCGCTACACTTTGTGGGCAGCTATGACTCATTCTCTGCTTTCCCCATTTCTTTATTTTCATTACCGTGATCTGCTTTATATAGTCCAGATCTATCTTTCCTGGTAACAGAGACGTTTGAAGACCCTGACTGCTCTGGCGTTCATTAAGATAAAGGTAAAGGTGACCCCTGACCATTAGGTCCAGTCGTGGCCGACTCTGGGGTTGCAGTGCTCATCTTGCTTTACTGGCCAAGGGAGCCGGCGTACAGCTTCCAGGTCATGTGGCCAGCATGACTAAGCCGCTTCTGGCGAACCAGAGCAGCGCATGGAAACGCCGTTTTCTTTCCCGCTGGAGCGGTACCTATTTATCTACTTGCACTTGGACGTGCTTTTGAACTGCTAGGTTGACAGGAGCAGGGACCAAGCAATGGGAGCTCACCCTGTTGCGGGGATTCGAACTGCCAACCTTCTGATCGACAAGCCCTAGGCTCTGTGGTTTAACCCACAGCGCCACCCGCGTCCGTTATCATTAAGATAAGTTTTGCTAAAAGTGCGTTGCTGAGACCTCAGACCTTAGAGCAGGTGCTCAGGGCTGAAGCTGCTGAATCAGGACTGAGATCACAACGCTTGAGGTGCTTAGCTTGCATGTGATCTGAGTGGGTGCAAAAAATACCCCCCTCCCAAAACATTTTTCTCAGATTTATTGCTTTCAGTTTGCAGATGATCTGTAAGAAAACTACTGTAGAAAGGAAAGGGAAGGGAAGAAATTTCGTGAAGTCACTGATCTCCCCAAATCCTGGAGGTGACAGGATAGACATTTATGAAATTCTGCATCCTTCCCTCATAAGGGAGTCAGTCCAATTCCTCCCTTGACCACTTTGGCTGCCCTTTCCCAAATCTTTTCCAACTCCACAATATCCTTTTTGAGGCAAGGTGCCCAAAACCCTTCACGACTTGAGACCTCAGTACTTAAGACCCCGTCCCTTACACGCCTCCCTGCATCCTAAGGTCTAGGAAACCCCTTCTCTGTGGGGTTCCTCAGCCTGAAGCTCAGAGGGGGCAACAAGAGAGACACCCCCCTTTGGTGGTGGCCCCACATCTATGGAACGCTCTCCCAAGAGAAGCCCACCCAACACCCCCTTTGTGGTTCTTTAGGTTAAGGTTTTCCTGATCCTCCCCATCCTTTTAAGATCAAGTCCTCATGTTATCGGTGGCAGGCTTAATTTATATTTTATTGTGCCAGTTTTGCATTTGGGCTTCTATTCCGGTTCCCGCTTAGAATCTTATCGTGGCTCGATTGCAGTATATAGCTTTAGGGTTGTTTTATATTCTTGGACTCGGACCGCGGCTAGATAAGATTATTTTATGACGCTCCTTATCGGTGTAATAAATGAACGGATTGTGCGGAAGAGAGAAGGGGCTTTGTTTTGTTTGAGCACCTGCCATTCATCTCTCTTGCCTTCCTCCCTGGTCAGTTTCTCCCTCAATAGATGTTCAGGATACGTCATGGAGCGCAATCTAACCCTGAAAGGTTTTGGCAGGGAGCCGGTTCTGGGAACAGCCGATAGCCTGGCTCATCTTGGCATCAAATGACACGTCTCACTTATGAGACTCTGCCTGTTAGTTAATGTTTAAACAGCCACCCTGCTCTGCTTCCAAACAACATTAGCTGAGTTTTCCCAACTGACATGAAAAGTGGGCGCTTCTCGCATTCTGCTGTTCCCTGTCATTATGGATATGTGGAAAGGCATGATTCACACAAACCACAGAGGCTGTCGCTCCTTGATGGCATGTGTTTAACAGACGAGGATGCAGCCTCGAAGACAATTCCCACTTGAAAAAGGGACCTTAGACATAAGGCAGCCCAACTCAGTATAGTGTTCAGGGAATGTTGTTGTTTAGTCGTTTAGTCGTGTCCTACTCTTCGTGACCCCATGGACCAGAGCACGCCAGGCACTCCTGTCTTCCACTGCCTCCCGCAGTTTGGTCAAACTCATGTTCGTAGCTTCGAGAACACTGTCCCGCCACCTCGTCCTCTGTCGTCCCCTTCTCCTTGTGCCCTCCATCTTTCCCAACATCAGGGTCTTTTCCAGGGAGTCTTCTCTTCTCATGAGGTGGCCAAAGTATTGGAGCCTCAGCTTCAGGATCTGTCCTTACAGTGAGCACTCAGGGCTGATTTCCTTAAGAATGGATCGGTTTGATCTTCTTGCTGTCCATGGGACTCTCAAGAGTCTCTTCCAGCACCATAATTCAAAAGCATCAATTCTTCGGCGATCAGCCTTCTTTATGGTCCAGCTCTCACTTCCATACATCACTACTGGGAAAACCATAGCTTGAACTATGCGGACCTTTGTCAGCAAGGTGATGTCTCTGCTTTTTAAGATGCTGTCTAGGATTGTCATTGCTTTTCTCCCAAGAAGCAGGCGTCTTTTAATCTTCAGATATCTCAAGGGCTGTCACATGGAAGAGGCAGCAGGCTTGTTTTCTCCTGCTCGGGAAGGTAGGACTCGAACCCATGGCTTCAAGTTACAAGAAAGGAGATTCCGACTAAACACTAGGAAGACCTTTCTGAGGGTAAGAGCTCCCTTGGAATGTGGGTGACTCTCCTTTGTGGGAAGTTTCAAAGCACAGGATGTGTGCCAGCCCTGGAAATGGGGCATTGATCGGGCCGGCATCTCGCAGATATCGAAGGGAGTGGGGTGGGAGTTTGTGTCTGCTGGCTGGAGAACAGTTTCCCTACCCATTTGCTAGGATAATGATTTGTGCAGATGCCGAGAGAGGCAGCATTTCATGGAAACAGCCTTGAGCCGAAGCCTTGAGCTTTCAGACCTGGAAGGGATTAAATTACGCATTTGTGCAACTGAAGAAGTGTGCATGCACACGAAAGCTCATACCAATAACTAACTTAGTTGGTCTCTAAGGAATTTTTAAATTTAATTTGATTTATTTTATTTTGTTTTGATTTGTGCAACAGTGAGAGTTCGGTGTGTAACAAAAATATACGTGCACCATTTCGTTATTTGTTTGCCATGCTCTATATCTCACGTTTCTCCAAAACACGAATGGAGAGCCTCTGGCCCAGTGACAAAATGTGGCCCTCTGGGCGTCTCTCTCTGGCCCTTGAGACTCTCTCCTGGCCACACCCCTCAGTGGCTCTGCTCTGCAACTTCCTCCAGTGGTTTTGCTCCGACTTTAATTCTGCTGTTGAACTGGATGGAGGGGCGTGCGTGTTTACATGCGTGTAAAAAACCTCTGGCCTTTGCATGGCTAGATTGTAAACCAGTAGGGCAAAAGAAGAGGAGAAGATCCTGCTGGATCAGGCCCAAATGGCACATCTAGTCCAGAGTCCGCTTCTCACTATGGCCAAACAGATGACTGTGGGAAACCCGCAATCGGGATTCGAACACAAGACCCCTCTCCCCTCCTGCCGTTTCCGGCAACTGGTATTCAGAAACAGCCATGAATTCTCCCAATCCTCTTTCAAAGTCATCCAAGTTGGTGGCCAAGCAAGGTCAAGCATGGGGCTTCTTCTTCTACTTCTTCTTTTTAAATAGTTTTTATTGAAAATTTCAACATAACAATTTATCAAAAACATATCATCCTCATCCCCCCCCAATTTTCCCTCCCCCCCTCCCTAAAAGAAACCCACCCTCCTGGACTTCCCTCAGCTCCTCTCTCTGGTTTTTAAGCACATGTTATTTTCTGTGTATTATCAAATTGTAATGATCCTTAATTTGTCTGTCTATATGTTACCAAGGAGGGAGGCGGGTGGCGCTGTGGGTTAAACCACAGAGCCTAGGACTTGCCGATCAGAAGGTCAGCGCTTCGAATCCCTGTGATGGGGTGAGCTCCCGTTGCTCGGTCCCTGCTCCTGCCAACCTAGCAGTTCGAAAGCACGTCAAAGTGCAAGTAGATAAATAGGTACCGCTCCAGCGGGAAGGTAAACGGCGTTTCCGTGCGCTGCTCTGGTTCGCCAGAAGCAGCTGAGTCATGTTGGCCACATGACCCGGAAGCTGTATGCCGGCTCCCTCGGCCAGTAAAGCGAGATGAGCGCCGCAACCCCAGAGTCGGCCACGACTCCTTTTCACGTAATTTATACGTCAGTTTCTCCAGTTCCACATATTCCATTAGTTTCCCTTGCCGTAGTTTCTTTTGTCGGGATTTCTTCGTTCTTCCATCCATGCACTATTAAGACTCTTGCCGCTGTTGTCGCATACGTAAATATGTTCTTCAATTTCCTTGGCAGGTCTTTTCCTACAATCCCTAACAAAAAATGCTTCATGGGGCTCATTCACTCTCCTACTCTTTAGCATTCAATCAGAGCAAACAGCAGTCGGGTTTTCTGTGGAAAGCTGTTCCTGTTAGAGCTAAATTGCGGGTTTTCTTTGGGAACGGAGCGCAACAAGGGGAAAACCGCTCTGACTTGTTCTTTCTAGCTATGGGACAAGCGGAGTTGGGGATTTGGGGCAAGGCCGTAGTTTAACTGTGCAATGCATGGAGAAGGACTTCCTTCCAGGTGTCCTGAATCTTCAAAGCTTCATGGGATATCTGCGAGTTCTAGCGTTACAAGAGACGGAGAAGAACCTTTCCATATCTTCTTCCATATCTTCTTTCTCATGAACTTTCCTCCTATTCCCTCCCTCCCTCTCATCACTGCTCTGCACCTGGTCCTTATCATGCTTTGATTCTCACCGAACCCGTTTTTCCGGATTCTGCCAATGTTGAGGCAGAACCACCAGCCTTTGAACAAACTGGGTGACTTTCCTAAATGCAAATCCACCCCACAACCAACACCACAATTCCCCCCCTCAAAAAAACACTAGGAAGGGCAAGGAAGATCGTGGAGAGACGCTTGCAGAGGATGGTCCTCACCCATCCAACCAGTCCGCTAGGAGTCCATGAGGACAAGGCCCTGGAAAGGTCTTCTGTCCTCTCCTTGGTGGTGCCTGCCTCTTACCTTGAGACTCATCCGGAAGAACCAGAATGATGCCCTAGCTGGACTGTTGATGTGGACCAGACCAAGGGGAGCGAGCAACTCACATCTGCAGGGAAAGTTTGCAACGTTTGGGATTTTTCAGTCCCCAGAAAAGGCAAGGAAGAGGTGATGGGATTTATAAAATCAAACATGGCAGGGAGAAAGTAGACGGAGGGGGAGGTTTCCCTCCCTCCCGTGTAACTCTAGAACTTGTTGAATGCGGGAAGATTCACAACGGAGCAAAGGAAGCCCTTCTTCAGGCAGCATGTGATTAATCTGTGGAACTCCCTCCCACAGGAAGCAGCAAGGGCCACCAACTAGGATGGCTTTGAAAGGAGATGCCCGGTGCTGGTAACACCCAGGTTGTGGGTTCGATCCTTATGCAGGCCACCAGCATATTCCTGCATTGCAAGGAGTTGGACTAGATGAACCCTGGGGTCATTATTCTGTGAAATTCATGGAGGAGGAGACGGCTGTCGACGGCTACTAGCCAGGATGGCTATGTTCTGCCGCCGTGGTTGCTGGAAACCCCAAGAGCGGAGATTGGTCTTGTGTTCGAATCCTACTCGTGGGTTTCCCACAGGCTTCCTGGTTGGCCACTGTGAGAACAGGATGCTGGACTAGGTGGGCCATTGGCCTGATCCTGCAGCCAGGCTCCTCCTAGAGCTCTGCAAACATGGAGAGAGGATTGCAGGAAAACGTCTGTCTGGTGTCGGTGGCGCAATTCTTCCAGGGTTGCTCAGAGAAGGGGCACAGAGGCTGCTGCCTTGCCAGTGAGTAGCAGACCCAGCCGAAGGCTGCCAGGCCCGAGGGCATCCTGTGCCACGTCTCCAGACCCCCTTTACAAGCAGCCCATCTTCAAGCCGCACACCTATACTTTGCCGTTTGGCTGCCTTGCCCACGCCCTGCCTTTCTCCCTTCCCTGTGGTTACTGGCAGCGCTCTTCAGAAGTGAAGCCCACAACTGTCATTAAATGAAAAGGGCCATCATTTTGGATGTTGGGAACCTTTCCTGACACATGTCTTGGTCGCTGGGGTCGGTCATGACGATGTGGAAAGGAGAGAAGGCAGGGACTTCTGCTCTGTGCAGCTCAGGGGGGGCTGGGAAGCAAAACGCAACCCATTGGACCTCATTGTTCTCAGGCCCAGTGTTTGGAGATGCCTCAGCTAAGCGCTGCCGCATGCAGAAGACCTCGAGATCAACCCCCAGAGTCTCTAGGCAGGACTGGGAAAAGACTAATCTAAAATCCCGGCTGGTGTACACAAAACTGGGCTAGAGAGGCCGACGGTCTGGCTCCCTATACAGCAACTCCCTCTGTTCCTGGTTGAACCCTTCATTCAAAACTATGAGGACTAGCATCTTAGCTCAGTGGTAGAGTCCTTGCCCTGCGCGCAGAAGGACCCTGGTTCAATCCCCAGTGCCTGAAACCCCGGAGAGGTGCTGCCGGCCTGTGTAGCCAAGGCTGGACTGAATAGATGGTCCCCTTCCACCTACTGAGATTCCTGCATTGCAGTGGGGTTGGACTAGATGTGCCTTGGGGTGCCTTCCGATGCTACAATTTTATGATTCTGTGACAGCCAGGGAGCCCGGAATGGCGCTCCCGTCGGCCCCTCTCGCAGCCAAAGCCCAGGAAACAAAACTTGCCCCTTTGGAATCGCACTCAGAGCTTTGTGCCCGCACCCGACGGCTGGCTGGCGTGAGGGAGGGAGAGCACAGGGCCAAGAACTTCGTATCAGCTGGTGGACATCTTCCAGCTGAAGAGGATAAAAGCAGGCTCCGTGCGAGGTGGATTCCAGAGGGCAAATCGCTTCGGGGGATTTTGCATTCCACCACTTCTCCGCTCTGGGCCTGGGGCTCATCAAAGAGGGCTTGAAAATCAGAGAATTGTAGAATCGGAAAGGACTCCGAGGATCCAACGCCCTGCAAGGCGGGAAGACCCAGCTGCCCCGTGCAAGGAGAGAAGCTTCTCCTGAATCGGTAAGGCTATGTGTCCTGTCTTGGTGTCCCCATACAAACTCAAGCTCATCCTGACATCTGCTTCATCATTTCTTTTGCAGTATATCTGTGTCTTCCTTAGGTGTTTGAGCTGCTGCTCTGTAGGATTTCAGTGCAATGGGTTTCAGTGGAATGGACTCTCCTTCTTTGGAGGTTTGTAAACAGAGGTTGGGATGACCCTCTGTCCGGGGTCCAACTCCCCATTTCCATGTTCCTACGATCTCTATGGACTTACTTCTGGCCGAACACGCCCAGTTCTGGACTGTACATCTCAGCTACGGGGCCGAGGTCTTGCAAAGCTCGCTCCAAAGTCCTGAGTCGCATTGGAGTCTCTGCGAAGCTCTCAGAAAGTCTGAGATGCCAGAACATATTTGGGATTTGAGGCTTAGGAACACCGGAACCAAGACAAACCACTGGTTAACCTAGGTCAGTATTGTGTGACACAGACTGGCAGCAGTTGTCTGGGGTTTAAGGCAGGGGCGCTTTTGCCAACCGGCCTGGAGACGCTGTGGCTCAAAACAGGCACCTTCTGCAGGCCAAGCAGGTGACCTACCACCGAGTCACCGCCCTTTCCCTAAATTGTGAATCTAATGAATCGTATGGCTTATGAACCTTATGGGAGGCAGTGTGGGGTAGTGGTTAGAGTCTTGGACTAGGACCTGGGAGACCAGGGTTCAGATGCCATCACTTGGCCATGAAGCTCATTGGGTGACCTTGGGCCTGCCACTGCCTCTCACCCTGACCAGCCTCGCGGGGGATTAAATTGGGTTAGACCACGTATGCCATTGCACAAAATAAATAGATAAATAACAGGGAACATAGGAACCTTCAGCTGTGACCCCTGCAATGGGGCTGGAGTTTATGATTTGGCGATAGGAATCTGCCATTTACCAAGTCGGACCCTTGGCCCATCGAGCTCAGCTTCGTCCAGACTGGCTGGCAGGGGCTCTCCAGGGTTTTGGAAAATGGGGGTCTCTCCTAGCCCTACTGGGATATGCCAGTGGCGGTTGAACCCGCCTGCGAAGCGGTGCTCTACCACTGAACTACAGCCTGGAAATTGGTGCCTGCCACCGACATGCCTGCTTTCTCCTTCTTGTCACCTCCCAGCTCGCTAGAGAGAGTCAATATTGACTTGCAGCCGAGCGATTCCTTGCCCTGTTCTGCAAAGAACCCGGATCTGCTGCATGCATCCCGCGCAGGACTGGCGAGCACAGAAATTTCCTTCGCCCGCCCGGCCCCATTGCCCGTTTTCCCTGCTGTGCTGCTGCTGCTGCCTGGCTGCTGTGGGGTCTTCTCTTGCTCCCCCAAGGGCAGAGTTGGCCACACGGCTGGCGCTGATGGGTGACTAGGAGGAGGAGGAAGCAAAGGGCATGGCTGGCCTTCAAGCTGCGCTGATTCATCATCCACATAAGACCATAAGAAGGGCCTCGCTGGATCCGGCCAAGGGCCCATCTAGTCCGTCATCCTGTTCTCACCATGGGAAACCCCTCAAGCAGGATCCGAGCTCAAGAGCAACTCTCCTCTCCTGGCATCTCCAGCAACTGGGAATCAGAGGCTGCCTTTGCTGCCTGCCGTTTGGAAGCCGCTGCTGGCGACAATTCATCACAGAGTTGGGGGAAAAAGGTTCAGGAAAGGGCCAAACGATGGAGGGGATGGAGTAGCTCCCCTAAGAAGAAAGGTTGAAACATTTTAAGTTTAGAGAAAAGACGAGCACACGCTTCGCTTTCCCCTGCCGCTTCCCTGCGGGGAAACTTGCTGCTCACCGCTGAATCCCAGCAAATGTCAACTGGGTTTTCTCAGAGGAAGGGGACAGAGAGACCTTTTTCTCCCTCTCTCTAGAACTTGGAGGCATCCCGTGACGCTGAATGTTGGAAGATTCAGGACATCTTCATGCAGCGCAGAATTAAACTGTGGAACTCCCTCCCACTGGAGACAGGGATGCCCACCAATCTGGATGGCTTTAAAAGAGGATGAGACAAATTCATGGAGGAGTAGAGGGTGATCAAAGGCCGCTACCCATGATAGCTGTTTTCTGTCTCCAAAAGTCAGAGGCAGCAAAGCCTTTACTGGAAACTGCAGGAATATGCAGCTGTCCCATACGGGGAGCGAACCTGCAACCTTGTCGCAATCAGCGCCATGCTCTGACCCATTACGAACGAGGGACGTCAACCTTTCTTGGACCAGCTTTGGAAAAAGGGCTGTTGAATCCCCTCCTGGGATGTCAGAAGGAATAAGTATTAAAAAAAGAAGAGCTGGCGTTTTTTAAAAGTGGTATTAGTAGGAAACCATCAATTTTAATTCCCTGCCAAGAGCGCATGGAGCGGTTTGTGCAGATTCCAGCAGCTGTTGCGAAGCGAGACGCAATTACCTGCACAGGAAACAGATCAAGGTGCCAACACTTCGTCTCTCTAAGAGCATAAAAATAGCAGCCAAGTGTGGCACGACTGCGCTCGGTTTCTCTCTGGTGCTCCCAGGGACCTGTCACAGACTCTCTGCCTGCTGCTGAAAGCCATGTAACTTTGGAGTCAGAACTGCTCATCCAAGGCCTAAGAGCATCAGAAGAAGAGCCTGGCTCCTGGATCAGGCCCACGGGGGCTCCTCTCGTCCAGAATCCTATTCCCACCGTGGTGAACCAGTTGCCCCAGAGGGAAGCCTGCATGCGAGATCTAACCACTAGTCATCATGGTCCAACTCGGCCTCTGTACTTGCCGAAAACCAGTTTCTGGAAACCACAGGAGGGGAGAGATGCTTTCGCACTCGGGTGCAGCCTCTGGGTTTCCCAAAGAGGTCCCCGGTTGGCCCCTCTGAGTACAGGGTGCCGAACCAGATTCTTCTTCGGGTCGTCAGGTCACAGGGATGGCAACTGAACGGAGGAGCTTTCGGGACACTTGAACAGAAGTCGTTCTCCATGCAGCACCTCGTTAATCTGTGGAACTCCCTGCCACAGGAGACAGTGAAGGTCACTGACCTGGTTGGCTTTGAAGGAGGATCACCAACAATAATAGATTGGCAAACACTCATGAGTGAGTATTTTCAGTTAGCAAAGCTGACTGGAAAAGTCAGGGGAGCCCTGAACCAAAGAGCATAACAGAGAACGGAAACTATTCAAGGAATATATAAGGATATATTGTAATAACGATATTATCCTAGCAGAATTGAATGATGCTTGTATATAATAAACAAATGAAACAAACAAACATCTTAGAAGAATAAATAGAAAATGTTATAAAACAAACTGTGCGATAAAATTATGACGACATAAAAAGTACAGTGAGAACGATAGGAAGTTTTTCTCAGAAGACTTTATTGGATAAGATATGATGCTGTATAAATAATTGGCTTTTTAAACTGATTTTCTTTTTGTTATTGTTAATTCTTTTTATGTATTTTCTTTCTTTCTTTCTTTCTTTCTTTTTTTTCTTTTCTTTTCGGGTTCAACTCTGCTGTACTCATCTGTAATGTGTGATTGTATTTTAAATCAATAAAGACAATTTTTTTAAAAAGGAAAAGAAAGAAAGAGGATCAGACAGGGTCTTGGAGGAGGGAGCTATCAGTGGCTGTGTGAAGAGCTACTTTATTTTATCCGTCCTGGGTGTGGGGAGGGCGTCCATGCGCTCATGTCCACCGTGAGGAGAGCAGGGTGCTGGACTAAGATGGGCCTCCTTTGGCCTGATCCGTCGAGCACTTCTTATGTTCTCATGACCTGAGTGTGACAGCCCCGCTCTCCCTGCCTGAGATTCCTGGCAGTGCTGAATAGCCATCTTCAAATCCTGTATCTCAAAGGCTGATTTCTCCTGAACCAAAGGCTGCTGCTGTTATGATTGCAGCGGCGTCAGCGCGGAGAAGCAGGCAAGATATCCTCTTACCCTCTTTGGGATACTCCAGGCACTCGTTTCGATTTGAAAGCCATGTAATTGCCCTAAAGTGCACTTACTGGTTGACTTTACGTCAGAGGCTAAAAACGGCTCTCTCTTCCTTGCTCAGCGATGCCATCTAAGTATTTCGGGAGGTCTGCGGTCCGCCTGTGATGACATGGCTAGCAGAGCTGCAATTTATCCCTCTCTTTCTCCCCCTCCCTGGCCCCTGTGTGGCAGCAAAAATAGTCGAGAGGTAGCCATGAGCTCTGTTTTTCCCAGTAGCGCTGTATGGAAGTGAGAGCTGGACCACAAAGAAGGCTGATCGCCGAAGAATTGATGCTTTTGAATTCTGGTGCTGGAGGAGACTCTTGAGAGTCCCATGGACTGCAAGAAGATCAGACTGATCCATTCTGAAGGAAATCAGCCCTGAGTGCTCACTGGAAGGACAGATCCTGAAGTTGAGGCTCCAAGACTTTGGCCACCTCATGAGAAGAGAAGACCCCCTGGAAAAGACCCTGATGTTGGGAAAGATGGAGGGCACAAGGAGAAGGGGACGACAGAGGACGAGATGGTTGGACGGTGTTCTTGAAGTTACCAGCATGAGTTTGATCAAACGGCAGGAGGCAGTGGAAGATAGGAGGGCCTGGCGTGCTCTGGTCCATGGGGTCACGAAGAGTCGGACACGACTAAACAACTAAACAAAAGCCACGAGACAGCCGGAAACACCAGCCCAATTTGCACCACCTGGATCGCACGGGAGGGTCTAGGCTTTTTCCATCTCGTCTCCTTCCCAATTCTTCACTCCTTTCTGCTCTAGTTTGGCTCCCTTTCCTCCACCCCCTGGAAATGGCTCATAGAAGAATCATAGAATTGTAGGGTTGGAAGGGACCCCCAGGGGTCATCTAGTCCAACCCCAGCAATGCAGGAATTTCAGCTAAAGCATCCCTGGCTGGTGGCCACCCAACCTCTGCTTAAAAACCTCCAAGGAAGGAGAGTCCACCACCTCCTGAGGGATTCTGGAAAAGAGGAGACTCGAGGAGATATGATTGCCATCTTCAGATATCTTAAGGGCTATCACATGAAGGATGGAACAAGCTTGTTTTCTGCTCTGGAGGGTAGGACTCGAACCAGGTCCTGCCCTGTGGAGCAGCGGGAAACAGGCTGGCACCATCTTCCATGTGACAGGTGATTTTTTCAGAGCAACCTCTGCCAACCTGGTGCAGAGGACGCCAGCACAGCCTGATGGGAGTTGTAGTCCAACGAATATCTGGAGGGCACCAAGTGGGCAGAGGTTCCTCCAGTAGAAGGAAGCTGTCAAAGGTAAAAAGGAAAAGAAAAAGGACCCCTGGATGGTTAAGTCCAGTCAAAGGCGACTATGGGGTTGCGGCGCTCATCTTGCTTTCAGGCCGAGGGAGCCGGCGTTTTTCTGCAGACAGCTTTCTGGGTCATGTGACCAGCAGGACTAAACACTTCTGCTTCAACGTAACACCGTGACGGAAACCAGAGCACACGGAAATGCCGTTTACTTTCCTGCTGTAGTGGTACCTGTTTATCTACTTGCACTGGTGTGCTTTCGAACTGCTAGGTTGGTAGGAGCTGGGGCAAAGCAACGGGAGCTCACTTTGTCACAGGGATTCGAGCCGCCGACCTTCCGATCAGCAAGCCCAAGAGGCTCAATGGTTTAGACCACAGCACCACCCATGTACCTATCAAGGTAAAGGTAAAAGGTAAAGGACCCCTGAATGGTTAAGTCCAGTCAAAGGCGACTATGGGGTTGCGGCGCCCATCTTGCTTTCAGGCTGAAGGAGCCGGCGTTTGTCCACAGACAGCTTTCCAGGTCATGTGGCCAGCATGACTAAACCACTTATGGCACAACTGAACACCATGATGGAAACCAGAGAGCACTTAAACGCCATTTACCTTCCTGCCAGATTGGTACCTATTTATCTACTTGCACTGGTATGCTTTCAAACTGCTAGGTTGGCAGGAGCTGGGACAGAAGAGCAGGAGCTCACCCCATCGCGGGGATTCGAACCGCCTACCTTCCGATCGGCAAGCCCAAGAGGCTTAGTGGAAGCCATTAAGTAGATGACCATGAGGTGCTGTGCTCTTTGTGGTGCTTAGTCGAACTTGTAAGAAGTTCTTCAGGATGCTTAGTTAATCCTACATCATGTGGGAACAGTGTTTGCGAACTTGGAAGCCAGTTTCCACTGGAAAATCTGATGACTATCTGAAAGAACTTGGCGCAGACTTTGCCACCAGGAAGATGGCTAATGTTGCCATGCCCAATGTGATCATCAGTCACAATGGAGACGTTATAACCATCAAGAGACAGCAGTTTAAGGAACACTGAGATTTCCTTCAAAGGGGTGGCGGGGAGAGTTTGCTGAGACCACCACAGATGACAGGAGAGTAAAGAGCGTTGTGGCGTTAGACAGTGGGACATTCGATCAGTTGCAGAAATGGGATGAGAAAAGAGATGGCAACAAAAAGACGAAGAGCAGATGGGAAGCTGTTGTGGAGTGTGAAATGAACAACCTTATCTGCACCAGAAAGCATGAAGACAGACTCCTTTCCCTGTGTGGTTAATGGGATGTGGAAACAGGAAAGTTAGCTGGTTCGGGGAGCAGAGTCCCACAAGACAGTTGTTTTCTCCAAAGAACTGAGACGGTATTGCTAGAACTACCGTATTCCCAAGAACTTGTATACAGTATCCAACCTAAAAGCATTGTGACTATTCAACAAAGTGCTTAATGAAAAATAAAAAAAAATAATGTAAATAATAATAATAATAATTTATTATTTATACCCCGCCCATCTGGCTGGGTTTCCCTCAGTGGAACTCCCTGCCACCAGCCTGAATGGCTTTAAAAGAGGATTGGACAAATTCATGGAGGAGGAGAGGGCTGTCCATGCCTCCTGCCCGCAATTGCTCTGCCCTGCCGCCACGGTCAGAGGCACCAATGCTTCCGAATGCCACTTGTTGGAAACCACAGCAGGAAAGAGTTGCTCTTGCGCACGGATCCTGCTTGGGGGTTCCCCACGGGGGCATCCAGTTGGCCACTGCAAGTACAGGATACTGGACTAGATGGGCCACTGGCCTGATCCAGCAGGTTCTTATGTTCTCAATCGAGGGATTTATTGTATTTTTACTCCATAAGACGCACCTGACCATAAGACGCACCTAGGTTTTAGAGGAAGAAAGGGGGAAAGCCCCTTTTTTGAGGATCAGCTCAAAGTTGTTGAGCTTACTTTGCAAAGGGGGAAAATCCTGTTTTTATGGGGTTCAACTCACAGTTCTGCAGCTTCTTTAGGAAAGGAAAGAGAGCCATTTCTACAGTTTCCAGGCAGATAATCTAATCAGCCAGTCACAGGTCGCTGGGGAAACAAACAGCCTCCGTCTGCAGAACATTCAAAAATAGAGGCCTGGGCAAGAGGCTGGAAAGGGAGCCAGCGATTGACCGCGCATTCGCTCCATAAGACGCACAGACATTTCCCCTTACATTTTAGGAGGAAAAAGGTGCGTCTTATGGAGTAAAAAATATGGTAATTTTCAAATGTGGGGTTTGTCGTCTTAAGGCTGCACTAAACCTTTGCTTTTCTAATCCACGAGCGTTTCAGTTGTGAGACTGAAGTCAGTACGGTGTCCTCCCAGCTTCTGCAAAATTCACTTTCCCCCTACAATTTGTGCGCGTGCTGGCAAGTCCGTGCCACGCAGCTGGCTCTGGTTAGGAGCGCAGCTGCTGTCTACCCACTGCAGAGAACAATCCTGTGCCGCTTAGTCCAGAAAAGTAAAATCTCCGGAGTGCACCTTTTGGTGCAGCAGGACCGTGTGTTTCCAAAAATATCTGGAAAAGAGGGAGATTTGTGCCTTCAAGGAGCTTAGCGTCCGGCTCAGTCAAGGAAGTGAAGAAATGTGTTGAATTGGAGTGACGAGGGCGTGCAGATGGCTTGCTGGAGCCAAAGCTGCGCACCTCTCCTTGGGGAGGGCAAGAGGCGCTGCAGGATCCGTGGCGTAATCTCTCCGTCTCCCGCGAAACAAGCGCAGGTTATCCCCAGATGAGTTTCAGGAGCCAGCCAGGAAAATAGAGGTTTGCTTTTATTCGGCGTAATGGCAGATAAGCTGTCGGGTGTTTTGAGCACGCATCGCGCCAATCGGTTCCTTGGCGGAGAGGAGAGCGGCTCGCTTTTTCCCGGGGATCAAAGGGAAGGCTTCCCAGATGAGATCAAATAGCAAAATGTAAATCGATGGAAATGTATTCCTGCTTCCTCGGCAGCCTAATTGGCACGGGGAAGCCGGGCCTGGCTTCAAAGGCAGCCGTGGGGACCCCTAGAGGCCTCGCTGCTGCAGAGACTGTGGGCAGGCAGGATGTCTGGGTCTCGAAAGCGGCCTAAGCGCCTGCTGGATCAGGCCAGCATCCTGTGGCCAACCCAGGGGAGCAGGATGCCAGGCTAGATGACACTGTTGTCTGACCCAGAGGGGCTTTTCTTACTTTTAGTTAACCACACATTTTATCTGACAGATTTTATCTTTGTGTGAAATCAAGAGGTGTCAAACTATGCCTGCTAAAAAAGGTAAAGGGACCCCTGACCATTAGGTCCACTTGTGGCCGACTGTGGGGTTGCGGCGCTCATCTCGCTTTATTGGCCGAGGGAGCCGGAGTACAGCTTCCGTGTCATGTGGCCAGCATGACTAAGCCGCTTCTGGCGAACCAGAGCAGTGCACGGAAACACCATTTACCTTCCCGCTGGAGTGGTACCTATTTATCTACTTGCACTTTTTGGCATGCTTTCGGGAATGCACTGCAGAAGTTACATTTTTGATAATCTGAGGGTGACTGTGTTTGTAGCACTCAACTTCAGCTGTGCTCCCAGAAGCCCTGAGCAAACTGGGGGTGATGGGAGTTGTAGTTCAAAAGCATCTTGATTGCACCAGGTGAGGGAAGGCTGAGGTGCACCAAGGGAAATTGTGTGCCACTGTTGAAGTGAGACATCAGAGGGGAGTCCCCAGTCCTCTTCCAGTCCTACAGTTGCTTAGCACATCATGTCGGATAATAATAATAATAATAATAATAATAATAATAATAATAATAATGATAATAATTCAGTGGTGCTTTAGATCAGGGGTCAGAGGGCTGGTCCACTGTCCCTCAGACCTTGTGGGGTGCTGGACTATATTTTTTGGGGGGAAATGAATGAATTCCTATGCCCCACAAATAACCCAGAGATGCATTTTAAATAAAAGGACACATCCTACTCATGTAAAAATACGCTGATTCCTGGACTGTCCACAGGCCGGATTTAGAAGGGGATTGGGCCGGATCTGGCCCCCAGGCCTTAGTTTGCCTAGGCAGATGCACTCTGTTCTTATAGGTACCGAAAGGGTTTTATTCTGTGTCATTAGATCTGCTCTCATAAAATCTATAGTTCTGCCACCTAGTGGATAATGCAGGGAAGCAGCTCAGAGACTTCTGGGAGCCTCAATGGTTTTCAACCAGTGTGCTGTGGCACCCTGGGGTGCCTTGAATGATGGTCAGGGGTGCTGCGGACAACACTGGCCTCTGTCCCGCTTTCCTTCCCTCCCTCTTCTGATGCCCTCTCATGACTCTGCCTCCCAAAGCCTTGCACAACTGTCTGTTGCAGCAGCCCTGCCTACAAGCTCTGGAGGCGAATGGTGCCTCTGGGGCAGGCCAGGGGGTCATTCCTAGGCCCCTGTGGGGCAGTGTGAGAAGGCACCTCTCTTTGGGGCAGAGTGGGGGGCAGTTCAGAGACCAGGGGCTGCAGGTGCGGCTGCCCAGAGGACTCCCAAGGAGAGGGGAGAGGAGAGGAGGCTGAGGGAACGCTCCACAAGGGAGGGTGCTCGAAAAGGGGTGAGGGGCTGCCAGCTCTGCAGGCAAGGGGGGACATAATTGGGGTCCTGAGCCCCACAGGGGTGCCGCAGAAAGAATGTAGTTGGTCGAGGGAGCCAGGGACTCAAGAAGGTTGGAAACCTCTGGCCTAATTAAAATTCTCTCTCTGTGTGTATATATCTGCGGAAAATGTTCAGATGGATTTTCTCCCATAAATTCTAAAGATTCGATGCCAAACAACGTTGATGTCAAGACGTTTGGCACCAGCTTGGCAGCAGGAGTTGCCCGAAGGAGGCAGTACAGTGGTACCTCGGGTTACAGACACTTCAGGTTACAGACGCCACTAACCCAGAAATAGTACCTCGGGTTAAGAACTTTGCTTCAGGATGAGAACAGAAATTTTGCTGCGGCGGCAGCAGGAAGCCCCATTAGCTAAAATGGTGCTTCAGGTTAAGAACAGTTTCAGGTTAAGAATGGACCTCCGGAACGAATTAAGTGCTTAACCCGAGGTACCACTGTATAAGGCGCCATCCAACCGCCTTAGGGACTCCACTCCAGATTTGTGTGGAGCAGGCATGTCCAAAGTCAGTTTCAGGGGCCTAATCCGGCCCGCCGGTCAGTTTAATCCAGCCCCTGTGGCAGTTTATTTCCTGGGGTAAAATCCTAAAAAAAAACCTCAACAACTTCAATCCTAAAAAAGGTGAACAACTTCGGTTGGCCCTTTGGACGGCCCTCACAATGTTTCACTTCATCAAATCTGGCCCTCTTTGAAAAAAGTTTGGACACCTCTGTAGGTTTTCCTCCTGAGCCTTTCTTCTCCCGAAGTTATCCCCCCCCCCATGCATACGGCTGACAATTTCCTGAGCATTCTCAAAGTATTTATATCCCCATTTCGCATCTTATGTCAATGGGTTTCAGTTGCTGATATTTCACAGTCAAGAGTCAACAGTCGCTCCTGGAGCCATATTGATGCTATTTTGGGGTGGGCCATCTGTCGGGGCCCCACCTGAGGAGGAGGTGGGGGGCATTTCAAGTTGGAGATAAGAAGGCAAACATCATATTATCAGCGCTTGCTTGGGAAGTTTCACTCAGCTGGGCTGGGATTGAACCAGCCCGCCAGAACCTGCCGCTGAGTCAGACCTCTTTGGGTTCTCCATGTGTTTGCAGGATCCCTTTGTGGCGGCCGCCCATCCCTAGCGAAGACCGTGGGAAGGAAGCATCCATCCCATAACCATCCAGTGTGAGTGCTGACTGTCCTCAGTGGGACTTTGTTAAGTCTCAGATGGCTTAAAAAGAGGATTTGGCTAATTCGCGGAGAGGGCTATCGATGGCTACTAGCCAGGATGTCTACCCTCTGCCTCCGCAGTTGGAGGTGTTGTAAATAAAAATCTGCCCTTTTCCCCTTATGGGGTACCCAAGAGCCCATATAGAGTCCTTATGTAGGTTCCCTATAGGTAGGAGAAAATAACAACCACAGAATATTGAGAAGCAAAGCAGCTAGTAAGCCTGATCTTTATCGATCTGTTGCAACAGGGTGCTCCCCTCACACGCAGGAAAGGAGGAGGACCCCAAACCAAGGTGTGTCCGCCCTTATATAGACATTTTAAATTGCCCGCCTTGGAGTCCAAGACCACCCCCAGAAACATCATACATACATCACAGAAGGGGTATAACCTAAGACCACCCCCCAGATACATCATACCTACATCACAGAAAAGGTGGTCTACAGCAGAAATCTGAGTGACTTGTTTATCTCGTCTGACAGGTTTACCTGTTTAATGGTCACTTGATTGGATACCCTGGGGAGCCTGGCCAGTCTTTTGTAATGACAAAAACTTAGTTCCTGAGCCAGGTCACAGGCTCACCCTATTCATACACAGACATACCCTTAAGACAGGTTTTGTGAAGGATAAGACAATGGGGAGGCTCTTCCATTTTCCTTGACCTTGCAGAGAAAACATTTGGTCAGTTTGGGAATCAAAAATGGTTTCAGGTCGGTCTTCCTGTGCTGATCTATGTACGTGCTTGGTTGGTACATTTATGAACATTTAACATATATCTAAGACCTCAAAATTCCTATCACAGAGGCAGCTGTGTTTCAGAATCCCAGTTGCTGGAAACCGCAGGAGGGGAGAGGGGTCTTGTGTTCGAATCCTGCCTGCTGGTTTCCCATGGGAGAACCTGGTCGACCCCTGGGAGAAGAGGATGCTGGGATACTTGGGCCATTGGCCTGATCCAGCAGGCTCTTCTTATTACCTTAAAAGGGGCAAGAGGAGCCAGCCGGGGTGTAGGTCTGGACCTGGACCATAGAATCATAGAACTGTAGAAGAGACCCCAGGGGTCACCTAGTCCAACCCCCAAACCTGCAATGCATAGCAGGACGTCTGGTGCCTTTCCTGCTCCTTGCCCTGCCTTTGCACCCAGCCTTGTCAAACCCTCCCCTCAATACCTGACCCCCCCAGGCTTTTTTCAGTGCTGTTTGTGCCTCCCTCCCTTGTGCAAAAAGCGCTTCTCCAGTTCCACCTGGTGCAGTGGAAAAACGAGCCCCTGCCCCTTTGAAGTGGACACAATGGCAGGTCTGTGCAATTCATTCCCTTCACAAAAGGCCCCCTTGAAAGCCAAGCGCTGCTGTGGTCCCAGCCCGCCTGATGTTCTGCCCAGGAGGAGGAGTGGGGCACTTTGTGGGTATCGGTGTTGCGCATCAGGTTTCGGGGCTTCAGACCTTTCCGTTCCGTGGCTTCTTGGGTCGAGACGCAGCCTCCTTTGTTCGGCAGTCTTCTGGCGGGCGGGCAGCGAGAAACGACTCCGGGTGGCTGATGAAATATTTAGCTTGTAAGCCGGCAAAAATGATAGGCCTGATTAATAATGAGAGAGCCTGGAAATGGATCCACAGACCCACTTTGCCACAATTGCCGCCATCTGACAGGCAGTGTGCTTTTGCAAAAGGAGCCGTGTGTGTGTCTGTGTCTTTGTGCTGGGGCTGCAGGGAGGAGAAAACGAGGGATGTTCAAAATTCTCATAATCTTCAGGTTTGGGTGCCTAAACTCCATTTTTGCAGCCTCATCCTGTTTGCTGAATATTCAGTGGGGAAGCAGGGCTCTGTCTTGGCCCTCAATTGCCCATTGATCTCTAAATTCCTGAAATAAACCAAACAAATCAATACAATCAAAAGCAGGGTTGCCGTATTTCAAAAGGTAAAAACCAGGACACCCCGAAAGTTGCTGAGGCAGCCCTAATCAAAAGAGCAGAAGTACAAAAAAAAGCAGCACAGTATATCTGAGAGAGACTGAATATTATGGATGAGGAAGTACTTAAGGCCATTAAGGAAGTCAAGTTTCATGTTGCACTGTAGGGAGAAAGGCCTGTGGGTCTAAATTTGTTGCACATGAGATAAAATCCCACCAAATATAGGGCGGCTGAGTGGGAGGAGGCAGGCAGACTCTGGAGGCACCGCCCCATGGGCAGCTCGCCCCACCCTCAGCCCGCGCTGCCCCAGGCGCCCGAGCGGCTTCCTCTGCCACTGTTTGGTAACATGTAACTTATGAGTTATTTTCCCCCCAGCTAATGCTAAACTCCACATATTTTTCATAACAAAACAGAAGTTGCAAATCCTGCATTCATTTTGGGGGAATACAGTGGACGCTCGGGTTGTGAACGTGATCCGTGCAGGAGGCACGTTCGCAACCCGCAGCTGCGCGTCTGTGCACACGCGGAGTGCAATTCGGCACTTCTGTGCACATGCAAAGTGCGATTTAGCGCTTCTGCGCATGCGCAGGTGCCGAAACCCGGAAGTAACCCATTCCGGTACTTCCGGATTTCGGCGGTCCGTAACCCGAAAAAACGCAACCTGAAGCGTCTGTAACCCGAGGTATGACTCTATGAGGTTTTGGCAGCTGAAACCTTTCATAACAAGCAAAGCTGCAATGAAGTTGGAATGGGGCGTTTTGAGGGATTTTGGTCATTTCTTGGCAAACCATTGTCCAGAATTTGAATCCTTGTGGTCAGTCCCACCATAGGTGGGGGAAAGTGCCTATTAAAAAAAACAACAGTTCGGAGACCAGTTCAGGAAAGGGCTTTCTTTGCTAGAGCATCCAGCCCGATGCCTCCCACATGTGTTGCATCAGGAAGGTTTTGGGCATCGCAGGACAGTTTCGAAGATGCGCTCTCTTCAGCCCACATTCCCAGGCTATTCACACTGCTGTCTCTGCAATGTCTACACTGACTTGGTCATGTCCACAGAACAGAAGATGGCAGGGTCCCCGGGGATGTTCTCTACAGGGAGCTGGCTTCAGGTGCCAAGCCAGTTGGCAGACTAACTCTGCACTACGAAGATGTCTGCAAACATGCCATGAGGGCTGGCAGCACCAACCTGCCTTGTGGGAATCCCTTGCGGACGACTGCAGTGCCTGGAGACAGTCAGATTGTGCATCTATAGCAGTGACCAGAGGAGGAATGACCTCTGGGAGGAGAGCAGAGAGGAGAAATGCCCGGGTGCATCTGCAACAGCACAACCGGACGCCTTCCTCTGCCCCAGCTGCAACAAAACATCTCTCTCCCCTATCGGTCTCTACAGCCACAGCAGGTGCTGCAGGTGTCCAACAGTGTGCCTTCACCCCCAAAGGAGCACTTCTCCACTGTCTCCCAAGACGGACAGATGCCAGCAAAATCTCTGCCGGCCGGTTCTTTGTTGGCAACCACAGAAAGGTGATTTCTTATCACCTGAAGCTGAACTTTGCATTTAATTTTTTTTAAGTGTTGCATCTCTTCCAACCAATAGATAATACTTTACAGTTTGGCTTACATTGACTCTTTTTGCCTAGTTCTGCCTACAAAATCAGTCCCTGGTTTTGCTGAGTTAAAGACTGCCGTGTTTCTCTTTAAATCTGCTCTTTGCCTGCCTTGGGGAGCTCTGAGTTTCCTTTACAGTTTGAGACAGTTCTGGGTTACAAGCCAGACACTTGAAGGTGGAGGGTTCTTTTATCCCAGAATCCCAGGCGTGCAACTTGATAATCTCAGTGCCTGAGAGGGGCTTAGCTTGCAGTCTCCACTTTGGAGCTGAGTCTACAAGCCCACCTCATGGCTACAACATCCAGGTTTTTTTACACGCACAGACACCCCCCCCCTGCACCCCCTGGCTTTGTGCAACATCTTGCCCAATCGAGAGCTCTGGAGAACTCGGGAGCTTGCAAAACTCCGGCGGCATTTTGGTCGCTCTCAGAAAAGGTGCTGCCTCACACAGAAAGGATATTGCAGAATTGGAAAAGTTTCCGAAAAGAGCAACCCAAATGATTGAGGAGATGCAGCGATTTCCTCCCCTGTGAGGAAACTCCCCAACCAAGAAAGATTGCAGCGTTTGGGACTCTTTAGTTGAGAGAAACGTCGAGGAAGAGGTAACATGATAGAAGTTTATAAAATGATGCCTGGCCGAGAGAAAGTGTCTAGGGAGCAGTTTTTCTCCGTCTCTCATATCACTAGAACTCATGGGCTCCAAGGAAGCTGAAGGTTGGAAGATTCAGGACGGGAAAAACAAAGCCCTTCTTCAGGCACATAATTAAGCTGTGGAACTCCTTGCCACAGGAGGCAGTGATGGCCACCAACGCAGCTGGCTTTGAAAAAGAATCAGACCAGGGGTCACCAAACCTTTTCAGCAGGGGGCTGGCCACTGTCCCTCAGACCTTGTGGGGGGGGGGCGGACTATATTTTGGGGAAAGAAAAGAAAAAAAGAATGAATTCCTATGTCCCACAAATAACCCAGAGATGCATTTTAAATGAAGATAAAGTCAGGTCCCTGAAGATTTCCAGAGGGGTCACTGTGTTGCAGCAAAAGCCGTTTTTAATTCTCCACCAACAACACAGTTAAACAGTGGAACTCACTGCCACAGGAGGGGATGGTCACTGCCTGGGATGCTTTTAAAAGAGAATTCTGCAATTCATAGAGATTTGCCACAATGGCTATTCTCTCTGTCTCCACCTCGGAGGCAGCAGGCTTCTGAATCCCAGTTTCTGGAAACCACCGGAGGGGAGAGAGCGGTTTCCCATGGGGGCACCTGGTTGGCTGAGTCCTCTTTGAAGAGGTCGGGGGGGGGGCAGATGAGGAGCTCTTTGCCCCCCTGAGCCCGGAGCCAGGCTCTGCTTATCTCCTTAGGGTAGTCGGGTCACAGGGATGGCAATTGAATGGAGTAACATTCAGGACAGAGCAATGGAAATAGGTCCTTATGCGGCACATAGTTATCCTGTGGAACTCCCTGCCACAGGGGTGGCCACCAACCTAGATGGCTTTGAAAGAGGATCAGACAGATTCTGGGAGGAGGAGAGGGCTCTCTGTAGCTGCGTGAAGAAATTCTTTCTTTTATCTGCCCTGGATGTAGGGAGCGTGACTCGCACTCGTGTCCTGCTTGTGAGTTTCTGGAACAGGAAGTTGCACTCTGGTCTAGTCTGACCCAGCAGGGCTCTCCCTGCGCTTACTGAACAACAATCTTTATCTCTGGGCGAAAGCAGAGACTGTGTTGAAATACGCCTCTGAGGAGGAAACAAAATTGCATTGCAGAAGTTAGATTTCTGATAATTTGAAAGCACTTGAATTTCCTAACATTGCAGCACTTTGTAGAAATCTTTTGTCTGATCCGTGGTGCCTATTTGATTTTTCCGTTGAGAGCCCGTTTTAAATCTTTGAGTGTAATGTGCAGATATAATTAAAATTGGATCTTGTGTTGTGTTTGTGTGTGATGGGGGAGCTGAGGCTAATTGGGTCCCGCTTTCGAATCTTGCAAATGGCTCTTCTTACAAGAGGGAGCTTCCCTCTCTGAAGCTGCAAATTTCATTTCTTCCTTCGTATTTCCTTAGCCTGCCTTTTGGCCATGCAAGCACCCCACCCCAAGCAGCAAACAATAATTAAGATAAGGTTCACATCAACAGTATAAAATGATGTCATGTGCAATAGCTGTAAATCAGAATTTGCATTGTTTTGTTTACATGAAAGCTTTTTAGCTCAAGACGTTTGGAGAGGAATGTAATTTCCCCAATTAAGGAATGAAAAAGCAAATTATATGAATATGCAATTATGGATAAATTACGCTGTAACTAAAGGAAGAAGACATAATCCGTTACTGTGATAATTGGCTTTGGCTTATTAAATTATTGGAACAACGATGAAGGGGAGCATTTCAACTTGTTGACAGTGAGGCTGCAATCCTGGCTAATTTACTTGAGAGTAAGTTCCATTGCTCTTGGGGGGACTTACTTCTGAGTAGCCGTGTGCAGGATTGTGTAGGCTTGCACTGTTATCGTGGTCACAGAAATAACTGAAGTGCGCCGATAATTATCTATAAACATTGTGATTAGGGTGGGATTACTTGATGTATATTTCCAGATGTTTCTCTTACGCAGTTTTAAAAATTCTCCTAACTTTCTTCAACAAGGCCTCTGAGGCAACTTTATTGAGATGTTGAAATGCAGATTTATTTAAACGTTGGCAGTTGGTTATTTGGAGTGGAGATTATTCTGCAAAAGGATGCTGCAAACTTTGGCAGCTCTGAAACACTTCTTTCAAAATGGGACTTTCAGGCATTTCAGCTCTGAGACAGGAAACACTTTTCAAGGGGCGTTATGTATCTCATTAATACGGGGATCTTTCTTCCCCATTTACAAATAATAAAGATTTTAAAGATTTAGAAAAACAAGAGCATTCACCAGCGGACTGAGAAGAAAGGTTCTGCGTAGGCACTGAGTGACCATGTGCTTCGATATTTGTGTAAGAAATAAAACCGTGCCATATATATTTATGGGTGGGTGGGTGTCGTTTGAGCTCTGCCCTTTGCATGCTGCTAGCTCATGAAATATCTTCTCAAGACGGGTTGTTCCCAGGTCTGTGTTCTATGAAGACCACCCCCCTCCACCAGTTGACATACCTTCTCCCAACAGGCTGTGCACATGTAGTCGGAGACTATGCCCGCATTGAAAATGCCTCTGCTCTTCCCTTTTCAGCCCACTCCTGGTTCTGGGAGACAGCAATGCAAGAGAGGAGAGGAAGCACTTGGCGCTTCACTTGCCTGGCCTGCCTCTTCCTCCTCTTCTTCCTCATCCTCCAGCTCATCCCTCCAACTCCAAAACTTCCCCTGCCTCTGGCTCCTGTCTCCTGGCTGGCACAGTTCCCCACAAATCACTGCCCCCCTCTCCTGAGTAAGACTCAAGCCCCTCTGCCCCCGGTGCACACTTGGCAGCGAATACCCTCCAACATTTCTCTGGTGAAAATAGGGATGTTCTATTCAACAACAACAACAGTTTTGCAATTTTTACCACACTCAACTGACTGAGTCGTCCTAGCCACTCTAGGCGGCTTCCAACATATATCAAAACATAATAAAACATTAAAAAACTTTCCTATAAAGGGCTGTCTTCAGACGGCTCAGGGTTTGAATAACTCCATCCCCTCCAACATTTCTACTGTGAAAATCAGGACGTCCTATTCCATCCCCTCCAACATTTCTCCCATGAAAATAGGGACGTCCTAAGGAAAAGTGGGGCACTCTGGGGTCAAATAAAAAACCGGGACGGCTTCTGTAAATCCTGGACAGTCTTTGGAAAATAGGGGCACTTGGGGGGTCTTCCAGTATCCGGCCCGGTCCCTGACATCTAGGGTTGGGAAAGAGACCCCCTGCCTGAAACTCTGAAGAGCCTCTTCCGGTCAGTGTTGACCACACTGAGCCAGGTGGCCCGATGGCTCCGACTCCGTAAAAATTATCTTCCTACATGGCCCAAGAATCACAGTTTCCCCACTCCAGTTTGAAAGGGATCCTGCGGACATTAGTGCCGGCGTTTGGGCTGCTGTTGGGTTTCTGACGCCCCGTTTCTCTCCAGTGCAGGATAGAGTGCAAGGATGTTGCGGCAGAAACCCTCTATGACGTCCTGCACGACATCGAATACAGGAAAAAGTGGGACACAAACGTCATTGAGACCTTCGACATCGGCAAGCTGACGGTCAACGCCGACGTGGGATACTACTCCTGTGAGACGCTGGGGGAGTTTGTGCGGGCGGCTCTTGTCTAAGGCAGCCTCTGCCAAAGAGGGGCGTTCCAGATGTTTGGAACGGCAGCTTCTGTCGGCTGAGGCTCTTGGGCGCTGCGGCCCAAATCATCTGGGGGTCCCAGATTTGGAAAGGCAGGCTGCCACCAGTTGCCGTTATTTTGAGCCATCAGTTGCCTGGATGTTTTTGCCCAGATGTTTTGGCCTTCCCCAAAACAGCCCAGCTGTGCTGGCTGGGGTTGTTGGGGGTTGCAGCCCCAAACGTCTGGAGGGTGCCAGGTCAGCAGAGCCAAATCTAGGGGTCCCTCCTGAAACTGCAGCCGTGTTCAGGTCGACCCCGGAGGAGAGGGCTGTTGATGACTTACTAGCTAGCAGCCTCTTCTGTTCTGTCTCAGGGGTCCCTCCCACACCTTTGAGGTGATGCTGACAGCCACCTAAGGAAGCTTCGCATGCTCAGAGGGCACTGGATTCTGGATCATGGCCTTATGGCTGCAGTGCCTCCGCCAGCACATCACCCTTAAGGCACGGGGCATTTAACTTTACTCTTCGGTGACAACATCAAACGTCAGGGGTGCCCAATGACGTCTGCCCTTTATGCTGCAGCAATCCATAGGAGCCAACTCCTAGGGGCCCTGGGGGCTTTGCCCCCCCTAAAATATTTGAGGGGGCTGGGCTATGGTTACCAGATTTTTTTCAATGAATCCGGGGACACTTTTTTTCTTTGAAGCTGAGTAGCAACAGGGAGTCAGTAGTGGGGATGGTGAGGCAAAAGACCCTGGGCCCAAGCACACATGCATCTTGTATAAAGGTGCAAAGCCCTTCTTTTGCACCCTGTGAAACATAAATGTGCAGAGTTTTTTAAAAACTGGGCAACGGCCGCCCGCCTGCAACTCCCGAGCCTCCCCCGGTCAGTCAAAGCAAAGGGGGCAGGAGATCTGTACCGCTGGACGTCCCCGGTTCCCCTTTGGCAGTGGCAGTGGCACTGAGCAGTCTGGAGCCAGCCTGGTAGTGCAGTTGGCTCTGGCTGGCTTCAGGAGCTGCTCGCTGCCCACTGCTGTGGTGCCCTCCATTTTTCCTCACCAGAAGTTCCGGCAAGGAAAAATAGAAGGCGCCACAGCAGCGAGCAGCGAGCAGCTCCTGAAGCCAGCCAGAGCTGAGGCTGCCGCTGCCACGTTTTCCAGGGACAGATTTGCAAATCTGGGGACTGTCCCTGGGAACTGGGGACATCTGGTAACCCTAGGCCGGGCCCCCACATTGTTCAAATGGTGTGTGTGCACTGCGTCGTGATTGATTATGTGGGGTGGGACTGACCCTGGGCCCCCTCAATATTTTATTCAAGTTGGCCCCCCAGCAGCAAAGTAACCTGGAAGCTTCCCCTGCAAGTTTAACTTGCATGCATTCAGACACACTTTGGAAACTCCCTGCCTAGTGAAATCCTCCGGGCTCCTTCCCTGCCTTCTTTTTGGCATGTGCTAAAGGCATTCTCCTTTGGGCAAGCCTGTCTAGAAGTTTAGAATGCTGGTGGGTTTTTAGTTTATCGCTGTGATGTTCTTGTCGTTTTACAGAAAAAGAGCGATCGCTTTATTTGTTTTTAGTTATAACCTTGATGCTTTTTTCCTGCCATAAGCCGCTTTGAGGGTTTTTTCTCTACACAACCGAGAGGCATATAATTTTTTGGTGTGGAGTTATAAATACACAATAGATTTGCTGCAGGAGAGGGGTGAGAGTTGTTAGTTGCAGGCCAGGATGTCTGTTTGCTTCTCCTGAGATGACCTTCCCTCTCCTCTCCCCCCGCTTTTTGGCAGGGAAATGCCCCAAACCCTTGAAGAACCGAGACGTCATCACCTTGCGCTCCTGGCTCCCCATGGGCAACGACTTCATCATCATGAACTACTCCGTCAAACATCCCGTGAGCGACAGGCTTTTTCTGGAGAGGGGGGAGCGAGGAGGAGGGGTGTGCATGGACGATGTTCTGTACACAGACGCGGGTGATCTAAACCACTGAGCCTCTTGGGCTTGCCGATCAGAAGGTCGGCAGTTCGAATCCCCACGACGAAGTGAGCTCCCATTGCTCTGTCCTGGCTCCTGCCAACTTAGCAGTTCGAAAGCAGGGCAGGGCAAGTAAATAAGTAGGTACCGCTGCAGCAGGAATCTAAAAGGCGTTTCCATGCGCTCTGGTTTCCATCACAGTGTCCGGTTGTGGCAGAAGCAGTTCAGTCCTGCTGCCCACATGACCCAGAAAGCTGTCTGTGGACAAACGCTGGCTCCCTTGGGCTGAAAGTGAGATGAGCGCCGAAACCCCAGAGTTGACTTTGACTGGACTTAACTGTCCAGGGGTCCTTTACCTTTTACCTTTACCTTGATAGGGACACGGGTGGTACTGTGGTCTAAACTACTGAGCCTCTTGGGCTCGCCGATCGGAAGGTCGGCGGTTCAAATCTCTGTGACGGAGTGAGCTCCTGTTGCTCTGACCCTGCTCCTGCCAGCCTAGCAGTTCGAAAGCACGTCAAAGTGCAAGTAGATAAATAGGTACCGCTCCAGCGGGAAGGTAAACGGAATTGCACCGAAAGCGGTTTAGTCCTGCTGGCCACAGAACCTGGAAACGCCATCTCCCTCGGCCTGAAAGCAAGATGATGATGATGATGATGATAATAATAATAATAATAATAATTTTTTATTTATACCCCGCTCATCTGGCTGAGTTTCCCCAGCCACTCTGGGTGGCTTCCAATCAAGTGTTAAAAGCAATACAGCATTAAATATTAAAAACTAAGATAGCTGCTTAAAGAGAAGATGAGCGCAGCAATCCCAGAGTCGCCTTTGACTGGACTTAACCATCCAGGGGTCCCTTACCTTTTACACATGTGCTAGAGTTTTAGGTGCTGCAGAAATTCTGGGGTTGAGCTTGCAGCAAGTGGCATGCCTGTTATAGGAAAAACTAAACAGGAAGGATTGCCCTTTGGGATGCTTTAATATTGGGGTCCTGTACGGGGCACCCCAGGGGCACCATGGTGTCATAAGACCCCCCCCCCCCCCGGTATCTGCAAAGGGCCTTTCCCCCATTGTTATTTGTTAGAGCAGTTGCCTGTGGATGGGTGGGTGGGGTTTTTGGGGAGGGGGACCTTGCTTTTTGGTCTGTTTTATTTTCTTTGGGTCTCAGCGTTTCGACCATTTTGGGGTGGGGGAGTTCTGAGTGTTGCCAGGGTTTCTTCTGTGAAATGGGCATTTTGGGGTGCCCATGACTCTTCCTTAAATTTCCACGTGTGCCCCCAGCCCTCAAAAAAGGTTGGGCATTCCTAAATTAATATAATGTAATTCCATTTTTTACCCTGACCCTCCAGTGGACCCCTTAAAAACCTGCAAACAGAAACGAAGAGCCAAATGAGGAAATTCAGGGGGTTTCAGGGAATGTCTGGAGGAGATTCTGCTCTGAATACACCGAGAGACAGAAGTTGGGTCCTCTCAGCCAGAGCCTTTTCCCCAATAACATTTTCTCACCATCACCTGTCCTCTCCCAAATAGACAGACCGTTCTTTTGGGATGGTTATTATAAAATGTTTAAAATGTAAGTCTGCAGTTCAGAAGTGGGCACCTCATTTAAAAAGCTAAACACAATTCTGGATCCCAGACCATGATATCATATACCTGTAAATAATACCTTGCCCAGAACCACAACTTTGCTTAGTCAACCTCTGCGTGAGAAGGGGCAGTTTTTTTAAATGTCCAAACAGAGCATCTCTAACCTGGCAGTCTACACCTCCCAGCAGTCCCAGACAACGCAGTTGTGTTTTTTCTAAGCTGTGAGCTGCTTTGCACCAGCAGATCAGAGTGAAAACGGCACCGTGTTATATTGAATCAGGAGCCCTTTTTGATGTCCTGTTGGGGAGGCACATGTGGAAATGTAAGGAACTCTTGTGGGCGACACAAAACATCCATTTCACCTCCCCGGGGTGCAAGCCCAGGCAGTATGCATGGAGGTCCTGGGCTGCGCAGATGGCCTTGCTGATGTGGTCCGCCATCCAACCGCCTTAGGGATCCCACTCTGCATTTGTGTAGGATTTCCTCCTTTCTCCTTTTCTTCTCCCAAAGATACCCCAGAAGGCAGCAGAGTTTTAGGACCAGTGTTTTCCTTCTCCCAGATGAGCTCCCTTCTTCTTCACCCTTCGACCCACTCTTGGTCTGGTCCGTTCCATCCATCGGATCCTGTTTTTGGGAAACCAGGGAGAAAAACATGAGAGCAAGAGTCCTCTTGCCTCCCATGGTTTCCAGCAATGGGGATTCCCCCACCCTCAACACCCCATACAACTCCCACAGGGAGGTCTAATATAATAATAATAATTTATTATTTATACCCCGCCCATCTGGCCGGCTTTCCCCAGCCACTCTGGGCAGCTTCCAACAGAACACTAAAAACAGAATAAAAAATCAAACATTAAAAGCTTCCCTAAACAGGGCTGCCTTCAGATGTCTTCTAAAAGTCAGGTAGATGTTTATTTCCTTGACATCTGGTGGGAGGGCGTTCCACAGGGCGGGTGCCACCACCGAGAAGGCCCTCTGCTTGGTTCCGCGTAGCTTTGCTTCTCGCAGGGAGGGAACCGCCAGAAGGCCCTCGGAGCTGGACCTCAGTGTCCGGGCTGAACGATGGGGGTGGAGATGCTCCTTCAGGTATACTGGACCGAGGCTGTTTAGGGCTTTCAAGGTCAGCACCAACAACAGCCCCCCCCCAAGAAGCACATCTTTCCCCTACATTAACTCCAGATCTGGAGAGAGGAGGGAGCTCCTTTCTGGCAGTTTGGGAGCTGCAAGGATGGTCGTCCTGGCTGGCTTATGGCAGAATTTCAGTTTCACCTGTCTTTTTGTTTTGTTTTTTGCCTTCCCCAGAAATACCCTCCTAGGAAAGACATGGTGAGGGCCGTCTCCATTAAAACTGGTTACCTGATCCAGGGGAAAGGAGAAAAGAACTGCAGCCTCACTTACCTGGCCCAGGTAGACCCCAAAGGTAAGGTCCATGAAGAGCCACAATTTCTTGGGCAGTGGTGTCAGTGTCCTGGCTCACGATGAATGGTGACACAACTTCTTATTTTAAAACATTGCTCGTCCAAGCTTCTTCCTTGCTCCCAGACAATAAAGTTGGATAAAAATCATAGAGTTCTTTCTCTCTGCAAGAACGCACACGCATGCATAAGAAAATGAGAAGAGGCTGCTGGATGAGGCCCATGGCCCATCTAGTCCAGCAGCCTGTTCTCAAGGGGTGGATCGGATGCTTGTAGGAAATAATAAATAATAATAATCATAATAATTTTTTTATTTATACCCCACCCTTCCCGGTTCAAAAACCAGGCTCAGGGCGGCCAACAACAAATTTAAAACACTTTAAAACACTTAATTATAAAAGCAGCATAAAATACAGTATAAAAACATGAATAACAATAAAATTCAAAATTCAATTAGATATTCCCCAGGGCTAGCGGGCTGAATTGGTCCTACTTGGGCCATTGAGGAGGCCAGGGGAGAATTAGCTGTGGGGTCTCAGAGCGGGTGATCTTCATAAAAGGGGAGGGGGAGGGAAGAGAAGGGAAATAAAAGATCAGGCTGAATTCGAATTAAAGGCCAGGCGGAATAGCTCTGTCTTACAGAGGTTAGGAGGTTAAATCCTGCAGGGCCCTGGTCTCCTGGGGCAGAGCATTCCACCAGCTTGGAGCCATCACTGAGAAGGCCCTGGCCCTGGTGGAGGATAGTCTGACTTCCTTAGGGCCTGGGACCTCTAAACTATGGTTATTCATGGACCTTAAGGTCCTCTGCGGGGCATAGCAAGGAGAACCTGAAAGCGAGAGCAACTCTCCCCTCCTTTGGTTTCCAGCAACTGGGATTCAGGGCTCAGCCACACTTAGCTTTGCTCTCATTTCCAGGCACAGGTGCAATCTTTCTAGGTCTGCTGCGTTCGAGCAAATATTTGTCCCCACACCTTTCTCTGCAAAAAAACCTGCTGTTTACTCCTGAATTGGCAATCTGCGGGAAACCCAAATTGCTGTTGGTTCTGATTCAGGGTAAATATTGGGTTTTCCTGGGAGAAGCAGCAGAAAGGGAAAAAAGCGCTTGGATACGGACTGGGAAAATGCAGACCTGAAAAGGGTGGGATGAATGGTAAGTGTAAATGAACCCTCTGATACTCTGCTTCCTCTGATTTTGGATGAATTCTCCTCCATGAATTTGTCCATCCAGGTTAGTGGTCATCACAGCTGTCAACGTTTCTGTTATGTACTGAGTTGAATAGGATCCAAAAGGCAGCAGTCTGATTGGTCCTAGAACAATAGGATTCGGAATGCAGCAGTCTGATTGGTCCACAGGAGCCACCCAATCCAGCTCCAGGTGGAAGTGAATCCGCAACCTGATTGGCCTACAGGAGAATCCCGGAATTAGCCAATCACGTGCAGCCCATTGTGTAAATAATGTATATAAGGCAGATATTCTGGGGGGAACTTCCATTCCTCCTCACCACTATGAGCTGAATAAAGAGCATGAAATCCACTCTCGACTCCAAGTATATTTCAGTTTGCTTTTTTAAAAGGGAAATTCCCTTATTCCGAAAAGGATTCCTTGCAAGAAAAGGGAAAAGTTGACAGCTATGGTGGCCATCAGTGCCTCCACATGTTTGACTATGTGCTGCGTGAAAAAGTCCTTTTTTAATTCTGTCCCGAATCTCCCATCAATGGATGCAATTGATAAAAGCTCCAATTTTACGCAAGAAATGTTGCATAATTTATGGTCAGGGTTTAGGGATGGCTGTTGCAGAATTATTCAGGCTATTTTTAGCAAAGCAGGGAGAGGAGGAAGCGGAGCCAGCAAAGCCTCATTCTCTGCAGTCTCAGCCACCCATTAAATCCTCTCCTCTCCAGCTTTGCCCCTAATCAGCCGTGTCTGAGCCCATAAAGGCCCTTCTCTAGTTCTGACCTTGGAGTCCGTCCAGGCTGCCAAGAGAACGGCGTCTCTGCAATGGAGCCCCTGTGCCGTTCGGCAGCGCGGAATTTGCTAAGCGCCGGCGATTGACGCGGGGAGTTTGCAGGCACTAAAGCTGGGCAGATTTGGGAGTTATCCTTTTTTTAGTCCTTTAAGCACAAACTCCAGCTGTGCAGAGGATTTCTGCCAGCTTTGGAGAAGATGAATCTTTGGGAAAGGTGAAGGACACTGAGGACCATAAGAACAGAAGCAGAGCCTGCGGCTGGATCAAGCCAATGGCCCTTCTCGTCCAGTATCCTGTACTCACAGTGGCCAATCAGATGCCCTAAAGGGAAACCGACAGGATTCGAACACAAGACCCCTCTTCCCTCCTGCAGTTTTCAGCAACTGGCATTCAGAAACATCGCTGCCTCTAACTGTGGAAGCAGATCACAGCCATTCTGGCTAGTAGCCTTCGATAGCCCTCTCCTCCTCCTCCTCCTGAATTTGCCTAATCGCCTGGAGAAGAAGAGACATTTAAGAGGCGATATGAGAGCCACCTTCCAATACAGTGGACGCTTGGGTTGTGAACATGATCCGTGATACCTCGGGTTACAGACGCTTCAGGTTACATATGCTTCAGGTTACAGACTCCGCTAACCCAGAAATAGTACCTCGGATTAAGAACTTTGCTTCAGGATGAGAACAGAAATCGTGCTCCGGCAGTGCGGCGGCAGCGGGAGGCCCCATTAGCTAAAGTGGTGCTTCAGGTTAAGAACCGTTTCAGGTTAAGAACGGACCTCCGGAACGAATTAAGTGCTTAACCCAAGGTACCACTGTATCTGGAGGGCTGCCACATAGATGCTGATGGAGACAATCCATTTTCCTTTGCTGCAGGCTCAGAATGTAGAACCTACACGGGCAGGTTCAAATCACAGTGAGTTAAATTTTTTCACCTTTGGTGGACGTGCCCAAGGATTAAGGCTTTCTGGGAAATGATATATAATGAATTTAAAAAGGTATTTAAATATACCTTCCTGAAGAAACCAGAGGCCTTTCTCCTGGGCATAGTCGGCCAAACGGTGTTAAAAAAGGATAGAACTTTCTTTATGTATGCAACAACAGCAGCAAGAATACTCATCGCAAAGTATTGGAAGACACAAGAACTACCCACACTGGAGGAATGGCAGATGAAACTGATGGACTATATGGAACTGGTGGAAATGACTGGTAGAATCCGTGACCAGGGAGAAGAGTCGGTGGAGGAAGATTGGAAGAAATTCAAAGATTATTTGCAGAAACATTGCAAAATTAAAGAATGTTAGAGTGATGTTGGATTGAAAATAAGTGGCTTCTAGCTATACAGGTTTTAAAGTTATATATAGATCAAGATTAAGGATTAGGATTAAAAAGATAAAGGAAATGGAAATTTGGCTTTTAAGAGGTAAAAATTTAATGTTATGTTATATTAAGATTAAGGATTGGGATTAAAAAAGAGGGAAAGAAATTGCTGGACATACAAATTGAACTGGAATACAAAAGAGGGAGGTATGAGGAGGTCCAGAAAATAAGTAAATTTAAAAAACGGAGATGAAAAGGTGGTATTGCTTTTAAATGTTTTCTTTTTTGTCTTTTGCTTTTTGTTTCTTTTCTTTTTTTTCCTTTTTGGATTATGTATTGTGTATTTCTGAACTGTGTGTTTTTCTTTTCTACTTTTAATTTTTAGTATGGAAACTCTAATAAATATCATTTAAAAAAAAACAACAAATGACAGTGAGTTACTTAGGCAGAGGCGTACCTAGGGGTTGGCGAAACCAGCCTCTGCCGGGTGTGCATGCAAAAATCACCTATCGTCGGGGCTTTTTTTCCAGCCGGAACTTGCCATAACTCAGATCCAACCCCTCTCGGGTGGGGGCCATTGTCATTCTAAGACAGGCACCCCCAAACTCGGCCCTCCAGATGTTTTGGGACTACAACTCCCATCACCCCAGCTAACAGGAGCAGTGATCAGGGATGATGGGAACTGTAGTCCCAAAATGTCTGGAAGGCCCCAGTGGCGTAGCGTGGGGGGTGCCAGGGGGGCCGGCCGCACCGGGCGCAACATGGGCGGGGGGCGCGCTCGCACTAGCAGCTCTCTGCCCCTACTAAAATCCACGGGTTAGGGAGCCCGCGCTCGCTCGGCTTGGCAAGGAGGTCGCGGAAGGGGGAGAGCGAAGCCTTCTGCCGCGGGCAAAAAAAGGAGAGGAAGCCGGGCGGGCGGGCGGGCGGGCTGGCTGGCGGGGGTCTGGCTGCGCCTGCTGCTGCCGTTGCCGCTGCTGCCGGGCTTTGACAGCTTGGTGAAGCGGAGGGAGAGGAGCTTTATGGTAATTGCGGCTCTCTCTCCACTGGCCGCCTGGGTAGTGAGCCAAGCTGAGCAGGGAGTCTGGCGAGGGGGCGGGAAGAGACTTTTCCACCTCGCCTGGTCAAAAAGGAGAGCGGAGTCTCCTCAGGGCGCCCTCAGGCAGGGCAGGGCAGGGCAAGGCAAGCAGAGCGAGGAGGAGAGAGAGGGGAAGGGGGGGGAAGCAGCCAGGAAACGCTGCGGTGTGGAGGAGGAATCAATTAAGGAGAGAAAGCGAAAAGCCTTGGAGAAAGGGAAAAAAGGAAAGAAAAGAGGCAGCTCCAGGAGAGCGCGGGGGAAAGAGAAGCCTCGCTGCTGCTGCTTGGGAGAGTAAATTACTGTACTTGCCTTGCCCCGGGTTAGGGGGCGCAAATTATTTGCCTTGCCCCGGGTTAGGGGGCGCAAATTACTTGCCTTGCCCCGGGTGCTGATAACCCACGCTACGCCGCTGGAAGGCCCAGTTTGGGGGTGCCTGTTCTAAGAGAACAAGGGAGGCGTTGGTGGCGAGTTCTCCGGAAAAATATCACTGCCTATCGTAGTATGGAATGTATGGCATATCCTTGTGTGTGTGTGTCGATGCAATGAGGCAAGATCCAATGAAGGAGGAGCTTCCTGTCCTTCTTGCACTGTGGCACAAAGGTGATTTGGGGTGGGTGGGTGTGCGCGCACCAATACCGCTCCTTGCCAGGGGCGCAAGGGACCCTCAATACGCCTCTTTATTTTAGGAGGACCCTCCTTGTCCGTCAAGCAGCTTGGCTCGACTTATGTTCTTTTGCTTCGGGGCTTCCCATCATGGTCATCTGTTTATAATAATAATAATAATTATTATTATTCCCCAGCCACTCTGGGTGGCTCTGCATTGAGTGTTAAAAACAATACAGCATTAAATATTAAAAGCTTCTCTGAACAGGGCTGCCTTCAGATGTCTTCTAAAAGTCTGGTAGTTGTTCTCTTTGACATCTGGTGGGAGGGCGTTCCACAGTGCTGGTGCCACTACCAAGAAGGCCCTCTGCCTGGTTCCCTGTAACCTCACGTCTCCCAATGAGGGAACCGCCAGAAGGCTCTCGGCGCTGGACCTCCGTGTCTGGGCTGAAAGATGGGGGTGGAGACGCTCCTTCAGATATACAGGACCAAGGCCGTTTAGGGCTTTCAAGGTCAGCACCAACACTTTGAATTGTGCCGGGAAACGTACTGGGAGCCAATGTAGGTCTTTCAAGACGGGTGTTATGTGGTCCTGGCGGCCGCTCCCAGTCCCCAGTCTAGCTGCTGCATTCTGGATTAATTGCAGTTTCCGGGTCACCTTCAAAGGTAGCCCCATGTAGAGTGCATTGCAGTAGTCCAAGCGGGAGATAAGTGTTTGGTCACTGTGGGGCCAGGACTCTAGATTAGACGGGCCGCTAGCCAGACCCATCATCCCAGGCCCTCCCATCCCCTCCAACATTTCTCCGGGGGGGAAAGGGACGTCCTATTCCATTCCCCTCCAACGTTTCCCTGGTGAAGAGAAAGTGGGACATTCCAGGATCAAATCAGAAACTGGGACGGCTTCCGTAATTCTGGGACTGTCCCTGGAAAATCAGGACACTTTGAGGGTGTGCTCTGCCATTCATAGAACCACAGAATTGTAGAGTCAGAAGGGTCCCCATGTAGTCATCTAGTCCAATCCCCTGCAATGCAGGAATCCCGACTAAATAATCCTTGACAGATGCCCATCAATCTTCTGCTTAAAAACCTCCAAGGAAGGAGAGTCGTTGTTCCAGTTATTTTGGAAGGGTGCAGAAAAACCATCTTATGAGATTTGGGGGCAAGGTGTCCATTGCTTTGGGATTTTGGTTTGCAAGCCTGGGGTTGAAAACCACATACCGTATTTTTCTATGTATAACACGCCCCCTGTTTTTTGGGACTCCAAATTGAGAAATGGGGGGGGGGGGGAGTGTTGTTGAGCTTTTTGGGGGGTGGTTGCCGAAAATTGCTCACCCACAAGACCACCACAGCCAATCGCACACACCAATCCTGCAGGTTCGCCAAAAGCAAGCACCAATCAGCCACCCATTTGCAGCAGCAGAAAATCGCCAGTGGACCTTGCCGCACCTGCCAATCACAAGAAAATACGCTGATGACAATCTCCTGATCACAGCAGCCGCCAATACCCCATCCTGCCTCTCCACTATCCGTGTCTAATACAACCCCAAAAATTTACCATACTTTTTTAGTAAAGTAACCTCGTCTTATACATGGAAAAATACGGTATGTAGGGGCCAAGACGCCAGGGACTGTGTTTCCTTCCCGCCTGCATTTTGTACACCTTTTTCGGGTGGGTGTTTTCTTCTCCTTGGGGTACGGGGCTGTGTCGCACTCTAAAAACTCTTCTCCCCTCCTCAGGTTCTTTGCCAAAGTGGGTGGTGAACAAGTCCTCGCAGTTCCTCGCTCCAAAAGTAAGTCAAGAAAACCGTCCCTCCTTCCTCTGCCTCTTTCGTCCCGCCAACCGGCTGCCCGTTGTCCGTGTTTCCCTTTACTTGCCAGCCTCATCCTTAGGCTCTCCATGGAAACAATAAGTGTGTGGACTTTTGCTGGTGACGCAGAGGAAAAGCATGTTTCCTGGGGGATCACAAATGGGGCTACACAGGACCCCCAAAGGATCTGGCAGAGCCCCTTTGGCTAAACTCATTTTCTGCATGTGAGACAAACGGGTTATTTATTATTTTATGCCTTTTTTATCTTGCCTTTTTCTCCATGGTTCTTCCCCCCCCCTCCTATTTTAGTTCCCACAACAACCCTGGGAGGGAGACAGGGACTGGCTCAGTGAGCTCCATGGCCAGTTGGGGACTCGAACCCTGGTCTCTCCTAGGCCAGAGGCCAATGCTCCAACCGCTACACCCTACTGCCTCTCTCATATTATTCAGGATCCATCTTGAAAAACTTTTGCAAAAAGGTTCGATAACGTTTGGCCTTTATTGAGCCTCCTTTCTGATTTGCTTGTTGGCTGTTTACACTTGGTCACATTCCAAATCCGTTCCTAATTTTCTCAGTCACTTCCCTAACTGCAAAAAAATAAAATAAAAATCCATTTATTTTTCTGTGCCAGGGAAACAAGAGTCTTTCATGGTGCAAACCCCATGGTTCCTGTGATGCGCTTAGGCTTCTCCCTCAAAACACTGGCATTCTTGAGGCGCCTCAAAATGAGCCAGTATGGTATAGTGGTTAGAGGACTTTGGAAAGACCACAGTTCGAATCCTCCCACTTGACTGTGGTTCTCAGTGGCTGGACCTTGACTCAGTCTCTGCCTTCTCTCAGGGCTGCTTTGGGGATTAAATGAAGGGGAGAGCTATGTCCGTCAGTTCCTCTGAGAGAAAAGGCAGGCTATAAACGCCATGCCATGGCATGCCGCAGGCAGCTTTCCACAGATGGCCATTTCTTCCAAGAGCGCCCCCTTGTGATGCGATTGGAATTTTATCTCACGGAATCATCGAATCGGGTGGGACCCCTCCCGATCATCTAGTCCAGCCCCGTGCAATGCAACTAAATAATCCTTGCTTCTACTTAAAAATCTCTGATGAAGGAGAGTCGTTGTTACCAGTCAGGGGCCTCAGGAAAACACCCATAGTTTCTGTGCGTTTTGGCTGAAACTGCCAAGGGGGAAAAATGAGATTTTAAAGGCGCTTGCTGTTTCGTTCCTGCCCAAAGCACCTGCGATGAAGCCTGGGCTCACATGCGCTGGCTCTCCAGGCTGCCGAACGTGAGGCTGGCATTGCGCTGGACTTCCTTCGATGCTGACACCCACAGAGGGCACCTGAGCTCACTGCCGTCTCCCGTGACCTGGGCAGGTCACCCTCTTGCCGCGTTGCTCTCCTTTTCCATGAGCCCATCGCTGGATTAATTAGCCCTGTGGCTGAGATGTCACGTTAAACCCCTCCATGGCACCGGAGAACAGAGCAGATCAGCAAATGAGACGATACCTCCATTTAATTAAAAAACCCAGAACTGCAAGAGAGAGCGAGAGAGAGTGAGAGAGAGCACACACATTTGTTCTTTGCGAGCATATTAGCTTTCCAGAGGCGGAAGGCGTCTTGAGTTTTTCTGGGGTTTCTGCCCAGCAAAGGAGGCCTGTTTTTTGAATTTCATTTCATTTCATCGTCTGGGGATTTCCCCCCCTCCACCTGGGGGGGGAACAGATGACAACAACGCTGTTCTTTTGCTTCAGAAATTGAGGTGGGTTATGAGATCCAGAAGGCCGTGTGGTGAAATTGAACGCATAAGCCCTGCACATGTCTGAAATGCAGGGCCAGAGAGATGCAGCTTTGTGGCCTATAATAATAATAATAATAATAATAATAATAATAATACCCGGCCACTCTGGGTAGCTTCCAACAAAAGGTTAGAAATACATTAAAACATCAGTTATTAAAAACTTCCCTAAACAGGGCTGCCTTCAGATGTCTTCTAAATGTCAGATAGTTGTTTATTTCATTGATGTCTGATGGGAGGGAGCCACCACCAAGAAGGCCCTCTGCCCGGTTCCCTGTAACCTCACTTCTCGCAGGGAGGGAACCACCAGAAGACTCTCGGAGCTGGACCTCAGTGTCCGGGCTGAATGATGAGGAGATCGTATCTATATACTTTTCTAACTGTCTTTTTACCAGCGCAGCTTCCTCTGGCTGGTAGAGCACGAGACTCTTAATCTCAGGGCTGCGATTTCGAGTCTCACGTTGGGCATTGCAGGGGGTTGGACTAGATGACCTTGGGGGGCCCCTTCCAACTCTAGGATTCCACGGCCGGAGCGCCCCCTGCTTTGGCCTCGGCTGCTTCCTCTTTCCCTCTCTCTTCCCCTCCAGGCGATGAAGAAGATGCACAAGGCTTGCTTAAAGTACCCAGACTGGAAGCAGAAACACAACCCGCATTTCAAGCCCTGGCTGTACCCGGAGCAGAACACCCTGGCCAGCCTGGCTCTCTCAGATCTGGCCATCCAGCACGCCGACTCCCTCGAGAACATCGACGAGAGCAGCCTCTCTGAGACCAAAGACGACCGGGGCGAAGCCAGCGACGAGGACAGCGTCAACTGAACGCCACCCATCGGCCTCTCCTCCTCCCCATTCGCGCACCCGGCCTTTGTTTTGTCTGTGTGACCCAGGCCTCGGCCAGCCGGGGTTCGCCGGCTCTTTTGGACTACAACTCCCACGGCGCCGGCTGGGCCTTCTGGGAGTTGTGGCTCAAAAGAGCGGCGGGGCCCCAGCTTGCCAAAGGCCGGCGTCACCAACGCAGTTTGTGTTTTCTGAAAAGATACCTCCACGCCTGTCTGGCACTCTCAGTGGTGCAGGGGGGAAGGAAAGCGGGTTGGGATGGATGACCTTGGGGGATCCCTTTTTATCCTCCCCCCCCCCCACCGTTCTATGATCTCCACTCACAGGTGTAGCAAAGCACTCACTTGTCCCCTCTCCGGGTGTTTTGGTCTATAATTCCCATCAGCCCCAACCAAGACAGCCTTATGATGCCCAGTGGCGGAGTTTGGGCTCTCAGATTTCAGCGGCGCATTGAACTGCTCCAAAATCCAGTCCCCATCCCACCCTGCCTCTTACCACCCGTTGCTTGTCACTGTAGCGGCGCCCAGTGCAGGTGAACCGGTCGCGCTCCTCTAAATCCACATCCAGCTGGTTGGAGTTGTAGTTCGAAGCAGCCTGGAGGGCTCCCGGGCGCCGAAGGCTGGCGGAACCAATGCAGTTTGTGGCTTTTAAACCGGTCCCCTCTCCAGGCGCTTTGTGCCACAACTCCCACCAGCCCCACCTGAGACAGCCTTAAGACGCCGCGGCTGGTGGGAACTGTAGTTCGAAACATCTTGAGGGTGCCCAGCTGGGGAATGGGTGGCGGAAATAAGACTTTTCCTTGGACGGACCAGGTGTCCTTTCCCCTTTTGGGTTCCTTGTCCGTCCAAACGACTGCTTAGGCAACAGATCCCTGCCCTGCCCTCGGTTTCAAACACACATTTTCTACCGAGCCACAATTCTGTGGGTGCTTTGCAATGGTTTGCAAATGGGTGGAGAAGCAAATTTCAAATTTTCTGCTCCAGATTGCTGCCTCCCTCCCCCCCAACCATCCGGATTTCAGGTCCTGGCCGTGACTGGTGGGGCCCCTTTCCCTGCAAATCTTGTCCCCCCCCCCCCGCGGAGGTAGCTGAAGAAAACACTCTGGACGCTCCCAGGAGCCTTGTACATCTATTCGTCTGGTTCAGTGGCTGCTATTTTTCACTCTTTTCTGTGTTTCTCCGTAATTGTTATTAGAGCTGCCTCTTAAGGGTTGGGGGAAAGTCTTTTCTTTCTGGTGTGCTTGTGATGGCCGTGGAGGGAGCTTCTGTTTTTGCAGGCAGGGTGTGGGGGTCTTTTCGCAATAGGTTTGGGGGCTGAAGTCTCCCGCAGGCTTCCTCCTTCAATCCTCTTGCCTTCTTTCTCTCCCTGCAAAATCTGGCAGCCTTTGGCGTGGAATTTAGCCACTCACAGATCTGGGGTTTGAAGACTGTTTTATTGGGGGGGGGGGCTGGCTCCTTGAAGCCTCTTTTGCATTTCGGGGGGGGGTTGGGTTGGGTGGGGGCAAAAGAAGAAGAAGAAGCGAGATTTCATACGTTGTTATCGGAGCCGTTTATTTGAAAATAAAAGAATTCAAGCAAGCCTGCATGTTTTCTTTCTTTGCATTGGAAGCGGCCGAGATAATAATAATAATAATAATAATAATAATAATAATAATAATAATAATTTATTATTTATACCCTGCCCATCTGGCTGGGCTTCCCCAGCCACTCTGGGAGGCTTCCAACAAAGTATTAAAATACCGTAATACATCAAACATTAAAATCTTCCCTAAACAGGGCTGATAAAAGATCCAGAAACCGACCCTTGTAAGGAATGGTTGAGAGAGTTGGGTATCTTTGGCCTGCAGAAGAGGAGACTGAGAGGCGATATGAACCGCCCTGTGACCTTTGGATGAAAGGAGGTATATAAATTTAATAACTATATGAGAGCCACCTTCAAATATCTCAAAGGGCTGTCCCCCAGAAGATGGGGCGAGCGATGGTGATGACAGAAACGAGGGCATTTTCTGCAACCAGACTGAAAACGTTGTTGGGACATGGTCGCCAGGACCCAACATCCTTGCCAAAACATTTTTTAAAATGTTATTATTTTATTAAATTGATAATACACAAGGATAACAGAGTATTCAAACAATTCAATAAAATGGACCAAAAAAAAAGTGAGTGTGGTCAGGAGATGAAAGGAAAATATTTAAAGAAATGTGTGCAAACGAGGCAATATGGCAGTATGCCAAGATATGGCATAAACATTGGATCACAAACTCTCATAATCAAAAATAGCACCAGATTATATCATTTTTGGATGGCATTTGCCATATATGCAACTTTTATGATTTTTTTCATTTCTTTTGTTAAAGGTATAATACTTGGAAAACATTAAGAAATATTCACTATCCCTCAAAGAAGTAGTAGTAGTAGTAATAATAATAATAATAATAATAATAATAATAATAATAATATAATAGCCTTGCTTTCCAGAATGCGAATGCTTTTACTAAAGACTGAACATCTGGCGCCCTCGTGTGGAGGCACGTGGAAATACTTGTGTGTGTGAAACAGCGCCACCTGCTGCCTCCTTTCATGCTCATATCATAAGAAAAATGCCCAAATCCACGTGAGGGCAATATAATAATTGCAGCAGTGGGGACCCTTTTTTGGCCCCGCCCCTACGGGACAACTATGGACGAGGCAGCCCACCTGCCAATCCATCCGTTCTGACTGGCCTGACCCGGCAGCTGGACTCTTCTGAAGTTTAAGCCAAATAAAATATCATAAAGTAGCCTGCGAGCTTTTGATTCCTCCCCAATAGTTGATCTTGCTGGGGGCAAAAACCATGAAGTGGGGAAGGAGAGAGAGAACAATCTGTGTCCTTTGTTTTGTTGTTTAGTCGTTTAGTTGTGTCCTACTCTTCATGACCCCCTGGACCAGAGCACGCCAGGCACTCCTGTCTTCCACTGCCTCCTGCACTTGGGTCAAACTCATGTTCGTAGCTTCGAGAACACTGTCCAACCATCTCATCCTCCATCGTCCCCTTCTCCTTGTGCTCTCCATCTTTCCCAACATCAGGGTCTTTTCCAGGGAGTCTTCTCTTCTCAGGAGGTGGCCAAAGTCTTGGAGCCTCAGCTTCAGGATCTGTCCTTCCAGTGAGCACTCAGGGCTGATTTCCTTCTGAATGGATAGGTTGGATCTTCTTGCAGTCCATGGGACTCTCAAGAGTCTCCTCCAACACCAGAATTCAAAAGCATCCATTCTTCGGCGATCAGCCTTCTTTATGGTCCAGCTCTCACTTCCATACATCACCACTGGGAAAACCATAGCTTTAACTATACGGACCTTTATTGGCAAGGTGATGTCTCTGCTTTTAAAGATGCTGTCTAGGTTTGTCATTGCTCTGTGTCCTTAGGACATCCCTTTTTCCATCGGAGGGTATTGAGTTATGTGCCCCCCAAGCCAAGGTGATAAGTAACTGTACAATCTTTAGAAGACATCTGAAGGCAGGCCTGCATAGGGAAGTCTTTTTTAATGTTTAATTTTCTATTGTGCTTTTATATACGGTGGTTCCTTGGTTCTCAGACTTAATCTGTTCTGGAAGTCTGTTCCAAAACCAACGCATTCCAAAACCAAGGTGCGCTTTCCCATAGAAAGGAATGCAAAATGGATTAATCTGTTCCAGACTTTTAAAACCCCCTAATACAGCAATTTAACATGAATTTTTACTATCTAATGAGACCATTGATCCATAAAATGAAAGTAATAAACAATGCACTGCAGTCACACACACAATCAATCAATCAATCAATCTGTCAATCAGTAGCTGAACTGGGTTCCACGCAGTCACAAAAACAAAACGAAAAAGAGCTGCAAAAACAAAACCACAAAACAAATAGCAAAAACAGACAGACCTCAGTGTAACGCTCAAAACGGAAGTGTGGCACTCAAATTGGAAGCGTAACACTCAAAGCGGAGCACGTTCGGCTTCCAAAAAAAGTTCACCAACCGGTAATTCTGGGTTTGCAGTGTTTGGGTTCCAAGTTGTTTGAGAACCAAAGTGTTTGAGAACCAAAGTACCACTGTATGTTGGAAGCCGCCCAGAGAGGCTGGGGCAACCAAGTCAAATGGGTGGGATATAAATAAAAAAAATAGTAGTAGCTCCCCTCCCCCCCATAAATAAGCCAAAACATAATGCCAGTAACCTGAATATTCAAAGTGCTTTCAATTATTATGTGCTGTACTTTGGGAACAGAATTGTAGCATTCTAGGCTTTGGGTCTACTAGACAGCACGTCTCAGCTCTGCTTCCAGAGTTGGAGGCAGCAACGCTTCTGAATCCCAGTTGCTGGAAACCCCAGGAGAGGACAGGGGTCTTGTGTTCGAGTCCTGCTTATGGTTTTCCCATAAGGGGCATCCGGTTGGCCCCTGTGAGAAGAGGATCCTGGACTGGAGGGGGATCTGGCTGCAGCCTCTTCTGATGTCCTCATCGTTAGGCAGTCTTGGCTGCCCTCCAGATGTTTTTGGCTGCAGCTGTCCTGGCTGAGGCCAATGGGGATTGTCGTCCAAAACATCTGGAGCATCCCAGCTGGGCTGTAGCGTGTTGCGATGTTGGGGATTTGTTTGGCGCATGGCGATATTGCAAAGCATGGAAGCTGGTTGAGGCTGCCTCTGCTGCTCCTTTGCCCCATGTCAACTGAAGAGCAGAAGAACGTAAAACAAAAACGCCCTGCCGGGTCAGGCCAGTAGCCCATATAGAGTCCAGCCTCCTGTTCTCACAGCAGCCAATCAGTTCCCTGTGGGAGATCCACAAGCAGGATTCGAACACAAGAGCCTCTCTTCCCTCTCGCGGTTTCCAGCAACTGAGATTCAGAAGCGTTGCTGTCTCCAACTGGGGAGGGCAGAGCCGAGCCATTAGGGGCTCTCTCAATTCATTTGTCGCATCCCCTTTTAAAGCCTCTGTGATGGCCTGGGATTCAGACTTGGATGCTGAACCTGAGGGATCCCAGCCTGCACAGGATTCCCCACCTCCAGAACCAGCTGAGCCGGGGCTGGGGCATGAGCCTAAAGGGTCCTCACCTGTGCTGGATCCTCAGGTGCAGGCACCAGCTGAGTCTGCTCTGGCTCCTGAGGTGATGGAGGACCCATTGCCTGCAGATGCTCCACTCTCAGCCCCGTCAGAGAAAGCTGAGGTTGCCTCGGGGTCCGGTAACCCTCCAGCCTCTCCTGAGCTGCAGAGGCTCAGGGTTAGAGAGGCGAGTCAACAGAGGATCGGGGCCGCCCTATGCCTCGGGGCAGATAAAAGCCAGCCAGCCCCAGTTCCAAGTTGCAGGAGCAACATTGTTGGTTGCTAGTTCCTGCCTGAGCTCCTGACCCGCCCTGGCTCCCTGCTTGCAAGCCTCTTCCTGACTTCACCCAACTCCCTGCCCTGCACCCAGCTTCAGCTACTACGGACTGCCTCCTCATTGCACCTTTGACCATGGACCAGACTTGGACCTCGCCTCTCTGGTAACCCACGGGACCAGCACAGCCTCCCAAGCTGGCAGCAAGTTCCTGTGGCAGTGAGTTCCATAGTTTGCCTCTGTGCTGCATGAAGAAGTCCCTTCTTTTTCTCTTCCCTGCCTCTTCCTTGGAGGCCCCTGAGTTCTACTGCTCTGAGAGAGGGAGAAACAGAGAAACCCTTTTCTCTAACCACTTTCTCCAGGCAATGCATCCATTTATGCAATTCTGTCAGGTCACCTTTTCCCTAACCCTAAAAAGTCCCAAACTCTGCAACCTTTCTCTCTTGTGGGTTCACTCAATTGGCTCAATCATTTCAGCTGCCCTTTCCTGCACCTTTCCCAATGCTGCAATATCCCCCTTGAGGCAAGGCAACCGGAATTGCTTCTCTCTCTCTCCCTTTCCTTTTTATTCCAAGTAAATATTCCCCGTTTTTTATTCCTCCCACGGCACACGGATCTCGTTTAACGGAAAGGAAAGTCCTGGTCCCCTTGAGATTTTGCTCTCCTCCTCATCCCACCTCCGGGATGATGCACAACTCCAGGTGAGTCTCTCAGGGGCACCTTTTGGGGAGTTAGGATGGGTGCCTCGGATGCCAGGGGCACAGAGGTGAAGGGAGGGAGAGGCAGAGAGGCAGAGGAGGAGGAGGAGGAGGAGGAGGAGGAGGAGGAGGAGGAGGAGGCCTGGGCGCCTTGTGCTGAGTCATCGCAGTGGTGGCATCGCCAGCTGCTCCCGCTGAGTCATGCTTTTGTTGCATGCGAACCATCGCCATGGCACTGGGGTGCCAATCTTATTTATTTATTCCTTTGATTGTTCGTGCAATTCATAGGGCTTCCTGGAAGCCGAATGCTTGGAGTGGCAAACAGGACTTTAATGCCAGAGGGCGCGTTTGGGGCACTGCCTTCTGGCTGACCCTCCTCCAGGGCCCACAGCAGAAGATGCTGACCTATACTGAGTCCATCTAGTTCAGTAGTGTCTACACTGGCAGGCAGAGGCTCTTTAGGATTTCAGACAGAATCTCTCCCCTGCCGCTGAGCCATGGCCTCATCCTAGAATCCTAGAATCCTAGAATCATAGAGTTGGAAGAGACCACAAGGGCCATTGAGTCCAACCCCCTGCCAAGCAGGAAACACCATCAGAGCACTCCTGACATATGGTTGTCAAGCCTCTGCTTAAAGACCTCCAAAGAAGGAGACTCCACCACACTCCTTGGCAGCAAATTCCACTGTCGAACAGCTCTTACTGTCAGGAAGTTCTTCCTAATGTTTAGGTGGAATCTTCTTTCTTGTAGTTTGGATCCATTGCTCCGTGTCCGCTTCTCTGGAGCAGCAGAAAACAACTTTTCTCCCTCCTCTATGTGACATCCTTTTATATATTTGAACATGGCTATCATATCACCCCTTAACCTCCTCTTCTCCAGGCTAAACATGCCCAGCTCCCTTAGCCGTTCCTCATAAGGCATCGTTTCCAGGCCTTTGACCATTTTGGTTGCCCTCCTCTGGACACGTTCCAGTTTGTCAGTGTCCTTCTTGAACTGTGGTGCCCAGAACTGGACACAGTACTCCAGGTGAGGTCTGACCAGGGCAGAATACAGTGGCACTATTACTTCCCTTGATCTAGATGCTATACTCCTATTGATGCAGTCCAGAATTGCATTGGCTTTTTTAGCTGCCGCGTCACACTGTTGGCTCATGTCAAGTTTGTGGTCAACCAAGACTCCTAGATCCTTTTCACATGTACTGCTCTCAAGCCAGGTGTCCCCCATCTTGTATTTGTGCCTCTCATTTTTTTTTGCCCAAGTGCAATACTTTACATTTCTCCCTGTTAAAATTCATCTTGTTTGTTTTTGCCCAGTTCTCTAATCTGTCAAGGTCGTTTTGAAGTGTGATCCTGTCCTCTGGGGTGTTAGCCACCCCTCCCAGTTTGGTGTCGATCTGCAAATTTGTATATCCTGTATGTCCGTGGTGGTCTCTTGCCAAATGCAAGGCGGTTCTTTTAAAATGAGGTTCAGAAGCAATACCAAACACAAGCGAGTGAGAAGATTAAAGGTTTTATTCTCAACAGCAAGCAATTTCTCAAAACAATGTCCAACATCAAAGAAGGTACCCAGCACTATCACTTCCTCCCAACTAACTGACTGAGACATTAAAGGCTGCTCTTCATCCCATCAGAGAACTTAAGAAGATACAAGGGGAGGGGAAAGGAACAGAGGCAGGAAGAGTAAGCATGTCAGATTGCTAACTCCTTGAAATACCATTTATCTTCCGGATGCAGTGCCCATACAGGTGGGCAGGGCTGAGGCGAGAAAGGGGAATGCCACCCGAGCACCCCTCCTCTCTCACAGTCAGGGCTTCAAAGAAGCATTTTATCCAGGGCTTTGAGAGACCATCCTGGGCTGCTGTGGGACGAAGGGAGGAAGAAATCCCTGCATTGCAGGGGGTTGGACTAGATGACCGCTGGGGATCCTGGCACAACTCTCCAGTTCTCTGAGGGGAAAGCTAAAAATAAAGTAAAAATAAAGAAACCATGAAGATTGCAGCCATGGGAATGGGGATTCGCCCTCACCTTTCCAGGAAGATTGTATCCTCTGGGGATGGAAGGATCTGCCAAACTCAGTTCTATCAGTTTCTGCTTCTTCTATCCTAAAATTTGGGGTTTTTTTACATTTCTACAGCAACTTGCAAATATTCCTTTAAAAAATTCCAGTGTGCATTTCTCCCAGTAAACACATTTTTGATTGTGGTTTTGTTGCACACATTTCCTCCACTATTTTCATAAACACGGGTTGGTTGGGAAACTGCCAAGAAGATTTTGAACAAGCGCGAATTTCAAAGGACTTTTCGGATCTTGCAATGTTTGAAAAAGCGCAAAGTTAAGAAATCCGGCTATAAGTGTGAAGTGAATCAAATATCTTCCCCCGCAAGAATTCGGTTTCAAAATGCCTTCTGTGGGAGCCCATTCAAGGCTCTCCCCATTAAATCTCATCCTGCCCCCCCCCCCCCAGCACATTCACCCAACCTAATTTTCAGCCCTATTTCAGAAGGGGGAGCGTTTGCTAACATTCCACCACATGCATTCCCCCCCCTGACCTGAGCAACTTTGGGTAATTAATAATACTGATACTATGTGGCTTTATCCAATGGATTTCAAAAGAAGGTGCTTATTCCGGACAATGATTTGTAGGCAGTCAGGGTAGAGAACCCACATTGGAGGCAAATCTCAAAATCTGTGGCCATGTTGCACCAAGCGCTGGGTCTTGATGCAAGTCCAGGAATCGGACTCCAGAGGGGGCCAGTGGTCCAGTTCATCACTAAAGTATTTCATTTGGCTCTTGAGCAGCTGAGTGGCAGCGCTGAACCCATGGCAGGGAGAGGAAGGCAAAAGCAGCCCCTCTGGACACATTTTAAATAATAATAATAATAATAATTTATAACCTGCCCATCTGGCTGGGTTTCCCCAGCCACTCTGGGCGGCTTCCAGCAAAATATTAAAATACAATAGTCCTTTGGATATTAAAAACTTCCCTAAACAGGGCTGCCTTCAGATGTCTTCTAAAAGTCAGGTAGTTGTTTATTTCCTTGACATCTGATGGGAGGGCGTTCCACAGGGAGGGAGCCACCACCAAAAAGGCCCTCTGCCTGGTTCCCTGTAACTTGGCTTCTCACAGGGAGGGAACTGCCAGAAGGCCCTCAGAGCTGGACCTCAGTGTCCGGGCAGAACTATGGAGGTGGAGACACTCCTTCAGGTATACTGGGCTGAGGCCATTTAGGGTTTTAAAGGTCAGCACCAACACACTGAATTGTGCTCGGAAACGTCCTGGGAGCCAATGCAGATCTCTCAGGACCGGTGTTATGTGGTCTTGGCGGCCGCTCCCAGTCACCAGTCTAGCTGCCGCATTCTGTGTGAGTTGTGCATTCATTGTTGCCCATGATGCAATGGGCGAGTCTTTTTGTTACGGTGCAATCCTTCTTTGCACAGCTGGGCTAGATTGGCCTGATGACCCAGCGGGCTCTTATTTCAGTATCCCCCTCATTTTTTACATGATTGCACCTTTGATGGTGTATTTGCCTGGGATTTGGTCTGTATCCGTCATGGATGCTTTAGCTGCGATGTCTGCCTTGTGCCAGGGTGGGGGTGGGCTAGATGACATTTGGGCTTCCCTCCCAACAGTCTACACATCTATGATTTAGGCTGCCTGCAATCCTGTCCCATCGAAGTGCATGGGACTTACTTTTGAGTAGGAATGGACAGGGTGGTGGTGATGCTTTAAAGGATGCCTGTTTTCCTTAAGCCATAATAATAATAATAATTAATAATAATACAATGGTGCACCATCAAGACCATTTTCCCAAATGGATATGGAGACAGCCCCCCGTTCAGCTGGCCCTAAAATAGGAGGAAGTTTGTGATATACAGTCACAGAACCATGGAGTTGGAAAACCCCAAGGATCATCTAGTCCAACCCCCAGCCAGGCAGGAATACGCAGCTGTCGCGCCACAACTGCAGCTAGAATTTTGTTAGCCAAGAATTGTAAAACACAAGAAGTGCCAACAGTGGAGGAATGGCAGATGAAGATGATGGACTTTTCGGAGCTAGCCGACCTGACTGAAGAGTCCGCGACCAGAAGGAGGAGGAGTACCAGGAGGAATGGAAGAAAGTTAAAGACTATTTAGTTAAATATGTTAAGATAATTTAAATAGAAAAACTTGCAAACACCAGATAGGCTTAGGATTTAAATATGTGATGCTATAGAATAACATGTTTAAATTCTATATGAAAAGAAAGAAAGATGTTAATGGATTAAGTAAATTTTATGAGAAATTTTCGGAAAACTGTTACAATGATATACATTGGAACTCAGCCAGGGGGATTCGAGGAAGTCACGTAACAATGTTATTAAGACTGGAATTATTATAGTTAGGATTTATGTTTGTTTGTTTATGAATTTTGGAAAATCAATAAAAAAAATTGGGGAAAAAAGAAAAAAGGAATACGCAGCTGTCCCTTAGGGGGCTCAAACCTGCGACCTCGGTGTTATCAGCACCAGCGCGCTCTAACCAACGGAGTGCAGTGCAAGAGGGGGGAACCCCCCCCCCCAGTTCCAAGGAGCCTTGCTGCTTGGGTGCAAAAGGTGCTCTCCTTCCCAACCCACCGCGCCTTTCCTCCGCCCCTCCCGCGGGGAAGTTCCCTCCCAGTTTTCCCCGGCGGAGAAAGGGAAGGAGGCAGGAGGAGGAGAGGAGGAGGAGGAGGAGGAGGAGCGGAGCCCGCGCGCGAAGGAGGAGCAGCTGCGGAGCAGCAAGCGCCTCGCCTGCACTACTCCTCTGCCCTCCTCTTGCGCCTTTCCTTTCTTTACGCGTCTCCGCCGAGGAGGAAAAAGAAGGGGGAAGGCGGCAGCGTCTGGCCAGCCCTTCCTCCGCCGGCCTGGAAGGAAGGAAAGAAGGCAGCCAGGCAGGAGGGCCGGCCGGGGAGGCGCTTGGCCGGCGGCGAGCGCTTCGTCTCCCCGCCCAGGCGCCGCCTCCGCCGGCCGAGAGCGCACGGAGGCGCCGGGGAAGGAGTCGGCGCGGCGGTAAGTGGATCGCGGGTGCTGGGAGCGGCGGGGCTGCTCTCCTTTGCCTCTGGTCTTGAAGAGCTGCGGAGCAGGCAGGCATTCAACGGGGGCAGCTTCCCACCCGTTCCCCTTTTGGAGAAGCGTTCCCCGTTGGCTTTCTGCCTGCCTCGGGGGAAGTCAACGGGCTGGGGGATCTTCTAGCACAGCTCCCGTTCGTCCTCATTTGGAGAAGCTCCCCGGCTGAGCTTGTGCAAAGCAGGCAGACATTCAACAGGGAAAGCTTATTCCACGCACCAGTGGGGAGCGGCGGCGGGGGGGACTTCCGCCGTTGAGTTTCTGCGAGGCAGGCAGAAAGTCAAGAGGGGAAGTTTTCTCCCCTCTACTCGCTTTTGTCATTCAGAGAAGCTTCCCCTGTTGAATTTCTGGGAGCTTTCGCACACACCCCCTTGCTAGTGACCCGCTGGTGAAATGGATGCAGGAACCAAACGAGGATTACACGCGAATGAGGTTATGATTGATCTTCCTGTTTTATATACATTATAAGATGAAAGTTTCTTGGGACCGTGGAATTTCAGAGCTGGGAGGGGACCCCCAAGGGTCATCTATTCCAACCCCCTGCAAAAGGCGGGCGGGGGGGGGAGCAGCTCGTAAACCAGCCCTCCCTAACCTGGTGCTCTCCAGCCATTTGCAACTACAACTCCCAGAAGCCCCGGCTAGCGCATCAGTGGGACTTGTAGTACAAAACAGCTGGATGGCGCCCAATTGGGGTGGGCTGTCAAACAGGGAGGTTCAGAGGCTACAATATTATTATTATTATTATTAATAATAATTTATTATTTATACCCCACCCATCTGGCTGGGCTTCCCCAGCCACTTTGGGCGGCTTCCAACAGAATATTAAAAATACAATAAAACATCAAACATTAAAAGCTTCCCTAAGCAGATCCACGCTGTGAGATTTCTGCAAAGTGGACTTCTTAATATTTCTGCTGCGGGAGAGGTGTCACTTCAGCAAAGCGAACCCGGAAACATTATGGGATGCGGACCTTATAGCACTGCTGTTGTTTGTATTTATTTGAGCTTTGCTTGGAAATAAACCTGTTTGCATTTTCCCAGACCTTTCAAACTCCTCCCTCTCAGCCTCACTGAATTCAATAGCCCCAGTTCTGCTTGCAGCCGAGGTCTCCCTGTGCAAAATCCCTTTCTTGCTTCTTGCTGGAATGCCCGAATAACTAGGGTTTCGTGTCCTAGTTGTGTTTTAAAGTATAAATGCGTACGAAATGGTTTGCATGGGGGGGGGGGATTTTAAATAGGTCTTGGAGTCGCCTCCAGCTGCAGAGGGGAAAATCATTTTAAGTGCGTGTAATTGGGTCTCGGCTACTCTGGGGACTTGCAAATGTGTGCTGCTGCTTATAGAATCGGAGAACTGTAGAGTTAGAGGGGCTCCCAGGGGTCATCTAGCCCAACCCCCTGCAATGCAGGAATCTCAACTAAAGCATCCCTGGCAGGTGGCCGGGGGGCGGGTCCCACAGTGAGTGGGGGACATGGTGGGGCAGGGAAGGGACTTTCCCCATTACTAGCTTTGCTCATGTGTGGGTTTTTTTTTAAAGACTTGCCTATTGGAGCAGCATTGTGATCTGAGGGCCTCCTCCGCAGGGTCGTTGTGTCAGACGTCATGGGGTGCAGTTGATCTTGAGGCAGAAAAACATCCTGGGTCAGCCATGCTGTGGCTAATGCCCTTTTTGGTCTCGCAAAGTGGTGAAACTCTACCTTTGCTGGAATATTTCTGTTACTTTGTGTGATTTCAGTATTTGTTAACACCTGCTTCTCTCGTTATGTCTGTGGGTCCTTTGGGGTTTTCTCCAATCATGTTTCTGAAGACTTGAGGACTAGCGACTTGCTCTTCTAAAACCCCTACATTTTTGGAATGCTGATTTTAGAGGTGGCTGCAAGTGAAATTGTGAATCCTTTAGACTGCAATCTGATTTTATTATTGTTGTTGTTACTAAATTTGTATACTGTACTGGCCTTCATCTGTAGATCTCAGGGCATAAAATTACAAGAAAAAAACACAAACACTTCTTAAACAGACTTATGAGCTCATTGGGGGGCTATGACACTGTGTTAAAGATTTTAACCGCTGAGTAAAAACTGCCTCTTTCTTGGTCATCTGACCTGATAGGAAGTGTGTAGGACCACAGGAAGCAGCCTTGAAGTGAGCAGGCTGCTGGGTCAAATTACCATATTTTTTGCCCCATAAGACGCACCTGACCATAAGATGCACCTAGTTTTTAGAGGAGGAAAACAAGAAAAAAATTATTCTGAACGAAACAGTGGATGTATGATTTTTGTGGTTCATGCTGTGGCCACAGACATGTGATTTGACAATGAGTTTGGGGTAGCCCAATGCAAAAATCCTGAGGATCCATGTGGATCCGTGCTTTGTAACCACGTTTTTGCACCATTGCTGCCCCACGAAACAGTGGATGCATGATTTTCTGGTGCGGGCTGTAGCCATGGACATGCTATGTGATCTGTTGGTGAATTTGGGGTGACCCAGTGCAAAAATCCTGAGGAGCCATGTGCTTTTACCTCTCCCCTCCCAGGCAGCCTCCTTCATCGCTAGCGTCCCTTATCTGATCAGCTGCTCAGCGGCTTTGTTTCAACACCCACTTCCCTCTTTCTAAAAAAAAGAGCATAATCTGCTTTTCACCCCTGGGCAATTTGGCTTCAGGGACCACACATTCGCTCCATAAGACGCACAGACATTTCCCCTTACTTTTTAGGAGGAAAAAAGTGTGTCTTATGGAGCGAAAAATATGGTAGCTTACTGTAGTTGGCATTGAGTGCCATGGGACTCTCCAGGATCTTAACCTGAGGACATTCCTCTCTCTACCTGGAGATGCCAGGAATCCAACCTGGGACACCAGAGGAGCGGCTGGATCAGGCGAGTGGCCCATCTATTCCAGCATCCTGTTCTCACAGGGGCCGAGCAGGATCCGAACCCAAGCGCCCTCTCCCCTCCTGCAGTTTCCAAGCAACTAGTATTCAGAAGCATCACTGCCTCTGACTAAGTCAGGGCTCAGCCGTCATGGCCAGTAGCCACCAATAGCTTTATCCTCCTCCATCAATTGGTCCAGTCCTTTTAAAAACTTGCAGGAATTTCTGTGGGGGTTTGCCCCTCCAGCAGATATCATGCACATGCAGCCCACTACCAAAATCAGCACAATCACTTTTGTGACTTTTGTGATTTGTCCCCACAAAATACCTCATCACACTTTCTTTCTTCCTATCTATTCAAAGGCCCTTTGCTGCACAATACCAAATGTAATAATTCACTGATAAATGTATCTATGCACTGGCTCACTGGGAAAACTTCAGAAATTCATATAGACATGTGAGCTCAGCTACTCAGCAGCCCCTCTGCCTGAGGGATAATCCCTGGCATCCTGATACCTGAGCGCCAGACAGGTAGCCATTCCAGAAATAACAAACTCAGATGAAGACAAAAGCATGTGATGAACTTGGCTGGGAAACAGGGAAATGGAAATATCTTTTTTGTGACACTTGGTGGGTGTTTGGTGGAGGGCAAGGGGAACCATGGGGCAGGGTCCAGGATGCTCAGATCACTGCCACCAGACCTCCCCTTTCATGATGTAACCATGATGTATTAGTGATGTGGTTTGGGGGCGTGTAACATGGGGATTAGCAGCTAATCAAAGTTCGGGTTCTCTTTTGTACGGGGCTTCCATCTTGCTTCGTCTTGTGGCAGGTGGGAGTCCTGTCACGACAGTCTTCAAGAAAGACCAAGCCTACTGGCTGCTGTTTTGCTGTGGTATTCCTGGCTGGTGTCCTTGTTTTTTGTCCAAGGGAACCCTCAGATTTCTCCGTTAACAAAAGCCATCTGGCTCGGCGGCCCACTGCTGCGTCCTGTGGCAGGGAGTTCCATAGTTTTAACCTCTGCATGTGTAGCAGGTTCTCTGCCTCTGACTCCTTACCGAAGCCTGCTGATGGCTCAGATTTACTAAAGCTGGGAAATTTTAAGGGCGCAGCTGGCATGCCTTTCCGAGAGAGATGCGCTGGTAAAACCCAGAGCCGGCTGAAGCAGGAGGAGATGGAGGCAGGTTTGGCATGTCTGCCACATCGGCCTCCTCTTGGCATTGGTGCTTGTGCGAGGTAGCCGAGGGGGAACGAGGCCTGCAGAGCCTTCAGCAGGAGCCAAGACTCGCGTGCCCATTGCTGCAGCGCTGGGTCCTGGGATGCAAGCCTTGGCTTGCGTGCCACAGCTGTTCCTGGCAGCGGTGCCAAAGGAGAGATGTACAGCTCCTGGCTTGCATGCATGGAAGCCGCATCCCTGAGGCTTCCGGTTGGTGCCCGGCTCACAAATCAAGGCTTGCCCTCCAGCCTCCCCTTTTGCAGCTGGGAAAACAAGTCAGCTCCGACAATCTCACTGCTGTGCTCATATCTGGGGTTAGAGGGACAATGCTCCCAATTTCTGGGCAGTTTTAAGAATTTAGCAGCAAGCCAAGGATGGAAAGAAATTCCAGGTCTTTTGTTGTTGTTGCTGCTGCTGCTCCTTCTGCCTTGGTGACCACCAGGTGACTGGGAATTTTTTATTTTTTATCTCTGGCTGGAGAGTCCAAAGTTACAGCTTCCTTGCTTCTGGAGCTGCTCTCGGCTTCCTGAAACATAATTGAGAAAAGTCACGGGGCCCTTGAAAGATGAATGGATGTGTTGTGGAGCCCAGGGCTGTGTCAGATTTGGGAAGCTTTCTCAGGGTCCCCAAACCCTTTTCTCGTCTGACTCTCCCTTCTCTGCAGGCTGAAAGTAAAGGGTCGCTCTGATCTTCAAGGAGGCTGAGCTTCTGATCTTGGCCCCCGCAGATAGAAGGCTGGATGTGGCCCTTTGCTTGAGCTTCACTTCAGAGAGCCGGGATTCTGTGCCCAGTCCAGGAGAAGTTTAGCAGGGCAGCCTCACCCAGCGCGGAGAGCGGGGAGAAAAGGCTCTTTGTCTGCCGGAAGAATAGGCCAGAAATTCCCCTTACATTCAGACCTTCCCACAAACATTTCTGTTCCTGCTACGAGGCCGAAGGGGACCTGGCTGCTCCCTGGCGAAGCGCGCGGTCTGCAGGGACGGATCGGTGCCAGGTTTTGCTTTGATTTCCAGGAAGCCATCGCCCCTTTCCTGCCTGCTGCCAGGTGAGTTGTTCCCTGTAGCCCAGGCTAAACATCCTCTTCGCTCCATCTCTCTCACGTTCTTGGGATGACTGAAGGGGGCTCAGAAGTGGGGTTCCCTCTTTTCCTCTCCCTCCCCAGCCTCCAGGGCCCTTTAGAGAATAATAAAGAGCCCAAAATGTATGTTCCAGCCTTAGGGAGGCAGCGCTAGGAAGAGGCCAAAGGGAGCTGACTGGGGCTGCCCCCCGCTTGCGTTTGGGGTGTCCAGGGAGGCGGCAAGGGTTTCAGAAATCAGATTGACCCCCATCAGGCGCAATGCCTTAGGAAGGTCTCCTGCACAAGCTCGGTGAAAACTGGGGGTGCCCACGCATGTCCCCCTCTCTTGTGTTTTGCGTTTCCTCCTCCCTTTGAACATTTATTGCGTGCTCTTTTATGAATCGGGATGAATCGGGGTCTGTTCCCCTTGCCAGACTGGGAGGGGCGGAGAATAGAGTGCCCTTTCTGAGGGGGCTCGGCTGCGGTTCCTTCGTTTTGCTCTTGAGGAAGGCCCCTCTCGCCTTATCTTTTCATATTTAATAGCTTAATCCTCTCAGTTTGGCCTTCTGGTTTATGAGGAACTTTGGGCGGTGGTTTGATTATGCCTTTGGTTTTATGGGCTGGAGGGAGATTCCCTGCGCCGTTCGTTCGCTCAGATTCTGACAGTTCGGTTTGGATCGGTGTGCATCTGCGAGGGCATTTTCACGAAGTGACATTTAAAGCCCCTCAGCTTCCAGAAATCTGCACTCGTGTGTGAATTGCCAGGGGTGGTGGAAATGATTTAAGTTCGCAGAATAAAAGAGAAAACGAGGGATGCACCAGTCATTTGAGGAAATGCAGGAGGAAGTGAAAGAATGAAAACAGGAAAGCTTGCAATGTTTTGGACTTTTCGGTTTAGAGAAAAGCTGAGAAAGGAGTGGAAATGTGTAAAATCATGCGTGGCCTGGAGGAAGTGGCCAGAGAACAGCCCCCCCCTCTCTCATATATATATAATATTGGAAGGTGCAGAGCAGATAAAATACAGTAAAGGGCTTTTTCATGCAGCACCATAATTAAACTATGGAACAGGAGACAGTGATGACCCCAAACTTGTAGGGTTTTAAAGGACTGGGCAAACTCACGGGTAGCCTTGGCATTATTAGCACTGCAGTTAACATTAACAAAGTTGTACCCGAAATCGACTGCAACTTGAGTGTGCCATATTAAGCCGAGCTCATCTCCTTGTCATCCGGCCCCCTCCCAGGGTGAACGCCGCATTCCCCCCTCTCTCTGTTGGAATGCGTGTCTTGTCAGAGTAGATGCGGGGACCTCGATGTGTGCCCCCATTTCCCTCACCCCTTTTTTTAAAAAAAGGAATTGCATCCTTTTCTCCCTCAGGATCTATCTAGTAGGTTTCGGTCCAAGCCCAAGATATTTTGCTGTCTGAGGCAGAGGAAATGCTCCCCCCCCCCCAGTTGTTTCCTTCTCAAGGCGGCTCACGTCATTTTGGTACCCGAATGAGGGGAAAACAACAACTAAACCCAATCAAAAACAAAACAACTAAAGAATGAAAGTGTTTAACCATTTCCTGCCCTGTTTCCTTTTGCCCCTAATGGTAAGGCCGGCCCATAATCATCTGGTTGCTGCAGCAACTGCGTGGCACCTTGTCTGTCTTCTTTCAGCAACTCCTGCAGCCCAGGTAAAGGTAAAGGGACCCCTGACCATTAGGCCCAGTCGTGGCCGACTCTGGGGTTGCAATGCTCATCTCGCTTTACTGGCCGAGGGAGCCGGCGTACAGCTTCCGGGTCATGTGGCCAGCAGGACTAAGCCGCTTCTGGCGAACCAGAGCAGCGCATGGAAACGCCGTTTACCTTCCCGCCAGAGCGGTATCTATTTATCTACTTTGACGTGCTTTCGAACTGCTAGGTGAGCAGGAGCAGGGACCGAGCAACAGGAGCTCACCCCGTCGCAGGGATTCAAACCGCCGACCTTCTGATCGGCAAGCCCTAGGCTCTGTGGTTTAACCCACAGTGCCACCCGCGTCCCTGCAGCCCAGCTGGTGCCAAATGTCTTGCTCTTCTTTCCTTTGGACCACATCTTGTCGTCTGGGCAGCTCAGGACCCCAGACAAACTGGCCAGGCTTGCAGGTCGTTTTGCTGCTGCTAACACAGCAACACTGCTAACACGGGACGCAGCAGTTCCAAGTTGCCGGCCTCTGCAGCCACAGCAGGCGCTGCGATTCTCCAACAGTTTGACTTCATCCTTGGAGGCACGCTCAATTGTCTCTTGAGACGAGTTGTGCCGATTCTGAGGATTAAAGCGGTTAAGTGGGAGCGTGTGGGTGTGGCGATCTAGTCTCAAGTTGTGAAGGCCGGGTTGCAAGGGAGGTCTTCCGAGAGAGGAAGACGGAGCTTCAGGGAGAGAAGCGCCAGCGTTATTAGGGGCTGCTGGTCGGGGCCTGGTCAAAGGAAGCTGGAACGGTGCCCGCAGGCGGTGCTCCGAGGGGCGCAGAGCCAGGGATTTCTCAGAAGCCACAGGGACATCCAGGCCCGCTGTATTTATAGTGAACGAGGGCAGAGGCTGGAGGGTGAGGTGGAGGGCAGGGGATTTGAGGGGGCAGAGTGGACCGATTCAGGGTGGGCTGAGGATGCCACACTATGTACCGTTCCGGTCGCCTCCACTAAAAAGGATATTGGAAATGGAAATAGTTCAGATAAGATAGGGCTTCCATTACATTCAGATATTTCCGGTTATTACCGGGATTTCAAAGGAATTGATGTTGTGGGTGTGGATTTCCGAAAGGCGGCAAGTCAATTGAAGAAATCACTTGGTGGTTTTGTGTGTGTGTTTTAGTTGAAAGAACTAAACAGCTTTGGGGTTTGACCAGTGCTGGATTTACGTATAAGCTAAACAAGCTATAGCTTAGGGCCCCACTCTCTTGGGGACCCCCAAAACATTTAAGGGGGGGGGAAAAGAACTGGATGTACATTTCCAAAATATAAGATAAAAAACAAATAAAATAAAACCTACATACAGCAACCGTGTTTTGTGTTGTGTAGACTTCTGTGATGTAAGTCATGGGCCCCGCCTGCTCCCTCAAATATCACTGCTTTGCTCCTTTCTATATATAGGGTGCCTACATTCTGCATGCATTTCAGTTTAACAATGACTTTGATAAAATACATACATTTTGTTATGTGCAAATGGCTTTAGATACCTATTAGGTCCATAAATTACCATCTAGCATATATGCAACACTGAATGTTCTGATCAGTTCACATTGAGTTCAGTACCCTGACCTGTTCGTAACGCATTGTTGACCACATCTACGGAACACGATTGTTATGTTCTTTCATGTCACGCAATATCAATCATTAGTAATAGTCTTGATACTCAATCACTAGTTAATAGTTTAATAAAGAGATTTCACGCCTATCCAATTCTGTGTTCCTTTTCCCAACCTTTAATCTATTGATGATTAATACCTATATTCAGCCTTTGCATTGTATTCATGTTAACCAATCAGCAACAAGCACATATGTGGTAATGCTGTAATATTCAATAAAAGGGACTCTCCGAGACATGCTCGAGAGATGCCTCCCGTATGACACCTTGCCATTTGTCTGTCGCTTGTTTCAACCCAACACAACACCAAAAACAGCAACAGTTTGTTGTTGGCAAAGGACAGCTGGACATAGAAAGGGCCCCATGACCTTCAGTAGCTTAGGGCCTCATCAAACCTAAATCCGGCCCTGGGTTTGACTAAAAAAAAAAAAGGCAAGTGAGGGGATAAGAAGGGAAAGGTTGCAGTGTTTGGGACTTTTAAAGATGTTCATAAAAATACACACAGCACAGAGAAAGGATAGTTGAAACTGTGGAACTCCCTGCCACATGAGGCAGAGAAAGCTGTGGATGGCTGCTAGCCAGGAGGGTTCTTCTCTGCCTACACAGTCAGAGGCATCAACGCTTCCCAGTATCAGGGTACTGGTTGGCCCCTGTTTGCCTTTTGAGATGTTGTTATGAGGTTAAAATAACAAACCAATAGGAATTCTGAAATAAAGAGAGAGAGAGGGAGGAGAATGAAAAACAACAACCAGGGTTCACAGCCTCATAAAATAAAGAGCCTTCTCAAGTGACTAATGATTGAATTGGATGTTACAACAAGAACTGACTTGATGCGCAGGGAGTGCAAAACAAATGAGACGAATGCTTTAAATACTTGGCTCCCTGAAGTTGGGTTTATTCCTATTTCTGAGAAATTAACAGCATCTTCAGGCTGCAGCAAGACCTATGGGTTTTGCCCAGGGATGTCCTGCCTGATGAAATATGACTTTTTAGGGTTTGCCCTTTTTTTAAAATGCCCCCCTTCTTCAACAAACGAAGAACTCCCTGCACAGAGAGAAATAGCAGGTCAGGGAGGCAAAGCAAAAGCGGAGTGTGTGTGTGTATGTGTGTGTGTGTGTGTGTGTTTGTGTGGAACACATAACAGATCACAAAACTGAGGGGTTTTTCTGTGGCTGGATGAAGAAGTCCAAGTGGAAATTTACTGCTGGGAATTCTCAGGCAGGCGGCATGCCAAGCGCTAAATGGGGCAGCAAGAACAACTCACAAGCCGCAGAAGGGAGATGGGGGGGGGGGGGAAGAAGCAGAATTCTTTGCACTGCGCTCTCCCGCCGTCCTCTCCCGGAATTTGGAGCAGGAGGGGGGTCAGTGGAAGGAAGGGGGAGGCGTGGATGGGAGACGGTGTCTGGAGACGGGTTTGCACAGTTTGGAGACTTAACCTAGAATCATAGAATCCTAGAGTTGGAAGAGACCACAAGGGCCATCGAGTCCAACCCCCTGCCAAGCAGGAAACACCATCAGAGCACTCCTGACATATGGTTGTCAAGCCTCTGCTTAAAGACCTCCAAAGAAGGAGACTCCACCACACTCCTTGGCAGCAAATTCCAATGTCGAAGAGCTCTTACTGTCAAGAAGTTCTTCCTAATGTTTGGGTGGAATCTTCTTTCTTGTAGTTTGGATCCATTGCTCCGTGTCCGCTTCTCTGGAGCAGCAGAAAACAACCTTTCTCCCTCCTCTATGTGACATCCTTTTATATATTTGAACATGGCTATCATATCACCCCTTAACCTCCTCTTCTCCGGGCTAAACATGCCCAGCTCCCTTAGCCGTTCCTCATAAGGCATCGTTTCCAGGCCTTTGACCATTTTGGTTGCCCTCCTCTGGACACGTTCCAGTTTGTCAGTGTCCTTCTTGAACTGTGGTGCCCAGAACTGGACACAGTACTCCAGGTGAGGTCTGACCAGAGCAGAATACAGTGGCACTATTACTTCCCTTGATCTAGATGCTATACTCCTATTGATGCAGCCCAGAATTGCATTGGCTTTTTTAGCTGCCGCGTCACACTGTTGGCTCATGTCAAGTTTGTGGTCAACCAAGACTCCTAGATCCTTTTCACATGTACTGCTCTCAAGCCAGGTGTCACCCATCTTGTATTTGTGCCTCTCATTTTTTTTTGCCCAAGTGGAATACTTTACATTTCTCCCTGTTAAAGTTAATCTTGTTTGTTTTGGCCCAGTTCTCTAATCTGTCAAGGTCGTTTTGAAGTGTGATCCTGTCCTCTGGGGTGTTAACCACCCCTCCCAGTTAGAGGTTAGCCACCTCTCCCCAACCTGGGGAGAAAACAGCAAAGACCTGATGAAGAGAGCACAGCAGAGGTTATATTTTCTGAGAATCCTCCAGAAAAACAATCTTTCAAAGGACCTGTTGATGGCATTTTTCCATTGTACTGTGGAGAGTGTATTAACTTATGGTCTGTGTGCGTGTGGTTTGGGAGCTGCACGGTCAGGGGAAAAACAATGCTGTCCAGGGTTGCAAAGACTGCGGAGAGAATAACTGGGTGCACTCTTCCCACCCTGGACCAAATCTATGCTTCCAGGTGTCATAAGAAAGCTGCAGAGATAGCGCAGGATAGTGCGCACCCCGGAAATGATCTCTTTCAGCTTCTGTCTTCTGGAAGAAGGTACAGGGTTATAAAGACTAGGACTAGCCGCCTGAGAAACAGTTTCTATCCAAATGCAATTCTGGTTCTAAACGCAGTGTAAGGTGGTCTCTATGGGAGTATATTGTATTTAAAAATGGGGTATTGGAGTTTTTCGGGGGCTAACCAGGTTGGGATAGCTGGGATAGCATGCCTGTTGGTTTCTGAATATCTTGTGCAGATTTTCAATTTCGTTGTTCTGTATGGGACAATGACAATAAAGATTATTGTATCGTATCGTATCGTATCGTATGGTATTCCGGGTGGGAGGCAGAGGAGGAGTCCTAGCAGCTGTGACTGTGTGCCCACAAAGTTTCCTGAAAGAAGAGGATCAGGGAGGGAAGCAAGGGAATCGTAGGATTGTTGGAAGGACTCTCCAGGGGTCATCTAGACCAACCCCCGCAATGCAGGGATCTCGGCTAAAGCATCCCTGACAGATGGCTGTCTAGCCTGTGCTGAAAAGCCTCCAAGGAGGGAGAGCCCACGACCTTCTGTCTTACAATCAAGCTGCTCTTACCGCCAGAAAGTTCTTCCTGATGTTTAGTCGGAATCTCCTTTCTTGAAACGTGAAGCCACGGGTTCGAGTCCTACCCTCCAGAGCAGGAGAAAACAAGCTTGCTCCCTCTTCCGTGTGACAGCCCTTGAGATACTTGAAGATGGCTGTCGTATCTCCTCCTAAATGGCGGGCGAGTGGTTATATGAATCATCCCTGGGGATATTTGCCCACTGCTTAATATGCTGCGTCCCTAAGTGTTTTAGGTCAGGGGTCAGCAAACTTTTTCAGCAGGGGGCCGGTCCACTGTCCCTCAGACCTTGTGGGGGGCCGGACTATATTTTGAAGGAAAAAATATTAACAAATTCCTGTGTCCCACAAATAACCCAGAGATACATTTTAAATAAAAGGACACATTCTACTCAAGTAAAAACACGCTGATTCCCGGACCATCCGAGGGCCGGATTTAGAAGGCGATTGGGCCAGATCTGTCCCCCAGGCCTTAGTTTGCCTACCCATGGTTTAAAGGTAAAGGTAAAGGGACCCCTGACCATTAGGTCCAGTCGTGGCCGACTCTGGGGTTGCGGCGCTCATCTCGCTTTATTGGCCGAGGGAGCCGGCGTACAGCTTCCGGGTCTGTGGCCAGCATGACTAAGCCGCTTCTGGCGAACCAGAGCAGTGCATGGAAACGCCGTTTACCTTCCCACCAGAGCGGTACCTATTTATCTACTTGCACTCTGACCTGCTTTCAAACTGCTAGGTTGGCAGGAGCAGGGCCCGAGCAACGGGAGCTCACCCCGTTGCAGGGATTCGAACCGCTGACCTTCTGATCGGCAAGTCCTAGGCTCTGTGGTTTAACCCACAGCGCCACCCACGTCCCATTGCTCATACTAAAACACAGTAAGATGTTTATTTTGATGGGGGGGGGGCAGGGAATATATGTGCAGCATTAAAAACCCAAAATACAAAGAGATGCATCAGTAACCCCTTCTGTGCTGCAAATCCCACAGGCTTCAAAGTAGAGGTTTGCCCTATTGACCTCCAGCTTCAAGGGCTGAGGTCGGGGGGGGGGGGTCAGCTCTGGACTCCTGCCTCCCAGCTCTTTCCTTTTCTGTCAATATTCCTATCATCCTCCTCATCTTGGAAGGTTTGAGGAATCTCCCACGTACCCTCAGGGCTCTTTGCAGTTTGAAAAGAAAGAGAGGCAGAGGGAGAGACAAAATAAAAACAACAGCAGCGAAATAGAAATTCCAGGATATTGTGCCAAAGTGGAGCTTAATTCTGCGAAGGAAGCGAATTGGCATATATACTGTTGTTTGTAAGGCGGCTAAGCAGAATACCAAATATCCTTCGGGTGCCAGATGCTGCCCCGCAAGGTGCCAACCCTGTCTGTACTGCCATAATCCTGTTTTATTGACCTTCTCTCCCCCCCTTGCTCTTGGGTCAAAAGGGCTGCCAGAGTGACTTGCAAAAAACCTTATCTAAAAGGCACAACACAAAAGGAAAAAGGAACTGGAAGGGAGGAGGAAAAGAAAACTTGGGTAAACTTTATTTAACAAAGACCTCTGCAGTTTTCAGAAGGAGGGATTCTGTGCTCAGTGCTGGGTAATGGCACTTCCTCTGCGGAATTATGGGATGTCAGCAGAATCAGGGCAGGGCTTTGAGAGCAGAAATGTTGCCACTAGGTGGTGACTAATTGCAAATGCAGCAGCTAAATTTTTTGCTCCATATACTTGAAGCGCTGAAAATGTGTCTCGGGGTTAAAGCCTGGGTCACGCTGAGCTTTGTCCTTGTTTTACTTCATTTTGTCCGCTCAGACGGCCTTACCATGAGGGACATTAGACCAAACATCTTGTTCTCGGGACTCCTAAGAATTCGAACCCAGGTCTTGGTTCGCTGGCCCAGTGGATTGAGTGACTTGAATCGTTCAGATGAATAAAGAAGAAATACTTGTAGAAAAACTGAGACCCTTTTCGGATTATTTGAGAAAATATTGCAGTGAAATGAAATCGCAGGCGGGACTTGAAATATAAGCAAAGGAAGGAGAATGATGAAAGGAATGTACTGTAAGATACACGCGTTGGAGAAATATTACATATATGACAGGCGATGAAGGATTTGAATAGAAACATCGTGGAAAGTCAAAATCTCACAGCAGTATTGCATTGAAATTGAACTCAATTCAAACAATTGTTAAAGATTCACATTCGTTGCTCCGCCTACTTTCTCTCCTGACCCCGCCCCCACTGTCAATGTGGCCCCCAGAAGCTTGTATGGAAGGAAATGTGGCCCTCTGGTGGACAATGTCTCCCCAGCTCTGCGGCAGCAGGGCCCGTTTCCCAGGATAGGGGAAGTGGCAGTTGTGAGTCTCCCGTCTTAAAATAAATCACCGCTAACCGCAGACGGGATGCTGTGCCTTGGCGCTGCCCACCCCGGTTGGCGTCAGCGCTGCGTGCCTTCCTCGCAGGGCTCACGTTTTGCCCGAGTCACTGCAGGTGGGGCAGACCAGGGGACGGGCGAGAGGCCTCCCGACGGGAAGCCAGGGTGGCTTTGGTGACTCACAGGATGGGACAGGACCTCTGGTCGATGAGTCAGCCCTTAGGGGCTGTCAGGCAGAGCGATTGCTGCGGATCGGTGCCCCGGCTGGTGGTGTAAACAAAATCTGCCCTTTTTTCCCTTATGGGGTACCCAAGAGTCCTTACATGGGTTCCCTATTGGTAGGAGAAAATACCAGAGGCCAACCAGAGAATATTGAGAAGCAAAGCAGCTAGTAAGCCTGATCTTTATTGATCTGTTGCAACAGGGTCCTCGCTCACCACATGCAGGAATAATAATAATAATAATAATAATAATAATAATAATAATAATTTATTATTTGTACCCCGCCCATCTGGCTGGGTTTCCCCAGCCACTCTGGGCGGCTTCCATAGCAACCAAAAATACACTAAAGTATCACACATTAAAAACTTCCCTGAACAGGGCTGCCTTAAGATGCCTTCTGAATGTCAGGTAGTTGTTTATCGCTTTGACATCTGATGGGAGGGCGTTCCACAGGGCGGGCGCCACTACCGAGAAGGCCCTCTGCCTGGTTCCCTGTAGCTTTGCTTCTCGCAATGAGGGAACTGCCAGAAGGCCCTCGGAGCTGGACCTCAGCGTCCGGGCAGAACGATGGGGGTGGAGACGCTCCTTCAGCTATAGGAAAGGAGGAGGAACCCAGAACAAAGGTGTGTCTGTCCTTATACAGTATAGACATTTTAAATTCCCTGCCCTGGAGCTCAAGACACCCCCCCCCCCGATACATCATACCTACATCACAGAAAGGGCGGTCTACAGCAGAAATCTGAGTGGTATGTTTACCTCCTGTCTGCCAGGTTACCTGTTTAATGGTCACTTGATTGGATTGCCTGGGGACCCTGGCCAGTCTTTTGTAATGATAAATACTTAGTTCGTGACCCAGGTCACAGCCTCACACCCTTGTTGTTGTTTAGTTGTTTAGTCGTGTCCGACTCTGTGTGACATTTCAAAAAGAATGGGGAAAGCATCATCTGCCATGGATGCTTGAGCTGTGATTCCTGCAGTGCAGCGGGTTGGACTGGATGACCCCTGAGGTCCCTTCCAACTCTTATGATTCTATGAACCCATTGGTTCAGGTCCTCCCCTCTGGAGCAGCAGAAAACTAGCTTGTCAGCGCATCACTCAGCTGCCCGTATGCTCTTGGGCCAGTTTCACATTTCTTCTATTATTTTACAAGGCCCTTAACAACTTGGGTCCAGGATCTCTCAGGGACTGCCTGATCCCTTATATCCTTGCCCTCTCGCTGAGGTGTCTACTGAAAACTCAAAAATAAATAAATCCAACAGGCATTTTAAATGCATTCTGATTTTACAATTTTAACTGATACCGGTTTATTTGTTGTTTAGTCATTTAGTCGTGTCCGCCTCTTCGTGACTCCCTGGACCAGAGCACACCAGGCACTCCTGTCTTCCACTGCCTCCCGCAGTTTGGTCAAACTCATGCTGGTAGCTTCGAGAACACTGTCCCACCATCTCGTCCTCTGTCGTCCCCTTCTCCTTGTGCCCTCCATCTTTCCCAACATCAGGGTCTTTTCCAGGGAGTCTTCTCTTCTCAGGAGGTGGCCAAAGTATTGGAGCCTCAACTTCAGGATCTGTCCTTCCAGTGAGCACTCAGGGCTGATTTCCTTCCGCATGGATCGGTTTGATCTTCTTGCAGTCCATGGGACTCTCAAGAGTCTCCTCCAGCACCAGAATTCAAAAGCATCAATTCTTTGACAATCAGCCTTCTTTGTGGTTCAGCTCTCACTTCCATACATCACTACTGGGAAAACCAGAGCTTTTACTATACGGACCTTTGTCAGCAAGGTGATGTCTCTGCTTTTTAAGATGCTGTTTAGGTTTGCCATCACCTTTCTCCCAAGAAGCAGGCTTCTTTTAATTTCATGACTGCTGTCATCATCTGCAGTGATCATGGAATCCAAGAAAGTAAAATCTCTTACTGCCTCCATTTCTTCCCCTTCTATTTGCCAGGAGGTGATGGGCCCAGTGGCCATGATCTTTGTTTTTTTGATGTTGAGCTTCAGACCATATTTTGCGCTCTCCTCTTTCACCCTTATTAAGAGGTTCTTTAATTCCTCCTCACTTTCTGCCATCAAGCTTGTGTCATCTGCATATCTGAGGTTGTTGATATTTCTTCCGGCGATCTTAATTCCGGCTTGGATTGTCTCCCTGCTTATTTAACTTATATGCACTGTTTAGTAGGTCTTCCTTAAGAACAGGAATTTCAATAGGGACAAATGTCGGGTTCCGCACAGGCAGGAAGAACCGGATGCGCAAATACAGGATGGGGGAAATCTATGTTATAATAAAAAAACCCTGCTCCTTTTCCTTATGGGGTACCCAAGAGTCCATATAGAGTCCTTAAGTGGGTTCCCTGTTGGTAGGAGAAAATAATAGGCCAACCAGAGAATATTGAGAAGCAAAGAGGCTAGTAAGATCTTTATTAAACTGTTGCAACTGGGTCCCCCCTCACCATACGCAGGAGGGAGGAGAGAGCCCAGAACAATGGTGAACAAGCCCTTATATAGACTTTTGAAATTGCCCACCTTGGAGCCCAAGACCACCCCCAAAAACATCATACATGCATCACAGAAGGAGGTGGTTTACAGCAGAAATCCTGTCTGCTGGGATACCTGATAATGGTCACTGGTTGCTTTACCTCTGCTTAAAAACCTCCAATGAAGGTTTTAAGGTCTCTTGTTGTGCCAGTTTGGTACGTTCCCCCCCCCATCCTCCCCCCCCCCAAAAAAAATTCATGTGCAAAGGATTTGTTGGGGCTGTTGGCAATCTTGTCAGAAGAAGATCCGTGGAAGATGGAGCCGGCTTGTTTTCTGCTGCTCCAGAAGGCAGGACTCGAATCCATGGCTTCAGATGAGAAGAACTGAGATTCTAAGATTCAGGAATAACTTTCAACTGTTCAGCAGTGGAACGGACTCACCCACATTGGAGGTTTTTAAGCAGAGGTTGGGTGACCGTCTATCAGGGATGCTTTAGTTTGAGATTCCTGCATTGCATGGGGTTGGACTAGATGACCTTTAGGGGTCCCTTTCAACTCTTAAGACTCATCAGATTCTATGATTCTAAGGTCTGGCATGATGCTCTCCCTTCTGAAACACAGGGCGCCCCATCAGTGCTGCCATTCCCCCAGCTCAGATAGACACACCTGTGAAAACAGCCTCCTTCCCTTGATCTCCTGACCAGAGCGTCCTGTTCCAATTGTTTTCATTGTTAACGCTGGTTCAGTGGGTTTTCTTTATTGTACATTTTAATTACGGATGGATGCTTCTAACGTTTCGATGGAATGGTTTTATTGTGCATTTTAACCACGTGTGGATGTATTTTTGTAATAGGCTTTTTACTTTGCCTGGAAACATCATCATTCTTATTAACTGCATTTCATTCACACACACACACACACACACACATTATTGAATCATAGAATTGTAGAGTTGGAAGGGACCCCTAGGGTCATCTGGGCCAACCCCTCCTGCAATGCAGGAATCCTGCGCACAGCCGTCCCTGGGTGGGCTTCAACCACCAACCTTCTAAACATCCTCTCTCTGACATTTGAGAGAGTGAAGAGTAACCTGGCGGTCATCTAGTCCAAGCCCTTGCAATGCAGGAATCGCAGCTACAGAATCCCTGACCGATGGCCAGGCATCCTCTGTTTAAAAGCCTCTAAGGCAGTGAAGGTCCTGTGTGAGTGTCAGGAGGTGGTTGGAGATGGATCGTGGCTAACAGATTGAGGTTGAATCCTGACAAGACAGAAGTACTGTTCTTGGGGGACAGGAGGCAGGCTGGTGTGGAGGACTCCCTGGTCCTGAATGGGGTAACTGTGCCCCTGAAAGACCAGGTGCGCAGCCTGGGAGTCATTTTGGACTCACAGCTGTCCATGGAGGCGCAGGTCAATTCTGTGTCCGGGGCAGCTGTCTCCCAGCTCCTGCCCTCCTGCCTGCGGACTGTCTCGCCTGAGTGGTGCATGCTCTGGTTATCTCCCGCTTGGACTAATGCAATGCGCTCTATGTGGGGCTACCTTTGAAGGTGACCCAGAAACTACAACTAATCCAGAATGCGGCAGCTAGACTGGGGACTGGGAGCAGCTGCCGAGACCACATAACACCGGTCTTGAAAGACCTACACTAATTCCCAGTACATTTCTGAGCACAATTCAAAGTGTTGGTGCTGACCTTGAAAGCCCTAAACAGCCTCGGTCCAGTATACCTGAAGGAGCATCTCCACCCCCATCGTTCTGCCCGTACACTGAGGTCCTGTGCCAAGGGTCTTCTGGCGGTTCCCTCCCTGCGAGAAGTGAGGTTACAGGGAACCAGGCAGAGGGCCTTCTCGGTAGTGGCGCCCGCCCTGTGGAACGCCCTCCCACCAGATGTCAAAGAGAACAACAACTGCAGTGGTACCTTGGGTTAAGTACTTAATTCGTTCCGGAGCTCTGTTCTTCACCTGAAACTGTTCTTAACCTGAAGCACCACTTTAGCAAATGGGGTCTCCCGCTGCCGCTGAGTGCCGCTGCACGATTTCTGTTCTTATCCTGAAGCAAAATTCTTAACCCGAGGTAATATTTCTGGGTTAGCAGAGTCTGTAACCTGAAGCGTATGTAACCTGAGGTACCACTGTACCAGACTTTTAGAAGACATCTGAAGACAGCCCTCTTTAGGGAAGCTTTTAATGTTTAACAGGCTACTGTATTTTAATACTTTGTTGGAAGCCGCCCAGAGTAGCTGGGGGAAAATAATAAATTCTATTCTATTCTATTCTATTCTATTCTATTCTATTCTATTCTATTCTGAGGAGGGAGAGTCCATCACCTTTGGAGGAAGTCTGTTCCACGGTCAAACAGCTCTTGCTGTCAAAAAGTTCTTCCTGATGTTTACTTGGGATCTACTTTCCCATAACTTGAATCCGGGTCCTAGCCTCCGGAGCAGGAGAAAGCAAGCTTGCTCCACCCTCCAGCCCTTCAGATACTTGCTATTAATATTCCTCCAGGGGCTCCAAGTGGCACACTTGATTCTCTCCATTCACCTTTTAGCCCCACAACAACCCTTCGAGGTAGGACAGGCCGAGAGGCAGTGACTGGCCCAAGGGCAGAGCGGAGCAGGCTTCATGGTCTGGGTGGGGATTTGAAGTGTGCACCACATGGAAAGGGATGTGGCATGTGAAATAACAACAACGGCAACTTGTGGGCATCTCGGGACCGCTCAGGAGCAAAGGAGGGCCAGGGGAAGGAGGGCATGGGAAGGCTGGATTCGATCCTTTGCTTCAGAATCCCAGTTGCTGGAAAATGCAGGCCTCTTGCACTCGGATCCTGCTTGCTGGCTTCTCACAGGCATCTGCGAGAAGAGGACGAGCCCTTGGCCTGATCCAGCCACCTCGCCCAGAGCCGAGCGCTCGCTGGCGGAACCAAAGCACAGAAATGAAAGCAGAGGCGTTGCTCCTCTCTCCCCGCTTCAGTAAGTGCCTGTCGTTTTTTCGCATGCATTTCCTGCCTGGCGCTGGATCATGTCTTAATGCACTTCCTGGAGCAGGAAACACGGGTCAAGGCCGTTGCCCTATCGGATCCGGCGCCCTGCAACACACAACTGAGCGGATCCTGACCCCAGGAGCAACAGCAGCAGCAAATGAACCAAATTGCATTATGTTCTGGAATATAAAACTTCCTGCAGTGAAGAGCGTTCCTTGCAGATTGAAAGGGGACGGAGGCCTAATCCAGCCCACTGGTCGATTCAATCTGGCCCTGGTGGCAGCTTATGTCCTTGGGTAAAATTCTAAAAAAAGTTCAGCACCTTCAACTCTAAAGAAAAGAGTAAATGCGAAAAAAAGCTCAACAATTTTGGGGTAAACTTCAATCTGAAAAAAGCTCAACAGCTTTGGTCGGCCCTCACGCATGTTCAGTTCATCAAATCTGGCCCTCTTTGAAAAAAGTTTGGGCAAGGGATCCCAAACTTTTTCAGGCCAGCACCCCCTTGGTTCCATCAACTCGTCCTCAGTGGGCCCCCCCTTACCCTATTACAAAGTGTTATTCAGAATAGCGGTTTGCACGGCCCAGTAAGGACATACCCTCCATCATTTCTCAGATGAAAATAGGGACATTTCTCATTTCCCCCCTCCAACTGGTAAAGGTAAAGGTACCCCTGACCGTTAGGTCCAGTTGCAGAAAACTCTGGGGTTGCGGCGCTCATCTCGCTCTATAGGCCGAGGGAGCCGGCGTTTGTTCGCAGACGGCTTCTGGATCATGTGGCCAGCAGGACTAAGCCGCTTCTGGCGAACCAGAGCAGCGCACGGAAACGCCATTTACCTTCCCGCCAGAGCGGTACCTATTTATCTACTTGCACTGGTGTGCTTTCCAACTGCTAGGTTGGCAGGAGCAGGGACCGAGCAACGGGAACTCACCCCGTCGCGGGGATTCGAACCGCCGACCTTCTGATCGGCAAGCCCAAGAGGCTCTGTGGTTTAGACCACAGCGCCACCCGCGTCCCTCCCCCTCCATCTTACCCTCCTCCTATTTTCTGCAGAGCATTTCCTATCAGAAGAAGAGTCAGTGCCATCACCAAGGGGACACAGCACACATACCGTCTTGAGAAAACCCCTTAATCCTGATCTTATTTTAATCTTTGGTAGAATCATAGAATTGTAGAGTTGGAAGGGACCCTGAGGGTCATCTAGTCCAACCCCCTGCAATGCAGGAATCTCAGCTAAAGCATCCATGACAGATGGCCATCGAACCTCTGCACTGGGCTGGGTTTTGGCAGCGGCAGCCATGCCGCTATGAGCTGCCCAAGGGAGGAGGCTAGCCACAGCCGCTATGGAGAGGCCATGAGATGCTCCCTCGCGCCCACCGTTGTTCCTTGCGACAAGTGTTGGCTCAACCTGTTCCCAGAGCTCAGCAGCAGCAGTAGCACTGGCAGAGGAAATGGGGACATTCCGGGATCAAATCAGAAGCCAAAATGGCTTTCGTAATTCCGGGACTTTCTGGGGAAATTGGGACATTTGGAGCAGTGCCAGATTTTACATTTGGAGCAGTGCCCCCCAGAAAATTTAAAAGAAAAAAAACCCTTGATGTACATTTCCAAAATATAAGATAAAAAACAAATAGAATAAAACCTAGATACAGCAACAGTGTTTTGTGTTGTGTAGTCTCCTATGATGTAAGCAATGCCCCCATCTGCTAGCCTGCTCCCTAAAGTATCACTGGTTTGCTTCTTTCTATATATAGGGTGCCTACATTCTGCATGGACTGTTTGCATAGAGACTGGTTTTTAGAGACTAGATGATGAGTCTCTGTAAATTGTGTTTCTAAAGGAACTTTTGTTATTGCCAAATGCCAATGTGTTTGCATTATTAAGTTTGTTATGAATCAAAAATCATTTTAACTTAGAGCTTAATAATTATTTCACTACTAATATACTTCTTAATTGTATTTCACTATTAATATACTTCTTAATTGTATTTCAGTTCAGCAATTACTTTGATAAAATACATATTGTGTTATGTGCAAATGGCTTTAGATACCTATTAGGTCCATAAATTACCATCTAGCATATATATTCAACACAAAAAACAGCGACCATTTGTTGTTGACGAAGGACAGCTGGACATATAAAGGGCCCCATTACCTCCAGTAGCTTAGGGCCTCATCAAAACTAAATCCAGCCCTGATTTGGAGGGTGTGCAACCCACCAAGGAAGACAATAATGCAATAAAATTCATAGCAGTAACAATTAGTTTCACCTGTCTTCAAAATCCAATTAGAGGTTGATGGCAAGGAAAAAGATGGTGTTGAAAGAGAATTTCCTGGATGCCAAGATCCAGGTTTGGGGCACAAACTCTTTGGCGAGATGCCCCAGTGAGAAGCTGGCAAGGAGGACTTGAATGCAACAGCATTTGCTCTCCCCACCTGCAGATCCTGGCAACAGGTGGCTCACCTGTTCAACAGGTGATTGTGGACGTAGAGCAGAGCCCTTGCGAGAAGCGCCGGCTTAGAAGGTGGCTGTGTTCTGCGTCGTTTTGTGTGGCTTGCCCGGCTTGTGGAGAGATCATCTCCCCCCACCTGTAGATCTCATGATTTTGTCGATAAGATTTGGAAGCAGACAGGCAGGGGCTGAATGGCTCCAGTGTTCAGCAGCTGGAATGTCTGAGCCCTCTGGCAAAACTCTTGGTCAGCGTCCCAGCCATCAAGTTTCCACACCCTCCAAAATTTCTGCAAAAAAATCAGGATACAGTCATTCCTTGGGTTACAGCCGCTTCAGGTTGTGTTTTTTCGGGTTGCGAACTGCTGAAACCCGGAAGTACCGGAATGGATTACTTCCGGGTTTCGGCGGTCGCGCATGCACAGAAGTGCTAAATCGTGCTTTGCACATGTGCAGAAGCACCCAATCGCAACCCACGTGTGTGCAGACTCGGGTTGCGAACGCTGCAGGTTGCGAATGTGCTTCCCGCACGGATTACGTTCACAACCTGAGCATCCACTGTACCCTTAACAACAACATCATCAACAACGATTTTATTATTTATACCCTTCCCATCTGACTGGGCTGCTCCAGCCTCTCTGGGCGGCTTCCAACATAGATAAAAACATAGTAAAACGTTAAACATTTTAAATACCTTCCCTAGGTGGTTCAAAGCCTTCAGATGACTTCCAAAGGTTGTCTAGTTACTTATCTCCTTGGCTCGGGGGTTGCATAACTCCACACCCTCCCAACATTTCTCGGAAGAAAATAGGGACGTCTTAAGGGAAAACGGGACATTCCAGGATCCAGTCAGAAACTGGGACGGCTTCTGTAAATCCGGGACTGTCACTGGACAATAGGGACACTTGGAGTGTCTGCATTGGGTGTGTGTGTTTGGGTGTGTGCTCAGGAGAACATCCTCGTGAATTGTCCCCAAATCATCAACAGGGGTCAATGGAGCCGCTTGGAGTACTGTTTAATAGCTGTTCTTTAGGAGTTCTGTCTTGAACTGCACCCTTTCCCCCAGTCCCCACAACATGTTTAACTCTTCCGTTCCTCCTCCTCCTTTTTAAAAATAATTGATTTTGTTAACAACAAAAAATGTACAAACATAACCCCCCAAAAAAGAAAAGGAAAGAATCAAAAATTTGGACCGTGGAGTGTCATAGTCTGGAAAAACAAGTCCAAAGATGTAGTTCAGTTCCAAAGGCTTAATAAAGTATTAACTCATACAGGGATTCTCTTTACAAATAAGAAAGATGCGACAAAATAAATCCATTCTCCATCTGTGAGCGCCATCCTTATTGAGAATAAAGTTTCTACGGGGGTCTTAAATGAGTTTGACATTTGCATATACTGGTGGCACTGAATGACCGTGTGGCTCAAAGTTTGTTGAAGAAAGGAAATCCACCCACATGTGATATCTCTGTGTGTGATTCAACCTCTGCCTTTTCGATTCTTTTAGTGTAGGCGATACCTTTTCAAGAAGGGCAATTTGCCAGAGCCGTGAAAACCAGCAGTCCAAACGATTAGGATTAAAGGTCTTTCAAGGGTTTGTTTCTTCAGATCAGTTTCACCCATCAATCATTTTTTATTTTATTTTATTTTTAAAAAAAGGCTCTTCTGCATTTCTGGGGCCTTAGGAGACAGGAATGCCCACGCGCCGTCCTTCCTTCTGCTATGAGCTAATTGCAAAACGCTTTCTGCCGAATATTCAATCTCCCCCCCCCCCCCTTTCAAGTTCCTCATCTGCAATTTCTGCAATTGGAAAGGTCTCGTAAGCAGAAACTCCCTCACTCTTGACGGAAGCACAGCAGCCTTCAGTAAAAGGGGGCATGGATAGCTCAGACCCACTCAGACATTGCCAAAGGAGGTGAAGCCCAGAGGTTGGTGCCACAGTGCCTTTTTTTCTTAAAATAAACATTTTGGGGGAATCTTAGGATGTGCTACCCTGGGGCTCGAAGGATCTTTGGGGCGAGTTTGTTTGCACCTTTCTGTTCAACGATGGCTTTTCTTCCTGGTGGGTGTTCGGGCTGGCATGATCTTCGGACTGAAAATGTGTAAAAGAGGGCATGGGCAGGAAAATCTCAACGGCTGGGAAGCGTCTTTGACCCGCAGTTGCTCTGGGCAAATTCCTAAGGAATATCCTGGGGTTTCTCTTCTGGCGCCTTTGTTTTGGTTCGTAATATGTGGAACTTGGCAGAGTGGTAAGAGCCTTGGGTGGAGAAGGTTCACTCGCCCGCTTCTCCAGACTCTTTGCCCGAGAGAGCCACTGCCAGTCAGAGTAGGCATACTGAGCTAAACAGGCCAAAGGTTTGACTTGATATAATGCAGGTTCGTGCGTTGCCGGTTGAAAGAAAAGCTGGCTTTTTGCAGCTGATTTTGCTACCCTGGAAATTCCTTGCCTGATTCACTCACATAGGAAATACTGGATGAAATTTGTCGCAGTGTACTTTAGACAAACGGTTTACTTTAGATGAAATTTGTCGCAGGGCTCTGTTTGGGCCAGGAAGTTTGCCCCCTGCAATCCTCGTGATCTCGTGTCTTTCCTCCCACTGGGGAGCGTGACAAATATGGGACAGGCTGTCAGGCGGTGTGGAACTAGATTTTTGCAAAACTCTGCTTTGGGGAGACTCTGTTATTTGTTGTCCTCTCCCAGTGAAATTTGCTTTTTCTCTATTTTGGTTGCTTCTACATTGTGGGCATATTTTCACTTTCTGCTGCAGTGCATGTGTGTGCTCTGGAAGCCCGTCCTCCGCTGCCACCCCCCCCCCGGTGCCATCTGGCGTGTCTTAGCACACGGCACATCTCTGAATTGCGTGGGCTGTTCTGTGAACAGAAGGACAGAAGGACCATCTCCAGTCCTGTTCTCACAGGGGCCAACCAGATTCCCGTAAGCAGGATTCGAACACAGGAGCGACTCTCCCCTCCTTCAATTTCCAGCCACTGGCATTCAGACGCATTTCACCCTTTGACTTCTCCATAGTCATGGTGACTACTAGCTGTCCACTCAACTTTGAAAGCCATCTAGGTCACTTGTTGAATCCTGACAAGACAGAAGTACTGTTTTGGGGGCACAGGAGGCGGGCGGGTGTGGAGAACTCCCTGGTCCTGAATGGGGTAACTGTGCCCCTGAAGGACCAGGTGCACAGCCTGGGAGTCATTTTGGACTCACAGCTGTCCATGGAGGCGCAGGTCAATTCTGTGTCCCGGGCAGCTGTCTCCCAGCTCCTGCCCTCCTGCCTGCGGACTGTCTCGCCAGAGTGGTGCATGCTCTGGTTATCTCTCGCTTGGACTATTGTCATGTGCTCTACGTGGGGCTACCTTTGAAGGTGACCCAGAAACTACTAATCCAGAATGCGGCAGCTAGATTGGTGACTGGGAGCGACCGTCGAGACCATATAACACCGGTCTTGAAAGACCTACATTGGCTCCCAGTACGTTTCCGAGCACAATTCAAAGTGTTGGTGCTGACCTTGAAAGCCCTAAACAGCCTCGGTCTAGTAGACCTGAAGGAGCGTCTCCACCTCCATTGTTCAGCCCGGACACTGAGGTCCAGCTCCGAGGGCCTTCTGGCGGTTCCCTTGATGAGAGAAGCCAAGTTACAGGGAACCAGGCAGAGGGCCTTCTTGGTAGTGGCTCCCGCCCTGTGGAACGCCCTCCCACCAGATGTCAAAGAGAACAACAACTACCAGACTTTTAGAAGACATCTGAAGGCAGCCCTGTTTAGGGAAGCTTTTAATGTTTGATGCATTACTGTATTTTAATATTTTGTTGGAAGCCACCCAGAGTGGCTGGGGAAGCCCAGCCAGATGGGCGGGAAATAATAAATAAATAAATAAATATCCTGTGGGAGTGAGTTCCATAGGTTAACTCTCTGCTGTGTGAAGAAAGACTTTCTTTCATCTGTCCTGAATCTTCCAACATTCAGCTTCGCTGGATATCCATGAGTTCTAATGTTATTAGCGAGGGAGAAAAACGTCTCTCTCTCCACTGTGCAATGCATCACAGAGGCTAGCAGGCTTGTTGTGGGAGCCTCACGATGATCGTCCCCTGTTGTCCATCGCTAGCAGTTGGAACCAGTGCGAGATTTATGTATAAGCTTAAACAAGCTCTAGCTTAGGGCCCCACTCTCTTGGGGGCCCCTCCAAAAAATTAAAGAAAAAAACCTGGATGTACATTTCCAAAATATAAGATAAAAAACAAATGAGATAAAACCTACACATGGCAACAGTGTTTTGTGTTGTGTAGGCTCCTGTGATGTAAGTCATGGGCCCCGCCTTCTCCCCAAAATATCACTGGTTTGCTCCTTTCTATATATAGGGTGCCTACATTCTGCATGGACTGGCTGCAAGGCGACATGTGCAAATGGCTTTAGGTACCTATTAGGTCCATAAATTACAGTATAGCATATATTCAACACAAAAAACAGCGACAATTTGTTGCTCACAAAGGACAGCTGGACATAGAAAGGGCCCCTTTACCTTCAGTAGCTGAGGGCCTCATCAAACCTGAATCCGGCCCTGTTTGGGACCCAGAGGTATACTGCTCCCGCTCTGGAGGCTCCATTTGGTTAAGAGCCACTGACGTACCTTCTCTTTATTTATTTTGAAAAATGTGCCCAATCCCCCTTCATAAAAGTACTCAGAGTTGGGTTTGGCAAACTGCCCTTCTTGAAAAGATAGCTCACAAACGAAGTATATCGAAAGGACATATAATAGTGACAATTTTTAAAAATGGCATGATTTTATTTCTCAGGCAAATATTGAGGCAGGTGGTTGCTCAGTGCAACTCCCTCTTTGCCAGGCATCACTTTACAAACTTCCACCATGTGGCCTGCTCCTCACCTTTAACCTGAAAAGTCCGAGATGCTGCAACCTTTCTTCACCCCCTTTTCTGAAGTGGAATCTGCACACATTAAAAAACCATTGTGAAAATGCTTTTTTAAAAAAAGCGTTTTAAAAAAGATGTTGAATTTTCCGTAAGGCTCCCCATCGCCATCTACTGTCACATTGTATATTGCCCTGAAAACACACTTAAAATATTTTATTTGCAGCTGTATAGCTGAGTCCCAAGTCTAAGATACAGTATCCTTTTTTAGGTGAGGCAACCAGAACGGCACCCAGTATTTCAAATGCGGGGAAAACCCGGGAGCAGAACTGCTGGCATCTTTTCTCTCTCTCCCGGCAAGGCTGCTGAGCAGATTAACTCCTGAGCAACAAGCCAGCATTTTTTAACGCTGCAGCTTTCCTCCAGCGCTGCAACTTCTTGCCTCGAAAAGACTCAGCAGTCAGGGTCTGCTTGCCCCGCGTTTGCGGAAAGCGCTGGAGCTTTGTCGGGGAGAAAGGCAGTCGTGTGGACTAGGCGCTCCTGTTTGCTGTCATTGAGTTGGGCTGCTGGGCTTCCAGTTCCTTCTTGAGTTTGCTGTTTCAGCCACAGAGAGGAATCACACATGGAGCAGCTTGCGGTTAGCAAGTAGAAGAGGGAGACTCTGTTTTGCATACATTTTAAAGCCGCCTTTGGCAGCTTGGTGTTCTCCATAACACCTCCACGAGAGGTTCAGAGGGTGGCAACACGACAACGGGGCCTTTTCTGCAGTGGCTCCCCGTTCATGGGATGCTTGTCTGGTGCCTTCATTATATACATTTATGTGCCAGGAAAAACCGTTCCTCTTCAACCAGGCCTGTGACTGGTTAACGTCTGATACCCTTTTAAATGTGCAGACTGATCACAGAATCACAGAATCTTCTTCTTTGGCGATCCCTCGTAGCCGAGTAAGATTGTCTTCCATGAACACGGTTTTAACAATGAGTCCGTAAGTGACGGTGGAGGCCAATTCTGGATCCACACGTCCTTCCACAGTAGGGACATTGGTTTCCGGGCAGGAGTTGATCACAGTGTGGATTTACCAAGCATGCGTTCCTCTTAGCACGTTTCTCCCTTGCGTCCTGAGTTCGAGTGTCTTCAAAGCCCATGACACCTTTGGTCAAGGCTGTTCTCCAATTGGAGCGCTCGCAGGCCAGTGTTTCCCAATTGTCGGTGTTTATACTACATTTTTAAATATTTGCCTTGAGACAGTCTTTAAACCTCTTTTATTGACCACCAGCATTACGCTTTCCATTTTCAAGTTCGGAATGGAGTAGTTACAGAATCATAGACCACAAGTATCTTCTAGTCCAGCTCCCTGCAAATGCTGGAATCTTTTTTGCCCACCCTTGGGCTCAAGCCCATGACCCTGAGATGAAGAGTCTTGTGCTCTACCAACTGAGCTATTGTGGGAAAGGGGGATTATTGGTTTGCTTTTGCTTTTATTACGAAATTTGAGTTTCTTATATTGTAATTCCGTGTTGTGAACCACACTGAAATCTACTGGAGGGTAGCACTTGAAGCAATGGCTTCAAGTTACAAGAAACGAGATTCTAACTAAACTTAAGGAAGAACTTTCTGACAGGGAGAGCTGTTTGACAGTGGAATGGACTTTCTCGGGAGGTGATGGACTCTCCTTCCTTGGAGGTTTTTAAGCAGAGGCTGGCTGCCCATTTGTCATGGATGATCTAGCTGAGATCGGACTAGATGACCTGCTTGTCAGTTTCCCATAATGGGAATTTGTGTGGCCACGGTGAGAACATGATGCTGGACTAAAGGCCCCCGTGGCCTGATCCAGCACCCTGTTCTCTGCTTCTTATAATCATCTTTGAAGATTGTGAGATGCTGCAGGGTTCGTAGGCTGACATTCCTTTAGCCGCTTCTGGAAAAGAAGCTTCACCTGTTGGGTTGATGCCCGTTGAGGAGCAAGTGATGATCCCAAATATTTCTCCTTCTGAGACCTTGGCTGCCCAGAAACACTGTGAGGAAGAGAAGCAGACAGACACAGCTGGTGTGACGTTGTGCGTTGGATTCCCATGGCATGGCTTGCCGTGCCACTCGCTGCGCATATAGCAAGCTCAGAGACGCAAATGGGATGACAGGCCCTGGGTGGGATGGGGTACTTTGCGCATGCTCAGATAATGTACCTTCCTCCTCATTACTCAACAGCTTTCCGGGGCCGCGCCTTCTAATGTCCTGACACCACCTGGCAGATGAGCGCGTCAAATGCCACCAAGCGTATTTTTTTTCATAGAATCAGAATTGTAGCTTTGGGAGGGGACCCCCAGGGTCATCTAGTCCAACCCCCTGCAATGCAGGAAGCTGTTGCTGAACGTGCAAAAGATTGCATTTCTATCCCACGTTTCTTTCTTTACATTGCTCAAGGTGGCTGACATGGGCTTACCCCCCGCTCCTTATTTAATCTCTGGCTCAGGAGACCTGGGTTCGAATCCGCACCTAGCCAGGAAGCTCGGTGAGTGACATTCGGCCAGCCACTCTCTGCCTGCCTTACCTCACAGGATTGTTTTGGGAATTGAGGTGCAGTACAGGGGCTATGAATTATAATTATTACTATTGTTATTCAGCGTGCATACCAAAATGGCTACAGCTGTACAGTTATTTTAGGACAGTGTGGTGTAGTGGTTAGAGTGCCAGTCTGGGATCTGGGAGACCAGGGTTCAAATCCGCTCCCCACTCAGCCATGATGCTCATTGGGTGACCTTGAGGGGTGGCGGCTGTCACTCACTCTCAGTGTACCCTACCTCACAGGGTTGCTGTGGGGATACATGACTAAGTGGGGAAGTACCATCTACTGGCCGTACTCTTGACATGCCCTGGAGGCCTCTGCGGATGCCCAGGGCTGTCCTGCCCTTGCTGGGGACCAAGATGCGGTCCTTCTGTATTTGATGCTCACCCCCTGAAATGTTCTCTCTGATGTTCTCTCTCTCTCTCTCTGCTTATTTGCTCCACACTCCCTCGCTTTAGATATTGGGGAAACCATTAGCTTAACAGCGTGGGAAGAACTATGGAGAAAGTACTGGAAATTTACAGCCTGTGAAGTATTGAAGGAAAACCTAATCAAGATGTTTTATAGATGGTACTTAACACCTACCAAAATAGCTAAAATGTATAAGACGAAAACAAATCTGTGCTGGAGATGTGGTAAAACAGAGGGGAGACTTATACATGTTCGGTGTGAAAAAAATCAAAAGCTTCTGGAACATAGTATATGACGGGCTTAAAAAAATGTTTAAGTATAACTTTATGAAAAGTACAGAAGCTTTTCTACTAGGGATAACGGACACAGGTATAGCAAGAGAAGATCAGAAAATATTCCTCTATGCCACAGGAGCAGCAAGGATCCTAATTGCCAAAAACTGGAAAAAAGAAACTGTGCCAACAAAAAAGGGAATGGCAAGACAAACTGTTAGAGTATATTGAACGGGCTAGATTAACAGAGGCGATGAGAGATCACACCAGACAAGAGTTTCAAAAAGCATGGGGGAAATGCAGAGAATACTTCACAAAACAGTGCCCTAAAATACATACCTGGACTTGTTTTGATTAATGTCTGCAGGAGACTTTGTGGATATCTAAGTTATAATTAGAAAATTCTTAATAATTATTCATAAAGGAAACAGTTTATAAGAAGTAAATAAGGAGGCCAAGTACAAGATAAAGGAAGTATTTTATTTGGTTGTTTGTACAGTGGTACCTCGGGTTACAGATGCTTCAGGTTACAGACGCTTCAGGTTACAGGCTCCGCTAACACAGAAATAGTACCTCGGGTTAAGAACTTTGCTTCAGGATGAGAACAGAAATTGTGCGGTGGCGGCAGCAGGAGGCCCCATTAGCTAAAGTGGTGCTTCAGGTTAAGAACAGTTTCAGGTTAAGAACGGACCTCCAGAACGAATTAAGTTCTTAACCTGAGGTACCACTGTATTGTTGTATGTTATGCTCACGTTTAATGAGGCTGGATTTCTGTATTGTGTTATGTTCTTGTTCTTCTTCTTCTTCTCCTCTAGAAGGGATGCTGCAAGAATTTCAAAGTCTCTTACAAAAGCCGTTAATGCCCGTTGCCTAATCCTGGGCAGGAATGCATTTTGCAAGGACTTGGCGGGGATTTGTGACTGGGGTAGGGACGCCAGTCATGGCTAAGGCAGGGAGAGGAAGAAGAGGAGGAAAAGGCTGGATCTCTCTCCCCCCCCTTTCTTTCTTTCTTTCTTTCTTTCTTTCTTTCTTTCTTTCTCTGCAGCTTTTGTGGGGCCCTGTAATGCAGTTGGTCTTTGGGAGACCAGAGGGAAATGCAATCTAAAAAACACACGACACAAAAGGAAAATGGATTGTCAGGGAGAAGGAAATAAGAAAACTCAGGCGCAAGCTCATAGTCGTTAAAGGTAAAGGTACCCCTGACCGTAAGGTCCAGTTGTGGCCGACTCTGGGGTTGCGGCGCTCATCTCGCTTTAATGGCCGAGGGAGCCGGCGTACAGCTTCCAAGTCATGTGGCCAGCATGACTAAGCCGCTTCTGGCAAACCAGAGCAGCGCACGGAAACGCCGGTTACCTTCCCGCTGGAGCGGTACCTATTTATCTACTTGCACTTTGAGGTGCTTTCGAACTGCTAGGCTGGCAGGAGCAGGGACCGAGCAATGGGAGTTCACCCCATCGCAGGGATTCGAACTGCCAACCTTCTGATCAGCAAGTCCTAGGCTCTGTGGTTTAACCCACAGCGCCACCCATGTAGTCGTTAGCATACCCTTTGAATACTTATTTAGGTCACGATGACTGCAGTCTTATCACACGTTTACCCGGGAGTAAGTCTCGTTGAGCTGAATGGCTCCCGCTTCTGAGCGGGGATGTAAGGATTGTTTGTGCGTATAAAGTTTGTGCTGTGAACTGCAATTGCACAAAAATCATGGAGTGCCTGGGGTTACGTTTGCTTTCTGTTGCTGCGTTAAAACACCAATCTCAAACGACCATAAGCTCCCTTTGATAATGTAGATGGTTTCACAATCTTATCATGACCGTTTCTGCAACTTGAGTGCTTCTGAGCAGTAAAAGATGCAGATTTTGCACACGCGGAGATGGGCTTGTGGCTGTGACTCACCCTGTGTGTGTTCCCCGGACTGTCCCGGGTCCTTGGGTGACGTACGAGGAGTGTGAGAAGCAGAGGAAGAAGGAGCCCAGGGTGATGCAAGAACGACACAGCCCTTGCCAGGACTGTGGCGAGTAGAGACCCCGTGATGGTGAGCCATCCGTTCCGCTGACATCGTCCTGGGACTCTCTGGCGTGATGTGCAAATTGGAAGACGGTGGTCTGTGATCAACGAACAAACTGAAATTTGAAAATATGGGTGGGAACGGATATTGATAAGAAGGATCAGAAATTGTTCCTATACGCAACAACAGCGGTGAGGTTACTGTTGGCTCAGGTGTGGAAGCAACAACAATTGCCACCAGTAGAAGAGTGGAAGTACAAGGTCATGGAATATGCGGAAATAGCCAAATTAACGGGGGAATTTTGACAACAGGGCAATGAAACATTTCAAAAAGAATGGGAAAAGCATCATCTGCCATGGATGCTTGAGTTGTGATTCCTGCAGTGCAGCGGGTTGGACTGGATGACCCCTGAGGTCCCTTCAAACTCTATGATTCTGTGAACCCATTGGTTCAGGTCCTCCCCTCTGGAGCAGCAGAAAACAAGCTTGCCAGCACATCACTCTGATGTTCAGCTGCCCGTATGCTCTTGGGCCAGGTTCAAATTTCTTCTATTATTATTTTATTTTATTATTTATTATTTTACAAAGCCCTTAACAACTTGGGTCCAGGATCTCTCAGGGACTGCCTGATCCCTTATATCCTTGCCCTCTCGCTGGGGTGTCTACTGAAAACTCAAAAATAGGGTCTGATCTGACGAGAAGGGTTAAAAACATTACTAAGCTGGAGTTACCACGAGCAAGAGACATTGTCAAGCTGGAGTTATCACGAGGAGATAAGGGAAATTACAGTTATAAGTATGAAGAAGAGCTGCGGAAGGGCCATGGAAGTGACTTGAGGGCTTCGGACATAAGGGTACCGGGTTAATAAGGACTGACAAATCCCGGAGCCAGGAGAAAGGGACGTTGGATAAAGATTGGACTTGTTTATATCTCTCTTTCTCTTTTTTTTATTATTAGAATGTTTTACAAAGTTGATGAATGATAGAAAAATGTTGGAAGAAATTACCTGGCTTTAGTAAAGATGCATAAAGAATTATGAAAGAATATTATGATCACAAGAAGCTGGTAAGGTTAAGACTTAAGTTTTAAACTTTAAGGTTTATTTTATTATAGAAAGATAGGATTAAATTAGTCGAGGGTAATGTAATGATAGAATTTTATGAAACATGGGGAAAGGATTTGCTGGGATAATTGATAACTGGAATACAAAGGAAGGGAGGAGGAGGAGGTCTAAGAAAGAAGGTAATGACAGTTAAGGGTCTGAAAATAATGAACTTGTTTTGTTTTTTGTTTCCCCCCCCCCTGTATTTTCTATCTTTTTGTATTTTTATTTTTTGTACTTTTACTCTTTGTTTTTGTGTAATTTTTGTATCCTTTGAAAATTTTAATAAATATCATTAAAAAACAACAACAAAAAAACTCAAAAATAAATACCGGTAAATCCAACAGGCATTTTAAATGCATTCTGATTTTACAGTTTTAACTGATATCGGTTTATTTGTTGTTTAGTTGTTTAGTTGTGTCTGACTCTTCGTGACCCCCTGGACCAGAGCACGCCAGGCACTCCTGTCTTCCACTGCCTCCCACACTTTGGTCAAACTCATGTTCGTAGCTTCGAGAACACTGTCCAACCATCTCGTCCTCCGTCGTCCCCTTCTCCTTGGGCACTCCATCTTTCCCAACAGGGAGTCTTCTCTTCTCATGAGGTGGCCAAAGTCTTGGAGCCTCAGCTTTAGGATCTGTCCTTCCAGTGAGCACTCAGGGCTGATTTCCTTCAGAATGGATCGCTTTGATCTTCTTGCAGTCCATGGGACTCTCAAGAGTCTCCTCCAGCACCAGAATTCAAAAGCATCCATTCTTCGGCGATCAGCCTTCTTGATGGTCCAGCTCTCCCTTCTGTACATCACTATTGGGAAAACCAGAGCTTTAACTATACGGACCTTTGTCGGCAAGGTGATGTCTCTGCTTTTTAAGATGCTATCGGTTTATTACTCAGCGCCTAAAAGCCACAGATGTGATGCTGCTGCAAAAATGGAGAGTGCAGTTCTTTGATGCAGTAGCAAGTTGAAGTATTTCTGGTAGATTTTCGAAGGGGCCTGAGGCAATTTCAGGTCCTGCTCTTTAAATGGAGGGCAGTATACAAATTTAATAACGTTGGACAAACTTGGAAGCCTGATTTTATGTACTAATTAGTTTTAAATTTCTACTGTCCTTCAAGCTGAGCAGCAGGAGCCAAACACCTGCAGTTGGTTCTGTACCTTAATGTACCCTTGAGCCTCTGCGCTTAATACCTTTTTAACGAAGCTTTCCTTTTTTTTATAGAATAAACTTACCTTGGAACTAAATTTAGCCGCGGCTAATGAGGGTTTAACAGCTACAGGAGTGTTGAAAAGATGCTAGGTCATTTTCTCCCTCCAACAGCGCCATGTCCTTGTTTGAGTTTTCCATGTAGAATCATAGAGATGTACAGCTGGAAAGGGAACCTCAGGGGCCATCTAGTCCAGCCCCCTGCAATGCAGGAACCGCGGCTCAAGCGGAGACTGAACGAGGGTCCAGTCGGAGGTGGAGCAGTTCCTCTTGGTTGGCTCAGCTGTTCTGCTTCCGCTAGTAACTTCTGGGAGAAGGCGTTTCCTGGGAGAGGACGGGGGTTTGGAGTGTGTGTGTGTGTTTTTCAAAGTGAAGTGTTCTGCTCTGGAAAGGCTGCTGGATTTCTCCTAGAGCGGTTTAGCGTTGGGAAAGAATCTCTAGCCGCAAAGCAGCATGACGGGCCGTCGGTATGTGAACGTTTTCAGGAAGCTTAAATTAGCTGAGTTGGGCTATTTTTACCCGTTTCTTGTTTACCAACAACCCAGAGAGAAAAGTCAGCCTTGCGATGCGATCCGGGCCGGGTGATCTCCTTCCCTTTTCCAGTTTTACTAGACTGGGGCAAACTGCAGCCCTTGCTTTCTGGAAACCGCAGGAAGGGAGAGGGCTCCTGTGTTCGAATCCTGCTCACCAGTTTCCCACAGGCATCAGGTCAGCCCCAGTGAGAGGAGGGTGCCATTGGCTCGATCCAGCCAGCTCTTCCTAGTTTCTGATATTCTGGGTGTTGGGAGATTCAGGAGGGGTAAAAGAAAGCCCTTCTTTGTGTAGCTCGTTGTTAAACTGTGGAACTCCCTCCCACAAGGGGCAAGGACGGGCAGAAACCCAGATGGCAGCTTCCAGGAAGAGAGAGCCCACGATTGATGGTCGCTAGCCATGGTCAGAGGCAATGATGCTTCTGAACAGGAGGGCAGAGAATTGCCCTTGTGCTCGGATCCTGCGTGCAGGTTTCACACAAGAAGACCAGGACGCCAGGCTGGATGGGCCATTGGCCACTGGGTCTAGTAGCCCTCAAGAGCCCTCTCCTGCATGCATTTGTCGAATCCTCTTCTAAAGCCTTCTATTGCAGCCATCACTGTGGAAGGGAGTTCCGTAGGTTAATCATGCGCCGTGGTGCCCAAATTCTGTGTATTACCGTATTTTTTGCACCATAACACTCACTTTTTTCCTCCTAGAAAGTAAGGGGAAATGTCTGTGCGTGTTATGGAGCGAATGCCTGCGGGTGCCGGGGGGGATCTGCTGCAGTCGTGAGCAGAGGATCCATGGTTCCCCTTCCTTCCCTCCTCCGTGGTTACAAAGCATGGATCCACATGGATCCTCAGGATTTTTGCATTGGGCTACTCCAAACTCACTGTCAGATCACATGTCTGTGGCCGCAGCATGAACCACAAAAATCATATATCCACTATTTCGTTTAGAATATTTTTTTTCTTGTTTTCCTCCCCTAAAAACTATGTGTGTGTTATGGTCTGGTGCGTGTTATAGAGCGAAAAATACGGTAGTTCAGCAAAGTGATGAGCAGTCCAAATGGACGTCTCTGTTGAATAACACACAGTCCCCAAACCATAAAGCAGTAGAATTCTAGAATTGTAGAGTTGGAAGGGAACCCTAACGATCATCTAGACCTTCCCCTTGCAGTGCAGGAATCTAACCAGCTGAGTATGTTTTGGACGGTGTCAGGGCCGGATTTAGGTTTGATGAGGCCCTAAGCTACTGGAGGTAATGGGGCCCTTTATATGTCCGCCTTTCCTTTGTCAACAACAAATGGTCGCTGTTTTTTGTGTTGAATATACGCTAGATGGTAATTTATGGACCTAACAGGTATCTCGAGCCATTAGCACATAGCACAATATGTATTTTATCAACGTAATTGTTGAACTGAAATACATTTAAGAAGTATATTAATAGTGAGATACAATTAAGAAGAAGTATATTAATAGTGAAATAATTATTAAGCTCTAACTTAAAATGATTTTTGATTCATAACAAACTTAATAATGCAAACACATTGGCATTTGGCAATAACAAAAGTTCCTTTAGAAACACAGTTAACAGACACTCATAATCTAGTCTCTAAAAACCAGTCTCTGTGCAACCAGTCCATGCAGAATGTAGGCACCCTATATATAGAAAGGAGAAAACCAGTGATATTTTAGGAAGCAGGCTAGCAGGCGGGGCCCATGACTTACATCCTAGGAGCCTACACAACACAAAACACTGTTGCTGTATGTAGATTTTATTTTATTTGTTTTTCATCTTATATTTTGGAAATGTACACCCAGTTTTTTCCCCTTTAATTTTTTTTGGGGAGGCCCAAGAGATTGGGGCCCTAAGCTATAGCTTGTTTAGCTTATACGTCGATCCGGCACTAGACGGTGTACTAGCTGGAACCCACGGGAGTTTGTAGCGTAAAATAATCTGGAGGGGGCAACAGGTTGGCGAAGGAGCACACAGAGGCCGGACCTTTGCCCTTAGCTCCCTTTCTGCATCAGTTGAGGTTTGCTGGTTTCGGTCGCAAAGGTCATTTTTGAAGAGGCTTGGCGATGCCTCCCTCCTTTGAAAAGCGCTTTGTGACGTCGTCGGGTTGCATCCTGGCTGCTAGCTCCTGTCAACGTCCTGCACGGGCAGGCAGGTGCCTGTGGCGACGGCCGAGGGAGAGGGAGCAAGTTGTGAGTCACCGAATTGTGACTGTGATGGGCAGCCGTTTCTTTTAGCGTTCCTTTTTTTAGCTGCAGGAAACTCCTTCCGCCCCCACATCCGGCAACTGTTTTGCAACTCCAGCGCCTCTGGGAGAGTGTCGCAGGAGAGGGTGCTGCCCTCGTGTTTTCGTGGCTACCCTTTCTTAGCTTGCACCTCGCCTCTTGCCCTAGAGGGCTCGGCCGTTCAGATTTAGCCTTCCAGACAAGAGGATTTAGTTGCAGGAGTGCAAAATTTTGCTAAAGGGCTTTTCAAAAGGCCTCGTGGTGCATTGCAATCACTAGAGAATTATTTGTCGGTTTTGCAAATATCACTCGCGTAAGCAAGCAAGCAAATGACGGTAATATAGTCATACCTCGGGTTACAGACGCTTCAGGTTGCGTTTTTTCGGGTTATGGACCGCTGAAACCTGGAAGTACTGGAATGGGTTGCTTCCGGGTTTCGGCGGTCGTGCATGCGCAGAACCGCTAAATCGCGCTTTGCACATGTGCAGAAGCACTGAATCGTAACCCGCACATGCGCAGACATGCTGCTGCGGGATGCAGATTCTGTGGGTTGCGAATGTGCATCGTGCATGGATCATGTTCGCAACCTGAGCGTCCACTGTATATTGAATAAGGAAATTGTATTGTCTTTTAGCAGCAAATAATAAATACGAGACCATATAACACTGGTCCTGAAAGATCTACATTGGCTCGCAGTACGTTTCCAAGCACAATTCAAAGTGTTGGTGCTGACCTTGAAAGCCCTAAACGGCCTCAGCCCAGTACACCTGAAGGAGCGTCTCCACCCCCATCATTCTGCCTGGACGTTGAGGTCCAGCTCCGAGGGCCTTCTGGTGATTCTCTCCCTGCGAGAAGTGAGGTGACAGGGAACCAGGCAGAGGGCCTTCTCGGTGGTGGCGCCTGCCCGGTGGAACACCCTCCCCCTGATGGGCTGCCTTTCTCCCTCTCCGGGGAAAAGCCCCCAAGCGCCGCACACACGCTCCGTGCAGCTCTTTAAAAGGAGAGCTGAGCAGAGCCTGGGATGCATATTTTCATATAATTCTCTCTCAATAAAATGCAATCTGTAAATTTCAAATTTACTTTCCATAATTTTATCCAATCCTCAAATTGTACGTTACGGCCTGTGTCTAAAGAAAAGGACACATTCTACTCATGCAAAAACACGGTGATTCCCGGACAATCCGCAGGCCGGATTGGAAAGGCGATTGGGCCTTATCCGGCCCACGGGCCTTAGGTTGCCTACCCCTGAGGGTTGATCCTTGAGTCCGACTGGTGGCCAGGCCTGGTGTGGAAATAAAATAGAAGATCCCATGTGCCAGCCGTTGCTGTTCATATGATACACTTTCCGGTCATGGGAGGTACCTTGGTTTATATACGCTTCAGGTTGCAGACTCCGCTAACCTAGAAATAGTACCCCGGGTTAAGAACTTTGCTTCAGGATGAGAACAGAAATCACGTGGCGGTGGCAGGAGACCCCATTAGCTAAAGTGGTACCTCGTTAAGAACAGTTTCAGGTGAAGAACGGACCTCCAAAACGAATTAATCCTAGGTACCACTGCACTCTGAAAATTTTTTATTCCAAAAATAAAACCTTCATCTGGTTGTAAATATTAAGTTGATACCAGCAAGAATGAGTCTTTCTGTGAAAAAACGATTTACCGTATTTTTCGCCCTATAGGACGCACTTTTTCCCCTCCAAAAATGAAGGGGAACTGTGTGTGCGTCCTATGGGGCGAATGCAGGCTTCGCTGAAGGAACGCCGCCATCCCGGAACGCCGCCATCCCGCTGTCTCCTGATGTGGTTTGGAGGCTGATGGCGGGGAGACGCGTGCTTCTCCCCGCCGCCAGCCCCCGCAGCTCGCCTTCCCGCTGTCCCCGGACCTGGTCTGAAGGCTGGCAGCTGGGAGAAGAGCACTTCTCCCCGCTGCCGGCCCCACAAGCGCCGGGGGGGGGGGGAATAATTTTTTTCCTTTATTTCCCCCCCAAAAAACTTGGTGCGTCCTCTGGGCCGGTGCGTCCTATGGGGCGAAAAATGCGGTAAATCAAGTCTTACTGACATGATTTAAATCGTGATTTAAATTGATTTGATTTAAATCAAATCCGCCCAGCTTGAAGGTGACTTTGCTGTGCTCTGTCTGATTGGCAGATCCCGCAGATCATCGGCTCTCTGTTTGTGCATCTGGTGCTAACGTGACAAAGCATTTTGAACCACACAAAGGTCCCATTGTTCACCATCAGGGCTTTCCCCAGATTGCAGGTGAGCATTCAATAAGCAGAAACACCAAACCACTCGCACAAGCTCTTGGTTGGGTCTGTGGATCAGGACCACAGAGGGGTGGGAAGGAGACCTTGCTAATGCTGTAAACTGTGCCTCTCCAATCATGGAATCCTCGCATTGTCACTTCAAAGCTTGCAGGCTTCAAAGTTTTCACACATCCCTGTCTTGAATCCTGGCAGTAAAATCTCTGAGAAAGTAGAAATTTCTAGTTGACTGAAATTTGCTGTGTGTGGGCCCTGCAAAAATTCAGGGTTATTGTTCATGCTTCTTGGAGAGGACTGGAGAGTCCAGCATGGGAATGGAACAGGAGATGACTTGCCGTTCCTATGCTCATCATCATCATAATTTATTATTTGTACCCCGTCCATCTGGCGGCTTCCAACAGAATATTAAAAATACATTAAAATGGCACACATTAAAAACTTCCCTAAACAGGGCTGCCTTCAGATGTCTTCTAAATGTCAGGTAGTTGTTTATCTCTTTGACATCTGGTGGGAGGGCGTTCCACAGGGCGGGTGTCACTACCGAGAGGGCCCTCTGCCTGGTTCCCTGTAACTTGGCTTCTCGCAGTGAGGGAACCTCCAGAAGGCCCTCAGAGCTGGACCTCAGTGTCCGGGCTGAATGATGGGGGTGGAGATGCTCCTTCAGGTATACTGGGCCTTTGAGGCCGTTTAGGGCTTTAAAGGTCAGCACCAACACTTTGAATTGTGCTTGGAAACGTACTGGGAGCCAATGCAGATCTCTCAGGACCGGTGTTATGTGGTCCCAGCGGCCACTCCCAGTCCCCAGTCTAGCTGCTGCATTCTGGATTAATTGCAGTTTCCAAGTCACCTTCAAAGGTAGCCCCACATAGAGCGCATGGCAGTAGTCCAAGCGGGAGATAACCAGAGCATGCACCAATCTGGCGAGATCAGCGTTCGAGTCTCCTAATCTGCTCACTGGGATTATGATGGGCTAGACCTGGGGATGCTTTGACGTTTCGCTATTGTTTGGGATAATTGCCTCCAGTTCAGAAGGTGTGGACAGAGTGGGAGCCAAGCCAGGCGTTCTGTCCTAGGAGAAGGCTTTCTCAGTCGCCTTATCTTTGCTTGTTGATCTGAGCAAAAGGTGTATGGGAAGGGAGAGTGGTGCTTGAGTCCTCCATTGTTCTTTGCAGTGTTTTCACGGTAGTTCACCTGAAGCACTTCAAGCAACCACTTCCTTGAACAGCAATATTTGGACTTAAATCCAAAGACACAGAAATAAAAGGAGAGTGAGCGAAGGAATTCAGGTGGGCCTTTCCCTCCTCCCTCCTTTTTTTCTTTGATGGTGTTCTGGTTTCAGACTAGGTGCTAAAATGGCAAAGCCCAGAGTGGCTGGGCCAACCCAGCCAGATGGGTGGGGTATGTATTGTAATAAACGAAAATCTGCCCTTATTCCCTTATGGGGGACACAAGAGCCCTTATAGAGTCCTTTGCAGGTTCTCCATCGGTCGGAGAAAAGAACAGAGGCCAACCAGAGAATATTGAGAAGCAAAGCAGCTAGTAAGCCTGATCTTTATTGATCTGTTGCAACAGGGTGCTCCCCTCACACTCAGGAAAGGAGGAGGAACCCCGAACAAAGGTGTGCCTGCCCTTATATAGACATTTTAAATTGCCTGCCCTGGAGTCCAAGACCGCCCCCCAGATACATCATACCTACATCACAGAAAGGGCGGTCTACAGCAGAAATCTGAGTGCGTTGTTTACCTCCTGTCTGGCAGGTTACTTGTTTAATGGTCACTTGATTGGATACCCTGGGGAGCCTGGCCAGTCTTTTGTAATGACAAATACTTAGTTCCTGAGCTCACAGGCTCACCCTGTTCACACACAGACATACCCTTAAGACAGGGTTTGTGAATGAAAAGACAATGAGGAGGCTTTTCCATTTTCCTTTGACCTTGCAGAGAAAACATTTGCCCAGTTTGGGAGCTAAAATGGCTCCAGGGCTGCCCTCCTGTGCTGCCTCAGACATGTGGCCCATATATTTATGTACGTGTTTGCCTGGCACATCCATGAACCTTTATTATTTATATAAGAAAGACCTTAATTTTTTTTATTTCAGTATGCATGCATGCATGCATGTATGTATGTATAAACAAACAAACAAACAAAGAACAAATAAAATTTTGCTGGCTTGCTTGCAGTAGTGTTTGTATTTGGAATTAAAAGCTGAAACATGCCTCTCATCAGCTTTAGCCTTTGCTGAACGAATGCCCCATTTGTCTTCACAAGTTAAGCCGGTGCATATTTAGTCAAAAGTTCACCTCACTGAATTCACCGGGGTTTGCTCACAGGCAGCCCTGAGCAGGATTGGCGTTTAAGGTGCCGTTGAAAGGCGGGTGGCTTTAAAAGAGGATTCAAAGACAGTGGATAGCTCAGTTGACGAGAGCGTGGTGCTGGCAATGCCAAGGTCGCAGGTTCGATCCCCGCATGGGGCAGCTGCGTTGTAGGGGGTTGGGCTAGATGACCGTTGAGGGTCCCTGTCAATTCTACAAGTCCATGATTTTATCTCTTTCCCTTGCTTCCTTCCCCAGGTGCAGACGCCCTTTGGGGTCCAGCGAAGATAGAGGAGCTGGAGGGATGAAGTGAGGCCTCAGCAGGTGCCCCCTCCGGTGCCATGGCGGACGGGGCCTCGCTCCCCATGGGCGACTGGCTCCGTGCCCTCCATCTGGAGCAGTACGCTGAGAACTTTGAGCGGAACGAGCTGTGGTGCGTCTCGGACTGCCAGCACCTGTCGGATGAGGCCCTGACCCGCCTGGGCATCCTTCTCCCGGGGCACCGCCGGCGCATCCTCTCTGGGCTCCTGAAGGCCTTCACGGAGGCGCTGCCCGTCATGGACGCCCCCAAGCTGCCCCCCAGGAGGCCGGTTCCCATGAAACGCAACATCTTCCGTGCTGGCGCTGCGACCGCGGCTTCCTCCACGGAGCAGGAGGCTGGGAGCGACTCGCCGACAGAAGCATCGCCTCCTCGCCGGGAGCTGGAGGCAGCTCCCACGCCGCCGCCCATCCCTCCCCGGACGAGCTGTCACCCGCCGCTGAAGTTTTCCTCTACTGCTGCGTCCGAACTTCCCGCAGGCCCTTCTCTTTTGGAGTTTACGTCGCCGGCAAGAGGCAGGCTCAGCCCGGACGCTGCGGCTGCGGAAGAGACAGGGAACCCTCCCCTGCCCCCTCTGCCTGCCAAGCGCCACCATCTGGAGGGCAAGCCCCCCGCCCAAAAGGCCCCTCCGGTGCCCAGCCGCCCTCCCACGCTGCCCCCCAGGGGCCCACCCCAGAAAGCAGTGGCCAGGTGAGTCCGAAAGATGCAAAGGTGTTGGGCAGGGGGCGTTCCTGGGTGAGGGGACGGTCACTTTCTTCCCACTGGACTGAGCCACTGCAGTGTAGTGGTTAGAGTGTCGGTCTGTGACTTGGGAGACCAGGGTTCGAATCTCCTCTCAGCCTTGTTGCTCGCTGGGTGACCCTGGGGCGGGTGCTGAACCGGCGTTCGAAATTTGACAGGCGCATTTTGAACCTGGCTATCGGCCACTTGTAACCAGGTGAAGATGCCCAGGCGCCAGGATGGCACCTGAGGTCACTGTAATAAACGAAAATCTGCCCTTATTCAAATATGAGGTACCCAAGAGCCCTTATAGAGTCCTTTGTAGGTTCTCCATCGGTCGGAGAAAAGAACAGAGGCCAACCAGAGAATATTGAGAAGCAAAGCAGCTAGAAAGCCTGATCTTTATTGATCTGTTGCAACAGGGTGCACCCCTCACACGCAAGAGAAGGAGGAGGAACCCGAACAAAGGTGTGCCCGCCCATATATAGACTTTTAAAATTGCCCACCCTGGAGTCCAAGACCACCCCCAGACACATCATACCTACATCACAGAAAGGGCGGTCTACAACAGAAATCTGAGTGCCTTGTTTATCTCCTGTTCGGCAGGTTACCTGTTACTGCTCACTTGATTGGATACCCTGGGAAGCCTGGCCAGTCTTTTGTAATGATAAATACTTCGTTCCTGAGCCAGGCCACAGGCTCACACCCTATTCATACACAGACATACCCTTAAGACAGGATTTGTGAAGGAAAAGACAATGGGGAGGCTTTTCCATTTTCCTTTGACCTTGCAGAGAAAACATTCGGTTAGTTTGGGAGTCAAAAATGGTTTCAGGGCTGTTTTCCTGTGCTGCTTCAGACATGTGGTTTATATATTTATGTACGTTTGCTTGGTACATTTATTATATATATAAGACCTTAATTTTTTTATTTCACCACCATTGCGAGGTGCCTGCCTGGGGAATCCTTGGAGTTGCCTGTTTTCACGCAGAAATCTCACATCCTGTAGCTATTTTATCTGCGCAGTCAGAACGGATTTCAGGAACCAAAAAGTTGCATCGAAAAAGATGACTTCCGAGCCGCCTGGCCCCCAAATGGCAACTGGGCATTTTGTTTTGGCGACTGTAACCCAGGGTTAAGGGGCCATTTGGTACCTAGCCTTTATATCTGAATTTGTAACACTGAGTTGAACCTACCCTGCAGGGTTTTTATGGGGTTAAATAAGGAGGGAGAGAAGAACCATGCGGAAAGGCGGCGCAGCCTTCTGGGAGACAAAAAACAGCAAAGGGTCTGGTGGCCTGATTATGATGGCATTGTCTGGGCAAGCAGGCTTTAAAAAGGGCTAGCGTTTAAGGCGAACTTCTGCAACCTGGTGCCCTTCAGGTGGTTGGACTACATCTCCCATCAGCTCCAGTTAACTTTCTCGCCCTGATCTGGCCACAGTGATCCATGCGACAGTCACCTCCAGGCTTGATGATTGTAACTCGCTCTACGCGGGGCTGCCCTTGAAGCTGACCCAGAAACTCCAGCGGGTGCAGAATACCGTGGCGAGGCTCTTTGCCGCGGGATCACATTCATTCAGTGCTTTACCAACTGCACTGGCTCCCAGTGGAGTACGGGGTCAGGTTTAAGGTGCTGGTTTTGACCTTTAAAGCCCTATGCGGCCTAGGACCCTTGTACCTACGGGACCGCCTCTCCTGGTCTGCCCCGTGGAGGACCTTAAGGTCCACAAATGACAACACTTTGGAGGTCCTAAGTCACAAGGCGGTTAGATTGGTCTCAACTAGGGCCAGGGCCTTTTCAGCACTGGCCCCGACTTGTGGAACGCAATGTGTGAGAGACCAGGGCCCTGCAGGACTTGACATCTTTCCGCAGGGCCTGCAAGACGGAGCTGTTCTGCCTGGCCTTTGGTTTGGACTCAGTCTGACCCTTATGTTTCCCTCCTCTTACGGTTTTGATCTATGGGCTACTTTTAAAATGAGGCTGCATTTTAAATTGTATTTTAACCCGTATTTTAAATTGTTTCCCCCCTTTTTCTTTCTTTTTTCCTCCTGTTATGTTTTTATTGTAATTTTACTGGTGTTAGCCGCCCTGAGCCCGGCTCTGACCAGGGAGGGCGGGGTATAATTAAAATTTATTATTATTATTGTTGGAGTTGGGGATGGGGCAAGGGGCTTTTAAGGACAGGCAGAAGAAAGGACTTCTTTGCACAGCGCATGAGCTGTGGAACTCCCTGCCACAGGAGGCAGGGATGCCACCAACATGGGTGGCTTTGATAAAGGATTGGACAAATTGGAGGAGGAGAGGGCTGTCCATGGATCATGGCCACAATGGCTCTGTTCTCCCTCCACGGTCAGAGGCAGAAATGCTTCCGAATGCCAGTTTCCAGAAACCACAGGATATGACAGGGCTCTTCTGCTCGGATCCTGCGTTTGGGCTTCCCGTGAGACCAGGTTGGCCAGGTGAGGTGAAACTTGAATTCCTACCTGGGCTGCAGTTTGCTTTCTGAGCTGCTGCTGTGGTTGTTGTTTAGTCGTTTAGTCGTTTCCGACTCTTCGTGACCCCATGGACCAGAACACACCAGGCACTTCTGTCCTCCACTGCCTCCCGCAGTTTGGTCAAACTCATGCTGGTAGCTTCAAGAAAACTGTCCCACCATCTCGTCCTCTGCTGTCCCCTTCTCCTTGTGCCCTCCATCTTTCCCAGCATCAGGGTCTTTTCCAGGGAGTCTTCTCTTCTCATGAGGTGGCCAAAGTCTTGGAGCCTCAGCTTCAGGATCTGTCCTTCCAGTGAGCACTCAGGGCTGATTTCCTTCAGAATGGATTGGTTTGATCTTCTTGCAGTCCATGGGACTCTCAAGAGTCTCCTCCAGGACCAGAATTTAAAAGCATCAATTCTTCGGCGATCAGCCTTCTTTATGGTCCAGCTCTCGCTTCCATACATCACTACTGGGAAAACCATGGCTTTAACTATACGGACCTTTGTCAGCAAGGTGATGTCTCTGCTTTTTAAGATGCTGTCTAGGTTTGCCATTGCCTTTCTCCCAAGAAGCAGGCGTCTTTTAATTTCGTGACTGCTGTCACCATCTGCAGTGATCATGGAGCCCAAGAAAGTAAAATCTCTCACTGTCTCCATTTCTTCCCCTTCTATTTGCCAGGAGGTGATGGGACCAGTGGCCATGATCTTCGTTTTTTTGATGTTGAGCTTCAGACCATATTTTGCGCTCTCCTCTTTCACCCTCAATAAAAGGTTCTTTAATTCCTCCTCACTTTCTGCCATCAAAGTTGTGTCATCTGCATATCTGAGGTTGTTGATATTTCTTCCGGCAATCTTAATTCCGGCTTGGGATTCATCCAGCCCAGCCTTTCGCATGATGAATTCTGCATATAAGTTAAATAAGCAGGGAGACAATATACAGCCTTGCCGTACTCCTTTCCCAAGCTTTCTGAGCTACAATCCTTCAAAAACTGTGTGGAAGAGATCTTAAAGAGCGATGAGCATTTCTGAAGCACCGCCACTTTGTCCCAAAGAGCAGCAAATCAGCTCAGATGGGTAGAACAGAACTTCCTTTTTGAGGGCAAATAGCTGGTTCCCCAGAGTGAGGCTGTGACTATGCCGATTTTTGGGTGATGCTGCCACCTCGTGTTGAAATCAATTCAGCCGAGAACCCAGTGAGAGAAGTAAGTTAACAGGCACGGCGTCCTAGGAATGTCTCCTGTTCAAGTCCACATCGTTGAATCATGGAATTACCGAGTTGGAAGGGACCCTGAGGGTCATCCAGTCCAACCTGGAGAATAATAATAATAATAATAATAATAATAATAATAATAATAATAATAATTTATTTATACCCCACCCATCTGGCTGGACTTCCCCAGCCACACTAGGCGGCTTCCAACAAAATATTAAAATACAGTAATCCATCAAACATTAAAAGCTTCCCTAAAAAGGGCTGCCTTCAGATGTCTTCTAAAAGTCTGGTAGTTGTTTATTTCCTTGACATCTGATGGGAGGGCATTCCACAGGGCAGGTGCCACCACCGAGAAGGCCCTATGCCTGGTTCCGTGTAATCTAACTTCTCACAGGGAGGGACCGCCAGAAGGCCCTCGGAGCTGGACCTCAGTGTCCGGGCAGAACGATGGCGGTGGAGACGCTCCTTCAGGTATACTGGACCAAGGCTGTTTAGGGCTTTCAAGGTCAGCACCAACACTTTGAATTGTTCTTGGAAACGTACTGGGAGTCAGTGTAGGTCTGTAGAGACACTGTACATGAATGCACTAGCAGGGCACTCACGGTGGTGGCCCCCACAGGTGGAACTCCCTGCCTGGGAAAATCCCACTTCTAGCCGTGTTCAGGCGCAACTTGGAATCTCTCCTCTTTTGTTCAGGCCTTTGGGATGTGTGTGTGCATATACGAAGGGTGTCAGGGAGATATTATTTGCTGCCATTTTTGTAGATTTTTTAAAACGATGAAATGTATTGCTTTGTTGCTTGAGAGCCGGTGTGGTTTAGTGCTTATAGTGCTGGACTGGGACCTGAGAGACCAGGGTTCGAATTCCCCACTCTGCTATGAAGCTCCCTTGGTGACCTTGGCTTAGCCTACCTCACAGGGATGTTGTGGGGATCAGTTGAGGAGGGGGAGAACCATGTTGTTGTTGTTTAGTCGTTTAGTCGTGTCCGACTCTTCGTGACCCCATGGACCAGAGCACGCCAGGCACTTCTGTCTTCCACTGCCTCCCACAGTTTGGTCAAACTCATGCTGGTAGCTTCGAGATCGCTGTCCAACCATCTCATCCTCTGTCCTCCCCTTCTCCTTGTGCCCTCCATCTTTCCCAACATCAGGGTCTTTTCCAGGGAGTCTTCTCTTCTCATGAGGTGGCCAAAGTATTGGAGCCTCAGCTTCAGGATCTGTCCTTCCAGTGAGCACTCAGGGCTGATTTCCTTAAGAATGGATTGGTTTGATCTTCTTGCAGTCCATGGGACTCTCCAGAGTTTCCTCCAGCACCAGAATTCAAAAGCATCAATTCTTCGGCGATCAGCCTTCTTTATGGTCCAGCTCTCACTTCCATACATCACTACTGGGAAAACCAGAGCTTTACAGGGATGTAATTGCAGAATTGTTATGCCGTGGTTCGGCTCGTTCCTCCTGGGCCGTGTCCAGAAAGTGGGACAAGTCTAAACTGAATTCTGTCCTCTTAGGCAAAGATCACAAGACGACCTGGCTGGTAGCCAGATTCTGCGCCCAGATTTGTAGGTACAGATCATCCACTAGAATAAAATAGCTTACTAGGAAAATGCTGAAGTCGCCCTTTGGGGAGCCTCAGGGTCAATTTTTATGGTAGCCCAAATCTCAGTTGGACGGGTGTATGTATATATCTCAGTTTTAACTCATGAGCTATTGCTGCAATCTGCTCCAATTGTATAGTTTATCATTATGAACGCTGTTTTTATTGTGTTATGTTATGTAAGCTGGTCTTTGCCCGTAATAAATTATCTCATCCAACTATCTACCCAGCTCTACCTCTGACACAGGTCCTGTGTGAGTGTCTGGAGACGGTTGTAGGAAGGATGGCAGCGTAGGCGAGTTGGTTTGGCCAATCGTGGTTTCAGACGGGCAGCGGCAGTTGGTGAGAGCGAAACAGCTTTCCTTGGCAGACTGGAGTGAAGACTTGGACTTGCAAGTCTGTGAAGAGGGGGTGTCAGACGGAGCCGATCGGCAGACCTTAGCGATGTGGCCCCTTCTGGAACACGTGCGACAGATGGCGTCTCTGAATCGATTGAGGTTGAATCCTGACAAGACAGAAGTACTCTTTTTGTGGGACAGGGGGCGGGTGGGTATGGAGGACTCCCTGATCCTGAATGGGGCAACTGTGCCCCTGAAGGACCAGGTGTGCAGCCTGGGAGTCATTCTGGACTCACAGCTATCCACGGAGGCGCAGGTCACTTCTGTCTCCAGGGCAGGTGTCTACCAGCTCCATCTGGTATGCAGGATGAGACCCTCCCCGCCCGCAGACTGTCTCGCCAGTGTGGTGTGTGCTCTGGTTATCTCCCGCTTCAGCTATTGTTTTGAGATGCTAAAGACTTAGTTCTTGAATCGAAGGTCACACGCCCACCCTTTGTTGTTGTTTAGTCGTTTAGTCGTGTCTGACTCTTCGTGACCCCATGGACCAGAGCACGCCAGGCACTTCTGTCCTCCACTGCCTCCCGCAGTTTGGTCAAACTCATGCTGGTAGCTTCGAGATCGCTGTCCAACCATCTTATCCTCTGTCGTCCCCTTCTCCTTGTGCCCTCCATCTTTCCCAACATCAGGGTCTTTTCCAGGGAGTCTTCTCTTCTCATGAGGTGGCCAAAGTCTTGGAGCCTCAGCTTCACGATCTGTCCTTCCAGTGAGCACTCAGGGCTGCTTTCCTTAAGAATGGATACGTTTGATCTTCTTGCAATCCATGGGACTCTCAAGAGTCTCCTCCAGCACCAGAATTCAAAAGCATCAATTCTTCGGCGATCAGCCTTCTTTATGGTTCAGCTCTCACTTCCATACATCACTACTGGGAAAACCAGAGCTTTTACTATATGGACCTTTGTTGGCAAGGTGATGTCTCTGATTTTTAAGATGCTGTCTAGGTTTGTCATTGCTTTTCTCCCAAGAAGTAGGCGTCTTTTAATTTCATGACTGCTGTCATCATCTGCAGTGATCATGGAGCCCAAGAAAGTAAAATCTCTTACTGCCTCCATTTCTTCCCCTTCTATTTGCCAGGAGGTGATGGGCCCAGTGGCCATGATCTTCGTTTTTTTGATGTTGAGCTTCAGACCATATTTTGCGCTCTCCTCTTTCACCCTCAATAAAAGGTTCTTTAATTCCTCCTCACTTTCTGCCATCAAGGTTGTGTCATCTGCATATCTGAGGTTGTTGATATTTCTTCCGGCAATCTTAATTCCGGCTTGGGATTCATCCAGCCCAGCCTTTCGCATGATGAATTCTGCATATAAGTTAAATAAGCAGGGAGACAATATACAGCCTTGTCGTACTCCTTTCCCAATTTTGAACCAATCAGTTGTTCCTTATCCAGTTCTAACTGTAGCTTCTTGTCCCACACAGAGATTTCGCAGTTGAGGTGATCAGGCACCCCTATTTCTTTAAGAACTTGCCATAGTTTGCTGTGTCAAAGGCTTTTGCATAGTCAATGAAGCAGAAGTAGATGTCTTTCTGGAACTCTCTAGCTTTCTCCATAATCCAGCGCATGTTTGCAATTTGGTCTCTGGTTCCTCTGCCTCTTCTAAATCCAGCTTGCACTTCTGGGAGTTCTCGGTCCATATACTGCTTGAGCCTTCCTTGTAGAATTTTAAGCATAACCTTGCTAGCATGTGAAATGAGAGCAATTGTGCGGTAGTTGGAGCATTCTTTGGCACTGCCCTTCTTTGGGATTGGGATGTAGACTGATCTTCTCCAATCTTCTGGCCACTGCTGAGTTTTCCAAACTTGCTGGCATATTGAGTGTAGCACCTTAACAGCATCATCTTTTAAAATTTTAAGTAGTTCAGCTGGAATACCATCACTTCCACTGGCCTTGTTATTTGCAGTGCTTTCTAAGGCCCATTTGACTTCACTCTCCAGGATGTCTGGCTCAAGGTCAGCAACCACACTACCTGGGGTGTACGAGACATCCATATCTTTGTGGTATAATTCCTCTGTGTATTCTTGCCACCTCTTCTTGATGTCTTCTGCTTCTGTTAGGTCCTAACCACTTTTGTCCTTTATTATGGTAATCTTTGTACAAAATGTTCCTTTCATATTTCCGATTTTCTTGAACAGATCTCTGGTTCTTCCCATTCTGTTGTTTTCCTCTATTTCTTTGCATTGCTCGTTTAAGAAGGCCTTCTTGTCTCCCCTTGCTATTCTTTGGAAATCTGCATTCAATTTCCTGTATCTTTCACTATCTCCCTCGCATTTTGCTTGCCTTCTCTCTCCCGCTATTTGTAAGGCCTCGTTGGGACAGCCACTTTGCTTTCTTGCATTTCCTTTTCACTGGGATGGTTTTAGTTGCTGCCTCCTGTATAATGTTGCGAGCCTCCACCCATAGTTCTTCAGGCACTCTGTCCAGCAAATCTAAATCCTTAAACCTGTTCCTCACTTCCACTGTGTATTCATAAGGGATTTGGTTTAGATTGTATCTTACTGGCCCAGTGGTTTTTCCTACTTTCTTCAGTTTAAGCTTGAATTTTGCTATAAGAAGCTGATGATCTGAGCCACAGTCAGCTCCAGGTCTTGTTTTTGCTGACTGTATAGAGCTTCTCCATCTTTGGCTGCAGAGAATATAATCAATCTGATTTCGATGCTGCCAACCTGGTGATGTCCATGTGTAGAGTTGTCTCTTGTGTTGTTGGAAAAGAGTGTTTGTGATGACCAGCTTGTTCTCTTGGCAGAACTCTATTAGCCTTTGCCCTGCTTCGTTTTGAACTCCAAGGCCAAACTTGCCAGTTGTTCCTTTTATCTCTTGACTCCCCACTTTAGCATTCCAATCCCCTATAATGAGAAGAACATCCTTCTTTGGTGTCAATTCTATAAGGTGTTGTAAGTCTTCATAGAATTGGTCAATTTCAGTTTCTTCAGCACTGGTAGTTGGTGCATAAACTTGGATTACTGTGATGTTAAAAGGTCTGCCTTGGATTCGTATCGAGATCATTCTATCATTTTTGAGATTGCATCCCAGTACAGCTTTCGCCACTCTTTTGTTGACTATGAGGGCCACTCCATTTCTTTTATGAGTTTCTTGCCCACAGTAGTAGATATGATAGTCATCCGAACTGAATTCGCCCATTCCCGTCCATTTTAGTTCACGCCCACCCTACCCATATACCAAATATGCCCTTAAAACAGGATCTGTAGGATTTGGTAAGTGAAAAGAACTGGGGAAAGTTTATCAAAGGAAAGGCATTTCCTTCTGCAGAGGAAACACTTCGAGTCATTAGGAGAGACAAGATGGCTTTTGGGATTGATTTGTGTGCTAAAATAAAGGACAGTTTTCTCAGGGTTTGTTTCCCAAAACGCCCAAGGGTGAAGGAATGGTTTTCTGTGCAGTGTGTGCACCCTTAAAATGTCATAGCAATTACAAAGCAAAAGACAGACACTTTTAAACACAGGTTGCTTCTGTCTTGCAGCCCTCTTGTTTCTGAGCAAAGCAGATTGCCTTCTCTCTCTCTCTCTCTCTCTCTCTCTCTCTCTCTCTCTCTTTCAAGGCCAGACCCTTCAGAACCTCCGGGGTCTGTGCAAAAAACAAAAAAGGAGAGTGAAAAGAAGTTTCTGCGAGAGGAGGAAGTCTGTCAGCCGTGGTGGATTCTGGGTGCTGTTGCTTTCTCTCTCCCACTTTCATATTCTCTCTCTTTAAAGCAGCCTGTCCGCTGTCTCTCTCTGCAATTTTCAGGAAGTCCTATCAGGAAGCGCTTTTGCCGAAAGCAACAAGAAAAAGTTTGCTCTGCAAAGGTTGTGGTCTCTTGGCTTTTCCAGTTCATCTGGAGGGGGGCTCCCTTTCTCTCCCTTTCTCTCTCTTTCTTTTTCTCTGGGGCAGCTCTCTAAAGGGGGAATCTTTGAGACAAAAGGACAGAAGAGGGGCGCCCCCTTTTTCGCTGCTCTCTTGTGCCCCGCTGGCATTTGGGAGCCAGCCTGCCTGCCACGGGACTGCAGAGGTCTCCGCCTTCGCCGCCACTTCCCCCAGGTAACAGATCTGAGGACAAACTTGGACTTGTCTCCTTTTTGCAAAGCAAGGAGCTGAAAGCAAAGCAGCAAAGGAGAGGCATGACTTTTGCTTTGTGTGGGTCGATGCTGTTAACTCTCTCTGCCTCTTTAGCAGGCTGCCTGTCTGCCTTTTTTTCTGATTTACCGCTATTGATCTCGCCTCCGGGCTGTTGAAAACTGCTCTGTGTCGACATATTTTGGAAGGAGATTTGGGGCTTTTGTGGGGTGGGTGGGGAAAACATCGCCTTGTGTAGGGGAGAGGGAGAAATGTAACTTTCTTGATGTGGATTTATTTATTCTTTTAAGCTGCTTGGTTTCTCCCAGTTTGGGGCTTTGTTCCTGGAAGGTCTGAGGTTCTATGAGATTTATATGTGTGTAGAAGTTGGGAAACTTTGTTGAAGCTTTGTGAAGAGTCGGCCCCCAGGAGCCTCGCTGATGCTCCAAGATTGAGAGGGTGCTGGCAGAATCACAGAATTGTGGAATCAGGAGGGACCCCCAAAGATCATAATTCTAGACCAACCCCCTGCAATGCAGGAATCTAAAGTTCCCCGTCAATCACTTATCAGGGTTATTGATTCTGGACTGGGATATTTTCCCCTGTCATGATAAACATGGGTGAAAGATGGCTAGGATTTATTGGGGCTTTTCTGGCTGCTGAAAGGAATCTTCGATAACAAATCAAATGAAAATGTATTTTATCAGCCTGGAGCCCTCCTAGCCAGCTGGGAGTTGTAGTCCAAAAACATCTGGCGGGAACCAGGTTGGTGGAGGCTGGGATAGAGAATGTATGTTCTTCCCCCACCCAAAGAACTCCAAAATGGTTATTCCCGTGTTAATCAATTCAGTCGATTGATTAACTAACGTGCCGCCCCCTACTTAAAATTTTAATTATTCCATAAAACAATATTGAATAGGCTGGAAAATGCATATGTTGCAGTCTACACAGAAACACAGGGTGTTTTCCCCCCCAAAGTTGGCTTTTCACTGTTAACCTCAGGATTTCCCATGATTTTTATTGATAATTTGATTTTTATTGATCATTTTATTCTTTTATCTCTTTTGTAAAATGCTTTGAGTTTTTTGTTTTTACAATCAAGCAGGGTATAAATTTTATGAAATAAATAAATATGATTTGTTCACACACACACACACACACACACACATATTTAAGGAGCAGCAATAAATGAGAACATGCCTTTCGGATAAAAACTGTTCCTTTATATATTCATTTTTACATATATTTTCCAAAAATCTTATACCATATTTTCTTATACAATGCTTTGGACTTCCATCAACTACATCTGTAGATTTTTTAATCATTATCACTTAATCTGCATTTCATTAATTTCACTATTACTTTTAATAGTCCTTCACTAATAATTCTCATCATAATTTTCTCTGCAATATTTCGCTTAGTCCTCCTTACAAAACTTCTTGCAATCCTATTAGTGTCATCTGTTGATTACAATTGCTTTTCAAATAATTCACGTATTTATTCCAGTCCGGATAAAAAAATGTTTCTTAGACCTACCCCAAAACGGGCCAAGGGGGAGCTTAGCGGATCTCCCAAGAGATCTCCCTTTGTGGAGCCACCACTGAAAAGGCCTTTACTGAAGATGGGGCAGAGAACAGAACCCCAAGTGAAGATGCCCAGGTGCCAGGATGATGCCTGGCGTCTCCACCATCGGGAGCTGCATGCCTGGGGGTCTTCGGATCAGGACTGTTTTCAGAAACTAGCAACGCATCCTGTAGAATTCTATCAGTTACATTTTATCTGAACAATCAGAACGAATTTCAGGAAACATACTGAAATATATGACTTTTGTGCCATCTGGCCCCAAAATGGCACTGGGCATTCTGTTTTGGCGACTGTAACCCTGGTTTAGGGGACGCGGGTGGCGCTGTGGGTTAAACCACAGAGCCTAGGACTTGCTGATCAGAAGGTTGGTGGTTTGAATCCCCGCGACAGAGTGAGCTCCCGTTGCTCGGTCCCTGCTCCTGCCAACCCAGCAGTTCGAAAGCACAAAAGTGCAAGTAGATAAATAGGTACCACTCTGGCGGGAAGGTAAACGGCGTTTCTGTGCGCTGCTCTGGTTTGCCAGAAGCAGCTTAGTCATGCTGGCCACATGACCCGGAAGCTGTACGCCGGCTCCCTTGGCCACTAAAGTGAGATGAGCGCCGCAACCCCAGAGTCGGTCACGACTGGACCTAATGGTCAGGGGTCCCTTTACCTTTACCTAACCCTGGTTTAAGGAGCCATTTGGCGCCCAGCTTATAGACCTAACGGTCCACAAAGATTGTGCAACGTCACAAAGGCTGGCAACAGAAACACCACTGTGTGGGAATCCCTCGCGGATGACTGCAGTGCCTGGAGACAGGTTGTGCATCCACAGCAGTGACCAGAGGAGGAATGACCGCTGGGAGGAGTGCAGAAAGACCAAACGCCCAGGTGTATCTGAAGCAGCACAACAGAACACCTTCATCTGGCCCGGCTGCAACAAAACATGTCTCTCCTGTAACGGTCGCTACAGCAACAGCAGGTGCTGCAACCTCCCAGCAGTTTGACTCCCAAAGGCACGTTCCTCCACTGTCTCCCGAGAAAGACGGGTGCCGACAACAATAGCACCTGCGATGCATGCAGAAGACCCCAAATTCAGTCCCCGGTGACTCCAGGTACGGCTCGGAGAAAAGCCTGTTTGAAATTCTGGAGAGCTACTGCCAGCCAGCGTAGGCTAAGGTTACCAGATCTTTTTCAATGAATCCGGGGACACTTCAAATAAATAAATACTACATGTTCGGGATGTTGATGCTGCAGCGATGGAGGTGGCAGAGGGCGGCCACCACCTTGACCTCAACCGCCACGTTTCCCCTTCCTCCGAGGCATCTATCTCCTTTCTCCATGAGCCTGGGCAGCCCCTGGGTTGTTGGTTCTTCGGTGGTGGTGATGGGGAAGCGCAGCGCGGTGGGTCAGGCATGGAAGGCGAAGAAGGAAGGCCAAGAGCAGCGGCAAGGCTCGGGCAGCGCGATGCCTCCCTTCTCATCGGAGCAGCCCCAATCCCATTCCTACTTGTGTGCAAACAGGAGGGGGCGGGGATCCCTCAGCTGGGAAGGGAGGGTTCACACTGCCTTTCAGAGCAGCCCCATCCCCATGCAGAAATGTAAAGTATTGCACTTGGGCAAAAAAAATGAGAGGCACAAATACAAGATGGGGGACAGCTGGCTTGAGAGCAGTACATGTGAAAAGGATCTAGGAGTCTTGGTTGACCACAAACTTGACATGAGCCAACAGTGTGACGCGGCAGCTAAAAATGCCAATGCAATTCTGGGCTGCATCAATAGGAGTATAGCATCTAGATCAAGGGAAGTAATAGTGCCACTGTATTCTGCTCTGGTCAGACCTCACCTGGAGTACTGTGTCCAGTTCTGGGCACCACAGTTCAAGAAGGACACTGACAAACTGGAACGTGTCCAGAGGAGGGCAACCAAAATGGTCAAAGGCCTGGAAACGATGCCTTATGAGGAACGGCTAAGGGAGCTGGGCATGTTTAGCCTGGAGAAGAGGAGGTTAAGGGGTGATATGATAGCCATGTTCAAAGATATAAAAGGATGTCACATAGAGGAGGGAGAAAGGTTGTTTTCTGCTGCTCCAGAGAAACGGACACGGAGCAATGGATCCAAACTACAAGAAAGAAGATTCCACCTAAACATTAGGAAGAACTTCCTGACAGTAAGAGCTGTTTGACAGTGGAATTTGCTGCCAAGGAGTGTGGTGGAGTCTCCTTCTTTGGAGGTCTTTAAGCAGAGGCTTGACAACCATATGTCAGGAGTGCTCTGATGGTGTTTCCTGCTTGGCAGGGGGTTGGACTCGATGGCCCTTGTGGTCTCTTCCAACTCTATGATTCTATGATTCTATCCCAACTCCTACTTGCGTGCAAGCAGGAGGAGGCAGGGATCTCTCAGGCAGCGCGATGCCTCCTTTCCCATCAGAGCGGCCCCAATCCCATTCCTACTTGCATGCAAGGAGGAGGTGGTGGGGATCCCTCAGCTGGGAAGGGAGGCTTCCCGATGCCTAAATGAGAGGTCCCTGCCCCCTCCGGCTTGCACACAAGCTCTGATAGGCAGTGTGAAGCCTCCCTTCACAGCTGAGAGATCCCCACCCTGCTTGCACGCAAGTAGGAGTTGGGAGGCTGCTCCTATAGGCAGCATGAAGCCTCCCTTCACAGCTTAGTTGCTGGGGTCAGGGAAGGTGGAGGCAGCCCGGAAGCTGCGTCTTTGAGCCCCTGCACCACCATCACATGGGGACTTCCGAGCAGCTCCTGAAGCCAGCCAGAGCCAGCTCCTCCAGGCTGCTGAGACTGCCGCTGCTGCATTTCCCGGGGACATTAGATGAAACCCGGGGACATTCCGGGGATGGAATTTGTCCGGGGACTTATTCGCGAATCTGGGGACTGTCCCCGGGAAATGGGGACATCTGGTAACCCTAGTGTAGGCAGCACCAAGCCGGAATTAATGCTGCATTTAATGCTTATGAGCTAGAAATTATCCTTTCCTGGCAAGGGAACAGGGATTTTTTTTTTTTTATCTACAAGAAGCGGCCATTTAATTCAGTTGTGATTCCAGCGTTGCAGGGGGAGCAGTCGACTAGGTGCTTTTTGGTTGCCTTCTGCGATTCCACCTTAAACAAATGGCTTTCCTCTCTCCTTCTCCCCAAACGAATTATGAAGATTGCGGCCCACATTCTTAATTCGCCCAGTGCGGCCAGATTCCTAAATGCAGGGGGTTGGACTTGATGACCTTCGGGGGGCCCCTTCCAACTCTGCAATTCCACCAGCCTAGAAAGCAGCCTTGAGACACAAGGAGCTGGCTTGGGTTATTCCCGTCTCCATCTTCCCAGAACCTAATGACAGGGCTGTAAGGAAATAATTAACAGGATTGTGGCTCTTTTTTGCGGCCAGTGCTGTCGGGAGACAAGGGAGGCCCTGTTCCTGCAGCTGAGGCGGGTGCTTAGTTTGGGGAGAGGGGAGTTTCTTTCAGCTTTTTCTCTCCAGCTTGTGGTCTGCTTGGCCTCTCCGTCTCCTTTGCCCTCTCCGGCGTCTATATTTAGGGCTCTCTCAGACAGCGCTAATTTGGGTGCAGAGAGGGCAAGTCTTTTCCATATGCATTTAGGAACAATGGGCAGCACAGACTGGGGGTCACCAACTCTCTGACCCTCTGCATGTTTCCACCCTTGAGTGCATCGTGAAGTTTAATACACACCAAGATGCGTCTTTGGGTAGAGGCATTCCTAAACATGGTTGTTTATTTCATATAGAAATCTCTTAAAAGGTAAAGGGACCCCTGACCATTAGGTCCAGTCGTGGCCGACTCTGGGGTTGCGGCGCTCATCTCGCTTTACTTGCCGAGGGAGCTGGCGTACAGCTTCCAGGTCATGTGGCCAGCATGACTAAGCCGCTTCTGGCAAACCAGAGCAGCGCACAGAAACGCCGTTTACCTTCCCGCTGGAGCGGTACCTATTTATCTACTTGCACTTTGACGTGCTTTTGAACTGCTAGGTTGGCAGGAGCAGGGACCGAGCAACGGGAGCTCACCCCGTCACAGGGATTCAAACCGCTGACCTTCTGATCTGCAGGTCCTAGGCCCTGTGGTTTAACCCACAGTGCCACCCGCGTCCCGAGGAATCTCTTACCATAGAATAGAAACATATATGCAGTGTTAGAAACTTAGGTATATAAGCTAGGCACCAAATGGCTCCTTAAACCAGGGTTAAAGTTGCCAAAACAGAATGCCTAGCTGTCATTTTGGGGCCAGACGGCACAAAAGTCGTATACAGTCATATCTTGGGTTACGAACGCTGCGGGTTGCGTGTTTTCGGGTTGCGGACCGTGCCGAACCCGGAAGTACTGGAACGGGTTACTTTCGGGTTTCGGCGCATGCGCAGAAGCGCAAAATGATGTCACACACATGCGCAGAAGTGCCGAATTGCGCGTGCGCAGATGCGGTGCTTCAGGCTTTGAACGCTGTGGGTTGCAAACGTGCCTCCCACACGGATCACGTTCGCAATCCGAGGTATGACTGTACAGTCGTGCCTTGGATCTCGAATGCCTTGCCTCCTGAATAAATCGGCTCCCGAACGATCGAAACCCGGAAGTGAGCATTCCAGTTTTCGAATGCTTTTTGGAAGCCGAACGCCCGGCTGCAGGAGCCTCCTTCAGCCAATCGGAAGCCGCATGTTTTGGAAGTTGAATGGACTTCTGGAACAGATTCCGTTTGACTTCCCAGGTTCCAAGGTATTTCAGTATGACCTTTTTGGTTCCTGAAATTCGTTTTGATTGTTCAGATAAAATATAACAGATAGAATTCTATAGGATGTGTTGCTAGTGTGTGAAAACGGGCAAGATCCAAGGATCCAGGTGCAGGAGACGTCATGTGTCTGCTTGGTGCTTGCCTGGCACCTGGGCATCCTCCCTTGGTTGCAAGTGGCCCATAGCCAGGTGCAAAATGTGCTTGACTCCTGGCAGATTTTCTGCCTATATCCATAAAAATGCAAGGCTGTCGTCACACTGCTCCCATTGGAGGATTTGTAGGGCTGTATTACAATCCTGGATTTGCACAAAGTCAAGGGTCGGTAGGGGAGCAAAGGGAAGGCAGGTTGCATCAAACCAATGGCCATAGCATGGGCATGAGAAGGGGGAGACACTGAGGGGGGGGGAACTGTGGTTTAAAACAACAGTTTACTCAAAGTCTAGTGTCCCGATCAAGGGAAGTAATGGTACCACTGTATTCTGCTGTGGTCAGACCCCATCTGGAATACTGGGTCCAATTCTGGGCACCACAATTTAAGAAGGATGTTGACAAGCTGGAAGGTGGGCAGAGTAGAGTGACCAACATCCAGGGTCTGGAAAGGATGCCTGATGAAGAATGGTTGAAGGAGCTGGGTATGTTTAGCCTGGAAAAGGGGAGACTCAGAGGAGATAGGATAGCACTCTTCAAATATCTGAAGGCCTGTCACATGGAGGAGGGAGCAGGCTTCGTTTTCTCCTGCTATGGAGGGTAGGACTCGAACCCATGGCTTCAAGTTGCAAGAAAGGAGATTCCAACTAAATATAAGGAAGAACTTCCTGCCAGTCAGCTGAATGGTCTCCCTCGGGAGTTTGTTGACTGTCCTTCCTTTTGAGCAAAGCTTGGATGGTCATCTGTCATGGATGATCAAACTGAGATTCCTGCATTACGGGGGTTGGACTAGATGGCCTTTGGGGTTCCTTCCAACTCTGCAATCCTATGCTGCTTTGACGGAAGTAAGCTCCCCTGGGTTGCTGGTTATCACTTTGCACAAAGTTGTAAGGGTGATCTCATAGCTGGCTTAGTAGTCAGATAGCTTCTGTTACATCTCCCATTATTTTTTCAAGCTATGTACTTTGTCTGATTGATATTCTACAGCCTTTTAAATGTCTTTGTGGGAAGTGGGGAGGGGGGTTATTGCTTTTATTTTATTTTATTTTAACAATTTACTTGTGTTTTTACCTTGTATGAAGCTCTTGTGACGAAGGGCCGAATATGAATCTAATCATACTTTGCAATATAAATTGAGCAGAAACCTCTAGATACGGAAACAAGAAGGCGTCTCGCAGGCAGGCTCGCTGCAGCTCTTGCCCTCATTGTGTCTGGCTAATCGGCATTCATTTGGCATTGCATTTGCACCCAAAATGCATTTTGTTCCGCCCCCTGCAAGATGGGGTGCTGGTGCTCATTTTCGGCACACTTTTAGCGCTGCGATGGCCAGACCCCTTTCCCCAAATGCGTGTGAAGGTGGCGCAGAGCTTCTGCCCAAAGGTTTTATCATTATAATTATTGATACAGCAAGAAAAGAAAAAAGAGAAAACACAAATACCGAATTCCACACAGGAATAACCATAGACACAGAATTTTCTTAAACAATAGGACGTAAATTGGTCTTAACGCTAAAGACCCAACCTCCCGTCTATTCCGTATTTCAATTTCATATAACTTATTGCCAATACACACTTTTATCATCATTAAACTTTTTCTTAATATATCTTAATTCTTATATCTGCCTTGCAACTGTTACTGAAGTTCCTCGAATGCCACGACCGAGTTTACTGTATTTATAGTTCAAATATTCTTTGAAAACCTCCCATTTTGAAACAAATTCCTGTTTTGATTTATTCTTTATTTTTTTCTGATAGACCGTCGAATTCTGCATATTCTGTCAGCTTTTGAACCCAATCTTGTATAGAGGGAATTTCATTACTCTTCCGTTTTGCCGCGATAAGAACTCTACCCAAAGTTTTATGAGCTCGACGGTACCCTCTGGCTTGGCACACCTTTTCCATTCAGCCTCTCGGAGCAAGGATTACTGCCTCTTTGTTTCCTGCATGGATGGCTGAAGCTCGTTTCTATAGAGACGGCAGCCCAGGGAGAGCCAGGCCCATTTGGATTTGCCCATGTAAGCTTCCACCACTGCCCTCCTAGCCTGCCCAGAGGCTGGCTGTCCGGGAGCCAAGAATAGGGTGTCCGGCCCCCCCCAAATCCCATCAGGCTACAAGTGACCCCAGAGGTAACCCCAGAGCCTGGACGCCAGCCCTGTAAGGTGGGCTCTGCTGCAGCTTGGACTTGCCAGGGACCCTTTAGCTGCGGTTCTTGCACCCCAGGGGTTGGACTTGATGAGCTCTGGGGGTCCCTTCCAACTCTCTAGTTCTATGATTGTATGAGGCCAGCCAGGATTCCTCTTTTGCTGCTTCTGATCTCCTCCGTTCTTTGCATTCAGGTCAGTTCCACTCTTAAAAAGAGAGAGAGATTGAGAGAGAGAGAGAGAGAGAGATTTTGTTCTTTTAAAGCAGCCTTTCTCAACCTGTGGGTCCCCAGATGTTGTTGGACTACAACTCCCATCACCCCTAGCTAGCAAGGCCACTTACTATTGAGGGGAAGTGCGTGGAACAGGTCTCGGTGTTTCGATTTCTGGGAATGGAGTTGAGAGATGACCTAACCTGGGGAGAAAACAGCAAAGACCTGATGAAGAGAGCACAGCAGAGGTTATATTTTCTGAGAATCCTCCGGAAAAACAATCTCTCAAAGGACCTGTTTTACCATGTTACCATTGTACTGTGGAGAGTGTATTAACTTATGGTCTGTGGTTTGGGAGCTGCACGGTCAGGGAAAAAATAATGCTGTCCAGGGTTGCAAAGACTGCGGAGAGAATAATTGGGTGCCCTCTTCCCACCCTGGATCAAATCTACGCTTCCAGGTGTCATAAGAAAGCTGCAGAGATAGCGCAGGATAGTGCGCACCCCGGAAATTATCTCTTTTCAGCTTCTGTCTTCTGGAAGAAGGTCCAGGGTTATAAAGACTAGGACTAGCTGCCTGAGAAACAGTTTCTACCCAAATGCGATTTTGGTTTTAAACGCAGTGTAAGGGGGTCTGTATGGGAGTATACTGTATTTAAAAATGGGGTATCAGAGTTTTTAGGGGCTAACCAGGTTGGGATAGCTGGGATAGCAGGCTTGTGGGTTTTTGAATGTCTGATGTAGATTTTTCAATTTCGTTGTTCTGTATGGGACAGTGACAATAAAGATTATCGTATCGATGATGCGAGTTGTAGTCCTACAACATCTGGGGACCCACAGGTTGAGAACTGCTGTTTTAAAGTGTGTGTGTGTGTGTTCTGGGGGGGGGGGAGGGCAGGAACCTCCCACTCTGTTTGGAGTTGCTCTCTTCGGTCAACATTTGATCTTCCGGATGTGGCAACAGGTTTCCCCCCAGTGCGCTCTCCTTGCGCATAAACTCACTCTCCCCTCCCTCTCTGTCTATTTCTGTAACAGGCCCTGGCGTTTGGCAGGAGTCTCTTATTGCATTTGGGGACTTTGCAACAAACGAGTTCATTTGGCTTTCCACCCTTCTCTTGCTCCACTGGCCAGGGGCCTCTTTTGCAGTTGTCGATGGCACATGTGGTGAGAGTCTGCTGTAGCTTTCCGCATTTCACTGCGCTGTGGGGGGTGGCTTGCAGCGAACACTCGGCATGTATTGTGCCGTCTTTTGTAAACTGCCACTTTTAGGGTTTCCCCAACCGCTTAGAGATTTCTGTTGAAATATGAAGCAGTCAACAATAAGTCAACAAACTTATACAGTATCCTGGAGCAGCGTAGACAGGGCTTTTGTTTCCAGGCGGAGCTCTCAGGAGCTCAATTCCGGCACCTCTCAGGTGGGTGCCATTGCCATTCTAAGAGAACGAGGGAGAATGTGAGCTCCAGCACCTGTTTTTCTTGAAAAATAGCACTGAGTATGCAAGTTCAATATGGTTAATAATAATAACAAGATTGTGTACTGCTTCAGGAATTCTGTTCGTGTGGTTTACACCTCAACAAAAACCAGTGCATTCTCCCTAAAAATACAAATCCCATGTCCGCCTGCAACTTCTTGGTGATAATAGTAAAATCACACCTTTTAAATAAGCAATAGGCAGCTCTTCTCAGTGTGTGTGACTAAGAAATCCATTGTGACACACCACCAGAGTGCAACATAGCTGCAATATATATCTTAAAATATCTCATAAATATCACCAAATGAAAATGGGTGTTCACATGTAATAATAGAAAGCTGTTCGACAGTGGAATGGACTCAGCTTTGCTGGAGGTTTTTAAATGGAGGTTGGATGGCCATTTAGGTTAAGAACGGACCTCCTGAACGAATTAAGTTCTTAACGCGAGGTACCACTGTAATCAGGTACAAATCCTGCCATAGGTCAAAAACTGACCCCCATCCTTTCCACCCCATCTCTTACCTGGGGGACAGTGACGTCCCCCCAACTCTCAGCTAGAGAGATGAATGCCCTTCTCCACCAACAGACGCCCTCCCTGTATTTTAAATAATAACCACATAAATAAATGCTCCCCTTTGCCAAGAAAGATCCATCAGTGCCGAGAATCCATCCTCGATGTATCTTTGTTCAGACAGGATACCGTATTTTTTGCTCTATAAGACTCACTTTTCCCCTCCTAAAAAGTAAGGGAAAATGTGTGCGCGTCTTATGGAGCGAATGCAGGCTGCGCAGCTATCCCAGAAGCCAGAACAGCAAGAGGGATTGCTGCTTTCACTGCTTAGCGATCCCTCTTGCTGTTCTGGCTTCTGAGATTCAGAATATTTTTTTTCTTGTTTTCCTCCTCCAAAAACTAGGTGCGTCTTATGGTCTGGTGCGTCTTATAGAGCGAAAAACGCGGTACTTAAGAAAACAATGAGAGACCTACATTTTAAAAAACGGTTTGCACTTTTTAAAAAAACAACAACCCATAGTTCCTCTTTCTTTTTTTGGACCAGTTAAGGCCTGTGTGCATGTTTTTGCAAGAATCGTTTTAGAAGCCCGATGGTTGTGTTTTGTTGCTTTCAAGTGAGTCCTGTTTTCCCCTTCTGTCTGGGTTTCTCGTTGCTGCTGATCTCGGTGGTGGATTGGCAGGGATCCCAGCGGCCAAGTGGAAAAGCAGGTTTCGAGTCTGCAGATGCCATGGGAACCTGTTTTACTGCAGGACGAGGTTTCTCCAGGGAGGAACGGTCTGCCGAGTGAATTGCAGAATGTAATTTTTGGGAGGCGGAACCTTGCAAAAGCTAAAAGAACTGAAAAGCAGCAGCAGCCTGGCTTAGTTTAATGGGGTCTGCTGTGGCTGCAGAGATCTAGAAAAACTGCTGATTAGGAAAAGGGAACAACTACAGAGCCTGAAGTTGTGCCCTTACTACTGGAGAAGAGAGAACTTCTCAAATCTCTGCTCTTGAATTAACTTGGAAACCTAACTAGCCTCTTTTGTAAAGGGAATTTTTTTCTGAGCTCATGTGGACTCTGTGTGTGTGTGTAAGAAATGGACACCTCCCCCTGCCATGAACTGGGCACCCCAGTTTAAGAAGGATACTGACCAGCTGGAAGATATGCAGAGAGGGTTGAACAAGATGATCAAAGGTCTGGAGACCAAGCCTGATGAGGATCGGTTGAGCGAGTTGGGTATGTTTACTAGGACTGGGCGATATCTGTTTTTCAACATCACAATATGGGACGCGGGTGGCGCTGTGGGTTAAACCACAGAGCCTAGGACGTGCCGATCAGAAGGTAGGCGGTTCGAATCCCTGCGAGGGGGTGAGCTCCCGTTGCTCGGTCCCAGCTCCTGCCAACCTAGCACTTCGAAAGCACATCAAAATGCAAGTAGATAAATAGGTACCACTCCAGCAGGAAGGTAAACGGCGTTTCTGTGCACTGCTCTGGTTTGCCAGAAGCGGCTTAGTCCTGCTGGCCACATGACCTGGAAGCTGTACGCCGGCTCCCTCGGCCAATAAAGCGAGATGTGTACTGCAACCCCAGAGTCGGCCACGACTCGACCTAATGGTCAGGGGTCCCTTTACCTTTACTTTAAGCATCGCGATATACCAATATATCACAATGTCTGGAATAAGGATGGAGCTATGTAAAGGTGATATCTGGTTTTCAGCTATGTAGAGGCATTGACTAGCTTGATGGTTTCCCCCACATCATGATTTTTGCATAGCGCACACAAACACATCATGATTTGCGATATATTGCCGGGTCAAAAAGTATGAAACTGATCTCACGATACGGACTTCAAACCGGTTTTGGATGATATATCGACATCTTGCCCAGCCCTAATGTTTAGCCTGGAAAAGAGGAGACTGCGAGTTGATATGACAGCCGTCTTCAACTATCTGAAGGACTGTCTCATTGACTGATGGATTTATCCATACGTTCTCCAACCTTTTCCCTGACAGAACTCAAGGTGGTTTCCAGATAAAAGGTAAAGGTAAAGGGACCCGTGACCATTAGGTCATTAGGACGACTCTGGGGTTGCGGCGCTCATCTTGCTTTATTGGCTGAGGGAGCTGGCGTACAGCTTCCGGGTCATGTGGCCAGCATGACTAAGCCGCTTCTGGCGAACCAGAGCAGTGCATGGAAACGTCGTTTACCTTCCCGCCGGAGCGGTACCTATTTATCTACTTGCACTTTGATGTGCTTTTGAACTGCTAGGTTGGCAGGAGCAGGGACTGAGCAACAGGAGCTCACCCCGTTGCGGGGATTCGAACCGCCAACCTTCTGATGGGCAAGTCCTAGGTTCTGTGGTTTAACCCACAGCGCCACCTGTGTCCCGGTTTACAGATAAGAACTGCTAAAAATGTAGAAAGACAGAGCAGGCTTGTTTTCTGCTGCACCGGAGGGCAGACCTGGAAAGGATGGATTCAAGTAGCAAGAAAGGATGTTTCCGGCTAAACATTAGGAAGAAATGCCTGAGGGCAAAGGTTGTCTGACCATGGAACGGACTCCCTCGGAAGATGCTGGGGTCTCCTTTGTTGGAGGTTCCTAGACAGCGGTTGGGTGGCAGGAATTCATTAGCTGCGATTCTTTCATTGCAGAAATTCTTGGGGTTCCCTTCCAACTCTACACTTCTATGATCCCCTCCATTGCATTTGCACGTAAAGCAGCCTTTGCCAGACTGCAGTGCTCCTGATGTTTTGGACTACAACTCCCATCAGTCCCAGCTGGCACATACCATCATGCACTGATGGGATTTGTAGTCCAAAAACTACAAGAGCACTCCAGGCTGGTGACGTCTGCCCTAGAGGGAGATCTAGGCCTTGTGACAACGGCGTGTCCCTAGGTGTCCTTGCACCTCCTTGGAAGGGACGCCAAAGGCCATCTAGTCCAACCCCCTGCCATGCAATGTGGGGCTCGAACCCACAACCCTGAGATTAAGAATCTCAAGCTCTACCAACTGAGCTATTCTAGCTATTGCAGAGCCCATCTAGGTCCAGTGTATTTTCACTGGGGCCAACCAGCTTCGTAGCAAAAGGGAACGGGGAACTGATGATTTATTTTGGGGGGAACCAGTGATTTAGTTTTTCCGCTTTGCTCGGGGGGGGATCCCCCCTCCTCGTTTCCAGAGAGTAAGTAAATCACTGCTTCCTCCTCACGTGGCGCCCTGAGCTTGGAAGGCAGCGAGAGGGAAGTTGCAACAGCAAAGGAAGTCTAATTTTGCTGCGTTTTCTGGTTGCACAAACCTTCCTTTGTGCCTCTTCTCTGGGAGCCAACAGGGTGACTCTTGGCCAGTTGGCGACTGGGCACTTCTCTAAAAGAGGATTAGACAAATTCAAGGAGGAGAGGGCTATCGATGGCTACTAGGCAGGATGGCTCTGCCCTCCCTCCACAGTTGGTCCATTGACCACTTTGAGGATGGGATGCTGGTCTTAGGTGAGCCATTGGGTTATAAGAAGCCTCTTCCTAGGATCTTGGCCCCATTTTTAAAAAATCTGGCACCTTGAGTTCCTTTCTGACTCTCCTGTTTGCCTTTCTGTCATTCTATTCTCTTTAAATTGCTGCAAAAGCTCACATTCAGATTGTTACAATAAAGACACCACATTACTAGTGATATTGTTGTTATTATTTATTACGTTTGTTTATATCCTTAAATTACTTACTCTACAAAGTAATTTAATAGAATTTAAAAAGTACAAATAAGAGAATCTATTAAAACAGAGGTAATAAAAAAAATAGAGTACTGCTATTATCATGGGTTTCAGCAGCTTACAGTAAATCCTCCCAAGGATCTCTGGGAATCACCCGTCCCATTGGGACATCAAAGAAGAAATTGAGGATAGTTTTTTGAGGGCCTTCTCGGTAGTGGCCCCCGCCCTTTGGAACGCCCTCCCAGCAGATATCAAGGAAATAAACAGCTATCTGACTTTTAGAAGACATCTGAAGGCAGCCCTCTTTAGGGAAGTTTTTAGTGTTTGATATTTTATCATGTTTTTAATATTCTCTTGGGAGCTGCCCAGAGTGGTTGGGGAAACCCAGCCAGATGGGCGGGGTATAAGTAATAAATAATAATAATTATACATATTAAATGATTTTTATTAAACAATTTCAACATACCAAATTATCAATCCAAATAATCAGTTACATTATTTCCCCCCTTCCGCCCCCCCACCCAAGGACTTCCCTCAGCTCCCCTCTTAGCCTTATCTATCAAATGTTCAACTAATAAATTAGTGGATGTTTATTCAAAACCTGCCAAGGAGTCCAGATCATTTTGTTGTCTTTTTAAATAATTTGTAAAAAGTTCCCATTCTTCCTTGAAGACACGATTGTCCTTCGCACGCAGCTTGTATGTCAATTTGACCAATTCCACATAGCTCACCAATTTTTCTTGCCAGTGTTCTTTAGTTGGGATTTCCTCATTCTTCCATCCTTGTGCTAACAAGACTCTTGCCGCTGTTGTAGCATACATAAATAAGTTCTTTATTTTTCTTGGCAGGTGGACTGAGATATTTCTTTTCTCCCTCTTGCACAAGACCTGTTGTTGTTTAGTCGTTTAGTCGTGCCCCACTCTTCGTGACCCCCTGGACCAGAGCACGCCAGGCACTCCTGTCTTCCACTGCCTCCCGCAGTTTGGTCAAACTCATGCTGGTAGCTTCGAGAACACTGTCCCACCATCTGGTCCTCTGTCGTCCCCTTCTCCTTGTACCCTCCATCTTTCCCAACATCAGGGTGTTTTCCAGGGAGTCTTCTCTTCTCAGGAGGTGGCCAAAGTCTTGGAGCCTCAGCTTCAGGATCTGTCCTTCCAGTGAGCACTCAGGGCTGATTTCCTTCAGAATGGAGAGGTTTGATCTTCTTGCAGTCCATGGGACTCTCAAGAGTCTCCTCCAGCACCAGAATTCAAAAGCATCCATTCTTTGGCAATCAGCCTTCTTTATGGTCCAGCTCTCACTTCCATATATCCCTACTGGGAAAACCAGAGCTTTAACTATATGGACCTTTGTCGGCAAGGTGATGACTCTGCTTTTTAAGACTAGAACTAGAACCCAGTAAAGCTGAATATTGTAGGATTCGGATGAAAGAAATAACTTCTTGACACAGTGCATGGTTAAATTATGGGATTTCCGCCATAATGGCTCTGTTTTGCCTCCATGGTCGGAGGCAGCGATGCTTCTGGAAACTGCAGGAGGGGAGCGTTGCTCTTGTGTTCGAATCCTGCTTTCTGGTTTCTCCCAAGAGGAACCCTGCGAGAACAGGATGCTGGACTCAGTGGCCCAAGGGCCTGATCCTGCTGGGCTCCTTGGATGTTCTTCTGAGCTCATGAAGCGGCTGAGCCAGGAGAACGATGCCAGCTTTGGGGCTGATTTTAAAGCGAGGTCTCTGTTGTTTCTCATTCCAGTCCTCCTGTGAAAAACGACCTGCAAGATCCCGAGCAGCCTCCCGCGCTCTTTCCCCGCCTGAAGGTTGTGGAGCGGACCGGCGCCCCTGAGCCCCCTTCGAAGCCCCCCCTCCTCTTCCAGACGGACTTGGGTGAGTGCCTGTGACTGGCGGAAGAGAAAGCTCAGTGCTGTGCGATCCCTCCTTTGCAGGGGGCGGGGGCGGGTTTGGACTAGATGCCCTTTGGCATTCCCTTCCAACACAGCGGTTCTGTGATTCTGTGAAAGGGGTATTTGGAAGTCGGCCCGCTTTCCCCAACTTCACTGTTCAGATTCTGAATGTGAAGTTCTGTTTTGAAATCTGGGCATGCGATACATTCTGGCACCTCTCAAGCGAGCACCAACCTTGGAAAACCTCTTCCAGTTGGAAAAGACAATAGATTTTGGTCTAGGTGCACAATAGGGCATTCCTGGAAATCTAAGTCACTCTTGTGCGTCCCACAAAATGTCAACATCGCAGAAAAATGGGTTGGTGTCAGTTTTAATCTGTTTTTTATAGCCTGTTGGTGTTTTAGCTTTCAGAAGCTTTTTGTCGTTCATCTTTCTCTGTTACAATGTTATCGTCTACTATTTTGTAAACTGCTTTGAGATTGGTTTAAAAAAAAGAATAAAATATTCATAATAATATTTAAAATAATATCAGCAGCAGAAAAAATATATCAATAATAAAATTATATCAATGAAATTGATATCAATAACAGCAGAAAAATAATACCGCAGCAACAACCCTCCCCAACAGAACCCCCTAAACAACACCCCTGTCCGAGAGTCTGTTCAGCAGCCTCAGCTTTTGCAGCTGGAGTCAGTCCGGACCAGCTGGGAAAAGTCCTTCAGGCAGGGAGCAGGTCTTCCAGGACTCACAGCCAAGGTGATTAGTAGCCATGGAGAGCCTCCTCCTCCTCCATGAACGTGCTTAATCCTCTTTCATAGCCATCGCTGCCTCCTGTGGCAAGGAGTTCCATAGTTCAACTATGCCTGGTCTGTCTCCGCAGATGATTCTGATTATGAAGATCCCCCGTTTGAGGAGGAGATAAAAGCTCTGGCAGAAGAAATGACTGACAAGGTAGGTCCGTATCTCTTGGGGTGCCATGGTGCCCATCTCATCCTCAAAATAACTCGGAGGTTGCCTTCCCCTCCCGGATGTGCTAATGCAGGGGTCGGCAAATTTTTTCAGCAGGGGGCCGTTCCACTGTCCCTCAGACCTTGTGGAGGGCTGGACTATATTTGGGGGGGGGGGAATGGACAAATTCCCACAAATAACACAGGGATGCATTTTAAATAAAAGGACACATTCTACTCAGGTAGGCCACCCCCCACGACTCTCCCCTCCTTTCTCCACAGCACCGGACAAGCCCCGGTGGCTGCTTACCTGTGTCTTATAATAATGATAATAATAATAATTTATTATTTATACCCCGCCCATCTGGCTGGGTTTCCCCAGCCACTCTGGGCGGCTTCCAACAGAATATTAAAATACAATAGTCTATTAAACATTAAATGCTTCCCTAAACAGGGCTGCCTTCAGATGTCTTCTAAAAGTTTGGTAGTTATTTTTCTCTTTGACATCTGGTGGGAGGGCGTTCCACAGGGCGGGTGCCACTACCGAGAACGCCCTCTGCCTGCTTCCCTGTAACTTGGCTTCTCACAGGGAGGGAACCACCAGAAGGCCCTCGGCACTGGACCTCAGTGTCCGGGATGGACGATGGGGGTGGAGACGCTCCTTAAGGTCTACTGGGCAGAGGCCATTTAGGGCTTTAAAGGTCAACACCAACACTTTGAATTGTGCTCGGAAATGTACTGGGAGCCAGTGTAGGTCTTTCAAGACCGGTGTTATGTTGTCTCAGCGGCCGCTCCCAGTCACCAGTCTAGCTGCCGCATTCTGGATTAATTGTACTTTCCGATTTACAAGAAACACATGTGACGAGGCTCCACAGAAAAGTGTTAATAAATAAAAGATTGGGCCAGGAATTTGTATCGTCGGATAAAGTCAAGAAGAGAGGCGTGGTGATATATGCAAAAGAGAGCCTGTCACCCAAATTCTTATTTAAAGATGAACATGGAAGAATTTTGGCTATTGAGATACAATATCAAGGAGAGAAACTGTTGATATTAGGAATCTATGCACCTAATGAAGGGAAATCGGAATTTTACAAGAAGCTGCAGGAGACAATGCTGGATTATCTGGACTACAACAACATCATAATGATGGGAGATATGAATGGGGTCGTATCAACTAACATGGACAAGTCACAAAGTCAAAATGTTACAAAAGACGGCAGACTACCTAAAACTTTTTTTGAAATGATAGACAATATGGATTTGATTGATGTTTGGAGGACAAAGAACCCACTAGGAAGAGAGGGAACATTCTTTTCTGAAGCCCAACTGACCTGGACAAGAATCGACCAAATATGGATTTCTAGAGGCCTGGCACCTAAGGTCAGAAAAGTGGAAATCTGCCCAAAGACCTGTTCCGACCATAATGCAGTAAAGATGGAGATGACATTACTTCCAACCGGATCCTTTAGATGGAAGATGAATGACAATTTGTTCAGAGATCAGGAAATTATTAAGAAGGCCCAAAAAGTTTTGAAGGATTACTTTGAGATAAATATGAATACTAAGGTGGAAAAAAGAATCGTCTGGGACGCAAGCAAAGCTGTAATGAGGGGATTCTTGATACAACAGAATGCAGTAAAGAAAAGAACACAAAATGAGAAAAAAGATAAGATCTTGGATAAAATAAAAGAATTAGAGAAGAAATTAAGAGTGAATCCGAAGTCACAGCCAACTCTGAGAGAAATTAAACTTTATCAAACACAATATTCTAAACTGATAAATCAGGAAATTGAATGGAAGGTTAAATTAATGAAACAAAAAACGTTTGAGTCGGCGAATAAATGTGGAAAACTGCTAGCTTGGCAGTTGAAGAGAAGACAAAGATTAAACACGGTTACAAACTTAGAGGTTGATGGAAAAAACATTCAGAATCCAGTGGACATTAGAAAGTGTTTCCAGAGATACTTCAAAAAACTATACACCCAAGGGCCGCAAGACGAAGTTGAGATTAAACAATTTTTGGCAAAAAATGGACTATCTAAATTGTCACAAGAAAATAGGACAATCCTGAATTCTAAAATAACACGACAGGAGATTGAACAAGCCATTCAGAACATGCAACTCGGCAAATCTCCAGGGCCAGATGGGCTGACTTCCAAGTACTATAAGACATTAAAAGACTATTTGATACAACCTTTGATGGAGGTCAGCAATGAAATTATGGAGGGGAAGAGGGCACCGGAGTCGTGGAAGGAAGCGTTCATCACATTAATACCAAAGTCGGAAGCTGAAAAGACACAACTTAAGAACTATCGTCCCATCTCCCTTCTAAATGTGGATTACAAAATATTTGCAGACATTTTGGCAAGTAGATTTAAAAAAGTTTTAAATGAAGTAATTCATAAGGACCAGGCCGGCTTTCTTCCAGGTAGACATCTGTTTGCTAATACAAGGAACATTATTGACATTTTGGAACTTTTGCAAACAGATATAAATACAAAAGCAGTTTTAATTTTTATAGATGCGGAGAAGGCCTTTGACAATATCTCCTGGAAATTTATGATGGGAAATTTAAAAGAGATGGGAGTGGGACGGGGTTTTGAGAATGGGATTGAGGCGATATATTCAGAACAGAAAGCTAAATTGATAGTTAATAATGTGGTTACAGAAGAGTTCAAAATTGAAAAAGGGACACGACAAGGTTGCCCTATCTCCCCTTTGTTATTCATTTCGGTTCTGGAAGTGCTATTGAACATGATTAGAGGGGATCGGTTGGTGGAAGGAATTCAGGTCGGACAGAAACAATACAAATTAAAAGCTTTTGCAGATGACCTGGTTTTGACCCTGCAGAAGCCAGAGCCTAGTACGAAAAGAGTATTACAACTGATTAATGACTTTGGTCGGGTGGCTGGGTTTAAATTAAATAAACAGAAAACTAAGGTCTTGGGAAAAAATTTGACTGATACAGAGTCAGAACGGTTTCAGAATGAGACGGAACTTAATGTGGTTAAGAAAGTAAAATACCTAGGGGTAAACATAACAGCAAAAAATCTAAGTCTATTTAAGGACAACTATGAAAAATGCTGGACAGAAATTAAGAGAGACTTAGATAGTTGGTCAAAATTGAAACTTTCTTTGTTAGGCCGAATTGCTGCTATCAAGATGAATGTATTGCCAAGGATGTTGTTTTTATTTCAAACACTTCAGGTTTTGGACAAAAAGGAGTGCTTTCAGAAGTGGCAGAGAGATATTTCTAAGTTTGTCTGGCAGGGCAAAAAGCCCAGAATTAAGTTTAAGATACTAACTGACGCAAAACAAAGAGGGGGCTTTGCCCTGCCAGACCTAAAGTTGTATTATGAAGCCGCAGCGTTCTGCTGGCTAAAAGACTGGCTACTTCTTGAAGACACTGATGTGTTAGATCTGGAAGGGTTTAACAATACTTTTGGATGGCATGCATATTTATGGTATGACAAGGTTAAAGCAAATAAGGCCTTTAAGAACCATATTGTCAGAAAATCACTGTTTAATGTCTGGACAAAATATAAAGACTTGCTGGAAAATAAAACACCAAGGTGGCTTTCACCTCTGGAAGCTAAGGCCCGAAAAAGACCCAATATGGAGGCTAAATGGCCAAAATATTGGGAAATACTAGAAAAGGATGGAGATAATTGGAAATTGCAGAGTTTGGAGAAAATGAAAGACAAAGTGCGAGATTGGTTACATTACGCTCAGATTAAAGAAGTTTTTAAAAATGATAAGAAACTAGGGTTCCAGGTGGAGAAATCGAAACTAGAAACAGAATTGTTAGAACCAAAGATTAAGGTACTTTCAAGGATGTATAACTTGCTGTTGAAATGGAATACACAAGATGAAACGGTTAAATCGGCTATGATAAGGTGGGCACAGGACATTGGGTATAATATCATGTTTGAGGACTGGGAAAGGTTGTGGAGAAATGGATTGAAATTTACTGCATGTAACGCTCTGAAAGAAAATGTAATGAAAATGATTTATAGATGGTATATGACCCCAGTCAAACTTGCAAAAATTTACCACCTGTCTGATAATAAGTGTTGGAAATGTAAAGAGTGTGAGGGAACGTTCTTCCACCTCTGGTGGACTTGCCCTAAAGTGAAGGCGTTCTGGGAAATGATTTATAATGAATTGAAAAAGGTATTTAAATATACCTTCACTAAGAAACCAGAGGCTTTCCTTTTGGGTATTGTCGGCCAAGGGGTGGTAAAGAAGGACCAGACATTTTTTATGTATGCAACAACAGCAGCAAGGATACTTCTCGCAAAACACTGGAAAACTCAAGATCTACCCACACTGGAAGAATGGCAGATGCAACTGATAGACTACATGGAATTGGCTGAAATGACCGGCAGAATTCGTGACCTGGGAGAAGAGAGGATTGAGGAGGATTGGAAGAAATTTAAGAATTATTTACAAAAACATTGTAATTTGAGTGAATGCTAAATAAGATGCTAGACCAAAATAACTGAGCACCACTAAATTTAGAAGTTTTTAAGAAAATAAGTAAGACTGTGAAAATTTAACCCCTTTCGAGAACTATAAGATTATGAAACACAGAAGGGATATAAGAATCTAAATAAGATGATAAATTGCTGACAAAATGTTATAACGATGAAAGTGGGAGCGGGAGATGTGAGGAAGTCCAAAGAAAATGTGAAACTGTTAAGACAAATGTTATATTGTTTATTATGTTTATTTCTATTGTAAAACCCAATAAATTGTTTAAAAAAAAATAAAATAATAATTGTACTTTCCGAGTCACCTTCAAAGGTAGCCCCACCGAGCGCAATGCAGTAGTCCAAGCGGGAGATAACCAGAGCATGCACCACTCTGGCAAGACAGTCTGCGGGCAGGAGGGGTCTCATCCCCCGTACCAGATGGAGCTGGGAGACAGCTGCCCTGGACACAGAATTGACCTGGGCCTCCATGGACATTCGTGAGTCCAAAATGACTCCCAGGCTGCACACCTGCTCCTTCAGGGACACAGTTACCCCATTCAGGACCAGGGAGTCCTCCACACCCGCCCGCCTCCTGTCCCCCCAAAACAGTACTTCTGTCTTGTCAGGATTCAACCTCAATCCATTAGCCGCCATCTATCCTCCAACTGCCTCCAGACATTCACACAGAACCTTCACCACCTTCACTGGTTCCGATTTGAAAGAGAGGTAGAGCTGGGTATCATCTGCATATTGATGGACACCCAGTCCAAACCCCCTGATGGTCTCTCCCAGCGGCTGCATGTAGATGTTGAAAAGCATATTGCGAGCAGCAGGGGCTGGCAGCGGCGGGATGATGAGCAGCGTGTGAAAGGGCTCCGGAGAGGGGCTGGCAGCAGCAAAGCCCAGCCCCCTTACTCTCGGCTCTAGGGAGGGTGGGGAGAAGCCAGGGGGAGGGAGGGAGGAGGCGCCGCTGAACGCGAGCGGTGGTGCAGCCCAAACGATCAGATCCATGCCAATCCACACGGCGATTCCTGGACCGTCTGCGGGCCAGATCCAGAAGGCAACTGGGCTGGATCCGGTCCCCGGGCCTTAGCTTGCCTACCCATGTGCTAATGGGTTGTCCCAGCCACTCTGGTTTGTTCAAAGGCTTGGGACTTGTGTTCAGAGTAGGTGTGCCTGTTGGATGTGCAGCAGCAGAGATCATTCTGTTTACTTTAAGGGTTAAATCTGTTATTGCTAAGTCAGCTGACCAAGAGGGGCAGGGAAGGAGGCGTTGCTTAGCAGCCAGGCGCTGAGCTAGCACACGCTCTGATTGGCTGTGTAGCCTAGAGGAAGTTTTCCTCTGTGTGTTTGGTTGAAAGCCTCGGTGTTTAGCACGAGGCCTGATCATAAGAAAAGTGAAAGCTTGCTGTCTCCTTAAATCGCACACTGGTTTTGTTCATTTTGCTCAGTTAAAAGATAAGCAAGAGGACCCATTAGCGAAAGCATGCCTCTAGTTAAGAACTGTTTCAGGTTAAGAACGGAGCTCCAGAACGAATTAAGTTTGTAACTAGAGGTACCACTGTGCTACCAATAGAGTAAAGAAAAAGAAAGAAAGTGTTAATATTTTCAGGATGATATTAAAGAACAACAACAGCTGAAATACAAATGGTCTGCTCCTAATCTGCTCTCATGTTTGCAAGTTTGCTTTTTCCCAACACCTGTTCCTTTTTTATTTTATCTTATTTTAAACTTTTGATTTGTGGCATCTTCAGCAGCTTGAGCTCTGAGATTCCTTAAATCCCTGAGCCCTTTCTAAAGGAATAAGGGGTGGGGGAAAGACGAAATGAAACATGAAAACTAAATGAAAAGGATAGAGAGAGGACAAATTCATTTCCCCCGTCTCCTCTTTGTTTCTTGAAAGGAAGTGGTGAACATATGAACATAGTAAGCTGCCTTAGACGGAGTCCGACCACTCATCTATCTACCTCTATATGGTCTGCACTGACTGGCAGTGGCTCTAAGAAACATCAGAATAGCCTGCTGGATCAGGCCAGTGACCCACCTTGTCCAGCATCCTCTTCTCACAGTCGCCAACCAAATGCCTGTGGGAAACCCGCAAGCAGGATTCGAACCCAAGGGCCCTTTCCAGCAAGGAAGCATTGCTGCTTCTGGCCGTGGAGGCAGAGCCCAGCCACCCTGGCTAGTAGCCATCCATAGCCTTCTCCCGCTCCATAAATTTGTTGAATAATCTTTTAAAGCCATCTCAGCTGGTGGTCCTCTCTGCTTCCTGCAGCAGGAAGTTCCGCAATTTAACTATGTGCTGCTTGAACAAGCCCTTTCTTTTTACTGTGCAGAATCGGGGGGCGGAGAATCAGTTAAAAACAGGTATTCAAAAACAGTATTATTACAAATACTATTATTATTATTTATCAAATTAGGGTACTGCCCTTCATCCATAGAGCTCAGCGTAACACACAAGGTAAAAACACGCAAAAAGGATTTTGGCATGTGAAAGAAGGGCATGAGAGAGAGCTTGGTCTTTGAGTGGCCTCTAAATATCGTCACTGTTACAGTGGTACCTCTGGTTGTGAACAGGATCCATTCTGGAGCCCTGTTCACAACCTGAAAGGAATGCAACCTGCCTCTGCGCATGCACGTGACGTAATTTTGCGCGTCTGTGCATGCGTGAGCATGCGTGACCCTTTCCGGTACTTCCGGGTCACCGCAGGACGCAACCTGAAAAGACGTAACCTGAACCGATCGTAACAAGAGGTATGACTGTATAAGAATTTAAGGTCTCAAATATATAAATTCAGTGTTCATAAATGTACAATGCAAACACATACATAGGTATATAATCCACATGTCTGAAATAGTACAGGAGAACAAGCCAGAAGTCATTTTGACTCTCCCAGTGACCACAAATATTCCTCTGCAGTTTGTCATTGTCTCTGTGCTTACAAATCCTGTCTTAAGGGCACATTTAATATATTACTAGGGTGTGAGCCTGTGACCTGGACTCAGGAATTAAGTATTTATCAGCACAAAAGAATGGCCAGGATGCCCAGGTAAAAGGATTCAGTGACCATTAACAGGTTTGCTGCCAGACAGGACGCTACTGTAGACTGCCCCCTGTGATATATTTCTGTTGGGGACCACCTCTTTCTGTGATGTATGCATGATGTATTGGGGGGTAGTCCTGGGCTACAGGGTGGGCAATTTCAAATGTGTCTATATAAAAGCTTGCATACCAATATTCTGGGTTCCTCTTCCCTCGTGTGTGTGTGTGTGTGTGTGAGAGAGAGAGAGAGAGAGAGAGAGAGAGCGCACCCTGTTGCAACAGTTTAATAAAATCAGGCTTACTAGCTGCTTTGCTTCTCAATATTATCTGGTTGGCCCCTGTTATTTTCTCCTACTGACAGGGAACCCACTGAAGGACTCTATACAGGCTCTTGGGTACCCCATAAGGGAAAAAGAGCCGATTTTGTTTGCTTCAGTCACCGAGGAAGTAGCAGTGGGGACGGAGAAGCTGAAATCCCTGATTCTCTTTGCTCTGCTGTGGCCCAGGGGGGAAATTGCTGATGCGCTTCTCAGCAGAAAGCTCCCGGACGGTGGTTCTTTCGGCTATAAATAGAGGGGTTCTGTGCAACATCCGGTTGCATCATGCACCAGAAGCAAGGAGGCGGTGAAGCAGCCCCAGCCGAGAAGGAGGACAGCTTTGACCTTCCAAGCACTGTTCTGCAATTTTTCATTTGTGGTGCATGGCAATAATTCTCAGGCGGGGCTGGTGCCAGACCCAGGGAGCTGGGTGGGACATTTTGCAGCCACTTCCTGGTTCCTTGCATTAAGAGCTGTGCGCTGTGGTCTAAACCACAAAGCCTAGGACTTGCCGATCAGAAGGTCGGCGGTTCGAATCCCCGTGACAGGGTGAGCTCCCGTTGTTCGGTCCCTGCTCCTGCCAACCTAGCAGTTCGAAAGCACATCAAAGTGCAAGTAGATAAATAGGTACTGCTCCGGCGGGAAGGTAAACAGCGTTTCCGTGCGCTGCTCTGGTTCGCCAGAAGCGGCTTAGTCATGCTGGCCACATGACCCGGAAGCTGTATGCCGGCTCCCTCGGCCAATAAAGCGAGATGAGCGCCAGAGTCGTTTGCGACTGGACTTAACAGTCAGGGGTCCCTTTACCTTTACCTTTACCTTTTGCAGAGCTGCAACATGGAGCCATTTCACCGATCAGGTCAAAACTCTCTGAATTGGTTTTTAAAGCTGCCATCTATTTTATTTTATTTTTTATCATGTGAAATTATCCCCCCCCCTTTTTTTTTTTAAAATGAGTTTAGAAAACCTAGTAACAAATGCTACCTTGGGCAAGAGCTGGCCAAATCACCTTTTAATTTAATGCTTCCACATCTGTGTGGGGCCACTGCAGAAAAAGGCTTGTTCTCATAGCATTGGAATTGTGAAGTTGGAAGGGACCCCAAGGGTCATCCAGCTCAACCCCCAGCAAAAGCAGGAATCTCAGCTAAAGCTTCCAGGACAGATGCCTGTCCAAACTCTGCTTAAAAACCTCTAGGGAAGGTTTTTAAGTATTGGGTGTCAAAAAAGGTTATTTAGGTCTGCCACTCTCGTGGCCTGTGTTTCGTTAGCCCAAAAATGGAAATCGAGCGAGGTCCCAGCTAAAGAAGAATGGCAACTTAAACTGATGGAATATGCACAACTCACAGACTTAACATATAGAATAAGAGAGTAAGAGGAACATAAGTTTAGAGAAGACTGGGAAATATATGGGAAATAACTGTGTACAGCTGAAAACACTGGCAGCAATAAGATAAATTCAACGGTGTAAATAAGTTATGATGGCATATGGAATGCTTTAGTTTATATAAAATATGCAGGGATTTATGCTATTCAAAATGAACCATGGAAGGACAAGAAGGTAGGCCTTGATATTTTAAGGTTGTATAAATCAATATTCTAAATTGTAAAACAGGAAATTTAATAAAAATTATATATACAGTGGTACCTCGGGTTACGTACTTAATTCGTTCTGGAGGTCTGTTCTTAAGCTGAAACTGTTCTTAACCTGAAGCACCACTTTAGCTAATGGGGCCTCTTGAAGCAGAGCGTCTCCCCCCCCATTGTTCTGCCCGAACACTGAGGTCCAGCTCCGAGGGCCTTCTGGCGGTTCCCTCCCTGCGAGAAGTGAGGTTATAGGGAAGCAGGCAAAGGGCCTTCTCGGTGGTGGCACCCGTCCTGTGGAACGCCCTCCCATCAGATTTCAAGGAAATAAACAACTGCCTGACTTTTAGAAGACATCTGAAAGCAGCCCTGTTTAGGGAAGTTTTTAATGTTTAATGCTGTATTGTGTTTTTAATATTCGTTTGGGAGCCGCCCAGAGTGGCTGGGGAAACCCAGCCAGATGGGTGGGATTGTTGTTTAGTTGTGTCCGACTCTTTGTGACCCCATGGACCAGAGCATGCCAGGCACTCCTGTCTTCCTGTGGGGCGTTGATAATAATAATAATAATAATAATAATAATAATAATAATAATAATAATAATAAATTCTGAGGCCCGGGAGCTTTTCGAAGTGCAACTCCTTTTTGTCTTCTTCCCTCTGCAGGAGGATGTGGTGGTGGAGTCGACATCCCAGAAACGTCGCTCTGCCCGATTCAGCAGCCTGATGAGTGAAGATGAGCTGATTGAGGATTATTTCAAGGAGGAATCCCCCACCAAGTGAGGGCTGCTTTGCTTATGTTTGTGCATGTGTGGGCGCGCGCGTTTTGGCAGTTCGAATCCCCGCAATGGGGTGAGCTCCCGTTCTTCGGTCCCTGCTCCTGCCAACCTAGCAGTTCAAAAGCACACCAAAAAGTGCAAGTAGATAAATAGGTACCGCTCCGGCGGGAAGGTAAATGGCATTTCCATGTGCTGCTCTGGTTCGTCAGAAGCGGCTTAGTCCTGCTGGCCACATGACCCGGAAGCTGTACGCCGGCTCCTTCAGCCAGTAAAGCGAGATGAGCGCCGCAACCCCAGAGTCGGCCACGACTGGACCTAATGGTCAGGGGTCCCTTTACCTTTACCTGGAATATCTGGCCTCGCCCTCTTGTTTCCAGGGATGCCTTCGAAAGCTAGGAAGGAGCTTCCGCTTGATAGACAAGCTATGCCAGGTCCAGAAAAAGAGCAACTGAAATGATCAAGTGGATCGTAGTATTGGAAGGGGCCTTCAGGGGTCATCTAGTGCAACCCCCTGCATTGCAGCGGGGATGGAGCAACCTGCCGTCTCAGGTTGCAGAATTTGGGGCTATTTCGTTTAGAGAAAATGCCAACGAGAGGCAACATGTTAGGTTCCTGGCATGGAGAAAGCAGAGAGAGAAAAGCTCCCCGCTCCTTTATCATAACAGTAGAAGTCTGGACCTCTCATGAACTTGAAGGCTGGGAGATTCAAGACAGGTAATGGGAAGCACTTCCCATGGAGTGCATAGTTAACCCGGTAGGGTGTTGTCAAGTCAACCGGCCTCAACCAGAAGTTGAGCGTTTAGCATCCCTGGTCCCACGGGATGCTCTTCCGGCAGCGATGCCACAGGGAGTCTTGCTTTCGACTTCCAGGCATCCCTGGAAGATTTGTTATGTGGACAGGCCTACGCAGTTGTTCAAAAATGTCCTGGAATAGCCATGTGTTCAAACCATTTGACTGGCAATGCCCATCAACTTTTTTGAGGGGCGTCCACTCCCCTCAAATAATTTATTGGGGAGCGAAGGGGCCTCGGCCCCTAGGAGTTGGTTCCCATGCTCCCAGCCCTGGAGATGGCCTTCTGTTTCCCAGGAGGTTTGTGGGTGTTACTTGCAGCCAATTCTCTGCTGGGGTCCTCTGTGGATTTTGCTGATGACTCATCTCAGGCCTTCCTTGTAGTTAGTGGCTCTGTTTTCCCGGAAGAGGGTGCTCAGCAGGGCTTGCAGGAAGGGTGACAGACTACAGTGGTGCCCCGCAAGACGAATGCCTCGCAAGACGAAAAACTCGCTAGACGAAAGAGTTTTCCGTTTTTTGAGTCGTTCCGCAAGACAAATTTCCCTATGGGCTTGTTTCGCAAGACGAAACGTCTTGCGAGTTCTTGCGAGTTTGTTTCCTTTTTCTTAAAGCCGCTAAGCCGTTAATAGCCGCTAACCCGCTAATAGCTGCTAAGCCGCTAATAGCCGTGCTTCGCAAGACGAAAAAACCGCAAGACGAAGAGACTCGCGGAACGGATTAATTTCGTCTTGCGAGGCACCACTGTATTTCTGACCCAGGGGGAATCTAAGGGGGCGGGGAAGAGGCTGCTGTTTCCCAAACATGGTTTTGCAATGCAAATGGGGAGGAAGCAGAGTGTATTTCAAAGTGTGTGTGTGGGGGGGGGGGCTTTCCTTTTTTGCATCACCATGCTGGGATGAGAGCAAAAAGCACTTCGGGATTTGGAAAATGGGGTTTTATTTTAGCAATCTATGCAGGCACATAGTGAATGGGCATCCAAAAGCAAAGTTCCATCTATTTATCGTGGTTCTTTCCCGCGTTATCCTCTTAAGGACTCGTCGGACGTTCGGGTTCCAAATAACACTCACTTCCTGGTTTGCAGTGTTTGGAAGCCAAAACGTTTGAGTTGCAAGGTGTTTGGGAGTTGTGATAAGAACATAAATATATAAACCACATGTCTGAAAACCCCACAGAAAAAAAAAGTCCTGAACAAATTGACCTCAATTATTTCTCTGCAAGGTCAAAATGGGAAACCTCTCCATTCTCTTTTTCCTTCACAAATCCTGTCTTGAGGGCACATTTAAGATATGAATAGGGTGTGAGCCTGTGACCTGGCTCAGGAACTAAGTATCATTACAAAAGACTGGCCAGGCTCTCCAGGCAATCCAACCAAGTGACCATTAAACAGGTAACCTGTCAGACGAGATAAACAAGTCACTCAGATTTCTGCTGTAGACCGCCTTTTCTGTGATATAGGTATGATGTATCTGGGGGGTGGTCTTAGGTTACACCCCTTCTATGATGTATGGAGGGGGTGGTCTGGAGCTCCAGGGCAGGGAATTTAAATTGTCTATATAAGGCCAAGCACGCCATTGTTCTGGGTTCCTCCTCCCTCCTCTGTGTGGCAGTGAGCTCCCTGTTGCAACAGATAAATAAAGATCAGGCTTACTAGCTGCTTTGCTTCTCAATATTCTCTGGTTGGCCTCTGTTATTTTATCCTACCAATAGGGAACCTACGTAAGGACTCTATATGGGCTCTTGGATACTCCATAAGGGGAAAAAGGGCAGATTTTTGTTTACAACAGAACCAAGGTATGACTATATATAAAAATAAATAAATATAAATATACACACAGCTGAACATTCGACGTGGCTTCCACGGCTTCCGATTGAGTGCAGGAAACTCCTGCAGCTAATCAGAAGACGCACCTTGGTTTTTGAACGTTTTTGGAAGTCGAACAGACTTCCGGAACGGATTCTGTCTGAGAACCAAGATCCGATTGTATATACACGACACCCACGTCCTTCCTCCTCACAGTGACAATGGATAGATCCATGCCAGTTTTTTTATACAGGCAGGTAGCCGTGTTGGTCTGCCGTAGTCAAAACAAAATAAAACAGTTCCTTCCAGCAGCACCTTAGAGACCAACTACAGTGGTACCTCAGGTTACAGACGCTTCAGGTTACAGATGCTTCAGCTTACATACGCTTCAGGTTACAGACTCCGCTAACCCAGAAACAGTGCTTCAGCTTAAGAACTTTGCTTCAGGATGAGAACAGAAATCGCGTGGCGACAGTGGGAGGCCCTATTAGCTAAAGTGGTGCTTCAGGCTAAGAACAGTTTCAGGTTAAGAAGGGACCTCCAGAACGAATTAAGTTCTTAACCCGAGGTACCACTGTAAGTTTGTTATTGTTATTGAGCTTTCGTGTCCATGCACACTTCTTCAGATACTGTGAGTAGATCGCAGTCTCTAGGGAGTTGGACGTGCCTGATCTAGACCAGGGGTAGGCAACCTAAGGCCCGGGAGCCAGATCCGGCCCAATTGCCTTCTCAATCCGGCCCACGGACGGTCCGGGAATCAGCATGTTTTTACATGAGTAGAATGTGTCCTTTTATTTAAAATGCATCTCTGGGTTGTTTGTGGGGCATAGGAATTCGTTCATTTCTTTTTCCAAAATATAGTCCGGCCCCCCACAAGGTCTGAGGGACGGTGGACCGGCCCACGGCTGAAAAAGGTTGCTGACCCCTGGACTAGGACCTAGGAGGTCTGGGTTCGAATCCCCCCCTGCAAGGCCTGATGTGTCGCCCCTCTTTTGTCTCCACAGCAGCAACCACTGGAATGACTGCGAGCTGAATTCGTACTCCGGCAGCGCTCTGTCCTTGGGCGCTTTGAGTCTCCACGGTGACAGGATGAACAGGACGGACTCGTCCTCTCAGCTCTCGCCTGTCATCAAGGCAGGCTGGCTGGATAAGAACCCGCCTCAGGGGTGAGCAAAGCAAAATTGTGCCTCCCTTGCAAAAGCCGATGGGAGTTGTAGTACCAAAACACCCGGCAGGTTGGCAGTGGCTGCCCTTGTGATAACGTGCGCCTGGTTTTATTAAGACCCTGATCTGCTTCAAGCCCCTGTGTTTGTTTGCAGTGAAAAAAAGAGACAGTCACGGAAGCAAGAAATTACACAAAACAAAAGAATTGCCATGAAAATCCCTGAAACGAGAAGTATTTGACTATAGAATTGGATTAAATAACAAAAATCAAAACAATTTAAGGAAAAATTAACCTAGAATTAAACAAAGACTTAACGAGATGCCGGCTACAAAACTCGTTTCACTGAACTAATCAGTTTCCTCAGAAGGAAATAAAGAAATTTATAAACCTTAAATGATTTTAAGTGATATCAAACAAACTCAAGAGCAGGGCTGAAACGCTTCCTTGAGCTTCCAAAAAAGTTATGCAAACCTCAATGACAAGTTTGAAACATGGCCCTATTTAAGAGAACCAAGCAGTAGTAATAAGAAATTGAGATTTTAAGTTTCAATCAAACTCAAAAACGGGGCAGAAACTCAAAAACAGGGCTGAAGCGCTCCTGACTGCTGATGTTAAAGACTCCAGGCACGGGTTCAAGAGATTTTTCTTTGGCCCCGCTGCTCCCCACCCTCCCAGGGGGAAAAAACGCTGTTTGCCGCTGAATCGGAACCAACAACCATCTTCAGAAAAAAACCCCGATGGACGTTTGCTCCTTTTCGGCGGGAAAGCGGCTGGGCAATAGGAAAACCGAATGGATCTGCTTGGGGGCAAATCTGCTTACAGTGGTGCCCCGCAAGACGAATGCCTCGCAAGACAGAAAACCCGCTAGACGAAAGGGTTTTCCGTTTTGGAGGTGCTTCGCAAAACGAATTTCCTATGTGCTTGCTTCGCAAGACGAAAATGTCTTGCGAGTTCCTGCGGGGTTTCCCCCCCCCCTTTTCCCCAAGCCGCTAAACCGCTTATCAGCTGATCGGCTAAGCTGCTTAACAGCTGATTGCTAAGCCGCTTATCAGCTGATCGTTAAGCTGCTTATCAGCTGATCGTTAAGCCGCTTAACAGCTGATCGCTAAGCCGCTTATCAGCTGATCTGCTAAGCCCACTAAGCCGCTAATACTGTACTGTAGCGCTAATCCGCTAAACCGCTAATGGGCTTGCTTCGGAAGATGAAAAAACCCGCAAGACGAAGAGACTCGCGGAACGGATTCTTTTCGTCTTGCGAGGCACCACTGTATTCCGTTAATTTGACAGGCAGCATTGTGGGCTGTCATTGCCCCCCCCCCCGAGCCCAATCCCTGTGATCTTCAGAGGAAGGGTGGTATATAAATCTAATAATTAATAATAATAATAATGATTGCCCTTTCTGATGCACTGGGTATACCAGCCAGTTTTCAAAACCGCTTTTGTGTTCCTGAATGCTCTAAGATGCTTTGTCAGGTTTCTCAATGGGGGCTGTAGTTCCATAGTCTATCCCCCCCCCCCCCCGGCTCTATAGAGTTGAGTCGGCAGCTCTTTCCCCAATATTGTGCTGCTGTTTTTCCAGCTGCAGACATGAAAAAGATTAGCGGGCCCTGAAATGCATATGGTTGTCTACAAACAGATTTAAGAATGCCAGCCTTTAACCCTGGAGGGTTAAAGAAAGAGGAAAATGGTGTAAAAAGTATAAAGATAGAGGTAATCTACATTAGACACAACAACTTTGAAAGAGTAAAAATTTTGAGGTCTTAGAACAAAGGAAGGAAGTTAATACGTGATTTTGTATGTAATGATTAGATTAGAAGGATGATACGGTTTTATTTGTAGATGTGTGTTTTTGTTTTTTGTGTTCTTTTTTCTCTTGTGTTTTTCTTTTCTTGTTTGTACTGTTTTATTTTGGATTCAATGTTGGTAATTTTTGTTGTAATTTTGCATTGAACAAAAAAATAAAAATAAAAGAATGCCAGCCTTGGATCAGGTTGCATCGCCTGTCCCGTGATAGAAGAAACTTCTTTCAAGACAATTTTATTTTATTTCGTAAAAATTATATATGCCGCTTGACTGCAAATAACCACAAAGCGGTTTACGAAAAGAGATTCTTCTGCGAAATGATCCTGCAGTTTCCATGCGGTTATAAGCTGCTTTGGCTTGTCTTGGGCAGGATAATTAATAAATGATAATAAAATAATACTGGGGTGGGAATCCTGCCAGTCATTGACCGCCTGATTTTACCTCCTTAAGGACCACCCTGCTGACCCACAGAGCACCCCAGCTAACAGTCTTTTCCGGCTCCAGGTCCTATATCTACCAGAAGCGATGGGTGAAATTGGATAGCGACAACCTCCGCTACTTTGACAATGAGAAGGTGAGCGGGGGAAAGATAGGTCCACGCAGAGCGCAGTTAGACTGTGGAACTCCCTGCCACAGGAGACAGGGATGGCCGCCTGCTTGGATGGCTTTGAAAGAGGGTTGGACAAATTCATGGAGGCGGGGGAGACAATACAAATAACCCCTTTGACTCCCCCCCCCCCTTTGTGGATCTTTAGGTTACAATTCCCCCCCCCACTGCATCTCCTGTATAATTCCAATTTTTAATAAATCCTTAAGTATCCCTTAGTTAAAAAATTTAACTGCAAGTTTTAAATCAATCCTGCTAATGAATTTAATTGTTTCCAGTAATTTTTCCAATAAATTATATACTTGCCCCCTTCTTTATTAAAAAATGGGTTCTTCCTGGTTTCTAATTCTTTCCATTACTGCGTAGTCCATTAATTTCATCTGCCGTTCTTCCTTGGTCGGTATTCCTGCTTTCCATAAGGCTCTCCTTATGGAAAGCAATGGGGCTGGATGGGTTTGGAGGAATAGCCTATCCCTTTCCACATTCTGCAACAATTTTGTGCCCTAACTCAGCCCCCCCCCCGCCCACCTGCAGGATAAATTTAAATCAGTACCAGCCATCGCTTCCCCAAAGAGTGCTGGGAAGTGTAGTTCTTTATAGGGGCTTAGAGTCGCTAAGGTAGGGTTGCCATATTCCAAAAAATGAAAATCTGAACAGAACAGAAAATAATTGTTTTGAGCTATTTTTAAGGCTTCCCCCCAAAATACTAGGAATTAAATATTGAGTGCCTCGCTCGGTCCCCATATTTCCCATTGTGTCAGTCTCCTGCCCCTGAAGAACTGCTGAGAAACTGGTGGCTGGGTTTTGCTTTTTCCTCTGCCCTCCTCACCCTTCTTCCCTTGCATGTGTGTGTGTGTCTGTTGCATTTGTATCGATTGCGAGCCTGCAAGTAGCGTACAAAGCCACCCTCCGAACGAATCATCGCGATCATACGTTCTGTTGACCAACTTCTTTTTCCAATGTTGCAGGATGTTTACTCCAAACGCCTCATCCCCATATGCTCTATTACCCGTGTGGCCAGTATCGGGGACCAGAAATTTGAGGTGATCACCAACAACCGGACCTTTGCTTTCCGGGCTGAGAGTGACGGTAGGTGAGATTCCTCTCCCTCCCTCCCTCTCTCACAATGCTGTTAAATTTCCTGTTTTAATTTAAAATGCTCATTTAAACACCCTTAAAATATCAACGACTCCCCATCTTCTCTTTCCATGGTTCATTTTACATATCATAAATCCCTTCATATTTTAGAAAATCCATGCCATTCAGTATTCCATTATTACATCCATCAAAACGTATTTACACTGTTGAATCTATCTTAATGCTGCCAGCATTTTCAGTTGTACACAGTTATTTCCCATATATTCAATAAACGTTTTCCAATCTCCCTTAAACTTATGTTCTTCTTGTTCTCTTATTCTAATGTTAAGTCTGCAAGCTGTGCATATTCCGTCAGCTTAAGTTGCCGTTCTTCTTTGGTTAGGACCTCACTCGTTTTCCATTTTTGGGCTAACAAAACACGGGCCGCAGTTGTTGCCTACATAAATAATCTTTTTTGACACCTGGGAATTTCAGTCTGAATTATCCCCAACTAAAAGGACTCTGGTTTTTGTTTGTTTTTTGGAGAAGTACATTTAAACATTTTTTCCCAGTTCACTATGGATTATTTCCCTAATCCAAAAGAGAGAACTTCTTCAACCCACTTGTGGAGACTATCAGAGATCACAAAGAAAGGAATATATGATAACAACAAGAAGATGAGGAAAATAACAAAGAGACTATCTGGACAGAACTGTGTAATTAAAGTAGCAGCAAGAGAGATGTTTGGATCCCTTTCGGAGCTCGAAGTATGAGTACCCCCAACAAAAAAAAAAATCAAAAATTTGGCTGTGTAATTTTGAACTAATGTGATTTGGAATTAATGTGATTTGATTGGCCTGTTAATAAAAATTATTAAAACAAAAAACAAAAGAGAGAACTTAGAGAGAGATATAGTTAAACTGTGGAACTCCCTGCCACAGGAGCCAGTGATGGCCACTTAGATTCTTTGATTTCTTCTCCCCTGCTGGGAGAACATTACACATGGGACACCCCGCCCCCTGAACGAAGTAGCGCCATCCGAGAACGGTTCTGTTTTGTTTCTCTAAATACCAACCCTGTCTCCTGCGCTGCAGCGGATCGCAACGAGTGGATCAGGGCCCTTCAGAAGGTAGTGGACGAGAAGAAGTCGAGGTGTTTGGACAGAGCGTCCGCCTTCCAGGTGCCTGGCGGCAGTTTCGACTCGGTGGACAAAAGCGGCTTCTTGGAGCTGCGAGGATTTAAAAACAAGCTGTATGTTGTGGTGGCCGGGGAGAAAGTTTTCCTCTACAAGAACGCAGAGGTGAGTACGCACCACAAGTGTGCTGCTCATAGCCGCTGGGTTGAACTGCGGAACTACCTGCCACAGGAGGCCGCCAATTTGGATGGCTTCAAAAGAGGATTGGACAAATTCATGGAAGAGGAGAGGGCTATCGAGGGCTCCTAGCTAAGATTAAAAACTTCCCTAAACCGGGTTGCCTTCAGATGTCTTCTGAAAGTCAGATAGTTGGATGAGATAATTGATTACGGTCAAAGACCAGCTTGCATAACACAATAAAAACAGCGTTCATAAAGATAAAATATACAACCAGAGCAGATTGCAGCAATAGCTCATGAGTTAAAACTGAGATATATACATACACCCGTACAACTGAGATTTGGGCTGCCATAAAAATTGACCCTGAGGCTCCCCAAAGGGCGACTTCAGCATTTCCCTAGTAAGCTATTTTATTCTAGAGGATGACCTGTGCCTCCAAATCTGGGCGCAGAATCTGGCTACCAGCCAGGTCGTCTTGTGATCTTTGCCTAAGAGGAGCGAATTACCGTATTTTTCGCCCCATAGGGTGCACCGGCCCATAGGGCGCACCTAGTTTTTTGGGGGGGAAATAAAGAAGAAACCCCCCCCCCAGCCCGAGCTTCCGCCGACCCCAGCCCCCAGAACAGGCTGCTATCCGCAAGCCTAGGGAGCCCGGCGGGAAGTCGCGCCGGTCTCCCCAGGCTTGCGGATATCTGCCCGAAGCCCGGGGCGTGCTGCTTCAGCGCGCCCCCGGCTTCGGGCAGCAGGCTGCTATCCGCAAGCCCAGGGAGCCCTGCGGGAACTCCCGCGGGCTCCCCAGGCTTGTGGATAGCTTCCTGAAGCCTGGAGAGCGAGAGGGGTCGGTGCGCACCGACCCCTCTCGCTCTCCAGGCTTCAGCGAAAGCCTGCATTCGCCCCATAGGACGCACACACATTTCCCCTTCATTTTTGGAGGGGAAAAAGTGCGTCCTATAGGGCGAAAAATACGGTAAGCTTAGACTTGTCTGAAAGATCTAAAAAATATATGTTCAGGGCTAAAAAATATATGTTCAGGGCTTCCTATTTCCCCTAATGGGCAGGTGCAAAGTCTCTGTGCATACGGGACTCTTCTATAGGAAGTCAGATAGTTGTTTATTCCTTTGACATCTGATGGGAGGGCATTCCACAGGGCGGGTGCCACCACTGAGAAGGCCCTCTGCCTGGTTCCCTGTAGCTTCGCTTCTCGCAGGGAGGAAACTGCCCAAAGGCCTTCATAGCTGACCTTGGTGTCCGGGCTGGATGATGGAGGTGGAGACGCTCCTTCCATCGTGAAACCACTTTCCAATCCAGTACGGATTGCGATTGAGGCCTCACTTTCAATTCTTGTGCCCTCGACTTAGGAATTCCGCCTGGGCATCGGGATCACCTACATCGAAATGAACGTGGGCAACGTCAAGGATGTGGACAGGAGGGGCTTTGACTTGACGACACCCTACCGGATCTTCAGGTAATGACGGCTGCTAACGCAGAAAGGCCTCATCCTGCCCCTGTGTGTTTTGGGGAAGGGCTGAGCTCAACAGCAGCAGACTGCCTTGCTTTGCCACAGAAGAACCTTGGTTCCATCTCTGACATCTTGCAGTCATTGAAACTTCTGGGTCCCAGTTACTGGAAATTGCAGGAAGGGAGAGGCCTCCGGGGCCTGGATCCGGCATTTCCCATTAAGGTTCGACACAGTGGACACCAGACTAGCTGGGTAGGCTATTCTTGCATAGTTCTAGTTACAGGTAGGTTGCCGTGTTGGTCTGCCGTAGTCGAAACAAAATAAAAAAATTCCTTCCAGTAGCACCTTAGAAACTAACTAAGTTGGTTATTGGTATGAGCTTTCGTGTGCATGCACACTTCTTCAGATACTAAAATATCCGCCTGATGAAGTTAAACAACAGATCAACAGAGCCAGACTGATACCCAGAGAGAATTTCATAGAATCATAGAATCATAGAGTTGGAAGAGACCACAAGGGCCATCGAGTCCAACCCCCTGCCAAGCAGGAAACACCATCAGAGCACTCCTGACATATGATTGTCAAGCCTCTGCTTAAAGACCTCCAAAGAAGGAGACTCCACCACACTCCTTGGCAGCAAATTCCACTGTCGAACAGCTCTTACTGTCAGGAAGTTCTTCCTAATGTTTAGGTGGAATCTTCTTTCTTTGCTGCAAGACAGACCCAAAAAAGAAAATAACAGAACACCACTAGTAATCACATACAGCTCCCAAGTTAAAACAGCACAACGCATCATCAGAGAACTACAACATCTCCTAGACAACGACAGTTCTCTTTCTCAAGCTCTGGGAGGAAAACCTTTCATCGCCTACAGACCCAATCTTAAACAACTCCTCACCCACAATAATACAACAACCAGACTTAACATGGACACTGGTGCCAGAGCCTGCAATAAACCCAGATGCCAACTTTGCTACCACATACACCCAGACAGGGACACGGGTGGCGCTGTGGGCTAAACCACAGAGCCTAGGACTTGCCGATCAGAAGGTCGGCGGTTCGAATCCCCGCAATGGGTTGAGCTCCCGTTGCTCGGTCCCTGCTCCTGCCAACCTAGCAGTTCAAAAGCACGTCAAAGTGCAAGTAGATAAATAGGTACCGCTCTGGCGGGAAAGTAAACGGCGTTTCCGTGCACTGCTCTGGTTCGCCAGAAGCGGCTTAGTCCTGCTGGCCACATGACCCGGAAGCTGTACGCCGGCTCCCTCGGCCAATAAAGCGAGATGAACGCCGCAACCCCAGAGTCAGCCACAACTGGACCTAATGGTCAGGGGTCCCTTTACCTTTACCTTTACACCCAGACAACACTGTTACTGGCCCCAACAACATCAAATATACCATCTCAGGACTATTTAATTGCTCATCTTCTAACATTCTGTATGCCATTAAATGCCAGCAGTGTCCTTCAGCTCTCTATATTGGATAAACAGGCCAAACCCTACGCCAAAGGATAAATGGACATAAATCTGACATCAGGAATCACAAGACAGAGAAACCAGTAGGAGAATACTTCAATCTCCCAGGACATTCTATACAAGATCTCAAAGCAGCTGTCTTTTTACAAAAGAATTTCAGAAATAGACTGGAAAGAGAAGTTGCTGAATTGCAACTTATTACCAAACTTAAAACCATGGAGAGACCTGGTCTGAATAGAGACATTGGATTCTTATCTTATTATACATGATAAAGCTATTTTTAGCCATCTCACCCCTTGCTTTTTCCTGTAAGCCCAATTGCAGTTGTTAACTGTCGTCAACAGGTTTACCACCCCTATCAGCCAATCACCCCTTCCCACCACCCATCTGAGAAAAACCCCTCTCCACCCTCTCACTATATATAAGGGCCTGGTGACTTCTGTTTCAGTGTATCTGAAGAAGTGCGCATGCACACAAAAGCTCATATCAAGAACAAACTTAGTTGAGCTCTAAGGTGCTGCTGGAAGGAATTTTTTTATTTTATTCTTGCATAGTTACGTTTTGTCCTTGCAGAACTCCGCAGGAAGGGAGCATGAGACCCAAACCAGAATTTGCTGGCTCTGACGCACCTGCTGCCGGTTTTGGCCACTGCTCCTGTTTAGCCTCCATCTGTTCCACTTCCAGATTCCTCCCCTCAGTCCTAGATGTCGCACAGGATTAGTCCTCAATCCCTAACCCGCTGCTCTTCTCGCCTTTCCCAGCTTCATTGCAGAATCCGACCAGGAGAAGGAGGAATGGGTGGAGGCCATGCAACAATCCATCGCCGAAGCGCTTTCCAACTTTGAGGTGGCCGAGAGGATTTGGAAGGTGGAGGAAAACTGCTTCTGCGCTGACTGCGGCTCCCCAAAACCTGACTGGGGCTCCATCAACCTCTGTGTGGTCATCTGCAAGAGATGCGCAGGTAAGGAACAATTTGTTTCTCTCTCTCCCACCCCCAATCATTTTATTAATCTGGGTTTTCAAAGAGAACCATAAAACAAATAGAAAACAGACCAAGCAACTTTTTGCAAGATTCATCGGATGAAAATGAGCCCCGCAGTGCTTCTCCTTGATCTGGACAGACGAAAGAAAGCCTTTCTTCCTGGTTAAACTGTGGAACTCCCTGCCACATGAGGCAGTGGGGATCACCAACTAGGATAGCTTTAAAAGAGGATGAGGCAAATTTGTGGAGGAGGAGGGGGCTACCAGTGGCTGCTAGCCAGGATGGCTATTCTCCGCCTCCGCAGTCGGAGGCAGCAAGCCTCCTGAATCCAAATAATTCCAGCAGTAGAACGTATATTGAGTATGAAAAGGTAACATGAACAGAAGCAGATATGGACTGATGAAAATATGCAGCAGAGCAGGTTTTGATAAAGGACGTCATGGAAGGGGGAAGGGAAGCCAAGGTTTATTTGCTGTCATTATGTGTTGTTGGAAAATTATAAATAAAATTATTTTTTAAAAAGCAATGCTTCTGAAATCCCAGTTCCTGGAAACCACAATCAAGAGAGAGTTGCTCTTGTGCTTGGATCCTGTTTCCCAGTTTCCCGCAGGCATTGGGTAATCCAGACTTGCAAGTCTCGAATGCTGCAAGCTTTCCATATGGGGTTGTTGCTCAGCCTGCAAAAAGTATAATTATAGCCGAAGCTCTTTTTAAAGTGTATTTCTTCTGGCCTTTTGCAGCTTCTTTCCCTTAAGCGACGTTGCTCCTTGCAAGTGTACGGAGCGAGAAACTGAGGCGTGAAGCTGTTCCCGAGGTCAGCGAGTGGGGAAGACCTCCCCGCCTGTCTCGTCAGGCCTCTGCGCTGCGATTTTGGAACGCGGCACCTTTTCAAAAATTGTTCCTCTCCTTCCCGACACAGGAGAACACCGCGGGCTGGGACCCAACGTCACCAAAGTCCGGAGCCTCAAGATGGATAAGAAAGTCTGGACGGAGGAGCTGATTGAGGTGGGGAATTAAGGGGCTGGAAAGGAGCGAGGGAACTTGCGACCACATGTCCCAGGGAAGCTCTAATATCATCTGTATTTATTTATGGCATTAGAGGTTATATTTTCTGAGAATCCTTTGGAAAAATAATCTCTCAAAGGACCTGTTGATGGCATTTTACCATTGTACTGCTGAGTGTATTAACTTATGGTCTGTGTTTGTGGTTTGGGAGCTGCACAGTCGGGGGAAAACAATGCTGTCCAGGGTTGTAAAGACTTCAGAGAGAATAATTGGGTGCACTCTTCCCACCTTAGATCAAATCTATGCTTCCAGGTGCCATAAGAAAGCGGCAGAGATAGCGCAGGATAGTGCGTACCCCGGAAATGATCTCTTTCAGCTTCTGCCTTCTGGAAGAAGGGACAGGGTTATAAAGACTAGGACTAGCCGCCTGAGAAACAGTTTCTACCCAAACTCAATACTGGTTTTAAACTCAGTGTAAGGTGGTCTCTATGGGAGTATATTGTATTTAATTATGGGAGTATAAGAGTTTTTAGGGGGCTAATCAGGTTGGGATAGCAGGCTTGTTGGTTTTTGAATGTCTGATGTAGATTTTTTCAATTTCGTTGTTCTGTATGGGACAATGACAATAAAGATGATCGTATCGTACCACCTTCCCCCCCCCCCCAAGGAGTTCCAGGCGGCATCTTCTCCCAACGACCCTGCGAGGTTGGTTCAGCTGGGAGTGAATGGCTGGCCCAAGGCCACTGCGTGAGCTTTCATGGCTGATTGGGGATTCAAACCCCGGTCTCCCTGGTCCTAGACCCATGCTCTAACAGTTGTATGACGCTGGCATTCTTCTGCATTGCCGAAAGGGTGATAATTTTGGGAGCAAGTTGCAGGAAAGTGAGCGGATGCCGTGGGTTGGACCTAGGGCAGGATGATCAGTCTTCCTCCATGAGGATTTCTACACTTCCTTCCTGACATGCGCCTCATCAGAAGCTGCACCTGAAAGGTGCTGGTTAGGAGGCAGAGGCAAAGAGGGTTTTTTGGTGGGGTTCACTCCTGTTTGGAAGAAGAAAGCGAGACTCTTCTTCACTCTCCGCAGGCTCATTTGCTAGGAAAAGGGCCTAAAGGAGATCCCAGAGTATTGATGCAGGGAATTAATTGCTGGAGAGCAAAAAGCAAGGAATTCAGAAGGGGGTTGGATTGGATAGCCCTTGGGGTCTCTTCCAACTCCACAATCCTGAGATTCTATGACTATTTGTTGGGGGAAAGTGTCAGGATGGTGCAGTGTTTAGGGTGTCTGAGTAGGACCTGGGAGAACAGGCTTCAAATTCCTACGCAGCCATGGGTGAGGTGACCTTGAGAGACAAGGTCCCTGCCTCTCAGCCCAACCTCCTTTGCAGGGTTCTCTTGAGGGTTAACTGAAGAGGAGGAGAACTCTGTACATCGCCTTAGAGTTCCTTGGAGAACAAAGTCGGATATAAAGACAAGTAGTGATGATGACAAAGGTCCGTATAGTATAGTCCGTATAGTTAAAGATATGGTTTTCCCAGTAGTGATGTATGGAAGTGAGAGCTGGACCATAAAGAAGGCTGATCACCGAAGAATGGATGCTTTTGAATTCTGGTGCTGGAGGAGACTCTTGAGAGTCCCATGGACTGCAAGAAGATCCAACCTCTCCATTCTGAAGGAAATCAGCCCTGATTGCTCACTGGAAGGACAGATCCTGAAGCTGAGGCTCCAAGACTTTGGCCACCTCATGAGAAGAGAAGACTCCCTGGAAAAGACCCTGATGTTGGGAAAGATGGAGGGCACAAGGAGAAGGGGACGACGGAGGACGAGATGGTTGGACAGTGTTCTCGAAGTCACCAGCATGAGTTTGACCAGACTGTGGGAGGCAGTGGAAGACAGGAGTGCCTGGCGTGCTCTGGTCCAGGGGGTCACGAAGAGTCGGACATGACTAAACAACTAAACAACAACAGGAACGATGATGATGATGATTTGAACCAAGGAGCTTTTCCTCTTCCTGAAACACCACTTTAAAGCCCTTGGACCTTGGCCTGGGTTGAGCCAATTGCCTTTGTACGTTCTGCCTTCATTTCTCAAAACCAAGGCTGCTTTAAATCTCAGAGATGCACCAATGCTTCCACATGAGGGCAGAGTTTTCATAAGATAGCACCTCTGCGCAGAGTGTCTTTGGGAAATCTTGGAGAGAGACACTCTCCTTTTCTGGAGCCAGTTTGCAAGCTCCTTTTCCTGCAGCCTGGGCCCCCAAAGAGAGAACCACCCTTTTAATCCACCCCATCTGGCAAATACAGAAAAGGCTGCTCTCGTTCAGGGCTTTAAAGGTCGGCACCAACCCTTTCAATTGTGCTCAGAAATGTCCTGGGAGCCCGTGAAGATCCTTGAGGACCGGTGTTATATGGTCCTGTCGGCCGCTCCCAGTCACCAGTCTAGCTGCCGCATTCTGGATTAGCTGTAGTTTCCGAGTCACCTTCAAAGGGAGCCCCACGGAGAGCGCATTGCAGTAGTTCAAGGGGGACATAACCAGTAACGGCAACAACACCCGCAATGAAACCCCAGCCCAAGATAAGATCTGTTTTCAAAAGCCAGTCCTTGTCTGCTGTCTCATGTTTGGAAAGACATGGCACAAAAGGAAAAAAGGGATGAGGAGGGTAGAGGGAGACAAGCTGCGTTATAGATCGCTTTCCTGACTGTGCTTGGGCACATCTAGTCTCAGTCCCTTGGTGAGATGGCAGCTCCTTAATTTCCCCCATAGTTTAACCCAGCCATGTCCAATCTGGTGCCCTCCGGATATTTTGGACTGCCTTGCGAGACAATTAGGATGCGGTGGGATAATGATTTTGATGTGTTTTCTGGCCACCACTGGCTTATTTATCCAAAATTCTCATCCTTGCTTATATTTCCAGCTGGAGCTGATAGGAGCTGTAGGCAGTATGGTGTAGCGGTTAGAGTGTTGGGTTCGAACATGGGAGAGACCAGGGTTCAAAGCCCCACTTGGCCACAAAGCTCACCAGGTGCGACGTTGGGGGCCAGCTCCTTCCTCTCCACCTAACCTACCTCGCAGGGTTGTTATGGGGACTTAATGAGGAGGGGGAACTCCTTGGATAAAGAGGCAGGATAAATGCAGTAAATAAATAATAGTCTGAAACAGCTGGAGGTTGGCAAAGGCTGGTATTGGGGTAGGAAAATGAGGAAGCCGTTCCTCTAAGATTTGGTTTTAGGTCGACTTTAAAACTTAACCAAGTCCTGCTTTTTTCAGCACATAGTTAAACTATGGAACTCACTGCTGCAGGAAGCAGTGATGGTCACCAACTTGGACAACTTTAAAAGAGATTTAGACCAATTTGTGGAAGAGGAGGAGACTAACAATGACTACTAATCCTCCCTGGTTTGTACATTCCACCTCCACAATCAGAGCTAATATCCTTTATCGTTCATTATTATTATTTGTTGCATTTATATAGCACTGTTTCCCTGCAAGGAGCTCAAGCTGGGGCACACAACTCTTCCCCTCCTCGTTTTACCCTCCCAATAACCCTGTGAGGTGGGCAAGGCTGAGAGACAGTGACTGGCCCCGAAGGTCACACTTGGTGAACTCACGACTGAGGGGGAGGATTCGAACTCTGTTCTGCCAGGTCCTAATCTGAAACCCTAACCATTGCTCCACACTGTCTATACCAGGAATGCTTCTGAATGCCAGTTGCTTGGAAATAGCAGGAGGGGAGAGGGCTGCTCTTGGGAACGGGATGCTGGGCTGAACGGGGCCCCGCTTTGGCTTGTTCCAGCAGCCAAGCTCTTCTAATGTTCCTCTGCCCCTCCTGTTATCATTTATGTCACATATAACCCCTGCAACAAATACCAACAACCTCAGATATGCAGATGACACAACCTTGATGGCGGAAAGTGAGGAGGAATTCAAGAACCTTTTAATGAGGGTGAAAGAGGAGAGCGCAAAATATGGTCTGAAGCTCAACATCAAAAAACCGAAGATCATGGCCACTGGGCTCATCACCTCCTGGCAAATAGAAGGGGAAGAAATGGAGGCAGTGAGAGATTTTACTTTCTTGGGCTCCATGATCACTGCAGATGGTGACAGCAGTCACGAAATTAAAAGACGCCTGCTTCTTGGGAGAAAAGCAATGACAAACCTAGACAGCATCTTAAAAAATAGAGACATCACCTTGCCAACAAAGGTCCGTATAGTTAAAATTCTGGTTTTCCCAGTAGTGATGTATGGAAGTGAGAGCTGGACCATCAAGAAGGCTGATCGCCAAAGAAATGATGCTTTTGAATTATGGTGCTGGAGGAGACTCTTGAGAGTCCCATGGACTGCAAGAAGATCAAACCTCTCCATTCCGAAGAAAGTCAGCCCTGAGTGCTCACTGGAATGACAGATCGTGAAGCTGAGGCTCCAAGACTTTGGCCACCTCCTGAGAAGAGAAGACTCCCTGGAAAAGACCCTGATGCTGGGAAAGATGGAGGGCGCAAGGAGAAGGGGATGACAGAGGACGAGATGGCTGGACAGTGTTCTCAAAGCTACCAGCATGAGTTTGACCAAACTGCGGGAGGCAGTGGAAGACAGGAGGGCCTGGCGTGCTCTGGTCCAGGGGGTCATGAAGAGTCGGACACGACTAAACGACTAAACAACAAGCCCTGCATTAGCTACGTTATGATTTATTTGCTAATGAATTGTGCAAAGAAAGGGTGCACTATATCGCAGTGATTTCGTTTTACTGCTTCTAATTGTTCTCTTATATGCTCTAATCTGCCATCATTCCTTCTGATGAGGATCAAGCAACAACTATTGCTAATGTTGCTGATGATAGTAAATCCTGGATGTTCTGAGGTCTTGGCAATGCGTCCCAACACATCCCAGTGCTGCTGGGTGTGTCTGGCTGATCTCATCCCTCGGAAATGCCTGCTTGGCTTTTAATGTTAGTGCAGCTCCCAAGCGCTGTGAGGTTTAAGGTGCCCTGAGCTGAAATCAATTGTCTGTTTGGCTGTGCGCTTTTGACTGTATAGAGTCGAATCCCAGAATTGTAGAGTTGAGACCATGAGGGTCTTCCAGTCCAACCCCCTGCAATGTAGGAATCTATTGCCCAGTGTGAGACTCGAATCCATGACCCTGAGATTAAGACTCTACCGACTGAGCCATGAATTAAACATATTTGTGATCATTTCCCCCAATCCATTAAGGCTTAGGGCAGAGACGGAGGGAGCGGTCCATTTCCACGCGCGTCAGTCTCACAGAAGTTCATTCATTAAACTCTGCTCTCTGCCATTTTTCACTACTGTAAAAAAAACAATTTGGACAGCAATGCAGATGTCACATTCATCACAGTGCCCACATTTCTAAGCCTCTTTTACACCTTTTCAATGATAAATGGCAGGGGGGTTGCAGTAGATGTTCCCCGGGCTCCGTTCCAAATCTACAATTCCACGATTCTGTGATTTTTTGGGGGTACATTATTTGAACTGAGATCTCTCTTGGAAGATTTGGAGAAGGGTGAATTCTGAAGAGTGATCATGTTCCATTCTGGGAGGGGTGAATTGGGTCACAATATGGACCGAACAAACTTCTCTTCCATTGCTGGCTCGGGGGCCCGGGGGCCAACTCCCTGGGGCCCTGGGTGCCTGAGCACCCACAAAATTCCCCACGAAGGGGCCGAGCACCCACAAATTTTGGTATGCCAGGGCCACACACACTGCATGGCAATAATAATAATAATAATAATAATAATAATAATAATAATAATAATAATTTATTTATACCCCGCCCATCCAGCTGGGTTTCCCTAGCCACTCTGGGCGGCTTCCCACAAAGTATTAAAATACAATAGTCTATTAAACATTAAAAACTTACCTAAGCAGGGCTGCCTTCAGATGCCTTCTAAAAGCCTGGTAGTTGTTGTTCTCTTTGACATCTGATGGGAGGGCGTTCCACAGGGCTGGTGCCATTACCGAGAAGGCCCTCTGCCTGGATCCCTGTAACCTCACTTCTCGCAAGGAGGGAACCGCCAGAAGGCCCTCAGCACTGGATCTCAGTGTCCGGGCTGAACGACGGGGGTGGAGACGCTCCTTCAGGTCTACTGGACCTTTGAGGCCATTTAGGGCTTTCAAGGTCAGCACCAACACTTTGAATTGTGCCCGGAAACGTACTGGGAGCCAATGTAGGTCTTTCAAGATTAGTGTTATGTGGTCTTGACGGCCGCTCCCAGTCCCCAGTCTAGCTGCCACATTCTGGATTAGTTGTAGTTTCCTGTCACCTTCAAAGGTAGCCCCACATAGAGCGCATTGCAGTAGTCAAGCGAGAGAAAACCAGAGCATGGCCCTGGGCACCCACTGTCGCAGGGCCAAGTTGGCACTCCTTCTTGGGAGTGGGGGAAAGTTTGCTGTTTAAACTAGGGGGCCCATGTTCAGAATCTTGAGCCTTAAAAATGCACGCCAGCCACCCATGCCAGGGGAACAAGCCGTTGTTCCTTATCTATCCCAGCTTTTCTCTAAGGACGTGAAGGTGGTAGACGTGGGTTTCTCGCATTTTATCCTCGCAACGACCCAGAGAGGTAGGTTTCCTTGGGTGCCAGTCGCTGCCTCTCAGCCTAACCTACTTCTCAAGGTTGTTGTGCAGATTAAATGAAGGGGGCAGGGGAACCATATATGCCACCTTGGAGAAGAAGATGGGGTAAAAATTTAAACAATCAGTCAAAACTTCCTGACAGTAATTGACTATGCAGAATTAGATAAATTAACAGGAAGGATTCGAAACCTGTGGGATCAGAGATTCTTAGAGGACAGGAGTAAATATTTGAATTATTTGAAAAGCAATTGTAATAAACAGATTACGCTAGTAGGACAGCAAGAAGTTCTGTAAGGAGGACGTTGTGAAATATTGCAAGGAAGACTTTGAAAAAAATTATTAGTTAAGGACAATTAAAAGTAATAGAGAAATTAAGAAATGCAGAACAAGTGATAAAGATCGGGAAATCTTCAGAGGTCGCTGATGGAAGTCTAAAATATTGTATAAGATAAGAAGTTATGTTAAATGACTGTTGGAATTGATATGTTAAAAAAATTATATATATGTACAGTGGTGTCCCGCAAGACGAATGCCTCGCAAGACGGAAAACCCGCTAGACGAAAGGGTTTTCCGTTTTGGAGGTGCTTCGCAAAACAAATTTCCTATGTGCTTGCTTCGCAAGACGAAAATGTCTTGCGAGTTCCTGCGGGGTTTTTTTCCTCCCCCCCCTTTTTCCCAAGCCGCTAAACCGCTTATCAGCTGATGGCTAAGCCGCTTAACAGCTGATCGCTAAGCCGCTTATCAGCTGATCGTTAAGCCGCTTATCGGCTGATCTTTAAGCCGCTTAACAGCTGATCGCTAAGCCGCTTATCAGCTGATCCGTTAAGCCCGCTAAGCCGCTAATAGCGCTAATCCGCTAAACCGCTAATGGGCTTGCTTCACAAGACGAAAAAACCCGCAAGACGAAGAGACTCGCGGAACGGATTCTTTTCGTCTTGCGAGGCACCACTGTATATAAAAAAGAAAACTTCATGATGGTATGAGCTGTTTGACAGTGGAACGGTCTCCCTCGGGAGATTGTACACTCTCCTTCCTTGGAGGTTATTAAGCAGAGCTTGGCTGGCCATCTGTCATGGATGCTGTCATGGATTCCTGCATTGCTGGGGGTGGGACTAGATCAGGCTTCCTCAACCTCGGCCCTCCAGATGTTTTTGGCCTACAACTCCCATGATCCCTAGCTAGCAGGGGAAACTCAGCCAGAGGGGCAGGGTATAAATAAAAAAAATATTATTATATTATTATAAATAGTCCAGAATTTTGGGAGATGCAGTTTGTTAAGGGCACTGAGAGGTTCTTGGTTTTTTGGGGGGGACCCTGTATTCTCCCTCCCAGAGTTAGAATTCCCAGAATTCCCAGGGAAGAGGGGCTGGTCGTTAAACCACTGTGGGAACTGGGAGGGGAATGGCGTGTGTGTGTGTGTGTGTGTGTGTGTGTGTGTGTGTGTCTCCAAACAACTCTCAGCCCCCTAAGCCAGGCTTCCTCAACCCCGGCCCTCCAGATGTTTTGAGACTACAACTCCCAGCATCCCTGACCACCGGTCCCTCTAGCTAGGGATCATGGGAGTTGTAGGCCAATAACATCTGGAGGGCTGAGGCTGAGGAAGCCTGGACTAGATGACTCCATGAGGTCCAGAGCAGCGATGGATCAGGCAGTGCAGTTGCGTAGCCTGTCCCTACATGGCCGGCCTTCACCTCCCTGCCCCTTTTGCCTCCTCAGCTCTTCCTGCAGATCGGCAACGCAGTGGCCAACCAGTTCTGGGCGGCCAACGTCCCCCCCAGCGAGGCAGTCCACCCCAGGAGCGACAGCCAGGAGAGGCGCCGCTTCCTCGTGGCCAAGTACAGGGAAGGAAAATACCGGCGCTACCACCCGCTCTTTGGCAACCAGGAGGAGCTCAACAAGGTGGATATTCCGATTATTATTATTATTAGAACTATTATTAGAATTATTTATTTATTTACTGAATTTGTATATTGCACAGAAGAATACAGAAGGATAACACACAATACATAATAACAAACAAAAGCAAAAGCAAAAAATCCCCACCTCCCACAACACATTTTAAAGGGCACCAGATGTCAATCCTCCAAATAAGAATAAGAATTTTTTTTATATATTTGCACTCTGCCCAACTGGGTCACCCCAACCAGTCTGGGTAACTTCCAGCACATAAAAAAACATACAGTCATACCTCGGGTTACAGACGCTTCAGGTTGCGTTTCTTTGGGTTACGGACACGCTGAAACCCGGAAGTACTGGAACAGGTTACTTCTGGGTTTGGGGGGTCGTGCATGTGCAGAAGTGTTAAATTGCACTCTGCTCATGCGCAGAAGTGCCGAATTGCAACCCGCGCGTGCGCAGACACGCCGCTGTGGTTTGCGAACGCTGCGGGTTGCGAACGTACATCCCGCACGGATCACGTTTGCAACCCGAGCATCCACTGTAGTACAGTCATACCTTGGTTCTCGAACGCCTCGTGACTTGGAACATTTTGACTTCCGAACGCCACAAACCCGGAAGCGAGTGTTCTGGTTTGTGAACAATTTTTGGAACCCGAACGTCCGACGGGGCTTCCGATTGGCTGCAGGTGCTTCCTGCAGCCAATCGGAAGCCGCGCTTTGGTTTCTGAACGTTTTGGAAGTCAAGCGGACTACTGGAACGGATTCTGTGGGACTTCCAAGGTACGGCTGTATGTATGGCCTGGTTAAAAAGGAACGTTTTTGCCTGGCACCTAAGGGTGTAGAACAGGGGTCAGCAAACTTTTTTTAGGAGGGGGCTGGTTCGCCGGCCCTCAGACCTTGTGGCGGGCCGGACTGTGCGCACGCACGGGGCAGAGGGGGGCTTCTCTCTCCCCCCCTCTCCCCCCCAGCCACTCCCCTCCCCCTGCTTTCCTACCTCCTCCACCGCTCTGCCTGCGGTTGGGTGGTGGCGATGGCGGTGAAGCCTCTCTTTTCCGGGTCAGCTATCTCAGACGCCAGGTGTGGGGCCAGCAGGCGTGCCAAGCTCCAGCTGAAGCCCCGCGACACGCCCCGTCAAGATGCCCACAGCGTGTACATAAATATTTATGTATGCAACTACGGCGGCAAGGTTATTGATTGCCAAAAATTGGAAAAGCAGCAGCGTCCCAACTAAAACAGACTGGTTCTATAAAATGATGGAATACTTCCATAATGCCGAACTAACAGGGAGGATAAGAGGAGATAGATAGATAAACCTGGTTCGCCTTAGCCAATGGCCATGGCAACATAAAACAAGCAATATATACAAATAAAAAGAGAGCAATGGGTAAAAAGGGCAGTCAAATGAGCAATGTTATGGTTCAGATAGTGGCCCTTAATCTCATTGCACCCTCGATAAAGTTAGCAACCTTTGCTGTTGTCTGATCATTTTGCTCTGTGTAAGAGGAGATCTGGTACAAAAAGTGAATAAGGAGTGGGCTATCTTTAAGGAATCCATCAAAATCTATGTGAAAAAGTAGAATTTCTGACAGATACTGAGTGAATCCAGGAAATGATTAGAGTGAAAGGAGAGTAAAGTTAAGATAGAAGGTGAGATTAAAGAAATAAAGAAATGTGTTTAAGCTAGTTGGAAAAATAAAGTAGCGTAACAAGAATGGCTGGAAGTCAAGTCACTTTGTGGGTGTCCGTGTGGGGTAGGTGTGTAAGTATGTTGGTACGTATAGTATAGGTAGGTATTATGTAGAGTAATGTTTTATGTTATGAAAATAAGGTAGTGTGTTGTGTACGTGTATTGTGTACAGTGGTACCTCGGGTTACAGACGCTTCAGGTTACAGACTCCGCTTACTCAGAAATAGTACCTCGGGTTAAGAACTTTGCTTCAGGATGAGAACAGAAATCAGGTGGCGGTGGCGCGGCAGCAGCAAGAAGCCCCATTAGCTAAAGTGGTGCTTCAGGTTAAGAGCAGTTTCAGGTTAAGAACGGACCTCCGGAACGAAGTATGTACTTAACCTGAGGTACCACTGTAATAATAATAAAAAGAGGCTGGCGGGGAGGCGGCGAGTCTGGGCTGCGCCTCAGCGCAGGGGCAGCGAGACTTTGGATTGGCAGGCACCAATCAAAGCAAGCTCCCTTTCTCTGCAGGGTAGGGAGAAGCCAGGAGGAGGGAGGGAGGAGGTGCCGCCGAGGTGTGTGTGTGTGTGTGTGTGGGAAGCCACCCCCCAAAAATTGCAAAAAAATGGCGTAGCCCGAATGATCATGCCGATCCAAGTGGCGATTCCAGGACCATCTATGGGCCGGATCCAGAGGGCAATTGGGCCTGATCCGGCCCACGGGCCTTCGTTTGCTGATCCCTAGTGTAGAAGGACGGCACCAGTCGAGCCACCCTGGGGAGAGCATCCCACAAACGGAGCCATCACAGAAAAGGCCCTGTTCTCGTGTTGCCACCTTCTGGACCTCAGGGAGAAGGCACACGAGAAGGGCCTCTGAAGATGATATCCGGGTCGGTTCATATGGCAAGAGGTGGTCCTGAGCTGTTTAAGGCCAGTTCCTGGATAGGGAGGGCGAGGGTTAAGAAGCCGGGTCCCCCAGGCCTGTGCATCTTAGACCGGCAGGTGGGCAGATGCTGTCATCTGGATAGCAGAAGGGTGGGGTGTGGAACTGCCTCCGTTTATGGCTTGCATCTCCTGCGCCAGATCCGGCTCTGGGCGAGACGCCCAGAACGGTGTCCAAGCAACAAGGAAATTTGTGCATAGCTTGTACGAGCTGGGCGAAGAGCAATGAATTGCAGTGTTGTGTCTCGTGGTGCAGAGAGCCTCTGGGCGTGTGCAGAGTGCCGTTCCCTCATCTCCAAAGCTGAGTTTAAACATCTTCTTTTAAAAGAACAACAGCAAGGAAATCCCTACCATTTCTCCCATGGTTATTAGTACAGTGGTACCTCGGGTTAAGTACTTAATTTGTTCCGGAGGTCCGTTCTTAACCTGAAACTGTTCTTAACCTGAAGCACCACTTTAGCTAATGGGGTCTCCTGCTGCTGCCGTGCCGCCAGAGCATGATTTCTGTTCTCATCCTGAAGCAAAGTTCTTAACCTGAGGTACTATTTCTGGGTTAGCGGAGTCTGTAACCTGAAGCATATGTAACCTGAAGCGTCTGTAACCCGAGGTACCACTGTATTAGTATTTTTAGTAGTAGTATCGCTATTCTTTCTTCTGCAATTGGTTCCCCATTCCCAGAGCAGGGGATAAATGCGTCAATTTTCCCCATAAACCTATCTGTGCAGTTGGTGAGTGCCAGTCCTCAGGGCCTTGATTTGAGCATTTTTTAAAAGGGGGCCATATTTCAACAAAACCGCCTGCGTCAGAGGCATCGTTCAGAGCATGTCGGGGGTTGGACTAGATGAGCCTCAGGGGTCCCTTCCAACACTGTGATTCTCTGCTTCTGAGTGTATGAGGCCGCTTCCTGTGTTCCTGCTGCGAGGGTGTGCGCTGAGCCATTTTATGGCTGTGGAAAACCGGCGCCTCTCCCCTATTTATTTTTTTCTTCGGAAATGTCCTGGCCCCAGAGAGCTGTGAGGAAGCTGTGAAGGAATGCGCGAAAGAAGCTGGAATCGTTTGAACATCCCTTGCAAGCTCAGTCGCTTGACCTGCTGGGATTTTTATACACTTATTATTATTATTATTATTGTACCCTGCTTTGGATTTCCCACTTATGGGCTTAGTGAGCAAGACTTCCGGGACATTTGCTTTTGTGCTCTGGCGATGACTGACCTTTTTTTTATTGCAAATGAGTTCGAACGGAATTGCTTAGTTCAGTGAGAAGGCAAGGAAGAGGCAACCTGAAATGTGTAGAATTAGGCACGGCGTGGGCAAAATCTTATTATATGCCAAGGGCATCTTTAGATCAATTTATTCTTTATTACCGCTTTGGAGCTGCGCTGTGTCTTTTGGACTTTAGTCCTTCTGGGCTGGGACACTGGATGCTTTCAACATTGGATTCTTTGCCTTCCTCCTTTTTGTGACGATCCCACTTCCCCACTTAATACAGTGGTACCTTGGTTCTCAAACCTAATCCATTCCGGAATCTGTTCCAAAACCAAAGCGTTCCAAAACCAAGGCGCGCTTTCCCATAGAAAGTCATGCAAAATGGATTAATCCAGACTTTTAAAAACAACCCCTAAAACAGTAATTTAACATGAATTTTACTATCTAATGAGACCATTGATCCATAAAATGAAAGCAATAATCAATGTACTGCAGTCACACAATCAATAAGTAGCTGAACTGGGTTCCACACAGCCACAAAAACAAAACAAAAAGAGATGCAAAAACAAAATCGCAAAATAAATAGTGAAAACAGACAGACCTCAGCATAACACTCAAATCGGAAGCGTAACACTCAAAACGGAGTATGTTCGGCTTCCGGAAAAAGTTCACAAACCGGAAAACTTACTTCTGGGTTTGCAGTGTTTGGGTTCTAAGTTGTTTGAGAACCAAGGTACCACTGTAAAGGTAAAGGTGACCATTAGGTCCAGTCACGGACGACTCTGGGGTTGCGGCGCTCCTCTCGCTTTACTGGCCGAGGGAGCCAGTATACAGCTTCCAGGTCATGTGGCCAGCATGACTAAGCCGCTTCTGGCGAACCAGAGCAGCGCACGGAAACGCCGTTTACCTTCCTGCTGGAGCGGTACCTATTTATCTACTTGCACTTTGAGGTGCTTTCAAACTGCTAGGTTGGCAGGAGCAGGGACCGAGCAATGGGAGCTCACCGTGTCACGGGGATCTGAACCGCCAACCTTCCGATCGGCAAGCCCTAGGCTCTGTGGTTTAACCCACAGCACCACCCGCATCCCGTAACCACTGTAAATCAATGCAAATATAAATGAGCTTGGGGATGAGGCACGCCCCCTCCCCTCAGCTGTTGCGGCGGAAGAGTCGCCCTTCGCTTTTAAAAAATGTGAGCTTGGGAGCAGTCCAGAGCTGCGTTCCATGCACTGTTTTTGCAGCTTGTGTGTTGTTTCCCCATGTGGCGCTGGGGGAAGGGAGGCCCGTGACTCTCCCCCCTCCCTCCATCCCTCCTCCCGTCTGCGCTCCGCAGAGCCAAGTTAGTGGGATCTGACCTTGCGGGATCAGATTGCAGCACTTTCTCCCTCCCTCCCTCCCGGGGCTTCTCTACTTCTCATTTGCAGCAAAGCCTAGTCCCCACCCTCCTGGCCAGGGACTCTGGAATGCCACCCGTGGGGTGCCTTGCCTCCTTCCGATAGATAAAAGGCCGTTGCCTTCTCTCAGCCTGAAAACTTCCTTTGTGCAGCCAGCTCCCCTTTGCCGCTGTCTCCCTCGGACGGGTCCTGCCGTCTCAGCCAACGCTGCTTTGAGGATGGTTTGCGGGCACCTGCCTGGGCAGAGGTTCGGACGTCCCCCTCTCCTCCTTCCCTTCCTCCTCTCTCCTCTCTCTCAGGTGCGCCTAACTCTCTCCCCTTGTCGTCCCCCCCCCACAGGCTCTGTGCGCAGCCGTGACCACCAGTGACCTGGCGGAGACGCTCTCCCTCTTGTTCTGCGGCGCCGAGGTCAACTGCTACACGGGCGACCCCGGCTACCCCTCGCCCATCGCCTTAGCGGAGCAGGCCGGCCGGAGGCTTCAGGTGGAGTTTCTGCTGCACAACAAGACCTCCGGTGAGGAGGGGAAAGGGGCAGAGGAATTTGGCCAGAGGGGCTGGAGCGGAGGGCGCCTGCAAGTTGGAGTGCGGGTGTTGCAAGCCGAACAGCGAGTGCCTGGGGAAATGAGGCAGGAGGAAGCAAGGGCGCTGTGTCGTCCCGAGTTTTCTGGGCTGGCTCCTGAACCTATTTCTCTCCCCGGTGCATTTGGAAGCACCAGCCATCAGATGTGAGGTGCAAGCAGCAGGTGTCCGCTGCTTCAGTATCCCATAGCCAGGTCAGATTCTAGCCTAGGATCAGGGCCTTGCCGAGCCAGGCAGAGGCCCCGGCCAGGTAGATAATGTGCCCCCCCTTTTTTTTACCCTGGGGATAACTGAAGTCTTATAAATAAGTATATAAATAATTTTCACAAAAGTTATGCTGACAAATAATTTTATTTCAAGGCTTGAACCGCATCTGCATATAAAGACAAAATGGAAAATATAGATGTACAATAGTGCTTTTAAAAAATATGCTGACCGAGGCCCGCTTTGGAATCAGAGGCCTGGGCCAAGTGGCCCATATGCCCCCCCCCCCATCTGGGCCTGCCTAGGATGGTCTGCTCTGACTGGCAGCAGCTCTTGGGGGCGTTGGGCATTGCAAGGAGGTTGGACTAGAGGACCTTTAGGGTGCCCTCCAACTTTATATTTCTATGATTCTGTAACTCTGCAGAGGTCTGTGTCCAGCTTTCCGAAGTTGTGAAGTGGGAAAGCAGGGAGGACGTTGACCAGGAAAGACAATCATTTGGGGGGGGGGCACCCGGTTGAACCTGTAAAGGGTCTAGACCAGCAGTTCCTAAACTTTATCGAACCACCGCCTCCTTGGGGGTCCCTTCCCAGTGACTGCCACCTGACCTTATCAAAAAAACATCATTCAGAATAGCAGTTTGCCCCACCCCCTAAGGAAGACAATAACAAAATAACGTTGAAACTAGTAACAATGATTTGCACATTTATTTTTGCTTGGGGAACTGTAGTACCTGAGCAGGAGACTTCGGACCAGCAGTTCAGCTCTGCGCTTCGGAATTGGGAAGGAGGGGCATGGATATTGGGTGTGGTGTTCCGGCATATCTTCCATCCATGGTCCTTGCCCCCCCACCCCCAAATGGAAGAACAAGGCAGGGGAGCTTTATCTGCAAAGAGAATCCTGCAAAACCACACTCCTTTGCACCCTCTCTTGCGGTTTTTGGGAAATGAACCGTTCTCCCCCCCCCCTTTTTTTTGGGGAACCTGAAAACAGACCTGAAAATGTGTCGGAGGCATAAAGCGGAATACCTCAGATTTTGCTGGTGTTTAAGGTAAAAACAACAACCAGCAGGAATCAAATGTGGCTTCTAGATCAGAAGCATCGCTGCCTCCGATTTGTGAAGGCAGAATATCACCCTTTGGGCTAGCAGCCCCTGAGGCTACCCCATGAATTTGTCTTGGCCTTTTTTAAAGCCACCCAGATTGGAGGCCATCCCTGTGGCAGGGAGTTCCACAGTTGAACCACCTGCTGCCTGAATAAGTCCTTCCTTTTCTCTGCCCTAAATCTTCCAACATCCAGCTTTATGGCATGCCCGCAAGTGTTACGAGAGAGGGAGCAAAACCTTTTCTCTCTCTGCTTTCTCCACACTAGGCTTCATATTATAACTTTCTATCAAGTCGCCTCCTCCTCGCCTTTTCTCTGCGCTGGAAAGTCCCAAACGCTGCAACCTTTCCTTGTAGGGAAGTTGGTCCACCCCTCTTGATATTTTCGGGGTCATAGAATAATAGAATTGTAGAGTTGGAAGGGACCTCTAGAGGCATCTAGTCCAGCCCCCGGCAATGCAGGAAGCATCCCTGTTCCGTACCTTCTCCAGTCCTCAATACCAGATATTGTAAGAAATGGGGGGTCTGTTCTGGGAAGTGGAGAAGAAGCTTTGCTGGGAATCCAGACTGCGCAGGCCTTGGAACAAAAGCCCCTCTGCCCCACCGCCAGGACGACAAAAAAACAAGCCCAAATTTCCAGCTCCCCCCGCCGTAAGTTCTTATTTCGCTACCTACCCAGAACGATGCTTCTCTGACTCACTGCTTTTGGCAAGCTCAGCACAGCCCTGCGCTGACCCTTCCCCGCTCCCCTTCCGCCTCGGCCAAATTTCTCCCCACACCCTTTTCGGTTTTTGGAAAGCCCACGGAGCGAATTACTGGCAGGAAGGGCCAAAAGGCTTGTCTCTGAAGATGGATGAGCCGGTGACTGAGCGGCTTGAAAAACAAAAGGCGGGTGGGCTGGAAAAACAGACAGGCTTGCTGAGCGTGCGTTGCAAAGCTTTGATGGGTCTTTCCCCGCCCCCCCGGCACATCTGGTTTGCATCGATTCTCTGGCCCCCACGCCCCTTGGCTGTTTGGCTTGGCGGCTCGGGCCCCTGAAGCAGTCAAGAGCAGGGGCAACCGAGTTGGGGGGAGTAGGAGGTGTCCTGTGCTCTTTGTGTTTTTTACAGGAAGGGAGGAAAGGAAGGCAGAATCACAGAATCGTGGAGTTGGAAGGGACCCCAGGGGTCATCCAGTCCAACCCCCTGCAATGCAGGAATCAAGCATCCATGACAGACAGCCGTCCAAGCTCTGCTTGAAAACCTCCAAGGAAGGAGAGTCCATCGCCTCCCAAGGGATATTGTTCCACTGTCAAATAATAACAATAACAATAACAATATGATAATAATTTATTATTTATATCCCGCCCATCTGGCTGAGTTTCCCCAGCCACTCTGGGCGGCTCCCAGTGTTAAAAACATGCCATGTTTAAGTTGATCAGGTCCAACATGGTTTAAACTAAAATTTGAAGCAAGCTTGCATTTTTAAACTATTCACGCTTAAGAAAGGCAGTCTGTGGATGTTGTGGCCAATTTTAAACACAATTTTAAAAACACCCCTTAAACATTTCTAAAATGACAGAGACACAAGGAACAGACTCACATACACTTAACGGTATCATATGTGGTCCCACCACATATGATAAAATGTTCCTTCTTTTTCTTTATAACAGACCCTTGATCATCTTGGTGCCTTCCCCTGCAGGCTTCCCAGCTTGTCTGATGGTAGGGGTGATGGAGGGACATGAATGGTGCTGTCATAGAATCATAGAATCGTTGAGTTGGAAGGGACCCCGAGGGTCATCTAGTCCAACCCCCGAAATGCAGAGATCACAGCTAAATAATCAGTGACAGGTGGCCACCCAATCTCTGCTTAAAAACCTTCAAGGAAGGAGAGCCCACCAGCTCCCGAGGGAGCCCAGTGTTGAATGGCTCTTGCCGTCCGAAAGTTCTTCCTGACGTTTTGCTGAAATCTCTTTTGTCGTCATTTGAGTTCAGGCAGGCTTTCTACATCTTCCATGGGGCAGCCCTTTGGAGATGTGACTCCATCTCCTCTTCTCCAGGCCAAGCGCTCCCTGCCCTGTGACTCCAGCCTGCCACTCACCCTGTTTCTCTCTTGCCTTGGCAGAGACCCCTCAGCTGGACATGGGCACCAACATTGAGAAGCACTACTCCATCATCCTGCCTTCTGTTGCTCACAACGGCTTCCTCTACAAGGCACCCTCCATGGCCAAGCTGGTCCACGAACAGAAATCACGGGAAGGTGAGGCAAGGCGGGGGGGGGGCACCGAGGCAGGTTTCTAATAATAATAATAATAATAATAATAATAATAATAATTTATTTATACCCCACCCATCTGGCTACGTTTCCCCAGCCACTCTGGGCAGCTCCCAATCGAGTGTTAAAAGCAATACAGCATTAAATATTAAAAACTCCCCTAAACAGGGCTGCCTTCAGATGTCTTTTAAAGAGAAGATAGCTGCTTATTTCCTTGACATCTGGTGGGAGGGCGTTCCACAGGGCGGGTGCCACTACCGAGAAGGCCCTCTGGCTGGTTCCCTGTAACTTGGCTTCTCGCAGCAAGGGAACCGCCAGAAGGCCCTCGGAGCTGGACCTCAGTGTCCGGGCAAAACGATGTGGGCGGAGACGCTCCTTCAGGAATACTGGGCAGAGGCTGATGGCCGGCAGAAAAGCCGTCAACTCTCCTCCCCGCACTGCCACCGCTTGAAAACGCAACCCTGAAACGTGGAGCAGAGATCGAAATCACTGACTTCACTCTCTCATGGACCCCCCAAGATTGGCTGCACAAAAAGCAGCGGCAATTTGTTGTTGGCAAAGGACAGCTGGACATAGAAAGGGCCCCATTACCTTCAGTAGCTTAGGGCCTCATCAAACCTCAATCCGGCCCTGCCTTTTTGAGCAAGTTGCTAGACCTCATGGTTCTTGCAGCGTTTCTGAATGCGCAGGGGGGTGGGCTGCTGATAACCTGCCGAAATCTCTCAAGACGGGATGGCAGCTTAAGTGATAAGGGTCGAGCCTTAGTCAAGTGGACCCGCCGGAAAAAAATTAATGGGCGTGACCGACTTAGGTCCATTGATTTTGGTGTGTTTACTCGTTAGGCTCTGAAGGCAGGGCACATGTTTTGGCACCTCCATAGCAGAAAAGTACTGTATTTTTCACTCTAGGACGCACGTTTTCCCCTCCAAAAATGAAGGGGAAATGTGTGTGCGTCCTATGGAGCGAATGCAGGCTCCTTGACTTCAGCGATAGCAACGGGAAACCTCCGAAGCACAGAGGGAGCACTCCCTCCGCGCTCCGAAGGCTTCGCGTTGCTTTCGCTGAAGCCTGGAGAGCGAGAGGCGTCAGTGTGCAGCAACTCCCGCTGCACTCCCCGGGCTTCAGGCAGCTATCCCCAAGCCTTTGGAGCGCGCCTCCAGCCCTGCAAGCTCCGGGAGCGGCAGCAAGGCTGCGCGCAACCTTGCCGCCGCTCCTGGACCTGTTCTGGGGGCTGGGGTCGGGGGAAGCTCGGGGTTCCCCCGCCCCAGCCCTGCGGCTAAAAACGAAGCCAAGACAGCGAGCGGGATCCATCCAAATGCCGCGTGCAGCCTCTCCCGGCTGGATAGGTTGTGCGCGGCTGAAGAGGAAGCCAAGACAGCCAGTGGGATGGGTCCCGCTTGCTGTCTTGGCTTCTTTGCTCTTTGGGGCTGGCAGGGGGGGGGATAATTTTTTTAAATTCCCCCCCCTAAAAACTAGGTGCACCCTATGGTCCGGTGCGCCCTATGGAGCAAAAAATACGGTATTTTAATACAGTGGTGCCCCGCAAGACGAATGCCTCGCAAGACGGAAAACCCGCTAGACGAAAGGGTTTTCCATTTTTGAGTTGCTTCGCAGGACGAATTTCCCTATGGGCTTGCTTTGCAAGACGAAAATGTCTTGCGAGTCTTGAGATTTTTTTTCCGCTTCCCCCCCCTTTATCTAAGCCGCTAAGCCTTTAATAGCCTTTTAGCAGCTAATCCGCTAAGCTGATAAGCCTTTAATAGCCGCTAAACCGCTAATAGCGCTAATCCGTTAAGCCGCTAATAGGGTTGCTTCGCAAGACGAAAAAACCGCTAGACGAAGACACTCGCGGAACGGATTAATTTCGTCTTGCGAGGCACCACTGTATTGTGTTGGAAGCCACCCATAAGGGACCGTTCCTTGCATTGCCTCGAAGTGTGCTCCAGCGATGGGTCTTGTTCTCTCCCTGAGCTGAGCTATGCCTCTCCCTTTCTCCGCTTTTTTGGCTAACGCTTGACTCCTTCCCCACTTAGAGTTCAGCCGCCGCTGGTGCCGGCTCCACGAGGGCATCTTCAGCTACTACGACAACAACACCAGCACCGTGCCGAACGGAGAGATCCGGATGCAGGAGGTGGCCTGCCTGGTGAATAACCCCCCAGAGGCCCACGGGTGAGCAAGGCTGCCCCCTTTGTGCACAGGGGGTTAGGGGGACCCCCAGCGTAGGATGCTTGGTTCATCACCCTGCTGAGGAAGTGGGGTCCTAAGGAATGAAACTGACCGTAATTATTATTACCATTATAATCATCCGTTTTATTTATGCCCCACCTTTTCCCCCCAATGGGCTTCTGCCAAGCGACACAGATAAAATGCAAAAGGTCGAAAGCATATAAAGGATTGTAGCTAAGAAGCAATTAAACTGTAACGGAACGGAATCCATATAAAAATGATCCCTTGAAATGCAGGTAGTTGTGGGAATGTTCAGGGATGCAGGAGAGGATATTTTTTATTATTATAGCCTTTCCAACTTCTGTTAACAAGTTTCATAATTTAGCAGAGTAACATCCCCCTTTTTAAACTTGCAGTGGATGCGTTTGCTCAGGCTCGCTAAAGCCTCTATAATAACTGTTCTGGTATTTCCCCCTTATTCCCTCATAAAAGATAAGACACTACACAGTCTTCTATAAAAGTATAAAAAGGTTTACTCATGCATCATTCTGTTCACAATTGGATCCCAGAAGGCAGACTTAGATTAGAAAAGTAACATATACCTGGAAACTATCTCATAAGAAGACAGTCCCTTTATCCTGTCTTGGCTGGAAGACAAGAGAGCATCTTTGGCTAATCAGATGTTGCTTCTTCGATGCATGTAATCAAAGAGAGAGAGATGGCTGCCCTGCCCTGTGCTTTTGTCGTTACCTGCACAGGTGAGGCCACGCCCACCTCTAGTCACATGCAGAGGAAGTCTGTCCCAGCCCAGAAGGAAACTGGAAGTTTAGCTGCTGGCTGGACAAACATTCCTCCTCACGTGCAAACATGTTCACTCTAGGAATGTTGTACTTGACTGCTCTTGTGTTTCACATCCCACAGTAGTAAAACGACGTCACCATTAAAAAAAACCCTTGGCAAACTATGTTTCCCAGGACTTTGGGGGGAAGTCACGTGCATCAAATGTGGGCTGGATCCTTCTCCAATTAAGTGGAGGGCATCCGTCCTGATTAATTTTCAGAATTTGCCGGGGCCAAGAAACAAGTCAAGGCATCGGCCCATATTACTAAAGCCAGAATCCTCTTCTCACAGTGGCTGACCAGGCGCCTATTGTGTGAAGCCTGCAAGCAGGATCCGAACTCAGGACCAACTCTCCCCTCTGGTGGTTTCCAGCAACTGGGACCCAGAAGCATTCCTGCTCCTGACTGTGGAGTAGTCATCGCTATCCCTGTCCTCCTGCAAGAATTTGTCCAATCCTCTTTTAAAGCCATCTAGGTCTGGTGGCCATTCCTGCCTCCTGTGGCAGGGAGTTCCGCAGTATAACTCTGTGCTGCGTGAAAAAGGAAAATTTATTTGTCTCGAATCTTCCCCGCGTTCAGCTTCCTCGGATGCCGCCCAGTTCTAGCATTGCACGAGAGGGAGAAGGACTTTCCCCAATTCACCTCCTCCTCTCCCTGACGTTTCCTCCCTGTCTTTTGCCGTAGGTTCGCCTGCACTTTTGAGGTCTATATAGAAGCGGAGAGGCTCTACCTATTTGGGCTGGACTGTCCTGAGGCCATCCGGGAGTGGGTCAAATGCATTGGAAAGGTGAGAGCATCCGGCAGGTACTTCTCCAGCTCTGGGAGACTCGAATCCTGACTTGTGGGGGCTTGGCATCTTCTGGGGTTGGGCTAGAAAGCACCCCTCTGCAATGCTCCCTTCCTGCGCCGCAATGTGGGTCTTGCAGAGTGAATTCCACCCCCCTGCCAGCTGTGCGGTTGGTTCTGTTGCATTTCCATTGCCAATTAATTTTGTTTGTCTTTCAAAAAAAAGTTAACCAATTCACATGAAATTTAATACAATGGTGCCTTGGTTCTCAAACTTAGTCTGTTCTGGAAGTCCATTCCAAAACCAAAGCGTTCCAAAACCAAGGTGAGCTTTCCCATAGAAAGGAATGCGGTCCAGACTTTTAAAAACAACCCCTAAAACAGCAATTTAACATGAATTTTACTATCTAACAAGACCACTGATCCATAAAATGAAAGCAGTAATCAATATACTGCAGTCACACCATCAGTCAATCAATCAATCAATTGGTAGCTGAACTGAGTTCCACACAGTCATAAAAACAAAACGCAAGGAGTCACAAAAACGTAAAATAAAAAGCAAAAGCAGACAGATCAACGTAACACTCAAAATGAAAGTGTGGCACTCAGATCGGAAGTGTATCTAACGAGACCATTGACCCGTAAAATGAAAGCAATAATCAATGTACTGTACTATAAAATAAATCAGACAGTAGATGATAAAAAATAAAATAAAATAAATCTTACCTGCACTGATGATAGTTATTGTTTGGATGAGGGGCTTTTATCCATTTCTGCAGTCAATCAATCAGTAGCTGAAGTGGGTTCCACACAGTCACAGAAAGAAATTAACCGAAAAAGCCACAAAAGCGCAAAATAAATAGCAAAAACAAAAGTGCCAAACTTAATCCGTTCTGGAAGTCCATTTGACTTCCAAAATGTTTGAAAACCAAGCGCAGCTTCTGATTGGTGCAAGTGCCCCGGAAACGACAGCCGACAGCCGCATCGGACGTTTGGCTTGCGAAAACGGTTTAAAAACTGGAACACTTACTTCCAGGTTTTTGGCGTTTGGGAACCAAGGCGTTTGAGAACCAAGGTACCACTGTACTAGTTTAAAAGTTGACTTCCCAGGCCCCTTCTATGATATTTCTCTTCCCATATCATTAATTCCCACCCCCCTTCCTCATTTTTCATTGGCTGCACATACAGTCATACCTGGGTTACAGACGCTTCAGGTTGCATTTTTTAGGGTTACAGATGTGCTGGGTTTCGGCGGGCACACATGCGCAGAAGCGCTAAATCACGCTTTGTGCAGAAGCGCCGAATCGCAACCCACACATGCGCATGTACAGACACACTGCTGCAGGTTGTGAATTTGCATCCCGCACGGATCATGTTTGCAACCCGAGCGTCCACTGTATTCCAGTTCCTGCTTCGTTTGACTATCACCTGTTCCCAAAACGTGGTGTTCTTTTTCACTTTGCCTGCCGGTTGCGTTTCCTTCCAGTCCTTCGTCCCCCCGGGTGCCGACGGCTTGCTTTCCCACGACTTTGAGCGCCTCGGGCGGCTGCAGTATAAAGGCGGCCTGAACCTGGAGCGGGCCAAGGAGGGCTGGTTTGCGCTGGCGCAGGGCACCCTCTACGCCTACCTGGAAGGCAGCGAGAAGGAGGAGGCCGTGCACCTGAGGAAGCTGCAGGAGCTCTGTGAGTACCTGGGGGCAGGGGGGCAGGGAAATGCCAGGGTGCCAGACTTTCCCAGGGATCCCAGCAGAACCCCCTCCTCTTGGGCAGAACAAATCCTCAAAGCAGTTCACCATCTCCACCCAGTCGTCCTTTCCCCTAATATACCTCGCTGGGTGCTCTCAAGCAGGAGTTATCTGTGCCCCACATGTGCCCACCGAACTGCATTAATGGCAGACAGTTTCCAGATTTGTAAGAACCCAGTTATTCACTCTGGAACTCCCTGCCTATTGATACCACACAGGTGCCTTCGCTGTCCCCTTTTGGGCTGAAAGCATTTTCCGCTTGGGGTTTCAACCCTGATGCCCCGTTTAATCTCTTTGCTGTTGTTCTTTTCACTTTTTGAAAGTCTTAAACAATGGGTAGGTAACCTAAGTCCCGGGAGCCGGATGCAGCCCAATCGCCTTCTAAATCCGGCCCGTGGACGGTCTGGGAATCAGCATGTTTTTACATGGGTAGAATGTGTCCTTTTATTTAAAATACATCTCTGGGTTATTTGTGGGGCATAGGAATTTCTTCATTTCCCCCCTCAAAATATAGTCCGCCCCCCCCCCAAGATCTGAGGGACAGTGGACTAGCCCCCTGCTGAAAATAATAATAATAATAATAATAATAATAATAATAATAATAAATTTTATTTGTATCCCGCTCTCCCCAGCCAAAGCCAGGCTCAGAGCGGCTAACATCATATAAATAAGACAATATGCATAATACAATATACAATATGCAAATAAAATAACATTCAACATTCAGTAAAATAATATAAAATAATATTAAATATCAGCATTTCAAAATGAAACAGAAATCCACTCAACAATTACAATAAGTAATTTCTAAACTCCAATCAATAAAACAACAGCAAACCACAGTGCACAACATAATACAATACAAAATAAGAAGCAGAGACTGGAGGGTGGGGCAAGGCAGGTGGAGGGGGGCCTTGCCTGATGGAGTCTCCCCCCTCACCAAAAAGTTTGCTGACCCCTGTCTTAAATGATTCTTGATTTTTCTAATGGGGAGCAGGGGTCCCCCCCTCCCTCGCCAAACAAAGCCCACTGACTTGCCAACCCTCTAAACCGGCTTTCCCCTAACTGAGGCCTTCAATATATTTTGGACCGCAACTGCCATCACCCACCGCGTCCGACACAGCAGTGCCGCCATCTTCCTAAGGCATCGGGCAGCTGTGCTGGCGCTGGGAGTTGTAGTCCAAGACATCTGGCGGGCACCAGGTTGGCAAGGAATGCACCGAGGGAGGAACAAACTCTTTAATGTCCAAAGCACACTTACATGTTGGGAAAAAGCACGTCATATTATTATTATTATTATTATTATTATTATTATTACCCCACCCACCTGGCTGGGTTCCCCGCCACTCTGAGCGGCTGCCAACAGAATATTAAAAACACAATAAAACATCACACATTAAAAGCTTCCCTAAACAGGGCTGCCTTCAGATGTCTTCTAAAAGTCAGATAGCTGTTCTACAGGGCAGGTGCCACTACCGAGAAGGCCCTCTGCCTGGTTCCCTGTAACTATGCTTCTCACAGGGAGGGAACCACCAGAAGGCCCTTGGAGCTGGACCTCTGTGTCCGGGCAGAAAGATGTGGGTGGAGACATTCCTTCAGGTATACTGGACCGAGGCCATTTAGGGCTTTCAATGTCAGCACCAACACTTTGAATTGTGCTCGGAAACATAGTGGGAGCCAATGTAGGTCCTTCAGGACCGGTGTTACATGGTTTTGGTAGCCACTCCCAGTCTAGCTGCCGTCCTACGACTCTTGGTGCGCACCTGGTGAGGCAGTTGCCCCAAGAGAGACCTCTGCTTGCGTATCTTCCCCCACCTGAGCTGCGGGCAAACAGGTGAAGGATGGGTTTGTATGTTACCTGCTCCTGCTCCTCTTGCTTCCATTCTCTCCTTGTCCTGGGAGACAGCAGAGCAGCAGGAGGAAGAGATGCGGCCACTTTTTTACGATACGATAATCTTTATTGTCATTGTCCCATACAGAACAACAAAATTGAAAAAATCTACATCAGACATTCAGAAACCAACAAGCATTCTATCCCAGCCTGGTTAAGCCCCTAAAAACTCTGATACCCCATAATTAAATACAATATACTCCCACAGAGACTCCTTACACTGCGTTTAAAACCAAAATCGCATTTGGGTATGTTTCTCAAGCGGCTAGTCCTAGTCTTTATAACCCTGTACCTTCTTCCAGAAGGCAGAAGCTGAAAGAGATCATTTCCGGGATGCGCACTATCCTGCGCTATCTCTGCAGCTTTCTTATGACACCTGGAAGTGTAGAATTGATCCAAGGTGGGAAGAGTGCACCCAATTCTTCTCTCCGCAGTCTTTACAACCCTGGACAGCATTGTTTTTTCCCTGGCTGTGCAGCTCCCAAACCAGACACACAGACCATAAGTTAATACACTCTCCACAGTACAATGGACTCTTGACTCTCCACCAGCCTGACCTCTCTCTTCCTCTTGCACCTGTTATTTGCTCTGCAGCCCTGCAGCATCGCCCGCCTCTGACCCTCTTCCCCTGGCTGTCACAGGTTCCTCCACAACACCGAGCCCCACATCTTCCAGGCCAGTCTCCTTGCCCACTTCTCCCGATGCCCATGTGGCAGTCTTCTTGCCAGTCTCTGACACACTCAAACCAACAGCAGGTTGCATCCCTAAACATTAATGCCGGTTTTTGCCTTACAGCCATCCAGGGAGACAATGAAGTTCTCGTGCTGGTGGAGAGGAGAAGGTAAATGGGGTTTTGGGGGGGGGGGGAGATGGGACGGAACCTTGAAAAGCAAGCCTTATATTACCAGATCTTCTACAGTGGTGCCTCGCAAGACGAAAATAATCCGTTCCGTGAGTCTCTTCGTCTAGCGGTTTTTTCGTCTTGCGAAGCAACCCTATTAGCGGATTAGCGCTATTAGCGGTTTAGCGGTTTAGCGGCTATTAAAGGCTTAGCGGCTTAGCGGCTAAAAGGCTATTAGCGGCTTAGCGGCTTAGAAAAAGGGGGGAAAGCGGAAAAAATCGCAAGACTCGCAAGACTTTTTCGTTTTGCGAAGCAAGCCCATAGGGAAATTCGTCTTGCGAAGCGCATCGAAAAACGGAAAACCCTTTCGTCTAGCGGGTTTTTTGACTTGCGAGGCATTCTTCTTGCGGGGCACCACTGTATTCCTCCACTCCCTACGTTATTTACTTTTACACATTCGTTGTAATAATAATAATAATAATAATAATAATAATAATAATAATAAATTTTATTTATACCCCACCCTCCCCAGCCAAGACTGGGCTCAGGGCGGCTAACAACCGATATAAAAACCAATATAAAAACAAATTGATTGAAATACAACTTATAAACACGATTAAAATACAACATTAAAACATTAAAATGCAGCCTCATTTCAATGGAAACTCAAATCAAAAAACTTTTTTGGGGATGAAAACGTCAAGTCTTCACCAAGGCCAACCAAAAAGCCAGGGAAGTCCCCAAATAGGCGTTCTATCACAGAAGGAGAAAGGAAAGAGGGGGAGGGGATCAAGTTGATTCCAAGTCAAAGGCCAGGCAGAAGAACTCTGTCGTACAGGCCCTGCAGAAAGAAATCAGATCCCGCAGGGCCCTGGTCTCATGAGACAGAGCGTTCCACCAAGTTGGGGCCAGTGTTGAAAAGGCCCTGGCTCTGGTTGAGGCTAATCTAACTTCCTTAGGGCCCAGGACCTCTAGGGTGTTGCTATTTATGGACCTTAAGGTCCTCCACTGGGCATACCAGGAGAGGTGGTCCCGTAGGTACGAGAGTCCTAAGCCATGTTTTGCATCCAGCCCTGCCAATCCAGGCGACTTCCAAAGTACTCCCAAACAGCTGATGATTCCTTTGCAGCCTAGCAGATTATGCCAGGTATTAAAGAAATAAAACAGAAACGAATAAAAGACCTGCAGAGATCACATGCTCCAGCCCAGTGGCAGAGTTTGGGCTGTCAAATTTCAGCAGCGCCCTGGGCAGTGCTAGAATTCGGGACACGGTGGGATCGTGCCTCTCGCGCCCCCTTAAAAATGAAGGGAATCTTTTTATACGCCACAGTGGCTGCAAGAGTTCTTATCGCAGCAAAATGGAAGAGTATTGAAATGTACATGAATGGATCCAAAAGCTGACAGTAATATGAAATTGAAATAAGGAATAGACGGGAGGTCCGGTCTATAGTGTTAAGACCAACTTATGTTTTATTGTTTGTTAAGAAAATTTTGTGTTTGTTGTTATTCCTGTGTATAACTCTGCACAGTGGTACCTCTGGATGCGAACGGGATCTGTTCCGGAGCCCCGTTCACATCCTGAAGTGAACGCAACCCGCGTCTGCACATGTGCGGGTTGCGATTTGCTGCTTCCATGCATGCGCGTGATGTAATTTTGAGCGCATGCGCAAGCGGCGAAACCCGGAAGTAATGTGCTATGTTACTTCTGGGTCGCAGCAGAGCGCAACCCAAAAATATTCACCCCGAAGCTACTTCAACCCGAGGTATGACTGTATCTGTGTTTTCTCTTTTTTTCTTTTCTTGCTGTATCAATAATAATAATAATAATAATAATAATAATAATAATAATAATGTCTCTGCCCATTCCCGTGTCTTTCACACCCGGTTTCTGTCTCCCCCAGGACGCTCTACATCCAAGGCGAGAGGAAACTGGACTTCATGGGTTGGGTCAACGCCATCCAAAAGGCAGCTGGAAGCTCGGGAGACACCTTGTCTGAACAACAGCTCACAGACACAGACGTCCCCATCATTGTGGACCGATGCATCGATTATATCACGCAGTGCGGTACGTTGGGTTTGTGGGCAGAGCAAACAGTCATGAATCCTTCTAGGTGACCTTGGGCCAGTCACTCTCTCTCAGCCTTTGAGGGTCAAATTGGAGTGTGTTGGGGAGAGAACTGCGGGTTCCACCGTGAGCTCCTTGCTGGCCACATGACCCGGAAAGCTGTCTGCGGACAAACGCCGGCTCCCTCGGCCTGAAAGCGAGATGGGCTCCACAACCCCGCCCCCTCCTTCGGTAATCCTCATTAGCCCAATGGTTGCCATTAATTTGATTTGAACTGATTTTATAATGAATTGGTTTTAGAATGCTGTATTATTTTACTGACGTTAGCCACTCTGCGCCCGGCTAAACAACTATGGGGTTTGACTCGTGCCGGATTTACGTATATGCTAAACAAGCTATAGCTTAGGGCCCCACTCTCTTGCCCCCCCCCCCCCCCAAATTAGAGAAAAAACAAACTGGATGTACATTTCCAAAATAGAAGATAAAAAACAAATAAAATAAAACCTACATACAGCAACAGTGTTTTGTGTTGTGTAGGCTCCTAGGTTGTAAGTCTTGGGCCCCGCCTGCTAGCCTGCTCCCTAAAATATCCCTGGTTTGTTCCTTTCTATATATAGGGTGCCTACATTCTTCATGCACTGGTTGTAACAGTCACTTTGATAAAATACATATTTTGTTATGTGCAAATGGCTTTAGATACCTATAAGGTCCTTAAATTACCATCTAGCATATATTCAACACAAAAAGCAGTGACCATTTGTTGTTGGCAAAGGACAGCTGGACATAGAAAGGGCCCCATTACCTTCAGGAGCTTAGGGCCTCATCAAACCTCAATCCGGCCCTGCCTTTTTGAGCAAGTTGCGAGACCTCATGGTTCCTGCAGCCTTTCCGAAAGTGCATGGGAGTGGGCTGCTGATAACCTGGCGAAATCTCGCAAGACGGGATGGCAGTTTAAGTGATAAGGGTTGAGCGTTAGTTGAGTGGACCCGCCGAAAAAAATTAATGGGCGTGACCGACTCTGCTCCCGGCTTTGGCTGGGGAGGGTGGGATATAAATTATTATTATTATTATTATTATTATTATTATTATTATTATTATTCCTCGAGGGCTGACCTCGGAAGGAATCTATCGGAAGAGCGGACAGAACTCCAAGACGACGGGCCTCTTGGAAATGCTCCGCAAGGACGCCCGCAGGGTCCGGCTCAAGGAAGGGGAACACCAGGTGGACGACGTGGCCAACACCCTCAAGAGATTCTTCCGGGACGTGGAAGATGGGCTCTTCACCAATGATTCCTCCCCAGCCTGGCTGAAGGCAACAGGTAAAGGTTGGTGCACGACGGCCTTCTCTCCCAGATTCAGCCTTGGCCGGCGGACCTCCGAGGAAGGCGCCTGCCCCTTGAACCTTGTTGACATCAACACGGCAGCAACAGAAGCGCCGCTCCATTGTTAAACTGCGGAACCTCCTGCCACAGGAGACAGTGACTGCCACCAACTTGGGCAGCTTTTATTTTTTATATATATACATTTTTATTAGATTTTTAACATACCATTTTCAACAATACTTAAACACACTTTAACATCTTATACAGTTTTTTTTTACTTCCATCAATCGCATCTGAAAATTTTCCAATCTATTCACTTAATATACATTTCTTACATTCACTATTACATTTAAATCTCATAACTAATATCTCCATTCTTTTTCTACTTTGCAATATTTCGTATATTTCTTGTAGTCCTACTAATTTGTTGATTACATTTGCTCTTCAAATAGTTCGTATATTTCTTCCAATCTTCTGTGAATCTCTGGTCCCGCAGGTTTCGAATCCTTCCTGTCATTTTTTTCAATTCTGCGTAGTCCATTAATTTTATCTGCCATTCTTCTTTTGTCAGAATTTCTTCTTGCTTCCATTTCTGGGCTAACAATACTCTTGCCGCTGTTGTTGCGTATAAAAACAATTTAACATCTTGTCTATTAATATCCTTACCTATAATGAACTTGGGCAGCTTTTAGAGAGGACTGGGCAAATCCACGGAGGGAGATGGCTCGGTTGGTTAGAGCGCGGTGCTGATAACGCCAAGGTGGCAGGTTTGAGCCCGTAAGGCACACTTGCATCGCATGGGGTTGGACTAGATGACCGCTGAGGGTCCCTTGCAGCGGTACCATTCTATTGCTGGCTACTAGCCACAATGGCTATGTTTCCCTTCCGCCGTCCAGAGCCAGCAATGCTCCTGAATCCCAGTTGCTGGGAGTCACAGGAAGGGGGCCTTGTGTTCGAATCCTGCTTGTGGGTTTCCCTATGGGATCTCTGCTCAGCCCCTGTGAGAACAGGATTCTGGACTGTGTGGGTCACTCGCCAGATCCAGAAGCGTCTGCTTATGTTCTTACTGAGCTCAGAGGTTTTTGGGCCTCCTTAGACAGCTTTTCAAATAATGTTGGATGACTTCACCAGCCCTTTCTTGTCAGTCCCCCCCATCTTATAATATAATAATAATCATAATAATGATAATTTATCATTTATACCCAGCCCATCTGGCTGGGTTTCCCTAGAGACTCTGAACGGCTTCCAACAAAATATTAAAATACAGTAATGCATCAAACATTAAAAGCTTCCCTAAACAGGGCTGCCTTCAGATGTCTTCTAAAAGTCTGGTAGCTGTTGTTCTCTTTGACATCTGGTGGGAGGGTGTTCCACAGGGCGGGAGCCACCACCGAGAAGGCCCTCTGCCCGGTTCCCTGTAACTTGGCTTCTCGCAATGAGGGAACTGCCAGAAGGCCCTCGGAGCTGGACCTCAGTGTCCAGGTAGAACGATGGGGGTGGAGACGCTCCTTCAGATATACTGGGCCGAGGCTGTTTAGGGCTTTCAAGGTCAGCACCAACAATTTGAATTGTGCTTGGAAACGTCCTGGGAGCCAATGTAGGTCTTTCAAGAGCAGTGTTACGTGGTCTCGGTGGCCGCTCCCAGTCATCAGTCTAGTTGTTTATTTCCTTGACATCTGGTGGGAGGCCATTCCACAGGGCGGGAGCCACCACCGAGAAGGCCCTCTGCCTGGTTCCCTGTAACTTGGCTTCTCGCAATGAGGGAACTGCCAGAAGGCCCTCGGAGCTGGACCTCAGTGTCCAGGTAGAACGATGGGGGTGGAGACGCTCCTTCAGGTATCCTGGACCGAGGCCATCTTACCCTTGCAAAGGGCAGAGGTGAGCCAGGCAATTTTAGGGCAACCAGTTCCTCCAACGTAGACCCTCGTTGCCTGGGAAATGGTGTTCTTGATGCCCCTAGACTCTGTTGGTAAAGTTTTTAATGCTCAAAGCGCATGCTGCATCTCAGAGCAGCCGGTCCCTCCTTAAAGAAACGCACACCTATTATTTCTCTTGGAAACAGCTCAGGGTGCTTTTTAGCTATGAAAAAACGCCCCTCCTGCTTTCTTAAATCCTGGGATCTCTGACTTCTCATGGAAATAATACGGCACAGACAGATCACTTTTGCGCCCCCTGCTGGTTGTTGTTTTATTGCAACAGGACTGAAAATGTACATTTGGAAATTAATTATATACTGCTTTGCCTTCTCAGCTGTGGGACACCTGAAACTCAGGTTAGGCCGTCGGGGACATTCTGGCCAGAACTCAGAGTCTGTTTTTAACCCTTTTGCCCTGGTTAATGGTTTTTATTGTCTGGCTTTTATGTTTTATTTCTATAAACCACACACACAAGAAGAGCCTTGCTTTTGTTGTTGTTGTTGTTTAGTCGTTTAGTTGTGTCCGCCTCTCCGTGACCCCCTGGACCAGAGCACGCCAGGCACTCCTGTCTTCCACTGCCTCCCATAGCTTGGCCAGACTCATGCTGGTAGCTTGGAGAACACTGTCCCACCATCTCGTCCTCTGTCGCCCCCTTCTCCTTGTGCCCTCCATCTTTCCCAACATCAGGGTGTTTTCCAGGGAGTCTTCTCTTCTCATGAGGTGGCCAAAGTCTTGGAGCCTCAGCTTCAGGATCTGTCCTTCCAATGAGCACTCAGGGCTGATTTCCTTCCGCATGGATCGGTTTGATCTTCTTGCAGTCCATGGGACTCTCAAGAGTCTCCTCCAGCACCATAATTCAAAAGCATCCATTCTTTGGCGATCAGCCTTCCTTATGGTCCAGCTCTCACATGCATCACTACGGGGAAAACCATAGGTTTAACTATACGGACCTTTGTTGGCAAGGTGATGTCTCTGCTTTTTAAGATGCTGTCTAGATCAAGAGAATGACCCATATAGTCTACCATTCTATGATTATGAAATCCAGCTATATGCTATAGGCCAAGGTCAGTTGATCTGTCTTGCCTGGAATGCAGAATCAGGCAATCTTTCAAGACCTGGGAGAGACAGCAGTCTTGCAGCTCAGTTGGTAGAGCATGAGACTCTTAACTGCAGGATCATGAGTTCGAGTCTCACGTTGGGCAAAAGATTCATCCGTTGCAGGGGGTTGAACTAAATTACCCCCCGGGGTCCCTTCCAACTCTACAATTCTGTGCTTCTGTGATATGTAGCTGCATCCTTTATCCCGGCTGCTCCCACACTCCTCATGGCTATTGGGCACAGTTTCCTATGGAGGATGTTGCTGTTCATCAATTCAGGCTTGGGCGGGATATCAGAAAAGGGAGCTGGCTGGACCTTGGCTCTGGCTAGGTGCCTTCTGCATCTGGAGCTGTTCCTGGCTCCAGGTTTTCCTGTTTAAAATAATATTTATTACTTTTATAGATTACAAAAAGAGAAAAAAGAAAAAAAGACAGAAAAAAAGACAAAGGAGGAAAGCAAAAAGAAAAAAACAATACAATACAATATATAAACAATGCAAAACACAACCTAAACTCAAAACTAAACACATTAAACTAAACTAAACAAACCCCACTCCCTAACCTTAACCCTAAATGAAACAAAACAAAAACAATTTAAAAACATACATCATCCCTTTTCCGTACTCTATCTTTCATTCCCTTGTTTCCTCGACCTCCTCTCACCTCCCTTTTTGTATTCCACTTCTATTAATTGTTTCAGCAAATCCTTTCCATCTTTCTCCCTTTTCTATCATATTGTAAATAACGTATTTTTTAACCTTATTTTCCATTAAAATTAAAATACTTATATATGCTTAACTCCTTATAACATTTCTGCTAAGCCCATAAAAGATCATTCCACCATTTTTCTATCACTCATTAGTTTTACCATGTCTATATATAAACTTTAAATTTTCCAATCTTCTTCCACCATCTCCTCTCCCTGGTTTCGGATTCTGCCAGTCCTTTCCGTCAACTCCATAAAGTCCATCAACCTGGTGATCTTATGTCCGAGGCTCTTAACTCTTTTCCAAGTCCCTTCTGCAGGTCTTCTTCATTTTCTTTAATGCTAAAGAGCAAATCTCGGGGAAGCTCCAACCTGTCAATCCTTTTCTTCCTTCTGAACAGATCAGCCAAATTTCCATAGTTAAAGCTACAGTCCATAAAGTATTTCAGGGCATATTTCAAGATTCCTCCAGGTCCAAAGGCCCCCAAAACTTCAATCTCCTCCAGGCCCAAGTCCATGTCCCAAAAGTCAGTTAATCCCTGCATAGAGGGATCTTTCCAACTTTCCTTCTTTATTCCAAGCCGGGATCCATTCCTCAGAGTCTGACTTTTCCTAAATTCAATCATAAAAGGCCTCAACTTATAGTCCTCAATTTGCTTCTGTAAAGCCACGGATCTCACTTGTATTACTTTATGTTCAACAACAGCAGCATTCTCCTTCTCCTCCTTCTCCTCCACCATTTGTCCTGCCAAAATGGATTCCTGTACCAAGTCCTGTATTATTTCTGTGTTGGTATTCGCTTTTTGACTCAAATTAGTCACTTTCTGTTCCAAATTATCAACTTTGAAAGTCATGTCATCCATCTTCTTGTGAAGCTGTCCCAGCGAACAGCTTATCTTACATAAAACAGTCACAATGGCCTCTCCTGTCAACATTTTTAAATGGTCCAAGGTCACTCTCTGGTTCTCAGAATCCTTATCTGCAGCTGGAAATCCCCCAGTTACACTCCTGTAACAGTTTCAAAAGCTCCCTCTAGAGGGAAACAGTCTCCACTTGTATCAGTTCTTTCAGGCACAACTCAAACATTAAAGATAAATTTTCAGTTACTTTTCCTCTTTTTTAAACGCAGAGGAGGACAATGGAAACAGTATCTTACTCTTATTTAGCTAGCTGTCAAATCCGTTCTGTCAAATGCACTCTCTCCAAACGTCATCTGGCAGCCCGTTCCCAGGTTCAGAGCAGTGGTAATTTGATTTTTCACTCTCTCCTGCAGGCTCACTAGATCCAAAATTTCCCCCTCTTCTCCTGCTTCCAAGGGGGGTTTTGTATTTTAAACCAATGGAAATTTAATCCTTTGCCAAAAGCTTTCAAAGACTTTAACTTGTAACGTCTTTGCTTCAGTCTATTTACAAAAACGGAAGGCGGACTTCCTGTTTATGACCTCCCGCTTCAGTGCCAAATTAAAGTATTTAAAAATCCAATTTTCCGATTTACTCACGAGTAGTTGTTTAAAATCCAATTGTCCACAGGAAAAAGTCAGCGCTCTCCAGCAACAGCAATGCGGCTTCACTCTGTGAAAAAAGCAGTCGATTCAAAGCACCGCGCCACTCACCCCACGTCGCTCCGGATCCCCAAAACAGGGTTTCCCCGTGAGTAGGGGAGGCGCAAAAGGTGCCCGCTTGTGATTTCAATGGGTCTCCACCTTCGCCGTGGCGGTCAGACCCTGTTTTTCACGGAGCAAGTTCCCCCCCGATCGGAGGAGCTCCGCCATTGCCGGAGGCGCCAACCCGGAAGTCCCCTGGCTCCAGGTTTTCCTGCCCTGCCTGAACGGAGCTGGTCTTGAAGGATGTTCCTTCGCAGAGATTTTCCATCCCAAAACACCACTGCTCCCTTCCAGCACAATGTTGGGGATGCTCGCCGTAACATCTCTGTCCCTGCCAGAATCCTGTTCATGGCTTTGCATCTCTCTCTCTTTTAAATTTTATTTATGCTTTTCAGGTTTTTACATTTCAATAATTTTACAATCATTTTCACATTCCAAAACTTGACTTCCTCCCCCCCCTTTCTGCTGTTCCTTCAATTTATTTTTAATATCTTCTGCATATCCAAATTAACTTAATTTGCTCCTTCATTCATCTACTTTAAATATACAGTCGTACCTCTAATTACGTATCCCACTGGATATGGAATCTTCGGGTTACGGCCATGGCAAACCGGAAGTGTATACTTCCCGGTTTTGCCGCGCCCACATGCGCAGAAGCGCACCTCTATTTACATAATTTGTGGGGTGCGAACAGACCCCCAGAACGAATTAAGTTCGTATCCAGAGGGTCCACTGTATACTCTTCTAAAACTGCAGGTTATTACAAGAATCCCACCAATGCTCTTACCTGTTTACAATTTACCTGTAAATATTCAATAAGCCATTTCCATTCTTTTATTACAAGTTTGCTATCTTGATTTCTTATTTGCTTTTCTCTCGCCCTTCCAGCCATCGAAGACGACAAGGAGAAGGTCGGCCGCTATCGGAAGCTCCTCAGCAGCCTCCCTGCGGTCAACAGAGCCACGGTGAAAGCGCTCATCAATCACCTGTACAGGTGAGAAGGGCGTCTCAGGTCTCAGGCCACCCTTCCGCCTAGGCCACCCACCTTGGCTGGACCTGCCTCTGCACCCTCTAGTTGGCCAGAGAGGGGTGCTTGGACGCAGAAGTCCCTGGTGGGTGGGTGGCTGCAAGGGAGCAAAGCCAAGACTCACCTGGGGGTTGCCACACCCAGGCCTGCCTCTGACGGATGTCAGTCAGACATCATCCCCCCCTCGGTTGTCACCCGGAGGAAGCCATTCCGTCCGGCTACGTCAGAAGGAGAAAAAGGACGCAGGCGGCCCATTTCACACTTTTCTGGAGTTTCCTGCCCCTGAACTGGGCCAGCTGGTCATTATAGGAGCAATAAGTTAGAAATGGGCATATGAGTTTTGCTTTTTCCTCTTCCCTCCCCATCCCTTTCCCCTTGTGTGTCGTGGGTGTTGTTGTTTTTATTTTATTTTTTTGGAAAAAGAAGTTAAGCGGTTCTGGGAGCCTTTTTGGCTGAAGAGTGTGGGACAAGCCCTGCAAATAAATACAGGCAGCCCCCCCCCCATATTTACACAGGGGTTACATTCTGAGGTACCATGCGCATAAGTGAAAACGTGTAGAATTGAAACCCGTTGAAAAAGCCTGCAAACACCCCAGTCTGCCCCTGTTCTGCCATTTTAGAGACGTTTCAGGGACTTCTTTATGATGTTTCTGGGTCGTCTCACGCACATATTGATTGCATGTAAACGGGGGTGGGGGTGGGACGAGGAGGGCCCTGCCTGCAAATAAATATTAAAATAAATTACCCCTTCAATAAACTAAACAAATCACACAAACAAACAAACAACAAACCAACCAAACATATGGTCGGAAAAAATAACTAAATAATAAGTCAAGTAAGTTGCATAAATAATAAAGTAAGTACCCCCCCCAGATAAACAAATAATAAAAGAAAAAAACCCTCCAAACAAACAAACAAAGAAGTAATGAACTAAATAAATCCTCCAAGTAAATAAATATTAATATAAATAAATACTTCAAATAAATGAATAATAGAACAAAAAATAAATCCAAATAATAAAATAAAATAAATTACGCCCCCCCCCCATAAATCGATAGATATTCCCACCCCCTAGCCTAAGGCGTCACCCCCCTACAGGGACAGCCCCTTTGAGGTTCTTCTCTCTCGCTGGACGGAGAGCAGGAAAGGGCCCCCCGTTTCCCAGCGGCTGCTTTGCCTCCCTCGCAGGGTCCAGTGCTTCTCGGACATGAACCAGATGACCACACACAACCTGGCCATTGTCTTTGGGCCGACACTCTTCCAGACGGACGGCAAGGACTACAAGGCGGGGCGCGTGGTGGAGGACCTCATACGCTGCTACGTGGACATTTTCAGCGTATGTTTGGCTGGGGGGGAGACACCTCGCCCTCTGGGGTGGGAGGGGGGCCAGGCTGGAGCAGGGTCGGGCTGCCGGTGGGACATCCCCCCCCCCGCCTGTCACTTGGCAGGACTGGGACGGGAGGAGGCACAGAGGTCTCCCCAGGGTGGGCAATATCCTGTTTGGAGGAAGAGCACCCGGCAGGGAATCCTGGAAGACTCAGGATCGGTAAAAGAAAGTCCTTCTTCACACAGCGCATAGTCGTAGAATCATAGAATCGTAGAGTTGAAAGGAACCTCAAAGGTCCTCTAGACCAACCCCCCGCAAGGCAGGAATCTTAGCTAAAGCATCCATAGTTGGTACCTCGTGTTGCGTAACTTCCAGGTTACGGAATCTTCAGGTTACAGCCGCAGCAAACCCGAAAGTGTTTACTTCTGGGTTTCGCCCCTCGCGCATGCGCAGAAGTGCTCTATCGCATTGCGCGCATGCGCAGAAGCAGTGTCTCTAGCTACGGCTTTTGCAGGGTGCGCACGGCACCCTAAAACGAATTAAATCCGTAACCAGAGGTACCACTGTAGTTTGAATGAATCACGTAGTTTGGACGAATCACATAGTTTGAATGAATCTCAAAGGAACACATACCATATTTTTCGTGCCATAAGTCACACCTGACCATAAGACGCACCTAGTTTTTAGAGGAGGAAAACAAGAAAAAAAAATATTCTGAATGAAACAGTGGATGTATGATTTTTGTGGTTCATGCTGTGGCCACAGACATGATATGTGATTTGACAGTGAGTTTGGGGTAGGCCAATGCAAAAATCCTGAGAATCCATGTGGATCCTTGCTTTGTAACCATGTTTTTGCGCCATTGCGGCCCCACGAAACAGTGGATGCATGCTTTTTTTGGTGCAGGCTATTGCCATGGACATGCTATGTGATCTGATGGTGAATTTCGGGTGACCCAATGCAAAAATCCTGAGGATCCATGTGCTTTTACCTACCCCCCCCCCAAGCAGCCTCCTTTATTGCTAGCGTCCCTTATCTCCTTCCTGATCGCTTGCCGATCAGCTGCTCAGGGGCTTCGTTTCAATAACCACTTCCCTCTTTCTTAAAAACAAAACAAAAGGACGATCTGCTTTTCACCCCTGGGCAATTTGGCTCCAGGGACCACACATTCACTCCATAAGACGGACAGACATTTCCCCTTACTTTTTAGGAGGAAAAAAGTGTGTCTTATGGAGCGAAAAATAGTTTGAATGAATGGAACCCATAGTTTGAATGAATGGAACACATAGTTTGAATGAATCTCACAGGGGGGCACAGGCTTAGGGGGCCTTTGGTCAACTTCAGGGGGTCCCCCTCACATTCTTAGGACATGCTCCCCCTCTCAAGCCCCAGGGCCAAGGCAGGTCACCCAGCTCCCATTCCTGCTCTGGTCCTGAGGGGGTTGAGTGCCTCGCCTTAAATGCAAAGAGGTTTCTTGCCCAACACTCTGGAACGTACCAGCTGAGCTCTCAAGTGCTTCCCCCCTTTGCTTCTGCCTCAAGAGACAACAGAAAAGTGTGCCATTGGGGGCGAAGCCAAGCGGTTGGAGAGTCCGATGTGGGAGAGACATGTTTTGTTGGGATACTGCTGGGGAGATGGGGGCATTCGGCAGGCCCCCAGCTGGCTCCAACCACTGGCTGGCAGCTGGACAATCACCGGTTTCCCTTGGAACAGCATCGCTTAGAGACCCGTGCACGCTCTATCAGCAGAGTGAATAAATCTTCTTACAGCAGAAGAGGCGGATAGAGAAATGTGTAAGCATAATGTGCAGCATTTTATTCAGCATAGTTCAGGAACAAAGGAAAACATGTCTGCTTCCCTTCGTCTCCAGCAAAACAGCAGCAATGCAAAAGCTATATACAAACGGAAGTTCCCAGCGAGACTGTGCTGGAAGTAAACAGACATGTGACACAACAGTCATGCCTGTTCCCTTTTAAGGTGGAACGGAACTATATCCTAACCTGTTTTGCTGCAGCGGAGCAGAAGTTTCTTCTCTCTGCGCTGCAAAGGCAATGGATTGCCCGTGAACAAGAGGTTTGCTTGAAATGTATTGGGGGAAGTGTCAGCATCGCCCTAGAGCCAGTGCGCCAACTGGACTCATGCACCTCAACCCCGACTGGGCTAGGCGAGCTGGGTAGCACCGCCAGAGACCTCCTTTTCCCACAGGAACAGGTCACAGTGCTGTGGACTCACAGCTTAGAGCTGAGAGCACCGGATTCACTGTCTCAATAATACAGTCGTTGCGCAGCAGAGTTTTGCAGAGTCTTGCAGAGTATAAACCACTCGGAGAGCAGCTCTGTAAAATATCTTCCTTTTATTCTATAACTACAACTATGATACAAAACTATATACAGAGCTGAATATTCTAAGCATAAATCAATGCTACACTGAGAGTCTGCAGCTGCTCTTAGCAGCAACCTAATCTCTAGGATCTCCAACACTCTCACTCTCTCCGATACACTGACTGACTGACTCTCTCTCTCACACACAGATATGTTGCTGGGCAGAATAAGTAGATAGGCAGGACACGCCTCCTCCTCTCTGGAGAGTCAGCAGAGACCATCAGGAGATGATCAGGAGATTCTTGGGTATGGGAGGGGTGAAATCTCCTCATCCTCCCCCATTTCATCCGACCATTTCAAGAATCTTTAACATAACTGCAATTTGCACATACACTCCAAAAGTTGTTCTCTGCTTACAACCTTGGTTAACATATCTGCAGGTATCTCTCTCCCGGCATATAAAACACTTTTACAATACCATTGAATAAGCAGCTTCTGGAAAAATCTTCACACACATTTCTTCCTTTCAAATACAAATTGACATTTCTAATTAGGCAGATTTGAACAAACCATTTTTCAGAACTCAAATACACGCTTTCCTTCAAATATCAGGTAAGGAAATAAATAAAGCGTTTTGTGCTACTACTCTCAGCACACTTCATGCTAGGTTCGAAAACCCCACCAGAGTTGCTCGTGACCGCAGTCTTTGCAAACTCTTCAGAAAACCTTTTCGGTGGTACACCTTTGGTTGTTCTCTCGGATCTGCGCAAAACTCTCTGATCCTCTTGTTCTGGTGCTTCCTCCTCTTTGGGAGAATGGGGAGCTAAAGTATATGAAGCTGCTAAGTCTGAGTCAGCGTCAGACTCACCTGAGGCTTTTGGGGTCTGATAATCTGTGCCATCATCTGGAACTACATTGGCATCAGGATTATCACCACCAACAACACTTGCCTCCCTCTTAACTTTCTTTGCCCCTTTAGCACCATCATCACAAATGGGATTGCACTGAAAAACGCCAACTCTGTCCCATTGTGGATTGTCATCAATACTCCTGGTCAGCCTTATGGTTTTCGTGTCTGTGATCAGAACACGATAAGACCCTTTCTCATATCCTAGGAAAACACCATGTTCTCCACGCTTGCTCAGTTTGTCACCCTGCGAGGTGTGCACCCAAACCTCCGAACCAAAAATTTTAAAATGCTTTACACATGGCTTTCTTCCGTGAAGCATCTCATATGGGGTGCAATTTACACTAGACTGGTATCTCCTGTTATACACATGACAGAAAAACGAAAGAGCTTCGGCCCAAAAAGGATTGGGTAGCCCCGAATCATGTAACAGCGTTCTGATTCCTTGCTGCAGGGTCTGGTTTACTCTCTCACATAAACCATTCTGCCAGGGTGATCTGGGCGTGGCCGTCCTATGCTCAATGCCCTGTTCAGAAAGAAAACTCTCAAACTCTTCTGAACAAAACTCTCCACCCCTGTCTGTGAAAAGACAACGTACATTCTCATTATGTACATTTCTGAGCCATTTACAAAACTGGCGAAACTTGGTAAAGGCTTCAGACTTTTTCTGCAGCATATAGATCCAAACATATTTTGAATAGGAGTCTATTAGAACCATGAAAAACCTTGAATTGCCTCTAGAGAGCGCTAGAGGCCCCACTAAGTCTGCATGAATGACTTCATATGGTTCCTTGGCCTCTCTCCCAGACTCTGTACCTTTGGGAGCTTGCCTTGCCTTACTCTCTGCACAAGAAACACATTTCATGTGGTAGGGACATTCTTTCAACTTCATACCCTGAACCATATCAGGCATTTTTGCCACAGCCTGGAAATTCAAATGACCATAAATACGGTGGTAATAATGAATACATTGGTCATGCAACTTCTCATTCTTATCAACAGATAAATTGCAACACTCTTTCTCAGTTGCTTCTGCAGTGCCTGTACCTGAAACAAAAGGCAGTTGGTACAATCCATTTACACATTTTGCATACAGAATGAGCTTGCCATCTCTAAGAATTTCACAGCGAGATTTAGCAAACACCACCTTAAACCCTTGACGATCAAGCTGGGAAACACTCAACAAATTGTCCTGAATATCAGGCGCATACAGGACATTCTTAATAGTTGCATTCAGGCTCTTTAAGAACACAGTTCCCTGAGCCATACTCGTGAGAACTGTCCCATCTGCTTGATGAATTTCTTTCTCTTGCTTCTCAAGCTGAACAAAGAGATTCTTATCTTTGGCCACGTGGTTTGAACAGCCAGAGTCGACCACGAAGAAATTCCGCCCACGTTGACTGGAACAGCGAGAGATCAAGGCCTTTGAAGTAGCAGGTGCTTGGGGATTTCTTCCTCCTCCCCCTCTGCCTCTGAAGTTTCCCTTCTTCTTTGAAGACTTCTTACACTGGAAACTCAAATGGCCTTGTGCTCCACACGAAAAGCACCGCTTCAATTTCAAAGCTTTAACAGCAGCAGTTTCACTTTCACTTTCCCCTGCTGAAGACTCAGGCACATTTTCAAGCATATTTTTAACAGCACAGTTCCGGCTTTCTTTAACAGCCTGTCTGCGATCCCACTCATTCAAGAGCACGCTAGACACATAATCTTCTGTTAGCCGGTCAGAAGGCATTGTGGAAATCTGGGCAGCCACTCCATCATAAGACTCATCTAGGCTATTGATCATCAGCATTGCAAACACAGCCTCTGAAATAGCCAGGTCTCGCTGAACAAGGTCCTGTCTGAGACGCTTTAATTGAGATAGATGGCTAGGCAAATCACCACCTTTCTCCAACTGCAGCCTGCACAACTTCTTAAAGAAAATCACACTGGAACCAGCATTTTGTCTAAGATGCATATCTCTCAACTTATGCCAAACAGCTTGTGCAGTCTCTTGACCCTCTAAGTTCACCAGCAAGTGGTCTGAAACACTCAAAATAATTGTCCCTCGGGCTTTCATATCTGCAGCATGCCACTCAGCCCAATCATCATCATCCTTATCTGGAGGGTCATCTTCTATCGTGTGAAATAGCTTCTCCCTCTGTAAAAGCGCTTTCATCTTTACTTGCCAAACTGCATAGGTTTCAGGCGTGAGGAGAGGAAAGGACAGAGCCATCTGGCCAGAATGTGCATAGGCCATGTCTGCTATTACTTAGAGCAAGACACTTCCCTCGTGCAACACAGATAAAGCCTTGACTCCTTCAGCCACTCTCTCTCCCACTCAGAGTGCAATTAACAGGCAAACAGGGATGCTATCTTCTTTCTTTGGCAGTCAGCAACATACCTCCATAAATCAAGCAGCAGCAACAGCAACAGCGGCAGCTTGAACACTCTGCTCCAAAACAGCTCTGCTTCTGGGCACCGCAAATCAGTCCAGCATGCAGCGTCCGTTCCACCGTCCGGCAATCAGCAACAGAAACCTCTGGCGACTGGGACACCTGGGACGCCTGGGATGACTGGAACAACGCCAGGTCAGACGACTGGAACAACGACTGGGCCCATAACCGATGTCAGCATCGCCCTAGAGCCAGTGCGCCAACTGGACTCATGCACCTCAACCCCGACTGGGCTAGGCGAGCTGGGTAGCACCGCCAGAGACCTCCTTTTCCCACAGGAACAGGTCACAGTGCTGTGGACTCACAGCTTAGAGCTGAGAGCACCGGATTCACTGTCTCAATAATACAGTCGTTGCGCAGCAGAGTTTTGCAGAGTCTTGCAGAGTATAAACCACTCGGAGAGCAGCTCTGTAAAATATCTTCCTTTTATTCTATAACTACAACTATGATACAAAACTATATACAGAGCTGAATATTCTAAGCATAAATCAATGCTACACTGAGAGTCTGCAGCTGCTCTTAGCAGCAACCTAATCTCTAGGATCTCCAACACTCTCACTCTCTCCGATACACTGACTGACTGACTCTCTCTCACACACACAGACTGATATGTTGCTGGGCAGAATAAGTAGATAGGCAGGACACGCCTCCTCCTCTCTGGAGAGTCAGCAGAGACCATCAGGAGATGATCAGGAGATTCTTGGGTATGGGAGGGGTGAAATCTCCTCAGGAAGAACCAAGCCTGTGTTTCCTTTCTCACCAGAAACTGCCGCCGCTGTTTTCATGGATCCCCATTGCAACGTTTTGACACTGACTTTCGTTACTGGCAGAAGCGAAGCCTTGGCCTCCCCCCCCCCCCGCAGCTTGGTTTCTCCTCTTTAGTCTTCTCTCTCTTTCTCAAATGCTCGGCAGGTGGACGAGGAGGAGATGAGGAAGCAGCAGGAGGAGATCACCGCCATCATGAAGATGCGTGAGGCCGGTTCCTCTAGTGCGACGCAGGTAAGATGGGGCAGGGCTAGAGTTCGGCCGGCAGCCGGCCTGGCGGGGGAGCAGAGGCAGAATAACAAGGCTGCCCTCCTATTCTCCTTCTCTGCACCAATCTTGATAATAATCATTTTATAATTTATAAAATTTGTTGGGCTGCTTCCAACAAAATATTAAAATACAATAATTCATCAAATATTAAAAGCTTCCCTAAACAGGGCTGCCTTCAGATGTCCTCTAAAAGTCAGGTAGTTGTTTAACTCTTTGACATCTGATGGGAGGGCATTCCACAGGGCGGGCACCACTACCGAGAAGGCTCTCTGCCTGGTTCCCTGTAACTTGGGTTCTTGCAGCGAGGGAACCACCTGAAGGCCCTCGGAGCTGGATCTCAGTGTCTGGGCTGAACGATGGGGGTGGAGACGCTCCTTCAGGTCTACTGGGCCGCGGCCGTTTAGGGCTTTCAAGGTCAGCTCCAACACTTTGAATTGTGCTCGGAAACATACTGGGAGCCAATGTAAGTCTTTCAAGACCGGTGTTATATGGTCTTGGTGGCCGCTCCCATTCACCAGTCTAGCTGCTGCATTCTGGATTAGTTGTAGTTTCCAGGTCACCTTCAAAGGTAGCCCCACGTACAGCGCATTGCAGTAGTCCAAGCGGGAGATAACCAGAGCATGCACTACTCTGGCCAGATGGTCTGCGGGCAGGGAGGGTCTCATCCTGCGTACCAGATGGAGCTGGTAGACAGCTGCCCTGGACACAGAATTGACCTGCGCCTCCATGGACAGCAGTGAGTCCAAAATGACTCCCAGGCTGCGCACCTGGTCCTTCAGGGGCACAGTTACTCCATTCAGGACCAGGGAATCCTCCATACCCACCTGCCCCCTGTCCCCCAAAAAGAGTACTTCTGTCTTGTCAGGATTCAACCTCAATCTGTTAGCTGCCATCCATCCTCCAGCCGCCTCCAGACCCTGGGTCCAGGCAGTTGTGTTGATGGGGAGCTGGAGGCAGCCTGGCAAAACCCTCCTCAATTGCATGTGCTGGTACCACACTTGATCTTCTGGATGAAGATGGGGACAGGAAATTAAATGCAACTTCTAAGGTTGTTTTCAATGCAACTTCCAGTTTAAGGCCTTTGCCCAGAGCTTTCATTCTCGGCAGCAATCCTCCGTCCTTCTAAATATATGTTCTGGACTCCAGCTCCCATCACCCCTGGCTTCTAGGGCTGCTGGGAGTTGTAGTCAGTGCCTGGAATGCCCGGGACCTTCTGCCTTTTTGACCTGGCTTCCTTCTCCACCCAGCAAGCCGGAGACTTCATCTGCACGGTGTACCTGGAGGAGAAGAAGACGGAAGCAGAGCAGCACATCAAGGTGCGTGGAGGGAGGGTCAGGGAGGAGACCCGGGAAGGGTTCGGTCACGCGGGGAGGAGGCAGCCAACTGGTGGCTGATATCTCTGGTGGGAGAGAAACCGGCCTCTCTTGGCAAGACGTGGGGGGAGCACAGTGGCGGGACGTTGGCTGTGTGTTGGCAAGGATGGGAAACGAGAGAAAACAACAACAACAACAACAACAACAACAAAATTTATTTATACCCCGTCCTTCCTTGTTCAAAAACCAGGCTCAGAGCAGCTAACAACAAATTTAAAACACTTAATTGTAAAAGCAGCATAAAATACAGTATAAAAACATGAATACAATACGATAATCTTTATTGATAAAATCTTTACTGATAAAATCGATGCTTCCAGGTGCCATAAGAAAGCTGCAGAGATAGCGCAGGATAGTGCGCACCCCGGAAATGATCTCTTTCAGCTTCTGCCTTCTGGAAGAAGGTACAGGGTTATTGTTATGGTAAAATCTGGGTGCGAGGCTGCTCTGCCACCCAGCTCGTCGGACTAAGTCCGCGGGTCCCTGCGGAGGAAAATGAGCTCAGCCGGAGACAGGAGCAAGCTGCAGAAGATCCAAGTTTATTGCGCAACAGGTTCAAGGCGAGATTGAACAGCGAGAAAGGGGTGACATGAACTTTTGAAACTTCCCTCTGTGTCCCAGAATACAGTGCAAAATACATCACAGTTACAACATGAATACATTAAGGAGAAGTTGGGTTACACAGATTACATCATGAATACATTAGGAAGAGGTTGGGTTACACTGGATTAACATATGGAGGAGGGAGGGGGGAATATGCAGAGCTGGAGATATGCGCAGATAAGCACATCCTGAGTACCGGTGATGAGAAGACAATGGTCCATGTATGCATAGTCCGCCACCTGGCATTGCCCGGAGGAAAGGCTTGGCAGAGTGATTTGATAGGATTAGACTCTTCCTGAGAGTACGTGACACCTCGCTTGAGGGATTATGGAGGACAGGGGAGGTGTCATGGAGTCCTAGAAAAATTGAGCCGATTGGCACCAAAAGCAAGAAAATCGGTGTTGTGGTTGATTTTATATGAATTTTTAAAGATTTTAGCCCATTTTATATTGATAATTGAGATCGGAAACAAAATAGATACATTGTAGCGAGATTCGACACTGTTATGGGTTCACAAGTTTCGGTTCCATTGTTCTCCCAGCGGGGAGCCGTCAGCAGCTTGTCAAGAGGTTAAATGAGGCGTGCGGGAGCTCGCTGAGCTAGCTCTGCAAAGACGAATGCATGGTTCTGATTGGGTAGAACGCACCCATTCAAGAGATACCAAATGTCTGTATACACGGTCTACTAATGGAAACAATACGGCGGGTATAGCGAAAGGGAGACATAAGGCGCTTTGGGCTTATTTTCGCCCGGTCTATTTATTCTAGCGAATGGACGTAGGGAAAGGAGAAAGGCACTTTTATTTATGGGGTTCGGAGTTAAGTGTGGTGCTTGTGTAACAGTGTGGGGGCTGAGGTGTCCATATGGGGCTGGGTGCCCTAGAGGTCATCGCCTCAGACCCTCTGGTGACCGGCGGAAGGGGTGAAGAAGACATGCCCCCCCCCTTCCGTATCAGTTATAAAGACCAGGACTAGCCGTCTGAGAAACAGTTCCTATCCAAATGCGATTTTAGTTTTAAACGCAGTGTAAGGTAGTCTCTGTGGGAGTATGTTGTATTTAAAAATGGGGTATCAGAGTTTTTAGGGGGCTAACCAGGCTGGGATAGCAGGCTTGTTGGTTTTTGAATGTCTGATGTAGATTTTTCAATTTCATTGTTCTATATGGGACAATGACAATAAAGATTATCGTATCGTATCATCTCTGGAAGGTCCTTTATTCACACACACACCCCTCTCCGCCTCCAGATCCCGGCCACCATGACTGCGGAAGAGCTAACCTTCGAAATCTTGGACCGGCGGAAAATCGTCATGAAGGACAAAGAGTTCTGGAGCTGCTTCGAAGTCAACGAGCGGGAGGAGGCAGGTAGGCGTCTTCTGGGGGCTTCTGGTGCTCAGAGCATCCTCTTCCTCGGGGCAGACCCCCCCCCAATCGGAGGCCCCCCCCCTTGGAATTGCTGCGAAAGATGCGCCTCTCTCGTGGCCCCCTGCCTAAACTCTGCACCGGGTTTTCTTCTGTCGCCATGTTGGAGGGGGCGGGCAGCTGTCTTAGGTTTCCCACGCTTCTACAGTGGCGCCTCGGTTGTCAAACGTAATCCACTCCGGAAGACTGTTCGACTTCTGAAACGTTCGACAACGAGGCTCAATGGATGGTCTGAATAATAATAAATAATAATAATAACAACAACATTTTTTTATTTATACCCCGCCCTCCCAGGCCAACACTGAATATAAATACAGTAAAAACATTTTTTTAAAAACCCAAACAAACAAACAAACAAACAAACAAACAGTTGATTAAAATATAAATCAGAATACAGGTTAAAATGCAGCTTAAAATGCGGTCTCGTTTTAGTGGTAGCCTATAGATCAAAGCCATAAGGGGAGAAAACGTCAAATCCATTGAGAAAATGGAGAAACGTGCCTTGGAAGCCATTGGACTCCTGAGGCATGTTCAAAAACGGACGCAATTACCGTATTTTCCCGTGTTATAACATGCCCCCTTGTATAAGACTATTTTGGGGGGCTCAGGATTAAGAAAATGGGGAGAGATTTCCCCTGTGTATAAGGCTACGCCCCCTTTTAACATTTTTTTCAGTAAAGAAAACTTAGTCTTATAGACTGAAGTTTTCCGTCCCTGCAGCCAAACGAGCCTGGCTTAATCGACTGCAGTATAGTGTAAACGCGGGTGGTGCTGTGGATTAAACCACAGAGCCTAGGGCTTGCCAATCGGAAGGTCGGGGGTTCAAATCCCCGCGATGGGGTGAGCTCCCGTTGCTCGGTCCCTGCTTCTGCCAACCTATCAGTTCGAAAGCACGTCAAAGTGCAAGTAGATAAATAGGTACCGCTCTGGCGGGAAGGTAAAGGGCGTTTCCGTGCGCTGCTCTGGTTCTCCAGAAGCGGCTTAGTCATGCTGGCCACATGACCTGGAAGCTGTACGCCGGCTCCCTCGGCCAGCAAAGCGAGATGAGCACTGCAACCCCAGAGTCGTCTGCGACTGGAGCTAATGGTCAGGAGTCCCTTTACTGGTGGGAAGGTAAACGACATTTCCATGCACTGCTCTGGTTCTCCAGAAGTGGCTTAGTCATGCTGGCCACATGACCTGGAAGTTGTATGCCGGCTCCCTCGGCCAATAAAGCGAGATGACTGCCACAACCCCAGAGTCATTCGCAAGTGGACCTAACGGTCAGGGGTCCCTTTACCTAACTTTTTATATTCACTGGGAAAGCAACAAATAAAAATGTTGTGGCTCGCTTTATTCCGATATTTGCTAACTTGCAGTGGTCTGGAACCGAACCCACAGTACAGCGTTCGAAATTCGCCAGGCGCATTTGTACCTGGCTGTTGACTGCTTGCGACCAAGTGAAGATGCCTGGGTGTCAGGATGGCACCTATGTAGAGGTGCATGCCTGGGGATCCTTGAGTAGTAGTAGTAATAATAATAATAATAATAATAATAATAATAATAATAATAAATTTATACCCTGGTTTCCCCAGCTACTCTGGGTGGCTCCCAACAGAATTAAAACATCAGACATTAAAACTTCTGGACTGTTTTCACACACTAATTCCGCATCCTGTAGAATCCTGTTTTATCTGCACAATCAGAAGGTATTTCAGGAACCAAAAAGTCCCATTGAAAAATGCTACTTTTGTGCCACTTGACCCAAAAAATGGTTGCCAGGCATTCCGTTTTGGTGACTGTACCCCTGGTTTAAGGACATGACATCTTTCCACAGGGCCTGCAAGACAGAGCTGTTCCACCAGGCCTTTGGCTAAGGCACAGCCTGACCCCCCCTCCTTTGGTAATCCTGATAGAACTCTAGCCCAATGGTTGCCATTAATTTGATTTTTAATTGATTTTAGAATGAATTGATTTTAGAATGCTTTTATTGTTGTTAGCTGCTCTGAGCCCAGCTTCGGCTGGGGAGGGCAGGATATAAATAAAATATTATTATTATTATTATTATTATTATTATTGGCACCTAGCTTATACATCTGAGTTTCTAGCACTGCTGCAGAGGGATGCCTGTACATCCATATCGTATGCTTTTCTGCCACTCTCCCCCCCCTCTGTATTTTCTCCTTGGAAAGTCTAATTTAGCCTCCTGTTTCTCTCTTTCTCTCTCTCTCTTGCACGCAGAACGGCCTTTGCACTACAGTGAGAAGGTGCTTCCCATCTTGCACAGCCTGGGCAAGGACAGCTACCTGGTGGTGAAAAAGCAGCTCTCGATGGAGAACATGCTGCTCTATCTAGGTAGGTAGGCAGGGGCAGAGGAAGCCCATTGCTACCCAGTCAACGTTCTCCCTTCTGCCTTACTTCAGGGCAGATTTGAGGGTAAACCATACGCAGCACGGGTCTGCCCTTGTGGCTCGTTGGAAGTTGAAACTGCTTCACATGTACTATTACGTTGTCGTCTTTATGAGGATATACGTTTGACTTTTATTACACCTGTTTTGCAAAAGTCCAGGAAAGAATCGGAACACCATAGTTTAAAATTACTGTTAGAGGACAAGAATCCCAAGACCACATTAAATGTAGCCAAATTCTGTGCGTCTGCAATTAATCGCAGGAAGCAAGTGGTATCCCATAATGACCAAACCCCCAAATGTTAATTATAGGGGGCACGCTAATAATTAACTTTAATTTTTTATATTTAAATCCTTGTTATATTCATATTGTCCTCTGTATTTCTGATATTATTATTTTTTATGATCTGTGATATTGTGTGTGTTGACGCTGGTCTGTGACCGTATTAATAAATTCTATTCTATTCTATTCTATTCTATTCTATTCTATTCTATTCTATTCTATTCTATTCTATTCTATTGCTACCCAGGGGGAAGGGGCAGACCTTGGCACCGACCAGGAGCGAGACCCCGGGGTTTGTAACAGAGAGCACACAGAAGACATGGACCCCAGGGTGCAGCAAATTCCAGGCTAGGGATCGTTAGGAAAGGAGCTGGAAACAAAACTGCCCATATCAAAAGACTGTTATTTCATTTCATTTTCCTGCTTTTAATTTGTATACAGTGGTACCTCGGTTCTCGAATGGTTTCGGAACCCAAACGCTGAAAACCCGGAAGTAAATGCTTCCATTTTCGAACGGCTTCCGCTGAGTTATTTTTCAATTTTCTCTATTGAATTTGCAGACTGCCCTTTGCGCCTCTGTTTTCGAACGTTTCAGAAGTCGAACGGTCTTCCGGAACGGATGACATTTGAGAACCGAGGTTCCACTGTGCCTCTTTTCTCTTATTACTATACACATGCGGTTTGCATCAGCAAAACAGACAGCAAAGATCACCCGTCTTGTAATAATCTGACCCAATATAACGATGTCATAATTTTAAAATAAAGAACTTGTATCGAACGACGTAATGTTCAATAATCCACTAGGTTACAATAGTACACAATGTAATTAAGTCTCAAAATATTGGCAAACAGCAATTGAACAGAAATAGCAATTGCAATCAAGAATTATGAAACTACCCTCAGTGAAAATAATAGCAAGTCGCAATGCATGAAATACCACCATACAGATTCCCCTACGAGGAAAGGTTTCAGCGTTTGGGACTTTTCAGTTTAGGGAAAAGGCAGATAAGTGGTGATATGATTGAAGTTTGTAAACTGCTGCCTGGCATAGAGGAAGTGTCACTGAGTGTCCCTGGGCTTGAAGATTTGTCTAAGAAATAAATCACGGCATACCGTATTTTTCCGTCTATAAGACACCCCCTATTTTTGGGAACTCCGATTTAAGAAAGGGGGGGTGGTAGATACTATCTGTGTATAAGGCGAGCCCAGATTTTGAACTTTATTTTAGAGTAAAAAAAAAAAAAGTATTGTACATGGAAAAGTACGGTAATTTTTTAAAAAGTCTAGTCATCATCATCACTTTTTATTTGTGTACCATCTTTCTATTTTACAATACCCAAGGCGGTTTGCAAGCTGAAGAAACAAAGAATGTATACCTTATAACAATCTAATCCAATACAAAAATGTGATAATAAAACATAACTTTAAAATAAGCAACTTGCTTCAAATAAAGTAATATTCAACACTCCATTAGAATAGTATAGAGTAATGTTCAATAGCATATAAAATTAAACTGAAATCCACTCTTACCAATTATAATAAATAATTTCTAACCTATAATCAATAAAACAACGGCAGTAATTTGAGCTTTTAGATGACGTTTAATTTCTGAGCTATCGTTTCAGGAAGGGCAGTTTGCCAAACCCAGCTTTCGGTATCTTTAAGAAGGGGGAATTGGACATGTTTTTCAGAGTGAATAAAGGGAAGGTACCTCAGTGGCTCTTAACTAATGGAGCCTCCAGAGCTGGGAGCAGTATACCTCTGAGTCCCAAATGCTAGCAATGGACAACAGGGGACGACCGCCGTGTGGCTCCCACAACAAGCCTGCTAGCCTCTGGGTTGCATTGCACCCGTTTGAGGGTGGGGGAATGGGGGAGCTGATCTCCTCCCCCCCAAAACCCCAAGGGATAGCTCAGCTGGTAGAATATGAGACTGTTTTTTATTACGGATCTTTTATTCGAAGAATTTCATTTGTAAAAAAGCGGTGTAAAGAAGAAAAGGGGGGGGAGGAGGAGAAAAATAATAATACTTTTTTATTTATACTCCGCCCTTTCCGGTTCAGGAAACCAGGCTCAGGGCGGCTAACAACAAATTTAAAACACTTAACAGCATAAAATACGGTATAAAGTGTAAATAACAATAAAACCAAGAATCAAAAATCAATGGGGGGGGGGGGGAATCCATCCAAAAATGTGAATGAAAAGAAATACTCAATTACATTTCCATATGAAGAGCATGAGACTCTTAACCTCAGGGTTGTGGGTTCGAGTCCTGTGTTGGGCAAAAGATTCCTGCGTTGCAGGGGCTGGGACTTTATGATCCTCGTGGTCCCTTCAAATTCAGCAATTTCATGACCCCTCACTTCTCTTTTAACCTACGGACTTGCCCTTCAGCAATTGCTAACCGGCCCCCGTCGCCCCCCTCCTTCGTTGCCCCCGTAAGCCTTGCCATGGCGCTAGTCCTCAGACCCTTGGCGCCCCCCCCCCCCGTCCTGATGCCTTTGTTCTTCCCCAGCCAGCAAGGTGGGCGACAGCAAGCATGGCATGATGAAGTTCCGGGAGGAGAAGAACGTGCTGGGCGTGGGACTCAGCACCGGCTTCCACGACCGATACTTCATCCTCAACAGCAGCTGCCTGCGCCTCTACAAAGAAGTCCGGGTACGTGCAGAGGTCCCCTTGACAACCCTCTCCGGGCGCCAGCCCCGTTGCCTGCCTGTTTTGAGAGCCGTGCCAACATTATGTGGCTGGCAGAGGCCATGGTGACTCCCAGACACTTGATTCCCATTTTGCAATTGGGGGAGGAGCCCAGGTCAGCACCAGTCTTGAAGGACCTACACTGGCTCCCAGTACGTTTCTGAGCACAATTCAAAGTGTTGGTGCTGACCTTGAAAGCCCTAAACGGCCTTGGTCCAGTAGACCTGAAGGAGCGTCTCCACCCCCATCATTCTGCCAGGACACTGAGGTCCAGCTCCAAGGGCCTTCTGGCGGTTCCCTCACTGTGAGAAGCCAAGTTACAGGGAACCAGGCAGAGGGCCTTCTTGGTGGTGGCACCTGCCCTGTGGAACACCCTAACCATCAGATGTCAAGGAAGGAGACAACTGTCTGACTTTTAGAAGACGTCTGAAGGCAGCCCTGTTTATGTAATAATAATAATAATAATTTATTATTTATACCCCGCCCATCTGGCTGAGTTTCCCCAGCCACTCTGGGCGGCTCCCAATCAGTACAGCATTAAATATTAAAAACTTCCCTGATCAGGGCTGCCTTCAGATGTCTTTTAAAGATAGGATAGCTGCTTATTTCCTTCACATCTGAAGGGAGGGCGTTCCACAGGGAATTCTTTAACCATGATTTCGGCATTGTAGGGGGTTGGACTAGATGACCCCTGGGTTCCCTTCCAGCACTACGGTTTTGTGCCGATGAGTCATAGAATTGTAAGTTCTTTTTCTGCTCTCTCACTCTTCTTCAGAGCCACAAACCGGAGAAAGAATGGCCAGTGAAGAACCTGAAGATCTACCTGGGAATAAAGAAGAAAGTCCGTCCTCCGAGCTGGTGAGGGTCTGCTCTGAGTTCAAGTGCCGCTGCCTCTTCATCTATGCCAGTCTCATCCTGGCTGGATACCTCTTTATCCATGCTGAATTTTTGTAAGCACGCCTGGCCCTTCTCCCCCAAAAGATCTGCTTCCAGAACCTTCAGGATCACCGAATCAGAGAATTTTAGAGGGGACCCCAAGGGTCATCTAGTCCAGCCCCCTAAAGCCCATGGCGATGTTTCGTTATGTTTATGTGTTCTGCGTGAAGCATTCCAGAGTGACTGCAGCAACCTAGTTGGATGCATGGGGTATATAATAAATAATAATAATAATAATAATAATAATAATATTCTCATCATCACCATATTCAGAGGAGTGCCTCCTGCATCTCTGCCTGAGTCCCTGAGTCTATAACCCTCCAGATGTTTCTGGACTCTGGCATAGCCATAGCCAGTGGCAATAAATTAATACATAAAAATACTTAACAAACTGACCAATTGTGTCGCAGATAGCTCAGTTCTGCCCCCCACCCCCCGAACCTAAATCCTGGCTGCGTCTATGGACTCACCCCCCACATCCTTCCTGCCAATTGGAAGATTCAGAGCCGATAAAATAAAGCCCTTCTTCGTGCAGCGCAGAGTTAGACTGTGGAACTCTCTGCCACAGGAGGCAGCAATGGCCAGCAACTAGGATGGCTCGGGAGGAGAGGGCTATCAAGGGCCATACTCTGCCTCCACAGTCAGAGACAGCAGTGCTTCTCAACATCAGTTACCGGAAACCACAGGAGGGGAGAGCCGTTCTTGGGCCCGGATCCTGCCTGTGGGTTTTAAATAATAATAATAATAATAATAATAATAATAATAATAATTTTTATTTATACCCCGCCCTCCCCAGCCAAGGCCGTGCTCGGAGCGGCTTACAAGCAATAATAAAAACAAGTTGAATGATTACAACTTAAAAACAAAATTAAAATACAACATTAAAATATTAAAATGTAGCCTCATCGCAGGAGGAGAAGGAAAAGAAAAAAGAAAGAGGGAGGGAATCAAATTGGCTCCAAGCCAAAGGCCAGGCGGAACAACTCTGTCTTACAGGCCCTGCGGAAAGAAATCAGATCCTGCAGGGCCCTGGTCTCATGAGGCAGAGTGTTCCACCAGGCCGGAGCCAGTGTTGAAAAGGCCCTGGCTCTGGTTGAAGCCAATCTAACTTCCTTAGGGCCCGGGACCACTAGGGTGTTGCTATTTATGGCCCTTATGGTCCTTCGTGGGGCATACCAGGAGAGGCGGTCCCGTAGGTACGAGGGTCCTGGGCCGTGAAGGGCTTTAAAGTCAAAACCAGCACCTTAAATCTGACCCTGTACTCCACCGGGAGCCAGTGCAGCTGGAAAAGCACTGGGTGAATATGCTCCCATGGCAGAGACCCCGTGAAGAGCCTCGCTGCAGCATTCTGCACCCGCTGGAGTTTGTGGGACAGCTTCAAGGGCAGCCCCGCGTAGAGTGAATTACAGTAGTCAAGCCTGGAGATGACCGTCGCGTGGATCACATGGATCATCTTACACCGCGAGAACAGGAGGCTGGGCTGGTTGGGCCCCTGGCCTGATCCTGCAGGCTCTGCTTACCTGTTCTTCCTGAGCTCATGCGCAACCCGCCCTCGGCCGCCAGGTGGCAAACCTGCTTCACAAGACACACAGCTCAGCTAAGTGGTACCAGCTGAGCACAGGGTTCCTCCATCTGGGAGAAACTTTTGAGGGTCTGGGGAAAAACACCCACAGGACTCTCAGCTGAAGGAAGGACCCTGATTTTGCTGCAGTTGCTGCTTATTAGGGCTAATCGCAAAGAGGAGGTGTGATGCTTCAGAGAGGAGCTGGAACTGATGTTCAAAGATGTGCTCTGTTGCGTCATGGAGGGATTTGAAGTGTGGGCATTGGTGGTGGGCTGTGGGGTGAGTTTTCAGCCCTTCTGCGAGATGTTATCAGGGATTAGGGACCAGGGACCTTCAGGACGCTGTTCAGATAACAATAATAATAATAATTTTTGGAGGTCCCTTCCAGCTGTACAGTTCCGTGATTCTGTAAATGTGTGTAATCTTCTCTGCCCACCTGCTTAACCTGGGGAAACACTGAAACCCCAAGGAACCATTTCCCCTGAAGCAGCACAAAAAATGGGATGGAGGCGGCTGTTGCGTTTTCTGGCTTGCTCTCCTTTTGACTCTTTCTCCCTCCCTCTCTTCCAGCTGGGGGTTCACCGTCTTCTTTGAGAACGAAAAGATGGAGAAGCAGCAATGGTAAGCAGCTGGTGGGGGGTCAGACCCACAACTGCGGTTTTTTGCTTGTTTGTTTCCAGCCCATCCCATTGCGATAAAAGCTGGGGAAATTCCTTTTTATTTATTTCATAAAATTTATATACCGCCTGGCCGGGGGTGGTGGATCAGAGTGGTTTACAGAAAAAAATAAATCAATAAAATTTAAGAAAAATGGGCAGCAATAATTTATGGCTTTCGAAAAAGTTTGGTAGGCAGAAAGCCTTTTTTCGAAGGGAAGGGATGTTGGGCACAGTCCTAGATACATCCCTTCCTCCTTTTCATTTTGTAATGATTCCCACCCCCCCCCCCCCATGGTTTTATCTATTCTGTGAGCCACCTCAAGTCCCCGACATGGGGAAAAGCAAGGTATAAATAAATAGGAACAGTAATAATGTGGGTTAAACCACAGAGCCTAGGACTTGCCAATCAGAAGGTCGGCGGTTCGAATCCCCACGACGGGTTTGAGCTCCCGTTGGTTCGGTCCCAGCTCCTGCCAACCTAGCAGTTCGAAAGCACGTCAAAGTGCAAGTAGATAAATAGGGAAGGCAAATGGTGTTTCCGTGTGCTGCTCTGGTTTCGCCAGAAGCGGCTTAGTCATGCTGGCCACATGACCCAGAAGCTGTACGCCGGCTCCCTCAGCCAGTAAAGCGAGATGAGCGCCGCAATCCCAGAGTCGTCCACGACTGGACCTAATGGTCAGGGGTCCCTTTACCCTTCACCTTACCTTGATTCTCAAACTTAATCCGTTCCAGAAGTCCGTTCCAAAACCAGGGCACGCTTTCCCATAGAAAGTAATGCAAAATGGATTAATCCGTTCCAGACTTTTAAAAACAACCCCTAAAACAGCAATTTAACATGGATTTTACTACCTAACGAGACCATTGATCCGTAAAATGAAAGCAATAATCAATGTACTATACTATAAAATAAATGAGATAGTATTGTAGATGATAATAATAATAATAATATTTTTTTCTTACCTGCACTGATGATGTTTGGATGGGGGGCTTTTATTCATTTCCGCAGTCGTACAATCAATCAATCAATCAATCAATCAATCAACCAATCAGTAGCTGAACTGGGTTCCATACAGTCACAGAAACAAATTAACCGAGAAAGTCTCGAAAACAAAAATGCAAAATAAATAGCAAAAACAAAAGCGCCAAACTTAATCTGTTCCGGAAATCCGTTTGATATCCAAAATGTTCGAAAACCAAGGCACAGCTTCTGATTGGTGCAGGCACCCCGGAAACAATAGCTGACAGCTGCGTCGGACGTTCGGCTTCCGAAAAACGTTTAAAAACCAGAACACTCACTTCTTGGTTTTTGGCATTTGAGAACCAAGGCGTTTGAGTACCAAGCAAGACAAACCTGTTTGGTTTGGACTCACTCTGACCCTTATGTTTCCCTCGCCTTATGGTTTTGACTTTTAAAATGAGGCTGCATTTTAAATTGCATTTTAATCTGTATTTTAAATTGTTTTTTCCTATTTCTTTTTTTCTTCTTATTATGTTTTTACTGAAATTTTATTGGTGTTAGCTGCCCTGAGCCCAGCTCTGGCCTGGGAGAGCAGGGTATAAAGAATTATTTTTTATTATTATTATTATTATTATTATTATTATTATTATTATCTCCCCCCCCCCAGGTATCTCTGCTGTGACACGCAGATGGAGTTGCGGGGCTGGTTTGCCACCTTCCTCTCTGTGCAGGTAAGTGGAGGGGTCTCGGCCTGACCTACCTCGCAGGGTTGTCGGAGGGGGTTGGGCTAGATGGCCTCTGGGGTCCTTCCCAACTCTACAATGCTAGGATTCTATGAGGGTGGAGCAGGAGGGGGAGAACTGACCTGCGACTAGCCGCCGGGCCTGATCCACCTTGTCCCTTCTTGTGCTCCTTGTGACCTCTTCCTCCCTCTCTGGCCTTCCCAGCACGGCGGGAACATCTGGCCGCCAGAGTCCTCCAAGGTTCGGGCATCCAGGATGCAGCGGGATTCCCGGCTGGGGAACATCTCCCTGATCCCTCTGCGAGGCAACGAGAGCGAGATGAGGAACAGCGTCGCGGCCTTCGCAGCCGACCCGCTGGCGGTGAGGGAAACTGCCAATGGGCACAGGTTGCCCGCATTCTGCTGGGCACTGGGCACCTGGAGGGAGGGCAGCAGGCGAGGGGAGGCTGCTCAGCTCTGCGTCCTTGTTGGCAATTCCCCAGCAGAGACGTCCGCGCTCTGCTTTTTTGCTCTAAGAAGCCAGCGTCAATTCTGTGCCCAGGGCAGCTGTTTACCGGCTCCATCTGGTGCACAGGCTGAGACCCTCCCTGCCCACAGACTGTCTCGCCAGAGTGGTGCATGCTCTGGTTATCTCCCGTTTGGACTACTGCAATGCGCTCTACGTGGGGCTACCTTTGAAGGTGACCCGGAAACTGCAACTAATCCAGGATGCGGCAGCTAGACTGGTGACTGGGAGCGGCTGCTGAGACCACATAACACCGGTCTTGAAAGACCTACACTGGCTCCCAGTACGTTTCCGAGCACAATTCAAAGTGTTGGTGCTGACCTTTAAAGCCCTAAACGGCCTCGGTCCAGTATATCTGAAGGAGCGTCTCCACCCCCATCGTTCTGCCCGGACACTGAGGTCCAGCTCCGAGGGCCTTCTGGCGGTTCCCTCACTGCGAGAGGCCAAGTTACAGGGAACCAGGCAGAGGGCCTTCTCGGTGGTGGCGCCCGCCCTGTGGAACACCCTCCCACCAGATGTCAATTTTTTCAAAGAGAAAACCAACTACCTGACAGTTAGAATACATCTGAAGGCAGCCCTGTTTAGGGAAGCTTTTAATGTTTAATAGACTATTGTATTTTAGTGTTTAGTTGGAAGCCGCCCAGAGTGGCTGGGGAAACCCAGCCAGATGGGCGGGGTATAAATAATAAATTATTATTATTATTACTATCCCTGATCACCACACACATAGCTGGGTCTGGCTTATTTCTTTGGTAGAGCAGGCCTACAGGCTTGAGAGGCAGTGTGGTGTAGTGGTCAGAGTGTCAGACTAGGACCTGGGAGAGACCGGGGTTCGAATCTCGCACTTGGCCACTCACTCTCAGCCAACCTCGCAGGGTAGTTGTTGTGAAGATAATAGGAGGAGGAGGACTACTTAGGCCACCTTGAGCTCCGTGGAGGAAAGGTGGGGTGGAAATGCAATGAATCAAGGTTTCCCCATCTTGGGTCTCCTGCTGTTTTTGGACTACAGTTCCCATCATCCCTGGCCACTGGTTCCACTAGCTAGGGATGATGGGAGTTGTAGTCCAAAAACAGCAGGGAGACCCAAGCTGGGGAAACCCTGCAAGAAACAGCAGCCGTCCTTATGAGGCCTGTCAGGCCCCGCCCTGGGCCAGATGGCGAGACAGGAGGACAGAAAGGCGACCTCTCCCTTTCTAAGCTTGTCTCCTTTCCTCTCCAGCTCCTTCGGGATGTATGAAACCGGACACCGAGTGTGGCAGGTAACTATTGTCTCCCTGGGCCACGGATGCCAACTTGCCCCCACATGCAGTCCGCATGGCTGCTGAGAAGAGACCTGGTTTTGGAAGGACCACTGAGGTCTCTCTTAGTCCTCTTGACCAAAAGGTTTCTAAAAGCTACAACATCCTGCCTCAGGAGCAGTTTCACAACAAAGGCGATTGACTAATGCTCTTCTAGGGGCATCAACTGAAGTCCACTGTCCAGATCAACGTAGAAAAAATCTGGTATATGCACAAATGGCAACCAGGGGACAGGGTACTGTTAAGAAGACATTGCCTGAACAGACCTAGCCTAGGATCCTCTTTCCCCCAGTGGTTAACCAGAGAGAGAGAGAAAAAACTTTATTCGCATTAGCCAATGGCCATAGCAACAGTAAAGCATTACAGTATACGCAGAAAAGGAAATTTGACATAAAAGCACAATTTAAAGTCCTGAATCGGCAGTCAGTTAATAGCCCTTATTCTGATTGCCCCTGCTATGAATCTAGCAACCTTTGCTGTTATCTGATAGAAGAAAGGGCATTGTGGCCGCGGTTGAGCGCCCTGGGATGCTTAGTACAAGTGGGGTGATGATCTCATTCCTCAGGTCTTTTTAGTTTTGTACAGGACAGGAGGACGTGTTCCTGGGTGTAATTTATCATCTCTCTTTCCTCCTGCAGGATGGTTGGCCAAAGTCCAAGGAGGCGAAGGAGCCGTCCAGAAACGGAAGAGCCCTTGGCTGGTCCAGCGGGGAAGGGGGGGGGGATGTTCAGGAACAAAGCCTGCCCTTTAGGGACTCCCCATCTCCCTGCAAGGCCGAGCCGAGGACTCCCAAAAGGAAGGAGGGAGCTTTCTTCAAGGACAGCCCTGGAGACAGTCCTCAGGAGGCTGGGACATTGATAAGCCGACTGGAGAAGGAGCCCTGGGAACGCAAGACAGACCCCAGGAGGACATTGCATCTCTGATCAACATGTGCCAAATCCACTACCGAACCGGCATCGCTCCTGCCCCCTGTCCTGTCCTGGTGGCTTTAGCCACAGGTGTCCCTCACCCGCGGCATCTTTCTTCTTTCGGATTGCGCAGGAACCGTGAGACGCCTCCCCTGGCCACGGCGTGGATTTTGAGCCCTTTCTGGGGGTGCTCCAGGGCTTTGCCAACCCAATTTTGTTCCCATTGAGAAACAGTGGGGCAGAAAGGACTGTGACCATTTTGGATCCGGCCGAGGGCTTCCTGGCAGTATCACACAGGGAAATCCTGCCGGATCGGGCCAGTGACTTGTCTAGTCCCGCATCCTGTTCTTGCAGGGACCAAGCAGATGCCTCTTGCGGGGGGAAACCGCAAGCAGGATTCGAATACAGAGCGCACTTGCTTTGCAGGGACTGGTATTCAGAAGCATCTCTGCTTCCTGCGCTCACTTCAGAGAGTTGGCAGGAGAGAGATGCTGTTGTCAGCCTCCCTCTGCCCTCTCTCCGCGTGGCTTTTTGCCAACCCCTTTGCCTTGACCTGGTGGGTTGCGGGTGCTGAGAACTTTTGCCTGTCTCCCTCGGCAAGACCGGGTGCTCCTGTTTGGTACCCGGGTGGACGGAGGAGGGACAAAGGAGCATCGCCAGAGCCGCCAAGCAGCAGCGCTGGGTGCAGAGAGATGTCAGGGCTGGGTGCTTCTCGACCGCCTCTGTTTGGACAGGGAGGAGGCCAGCGAGGCTTAAGGCCCGGGAAAAACCCCCTGCCTTCTTCGTCTGATGCTGGGAAGCCGTGGGAAAAGCGGGCAGGCAGAATCTTTCCTTAAGAGCAACACCTCTTCTTGTCGTCTTTTTTTGTAATGTTAATAAATACCCTTGGAGAATCCCATGTCATGGTGTCTCTGGCATTTTATCTGGGGTGGATGAACACCCGAGATGGAGGTTTTTTATAGAATTGTAGGGCTGGAAGGGAGCAGAGGGTCATTTAGTCGCATCCACTGCTATGCAGGGATCACAGTTTTCTAAAGGGCCGTCGCCAAGATACTGACTGAGGATTGTGAAGGGGAGGAGGGAGACAGATTTCTTACCTCTTCTATTTTTAATAATAATAATAATAATTTATACCCTGCCCATCTGGCTGGGTTTCCCCAGCCACTCTGGGTGGCTTCCAACAGAATATTAAAATACAATAGTCTATTAAACATTAAAAGCTTCCCTAAACAGGGCTGCCTTCAGATGTCTTCTAAAAGTCTGGTAGTTGTTGTTCTCTTTGACATCTGGTGGGAGGGCGTTCCACAGGGCGGGTGCCACCACCGAGAAGGCCCGTTGTTATGTGGTCTCGGCGGCTGCTCCCAGTCACCAGTCTAGCTGCCGCATTCAGGTTTAGTTGTAATTTTCGGGTCACCTTCAAAGGTAGCCCCACGTAGAGCACATTTCAGTAGTCCAAGCGAGAGATTACCAGCATGCACCACTCTGGCCAGACAATCCATGGACGGGTAGGGTCTTATCCTGCGCACCAGATGGAGCTAATAAACAGCTGCCCTGGACACAGAATTAACCTGTGCCTCCATGGACGGCTGTGAGTCCAAAATGACTCCCAGGCTGCGCACCTGGTCCTTTTGGGGCACAGTTACCCTATTCAGGACCAGGGAGTCCTCCACACCTGCCCGCCTCCTGCCCCCCCAGAACGGTACTTCTGTCTTGTCAGGATTCAGCCTCAATCTGTTGAATGCGTTTATACCCCACCTTTTTCTGCAAGAGGTTGCTTTCATGACTCTGAACCTCCTTCCAACATTGCACTTCTGTGATTCCCTGCCTTTGTTGCTTTGCGGGAGCAAATTCATGGTTTAACCGGTGACCTGTGGCTGAGCAGTGATTTGGGCAGAGTGACCTGTATGCGTCCCTTTCTGTGTTCCCACACGCCGTGGGATCATGTTTGCTCCTGCGGAGGCAGTTTCTGGGCCGCCCAAGAGCTGAGATCCTCTCCCAACGTGTTTTCATCCTGGCTTTTTCCTCTTGCACTGAACATTGCAAGTATCCTTTCTTTTTATTATTGTTAGGATTCAAATGCATCCATTAACGCCAGAGCAGCGGCTGCTTCTGCAGCTAATGGAGAAGAGTCTCTTCCACTGTGTCAGTTCCCAAGGCTCCATTAGTCTCCCTGGGCTATTATGCATCCATTTGCCGGGGGGGGGGGGGAGAGGAGGAGATGATGGTGCGGGGATCCCATGTCCCTTTTAAGGGAACAGAAGAGAGAGCAGCATTGCAAAGCTGGTAAGAGGGAGGTTTCTCTTTGGAAAGAACTTTGTTATTTATTGCATTTCTATCCTAGCTTTTCTTCCAAGGAGCTCACAGCAACCCTGTGTGGTAGGATAGGCTGAGAAGCACTGACTGGCCCCCAGGGTCACAGCCAGTGAGCTTCATGCCCAAGTGGAGATCTGCACCCGGGTCTCTCCCAGGTCTCTAACCATTGCACTGCACTGCCTGTCGTGAAATAATACAGAACAGGGACTTGGCCTTTGCTATTTGTTCTGGATTCTGGGGCCCAGCCCAGGATGCAAGAACCAGAATCTGGAGAGTGTCTCTGAACATGTGCAAAGGGCATTTCCCTCCCTCCAGTTAAATAACTGCTGGCAGTGGCTCTTTGCAGGAGAGGTTTGCCTGTTTTTTGTTTTTTAAGCATCAGAATACTCATGGGGAAAACCAGAACTATTGCTTATCCCCACCTAAACGGGAAGGCAGGGGGCATTGTCCAGCGCAAATCAAAATAATGCAATGAAATCAGACCCTGTCCTGTGTTGCAATTAGTCTATGTTTCATTTTCATTTCATTAAAAAAATACTTTACAGTTCAGTGTTGTTTTTATTTTGAATTCTGTGGGGCCTTAATCTGGCTTTGAGGGCAGCAGTGCCTCTCAATAGCAGCTTCCGGAAGCTGCAAGAGGAGTGAATAATAGAATCATGGAATTGTAGAGTTGGAAGGGACCCTGAGGGTCATCTAGTCCAACCCCCTGCAGTGCAGGAATCTTTTGCCCAACGTGGGACTTGAATCCACAACCTTGAGATTAAGAGTCTCCTGCTCTTACCAGCTGAGATATTAATGGTGCTATTGAACTCAAGTCCAGCTTTTTATTTTTATTATTGCATTTCTACCTGCCCCCCCCCCGCCCTGCAGGAGTTCAAGGTGCCACACACGGTTCTCCCTCTTGCCATTTGATCCCTGCAACAGCCCTGCGAGGTAGGCTGGCATGAGAGACTGGTTTCATATTGCTTTTATTTTGAATTACACATATCATCTTTTCAGTACTTGGGGCCTTTCAAGGACTTAATCCAGCCCAGGAGGGTGGCAGTGCTGAATCCGAGGATCACGTCCCTTGACGTGCTTTGGCTGTGATTTCTGCGTTGCAGGGGGGTCAGACTAGATAACTCTTGGGTAGGGTTACCAGACATCCCCAGTTCCCGGAGACAGTCCCTGGGTTTGCAAATCTGTCCCTGGGAAACGTGGCAGCGGCAGCCTCAGCAGCCTGGTAGCGCACTTGGCTCTGGCTGCCACTGCCAAAGGGGAACTGGGGACATCCGGAGGTTTAGATCTCTTGCCCCCTCCCCCCTTTGTTTTGACTGATCTGGGGAAGCTCAGGAGTTTTGGGTGGAAGACCCAGGAGGGGCAGTGGGTGCACAGTTTCTCTGCCAGGCAAGGTGCAAAGCCCATCTTTTGCACCCTATGAAACATAAATGCACAGAGGTTTTTTTAAAAACTGGGCAATGGCTGGTCAGCCGCAACTCCTGAGCCTCCCCTGAATCTGTCAAAACAATGGGAGAAGAGGGCAGGAGACCAGGGAAGGCTTGGGAGTCACGGGTCAGCAGCACGCTGTTGCCCAGTTTTTTAAAAACTGCGCATTTATGTTTTACAGGGTGCAAAAGAAGGGCTTTGCACCTTTATACAAGATGCATGTGTGCTTGGGCCCAGGGTCTTTTGCCTCACCATCCCTGCTACTGACGCCCTGTTGCTACTCAGCTTCAAAAAAACACCCCGGATTCATTGTAAAAAACCTGGTAACCATACTCTTGGGGGCCCCTTCCAACTCCATCATTCTATGACCTGCCTGGATCTCTCGCTGCCTTTTCATTTCGGAAAAGAAAGCCTGGAGCCATGCTGACATTTACTGGGTTCAAGTGGGCAGGGAGAGAGGAGGCGGTGGAGGAAGAAGGAGGAGAGCGTTCGCATCACAATGGCCATCCTCGCAGGGGGAGCGTTTGCGCCCGCGAGACGGAAGGAGCAGGTGCAGAGAGGTTGCAGGCAATGAATGGACAAGAGGCGGAAGCGAGCCGGCTCCGTCTTGGGCTGGGAGTGCTGATCATTGTTCGAGATAATCGACGTGGGATGCCTTGGCAACCTTGAGATGGAGACGCGTGCGGGTACAAAAGAGCGAGAGGAATCCGCGCTCTGCTTCGAAGGCTCTTGAGGCGTCTCTGCGTAAGCGAGACCCGCTTCCGAAGGCCGGGGAACGAGTGCCAGGCAGGCTGTCCGTCGAGTGGGCGACAAATTAGTTTCCCTGCGACTTGTTCTGACTTTGTGCGTTTTCCTCCTTGAAGCAGAGCACGGGGGAGACCACGCAGAGAAGGGATGGCGCTCAATGCGACTGCAAACTCTGAGCTTGCGAGGGGGAAAGGGCCAGGGCAAGGAGGGCTAGCAATGGATCCAGGGCCGGATTTAGGTTTGATGAGGCCCTAAGCTCCTGAAGGTAATGTGGGGACACAGCATGGCCATAGGATCCATTCAGTGCCAGATTACTAAGCAAAACAATTTAAAGGGGGGGAAAAACCTGGATGTACATTTCTAAAATATAAGATAAAAAACAAATAAAATAAAACCTACACACAGCAATAGTGTTTTGTGTTGTGTAGGCTCCTATGGTGTAAGTCATGGGTAGGCAAACTAAGGCCTGGGGGCTGGATATGGCCCAATCGCCTTCTCAATCCGGCCCACGGGCGGTCCGGGAATCAGCGTGTTTTTACATGAGTAGAATGTGTCCTTTTATTTAATATGCATCTCTGGGTTATTTGTGAGGCATAAGAATTCGTTCATCCCCCCCAAAAAAATATAGTCCAGCCCCCCACAAGGTCTGAGGGACAGTGGACCGGCTCCCTGCTGAAAAAGTTTGCTGACCTCTTATGTAAGTCATGGGCCCTGCCTGCTAGCCTGCTCCCTAAATTATCACTGGTTTGCTCATTTCTATATATAGGGTGCCTACATTTTAAGTTAGAGCTTAATAATTATTTCACTATTAATATACTTCTTAATTGTATTTCAGTTCAACAATTACTTTGATAAAATACATATTGTGTTATGTGCAAATGGCTTTCGATACCTGTCAGGTCCATAAATTACCATATAGCATATATTCCACAATAAAAAAACAGCGACCATTTGTTGTTGACAAAGGACAGCGGGACATACAGTGGACGCTCGGGTTCCGAACGTGATTCGTGTGGGATGCACGTTCACAACCCGCAGCTGCACGGCTGTGCACGCGTGGGTTGCGATTCAGTACTTCTGCACATGCGCAAAGCGTGATTTAGCACTTCTGCACATGCGCAACCGCCGAAACCCAGAAGTAACCCATTCTGGTACTTCCGGGTTTCTGCAGTCCATAACCCGAAAAAACACAACCTGAAGCATCTGTACCCCGAGGTATGACTGCATAATTGAAACAAAGTAAAAAAAGTAAAAGGTAAAGGACCCCTGGATGGTTAAGTCCAGTCAAAGGCGACTCTGGGGTTGCGGTGCTCATCTCACTTTCAGGCTGAGGAAGCCGGTGTTTGTCCACAGACAGCTTTCTGGGTCATGTGGCCAGCAGGACTAAACTGCTTCTGGCGCAACGGGACACCGTGACGGAAGCCAGAGCGCACGGAAACACCGTTTACCTTCCTACCGCAGTGGTACCTATTTATCTGCTCGCACTGGTGTGCTTTCAAACTGCTAGGTTGGCAGGAGCTGGGACAGAGCAACGGGAGCTCACCCCGTCGCGGGGATTCGAACCGCCGACCTTCCGATCAGCAAGCCCTAGGCTCTGTGGTTTAACCCAAAACTATACTGAACTGTAAAATATTTTTTAATGAAATGAAATGAAACATAGACTGATTGCAACACAGGACAGGTCAGTGGTTTAGACCACAGAGCCACCTGCGCCTCGGAAACGGAAAATAGTAATACCCCCAGTGGGCAACAGAAAGGGATGGTTTTGGAGTAGCTTATGAACTTCCTGAGACATTATATCCGACCTCAGTCACTGAGACCATGCAGAAGAGCACTGTTAATTGTCCCCATGTTTGCAAAAGCCCAGCAGGACTCATCCAGAGATCAGGTGTTCAGTGTTGCTGGTCCCAGACTGTGGAATACTCTTCCAGCAGAGATGCGACAGGCACCCTCGCTTTTGACTTCCAGACGTCCAGATGATCTCTTTTTAAATTATGTGTTTCTTTTTTTTTAGAACACTGATTTGCGTTTTAACATCGGAAATTGCCCTGATGTGGCAGGAAAGAAATCCTCGCATGAATCATGGAGCGACTTTTCCTGCAATTTTTCTTGGGTTATTGCTGCAAATGTTCCTTCCGATGCAAACTGGGGGCACTGCTGAAATAGAGACACACGATGGTTTTGCAGCCCACTTGCAGGATCAACGTGACGTCAGGGAAGAAATCTTCAATGCGCCACAACTAAGGATCCTGCGCGGAGATTCATTTTCCTGCTTGGACTTCCTTTCTGAGCACGGGATTTGGCTTACTTGCGTGAGTCACCAGAATCTTCCTTTGCGAGGTGGCGGCTCACAGCCCACGCTGCGCAATGTCACATCACGAGGACATTTTATTTATTGTTTCCCAACATTTATGCACTGCTTGTTTGCAAAACCAAACCAAGCCCCAAAGTGGTTTGCAAGAAAGATAATACAGTAAAATTGCCCATAAGAAAGATTACCAGCGATAACTCAAGACTTTCAAAAAACTAAAATGACAACAGAACTAAAAGCAGATTAAAACTCACATCAACCTCCTGAACATCTGGGTAGGCTTGTCTACACAAAAACCCTGTTTTTAGCAGGTGTGTGAGTGGGGGGAAAGAACGGCGAAGGCACCTGCCTGATGTCAATTGGCAGGGAGTTCCAAAGTTCTGAGTTATTACAAAGGTGGAAGGGGTCTTATGTGCATCTGTGAGAGTGCCAGTTCTGTGGATCAAAGTGGTCGAGTTTGTGTATACAGTGGTACATCAGGTTAAGCTTAATTCGTTCCGGAGGTCCGTTCTTAACCTGAAACTGTACTTAACCTGAAGCACCACTTTAGCTAATGGGGCCTCCTGCTGCTGCCTCGCCACTGGAGCACGATTTCTGTTCTTATCCTGAAGCAAAGTTCTTAACCTGAAGCACTATTTCTGGGTTAGCGGAGTCTGTAACCTGAAGCGTCTGTAACCTGAAGCGTATGTAAACCGAGCTACTACTATGGAATAAGGAGATCTCACAGGTAAACTGTTCCCAGGTTGTTTTAAGAAGTGCTAGTGATTTGTGAATGAGACAGAATGGCAGGACTGGGTAGAGCCAGATTCTGAGCTATTAACTCTGCTATAAGCTGTAAATGGTAAGGTAAAGGTAAAGGGACCCCTGACCATTAGGTCCAGTCGCGGCCGACTCTGGGGTTGCGGCGCTCATCTCGCTTTATTGGCCGAGGGAGCCGGTGTACAGCTTCCCGGTCATGTGACCAGCATGACTAAGCCGCTACTGGTGAACCAGAGCAGCGCACGGAAACGCCGTTTACCTTCCCACCGGAGTGGTACCTATTTATCTACTTGCACTTTTTGGTGTCCTTTCGAACTGCTAGGTGGGCAGGAGCTGGGACCGAGCAACGGGAGCTCACCCCATCACGGGGATTCGAACGGCCAGCCTTCTGATCGGCAAGTCCTAGGCTCTGTGGTTTAACCCACAGCGCCACCCACGTCCCTGTAAACGGTATGTATGTGTGTGTGTGTGTGTGTGTGTGTGTGTGTATATATATATATATATGAACTAACCAATGTTATTCTTTTTAATGGTGGTGCTACATCTGGCGCGCAAGCGCATTATTTATTTCAGGCCCTGCTCTTCTTATTCATGGATCTGCTTCCTATCGCAAATTGCACGGGGAATATTGCTTTGCAAAAAGGAAGGAGGCAATCAATTAGACGCTCCCCTGCTTTCCGACAAATGCAAAAAGAAAGGGGGAATAGAAACCCGGCGAGGATTAAGTTGAAGAGCACAACCAAGGGAAGAAAATTGAAATAAGGACAAAGAGGAAAATTATTCTGGGTTCCTGGGGAAATGAAGCCTGCTGTTATTTCGGCGATGCATATTTTGCATAGAGAGCAGCGCTCCTTCCTTGCTTCCGCACAGAGATGTTTGTGAGCTGGCCCTTTCCAAAGGGACCTTGAAGTAACCAGGCAGAGGGCCTTCTTGGTAGTGGCGCCCGCCCTGTGTAACTCCCTCCCACCAGATGTCAAGGAAATAAACAACTGTCTGACTTTTAGAAAACATCTGAAGACAGCCCTGTTTAGGGAAGTTTTTAATGTTTGACGTTTTATTGTGTTTAATATTCTGTTGGGAGCCACCCAGAGTGCCTGGGGAAACCCAGCCAGATGGGCGGGGTATAAATAATAAATTACTACTACTACTACTACTACTACTACTACTACCCCCCACCCAAAGGGCAGGAAGCTGGCAAAACTCCCAGTTCATCTTGGACATAAGTGCCAGTCCCAACTTGAAACTTAGGATGGGATGACCTTTATTTTTTCCTCCCCAGGAGTTCAAGTTATTTTATTTTTGTGATATACAGAGTCTAAAAACCTCCCAAGAACCTTTTATGCGTCCTCCTCAGCAGCTGGCGCATCACCCCCCCCTTGGTGTTTTGGGTGTAGATGACCTGGGCTCTGTGATTGGACACCAGTTTGAATAGGCCTTTGCTGAGAAGCCAAGGAGCCTCGAATCTTCAGCCTTTCAAAGACCACAGCAGGTGTGATGAGTTTGTCGTTTGGCACCTCCTTGCACAGCTTGTTGTAAGTAGCTTTGTCAAACAGAACAAGGTTGTTCAGCTTGTCTCTTACTTTCCCTGTGGACCACTTCTTCTTCTTGGCTTTTCCACCAGACTTGTTGATGGGGTCCTTGTCCTTCTTGGCCGACTTGCCCGCGTCCTCCTCCTTCTTATCGTCCTTTGGTGGCATGGGGCAGTTGCTGCTTCACCCTCAGCGATTTCCAGCCAGAAAGGCATAGGATGACCTGTATGACAGGGAAGAGAGATTTCACAGAATCACAGAATTGTGGAGTTGGAAGGGAACCCAATGGCCATCTAGACCAACCCTCTGAAATCCAGGACTCACAGCTAAAGCATCCCTGATAGAAGGCCCACGAAGGAGAGTCCACCACCTTTCCAGGGGAGATATCATAGCCATCTTCCAGTATCTCAAGGGCTGTCCCATGGGAGAGGGAACCAGCTTGTTTTCTCCTGCTCTGGAGGGTAGGACCCGAACCCATGGCTTCAAGTAGCACTCTCATCTGCCTTGGTCAGACCACACCTGTGACCAGCTCTGGGCATCACAATCTGAGAAGGATGTTGACAAGCGGGAACATGGGCAGAGGAGATGATCAAGGGTCTGGAACCAAGCCTTATGAGGAACGGTTGAGGGAGCTGAATATGTTTAGCCTAGGAAAAAGACAGAGAAGAGATTGATAGCAATATTCCAATATCTCAAGTATCACGTGGAGGATGGAGCAAGCATGTTTTCTCCTGCTCCAGAGGGTAGGACTCGAACCCATGGCTCCAAGTTACAAGAAAGGAGATTCCGACTAAACATCAGGAAGAACTTTCTGACAGTGAGAGCTGTTAGTGCAATGGTCTCCCTTGGGCGACTGTAGACTCTCCTTCCTTGAAGGTTTTTAAGCAGACGTTGGATGGCCATCTGTCATGGATGCTTGAGCTGAGATTCCTGCATTGCAGGGGGTTGGACTGGATGACCCTGGGATCCCTTCCTACAATTCTGCGTTTCTATGAAAAAGTTCAGCGGGTGGATGATGCAGAATTGGATAAAATGACAGGAAGGATTCGAAACCTGTGGGATCAGAGATTCACAGAAGATTGGAAGAACTATACAAACTATTTGAAGAGCAACTGTAATCAACAAATTACGCTAGTATGACTACAAGAAGTTTCGTAAGGACAAATATATGAAACATTGCAAAATAGGAAAAGAAGAGAGATACAGTGGTAACTTGGGTTAAGTACTTAATTCGTTCCGGAGGTCCGTTCTTAACCTGAAACTGTTCTTAACCTGAAGCACCACTTTAGCTAATGGGGCCTCCTGCTGCCGCCGCGCCGCCGGAGCACGATTCCTGTTCTCATCCTGAAGCAAAGTTCTTAACCTGAAGCACTATTTCTGGGTTAGCGGAGTCTGTAACCTGAAGCGTATGTAACCTGAAGCGTATGTAACCCGAGGTACCACTGTATTAGTTCTGAGATTTAAATGTAATAGTGAAAGTAAGAAATGGATACTAAGTGATTAGATTGGAAAATTTTCAGATGTGATTGATGGAAGTCAAAAAAATTGTATAAGATGTAAAATTATATTTAATTGTTGTTGAAAAGGATATGGTAAAACAAATAAAAAATTATATTTACAAAGGAAAAGCCCAGCGGGGCTGCCTCCCTCCCGCAGTTGCAGAGCAACGACTCATTCCTGAGACCTTCCTTCTCCAAAGCTGCTCTTGCAACGTGCCAGCCGAGCTCCATTGAAGCCAAGCTGTCTTTAGAGAGCTGATGAGAGCATTTAGAGGCCCCTCGAAGCCCTGGAGAGGGAGGCGCAAGTGGGAGAGGAAGACTCAGCGGAAAGCGAGGCCTCTTGGCTCGCGAAACGCAGGCACCTGCCTTCGACGGAGGCAGGAAGCGGGGACCAGGTGGAGTGGCCAAGGAGGGTGACTCACGGGGCTCCAGAAGAATGTCGGAGCGCGCGCGCGCCTCGCTTCTGCGCTCTCTCCAGAGCACCGGGATCTTTTGTCGCCTGCGAAAGCGGGAGATCTTAATCGGGCGACTTGTCATTCAGAGAGCTGCTTTGCCGGAGAATAAAAGAAGCCAAGATATGGACGTTGAGGGAGCTGCGGAGAGAAAAGGATGCCGTTGCACAGAGAGGTGGGCGCTCAGGTGGATGGGAACCGGAGGAGGAGATAAGGGCTTCCTTTCACCGGAGCGCTCTTCTTCGCAAGGAGAGATTTCCACACGCAGGGAACATGTGGGGAAGATGAGGCCTGGCGGAGGAAAACAGCGATTTCCCGAGCCGACGGCCATCACCTTTCGTTCTGGCGTTGAAGTCCCCTGCGTTGTTTGTGAGCTGAATGGAAGAGTTGTTTCGGGTGCCAGGGTGAGAGAATCGTGGCATCCCAGCATTGGAAGGGACCTCTGAGAGCCATCTAGTCCAACCCCCTGCAATGCAGGGGAAAATGCTGCAAAGGTCTACGAGAGCAGGAGTCCTAGAAGTGTGGAGCGACTTCTGGCTCCCCAAAGGGAGAACCGGCTGGCCATCCTGGGAGATCAGTTTTCTTGGCTGACAGGGGTCATCTTGGTCATCTTGTCAATATCCTTCTTAAACTGGGGTGCCCAAAAGGAGGAGAATTCTCAAGATCCCCTTTCTCCAAACGAGGCATCATTTTTCTAATCCATGTTTAAACTTTGGAACTCCCTGCCACAGCAGGCATTGATGGCCACCAACCTAGATGGCTTTTGAAGAGGATTAGACAAAGAGAGGTCTATCAAAGGCTACTAGCCAGGAGGCAGCAATAAATACTACTACTACTACTACTACTACTACTACTAATATATTATTTATACCCTGCCCATCTGGCTGAGCTTCCCCAGCCACTCTGGGCAGCTTCCAACAAAATATTAAAATACAGTAATGCATCAAACATTAAAAGCTTCCCTAAACTTCCCTCAGTGTCCGGGCAGAACGATGGGGGTGGAGACGCTCCTTCAGATATACTGGACCGAGGCCGTTTAGGGCTTTCAAGGTCGGCACCAACACTTTGAATTGTGCTCGGAAACGTACTAAGAGCCAATGCAGATCTCTCAGGACTGGTGTTATGTGGTCCCGGCGGCCACTCCCAGTCACCAGTCTAGCTGCCGCATTCTGGATTAATTGCAGTTTCCGGGTCACCTTCAAAGGTAGCCCCACGTAGAGCGCGTTGCAGTAGTCCAAGCGGGAGATAACCAGAGCATGCACCACTCTGGCAAGACAGTCCGTGGGCAGGTAGGGTCTCATCCTGCATACCAGATGGAGGTGGGAGACAGCTGCCCTGGACACAGAATTGACCTGCACCTCCATGGATGGCTGCGAGTCCAAATGCATCTGAATGCCGGCTGTTGGAAACTACAGGAGAGGAGAGGTCTCTTGTGTTCGAATCCTGCCGGTGGATTTCCTTTTGGGGCATCTGTTTGGCCACCGTGAGAACTGGTCTACATGGCCCATTGGCCTGATCCTGCAGACTCTTCTTATGTTTCAAACCATTTAAAAAATATCTCTGCCTTTGGCCCCTGGGCTGGAGTCCCTCTCCCTCCCTGCCGTAACAATTGAGTTAGTTTTGTGGCTTGAAAATATTTCCCTTGCTTCTTCCCGAGCAGAGAAGCTGTGACAGCCGTGATAACGTGCGATCAAATTATTACTTAAGAAGCCTGGAATGTGGGTGATGAAGAAACTGTGTTTCTTTTAACAGAAGTTCTAATTGTTAACAAATATTGAATTAACTTCTTAAGTGACAGCTCATACAATGCCGTTCCAAAATACTAAATTTAGATGAGGTGAACAAACAGCCAATGGTATGAGTTATTAAATCTCCTTAAGTCTCTTAGCTACCTGGTTCTCTGAGGCTGACGTCATCCCATGCCCCAGTTTGGGCTTTTTCTGCCAGAAAGTTCTTCCTGGTGTCCGAGTTGGAACCTCCTTTCATGTAACATGAAGCCATGGGTTCGAGTCCTACCTTCCAGAGCTGGAGAAAACAAGCATGCTCCCTCCTCTGTGTAACAGCCCTTGAGATATTTAAAGCTGGCTATCAAATCTCCTCTTTTCCAGGCGAAACATACCCAGCTCAACTGTTCCACCTAAGGTTTCCAATTCCCTGATCATCTTGGTTGCCCTCTGTTGCACTTTCAGGTTTGTCAATATCCTTCTCAAATTGTGGTGCCTGAGCATCTGGTTGGCCCATAGCTGTCAATGTTTCCCTTTTTTAAAGGGAAATTCCCTTATTCCGAATAGGATTCCTCGCAAGAAAAGGGAAAAGTTGACAGCCATGGGTTGGCCTGCAGAAGGTCCCAGCTTCCATCTTGGGTAAGGCTGAGAAGACTCCCTGTCTGAAGCCTACAGAGATGTTGATGTTGATGATTATGAGCTGGATGGACCAATGGTCTGACTCAGTATTCTTCCTAAGACTGGGGATACCCTGGCTATTGTAGTCTCTGTGTTGGTACCCTTGGGGCTAGACTCCTGCAATGCACTCTGTGTGGGGCTGCCCCTGAGCCTTATGGTGTTTATGGAAGACAATCTTACTTGGCTACATGAAATACACTTGGAGTCTAGTGTGAATTTCATGCTCTTTGTTCAGCTCATAGTAGCAATGAATGAAGCTTTCCCCAAAACGTCTAGCTATATATACATTATTTACACAATGGGCCCCATGTGATTGGCTAATTCCGGGCTGCTCCTGTAGGCCAATCAGGTTGCGGATTCACTTCCTCCAGAAGCCTGATCGGCTGCTCCTGCAGGCCAATCAGGTCACTGATTCACTTCATCCAGGAGCCTGATTGGCTGCTCCTGCAGTCCAATCAGACTGCTGCATTCTGGATCCTATTGTTCTAGTATTCAGCTCAGTACATAACACCACGAGTGATCGCCAAAGAAGAAGAAGAAGCCTTTGAGCTGGTTGCAGAAGCTCCATCTGGCGCAGGGATTCAGAGGCAAGGCTGCAGATTGGACCAGTTAGCAACACAGGACATCATTTTAAAAACATCTGCTCTAGCTGCCCATCTGTTGCAGAGTCAGGTTCTTTTGTAAATTTACAAAGCCCTTCGGTCCACAGCAGCTGAAAGATTGCCTGAAGCATTTTCTCTCTCACCCAATCACTGAGATCATCTTTGCTTGTCCCTTGAGAGGCTGAGTCTCGCCTGATGTCAACACATAACCAAGCCTTGAGCTGTAGGCCCAGTCTTGTGGAATCCTCTTCCAGCAGAGACTCAGCAGCCATCTTCAGTATTAGTTTTTAAACATTTGATTCCTGCCTTGCAGGTGTGATAGGAATTTTGAGGTCTTAGATATATGTTAGCGAAGGTGCTGGGCTCTCCTTCCTTGGAGGTTTGTAAGCAGAGGTTGGATGGTCACATGTCAGGGGTTCCTGCGATAGGAATTTTGAGGTCTTAGATATATGTTAAATGTTCACAAGTGTACCAGCCAAGCACGTACATAGATCAGCACAGGAAGACCCACCTGAAAACATTTTTGATTCCCAAACTGACCAAATGTTTTGTCTGCAAGGTCAAAGGAAAATGGAAAAGCCTCCCCATTGTCTTTTCCTTCACAAATCCTGTCTTAAGGGCTCATTTAAGATATGAATAGGGTGTGAGCCTGTGACCTGGCTCAGGAACTAAGTAAGCACTTAGTTCCTGAGCCAGGTCATAGGCTAAGGAACTAAGTACCATTTTTCATTACAAAATTTATCATTACATTACAAAATTTATCGTATTTATCATTACAAAAGACTGGCCAGGCTACTCAGGAAATCCAAACAAGTAACCTGCCAGACAGGAGATAAACAATGACAGCAGAAAAACAATATTCAAATTTTCTGTTTTAGACAGCCTTTTTGGTGATGTAGGTGTGATGTATCTGAGGGGTGGTCTTAGGTCACACCCCTTCTGTGATGTATGTATGATGTTTCTGGGGGTGGTCTTGATCTACAGGGTGGCAATTTCAAAAGTCTTTATAAGGCCTTGTGCGCCATTTTTCTGGGTTCCTCCTCTCTCCTGCGGGTGAGGGGAGCACCCTGTTGCAACAGATCAATAAAGATCAGGCTTACTAGCTGCTTTGCTTCTCAATATTCTCTGGTTGGCCTCTGTTATTCTCTCCTACCAATAGGGAACCTATGTAAGGACTTTATATGGGCTCTTGGATACCCCAAAAGGGAAAAGGGCAAATTTTTGTTTACAACACAGGGGGTTGGACTAGATGATCCTTGGGGGTCTCTCCCAACTTTACAGCTCAATGATTCTGTGCCACCAGGCTTATGCAGACAATTAAAGTGAGTGTGGGGAATCTTATAGAGTTAGCTGGCAACCTTTGTTTTTGACGTGCCCGTGTATTTGCGGCACATCGCTTGAATGTGAATGAAATGGTGGGCTATCTGTATCTTGATCAATTGAACCAATTAACGCGGAGTTTGCAATGACCGCCAGGAATGGAAAATGGCAGAAGGGTTTGCGCAAAAGGGATTTTGGGGGGACTGCCCGGAACAAAAGAGGCGCGTAATAACAAAACGGCGCCCCTGTTGTTGCAGAGCCTTTGGCCTCTGGAATAAATTCGATGTCAGTGTTGCAAACACGGTGAGACTAATTCATGGAGGAGAGGGCTATTGATGGCTACTAGCCATGACAGCTATTCTCTCCCCTCCAAACACCCCCACCCACCAGGGTTATGTGGTGGCCCATTGTGCAGAAGCAAACACACCTCAGCTCCTCTTGATGTACGCTGAGCCGTCAAACATTCAACCCAACAGACTTTCTCTTTTTCTCTCCCCATGCCTGCATCTGGCAATGTATTTAACAGATGGCGACATCTTTGACCGGTAGCTGAGAGTTAAAGCTGCGAGCAATCCAATTTGCCAGAAAGCTCAGATAAGTGTGGGCTTTTGTTAAAATTTGAAAAAATAAAATAAAAACTGATCTCCGCGAAGATAAGACAGAACGTACTGACAGTTCTCAGAGCCTTGACCTCAGAAGGAAGAGAGAGGACGCAGCTTCACGTAAATGAGATGATTAAATGAATCCCAACTCCGGAGAGACAAGTTTGGTCCTAAGCGCAGGGGGAAGATCTCCTGTCTCACAAAAACAGGTCTGACTTAAGAGTCAAAAGTATCAGAGATGCTTTCAGTTGGCCACGGCAACTCTGCTTCCCTGTTCCTTCATGTGCAGGCACTGGCCGGTAGCAGCGCTCTGTGGAAGATGACCAGGTCTGCAGCTGTGGTTAGAATCATAAAATCTTAAAAGGGACCCCAGGGGTCATCTAGTCCAACCCCCTGCAAGGTAGGAATCTCAGCTTGATAATCAGCTGTGCTTTGTGATTCCTTCAACCCATGTGCCAATTTTATCATTTTGCTTTTCATCTTTTAATTTCCCTCCGTTGTTATAATGGTTTTATATGATTATAAAATGAAATATTAAAAAAAAACCACCTTTACCGGAAAAGGAAGAAACCGGAGGCGTGTTTCTTTCTTCGCTGTAAATAATTGCCCTCTGCTCCCTGCCCTGACCTCAGTGTCCCTTTCAATTGCTCCATTTGCAGCCCTGCAGCGCTGGCAAAACGTGCCAGGACAGATTAGCGCTGGGCAGTGACATTGTAGTGGGTGGCCCTCGAAGCTGAAGCTCGCCCCCCTCCAAAGCTGGATTTCGATTTCGATTTTCTTGGAGATGTTTTCCCCAGCATCTCAAGGAGTTCCCTGGCCAACTCATTTGCAGCCTCGCATGAACCCCATCTCTCAAGAGCCGCTGTCTGCCACTTTGGGTTTAACGTACCAGCTGCTCCCGGCTTCTCAGGCGCCGCGGAATTGGGGAAGTGGAGAAATTAGGCGCCTTGTGCCGATCTCCTTGGGGCTGCTCTGGCAGCCGCAGAACTGCTCTGAGACTCATAGAACTGTAGAGTGGGGTCCCCAGAGACCGTCTAGTCCAGCCCCCCGCAATGCAGACAGTCTCTTTTCCTTTATTTTGCCCGGCCAAAGGTAGCAACTCTAATCCAATAAACCCCCGTGACAGTATTGCTTTCCTCGTATATTTTCATTCATTTTCAAGTGTAATATCTAGGGGCAGGATAATAGAAATGTTCTCAGCAGTGCAGGTATTTGTCATTTTTTAGTCAGTAGCATTTACTGCAAAGGTTGAGGGATGCAAAATAGATCAAATGACAATAGAACAAATAACTATCACCCCCCACCCTTCAGAAGACACCCCCCCGCCGCCAAATAAAATACTTTTGTTAGCATCCGCCATAATAACACTTCAGCAAAACTCTATTACGAATGGGAGACAAAGAAGATAAATAAGGCCAGGGGAAATGTTTACAAGGTAACAACATTGAGTTTTGAAGTGAAGTGTACTGACAAAGGAAGAGAGATCTGAGCTCAGCCATACTGTCTGGTTCACACAAGAAAGTGTTCTTGAACAGCCTGGGATCATGGCCAGGGAGAGCTTTCTCCCTGCACCTGCAAGAGCAGTGGCCTCTCTTTTTCTCCGGTGTAGCTCCTCAAACAGCTGAGGAAATGCCAGGAAGTCTGCTTCACCTCCCATTTGATCCCAGAGGTACCGGGGCCTGTGTTCATCACTTGGCACCAGGTCATTGCAACCCGAGCCTTGGATTAGGCAGGAAGAACCAGACGCACAAATATCAGATGACTTACTAGCAGTACATGTGAAAAGGATCTTGGTGGACCACAAGCTCAACATGAGTCCACAGTGTGATGTAGTGTGACCCCAGAAACGTAAGGGTAGGAGCTTTAGGATATTCTGCAGTAGCCGGAAGCGTTCTTCAGAAGTGTCAACTTGATTGTGATAGATGGTCGCTCGGGGAGAGCGGTCGGAGGCTAATTGCTTGTATGAAATAAATCTTCTGTTAAATGACCTCTTGCATGCTGTTTTCTCAAGCCGGCCGCCGGCCAGCTCCTGGCAGTTACAGCGCCTGCTGTGGCTGCAGAAACTGATACAGGAGATAGATGTTTTGTTGCAGATGGGGCAGATTGTGGGGTATTTGGAATGCAGTCAAAACCAACAACGCATGTTTGCTAGACAGGAACGTGATAGGAGCTGGAGCACACCGAGTTTTCCTGTAAGAGAACTCTGTGAAAGACACTCTCACTGTGCCCTGGCAGGGAGAAGGAGTAGCTATATTTCGTCTATTGTATAATGGCATTAGGGCATTGGGCAGTTTTATTTTCAAATCCTTTTTAAATGATTCCTAGCATGGCATTTGCCTCTTACACAGTGGCCACAGACTGCGTCCACACTTTCACCGAATCCCCCACGATTACCACAAGGTCTTAGATCTCACCCAGAGAGCTACCCAATCTACCTTCTGCCAATCTCTAGTCTAGACACTGTTTTGCCAGCCCTCGAGGCCCTGTGCCAGTAATATTTTGCCAAGCTGCCTCGATTTCATACCAGAAAACAACAACAACCCTGAATGGCAAGCCAGAGGTTAGAGGATTGCACTGGCTTCCGGTGGAGTATCGGGTCAAGTTTAAGGTGCTGGATTTGACTTTTAAAGCCCTTTGTGGCTTAGGGCCCTTGTATTTACAGGACTGCCTCTCCTGGTCTGCCCCGCAGAGGACCTTAAGATCCATGAATAGACATAGTTTAGAGGTCCCGGGCAATAAAGAAGTCAGACTATCCTCCACCAGGGCCAGGGCCTTCTCAGTGATGGCTCCGACCTGGTGGAATGCTCTGTCCCAGGAGACCAGGGCCCTGCAGGATTTAACCTCCTTCCGCAGGGCCTGTAAGACAGAACTATTCCGCCTGGCTTTCAATTTAAACTTAGCCTGATCTTTTATCCCCCTTCCTTCCCTCCCCCTCCCCTTTTTATGAAGATTACCCGCTCTGGGATCCCACAGCTAATTCTCCCCTGGTCTCCTCACTGGCCCAAATAGGACTAATTTAGCCAGCTAGCCCTGGTGATCATCTAATGTTTATTGGATGGACTTCCCCCCTAAATTGATTTTTGAATTCTGAATTTATTGTTATTCATGTTTCATACTGTATTTTGTGCTATTTTTTGTTGCATCAATTAAGTGTTTTGAGTTTGTTGTTAGCCGCCTTGAACCCAGTTTTTTGAACCGGGAAGGGCAGGGTATAAATAAAAAATTATTATTGTATTAGGAGACCAGGGTTAGAATCCTTACTTGAAGCTCAAGGGGCGACGTCAGCCTAACCTACCTCGCAGGGCTGCTGTGAGATTGGAATGGGACGAAGGAGAACCTTGAGCAACTGGGGGGGGGGAGGTGGGACATAGATAGACGGGGGTCCCATCTTCTGGCCAGTGGATGTTGGCTCAGCTCCACAGGCTGGACATCCAATAGGTGCAGCCGGCAGGTGCTGTGGCGAGGAGACTGCTGCCTGGGACCGCAGGGGGAAGCCACTTTTGTGCTTCAGGCTTTGCCGAGCCTGGATCCTGTCATGCTGAGCAGTCGTGGGGAAAGCGAGTTGGAGCAGGGTGTGGGGAAAATTGACAATTTAATGGGGCGTCTGATGAAATAATGACTGTTTTAAAGTCTGGCAGAGCGCGGCGGCTGTCCTATTAAAGAGACGCTGTTCCTAATCGGCAGCAGTTATTACTTCGGCGTGGGTTGGGGTGGGAGGCGGAGGGGGGGGGCATCTTCATAGGCTTCAACGGCAGGGTGCTCAGCGCTCAGCTCTGCACGCAAGTGAAAATTCACCCCCCCTCTTTTGTGCAGAAAAGGATCAGAGGGGCTGGAGAAGCAATGGGGACCAGGAGTTGGGCTGGGGGTGGTTAAAGTCCTATCCGGAAGGAAGGACAGGACAGGATGAGGGCATGCGGGATTTAAGGTCAGGTGGAAGTTTTGTTGATGAGGGTAAAGAGAAGAAATAAGAAATTAGAATATAAGAATAGCTTGCTCGATCAGCCCAGTGCCTCATCTGGTCCACCGTCCTGTTCTCACAGGGGGCAACCAGAGGTCCATTCTTCTTTGGTGATCCCTCATAGCCGAGTAAGATTGTCTTCCATGAACACGGTCTGAACAGTGAGTCTGTAAGTTACTGGGGAGGCCAATTCTGGATCCACACGTCCTTCCACAGTGGGGACATTGGTTTCCGGGCGGGAGTTTATCCTGGTGAGGGTTTGCCACACGTACCTTCCTCTTGGCACGTTTCTCCCTTGCGTCCTGAGTTTGAGTGTCTTCAAAGCCCATGACACCTTTGGTCAAGGCTGTTCTCCAACTGGAGCGCTTGCAGGCAAGTGTTTCCCAATTGTTGGTGTTTATATTACATTTTTAAAGATTTGCCTTGAGAGAGTCTTTAAACTCTTTTGTTGACCACCAGCATTACGCTTTCCATTTTTAAGTTCGGAATAGAGTAGTTGCTTTGGAAGACAATCATCAGGCATCCACACAACATGACCAGAATCATTGCTTCGACACTGGTGATCTTGACTTCTTCCAGTACACTGGCGTTAGTTCGCCTGTCTTCCCAAGTGATGTGTAAAATTTTCCGAAGCTACTGTTAGAAGAGAGGGAGGAAAACTTGCCTCTGCCCACTTTATCCCTTTAATTGATAACTTAAGGATATTTGAGCAGCCCTTGGGGATCCTGGCCCAACGCTACAGTTCCGTGATGGGAAAGCTTATAAAATAAGAACAAAGAAATCACAAAGATGGCAACCGTGAGAGTGAGGATTAACCCTTCTCTCTCCAGAAAGACTGTCCCATTCAGGGAGGGAAGGACCTGCCAAGTTGCCATAAGTCCTCTTTTTCCAGGAAATGTCCTCCTTTTCATGGGTAGGTAAAATGGGAGTCATCATAGTGATCCATAGTTAAAAGTAGAAGTTGGCAAATGTGTCCTCTTTTCCGCTCTTCAAAATATGGCAACCCTATCACAGGGGCCACCCAGAGTGGCTGGGGAAACCCAGCCAGATAGGCAGGAAATAAATAAATTATTATTATTATTATTATTATTATTATTATTATTATTAACTGCAAGCTGGATTTGAGCACCACAGCCATTCTCTCCTCCTGTGGCTTCTGGCAACTGTTATTTGGAAGCATTGCTGTCTGCAACTGCTGAGGCAGACCAGAGCTATCTGGGCTTCCTCTCTGCAAATTTGGGAGGAATCCCAAAAGATGGTCAGGGGAAGCAGGCAAAAGCATGTTTCGCCATTCAGGGAGGAGAGGGTGATTGATGGCTACTAGCCATGATGGCAAGACCCTTGCTCATCTCTGTCGCCGTCCTCTGCCCACGTTCCAGTTTGTCAGCATCCTTCTTCAGTTCATAGACTCATATAGGATCTTAGAGTTGGAAGGGACCCTGAGGGTCATCTAGTCTGACCCTCTGCAATGCAGGAACCTCAGCTAAAGCATCCAGGACAGATGACCATCCAACCTCTGCATAAAAACCTCCAAGGAAGGAGAGTTCACCACCTCTCGTGGGAGTCTGTTCCACTGCTGAACAGCTCTTGCTGTCAAAAAGTTTCCTTTCTTGCAACTTGAAGCCATGGGTTCGAGTCCTACCCTCCAAAGCAGGAGAAAACAAGCTTGCTCCATCTTCCAGGTGACAGCCCTTAAGATATTTGAAGATGGCTCTCATATCTCCTCTCAGTCTCCTCTTTTCCAGGCTAAACATACTAACCTTCTTCAACTGTTCCTCATAAGGCTTAGTTTCTAGAACGTTGATCTGTTGACTCATGTTAAGCTTGTGGTCCACCAAGACCCCTAGATCCTTTTCACATGTACAGTGGTACCTGTACGCTTCAGGTTACAGACTCCGCTAACCTAGAAATAGTACCTCGGGTTAAGAACTTTGCTTCAGGATGAGAACAGAAATCGAGTGGCGGCAGCGGGAGGCCCCATTAGCTAAGTGGTGCTTCAGGTTAAGAACAGTTTCAGGTTAAGAACGGACCTCTGGAACGAATTAAGTACTTAACCCGAGGTGCCCCTGTACTGCTAGAAAGCCAGGTGTCCCCCATCCTATATTTGTGCATCTGGTTCTTTCTGCCTAAGTGCAGAACTTTAACTTTGTCCCTACTGAATTTCATTTTGTTAGCTTGCACCCTGCTCTCCAATCTGTTCAGGTCGTTTTGAGTTCAGATTCTGTCTTCTGTGGCCTTAGCTACCCCTCCCAGTTTGGTGTCATCTGCAAATTCGATGAGCGTCCCCTCCATTCCTTCATCCAAGTCACTGATAAAGGCGCTGTGGTTGTGCGAGCCAACAACCACAAAGCCATTAAGCGCGTGATAAACAACCTCCCTAAAGCACAGGCACCTAGAAGCTAGGTCTCACCCCTGGCTCATCTAGGCCAATTCTGTCTGCACTGACTGGCAGCCGTGATTGGCACCAGGTCTGCTGCCCCGAGTTCCTGGAAAGGGAGAGATTATAGCGTCACCAGTAGCCAGCAACAGTTAACTTAAACCTTATTAAAGTCAAGATGTATGTGGGCAGGAACTCAAGTGTGTGTGTGTGTGTGTGTGTGTGTACTTGTGTACTTGTACACTAGAAAAGCTTTTAAGCGTGCCAGAAAGGGAAAGCGAGCCCCCCTCCCTTCAAAACCCTTTCAGACTCCACAGGCCCCCCTCCCCCTGTGTTCCCGCTTTCCTCTCCATTAGCTGCCCACACATTGCTTTCTTTCGTTGCACGTGAGATGTCAGGATGACAGCTCTCCTCGCCAGAACGGATCGCCTACTCAGCCCGTCTCTCCGTTCTGCTTTGGATCGGGCCTCCTCGTTCCAGATCTATGCCTCCCAATATGGCGCCCCCCAGAACATCCAGACCCTCCAAGTGTCCCTATTTTCCCGGATTTACAGAAGCTGCCCTGGTTTCTGATTTGAACCCAGAATGCTCCACTTTTCCTTAGGATATCCATATTTTCGCCAGGGAAATGTTGGAGGGCATGGAGTTCTGTGACCCTGAGGCAAGGAGATGAGTAACTACAGTGGTACGGTACCTCATAAATAGAACAGAATCCACTCTGGAAGTCCGTTCGACTTCCGAAAATGTTCGAGAACCAAGGCGCGACTTCCGATTGGCTGCAGGAGGATCCTGCAGCCAATTGGAAGCCGCAGAAGCCGTGTTCAACATTCGGGTTCCAAAGAACATTCGCAAACCGGAACACTCACTTCCGGGTTTGCGGCATTCGGGAGCCAAAACGTTTGACTTGCAAGACATTCATGATCCAAGGTATTCAATCTTTAGAAGACATCTGAAGGCAGCCCTGTCTAGGGAAAGGTTTTTAACATTTAATGTTTCATTATGCTTTTATATTATGGTGGAAGCCACCCAGAGGGGCTGGGGCAACCCAGGTGGGGTGGGGTACAAATAATAAAATCATTATTATGGAATTTGTTGTTGTTGTTTAGTCGTTTAGTCGTGTCCGACTCTTCGTGACCCCCTGGACCAGAGCATGCCAGGCACTCCTGTCTTCCACTGCTACCCGCAGTTTGCTGGTAGCTTCAAGAACACTGTCCAACCATCTCGTCCTCTGTCGTCCCCTTCTCCTTGTGCCCTCCATCTTTCCCAACATCAGGGTCTTTTCCAGGGAATCTTCTCTTCTCATGAGGTGGCCAAAGTCTTGGAGCCTCAGCTTTAGGATCTGTCCTTCCAGTGAGCACTCAGGGCTATTTTCCTTAAAAATGAATAGGTTTGATCTTCTTGCAGTCCAAGGGACTCTCAAGAGTCTCCTCCAGCACCAGAATTCAAAAGCATAAATTCTTCGGCAATCAGCCTTCTTTATGGTCCAGCTCTCACTTCCATACATCACTACTGGGAAAACCAGAGCTTTAACTAGACGGACCTTTTAGGACGTCCCTATTTTTGTGGGAGAAATGTTGGCGGATATGGAACATCTCTCCCCACTCCGCAAATCTGAAAGCTTTTTTTCTTTTTTTGTGTGGACAATTCAAACTGGATCCCAAAAGACAGAGCATTGGAAAGTTTGGCCACCAGTGTGGGGGTCGTGTCTTCAAAACCAACATTTTTGGGGGTGGGGTGGAGCCGAGTGCAATTTTCTCAGCTATCTTTGCAAACCTAAGCAAGTTGACCATGTCCTCTGATACTTTTAAATGAAGATAGGCAAGGAGCTGAGATGCGATCACATTACAAATACTCAAGTTGTCAGGGGTTCAGGGACAGAGGCACAGGGTAGGCAGGAGATGGAGAGCGATGGGGATGAATCCCAGGACAGCGAGGAAGAGGATGACAATGACTCAAGAGATTCCATGAGTCTTTCCAGCGAATCAGAGGATTCCCAGAAGGGGGCGCCGGTGGTCAAGGCCAGTGTCAGGAGCAGGGGGCCAGCGGGGGATCCCAAAGTGGCAGCTGGGCATCAGGACCAGCCTCCCCGCCAGAGTGCAGCGAAGGGGGTGGAGGTTCCAGTGTATCAGGGGAAGCAGCTCCGGCAGTAGAGAAGGGAGGGAGGTCGGAGCAAGCCACCCTCCCGGAAGGGGAGGGGAGTAGTGAAAGGAGTAGTGTAACTGTCAAAAGGAAGGTTAGAGGTTGGGCGCGCGCGCCAAGTTCAAATGTGGAGGCGCGCGGAAGTACAGGGAGCCCGGAGGAGGAGCCAGGTCCCAAAGCCCGCAGGAGGGGGGAAGAGCAATCTGGGGATTCCGCGTCAGGGGAATCCAGGAGGGGCGAAACCCCAGCGGGCAGGAAGACCCTGCGGAAAAGGAAAGAGAGGAAGAGGTGGAGCAGCGCAAGCCTCTTAAACTGGTGCAGGGGAGGGACTGACTCAGAGGGGACTTCAACGGTCTAAGCGTAACAGACGTGGGGCTGCGCGCCTCGGATGTGAAGCAAACAATGAACTTCAATAAACACTTTTGTATATAAGAAGAACTTGGCGTTGGTCTTTTGTGAGCTGAGACCTGAGGCAGCCCTGACAGTAAGTCCCCTCTCAAGAAACCGCAAAATTTTTTTTTGCAAAGCTCACGAAGTTTGGCAGACATGACTACTGAGGAGCAGATAACGACCCTGCGAAACGCAGTCGCCGAGCTCTCCGCTGCGGTAGTGGTCTCCCAGGGGAAAGTTGACGAAGCAGAAGCGTGATGCCAGGATCTGCAAGCCAGGTGGGACCGTGCGTGCATAGAGGGGTTCCCGGGGTCCAGATCAGAGGGAATCGGACTCGGACGGAGGGGGGGCAATTTAGTAGCCCACTTCGATGGGAACCTGAAGCATTATCCCAGTTTCAGAGCAGACGTCGTATACGCGCTGCATTTGCTTCGGAAAGACTTCAAAGATGAGGAGGAGAAAGTAGGCTTTATTGTGTCCCACTTGCATGGGGAAGCTAGAGCCTGGTTACGCAATTTGTGGCGAGAAGATGGTCCTGCCCGCAGGAACTCTGACGAATTTATCAAAGCCATGGACGCTTGCTTCCAATCTACCGTTGACGTTGATGTGGCGCGACGGGAGATGCATGGATTGCGGCAGGGCGAGGCTACAGTGCGTCAGTACCATTCTCGCTTTTTTGCATTGCTGCATGTGCTGGGCTGGGAAAAAGACTCCCTGGCAGTGAGAGACTTGTTCTGGGAGGGGCTCCATGGCTCCGTAAAAGATGAGTTGGCCAGGGGGGACAGACCTCAAACCCTAGCAGACGTCGTGCAGAGGGCACTCACGATAGGAGTGCGCCACGAAGAACGCCCTTGGCACAGTGAGGAGGGGCGCCAAGTCCGCGCACCAGCTAGAGCGCCTCCTTTTCTTCCCAGGGACCTGGGACGTACGCATCCCTCGCCTCTGCTGAGGGAGGGGGAGGAACCAATGGAACTTGGTGGTGCAAAGGCTCAGACAGCTGCCGGAGCCTCAGCGTCCGGAGCAGTCAAGGCGAAGCCTCCTAGAGGGACCAGGAAGTGTTACATCTGTAACAGTGCGCAGCACATGGCCAAAGAGTGTCCCCAGAGGCTCCAGAAGCACACTGCAGCCTTAGCAACAGTAACAGAAGCAGCGCTCCAAGGAGAGCAGTTTCAGGGAAACGACAATGCCTGGCTGGAAGCAGGGATGCTGGGGCTCAGCCAGGCGAGTCAGTAAAGCAGTCCCCAGCGCTTTTGCAGCCTACAGATCCCTTACCACCCAAGCCAGTGGTGCAGCTCACTGCTACTCTCCAGCTACCTAATGGACTCACCCTGGAAGTCCCCATTACAATTGACTCAGGGAGCAACGCAGACTTCGTGGGGGTGCAGTTCATCAAGCAGCATCGCATAGCGCTTCTACCAGCCACGCTGCCTCTGAACGTCGTCACGGTAGATGGCAGGAAGTTGCTGGGCGGGCAAGTGGTACAGCAGACGCCACCCATGGTGATGCAGATTGGGAATCATCGCGAGGTCATCAGTTTCAACGTCACCCGCCTGTCAGACACGCCTATAGTGTTAGGCATGAGTTGGCTGGATAGACACAGCCCATCATTAGCGTGGTACCAGCGGCAACTCACCTTTGGCTCGTCCTACTGCGCACAACATTGCATCCAGACCGGCCAGGAGGAGGAGGGCCAGGAGGAAGGGCAACAGTTGCATCTAGACATGGTGCAGGCGGTGCCCCACAAGTACAAGGGGTTTTTGGAGGTCTTCTGAGAAAAGGAAGCTGACCAATTACCACCCCACCGGCCCTACGACTGTGCAATTGACCTCTTACCAGGGGCGACGCTGCCGACTGCGAAGCTGTATTCCATGTCTGAAGATGAGATGCAGGAACTCAGGGAGTTCATAGATCACAATTTGAAGCGGGGATTCATCCGAGAATCCAAGGCAGTGGGGGGCAGTCCTGTGTTTTTCGTGAAGAAGAAGGACACGCCCCAAAAAAGGCTCATTGTGGACTATAGGGCCATAAACTCGATGACAAAGCCCAAGGCCTTCCCCATGCCCAAAATTGACGACCTGTTCGCGACGGTGAGGAAGGGGAGGGTCTTCACCAAGTTGGATCTACGCGGAGCATACAATCTAATACGCATGAGGGAAGGTGACGAGTGGAAGATGGCCATGTTCACGCCGCTGGGCACCTATGAATACAGAGTTATGCCGTTTGGTCTCCAAGATGGCTCCCACTGTTTCCAAGCATTCATGCACCACGTGCTAGCGGGACTCCTCTACAAGAAGTGCGTATGCTTCCTCGACGACATTCTGATCTTCTCAGAATCGCAGGAGACTCACGAGAGAGACGTAAAGGAGGTCCTGCAGAGGCTACGGGAGCACAGACTCTACGCCAAACTGGAGAAGTGCCAGTTCGACGTGACGGAGGTGGATTTCCTGGGCTACCGGCTGTCCGACAAGGGACTAGCCATGGACAGCGCCAAGGTCCGCGCGGTGTTGGACTGGAACAGCCCGCGCAATCGGAAGGAGGTTCAGAGGTTCGTCGGCTTCGCCAACTTTTACCGCAAGTTCATCAGGGGTTTCGCGAAAGAGACGGCAGCTATCACGGACACCCTCAGTTCCAAGAAGAAAAAGTTCACCTGAACGGACCAGGCGGAGCAGTCCTTCAGGAGACTTAAGAGCCTCTTCGCGTCCGAAGAACAGCTGCTACACGTGAATCCCGGCAGGCCCATGCGGGTTGAGACTGACGCATCTGACAGAGCAGTGGGGGCCGTCCTCTTGCAGGAAGATCCGCAAGGGAACTGGAGGCCCTGCGCTTTCTATTCCCGGAAGCTCAGCAAGTCGGAACAGAACTACACCATCTGGGACAGGGAGTTGTTGGCCATCCACGCGGCTTTCAAGGCGTGGAGGCACTTCCTCATCGGAGCCAAGCACACCGTGCAGGTCCGCACGGACCACAAGAACCTAGAGTATTGGCGCACGGCGAAGCTCCAGAGCCAGAGGCACATACGATGGGCGGAGTTCTTTGCGGATTTCGACTTCAGGATAGAGTATATCCCGGGAGACAACAACGTCATAGCGGATGCGCTCTCCAGGAAACCGCAGTATCTCGAGGAAGCGGCACCAGTGGCAGCCAAGCACATTTTCGCACCGCAGGCGTGGGCGTGCGCTTCCGCCGCCGTGGACCTGGACGCGGTGCGACGCGCGCTGCAGACGGATCCGTTCGCACAATCCAAGATGGAGGAGGTGCGAAGAGGGACAGCAAAGGACGACGAATTCCAGATACGCGACGGCCTGCTAACCCGCAAAGGTGCTCTCTACGTGCCGGGAGACGATCTCCGCGCGAAGGTTCTACAGCAGTTACACGACGCACCCAGCGCGGGTCACTTCGGCAAGGAAAAGACGGCGGACTTAGTAGCCAGGGACTTTTGGTGGCCCCAGATGCGAGGAGAGGTCGCGGATTACGTCGCCAGGTGTGACACTTGTCAGAGGTCCAAGCCAGGGCACAAGAAGCCAGCGGGACTGCTGGAACCGCTGGAGACGCCACTACAGCCGTGGGAAAGGGTGGCGCTGGACTTTGTTACTGATCTGCCCAGTTCGCGAGGCAAGACGGCGGTGCTTGTGGTTGTAGACCTGTTCACCAAGATGGCGCACTTCATTCCTTGCGCGAAGGTGGCAACAGCGGAACAGACCGCCAAGCTGTTCATAGACCACGTGTTCCGGGTGCACGGCTTACCACGGTCCATCCTGTCCGACCGGGGTCGCCAATTCATTTCCAGTTTCTGGCAGAAGCTCCTGGGCATCCTGAATGTCAAGATCAACTTAGCATCGGCGAGACACCCGCAGACCAACGGCCAAGCGGAGAGGGTCAACGCCATCATGCAGCAGTACCTGCGATGTTACGCCAATCAAAAGCCTGCAACTTGGGTGGACTACTTACCGATGGCCGAATTTGCCTACAACAACACGAAGCATGCGTCAACGGGGGTGACACCGTTCTTCGCCAACAATGGGCGACATCCCAGAACCTTCCCGGGGTTGGAGACAACGACGCAGGGGGAGCCGCAGGGAGCTGAGCATTTAGCAGCACAATTGCAGGAGGTCCACGAGGAGCTACGACGGCACTTGGAGCTAGCTAAACACGCCTACAAAGTGCAGGCAGACAGGCACAGGAGGGCAGGAGAAGACATCCAGGTGGGGGACTGGGTATGGTTAGCAGCCCAGGCGGTGCCGGCCAAGTCGTTAGCTAAGAAGAAGCTAGGACACAAACAGCTAGGGCCATACCAAGTTGAGGGCAGGATCAATCCCGTAGCTTTTCGGTTGACCCTCCCAGAAGGTTCCAGAATGCACCCGGTCTTTCATAGGTCGGTGCTTACACCCTACAAGGCCCCACACAGATTTCAGGAGCCAGGGACGGCACCAGACCCACGTAGAAAGTCACCGGGGGGGGGGGAAGTCACCGAGGGCCCCGACACTCAACGAGGTCACGGAAATTCTGGACTCGAGATGGGGGGAGGAGGGAGTAGAATACCTCCTCGCCAGGGAAGGTACCCCGGCCAGCGCCAACAGTTGGGTGCCAGATTATGCTCTGGAGGAACCTCTTCTTAAAGACGAGTTCCATGCACTCTTCCCACACAGGCCCATGCCAGCGGAGTATTTTGACGACTGGCTTTTTACGCCCACACTTTCAGACAGCACCTTCCGGGGGTTCTCCTCCGCAGAGGAGACCACGCCAGAATCGAGCCCTCCAAGGGGATCGTGCTCGGGGGTGGACACGGACCGCTCTTACTGGTGGGACGATCAACCAGAAGAGGAGTGGCGCAGGAGGTGGCTAAGGGGGCCTTGGCAAGCAGCATCGCCTGAAGTAACTGTTACCATAAAGCACCAATGCTGCAGCAAGCAAAGGCTTTAGCAGCTCAGCCAGCTGCTTGTGGCTGGAAAGCCAGACAGGATGTTTGTGACTGTTGCCATGGGAACAAAGGGGCAGTCCATTCTGTACTGAGCACCGGATGTTAGCTCAGTGTGTGTGTGTGTCATATGACTCGTACTGGATGTACTTGGGAAGAGTTTTCTCTTGCTGTTGTTGAGTGCAGACATGATTCTCTGTACTGATGTAAGAGGCAGAAATAAATGATGTAAATAGTTTTCTGTCTGCTTCTTTCCCCTCCCTGGGGACACCAAAGGGGAGAGAGGAAGAACGGTGTGTTCCTCTCATACATCTGAGAAGAATCGCCGGACCTCGCCTGCTTATCAGCAGAGGTTGGGAGACGCGGGGAGGTCGACAGGAATATCTGCCGGTGCCTGCTTGTGGCACATTCCTCTGACCCAGGCAGAATTCCAACAGTGGCAGCCTTCGGATGGTTGCGATTCATCGGACATCTGCATGAGAGGCTGGTGGATTGTCCTCCTCTGCTCCAAGGAGGAAGAGAAGCGTCTGAAAGATGCCAGAGGCTCCACAGACAGCTGGTGGAAAGAAGAGGTGTTTTCCAGAGCAACAAAGTTCAAGGTATGCTGCATTTCGGGCTAAAAGTGTGAACGCAGGAAGATTGATTCCCTGGTTCACGGAGCTGCGTTTCAAAGAAAACAAAAGCTCCGGAGGAAGAGGCCTGCAGCTTGAAGGCTGAAGCCTGCATTCCACAAATTTTTGTGGTAGATAAGAAGTCCTATTGAAATGCATTGTTGCTAGGTAACGGTCCTGGGAAGTTACTGGCAAAGGGGCTGGACTCTGAGTGTAAGCCTGGGAAAGCGAAACAAAACCAGAGAATGTTTTGGCTACAAGGTTTACGAGCTCTTGGAAGGGACTTTTCAATAGCAGCCTGAGTTTAGCTGCCAGGTGCAAAAAGCACAAACAATTTGCAGTTTGCTGCGTGAGAAAGGAAAAAAACGACTGTTGGATTTTACAGTTTGTTTGAGAGTGTGGGCTGGAAAGCTGAAGAGGCTTGGCTTCAAGATGGATGCCAAGAAAGGAGCTTTGCCTTGCCCACCTCCCTTAACCGATGACAATTATTCATCTTGGTCTGTAAAGATGAAGGCCCTGCTGCAGAATCAGAGGCTTTTTGATGTAATTGAAAACCCCATCCCTGCAGCACCAACCAGAGGTTGGGAATCACGGAATGTAAGGGCCAGGACTGCTATAATTCTGTGTGTCTCAGATGATCAGTTGGTGCATGTTCAGCATTTAGAAAATGCGAAAGAGGTATGGGACACGCTGCGTACAACGCATCAGAGAGATGCTGGTTCTTCAGCGTTGCTGTATTTTGAGAAATTGACCAATCTGAGACTTGCGCCTGATGGAGATGTTCAAGCGCACCTGACAGAAATGAAGTTTCTGCGTCAACAGATGGTGGAACGCAATTTCCGTCTTCAGGAGGAAGTGTTTTGCTTCATGATGATAAACAGCCTTAGCCGCACCTACAAGGTTGTTGCCAGTCAGCTTGGTTCCCTACCGGCCGCGCAGCTGACCGCGGAGAGAGTTTGTGCTGTGGTCCTGAATGAACACGACAGACTTGCTGCACTGGAAGAAAAGGACAGGGGGAGGGAAGAACAGAGTTCTAATTCCCCCACTGCTGATGCTACTGGAGAGCATGGTGTAGCATTGAGTGCTGTCCGATGCTACAATTGTGGACAGACTGGGCATCTACAGCGAAACTGTAAGAAGCCGCGCCAGTCAAGAGGAGCAAAGAGCAGCTCTACGAAGCCTCAGACGTCAGGCAAAAGCCGTACCAAGTGCCAGGTGAAACCTGCAAAGGCTATGATGGCGAAAGGAACCACGCCAGATGTTGGGAACGCATTCATAATCGACACGGGCTGTACAAAACATTTGTGCCCGCACAGAGGACTGTTTTCGACGTTGAAGAAGCAAAGCTTCACTGTGAAACAGGCCAACGGTCAGGAGTTGGAAGCGACTGGAATTGGGACTGTGTATCTTGAGAGTCTGAACTTGACTATAAGTGATGTTTACCTGATTCCAGAACTGAGATTTAATCTGCTGAGCGTGTCGCAGATTGCAAAGAAAGGACTGAAACTGTCCTATGATGCTAAAAGCTGCAAGATCTACAAAGATGGAGAACTGTTTCTTACTGCCAAAGAGAGAGATGGACTGTATTTGTTGACTTTTGATCAAAGTGATTACATGAAATGTAATTCTGATGTTTCTAACGAAATCTCTCTTGCAGGGGTGACCAAGACCAGTGTGAGCACCAGGAAGGTGACGAAGAAGGTCGACAGAGCATTTCAGCGGGTGTATGCTGATGTGATTGGTCCTCTAGAACCATCTAGAGGCGGTGCACGATTTTACCTTTTGTGTGTGGATTGTTTCACTAATTATTCTTGGGTTTATATGATGGAGAAACCGCAAGAAACTTTAGAAAAGTTTCAGGAGTTTTGTGACAAGGTTAAAAGTATGCATGATGCTAACATTGATTGTCTTTTCACAGATGAGAAGCAAATTTTTCTGTTACAGAAGTTTCAGAAGTTCCTGGATGGAAAAGGGATAGACCACAAAGTTGCAGTTTCGCAAGAAGCGTGGAACAGGGGGGTCTGTGTAAAAGTGAACAAAGAATTGCAAAAGGGGATGAATGCGCAATTGCTGAGTTCACATTTGCCACATGAATATTGGGCCGAATCGCTAGCGTCCTATCTTCATGTGTGGCTGAGAAAAGTCTCAACAGAGTTGGGATGTTCTCCTTTTGAGAAGCTATTCAATAGAAAACCTTCTGTTGCCTATTTTAAGGTTTTCGGGTCTCATGTGAGAACAGAAGCTCCAGGTGGAGTAAAGAATGCCAGAGGCATTTTTGTGGGTTATGAAAAAGGTCTCTACAGAGTAATTTTGTCTGAATCTGGTCAGGTGATTCTCACAAAGTTCCTAGAGAGTGCTCCAAAGCAAGAGCGGATAGTACAAACATTTCCCACAAGTGACAATTCAGATGATGATGATGATGAGTTTGATCTTATTGAGTTCAGTAGTACTGATGATGACAGCGATAGCTCAGACAGCTCAGTTGTCACAGTCATTGAGAGGAAATCTCACATAATGACTAGACCCTCAGAAGAGGAGGATGAACCATTGATTAAGCTTAATACTGGTTCTCCAGAGAGTCCAGAGGCTGAATCAGAAAGCAGAGAAGAGCAGCAACTTTTACGTAGGTCTGAGAGAGCAACGAAGGGTGTACCACCCAAGAGGTATTCAAAGGAGTTTGCTAACCTTGCATATGTTGCTATTGTAAACGACCAAGGACAGATTGAAGCTGTGTCTGAGTCAGAGACAAAGGCACAACAGAGAGTTGTTAACCGAGGTAATGCGAAGTCACACAACCAGAGAGGTACATTGGTTAAACCAGTGGCGGGTAGTTCCAAGGGTGGAACTGAAACAACAGGGGAATGTTATAAATATAACAACTGTTTGTTTTCTTCTCTGGATGACGCTTTGCTCGCAGCACACATTGATACTTTAGGGGGAGTATGTTACCATAAAGCACCAATGCTGCAGCAAGCAAAGGCTTTAGCAGCTCAGCCAGCTGCTTGTGGCTGGAAAGCCAGACAGGATGTTTGTGACTGTTGCCATGGGAACAAAGGGGCAGTCCATTCTGTACTGAGCACCGGATGTTAGCTCAGTGTGTGTGTGTGTCATATGACTCGTACTGGATGTACTTGGGAAGAGTTTTCTCTTGCTGTTGTTGAGTGCAGACATGATTCTCTGTACTGATGTAAGAGGCAGAAATAAATGATGTAAATAGTTTTCTGTCTGCTTCTTTCCCCTCCCTGGGGACACCAAAGGGGAGAGAGGAAGAACGGTGTGTTCCTCTCATACATCTGAGAAGAATCGCCGGACCTCGCCTGCTTATCAGCAGAGGTTGGGAGACGCGGGGAGGTCGACAGGAATATCTGCCGGTGCCTGCTTGTGGCACATTCCTCTGACCCAGGCAGAATTCCAACAGTAACAGGGGGAGGCGAGGACTTGGATGTGTTGGGGGAGGACCCCGGTTTCGAGCACTCATACACTGAACTGGAAGCAGAGGAGATCGACATCGACGAACTGTATCCAGCATCTACCCCCGCTACAACGGAGCTCCCGGAACCTGCGCCCGAGCAGCGGGAGGGGGGAAGGGGGGGCTTCGAGGGGGGGATGGATGTCAGTGGTTCAGGGACAGAGGCACAGGGTAGGCAGGAGATGGAGAGCGATGGGGATGAATCCCAGGACAGCGAGGAAGAGGATGACAATGACTCAAGAGATTCCATGAGTCTTTCCAGCGAATCAGAGGATTCCCAGAAGGGGGCGCTGGTGGTCAAGGCCAGGGGAGTCCCAGGGGGGACGTGTCAGGAGCAGGGGGCCAGCGGGGGATCCCAAAGTGGCAGCTGGGCGTCAGGACCAGCCTCCCCGCCAGAGTGCAGCGAAGGGGGTGGAGGTTCCAGTGTATCAGGGGAAGCAGCTCCGGCAGTAGAGAAGGGAGGGAGGTCGGAGCAAGCCACCCTCCCGGAAGGGGAGGGGAGTAGTGAAGGGAGTAGTGTAACTGTCAAAAGGAAGGTTAGAGGTTGGGCGCGCGCGCCAAGTTCAAATGTGGAGGCGCGCGGAAGTACAGGGAGCCCGGAGGAGGAGCCAGGTCCCAAAGCCCGCAGGAGGGGGGAAGAGCAATCTGGGGATTCCGCGTCAGGGGAATCCAGGAGGGGCGAAACCCCAGCGGGCAGGAAGACCCTGCGGAAAAGGAAAGAGAGGAAGAGGTGGAGCAGCGCAAGCCTCTTAAACTGGTGCAGGGGAGGGACTGACTCAGAGGGGACTTCAACGGTCTAAGCGTAACAGACGTGGGGCTGCGCGCCTCGGATGTGAAGCAAACAATGAACTTCAATAAACACTTTTGTATATAAGAAGAACTTGGCGTTGGTCTTTTGTGAACTGAGACCTGAGGCAGCCCTGACACAAGTATATAAAAAATATTTATTAATTGCCTTTATATCCCATTCCCTGCCCCCCGCAAGATGCTCAAGATACCATACCCTCCAGCATATTTCTCAGCTGAAAATAGGGATGTCCCATTCCATAATGATAATTTTACTATTTATACCCCGCACATCTTATTGGGTTGCCCCAGCCACTCTAGGCAGCTTCCAAAATAGATAAAAATATAATAAAACATTAAACATAAAAAATTATTCCTATACAGTACAGGATTGCCTTCAGACGGCTCAGGGGTTGGATAAATCCATCCATCCAATTCTCCAGTGAAAATAGTAAAAGGTAAAGGGACCCCTGACCATTAGGTCCAGTCGCGGCCGAATCTGGGGTTGCGGCGCTCATCTCGCTTTACTGGCCGAGGGAGCCGGCGTACAGCTTCCGGGTCATGTGGCCAGCATGACTAAGCCGCTTCTGGCGAACCAGAGCAGCGCACGGAAATGCCATTTACCTTCCCGCCAGAGTGGTAGCTATTTATCTACTTGCACTTGACGTGCTTTCGAACTGCTAGGTTGGCAGGAGCAGGGACCGAGCAATGGGAGCTCAGCCCGTTGCGGGGATTCGAACCACCAACCTTCTGATCGGCAAGTCCTAGGCTCTGTGGTTTAACCCACAGCACCACCTACGTCCCCCAATTAAAATAGGGATGTCCTAAGGAAAAGTGGAATATTCTGGGATCAAATAGGAAACTAGAACGACTTCTCTAAATCAAGGAAGTCCCTGGAAAATAGAGGGCCTTGGGGGGGTCTTAGATACAGTGGACGCTCGGGTTGCGAATGTGATCCGTGTGGGAAGCACATTCACAACCCACAGCGCCGCATGTGAGCATGTGCGTGTCGTGATTCGGTGCCTCTGCGCATGCGCAAAGGGTGATTAATGCAATGATTTAGCGCAAGCGCCTTGCGCAGCCCGAAGCGTCTGTAACCTGAGGTCTGACTGTACATGTTTCTCTTCCTCCTCCTCCTTTAATTTCCCACAACAGCCCTGTGATGTAGGTTATGCTGCAATGACTTGAAATTGCCACAGGCTTGAAGCCAGCCTTGAACATGCACCCCCAAATCTGAGCCTCCTGCCCTGGCACTGCTGACCCTCCTGGTTTGCCCTGATGCTCCCAGCGGGCGGGGGTTCAGCTGCCCTCCCTCCTTCCTGCTCCTCATCTCATCTCGCCTCTGTTTGCAGGAACCGGGAGCTGCCGGCCTCTCGCCGGGTTTGTCTGTCTTCATTAATCAGACATTGGATTTCGCTTTATTTTTAAATAACGGAGCCCAGATTAGCGCGTCCTGCTTGGCAAGCTCTGCCTGCAGGGCCCTGTCTGCACCGAGCTGTTTTCACTCGCAGGCTCCGGAAAGAGCAGCTGCTGCAGTCAAATCCACAGGTGGCAAAAAACAATTTCCTTCTTTCTCTCCCTTGGTCCTTTTTTGCTTTCAAAGGACCAGGCCAACGTGGCGGAGGGGCGGGGGAAGAAAGTGGATAGAGAAAAGCTTTTATCCTACAGGGACAGACTTTGGTCTTCTTTGCCAATAGGGCGCTCCTAGTGAAGCCAAAAACTGCACCTCCAAATGGGCCTAATAATAATAATAATAATAATAATAATAATAATAATAATTTATTTATACCCCGCCCATCTGGCTGAGTTTCCCCGGCCACTCTGGGTGGCTCCCAATCAAGTGTCAAAAACAATCCAGCATTAAATATTAAAAACTTCCCTAAACAGGGCTGCCTTCAGATGTCTTTTAAAGATAAGATAGCTGCTTATTTCCTTCACATCTGATGGGAGAGCGTTCCACAGGGCGGGCGCCACCACTGAGAAGGCCCTCTGCCTGGTTCCCTGTAGCTTTGCTTCTCGCAGGGAGGGAACCGCCAGAAGGTCCTCGGCAGTGGACCTCAGTGTCCGGGCTGGATGATGGGGGTGGAGACGCTCCTTCAGGTATACTGGACCAAGGCCGTCTAGGGCTTTAAAGGTCAACACCAACACTTTGAATTGTGCTCAGAAACGTACTGGGAGACAATGTAGGTCTTTCAGGACCGGTGCTATATGGTCTCGGCGGCCACTCACCCAGGGACTTCCATGATTCCTCTCTAAAACCTTCAGGTCATGAATGACGATGGCCACGCTTCCACCATCAAAGACAAGATCTTGACCATCGATGTGCGCTCAGGGTGGGAACAGGGAACCAGGATCACCTTTCAAGAGGAGGGAGACCAGGTCATGCCACTTTGGGGAGGAGAGAAGCTGCTTAAATCTTGGAGCGCCCCTGCCCACGACTGCATCTCAATATTTGCTGTTACGCGAAGAATGATTCCGACTCGAGGGTTACCTCGCACGACCCTGTGCTAAAGTTAGTCCCCACGAAACTGGAGAGGTAATTCTCACAGGGCTTGCTTCCGGGCAGGGGCAACGCTCCTGCCACCAGCCTCAATAGCTGTAGCATGAACAGTTTTTCTCTGGACTGCAGCCATGGGTTTTATAATGTCAGGTAGAAATCCAACCAGTGCAGCACTTGCTTGTTTTGGGGGTGGGGAGGTGGGACCGGCCTTGCTCCTGTTTGGGCACGCTTCCCACCTTGTGGTGGGCAAAGGGGTCAGTGGGTCCCATCTTCTGCCCTCCCTGTAGATGCCAGGGACAACCATTGGGTCTGAACCCCACACGCCCTTTGGGCTTCTTCCTGCATTTTGTTCCAGAGCCCAAACATCATCCCAGCAGACATCATCTTCATTGTCAAGGAGAAGATTCACCCCAGATTTAAGAGAGATGACAATAACCTGATCCATAGATCAGGTCCACTGGCTTTTCTTCTGTTCTTATGCAAAGGGCCAAGTGTGGACTCCCAAGGGGCCATGGCTGAGGGTCGCCTGGTGTCTCAGGAACTGGTTTAAGGTTTAGTGTCAGGCAAGGAACCTTCAAAGGTTCCCCAGTTCAATTCTGAGATCTCAAAGAGCAAGGCTGGCTCATACTGATTCGTTCAGTCAATCTATTGCATCTTTCCATGTAGCTTGCAAGAACCTTATAAAACCCAGCAAAACTACAACACGCATCAATTTAGCTGTGGACATTTATGGGTTCCTGGGAATTTTTTAATGTATAGTTTTGATTCACCTGCGGGCACCACTGTTTAAGAAGGATATTGAGAAGCTGGGAAGCGAGCAGAGGAGGGCAACCAAGATGATCAAGGGACTGGAAACTAAGCCTGATGAGGAATGGTTGAAGGAGTTGGGTGCATTTAGCCTGTAAAAGAGGAGACTGAGAGAAGATACAAGAGCCATCTTCAAATATCTCGAGGGCTGTCACATGGGTGGGGACAATTAAAATTTAGAAAGAACTATCTAAAGGTAAAAGCTGCTTGAAAACTTGAAGGACTCCCTTCATTAAAGGGGGTTGGACTAGATCAGGCTGTGACCAACTCCCAAGAGACTGTGATCTACTCACAGTTAAAGACTGGCAGTGATCTACCCCTTTTTGAGGGGTTCAGGTCAAAGTTGTTGAGTTTTTTGGGGGGAGTAGGAAAGACCCATTTTTGTGGGGTGCAGGATGTATATGAGCTTCTTTGGGGGGGGAGCCAGTGATCTACCACAGACGTCCAGTGATCTACCAGTAGATCACCATCTACCTGTTGGACGTGCCTAGACTAGATGCAGCTTGGGTCCCTTCCAGTGCTATGATTCTATGATTTGTTAGATTGCTGCTTATCTATTTTACCTTGTTTGTCAGCTAGAGGCTATTTTTGCACAGGCAAATCATAAATCTAGCAAACACACAACCGTCTAAAATAAAAAAATCAATCTTCACATAGCAAAGCCAGCATGACTTGACAGGGCATCAGCGAATTTTTTTAAAAAAGCACAGCGAAGTACTAAATGCAGCTGCTAGATCCCAACTAGAAAAAGCAACAGCAACAAAGTTTGGCCAATGGAAGGAGATTGTTGAGCTTTGCTGAGGATGGAAAGATATCTGGAGGGTGCCACCACTAAAAAGGCCCTGCCCCTTCTCTAATGCTGAAGGAGTTTTGAAGCAAGGCCCCACCTGAAGATCTTAGTCCAGAAGATGGGTCTCTTATGAGCCGAGAGGAGACCTCGCTGCTGGAGCCTGCTGCCAGTCAGAGCGGACAGCATTGGGCCATTGGCTCAAGTTAGCGCAATGCAGGTTCATGCCTGTCTTCTGAAGCCCATTGTAATCTTGGCCAAAAGTGGCCTTGCTGGTTGGATGAGCTAGCCACACACTCTTAAAATTTTAGAAGGAAAAGCAGGTATTTGTAGAGAGGGGCCTTGCGGGGAGGACAGGGCCCCGAGTTCCAAACTCTGTCACTTATAAAGCTGGGATTTCTGCGCCGCAGAGGGTTGGACTGGATGACCCTTCCAACTCACCTCTATGATTCCATGAAAGGAAGGCTGGCTAAGTTTGAATTGGCCTGTGGCCAGCCCTCTGGGTCAGGGTTGTGGGTTCCAATCCCTCTCAGTCGTAGGTGTAGCTATCCCACATTCTCATTCATGCAGGTGCTCAGAAACACATGCAAGCTCCCCAGAGATCAGCACCCATCAAATGATAAATCGGATGACTGGGGGAAGAGGCAATTTGTCTCCCCCTCAGGGCACTGGGCCGTGTGGAGAGGTTTAAACCTCTTTGCACCCTCAATTTTGCTGCCCAAATTTGATGGAGCTCTGAGGGTGAAGGTAACAGGCCCCTTCTCTGGGAATCAGCCGTCCCTGCTATGCTATGAAGGGAGCGCTGTGCTTGCGTAAGCCGTCCAAGGCCATCATCACCTCCACCACCAACTTCACCTCCAACCATGAACGAGAAACAAACAAGCAAGCCCCCCAACGAGGGAAAAAGCCATTCTTTCCCACAGGCTCCCTCAGGATTGGTTGCCATCAGAGCAGTATCCCGTTGGGAGGTTTCCATGGCTACCTGGGGGACCTTGGCAACCGGAACCTACTGGGGATGTGGATGCAACAGGCCTTCCATGTGCGCAAGAGCACATGTTTCATAACACCGATAATAATAGTAGCAGTGCACCTTGAAGCCACTCGCTGGGCAGTGCGCTGGCATTAATGCTTTCTTAGCTTCCTGCAGAGATGAAGGCGCAGAGAACTGGGAGGGTGCTCAACAGAGCATCTCCTGCACCCAGGCAGAGGGCCTGTACCGGTAGCATCAACAGGTGTTCTCTCTCTCTCTCTCTCTCCTCTCTTTCTTTCTTTCTTTCTTTCTTTCTTTCTTTCTTTCTTTCTTTCTTTCTAGAAAGTATTAAGCAGTTGGTCCCTTACCTTTCTTGCCCTGATCTGGCCACAGTGATCCATGCGACAGGCTTGATTATTGTGTTGCAGGAATTTATGTATAGGTTGGGGGGGGGTTGCCCCTCCAGCAGATATCATGCACATGCAGCCCACTACCAAAATCAGCACAATCGCTTTTGTGACTTTTGTGATTTGTCCCCACAAAACACTTCATCACAGTTTCTTCCTATCTATTCAAAGGGTCTTTGCTGCACGATATCAAATGTAAGAATTCACTGATCAATGTATCTCTGTACTGGCTCACTGGGAAAACTTCAGAAATTCATATAGACATGTGAGCTCAGCTACTCAGCAGCCCCTCTGCCTGAGGGATAATCCCTGGCATCCTGATACCTGAGTGCCAGACAGGTAGCCATTCCAGAAATAACAAACTCAGGTGAAGACAAAAGCATGTGATGAACTTGGCTGGGAAACAGGGAAATGGAAATATCTTTTTTGTGACACTTGATGGGTGTTTGGTGGAGGGCAAGGAGAACCATGGGGCAGGGTCCAGGATGCTCAGATCACTGCCACCAGACCTCCCCTTTCATGATGTATTAGTGATGTAGTTGGGGGGGGGGTGTAACATGGGGATTAGCAGCTAATAAAAGTTTGGGGGCTCTTTTGTTCTGGGCTTCCATCTTGTTCCACCTTGTGGCAGGTGGGAGTCCTGTTGCGACAGTCTTCAATAAAGACCAAGCCTACTGGCTGCTGTTTTGCTCTGGTATTCCTGGCTGGTGTCCTTGTTTTTTGTCCAAGGGAGCCCTCAGATTTTTCCGTTAACAATTGTAACTCGCTCTATGTGGGGCTGCCCTTAAAGCTGACCCAGAAACTCCATTGGGTGCAGAATGCCGCGGCGAGGCTCCTTACTGGGTCCTTGCCGCGGGATCACATTCATCCAGTGCTTTACCAACTGCACTGACTCCGGGTGGAGGACAGGGTCAGGTTTAAGGTGCTGGTTTTGACCTTTAAGGCCCTATGGGACCGCCTCTCCTGGTATGCCCCGCAGAGGACCTTAAAGTCCACAAATGACAACACTTTGGAGGTCCCAAGTCACAAGGTGGTTAGATTGGTTTCAGCTAGGGCCAGGGCCTTTTCAGTACTAGCCCCAACTTGGTGTCACAAGAGACCAGGGCCCTGTAGGACTTGACATCTTTCCACAGGGCCTGCAAGACAGAGCTGTTCCGCCTGGCCTTTGGTTTGGACTCAGTCTGACCCTTATGTTTCCCTCCCCTTATAGTTTTGATCTATGGGCTACTATTAAAATGAGGCTGCATTTTAAATTGTATTTTAACCTGTATTTTAAATTGGTTTTTTCCCCATATTATGCTTTTATTGTAATTTTATTGGTGCTAGCCTCCCTGAGCCCGGCTCTGGCCAGGGAGGGCGGGGTATAAATAAAATTATTATTATTATTATTATTATTATTATTATTATTATTATTATTTTCTTTCTTTCTTTCTTTCTTTCTTTCTTTCTTTCTTTCTTTCTTTCTTTCTAGTGCAGAAAAGCTACACGAGCCCTGGTTTGCCCCCGGGTCAAAACTCCTGTTTCCAGATCTCCTGGAATCTCAGCCTGTCTCTCCCCTCTTCCTCCCATCTCTCTTTCAAAAATGGAATTAAACCCCTGGATAGTAATAATTAGAATAATAATAAATTTTATTTATACCCCGGCCAGAGCCTGTCTGGAGCCGCCCTTCTCTGTGCGCCCATTCTAGCAAACAGGAAACGTTGGACTTGGCTGCTGTGTCTGGATATCCTACGCTTATGCAGTTTGAAGGATCTGAAGGGAGGGGGGCAGAATCGGAGAGCCAGCTTCAGGGTCTGCTGTTTGCTCCACATAGTCTGCCTCCCTTTTTCCCTGACTGGATTACCACGCCCAGTGGGGTCACCACCCAGCGGTCGTAAAAGAAAATTGAAAAGCGTAACGCTGGTGGTCAACAAAAGAGGTTTAAAGACTGTCTCAAGGCAGATTTTTAAAAATGTAGTATAAACACTGACAACTGGGAAACACTGGCCTGCGAGCGCTCCAGTCGGAGAACAGCCTTGACCAAAGGTGTCATGGGCTTGGAAGACACTCGAACTCAGGACGCAAGGGAGAAACGTGCCAAGAGGAAGGCATGCTTGGCAAATCCACGCTGAGATCAACTCCCGCCCGGAAACCTATGTCCCCACTGTGGAAGGACGTGTGGATCCAGAATTGGCCTCCACAGTCACTTATGGACTCATGTTTATGAAAGACAAACTTACTCGGCTACGAGGGATTGCCAGAGAAGAAGACTAGGAGCCTGAGGAATGTAGCTGCTGTAATAAACAAAAATCTGCCCTTATTCCCTTATGGGGAACACAAGAGTCCTTACAGAGTCCTTTGTAGGTTCTCCATCGGTTGGAGAAAAGAACAGAGGCCAACCAGAGAATATTGAGAAGCAAAGCAGCTCGTAAGCCTGATCTTTATTGATCTGTTGCAACAGGGTGCTCCCCTCACACGCAGGAAAGGAGGAGGAACCCAGAACAAAGGTGTGCCCACCCCTATATAAACATTTTAAATTGCCTGCCCTGGAGCTCAAGACCAACCCTCCATACATCATACATACATCACAGAAGGGGTGTAACCCAAGACCACCCCCACAAACATCATACCTACACCACAGACCTACAACTGAAATTTGAATGTTGTTGTTTTTCTTGTCTGCCAGGTTATCTGATAATGCCTTATCTGATTGCCTTTCCTGGTAGTCTGCCCATTTCTTTGAAATGGTGATTCCCCAATTCCTGAGACTATGGGAAGGTTCCCTCACCCCCTCCCTCCTTGCAGAGAAAACATTTGGTCAGTTTGGGAGTCAAAATGGTTTCAGGGCGGTCTTCCTGTGCTGCTCCAGACATGTGGTCCCCATATCTATGTACGTGCTAGATTGGTACATTTATGAACATTTATATATGTAAGACCTTAATTTTTTTATTTCACTGCCATCACCCTCATATTATTCTATTATCTAGAAAGTGCTTTGCGACCCTTTTCATAACCTGTCAGCGGCAAGCGCTCAAGATCCAAGGGGCGTCACGCCTGGGAAGTTGGTCGTGGGGTCCTGCCAAATGACAAGCCCCCTTCCAGCTGACTGACAGCCAGGCCAAAGGTGCTTCGCTCAGCGTGAGAGCAAAGGTCCTTCCTCGAAAGGTCAGGTTTCCTGGGAGACAGGACCCTTGGCTAGTTGTGACAGCTGACCCCACGTGCTCAGAGGCAGGGGGCGCCCCATGCCTTGCCCTCGGTGTCAAGGGATGGGCTGTCCTTGTCTTTCATCCAGGCTATGCATGATTCTTCCAAGGTCTGAACAGGCTAGAGAGGCTTTCTGCTTGCAGGGCAGCGGGTAGGAAGGAAGATGGCAGTTTACGGGCACTTACGGGAGCAGTAAGGGCTCAAGAAGGGGGGGGGACTTTATAAAAGACTGGGGGAAATTCATGGATTTTCTGAAATGTTATTGTATACATAGATAAGTTCATTAGCAGGATTAACTGAAACCAGTGGTGTCCAAACTTTTTTCAAAGAGGGCCAGATTTGATGAAGTGAAGGGCCGTGAGGGCCGACCAAAGAGCCAACCAAAGTTGTTTTTTTAGGATTGAAGTTGTTGAGGATTTTTTTAGGATTTTACCCCAGGAAATAAACTGCCACAGGGGCTGGATTAAACCAACCAGCAGGCCAGATTAGGCCCCTGAAACTGACTTTGGACATGCCTGACTTAAACCAAACAAACTGGGGAGTAATTGTTAATTGGAGTAATGAAGGAGATGCAGGGTTATAAATTTAAAAATAGAATAAACCACCAAAGGAGTGGGGGGGGGGGGAGAAGTCAAAATACATATTTTTGTGGAAAATATTGGATTTTAATAATAATAATAATAATAATAATAATAATAATAATAATATACCCTGCCCATCTGGCTGGGTTTCACCAGCCACTCTGGGCGGCTCCCAACAGAATATTAAAAACATTAAAAACTTCCCTAAACAGGGCTGCCTTCAGATGTCTTCTAAAAGTCAGATAGTTGTTTATTTCCTTGACATCTGATGGGAGGGTGTTCCACAGGGTGGGCGCCACTGCCGAAAAAGAGGGGAAGTCACTGATATCTTAAGGATGTAAAATGTAGAATTGTAGCATTTGTTATGGATTGGGGGGCGGGTGGTGTCGGGATACTGCCAGGGAGACAGGGGCATCAGGCAAGCCCCCAGCTCCCGTCTCCCGTGGAACAGCATCAGTCAATTAGTGACACTAGCCTCAGGTACGTTCTGAGACCCATGCACACTCTGTCAGCAGAGGGTATAAATCATCCACAACGGAAGATACAGATAGAGTTGTGCAAGCATTTTTACAGCATTTATTCAGCGTGTTCAGGAACAAAGGAAAACATGACTGCTTGCCTTCGTGTCCAGCAAAACAGCCGTAATACAAAAGCAACATACAATGGAAGTTCCCAGCAGACAGTGCTAGGTGTAAACAGGCATGTGATACACAACAGTCAGGCTTGACCCTTTTAAGGCGGGACCTCCCCCAAACCCTAGAAATTAATAAATGGTAGGATTTTGATGATTTGGGATGTGAAGGGAGAGATACAAGCTGCAGAGGAGTTCCAGAGCTAGCCTATGCAAAATGACCTGGCCAAGCTAGTGCCATTGAGAAATAAGAGAGGTCCATTGTGAGCCATTGGCAATGGGAGAGAACTGTCCTTCCTCTTTGTCCCGAGGCATGGACAGAGATTGGGGGCTTGGAAGGTTGCCAGGGGAAGTGGGTGTGAGGTGATGGGAAAAGAGAGTTATTAGCAAGGTGTTTTGGGAAGAGGAAGGAAGAAGAGAAACTGGGATCCATCTTGGGCAGGCTGGCTGAAGGCTGGCTGGCTGGGAGAGATGCCTTGGTCTCCAGGGCTGCACTGCTATGGGGGACAAGCCCCTCTTGAAAGGACCATGCTCTAAGATCTGGACTCCCTCCGTGCACACGGAAAGTGTAAATAGGGGACTAAGACACCTTTCTTAAAGCTTAGTCTCCACCGTGCCTCAATTCTCCAAAGGACCACAGACCCTGGGTGAATGCCTGGAAGCCCCTGGACTCTTTGTTAGAATTCCTGTTCTATGATTGCAGTCATGGGATTGTTGTCTATCACATGATGGTGTATGTTTTCATTCCACAGAGTGGGAAGTGACGGAGACAGGATGTTTGTGTTACTGTGTTCCGTGAAGTGGGACTATTGTCCTTTGTACTTTTTCTCTGCTAGATGCTAGAGAGAGAAGGAGCCATGTTGCAGTGCTCTCTGTGTGTTTATATGTAAATAAAGTAGATTAGCCAAAATGCTGCGTTGCTGAGGTCTGTCACGAAAGGTGCGCAAACTCTGTGGATCCCTAAGTGTGTCGGTGTCTGTTGGCATCGGTCGCTGTGATGTTCGGGCTGAAGAAAGCTTTTGAAGCTCCCAAACGGAAGACCAGGAGGGAAAGAACATGCCAGTCGGGCATGTGTCTCTGCCAAGGTCCTACTCGAGTGTAGGATGAGCTCCTGACACTCTTGCCATTACTCGGCAGAGGGAGGGGGAGGCACCAAACTTTTGCAACACATTGTAGCATTGGAAGGGACCCCCAAGGGCCATCTAGTCCAACCCCATTCCGTTGTGGCAACTGTAACTTAAGTTTAAGATGCAATTTGGCACCTAGCTTTTATATCTAACACTGAGAGAAGGCACCAGCTGGACCACGATCACCCACGTCAGCTTCATGGCCGAGCGCAGGATTTGAACCTTGGTCCCTCCCAGGTCTTATTCCAACACCCTAACCACGCTGGCATGCTGGCTCTCGGTCCGAAATCCCGGCGTCTCCACGGTTTGCAGGATAGCGGTTTCCCTCCTTTCCTCCCTGCTCACTTGCTGTCCAAGAAAACAAAAGGCTCAATCGGCGCAGTGCTGAGCCGTCAATTAAATGTGCAGGAGGGCAGTAATGGATTGCCTGGAATCAATGCCAGGTGGCATAAAGGAGGCCTTTGTGTGGAGCTGATCAGCCGACGCATTACACGGAGCCGTGCCGATAAAGCCTCTTGTATTCGAAGAAAGAGAGACGAGCACTTAGCGCATTGATGGCTCTCTGGGCTGGGAGCCCCACAGGAGCAGCGGAAGGAAAAATCACTTTGCCTGCTCCCAGCCTCCTTTTAGCAGGAACTGGAACCACCAGGTAGATCCCAGCCTGTGGCAAGAATGCCCACCAGAATCCATGGGATCCCAGATTTGGGGTGGGTGCACAATCATAGAATTGTAGAGCTGGAACAGACCCCAATGGTCATCTAGGAATCACACCCGAAGAATGAATCCCTGATAGATGGCCACCCAGCCTCTGTTTTAAAACCTTCAAGGAATCATATAATTGCAGGCAGGGCCGGATTTAGGTTTGATGAGGCCCTAAGCCAGGGGTCAGCAACCTTTTTCAGCTGGGGGCTGGTCCACCGTCCCTCAGACCTTGTGGGGGGCTGGACTATATTTTGAAAAAAAATAATGAACAAATTCCTATGCCCTACAAATAACCCAGAGATGTATTTTTAATGAAAGCACACATTCTACTCATGTAAAGACACCAGGCAGACCCCACAAATAACCCAGAGATGCATTTTAAATAAAAGGACACATTCTACTCATGTAAAAACACGCTGACTCCCGGACCTTCCGTGGGCCGAATTTAGAAAGTCATTGGGCCGCATCTGGCCCCCGGGTCTTAGGTTGCCTACCCCTGCCCTAAGCTACTGAAGGTAATGGGGCCCTTTCTATGTCCAGCTGTTCTTTGTCAACAACAAATGGTCACTGTTTTTTGTGTTGAGTATATGCTATATGGTAATTTATGGCTCTAGTAGGTATCTAAAGCCATTTGCACATAACAAAGTATGTATTTTATCAAAGTAATTGATGAACTGAAATACAATTAAGAAGAAGTATATTAATAGTGAGATGCAATTAAGAAGAGGTATATCAATAGTGAAATAATTATTAAGCTCTAACTTAAACTGATTTTTTTATTCATAACCAACTTAAGAATGCAAACACATTGGCATTTGGCAATAACAAAAGCTCATTGAGAAACACAATTGACAAAGACTCATAATCTAGTCTCTAGAAACTTGCTATGACATGAAATAATAATAGGTGTAAATATATGATGCAAACTACTAATAATTATGAATAGCTTTATTAATATGAAATTAAGCATTATAACCTGTACAATACAACAATACAATTGTAGGTTTTATTTATTTGTTTTTTTATCTTATATTTTGGAAATGTACATCCAGGTGTTTTTTTCTTTATTTTTTGGGGGGGCCTAAGCTGTAGCTTGTTTAGCTTATACGTAAATTTGGCACTGATTGCAGAGGAGAAGGGACCCTCAAGTGCCATCTAATCTAACCCCCTGCAGTGCAGGAATCACGTCAGAAGAAGCCTTGACAGATGGTCACCCTGTGGGATTGTTCAGGGATGCAGGAGAGGATATATTGTTTGATTATAGCCTTTCCAACTTGTGTTAACAAGTTCACAATTTAGCAGAGTAACATTCCCCCTTTTAAGCTCACAGCGGATGCGTTTGCTCAGGCTCGCTAAAGGCTCTATAATAACTGTTCTGGTATTTTCCCCTTATTCCCTCATAAAAGATAAGACACGACACAGTCTTCTATAAAAATATAAAAAGAGTTTACTCACTCACATTCTGTTCACAGTCGGATCCCAGAAGGCAGACTTAGCTTAGAAAAGTAACATACACCTGGAAACTATCTCATAAGGAGACAGTCCCTCTGTCCTCTCTTGGCTGGAGCCCAAGAGAGCTTCTATGGCTAAGCAGATGTTGTTTCTCCGACGAATGGAGTCAGAGAGACATGGCTGCCCTGCCCTGTGCTTTTGTCATTACTTGCACAGGTGAGGCCACGCCCACCTCTAGTCACATGCAGAGGAAGTCTGTCCCAGCCCAGAAGGAAACAGGAAGTTTACCTGCTGGCTGGACAAACATTCCTCCTCATGTGTAAACATGTTCACTATAGGAATGTTGTACTTGACTGCTCTTGTGTTTCACATCCCACACACCAACCTCTGCTTAAAGACATTCACCTTTCAAGGGACTCTGTTCCCCCACTGAGCAGCTTTTACTGGGACAAAGGTCTTGCTAATGTTTAGTTGGAATATCCTTAGTTGGAATTTCCTTGTCATTGGAATCCATTGGTTTAGGTCCTTCCCTCTGGAGCAAAAGAAAACAAACTCGCTCCATCATCTGTGTGGTGGCTGTCTCTTCAGATATTTGAAGATGGTGATTGTATCTCCTCTCAGTTTTGTGGTGTGGCAATAAAACTGCTCGCACATTTGCAAAGCTAAGCAGGGTCCTGTATGGTTTCAAATTGGATGGGGGACTGTGCGTTGAGATTCCTGCATTGCAGGGAGCTGGACTCAAAAAAACAAAGATCATGGCCACTGGTCCCATCACCTCCTGGCAAATAGAAGGGGAAGAAATGGAGGCAGTGAGAGATTTTACTTTCTTGGGCTCCATGATCATTGCAGATGGTGATAGCAGCCACAAAATTAAAAGATGCCTTTTTCTTGGGAGAAAAGTGATGACAAACCTAGACAACATCTTAAAAAGCAGAGGCATCACCTTGCCGACAAAGGTCCGTCTAGTTAAACCTCTGGTTTCCCCAGTAGTGATGTATGGAAGTGAGAGCTGATCGCCATCATCCGAAGAACTGATCGCTGAAGAATTGATGCTTTTGAATTCTGGTGCTGGAGGAGACTCTTGAGAGAAGAGAAGAGAAGAAGAGAAGACTCCCTGGAAAAGACCCTGATGCTGGGAAAGATGGAGGGCACAAGGAGAAGGGGACGACAGAGGACGAGATGGTGGGACAGTTTTCTCGAAGCTACAAACATGAGTCTGACCAAACTGCGGGAGGCAGTGGAAGACAGGAGTGCCTGGCGTGCTCTGGTCCAGGGGGTCACGAAGAGGCGGACACGACTAAACAACAAACAACGGACTCGATTACCTTTGGCAACCCTTATTATGGGCTGCAAAATATTTGTATGAATCTCAGATCAATAAACAAAGCTGTTTGAAACAGATTTGGGACTTTTCTGCACTGAAGGGGGATCTTTCCAAAGCGCTCAGAGATTTGGACATCAAGGAGAAAAATGCTGTTGTGTGTCTGCAAAAAAATTACATCTATCGCTCCAAACTTGCCAGGTAAGGAGAGCACCAGAGGGGTAGGAAAGGGGGCATGGAGCTTCTTTGTGACTGACACAAACAGCATCCTATCCGAAGGACTGATCTCACCAGGGTTGTCTAATCCCCATGCCTTTGGGAAGGGATGCTGAAGCAATATATCAGTTTTGTCTCTTCTATGTTCTTCTCTAGCTCTGCTCACTTAGGAAAAGCTGGGCTTCCAAGTCCTTCCAACTGCCATATGCCTCTAACATCCACACCTGTCAAATCAGGTTTGCACACGGTTTATGTGACGTTTGGTGCCAAACTGAGCAGAATGCAAGCCTGCAGCGGCTGATTTCGTTCCCCGTCACTCCCCAGCCCCTGACCTCATTTTGCAGGCTCTGCTCCTGGGGCACCTCCATGACGGATGCCATTTTAGAAATGAAATCATTGCCCACAAAACCACAGGGAAGGCAAAAAAATAAAGACACATGTTTCGAGTTCTTGAGAACTTAAGACTAGCCTCCTTGATCAGCGCAATGGCTCATCTAGGCCAGCATTCTGTTCTCACAGTGGCCAACTAGATGCCCCCATGGGAAACCACAAGCAGGATTCGAACACAAGGGAGCCCTTCTGTGGTTTCCAGCAGCTGGGATTCAGAAGCACCACTGCCTCCAGACATGGAGGCAAAGCATAGCCATCCTGGCTACAAGCCATCAATAGTCCTCTCCTCCTCCCTGCATCTTCTTTTAAAGCCATCCAAGTTAGTGGCCATCGCTTCTTCCTGTGGCAGGGAGTTCCACAGTTTATTACAAAACCAAACCAAGGTAATATAAAAAATGTATGATACATTATTGGTGAAATATACTCAGAGTCGCAAAGTGATTTCATGCTCTTTATTCAGCTCATAGTGGTGAGGAGGAATGAATGAATGTCCCCTCACAGTATCTGCTTTATATACATTATTTACACAATGGGCTGCACATGATTGGCTAATTCTGGAATTCTACTGTAAGCCAATCAGGTTGTGGATTCACTTCTATCTGGAGCAGGATTGGGTGGTTCCTGCCAACCAATCATACTGCTGCATTGTTCTAGGACCAATCAGACTGCTGCATTCTGAATCCTATTGTTCTAGGACCAATCAGACTGCTGCCTTTTGGATCCTATTGTTCTAGGACCAATCAGACTGCTACAGTTTGGATCCTATTCAACTCAGTACATAACACCCCTCCCCTCTAAGTTCCAGTCCTGCCCGGGAGGTCGCATTCATAGTCCTCAAGGTATGCCGGTGGCCTACGTGTGCGTTGTGGCCTGGGGTGTTCCCTGGTCCGGGCTCCGGGTTCTGGCTCGTGTTCCAAGGATGCTGGCTGTGATGCGGCTGTTTGGTCTGGTGCAACCGGCTCGCTCAGTCGTGGTTCTGGTTCCGGTGTCCTTTCGGCCTCACGGGTCCTCTCTGTATTTACTGATTCTGCCTCTCCTGCTGGCCCCTCCTGCTCTATGGGCCTCACTGCCCCGCTGTTCCCTTGGGACTCCTCTGACCTGTCCTCCTCCTGGTTTTCTCCCGGGAATCGTCGCCGTATCTGGTCGCAGTGGCGGCGCCAGCATTGCCCCCCATCCGTTAGCACCTCGTACGACACGGGGCCAGTGACCCTGGTGATTGTGGCGGGTACCCATGCTGGGCCTGCCCCAAAATTCTTTGCGTACACTGGGTCCTGGGCCTCGAAGGTCCGGGGGTTCCTGCCTTCCCCCACCACTACCTCATCCTGAGCTCTATCGGGGTGAAGGCGGTCCAATCTGATTGCAAGGCGCCGACCCATTAGTAGTTCAGCGGGGCTCCGGCCAGTCGTAGAGCTGGGGGTGCTGTGCTGTGCTAGAAGGAATGTGGCAAGGCGGTACTCCCAGTCCCCTTGCGTCATGCGGCGAAGGGTGTCCTTGGTGGTCCGCACCATGCGTTCTGCTTGGCCATTGGTGGCAGGGTGGAACGGCGCCGAACGGATGTGGCGGATGGCGTTCTGCGCTGTGAAGGTTTGGAATTCTCCTGACGTAAATGCAGTCCCGTTGTCTGAGACGAGAGTGTCAGGGAGCCCGTGGGTTGCAAACAGCCTGCGTAGTACCCGGATGGCTGCGGACGTGGAAGTGGACGGTACCAGTGCGACTTCCAGCCATTTGGTGTAGGAGTCCACCACTATGAAGAATGTTTTCCCCTGAAAGGGGCCAGCGAAATCCACATGCAGGCGTGACCATGGTGCTCGGGTGGACTCCCAGGACTGGACTGGGGCCCTTGGGGGGTCTGGGCGGGATTCTTGGCAGGCCTGGCAGTGTTTGACCCAGGCCTCTATCTCTCGATCGATCCCCGGCCACCACACATAACTCCTGGCAAGGGCCTTCATTCTTACTACCCCTGGATGTGTCTCGTGTAGGGCTGTGAGGACCCTTTTGCGGAGGGGCTGGGGAACAACGACTCTGCTTCCCCATAACAGGCACCCCTTGTGGGCCGACAGTTCATGTTTGCGGGTTGTGTAGCCGGCGAATTCTGGCCCAGGGCTGCTGCTGGGCCATCCCCTCCACACCCAGTCCAGGACCCGGGAGATGACCCTATCTTTCTTGGAATGGTGTGCAACTTCTTGTGCCTGAATGGGGCGGTCAGGAAGCAGCTCCAGGCTCATAACCTCTTGTGCAGGTGCTGGGTCAGGGCCTGTTTCCGGTAGTGGTAGCCTGCTGAGGGCGTCCGCATGGCCCATCGCCTTCCCAGGTCGGTGAATCAGTGCATACTGGTAGCTGGCAAGGAAAATTGACCACCTGAGGACGCGAGGAGACAGCACTTGGGGGGTCTGCTTTTCGGGGGCAAACAAGCCAAGCAACGGCTTGTGGTCAGTCACCACGGTGAAGGGCCGCCCGTACAAGAAATCATGGAATTTTTTTACTCCCTTTACGATTGCCAGACCCTCCTTGTCGATTTGCGAGTAGTTCCGCTCGGTTGTGTTGAGTGTCTGGGAAAAGTACGCCACCGGTACCTCTCTTCCATCCGGGAGTTGGTGCCCCAGGACAGCTCCAATGCCATAGGGTGAGGCGTCGCATGCTAGCACCACCGGCAGCCTCTCGTCGAAGTGTGCCAAGACCGAGTTTGAGACAAGCAAGTCCTTGACTGCCTGGAATGCGGCCTCCTGGCGCTGGCCCCACACCCAAGGGGCCCGCTTGTCCAGGAGTCTGTGTAGGGGCTCCGCTACCGCCGCCTTGTGGGGAAGGAAGGAATGGTAAAAGTTCAATAGTCCCAAGAAGGCCTGAAGTTCAGTCTTGCTCTTGGGCGCTGGGGCATCACAAATGGCCCGTACCTTGTCCCCAGTCGGGTGGACCCCTTCTGCGTCCACCATAAATCCCAGAAAGTCCACCTGAGGCACTCCTAGTAGACATTTTTCCCGCTTCACCTTGAGACCCGCCGTCTGGAAACGGTGCAGAACGGTGCGGAGGCGGTCCTCAAACTCCTCTGGTGTGGGGCCGGCAATCAACACATCATCGAAGAAGGGGGTGACGCCAGGAATCCCTTTAAGGAGAGAGTCCATTATATTCTGGAATATGCCTGGTGCCACGCTGACACCGAATTGCAGCCGCTTTACCCTGAACGCTCCTCTGTGCGTCACAATCGTCTGTGCCTCTGCTGTGGCCTCATCTACTGGCAGCTGTTGATATGCTTGGGCCAAGTCCAGCTTGCCAAAAATTTTCGACCCAGCCAGGGTGGCAAGGACATGGCTGACCACTGGCACTGGGTATGCGTGGGCCGTGAGGGCCTTGTTTATGGTACATTTGTAGTCTGCGCAGATGCGGACCGAACCATTAGGCTTGACGGGTGTGACGATTGGGGTTTCCCAGGGAGCATTAGGCACCGGCTCCAGCACTCCTTGCACTACGAGTCGGTCCAATTCCTCGTCTATACGGGGTTTCAAGGCGAACGGGACCCGGCGGGCCTTGAGCCTGACCGGTCGTACTGCGGGGTCAAGCTGTAGCGCAATGGGGGGGCCCGTATACTGTCCCAATTTCCCATCGAAAACCCCTGGAAATTCCTTGCATATGGCGTCCACGTCCACTTGTAAGCTAGTGTGGTTCACCCCGGTGACAGCTAGCCCCAGTGGTCCAAACCATGCCAATCCCAGTAAGCTAATGTAGGGGCCCTTGACCACAAGCAAGTCCAGTTGCCGCGTCCGCCCTCGGTATTGCACCCTGAAGGTCCCCACCCCCATTGTGGGGACCTTACGTTTCTGGAAGTCCCGGAGGGTGAATGGGGCCGGCCTGAGTTTGGGACCCCCAGTGGGACACAGTTTCCTTAAGGTCCTTGCCGAGATTATGGATAGAGTTGAACCCGTGTCAAGCTCCATGCGGCATGGGGCCCCCTCTATCTGTACCTCTACATAAATTTTCTCTACGTTGGGGTGGGGCAACTGGTATACCTGGAAGTCCGTGAGCTCCGTCGAGTTGCCTTGGTGCGTTGGGCCCCGGGACCTGGGGCTCTTGGATTGGTCATCTGATGCCTGGTGTCGGGTGGGCCGAGCCCGACACACCCGGGCGATGTGTCCCGATTTTCTGCACTGCCTGCACTCTGCGTTGCGGAAACGGCAGGTCCTCCTCTCGTGACTCTCCCCGCAGCTTGCGCAGTTCCCTCCTTCTCGTCGAGGCAGCTGTGGTCTGTGCGCTGCTTGAGTGCGCTGCTGTACTCGGTGCACCTCCTCCCTGTCGGATCCTGAGTCGTCGGTGAGGTCTTCATGGTGGACCCTCGGTTGGGATGGCAGGCTCGGCCGTGCCTCTTGGGTCGACCTCTCGGCAGCTTCTGTTGCCAGGGCCTCCTCCAGAGCGACCTGGAACGTTAGGTCCTTCTTAGCGTAGAGGCGTCGTTGCAGCTTCTCATCCTTCAGGCCACCGACGAGGCGGTCACGAAGCATGTTCTCCAGCTCTGAGAAGTTGCAGAACCGGGCGGCTTGGCGGAGAGAGGTCACAAACCCAGTTATGGTTTCCCCAGGGGCTTGCCGCTTTGCGTAGAAGGCATTTCGACGAGCCACCACTGAGGGCTGCGGCGAAAAGTGCCCCTTCAGCTGTTCCATTATTGTTTTGTATGGAACAGTAGCGACGTCTTCAGGCGCAAGGAGAGCCCGGGCGATTTCAAACGTCTCCTCTCCGCAGACGCTGAAGAATATCGCCCTCTTCTTGGCGTCTTCTTCGTCGGTGACCCCTTTGGCTTCTAGGAGGAAGGTGAAACGGGAGGCGTACGCTTCCCAGTCTCCAGATGCTGGGTTGAATGGCGAGAAGCTGCTGTTGGCTGCCATTCTGAGTTCCTTGTGCCCCGGAGCTGAAGCCTGGATACACGGTGCGAGGCAGCGGTGCGGCAGTTGGCGGTGCTGCGGTGCTGTATGTGGCAGTCAGCTCAGCGGGATCCCACCTTCGTCGCCAGTGAAATATACTCAGAGTCGCAAAGTGATTTCATGCTCTTTATTCAGCTCATAGTGGTGAGGAGGAATGAATGAATGTCCCCTCACAGTATCTGCTTTATATACATTATTTACACAATGGGCTGCACATGATTGGCTAATTCTGGAATTCTACTGTAAGCCAATCAGGTTGTGGATTCACTTCTATCTGGAGCAGGATTGGGTGGTTCCTGCCAACCAATCATACTGCTGCATTGTTCTAGGACCAATCAGACTGCTGCATTCTGAATCCTATTGTTCTAGGACCAATCAGACTGCTGCCTTTTGGATCCTATTGTTCTAGGACCAATCAGACTGCTACAGTTTGGATCCTATTCAACTCAGTACATAACAATTGGAGTGGGAGGTCAAAGACGAACAGGTCAAGGAGGTAATGATCAAGTGGGCTTTAGAATCATAGAATCATAGAATCATAGAATCATAGAATCATAGAGTTGGAAGAGACCACAAGGGCCATCGAGTCCAACCCCCTGCCAAGCAGGAAACACCATCAGAGCACTCCTGACATATGGTTGTCAAGCCTCTGCTTAAAGACCTCCAAAGAAGGAGACTCCACCACACTCCTTGGCAGCAAATTCCACTGTCGAACAGCTCTTACTGTCAGGAAGTTCTTCCTAATGTTTAGGTGGAATCTTCTTTCTTGTAGTTTGGATCCATTGCTCCGTGTCCGCTTCTCTGGAGCAGCAGAAAACAACCTTTCTCCCTCCTCTATGTGACATCCTTTTATATATTTGAACATGGCTATCATATCACCCCTTAACCTCCTCTTCTCCAGGCTAAACATGCCCAGCTCCCTTAGCCGTTCCTCATAAGGCATCGTTTCCAGGCCTTTGACCATTTTGGTTGCCCTCCTCTGGACACGTTCCAGTTTGTCAATGTCCTTCTTGAACTGTGGTGCCCAGAACTGGACACAGTACTCCAGGTGAGGTCTGACCAGAGCAGAATACAGTGGCACTATTACTTCCCTTGATCTAGATGCTATACTCCTATTGATGCAGCCCAGAATTGCATTGGCTTTTTTAGCTATTTTAGATATTGGGAAAACCATTAACTTAACAGCATGGGAAGAAGTATGGAGAAAGAACTGGAAATTTACAGCCTGTGAAGTATTGAGGGAAAACCTAATCAAGATGTTTTATAGATGGTACTTAACACCTACCAAAATAGCTAAAATGTATAAGACGAAAACAAATCTGTGCTGGAGGTGTGGTAAAACAGAGGGGAGACTTCTACATGTTCGGTGTGAAAAAATCAAAAGCTTCTGGAACATAGTATATGACGGGCTTAAAAAAATGTTTAAGTATAACTTTACGAAAAATACAGAAGCTTTTCTACTAGGGATAACGGATACAGCAAGAGAAGATCAGAAAATATTCCTCTATGCCACAGGAGCAGCAAGGATCCTAATTGCTAAAAACTGGAAAAAAGAAACTGTGCCAACAAAAAAGGAATGGCAAGACAAACTGTTAGAGTATATTGAACTGGCTAGATTAACAGAGGCAATGAGAGATCACACTAGACAAGAGTTTCAAAAAGCATGGGGGAAATGCAGAGAATACTTCCCAAAACAGTGCCCTAAAATACATACCTGGACTTGTTTCGATTAATGTCTGCAGGAGACTTTGTGGATATTTAAGTTATAATTAGAAAAATCTCAATAATTATTCATAAAGGAAACAGCTTATAAGAAGTAAATAAGGAGGCCAGATACAAGATAAAGGAAGTATTTTATTTGGTTGTTTGTATTGTTGTATGTTATGCTCACTGTATGTTATGTTCACGTTTAATGAGGGTGGATTTGCGTATTGGGGGGGTGGGGGGTTTATATTATGTTGTAAATAAAATTCCAATAAAAAAGGGGGGGGGAGGGGAAAAAAGAAGTACTTTCTTCCCTCGACTTTAAAAGTGCCTAGCACAAAACCTCCTAAAATTTGTGAGATTTCTTACCTAGGGGCACCTCTCTCAGCAGGCTATTTTCATACAAATCACCCATAAAACAATAGTGGATCTTAAACGGTTCCTTTCAAAACTGCAGATACCTTTATGAATTTGACAGGATTCATTTGCTCCAGAAGATGCTAATAAGTCTGCAATTTTTACCCAATTCTTCCAAGAAGTATGAGAAAGGTCCCCTTCCCCCCAATCAGGGTGGAATTTCAGATTTCAAAGGTGTCTTTTTGTCTGGTTTTTGGCAGGTGTTATTCAGTGATGGAGGGTATAATGTGCCTGCAAATTTCATCCAGTTCTGCAAAACATGCAAGGGGTAGAGGTTAAAAATAAACAAATCCTATAAAAAGTTTATTGGGAAGAGATAATAATAATAATAATAATAATAATAATAATAATAATAATAATTTATTACTTATACCCTACCCATCTGGCTGGGGCGGCCAGCCACTCTGGGCAGCTTCCAACAGGAGATTAAAAATACATTAAAAACACCAGTCATTAAAAAACTTCCCTAAACAGCTTTGCCATTCTGAATTGGGAATAGAATTTGGGCTTTGAGCTGAGCTGGGCAGCCCCCAAAGTCCTTTGGACTAAATTTTGCTCTTTTCTGAAGTACGGTCTGAATTGAAGTTTATGCTCAGTGCAACCTCTACTGTTTGTGTATGTACCCACATAGTGACTGGCTCCAAAGGTCACCCAGTGAGCTTCATGGCTGAGTCAGGATTCGAACCCAGGCCTCCTAGGTCCTAGTCCAGGGGTCAGCAACCTTTTCCAGCAGGGGGCCGGTCCCCCGTCCCTCAGACCATGTGGTGGGCCGCACTGTACTGTATTTTGAAAAGAAGAAGAAGAAGGAATTCCTATGCCCCACAAATAACCCAGAGATGCATTTTAAACCAAAGGACACATTGTACTCATGTAAAAACACGCTGATTCCCGGACTGTCCATGGGCTGGATTGAGAAGGCGATTGGGCCGGATCCGGCCCCCGGGCCTTAAGTTGCCTACCCCTGTCCTAGTCTAACCACTGTACCACAGCAGGTTGCATTGCCTCTTTCTTCCACAGGAACAGGCAGGAGACTCAAACAAGGACCTGTTCCGGATTTCTTTTCTCAGCTCCAGAAACTTTGCCTTTATTTACTGTATTTTCCCCTCCATAAGAAACACCTTTCCCCTCCTACAAAGTAAGGGGAAATGTGTGTGCGTCTTAGGGAGTGAATGCGGGGGGGGGGGGAGGCAGGAAAAGCCCCCAAGAGCCGCACACAACCCTAACCCTAACCCTCTTGCGGGCTTTCCCCCCGGAGGGAGAAGGGACTGACGCAGCCAGTCAGTCCCTTCTCCCTCCTCGTAGAAAAGCCCGCAGGAGCCGCTCGCTCCTTAAAGGGTGTGTGGCTCCTGTGGGCTTTTGCGGGAGGTGGGGGAATTAAAGAGCGGGATGGATCGCGCTCGCTGACTTGGCTTCTTTAGCCACGCACAACCTCTCCAGCCGGGAGAGGCTGCATGCGGCTATGGCAGAAGTCAAGACAGCGAGTGGGATGGATCCCGCTCGCTGTCTTGGCTTCTTCGCTCTTTGGGGCTGGGGGGTGAATCGGCAGCCCCGATTTCCCCCTCTAAAAACTAGGTGCGCCTTATGGTCCAGTGCGCCTTATGGAGCGAAAAATACGGTAATTTAAAGACTAGCTTCCTTTCTGAGAAACCACGCTTCCTTCGCTCACCTGAAGAGGGCAGGCAGAGGCAGTCATCATCACCCCCATCGCAGAGCCTGTGCGTTTTTCATCGGAACATTTTCACTGAGGTTTTAATTAAATCTCCCAGTTGCGAAAAGCATTAGCGGCGCGCAAGGAAAGTGCCCTGCACCCAAAGAGCTCTAAATGGAACTTTTCAATAACAGCAATAAACGCGAATCTTCAAGGACATGTTGCCATCACACAAACTGGTGATGAAAAAACGGGCCAGCAAACAGCAGGACTGTTTGGGGAAGGAGAATTTCATCTTTCTCAGGGTGTCTGGAGGCCTGGGGAGAGAGGAAGGTTTGCCAGGAATGACTCAACAGATCAACCTCTAAAATGAGGAAGCAGTCATAACTCCATGGTAGAAACCCTGTCTGGCATTCAGAAGGTCCCGGGAAGCCCTGTAAGGGGAAGTTTTTAATGTTTGATTTTTTAAAAAATATATCTTTATTAATTTAAAATAAATACATTTGTGAGAAAACAGACGTACATACAAGTAAACAAACATACATACTATCAAACAAACAAATAACAGAAAAATCAAACAAACCACCACCCTATAAGATACAAGAAGATTAATATAATTATCATCATATATACTCCTGATACTGAACACAATTATAAAACTTATAGAGAAGAAATTTAAAACTGACTTCCAATTAATCTCACTGTACTTTATCTATCCATTACTTTCTACCACACAGTTACATATTTCTCATATAATTTCTTTTTACCTCCCTGTCTGATGTTCTATTATGTTTTTCTATGTGTTGGAAGCCACCCAGTTGCTGGGCTGGGGGAACACAGCCAGGTGGGCGGGGTATAAATAATCAAATTATTGCTATTATTATTCTTGGAGGTTTTTAAGCAGAGGTTGAATGGCCATTTCTCTTGGAGCCTTTAGTTGAGGTCCCTTCCAACTCTGTGATCTCTCTCTGACATCCTGGAGAGCCCCTGTCAGCACTAAACCTCTTGACATTGTTATAAGAATTCTAAGGCCTCAAATATAAATTAAATGTTCGTAAATGTACAAGGCAAACACATGCATAAGTATATCAACCATGTGTCTGAAATAGTACAGGAGAGCAATCCTGGGGCCGTTTTGACTCTCCCAATGACCTCAAATATTCCTCTGCAGTAAGGGAGGCAAATGGTGAAAACCTTCCCATTGTCTTTTTGCTTGCAAATCCTGTCATAAGGGCACATTTGTGTATGAATAGGGTGAGCCTGTTACCTGGATTCAGGAACTAAACTATTAACCATCACAAAAGAATGGCCAGGCTGCCCAGGTAAAGCAATCAGTGACCATTATTAGGTATCCTGGAAAACAGGATTTCTGCTGTAGACCGCCTCCTTCTGTGATGTATGTATGCTGGGTTTTTTGGGGGGTGGGGGTGGTCCTGGGCTACAGGGTAGGCGCCATTGTTCGGGGTTCTCTCCTCCCTCCTGCGTGTGGTGAGTGGGGACCCAGTTGCAACAGTTAATAAAGATCAGGCTTACTAGCTGCTTTGCTTCTCGATATTCTCTGATTGGTCTCTGTTATTTTCTCCTACCGATAGAGGACTTAAGGAATCTGCTTGGGCTCTTGGATACCCCATAAGGGGAAAGGAGCAGGGTTTTTTTCTTATAACAACAATGTTTTAAGTCAGTGCAATGGTGAAAATTGTAACAACAAAGAGCAGAAAGCAAGCCTTAAAGGGACCCCAAAGAATTTGGGCACATTAGAGGGGGGGTGTGCATGTGTGGAGGACAAGTGGAACATTGCAAAGGAGCCCCCAAGAAAAAAGCATTGCAATCTTTCCTTGAACTTCCTTCATTCCTAGATGGCTCCCTGAAGTAGAGTCAGGCTTGGATTATCCTGGGACATTCGCAGGGAAACCAAAATGCTTGTATACAAAGCTATTGTACTACTAACCTTACTGCTTGTGAAACGTGGACCACTTATAAATGCCATCTCCAACTCCTCAAAAGATTCCATCAACAGTGTCTCCGAAAAATTTTACACATCACTTGGGAAGACAGGTGAACTAATACCAGTGTACTGGAAGAAGCAAAGCTCACCAGTGTTGAAGCAATGATTCTTCAACATCAACTTTGTTGGGCTGGTCATGTTGTGTGGATGCCTGACTGTCGTCTTCCAAAGCAACTACTCTATTCTGAACTTAAAAATGGAAAGCGCAATGCTGGTGGTCAACAAAAGAGGTTTAAAGACTCTCTAAGACAAGTCTAAAAAAATGTAGTATAAACACTGACAACTGGGAAACACTGGCCTGCAAGCGCTCCAGTTGGAGAACCGCCTTTACCAAAGGTGTTGTGGACTTTGAAGACACTCGAACTCAGGACACAAGGGTGAAATGTGCTAGGAGGAAGGCACGCTTGGCAAATCCACACCGTGATCAACTCCTGCCCAGAAACCAATGTCCCCACTGTGGAAGGACGTGTGGGTCCAGAACTGGCCTCCACAGTCACTTACGGACTCATTGTTAAAATCGTGATTGCCAAAGAAGAAAAAGAAGAAGATCCCGGGAGGTGGAAACACCCCCTCCTCACCAGCCCTAACAGGAAGACATACTTATCAAAGTGTATGCACAGGCACCAGGTCCTCATTCATGCCGGCTTGTAGCAGGAAGAAGGAAACAAAGCGACTGGTGGCAGCACCTCGATCAAGCAGATTTATTGCATCTTTTGTGAACTATAGGAGTGCAGTTTATCCTCGACTGACAGAGAGATTATCCACACACACACAGAGGCGGGAGCCCAGGGCTCACCACGCAGGAGCAGAGACCCAGTTCCTAATCACAGTAGCAGGAGCGATTGCCTGGGATGTTAATGGTCATTCAGCTAGTGCAAATGACTAATGTTTATGTATGCCTGTCTTTCTTTACCTCTTTGCTTTTATGAATCACTTTCCGTGAATCATCCAGAGCGACTTCCCAAAACAATAGACCGCAGAATCATATAATTGTAGAGCTGGGTCCCCCAAGGGTCATCTAGCCCAACCCCATGCAATCACAGCTGACGAATGTTGTAAACAAAAATCTGCCCTTTTTCCCTTATGGGGTATCCAAGAGCCCGTATAGAGTCCTTATGTGGGTTCCCTATTGGTAGGAGAAAATAACAGAGGCCAACTAGAGAATATTGAGAAACAAAGCAGCTAGTAAGCCTGATCTTTAGTGATCTGTTGCAACAGGGTGCTCCCCTCACACGCAGGAAAGGAGGAGGAACCCAGAACAAAGGTGTGCCCACCCTTATATAGACATTTTAAATTCCCTACCTGGTGTCCTAGACCATTCCCAGAAACATCACACATACATCACAGAAGGGGTGTAGCTCAAGACCACCCCCCAGATACATTATACCTACATCACAGACGGTCTACAGCAGAAATCTGAGTGCTTTGTTTACCTCCTGTCTGCCAGGTTACCTGTTTAAAGGTCATTTGATTGGATTGCCTGGGGAGCTTGGCCAGTCTTTTGTAATGATAAATACTTAGTTCCTGAGCCAGGTCACAGGCTCACACCCTATTCATATCTTAAATGTGCCCTTAAGACAGGATTTGCGAACGAAAAGACAATGGGGAGGCTTTTCCATTTTCCTTTGACCTTGCAAAGAAAACACTTGGTCAGTTTGGGAATCAAAAATGGTTTCAGGTCGGTCTTCCTGTGCTGATCTATGTACGTGCTTGGTTGGTACATTTATGAACATTTAACATATATCTAAGACCTCAAAATTCCTATCGCAGGAACCCCTGACATGTGACCATCCAACCTCTGCTTAAAAACCTCCAAGGAAGGAGAGCCCAGCACCTTCGCTTCTAACTGTGCAATATTCATATTAATTTCTGCAATATGTGTGGCCCTTCTGCCTTGCATGGGGCCTTCCCAAAGGGCATCTGGTCAGGACAGAGGCTTCTCCGCAGCCTAGGACTAAGTGTGGGATCTTAACTTAAGCCCAGAAGTGTCCTCTTTGCCAGCATGGTGGTGATTGGCAGGTAGCAACGTGGCTTGGCTTCTCCTGGGGAGAAACAGATGCAAACACAGCCCGCTTTGGACTCCCATTGCCTTTTGGCTCAGGCTGCAAAGTTAAATAAACAGCTGACCTCGTTGAGCATCTATGCCTCCCGCATTGATCCTCGGACAAATCAATTCACCGCAGTGTGACTTTCCAGCGCTAATTGCTGTAGAGATTTCCAATCGGAGCGAAAGACAAAATGGGCTTCGCCCAGAGTGGGTGTTCTTCCTAGCCCATCGCCTCCAGGCGAAGGCAGGGAGCACGGGAAGAAGGCTGTGGAGGAAAGCAGCTTCCAGGAAATTAATTCAGCAAAACTACTAAGCCATCAAGAAAGCAATTATGGGCTTGCTGACAGCACAAAGATGGTTTGATTGAGGACGTATTTATCCCCTCTTTGCAGAACACCTGGGTCAAAAGGAAACAGTTGAGTATCACTCAACTGTAGAGTTGGGAGGGACCCGAACGGGCATGTAGTTCATGCCTGGAAAGCATGGAGGAAAGGTAAGTCCAGAATCTGCCTTCCTGTCGAGTGGCAAACATATATCATCAGCCCTAGAAATCTTCCAAGCTAAACCCCTAGCACAGCTACTATACAGGGCTCAGATTTGGAATGGTAACCACCTTAGCACTTTGGAAGCTGTTCAATCAAAGTTTCTAAGGCAGATTTTTTCTGTACCGCCATACGTCCCAAACGCATTATTGCGACTGGAGGCAGGTCTCCCTTCCGTAGATGTACGAACTTGGCAAATAACTTTTAACTTCTGGCTCCGCCTAAACTCAAATCCCCCCCCCCCCCCCGGTTTACTATCGCTAGTACTTCAAGACTCCCATAAAAGTGCCTGGCTTAAAACAGTCTATCAAAAACTTCACTCTTGTGGCCTATCCCCACAACACCTACTCCGTTGCCCTGTCCCAGCTCCTGCCAACTTAGCAGTTCAAAAGCACACCAGTGCAAGTAGATAAATAGGTACCGCTCCGGCGGGAAGGTAAACGGTGTTTCCGTGTGCTCTGGTTTCCATCACGGAGTCCTGTTGCTCCAGAAGTGGTTTAGTCCTGCTGGCCACATGACCCAGAAAGCTGTCTGTGGACAAATGCCGGCTCCCTCGGCCCAAAAGCGAGATGAGCGCTGCAACCCCATAGTTGCCTTTGACTGGACTTAACCGTCCAGGGGTCCTTTACCTTTTTACCTAATCACTACACCACACTGACCCATATATCCCTAAAGAGCGGGAACGGTCTTATTTTGGCCAGGGGCATTTTTATCTCCGGCTTACACCTCCTTCTGGAAGTATAGGGAAATACACAAACATACATGTGGAGCAAGCTGTTTCTAACAGTCTGTCTTTTGTGGCAAATGGGAGCTTGGCTTCTCATCCAACTTCTCAGCTTCTTTATCTTCCTGGTTCTTCCTTCTTTGGCTCAGCTAACCAGGCTCTCCACCCCCCACCCCCAACAAACCAGCAGCCCTGCCAAGTTCTGTGCACACACCATAATCACTTCTCGTTTTAACATCTCTGATTATGGCAATTGGTGCTTTGACCAGCTGCAGCTGACTCACTCGGTCCAAACATGGTGCCACATCAGCAAACATCAATCAGTCCTCTGGGGCTTCCGGCGTGGGGGTTGGGGTGGGTCGGCCGATGGGCCTGAGAGCGTGCACTGCTGCCTGGCTCCTGCTCTCTCCCTGCGGAGTGCGGGCAACAGTGTCTGACATGAAGGCAATTAGCCGGCACAGAATTTTAAGGGTGAGCTTACATAATCTATTTTTGACGCTGCCACGGTGTCACAACAAGGTGACATTTCCCTGCGAGGAAACAGATTCTTCTAAAAGAAATTGGAGGGTGACTCAGTGGAATCTGTAAATGCCCCATCATAGAATAATGGAACTGTAGAGCTGGAAGCGGACCGCCAAGGGTCATCTAGTCCAACCCCTTCACAACGCAGGAATCTCAGCTAAAGCATCCATGATAGATAGCCCTTTCTTGTAACTTGAAGCAATGGGTTCAAGTCCTACTCTCTAGAGCAGTAGAAAACAACCTTGCTTCCTCTTCATTGTGACAGCCCTTGAGATATCTGAAGATGGCTATCATTATCTCCTCTCAGTTTCCCAGCCAGATGGGCGGGGTAGAAATAATAATAATAATAATAATAATAATAATAATAATAATTCCTTTTTTCCAGGCTAAACATACCCAGCTCCTTCAACCATTCCTCATCAGGCCTGGTTTCCAGACCCTCAGTCATCTTGGTCTCCCTCCTGTGTCCACATTCCAGCTTGTCAATATCCTTCATAAATTGTGCTGCCCAAAATTGGACACAGCATACCAGGTGTGGTCTGACCAAGGCAGAATAGAGTGGAACTATTATTCCCTTGATCTGGACGCTAGACTTCTGTGGATGCAGCCTAGAATGACATTTGCTTTTTTTGCAGCTGTATCACACTGTTGGCTCATGTTAAATCTATGGTGCACTAAGACCCCTAGATCCTTTTCACATGTCCTGCTAGTAAGCCAGATGTCTGCCATCTGGCTGGGTTTCCCAAGCCACTCTGGGCAGCTTCCAACCAAATATTAAAAACAATACAGCATCAGACATTAAAAACTTCCCTAAACAGGGCTGCCTTCAGTTGTCTTTTAAAAGTAAAATAGTTGCTTATTCCTTTGACATCTGTTGGAAGGGCGTTCCACAGGGTGGGGGCCACTACCGAGAAGGCCCTCTGTCTGGTTCCCTGTAACCTCACGTCTCGCAGTGAGGGAACCACCAGAAGGCCCTCGAGGCTAGATCTCAGTGCCCGGGCTGGATCATGGGGGTGGAGACGCTCCGAGGCCCTTTAGGGCTTTCAAGGTCAGCACCAACACTTTGAATTGTGCTTGGAAACATACTGAGAGCCAATGAAGATCTTTCAGGATCGGTGTTATGTGGTCTCATCGGCCACTCCCAGTCACCAGTCTAGCTGCCGCATTCTGGATTAGTTGTAATTTCCGAGTCACCTTCAAAGGTAGCCCAAGCGGGAGAAAACTAGAGCATGCACCACACTGGCAAGACAGTCCGCAGGCAGGTAGGGTCTCAGCCTGTGTACCAGATGGAGCTGGGAGACAGCTGCCCTGGACACAGAACTGACCTGTGTCTCCATGGACAGCTGTGAGTCCAAACTGACTCCCAGGCTGCACACCTGGTCCTTCAGGGGCACAGTTACCCCATTCAGGACCAGGGCCTCCCCCACACCACGCCTCCTGTCCCCCCAAAATAGTACTTCTGTCTTGTCAGGATTCAGCCTCAATCTGTTAGTCGCCATCCATCCTCCAACTGCCTCCAGACACTCACACAGGACCTTCACTGCCTTCACTGGTTCTGATCTGAAAGAGAGGTAGAGCTGGGTATCATCTGCATGTAGATGTTGAAAAGCATGGGGGAGAGCGGATGGCAGTGGAATCCACCCCCCTTCAACACAGCCCACTCTCCCATGTCTCCCAATCAAGCTCTGAGGCCAGTTGTTGCCTGGAGCGAAAAGTGGGTCACACCAAAGCTTGAGTTGAAGAGGGCAGGCAGGATCACGTGGGACACTGCTGCCCCCGTGGGGGATCTTGCACTCAGATCAGGTGCCGGCGCTCTGCTGTCTGCGCATTTTGCCAGCCTGTGATTTTGCTCCAATTTCCTTGCCAAACTGCCGGAAAGAATGTCCTCATTAGCAGCTCCCCCAAACCTAGACAGCATCTGAAAAAGCAGAGACATCACCTTGCCAACAAAGGTCCGTCTAGTTAAAGCTATGGTTTTCCCAGTAGTGATGTATGGAAGTGAGAGCTGGACCACAAAGAAGGCTGATCGCCCAAGAATTGATGCTTTTGAATTCTGGTGCTGGAGGAGACCCTTGAGAGTCCCATGGACTGCAAGAAGATCAAACCTCTCCATTCTGAAGGAAATCAGCCCTGAGTGCTCACTGGAAGGACAGATCCTGAAGCTGAGGCTCCAGTACTTTGGCCACCTCATGAGAAGAGAAGACTCCCTGGAAAAGACCCTGATGTTGGGAAAGATGGAGGGCGCAAGGAGAAGGGGACGACAGAGGATGAGATGGTGGGACAGTGTTCTCAAAGCTACTAGCATGAGTTTGACCAGACTGTGGGAGGCAGTGGAAGACAGGAGTGCCTGGCGTGCTCTGCTCCAGGGGGTCACGAAGAGGCGGACATGACTAAACGACTAAACAACAACAAAGCAGCTACCTGCTAAGCCACACCCCCTCAAGTGCTAATTGGCTGAGGAGGGGAAGGAAAGCCCATTGCCCAGGGAGAGTCTCAAGCCAAGGAAGGCAACAGAGCTGCGAGGTTTGGCCAAAGGGTACCCACTTGCCTTCCGAGGTGGTGGAGCAACCTGGGGACGCCCATCAGGAAACCTGCAAGTTCCCTGGGGAGTCAACTGGCCACAGTGTCAGGTGAGAACATGAGAAGAGTCTGCCAGATCAGACCACTGGCTGTCCAGTCCAGCATCCTGTTCTCACAGTGGCTGACAACATGCCCCAAAGATGCCACTATTGGGAAACCCACAATCAGGATTTGAACACAAGAGCAACTCTCCCCTCCTGCAGTTTCCATTATCTGGTTGGTTTGTTTTTAAAGCAAATCAAATTTAATTTTCAAAATAAGAGAGAGGTTATACAAAATTTAGTGTTTGGTGACCATGTACATGGTCCATATACAATTACAGTGGAACCTCGGTTTTTTGAACAAACATTTCGGTTTTTGAATGCCATAAAGCTGGAAGTAATTACTCGGTTTTCGAACTCGCATCGGAAGTCGAACATGCCGTGCGGCTTCCACAATGAGTTTTCCGTATTGTGTTTTCCATATTGAATTTTCGGTTTTCAAATGCTTCGGAACTTGAACGGTCTTCCGGAATGGATTACGTTTGAAAACGGAGGTACCACTGTATAGAGCCCTGTTGGATGAAAAACGACATAAAATAAGACTGTAAATAACCCAGAGGTATGTGAATGCAGAGAAAGTAGTGCCTGGAAGTATTCATAACATAGACAGGGTTAAACAAGACAGGGTTACAAAGCATGGACCCCATTATACCAAAGGAAATTTCCCTCTCCTCTTCTGTGGTTTCCAGCAACTGGGATTCAGAAACATGGCTGCCTCTAACTGCGAAGGCAGAGCGGAGCCATCCTGGCAAGGAGCCATCAATAGCCTTCTCCCCTTCCGCAAATTTGTCCCATTAAGCCATACAAGTTGGTGGCCATCACTGCCTCCTGTGGCAGGGAGTTCCATAGTTTAACTGTGTGAAGAAGTCCTTCCTTTTACCTGATCTGAATCTTCCAACATTAAGAATATAAGAGGAGCCCGCTGGGTCAGTGGGGGTGGGAAACCTCCTGCCTGGGGGCTAGATGAGGCCGTCCCTCCTGGCCGCTCTTCTTGGGCCTATTCCCAGGCCACACCCCCTTCCTCAGCCACACCCCCTCCCCAGGCCACGCCCCTTGCCACTTTGCAAACTTACACGGGGTTTTTTTTTGTCTTGGTGGGATGTCTCCAGTGTGGTGTAGTGGTTAAGAGCGGTAGACCCGTAACCTGGGGAACCGGGTTTGCGTCTCCGCTCCTCCACCTGCAGCTGCTGGGTGACCTTGGGCTAGTCACACTTCTCTGAAGTCTCTCAGCCCCACTCACCTCACAGAGTGTTTGTTATGGGGGAGGAAGGGAAAGGAGAATGTGAGCCGCTTTGAGACTCCTTAGGGTAGTGATAAAGTGGGATATCAAGTCCAAACTCTTCTTCTTCTTCTTCTTCTTCTTCTTCTTCTTCTTGCCTGCCTGGATGAAGGACAGAGAGCAGTTGATGGGTGGGTGTAGAATAGGGATTTGCAAATCTGTCCCCGAACAAATTCCGTCCCCGGAATGTCCCCAGATTTGCAAATCTGTCCCTGGGAAACATGGCAATGGCAGCTAGCACTGTTGGCTCAGGTTGGCTTCAGGAGCTGCTTGTGGCACCCACCATTTCACTGGGTGCAAAAGAAGGGCTTTGCACCTTTAGGCAATATGCATGTGTGCTTGGGCCCAGGGTCTTTTGCCTCACCATTCCCACTACTGACTCCCTGTTGCTACTCAGCTTCAAAGAAACAAAGTGTCCCCGGATTCATTGAAAAAAATCTGGTAATCATAGTGTAGAAACCAGCCGATCATAGGAAAGTAAAATTCTCATGCATTGTCCCTGCCAGCCACTGGGATGTGGCCCCCCAGAAGGCCACTTAGAAGCAAATGCGGCCCTCTGGCTCAGAATCTTTCCCCAGCTTGGATGACACGGGATAGGAACTGCAAGATGCCCTATTGCCAAATGATATTGTTTCCCGCTGAAAGAAAGCCACCAACCTCTCTCCGCCCATGCCCAGGCGGCGTTGGTGATGATCATAGAGTCACAGAATTGCAGAATTGGAAGGGACCCCAAGGGTATCTAGTCCTGTGGGATGTGATACATAAGTAGTAGTCAAATACAACATTCCTTGTTTTCCTAGAGTGGACATGGAGGGGAATGTTTGGTCCAGCAGTTGAAAACTTCCTGTTTCCTACTGGCTGTGACATATTTCCTTTGCATGTGGCTTAGGACACTCGTATCTATGGGACTGCCTCTCCTCGTCTGCTCCGCAGAGGACCTTAAGATCCATGAATAACCATAGTTTAAAGGTTCCGAGCCCTAAGGAAGTCAGACTATCCTCCACCAGGCCCAGGGCCTTCTCAGTGATGGCTCCGACCTGGTGGAATGTTCTGTCCCAGGAGACCAGGGCCCTGCAGGATTTAACTTCCTTCTGCAGGGCCTGTAAGATAGAGCTATTCCGCCTGGCCTTTAATTTGAATTCAGCCTGATCTTTCATTTCCCTTCTCTTCCCTCTTCCTCCCCTTTTATGAAGATTACCCGCTCTGGGATCCCACAGCTAATTCTCCCCTGGCCTCCTCGCTGGCCCAAGTAGGACCAATTCAGCCAGCTAGCCCTGGGGATTATCTAATGCTTATTTCCCCTAAATTGATTTCTGAATTTTGCATTTTATTGTTATTCATGTTTTTTATATTGTATTTTATGCTGCTTTTATAATTAAGTGTTTTAAATTTGTTGTTAGTCGCCTTGAGCCCAGTTTTTGAACCGGGAAGGGCGGGGTAGAAATAAAAATTTATTATTATTATTATTAGAGGTGGGCGTGACCTTACCTGTCCAGGTAACAAAAGGACAAGTCACGAAGAACTCTCTCTCTCTCTTTGACTTCCTCCATCGTTGGAGCAGCTTTTTAGCTAGAGATGCTCTATTGGTTTTCATCCAACAGAGGACACTGGGATTATCCCCATATGGGATAGAATAGATCCACATGTATATACTTTGTACCTAAGTCCGCCTTTAGGGATCCAACCGTGAACTGAATGTGAGTAAACTTCTTTTATATACTTTAAACAAGATTGCGGTGTGTTTATTCTTTTAAGAGGGATATAAGGGAACTTACCAGGAACCTGATAGTGAGAGGCTTACACAAGCCTGCAACCAGCTACCCATTGTGCATTTAAAAAGGGGGATGTGAAACTCTGCTAAGTAAAGGAACTTGCTAGCACAAGTTAGGAAGGATATTAATAAACGATATATCTTCTCCTGCCTCCCTGAACATTCCCACAAGTGCCAGCCCCTGCAATGCAGGAACCTCATCTAAAACATCCATGACAGATGCTGTACAGAAGCAGGCGTGATGCTTCTCTCAGGATAGGAAATGGCAGGTTTTGCTGTTTTTAACTGTTTATCCAGTTTTCTTTACCATAGGCATTGGTTTTCAAGACATTTCGAAACAGTGTCTTTACAGCGGTTCACATTGTCTGCTGGCAATATTTGTTTCCGAAGCCTTCCTCGTCTTCCATGGATGTGCCTTTTTATTTTTTAAAACAGAACTTGTAGCCATTGACAGTTGTCTCTAAATAATGAAGCCTGGAGTGACGCCATTGAAGAGACAATGTGGGATGTAAAAGGCGATTTAAGAGTCTTTTAATAGCCTCGACTTGTGACTTCACCTCATCCTCCCTCCAGGATAACACATTTCCCCCAAACCCCTGACTGATAGAATATAATTGCATTTGCTTTGGTGGCATTTATACTGTTTTGCCTCTCGGATTAGGAACATCCACGTGGGGGATTGGATCTGATTAACAGATAGCCATTTGTCACACAAGCCAAGCAGGGCATTGCAATCTCCCAAATGAAAGGATTTGAGGAAGCAAAAATGCAGAGAGTTTTTGCGTCAGGATTGTCATATAGGCAGAATGGGTGCAGCTAAATTGATCTGTTACAGTGCAGAAGGGGGGGGGGGGGAAACCATACATAAAGATCTACCCTTTTTTTCTTGCTACATCAGCACAGAGAAACATCAAAAGCAAAATTGACAGGCAGAAAGCGTTATGAGCAGCCATCCAATCTATATCCTATTTCTAAATTTGTGTGGATGTTCATCTGTGTGAGAGCTTCTCATGACTGGAGCAAACGAAGCTCTAAGTGACATGTCAGATAAAAGCGGAGAAGGAATAGCCTATGTTTTTATCTGCAGAAAGCAAAAGACACAAACTAGGAAGGCACAGGTTTAGGTGAGCAATCATAGAATTGTAGGGATCCCAAGGGTCATCTAGCCCAACCCGCCTGCAATGCAGGAATCATAGCTATGAGAGAGAGCTGTTGTCGTGTGTTGGTATGGCAGTGCTCCTCAGCCCTTGGTTGTGGGTGGTTCTGGTTGCCTCACCTCAAAAAGGATATTGCAAGGTCCAGAAAAGGTCCAGAATAGAGCAACCAACAGGCTTTGGCTGGGGAGGGCAGGATATAAATAAATGATGATGATGATGATGATGATGATCAAGAGGGTGGAGCGACTTCTCTAGGAAGAAAAGTTGCAGCACTTGGGGCTTTTTAGTTTAGAGAAAAGGCCAGGAAGAGGCAACATGATAGAAGTTTATAAGGTTAAAAGGTAAAGGACCCCCGAAATGTTAAAATCCAGTGAAAGGCGACTATGGGGTTGCAGTGCTCATCTCACTTTCAGGCCAAGGGAGCTGGTGTTTGTCCACAGACAGCTTTCTGGGTCATGCGGCCAGCAGGACTAAACAGCTTCCGGCATAACAGAACACTGTGACGAGTGTCAGAGTGCATGGAAATGCCGTTTGCCTTCCCGCCGCAGCAGAACCTATTTATCTGCTTGCACTGGCATGCTTTTGAACTGCTAGGTTGGCAGAAGCAGGGACAGAGCAATGGGAGCTCACTCCATTGTGGGGATTTGAACTGCCGACCTTCCGATCAGCAAGCCCAAGAGGCTTGGTGGTTTAGACCACAGCCCAACCATGATGCCTTGCATGGAGAAAATCACCCCCCGCCACAACACTAGAATGATTCAGGATAAAGAAAAGGAAGTCATTCTCCATGCAGCACATTGTTAACCTATGGAACTCACAACCACAGGGGGCAGTTATAGCTACCAGCTTTGATAGTGTTAAAAGGGGATTAGACAAATTCATGGAGGAGAGAGCTGTCCCTGGCTACTAGCAATGCTTCTGAAAAGCAGCTGCATGAAACCACAGGAGGGGAAGAGGGTCCTTGTGCTTGGATCCTACTTGGGAGTTTCCCATGGGGGCATCTGGTTGGCCACTGTGAGATCAGGATGTTGGACTAGATGGGACATTGGCCTCATCCCAGTATACGGCCTCGGTCCTGTATACCTGAAGGAGTGTTTCCACCCCCATCGTTCTGCCCGGACACTGAGGTCCAGCGCCAAGGGCCTTCTGGTGGTTCCCTCGCTGCGAGAAGCCAAGTTACAGGAAACCAGGCAGAGGGCCTTCTCGGTGGTGGCACCCGCCCTGTGGAACACCCTCCCACCAGATGTCAAAGAGAACAACAGCTACCAGACTTTTAGAAGACCTCTGAAGGCAGCCCTGTTTAGGGAAGTTTTTAATGTGTGACATTTTAATGTATTTTTAATCTTTGTTGGAAGCCGTCCAGAGTGGCTGGAGAAACCCAGCCAGATGGGTGGGGTACAAATATATTATTATTATTATTATTATTATTATTATTATTATCATCATCATCATCTTCATCACCATCATCATCCAGCATCCTCTTCTTAAGATCCTGACTTGCTGTGATGTCACTAAAGCTTACGGAGGGATGTAACGCAGGAAGGCAGCAGGGACTGCAAGGTTGGGAAAATGAGCAGAAAGAGGGGTTGCTGCTCTTTTCAGGCCTGTGAGCACATTTGCTGGGGCTGATGGGAGTTGTAGTCCAAAAAGCATATGGAGGGCACCAGGTTGGGGAAGAGCATTCTAGGCAAGACTGAATTTGCTAACTGGAAACATGCTCACACCTTGCCAGGAGGCTTTGCTTTATCACTGGTAGTTTGTAGCCGGGGAAAAAAGGTCCAGCTATAAATCAGTCGAGGTAATTTAAATAAAGCAATTAACATGGAAAACTGCAGTCAGAACAGCAGAAGCCATAGATCAGGCTTCCAGAAGCACAATAAAATATTCTCCTTACTCAAGGAGGGATGTGGAATTAATCACATTTTGATGAGCTAAAGCATCACTTAATGACATAATACACCCTTTTGGGTGCCTGCACACTTAAGTGAAACCAGTTTGGTATTAGCTCTGCTCTCAAGACGTTTCAGAGGATAATTGCATCGAGTTTCGCAGCATTACAAGGTGCTGAATGTATAATCCATGGGGCTTTTCTCTGGACTAGGGACCTAATGAGAGAGAGAGAGAGAGAGAGAGAGAAGAAGAAGAAGAAGAAGAAGAAGAAGAAGAAGAAGAAGAAGAAGAAGAAGAAGAAGAAGAAACGTGACTCGAAGAAGTAGGAGGCCCAGGGTTCGCTCTGATTGTTTAGAAATACACAATCGCTTTGAGGTCCTCTCCCCTAGCATGGAAGACGAAGAGCAGACTCCATTTGAGGATCTCTCCCTCATTACAGTCGATCAGGTATATGAAGACGAGCAGCAAAGTCAGTCCTCAGGGAATGTGCAGGCGACCTTGGAACGGACAGCTCACGGAAGAACCCCGACCAAACCTAAGAGGAGGCGTGTAGTGGTGATAGGGGATTCCCTACTGAGGGGAACAGAAGCAGTGATCTGTGGGCCTGACAAGATGTCTCTTGAAGTGTGCTGTCTCCCCGGGGCTAAGATCCAAGATGTAACTGAACGACTGCAAGGAATCATAAAACCCACTGACAAATACCCCTTCCTCTTGGTTCTTGTGGGAACCAATGACACTGCAAGCAATAGCCTCCAGAAGATCAAAAGAGACTACGAGGCTCTGGGCAGGAAATTGAAGCAATTAAATGCACAAATTGTCATCTCATCTGTCCTCCCAGTTGAACGACGTGGCCCAGGGAGAGAGGGAAAAATAGTGGAAGTGAACAGCTGGCTTCGCAAATGGTGTAAACAGGAACGGTTTGGATTCTTAGATCACGGACAGCAGTTTCTTGAAGATGGACTTCTGGCAAGCGATGGGCTGCACCTCACAACGGTTGGGAGGAATGTTTTTGCCAAAAATCTCAGAAACCTCATCAGGAGGGCTTTAAAGTGACTAATGTGGGGGAGGGAGACAGTGTTCCTAAAGGTAGGAGTCTATCAATTGATGAAGATGATCATCCAAATGTCATAGACCAAATGGAGCAAACAGCACACAGACCTAGTGGTGGGAGGAAAAAATCCTTAAATAAGAGACACAGGGGAATGATTAATGGACTTCAATGTCTGTACACTAATGCGCAAAGCATGGGAAATAAACAGGATAATAATAATAATAATAATAATAACTTTTTATTTATACCCCAGCCAAGGCCGGGCTCAGAGCGGCTTACAAGCAATAATAAAAACAAGATGAATGATTACAACTTAAAAACAAAAATAAAATACAACATTAAAATAATGGAACATTAAAATATTAAAATGTAGCCTCATCGCAGGAGGAGAAGGAAAGGACAAAAGAAAGAGAGGGAGGGAGGGAATCAAATTGGCTCCAAGCCAAAGGCCAGGTGGAACAACTCTGTCAGAGCCAGAGTTGAAAAGGCCCTGGCTCTGGTTGAAGCCAATCTAACTTCCTTAGGGCCTGGGACCACTAGGGTGTTGTTATTTATGGACCTTGAGGCTCTCCGTGGGGCATACCAGGAGAGGCGGTACCGCAGGTACGAGGGTCCTAGGCCGTGAAGGGCTTTAAAGGTCAAAAGCAGCACCTTAAATCTGACCCTGTACTCCACCGGGAGCCAGTGCAGCTTGAAAAGCATTGGGTGAATATGCTCCCATGGCAGGGACCCCGTGAGGAGTCTCGCTGCAGCATTCTGTACCCGCTGGAGTTTCTGGGACAGCTTCAAGGGCAGCCCTGCGTAGAGCGAATTACAGTAGTCAAGCCTGGAGATGACCGTCGCATGGATCACTGTGGCCAGGTCGGGGCGGGAAAGGTAAGGGACCAACTGCTTGATGCGGCGAAGGTGGAAAAATGTCGCCTTGGCTATTGCTGTAACTTGCGCCTCCATGGAAAGGGAGGCGTCAAGGATTACACCCAAACTCTTAACGGAAGGCAATGGCACTAATTGGGCCCCCGCAAGAGAAGGGAGTTGGTCCCTCATCCCCATGCCATCCCGACCCAGCCATAGGACCTCTGTCTTTGAAGGATTTAGTTTCAATCGGCTCCCACGAAACCATCCAGCCACAGCTTCCAAGCATCTGGTCAGTGTGTTCGGGATGAGCTTGAGCTCTTGGTACAGCAAACTAAATATGACATAATTGGCATCACTGAAACCTGGTGGGATAAGTCCCACGATTGGAATGTAATAATGGAGGGATACAATCTATTTCAGAGAAACAGACCAGACAAGAAAGGAGGAGGAGTGGCGTTATATGTCAGGGATGTGTATACCTGTGAAGAGATCCAAGATTTAGAACCTCAAAGCCAAAGTGAGAGCATTTGGGTCAAAATTAGGGGAGAGAAGAATAACAGTGACCTCATTGTGGGAGTTTACTATAGATCCCCAAGCCAAACGGAGGACATAGATGATGCCTTCCTGGAACAGATGGCCAAGCATGCAAAAGGAAGGGAGATAGTAGTAATGGGGGACTTCAATTACCCGGATATTTGTTGGATGTCAAACTCAGCCAAGAGCATAAGGTCAAACAGATTCCTCACTGGCCTTGCAGACAACTTCATTGTCCAGAAAGTGGGAGAAGCAACAAGAGGAACAGCCATTTTAGATCTGGTCCTAACCAATGTTGATGACCTGGTTAGTGGGGTAGAAGTGGAAGGATCATTAGGCGCGAGTGATCATGCTCTTCTGAAGTTTACTATACAGCGGAAAGGAGCAGCCAAGCATACTAGGACTCAATTTCTTGACTTTAAGAAAGCCGACTTCATAAAACTTAGGGAAGTGCTGCGTGAGATCCCATGGACAGTAATACTAAAAGGAAAGGGAGTTCATGATGGCTGGGAGTTTGTTAAGAGGGAGATAGTAAAAGCACAACTTCAGGCAATACCAATGAGACGGAAACATGGAAGGTGCCTAAAGAAGCCAGGGTGGCTATCTAAAGAACTTTTAACTGAGTTAAGATTAAAAAAGGATGTGTACAAAAAATGGAAAAGGGGGGAAACCACCAAAGAGAAATTCAAACAAATGGCCAGCACGTGTAGACACAAAGTCAGAAAAGCTAAAGCACAGAATGAACTCAGGCTTGCTAGAGAGGTTAAAAGCAACAAAAAAGGCTTTTATGGGTATGTTCGTAGCAAAAGGAAGAACAAAGAAACAGTGGGGTCACTCAGAGGAGAAGATGGTGAAATGCAAACAGGGGACACAGAAAGGGCTGAACTCCTCAATGCCTTCTTTGCCTCAGTCTTCTCCGATAAAGAAAACAATGCCCGACCTGAAGAATTTGGAGCAAATGATTCAGCAGAGGAAACACAGCCCAGAATAACTAAGGAGATAGTACAAGAATACTTGGCTAGTTTAGATGTATTCAAGTCTCCAGGGCCAGATGAACTGCATCCAAGAGTATTAAAAGAACTGGCAGATGTGATCTCAGAACCACTGGCAGTCATCTTTGAGAATTCCTGGAGAACAGGCGAAGTCCCGGCAGACTGGAAGAGGGCAAATGTTGTCCCTATTTTCAAAAAGGGGAAAAGAGAGGACCCAAATAATTACCGCCCAGTCAGTCTGACATCAATACCAGGGAAGATTCTGGAGCAGATCATTAAGCAAACAGTCTGTGAGCACCTAGAAAGGAATGCTGTGATCACCAATAGTCAGCATGGATTTCTGAAAAATAAGTCATGTCAGACTAACCTGATCTCGTTTTTTGACAGAATTACAAGCCTGGTAGATGAAGGGAACGCAGTGGATGTAGCCTACCTTGATTTCAGCAAGGCATTTGACAAGGTGCCCCATGAGATTCTTGTAAAGAAGCTGGTAAAATGCGGTCTTGACTATGCTACCACTCAGTGGATTTGTAACTGGCTGACTGACCGAACCCAAAGGCTGCTCATCAATGGTTCCTCTTCATCCTGGAGAAGAGTGACTAGTGGGGTGCCACAGGGTAAAATGCAGCACCCCTGTGGCACCCCACTAGTCACTCTTCTCCAGGATGAAGAGGAACCATTGATGAGCACCCTTTGGGTTCGGTCAGTCAGCCAGTTACAAATCCACTGAGTGGTAGCATAGTCAAGACCGCATTTTACCAGCTTGGGCCCAGTCTTATTCAACATCTTTATCAACGACTTGGATGATGGACTCAAGGGCATCCTGATCAAATTTGCAGATGACATCAAACTGGGAGGGGTGGCTAACACCCCGGAGGACAGGATCACACTTCAAAACCACCTTGACAGATTAGAGAACTGGGCCAAAACAAACAAGATGAATTTTAACAGGGAGAAATATAAAGTATTGCACTTGGGCAAAAAAAAAATGAGAGGCACAAATACAAGATGGGTGACACCTGGCTTGAGAGCAGTACATGTGAAAAGGATCTAGGAGTCCTGGTTGACCACAAACTTGACATGAGCCAACAGTGTGAAGCGGCAGCTAAAAAAGCCAATGCAATTCTGGACTGCATCAATAGGAGTATAGCATCTAGATCAAGGGAAGTAATAGTGCCACTGTATTCTGCGCTGGTCAGACCTCACCTGGAGTACTGTGTCCAGTTCTGGGCACCACAATTCAAGAAGGACACTGACAAACTGGAACGTGTCCAGAGGAGGGCAACCAAAATGGTCAAAGGCCGGGAAACGATGCCTTATGAGGAACGGCTAAGGGAGCTGGGCATTTTTAGCCTTGCGAAGAGGAGGTTAAGGGGTGATATGATAGCCATGTTCAAATATATAAAAGGATGTCACATAGAGAAGGGAGAAAGGTTGTTTTCTGCTGCTCCAGAGAAGCGGACACGGAGCCATGGATCCAAACTACAAGAAAGAAGATTCCACCTAAACATTAGGAAGAACTTCCTGACAGTAAGAGCTGTTTGACAGTGGAATTTGCTGCCAAGGAGTGTGGTGGAATCTCCTTCTTTGGATGTCTTTAAGCAGAGGCTTGACAACCATATGTCAGGAGTGCTCTGATGGTGTTTCCTGCTTGGCAGTGGGTTGGACTTGATGGCCCTTGTGGTCTCTTTCAACTCTATGATTCTAAGAAGAAGAAGAAGAAGAAGAAGAAGAAGAAGAAGAAGAAGAAGTCAAACCCTCTCCACAAAGTGCTCCAAATTGGCTTCTATTCCGTCCAGGCTTTTCACTGCTGAGTTTCTGCCATAATGGCCATACTTTGGGTTAAATAGAGCCTGTATCTTCTGGGCTTTAAAACTGAGTCAGAGGAAGACCCGGGCCCAATGAAAAGAAGAGCTCTAGATGGCTTCCCCACAGAACAAAGTAGAGCCATAGTGATGTGGGTTTTTTTTTGGGGGGGGGACGATATATTATAAATTTGCTTGTGTCCATTTGCTGAAAAACAACACGGCTCAGTGGGGGAATGAATAGAGGAGCATTCAAATTGTGCTATGGCAATGGATTTCTCCTGTAGAGCCAAGACACAAATTGATGGATTCAAATTGCAAGAAAGGAAATTTGGACTAAATATTGGGAACGTAAGTGCCATCTAGGACCCACGTACCTATGGGACCGCCTCTCCTGGTATGCCCCACAGAGGACCTTAAGGTCCACAAATTACAACACTTTGGAGGTCCTAAGTTGCAAGGTGGTTAGATTGGTCTCAACTAGGGCCAGGGCCCCGACTTGGCGGAACTGGCCCCGACTTGGCGGAACACTCTGTCCCAAGAGACTAGGGCCCTGCGGGATTTGACATCTTTCCGCAAGGCCTGCAGGACAGAGCTGTTCCGCCTGGCCTTTGGTTTGGACTCAGTCTGACCCTTATGTTTCTCTCCCCTTATGGTTTTGATCTATGGGCTACTATTAAAATGAGGCTGCATTTTAAATTGTATTTTTAACCTGTATTTTAAATTGGCCCTCCCCCCCTTATGTTTTTATTGTAATTTTACTGGTGTTAGCCGCCCTGAGCCCGGCTCTGGCTGGGGAGGGTGGGGTATAAATAAATTATTATTATTATCATCATCATCATTATCTGACAGTGCAGTGGACATCCTTGGAAGGTGGTGGGCTCTCCTTGGTTGGTGGTCTTTAAGCAAAGGTTAAAGGGATTCCTTAGACGTGATTCCTGCATTGCAGGGGGCTGGCCCAGTTGACCTTGGGGAGCTCCTTGCAATTCTACAATTCTATGATCCTACGACTTAGACAAAACTTAGAGAAGAACTTGCTGATGGTAAGAGCTGTTCAGTCATGGGGGAGGCAGCCTCGGTTAGGGCTCTTGAAACAAAAGGCTGGGTGGCCACTGCCAGGGATGTTGCAGCAGTGGATCCCTGGCAGCTGGCAGTGGGCTGGACTAGATGGCATCTGAGGGGCCCTTTGAGGGCTAAGATCATGGGTAGGCAAACTAAGGCCCAGGGGCCGGATGTGGCCCAATTGCCTTCTCAATCCGGCCCACAGACGGTCCGGGAATCAGCGTGTTTTAACAGGAGTAGAATGTGTGCTTTTATTTAAAATGCGCCTCTGGGTTATTTGTGGGGCAGAGGAATTCATTCATTTTTTCCCTTCAAAATATAGTCTGCCCCCCCCACAAGGTCTGAAGGGCAGTGGACCGGCCCCCCGGTGAAAAAATTTGCTGACCCCTGGCTAAGATCCTGTGGTCCTCTGCCCAGCATTGCCCTGATCACACTGACGCCTGGTGGGGAGAGGTTGGCTCATCGTCTGCCTGTTGATCAAATCAAGAGAAAGGGGAAAGCACACCCATGATTAAATGAAGGCAGAGTCTGACTAGAGCTTGTGTCATCCCCAGAAAGAGGCTGAGCTCACATACAGACTCGCCAGGGCCCGGCTGACTGGAGGAGAGCCCTCTTTGCCAAGCACAGCGTAAGTGTCCTGATCTCTCCTTGTCACAGCAAGCTGCAGCCTTCCAGGGCAGAGAGAAGAAAGGACTTCTTCATACAGCACAGAGCTAAACTACGAAACTCCCTGCCACAGGAGGCAGTGAGGACCAGGAGCTCGGATGGCTTCAAAAGAGGACTACACAGCTTAATGGAGGAGGGGATGATTAATAATAATAATAATAATAATAATAATAATAATAATAATAATAATTTTTTATTTCTATCCTGCCCTCCCCAGCCAAAGCTGGGCTCAGAGTGGCTAACAACAGTAAAAATAGCACAATTTTCATAAAATCACAGTCAATTAATTGAAATACGTTCCAAAATCAGTTCAGAATCAAATTAATGGCAACCATTGGGCTAGAGTTCTATGAGGATTACAGAAGGAGAGAGGAGGTCAGGCTGTGCCTTGGCCAAAGGTCAGGCGGAACAGCTCCGTCTTGCAGGCCCTGTAGAAAGATGTCAAGTCCTGCAGGGCCCTAGTCTCTTGTGACAGAGCGTTCCACCAGATCGGGGCCACAGCCGAAAAAGCCCTGGCTGTGATTGAGGCCAGCCTAACCTCCCTGTGGCCCGGGATCTCCAAGATGTTTTTATTTGAAGACCGTAAGGTCCTCCGTGGGGCATACCAGGAGAGGCGGTCCCGTAGGTACGAGGGACCTAGGCTGTATAGGGCTTTAAAAGTTAAAACCAGCACCTTAAACCTGATCCTGTACTCCACTGGGAGCCAGTGCAGCTGGCATAGGGTGGCACTGGGTGAATGTGATCCCACGGCGGCGACCCCATAAGGAGTCTTGCCGCTGCATTCTGCACCCACTGGAGTTTCTGGGTCAGTCTCAAGGGCAGCCCCACGGGCTCAAGGGCTGCTGTCGATGGCTACCCCAGTTGGAGTCAGCAATGCTTCTGAACTCAGTTGCTGGAAACCACAGGAGGGGAGAGATGCTCTTGTGCTCTAATCCTGCTTGCAGGTTGGCCCCTGTGAGAACAGGATGCTGGACTAGATAGGCCATTGGCCTGATCCGGCAGAGTTCTCCCTACGCCCTGATGTCTCTTTTGCTTAATCCGATGTCGTCTGGCTCCTCTCCTCCCCACCACCACACCCCGCTTTGCTCCCGCAGCTTGAGCTGCCTCTCCCCAACCGGCCTTTGTGATCAGGAATCACCCTGACCCGATTTCTGAGGCTCCCCCTGTTTCTTACAGGCTGCCAGCGAAAAACGGATTAACATACACAGCGGCTCCTTTCCCTCTCCATTGTAGCAATGCGAGGAGGAGGAGAAGAAAAAAACCCTGCACGAATTAAATTACCAACATGCACCCGGCTAATAATAGCTAGAGCGATTTCAGCAGTGGAACAGCAGCCCCGAAATTGACCAGCTCACTCATTAGCCACAATTAGGCATTCTTGTCCCAAGCCGGGCTCAAGGCGGCTGCTTTGGGGAGAGGGAGATGGGTTGGTGTGTGTGCACTGGAGTTATGGGTAGGGGCAGTGAGAGGATCCCCGCAGGGTCCTTGATCCCAGCAGGAGGGAAGGAACACCAGTTTGAAATGGGACAGGAGATGAGAGAGCCCTTCACAGCCGGAGGCAGCCACGCTTCTGAACAGGGCCGTCTTAAGCATATCCAGCACTGTGGTGCAAAGATCCCTCTGGCACTGCCACCTTTCCCAGAGTTGACCATTTTTAGGACTGGAGGAGGCGGGCAGCTGCTGGAGGGTGGCTCCTCCAATGGGGAAGAGGTGGAGGCTGGACGCGGCACCTCCTGGCTCGTGCACCGCTCCCGCCAGGCGTCGGCTCGGTTTTTTCCCTTTTAGTCTTCTGGCCCCCACAGAATTTGATGCCTGCAGGCTAAAAGGGAAAAAACCGAGTCGACGCTCAGTGAGAGTGGTGCACGCACCCTCGCTCACTCAGCGCACTCGTTCGGTGTTTCCCGGACTCTCGCCTGGCGCCCTCCAGAACTTGGCACCCTGGCGCCCCGCGCCACTAGCCTCAATGGGTAAGACGGGCCTGCTTCTGAATCCCAGTTGCTGGGAGCAACAGGATTGAGAGGGCTCTGGTGCTCGGATCCTGCTTGCAGGTTTCCCTGCAGGCATCTGATTGGCCACTGTGAATACAGGATCTTGGACTACAGGCCCCATTATCCCTGGTTGCTGGTCCTGCTAGCTAGGGATGATGGGAGTTGTAGTCCAAAAACAGCTGTTTGGGAAACCCTGTTCTAAGGGGACCAGATATGCAAGAAGGGTCCTCCGGGAGAAATAAAAGCCGGGAGTTGGGGAGGTGAGGGGCACAGGGAGGGCTTGGCTGGAGATCAAATGCAAGAAGACTGTCATAGGGCAATATAGCAAGTCTTTGCCTGCCTGTGTATTTTGGCTCTCAGCTGCAAAGTGCTGTAAATAAACCCACTGGTGGAGGAAGAGGAGAGCAGGGGGGAGCGCACCTCCCCCGGCAGTGCGATCCTGGTAGGGTGAAATTGTGGCTGCCCCCCTGCCCGCATTGGGCGCCACGCCCCTGCAGGCAGCGTGCCCCGCCCCCAGGACGCACGCCACACCCCTGGGCCACGCGCTAGCCCTGTCCCTGCCTGCTTTCCACCCCCTGGTGCCGGAGCATGAAGCTCTGCCACTGAATAAACCCAATGGCTTAGATGCTCTAGCCAGAGAAGAGGGTTTATTGTGCACCCACGAACCAGAATCTGCATAAACAGACACACACTGTAAGAGAAGCTTGCTGGACTAGTCATATGGCCCATCAAGTCCACCATCCTCTTCTTGCAGTGGCCAACCAGATTCCCCAAAGAGAAGCCCCCAAGCAGGCCCTGGGCAGAGCAGCACTTGAGATTCCCTGCCACTAGTATTCAGAAGCGTTGCTTCCTCTCACAGTAATCCAATCCACTCTCTGGCCTGGTTCACACGCAGGGCTAAGCTAAGGCTCATCAAACCGTGGCCTGGCATTATGTCTGAACCCAGCCCAACAGCTTAAGTAGAGTTAACATGGGAGCCCAGCAAGCCCAACATCCTGTCCTCGCAGGGGCCAGTCAGATGCCCCAATGGGAAACCTGCAAGCAGGATCTGAGCGCAAGGTTTCCTGCGACTGGTGTTCAGAAGCCTTGCTGCCTCTGAATGTGGAGAGCCATCCTGGCCAGAAGCCATCAACAGCCCTCTCCTCCGCCATCAATTTGTATAACCCTCTTTCAAAGCCATCCAAGGTGGGGGCCATCGCTGCATCTTCCAACCTCCAAAGCAGGGCCTCAGACCCTGGGGATGTATGAGGCCCTCCATAGCCCTCCATGTGGCCCCTTGGGACTTTCCCCAGGCCATGCCCCCCACTGGTCCTGCCCTCTGCTCTCCTTGGGCGCCTTTGACTGAGCGCCATGTGCTCTTGAACTGTGATCCTGCCTCTTCCTCCTGCATGGATGGAAAATGGGAAGAGTCACGGGTGCGGAAACCTGTGGTTCAGGTGTGGCTGGAATTTATTTATTTGGGAGATTTTTACCCCACTTTTCACCTGAAGTCCTCAAAGCACCTTTCGATGCCTCTAACACACAGCAGATGCACTCAAGAGCCCAAACAGAGATACCTTGCTTGATCAGTCCTGTGATCTCCAGTACAGACTAGCCAGACAGCTCAGCGAAGAGGCAGGACAGAGTGTCTGTCCCCACCTGCTTTTGCCAATGTAGCATATTGCTACTGAACAGAGAGGCAACTTTCTGGCTGTTTTGGCTAATCGCTGCTGATCAGTCAACTGACACTGCCTGTGTCAATTTGCCTAATTTGCATACTCTAGAGGTCACCTGCTGTGCAAAGGTAATGAGTATGTGCTTAGAGGGTAAAACTTGGATCTGGGAGACTCGGGTTCGAATCCTCACTCAGCCCATCAAGCTCACTGGGTGACCTTGGGCCAGTCCGTCATGCTCAGCCTAACCAACCTCACAGGGTTGTTGGGAGGATGAAATGGGGAGGAGGAGAACCATGGACACTACCTTGAGCTCCTTGAAGGAAAGGTGGGATATAAATGTAATAAATTAAAATAAAGAGCCGCACCCTTTTCTCCATCCACTTTTTTTGCCTCTCCCCACATCTGGCATTTGACTACTACTACTAATAATAATAATTGTACCCCACCCATTTAACTGGGTTGCCCCAGCCACTCTAGGCAGCTTCCAACAAATATAAAAGAGTACTAAAACATCAGACATGAAAATCTTCCTGATACATGACCACCTCCAGTAGGCTCCTCATGGGGCAATGTGGTCTTCAGCATGAAAACAGCTCCCAACACCTGATCTGGAGCATAAACATGTTCTCATTAAGCACAGCAGCCTCCTTATTAACTATCCCACAGAGCTGCTTCACTGACAGAAGAGAATCAGTGTGGTATAGTGGTGAGAGTCTGGATTAGGACCTGGGAGATCAGAGTTCAAATCCCCAACTCAGCCATGAAGCTCACTGGGTGACCTTGTGGGCCAGTCACTCTCCCTCTCAACCTAATCTACCTCATAGGGTTCTTGTGAGGATAAAAATGAAGGGGGGGGGGCAGAAATGTGTGTAGCTACCTTGAGGTCTTTGGAGAAAAGCTGGAATATAAATGTTATAAAGGATAACTAATAAATAGGAAGGCCAAGTGAAGGGAATGGTCCTGTCCTCCCCACCCCCGCCATTGGGGCAGGGGCCTTCCAAGCTCATGCGTCTAGTGTTGCTTACTCACTGGCCTACAGAGAGGGGCTGGAGCAAACACCAGTTTTGTCCTGGACCCCACAACTGGAAGACCCACATCCTGGATATGTGGGGAGATGGGGAGGCTGGGCGGCAGCACCTCGAGGAAACGCATCCCTTAGAGCAGCGGTTCTCAACCTGTGGGTCCCCAGATGTTGTTGGATTATAACTCCCATCATCCCTGAGCTCTGGCCTTGCTAGCTAGGGGTGATGGGAGTTGTAGTTCAACAAGGTCTGGGGACCCACTGGTTGAGAAAGGCTGCCTTAGAGTGTCAGAGCCCCCCCCCCCCCCTTCTGTATTGTTGTTTCCTTGATTCCTGTGTTCAGGTTTTGGGGCTGATCTCCAACGAGCCTTTGCGCCTTCACCCCTGCAGTGTTGTGAAATGCTGCTGGGCTCGCTGTCAACAGCTCAGGGCGGTGGTGCATATTCTATACCCCACTTTTCCGTTTTTTTTAAACAAACCCAGATGTGTCAGTGAGCAAGAGGCATCCTTTCCGCACCGCCTAGCCCTGGCAGAGGCGACAACACGCCTCTAACCCTCTCTGCTTTGCGACACCACGAAAGAGCTGCCACGAAACCGACCCGCGGGTTCGCCAAAGCGGGCTCCTCGCTCGCTTGTTCACGCGCCACACATCCACGCTCTCTCTCTCTCGCTCCCTCTCTCGCTCACTCCCCCCTCCTTCTGCATGCTTCGGCAACCTGCATTAGGATCCGTTACAGCATCAGCCTTGAGAGCAGAGCAGAGCGAGCGAGCGAGAGGAGAGTCCCTAACACAGCTCCATCATTTGCCTTCTTCGGTGGAGGCGAGCGGCGGCTGCCTCGCCCCGGGGGCCACTGGGGCGGCATCCCTGGCCACCGGCCCCTGCCTTCCCGCCCGCCCGCCTCCTCCTCTTCCTCCTTCTGGCGAGGCTGACGAAAGGATGAGGAGTCATGGGCCAAGCTTGCGGCCACTCCATCCTCTGCCGGAGCCAGCAGTACCAGCCGGCGGCATCTGACTTGTGAGTGGTTCGTCCTTCCCTCGGAGTCCCTGGTCGCCGCCAGGAGTTCGGAGACTTATGGGGAATTTGGGAGGGGGGAGGGGGAGAGGGAGGCGGACGGGACCGGAGCCGAAGGAGCCTGGCTGGCGGAGAGGCGGGGAGAGAGAGAGACAGAGAGGCGAAATCGGGAGGTGGAGAGAGTTGGAAAGGAATGCAGGCAGTTCGGAAATAGCAGCCAGGAAGAACAAAAGGCTTTGGAGAAAGAGAGAGAGAGAGATGGCGGGGAGGGGCGCGCGCGCACACAGAAGCGCTGGGAAGAGTGAATAGACCGAGATGGGAACGCGGAGGGGGGGGGGAGTGGAAGGGGGGGTAGAGGGGGGAAAGGATGATGGAATGTGGAAGGTGAAAGAGGGGGTAAAAGGGGGGATTTAGAGGGTGTGTGTGGAGAGAAAAGTTATCCCTGCAGCTGGATGGAAAGCGTTGAGCTGGACCAAAAAAAAAGCCAAGAGGGCTTTGCTCCCCTCTGGGCTGGTCCCTCGGCTGCAGGCACACCTGTCCAAGGTAGAAGGGAGTGGGGCGCGCGGCATCCCCCTCCCCAAGCGGTTGCCAGGGCGACGCCGAGGGATGCTGTGCTCCGCCTGCCTTAGAGCATCCCTGCATCCCACGCCGGCCGCCCTTGGGTACCTCTCGGCGAGCGCTGTCCGTGGTGCTGAAGGCGGGAGGTTGCGCGGAGCGAGGCGGAGCGCCTGCAGCGCCTGGCGAGGGGAAGGGCGAGAGGGAGGAAGCCGCTGGCTCCACAGGGGCGACTTTGCCAGGTGCGGAGACACCTGAGGATGCGGCTGGGCAGGTAGCTGGGATTCTCCTCGCTGAGCTGGGCTGCTCCTTCCTCCGGGGTTGAGTCGGTGTCACTGTGATGGTCGGCTGGCCGGGTGCAAAGAAGGCAACAGTTTGGGGTGGGGGTGGGGGGTAAAACGGTTTTGGTCAAGTTCTGCCTTCCGTTTCCTCCAGGATATGCTGGCGCAGGGCAGGGTGGGGGACATCCTGTGAGGGAACAGGAGCCTGAAAAGGGTTCCACTGGTAAGGAGAGCTCCCCTTGTCGTGTTGATACAGGGAACCACATTCCTCAAAGTTTGGTTGCTGCTCAAAACTAGAAATGCATGGAAAGGCGAGTGTGGATTGTGAGTTTTGGAAGGGCTACTTTGGATCTTGTGGGGGGGTCAGTCGGATTCCCCTAAGAGTGGTCATTTAATGTTTGCAAGCATTTAAAGTGAAATGTCATAAAGAGTGAAAGGTGAAAGTGGTCCAGTGAGTGGCTGCAACCTTGTTGTGGTTTTAAGCTTTGCATCTCTTTCATCCAGAGCGCTGGATGGTTGGCACCAAGTTGAGAAGAAGCCTCAGTTTGGTTATGGCTATAAACAACGTCTCTCTCCCCCCCCCCCCAGCTGGTTTTGTGTGCTCTTAAGCTAAAGGGAGGAAGACCAAGATATTGTTATTTCTGCTTAGATTGCAGTATGTGGCTTGCCTCAGAAGAGACACATCACTTTGATGGTCTTCAATGAAGGGCAGAGGATGGAAATGGAATACATTACTTGCTATCCAGTGCCCTGGATCAAGAAACTTCTCCCCTCTTATCTTTCAAGCTGAAGGAGCAAATGCTCTTGTGATCTCCCATGATCTGATGGTGTGGTTCACTGTGCCAGTTGAAAAGTGGAAAGGCTCAGGCCTTTGCATGGCATGGAGTTGCACTGGTGCAACACCTAGGGAGTTCCTCTGTCTCAAGTGGTGCAAATGCTCTGGTGCAAGTGTGCAAAATGGGGAGGAAGAGGGTGTGGGAAGGCACAAGTCAAAGGAGTGACAGCAGCACCTCCAATCCTGAGCAGGACAAAATACACTTCTTGCAGGGGTGCAACCACCAATGATGGTGATGATTTATTTTTGCATTCATATCCCTCCTTTTTCTCCAAGGAGCTCAAGGTGGTGTACATGGTTCTCCCCTTCCTAATTCAACCTCCAGAACAATCCTGTGTAGTAGATTAGGCTGAGAGGCCATGACTGGCCCAAGGTCACCCAGACCCTAGGCCTACACTCTAACCATTATGCCACACTGCCTCTTACCAAGACCCACAGGTGCAACAGACCACAGGATGCTGAGTAGGTATTGCAGCACAAAGTACAAACAGCTGCACACCTATAGAATAAAACTAAAATCTCAGACGTTTTCAAGTGGTTCAGATGACAATTTTCACAGATGGCTGAAGAAGAGCCCTGTGCTGCTCTGAAGCTTGGCAGCCTGCCAGCACGGCTAATCCTCTAGAAGTAGGCAGGCAGGCCCCATTAAATGGTACCCACTGAAGACACTAATCAAAACCATCCTCACTATCCCTTCTATGCTGAACAGGCCTTCTGTTCACCTTCAAGAGCCTACTTTTTGTGCTATGCTTTGATACTTTGAGCCCACGTGAAAGTCCTAGCTTGCCTACATCTTTCAGATAATTAGGATGACTTGCACATTGTGGAAAATATAATGTGAGAAGTGGGGGCATACCATGGTCAGGTCTCTGGCAGCCATGCTAGGGGTTGTGGGAGTTGCACAAAAACCCGTTGTGTGACCCACTGTGCTAATGATGTCATCACTGCTCTTCCGCTATTTACATAGGTCACGTAAACCAGCTGCTCTGCTTGTAGACTCTTGTAAAGCCTTTAGGCGAAGTAGGTATGGTGTCCCCTCCCACCCCCTTTTATGAATATATAAGAGCAAAACACACAGCCAGGGAATAAATAGAAACACATCAGACTGTTAAAATGACAGCTAAACTTCAAGAACCAGTTCAGCTCATGCATATATGAAGTCATCTCACTAGGCAATTTGGGGCAAGGTGTCATCAGCACACTGACGATGCCCAGATCTCTTTCTCTGTAGCATCTTAATCACAAGAGGCTGTGCAAGGCCTGGAACGGTGCCTGGACTCAGTGATGGCTGAATGAGGGCCAGTAAACAGATTTTGAATCCTGGCGTGATGGAGGCACTGTGGGAGGATAGTTCCTGAGTCTGGATAACTGATCCATTGTCCCATGGTCGATCCTGCAGGAGTTGTGTGGCCAAAGCATACAACATGGGCTCAAAAGCTGGTTATGGGGAGCACATGGCTCCCATGTTGCAAAAGCTCCACTGGTGACCTGTCTGTTTTGAGGCACAATTCAAAGTGCTGATATGACCTATCAAGCCCTTTAAGGCTTAAGTCCAGGCTATCTGAAAGACCGTATTCCCTCATATGAACCTACCTGGGCTCTGAGGAAGCCCTTCTCTTGGTCCCACCACTCTCACAGGGACATTTGATGGGGATGTGGAAGAGGGTCTCCTCAGTGGTGGCTTCTCCCAAACAACTTTGGAACTCTCTCCCTAGAGAAGCCAGACTGACTCCCTCCTGGCTTTCCTTCTACCAACAGGTGAAGGCAGTTTTATTCCAGCAGGTCTTTGGGAACTGACTGCATTTTGAGGAAAGGGAGTTTAAAGAGTGCTGTGCTGATTTTTATTATCAGTACTTCAATAGATTTTTTAATATATATATTGCTTTAATTCTTTTAATGGTACTGTTTGATATATTTTAAGCTATTTGTGTTTTACTTGTGTGGTTATGGTTTGTGGAAGCCACCTTCAGTCCTTGTTTGGGGCCTGAGATATTATTATTATTATTATTATTATTATTATTATTATTATTATTAGCTTTGAGGAGGTGCTCTCTTTTTGCAGAAAGTAGTGTTGGCATAAAGGTGTTATAAGAGGCTCATGAATTACAATCCTCAGACAGCAGCAAAAGTGTGTCTTCTTGGCAGATTTATACCGAAACTGACACTCATACGGATCTTAATAGAGGGATAATCTTCATGGAACACACATGCAACATCAAAATATAGACATCCATTGCTGCAATGGGGAGCAGCCCGGCAACAAATGTCTACATTTCTTTGGTTCGAGAGAATTAGCTAATTTATTCTAACCATGACTAAACTCTCTCTCACACAAAACATACAGACGAGGAGAGGCATAGATGGCTCTCAGATCGCCTCCTTAAATCTGCTCTTTTCTGGGCTAAACATCCCCAACCTCTTCAACCGTTCCTCATAGGGCTTGGTTTCCAGACCTTTTATCATCTTGACCACCTGCCTCTGCACACTTTCTAGCTTGTCCACACCCTCCTTAAACTGTGGGGCAGGGCGAGGTTTTAGTCCCAGGAGGAGAGGGTCCATCTTTCTAGGCTCCCCTCTGTTCCCTCCAAATGTTGGAGTGCCTTGCTCACTTTCTGTGCACAAGCCTTGAGGCCATCGGTGCAACTCTTTCGGTGTCTCTTTCGCACGATCCCGCTAGTCTCCCTGCCTTGCAAATGAGAACCCACTGGAACCATTTTCAAAGATCATATGCTGGCTGCTGAAGCAGGGTGTCTCCCCGGCTCTTGCAGCCAGCAGCCTGGCAATATTAAATATCCAGCCCGAGGTGTTTTGTGCTCTGAGTCTTGATCTGCTTATTTACCCCCAGCGGCTGCTGGATGGAAGTAGGTCACACTGCGTGAGTTGGATCGTGTCTTCCTCTGCACTCATTGCATGGTCATTGCAGGGACATCCAGCAATTGCTCCTCCGCCTTCCATTGACTGGCCCTTTGTCCCCCCTTAGTAAACTCTTTCTTTCTTGCCTCTCCTTTTCTTTCTGTATATTTATTTACTTATCACGTTTCTATATTTATCATGGCCTAGGACCCTCGTACCTACGGGACCGCCTCTCTCGGTCTGCCCCACGGAGGACCTTAAGGTCCATAAATAGCAACACCCTAGAGGTCCCTAAGGAAGTCAGATTAGCCTCAACCAGAGCCAGGGCCTTTTCAGTACTGGCCCCAACATGGTGGAACATGCTGTCTGATGAGACCAGGGCCCTGCGGGATCTGATTTCTTTCCGCAGGGCCTGTAAGACAGAGTTGTTCCGCCTGGCCTTTGGCTTGGAATCAACTTGATCCCCTCCCCCTCTTTCCTTTCTCCTTCTGTGATGGAACTCCTATTTGGGGACTTCCCTGGCTTTTTTCTGGCCCATGTAGGACCAGTCTGGATAGTTGGCTTTGGTGAAGATTTGACGTTTTCATCCCCAAAAAAGTTTTTGATTTGAGTTTCTACTGAAATGAGGCTGCATTTTAATGTTGTACTTAATTTTGTTTTTAAGTTGTATTTTAATCAATTGTTTTTATACCTGGTGTTAGCTGCCCTGAGCCCAGTCTTGGCTGGGGAGGGTGGGGTATAAATAAAATTTATTATTATTATCCCACCTTTTCCTCCAAGGAACTTAGGGTGGGTCACATGGGTCTTTTCCCTGTGAGGTAGGTCAGGCTGTATGGCCATGGCTGCCCCTCCAGGTCCACCCAGTGAGCTTCATCACCAAATGAGAATTAGAACCTTGGCCTCCCATGGTCGTAGCTCCCATTTCATCATCACAGCAATCCTGTGTGGTAGGCCAGGCTGAAAGGCAGCCACTGGTCCAAGTTGACCCAGTGAGTTTTATGGCCAAGAGGGAATCTGAACCCTGTTCTCCCAGGTCCTATTCTGACACCACTGCAACATAATTTTCTGTGGGCCCATGTGGACTCCTATCTACCAACGGAGAAGAGGACACTTAACCTGAAAAAGTAGGGTATGATGTTCTCCATTAGCCTTGAGGTTGTTGCAGACCCAGGCAGTACAGACGCCCGATTTACCCAGGAGTAAAGTTTTGGACAATGGTTTTGCTTGGTCATCTCCATTAATGAAAATGTGGTGTCATTTGTTTAATTACTATTTTTTTGCAATAAATTCTAATGCGTGGTGAAGGTTAGGATCTGTATCATGCAATAAGGCTTGGCCACATTTACCACTTGGAATCATAAAGTTGGAAAAGAACCTAAGGATCATCTAGTCCAACCCTCTGCAATGCAGGAATATGCAAGGATCGAACCTGCAACCTTGGTATTATCAACACTGTACTCTAACCAACGGAGCTATCCAGGCTCCCTTGATCTCTTCATCATCTGTAAGAACACAAGAGGCTTCCGGATCAGGCTGGTGAATCATTTAGTCCACCATCCTCTTCTCACAGTGTCCAATCAGATGTCTGTTGCAAACCCCTCAAGCAGGATTTGAGCACAAGGGCATCTCTACTCTCCTGTGGTTTCCAGCAACTGAGATTCAGAAGCAAACTGTGGAGGGCAGAGCATTGTCATCAATAGCCCCTTCCTCCTCCATGAATTTCTCCCATCTTTTTTTTTTTTTTTTAAATAATTTTTATCAGGAATTTCAGCATAACAATTTATCAAAAACATATCATCCTCATTCCCCCCCTAATTTTCCCTCCCCCCTCCCCAAGAGAAGCCCATCCTCCCGCCCCCACCCGGACTTCCCTCAGCTCCTCTCTCTGGTTTTTCAACATGTTGTTCTCTGCATATTATAAAATTGTAAAAATCCTTAAATTATCTGTCTGTATGTTGCTAATAATAAATTTGTGATTGTTCATTCAAAACCTGCCACAGAGGCCAGTTCATTTTGTTGTTTCTTTAGCTACTTTGTAAAAGGTTCCCATTCTTCTTTAAAGTCACATTTGTCCTTATCACGCAGTTTGTGCGTCAGTTTCTCCAGTTCCACATAGGTAGTCAGTTTCCCTTGCCACAGTTCTTTTGTCAGGATTTCCTCATTCTTCCATCCATCTGCTATTAAGACTTGCCGCCGTTGTCGCATACATGAATACCGTATGTTCTTCAATTTCATTGGCAGGTCTTTTACTACAATCCCTAACAAAAATGCTTCAGACTTTTTTACAAATGTTAATTGGAACATTTTCTTCAATTCATTGTATATCATTTCCCAGAATTTTTTAATTTCACTGCAGTCACACCACATATGATAAAAAGTCCCTTCTTTTTCCTTACATTTCTAACATATGTTTGAACCGGTTTTGAACCCATCCTCTTTTAAGCCATATAAATTGGTGTCCCTCACAGCCTCCTGTGGGAGGGAGTTCCGTAGTCTAACCGTGCAGTTTCTTTATCTGTCCTGAATTTCCCAGCATTCAGCTTCATGAGGTGGCCATGAGTTCACCCACAGCCTCACAGAAGTCTGCTTTGAAGATGCTTCCTTCTATTGATATAGACACATCCTTGATATTCTGACAATCCCTTCATTTCTTCCTCTCTCTCTGCTTGACTGACGGGATGTGAGAGAGAGAGAAAGAGAGAGAGAGAGAGAGAGAGAGAGAGAGAGAGAGAGAGAGAGGAACATCTGTGGGATGGGATGTTGAAATATCGGTTGACATGGTGTGATAAAAGGAACATAATATCAAGGCAGCTTATCATGTATTTATGCAGTATGGAGGCACATCTTATCAGAGCAATTATGCTTAATAAATGAGTTGCAAGACAACAGAGACCCCAGAGTGAATAATTGCCTTATTGGGCCATACCCAGAGCTAGTTTAAGGCTTGACTGCCTTGCTTACGTAGGAAACTGCAAATTCACCAGAACGTAAGTGATGGAAATGCAACTCCTTCAAGCTTTCAAGGGTGGGGGTTTTTTTTTTGGGGGGGAGGACAGTTACTGTCCCATACTTGGTTCACAGGCCGTGACTGACAGCGTGTCAAAAAACTCAGAGGGGTTTTCCTAGAATAGAAAAAGAGGGAAAAGGGATCCTTTTGTGCCTGCTCTGCCTGTGACATTGCAAAGCCGCCTGGGTGCGGAGGGAGGCCAAAACGTCTCCCACAGGCCTCAGGGTGATTTCGGTCTGTGAAAAGAGTACAGAGGACTGACAAAAGATTTTTTAAAAAGCCAAATGTCCAAAGAGGAATATGGTCTAAGCCCAAATAAAGAACCCTAGAAGAAAAAGGAAATGTTTAGAATTTTTTAGTTTAGAGAAAAGGCAAGTACAGTGGTACCTTGGTTCTCAAACTTAATCTGTTCCGGAAGTCTGTTCCAAAAATCAAAGAGTTCCAGACTCAAGGCACACTTTCCCAAAATGCAAATCGGGTTAATCCGTTCCAGACTTTTAAAAACAACCCCTAAAACAGCAATTTTACTATCTAACAAGACCATTGATCCATAAAATGAAAGCAATAAACAATGTACTGTACTATGAAATAAATAAGACAGTAGATGATAAAAATTAAAATTACATTTTTTACCTGCACTGAAGATAGTTATTGTTTGGATGGCAGGCTTTTATCCATTTCTGCAGACACACAATCAATCAATCAATCAATCAATCAATCAGTAGCTGCACTGGGATCCACACAGCCACAAAAACAAATGAACTGGAAAAAGCCTTGAAACTAAAAAATGCAAAATAAATAGCAAAAACAAAAGCACCAAATGTCACCTCAGAAGACTGCAATCGGAAACGGAAGGCTTGAATTACAATGGGTGGGACGCAAATTAGCAGCGCAACAGGAAACACAGGGGGACGAAAAATGGGGCACATTCAGCTTCCAAAAAAAGTTCAAAAACCGACACACTTACTTCCGGTTTTGCAGCATTCTGGTTCCAAGTTATTCGTGAACTAAGCTGTTCGAAAACCAAGGTACCACAGTAACAGGTGACACAAAAGAAATGTATAAAATTATACGTGGCATGGAGAAAGTGAATAGAGAAACATCTATCTATATCTATCTATCTCTATCTATCTATCTATCTATCTATCTATCATCTCATAACACTAGAATTCATGGGCATCCAATGATGATGAATGCTGGACGATTCGGGAAAGATAGAAAGAGGTGATTCTTCACACAATATGTAGATACACTATGGAACTCCCTCCAACAGGAGGCAGTGATGGCCACCAACATGAATGGATTCAAAAGAGGATTAAATTCACAGAATCATAGAGTTGGAAGGGACCCGAGGGTCATCTAGTCCAACCCGCTGCAATGCCGGAATCTCAACTAAAGGATCCATCCAACCTCTGCTTAAAAACCTCCAAGGCAGGAGAGTCCACAAGGTGGTGGGCTCTCCTTCCTTGGAGGATTTTAAGCAGAAGTTGGGTGGCCATCTGTCATGCATGCTTTAGTTGAGATCCCTCCATTGCAGGGGGTTGGACTAGATGACCCTCGGGTCCCTCCCAACTCTACAATTCTATGATTCTGTGTGCCTTTTCAGCTGGAGATTTGCATTGTGCTGTGCGTGAGGGTGGGGAGAATAAAAAGGAGACCCATAGCCTTGGCTCCTGCTGTTTCCCTCTGCTTCACTGTCAGTCTGTGATTCAGCCCTCAATCACTGCCTCTTAGCTAACCCTGCAGTTTTGTCCCTCCGTGGGGGACATTTTCCTCCCTGATTATCTGGTTATCCAAGTGTTTTATGGCTCTGGCATCTAAGCAAATGCACAATGCTGCCTCTTCCGGATGGCGCAGAGGCCACAGAAAGAGCGGAGCCACAGCATGCGGCGTTGGGGGACGGTAGCACCCCGTCCTTTGCAGAAAAGACCTATGCTTGGATTTCCAAAACACGATGGGATAGGGATATTTCCGTGAGGCCTCTGAGCATGCATTTCCGCTGCGAGAAATGCACGGCAGCCTCCGCAATGGAGCTCTCTTCATGAAACAAGAGGGGGAAACAATGGGGTTTATTATTTGCAATGGGCTGCCCTTCCCGGCCTCTGATGCCATGGTCGTCATTCCACCACCGAATGCCAGGCACGGGTTACAATTGTGGTGTTCATGTCAGCTGGTTTCAGAGGCTGCCTCTGCCTACAGACGTTTTTAGATGTGTAGTAGCAAGACCAGCACTTTTGAGATGCACACTTGACCGCTGTCGATGCAACCTAGGATTGCGCCAGCTTTCCCCCCTGCTGCTTCACACTGCTGGGCTTAAATCTGGGAGGGGGCTCTGCTGAGACCTTCTTGCGCAAGCCCACCCACCCCACTTTGGGCTAGCCCTAACACATTCCACCGGCTCCCATTCCCCCAGTTTCCTGTGTGATCTCTTACCTGCTGTGCCACGTGAAATGCTGTCCCTGTTTTGGCCTTGTTAAAAAATGTGATGCCTTTGTCAGGAGTTCAGCCTACACTCGAGTAGGACCCTGGGAGAGACACATGCCTGACTGGCATGTTCTCTCCCTCCTGGTCAATTGTTTGGGAGCTTCAAAAGCTTTCTTCTGCCCAAACATCACAGTGACCGATGCCAACCGACACTGGCACACTTAGGGATCCGCAGAGTTTGCGCATTTTGTGCGACAGACCTCAGCAACTCAGCATTTGGGCTAATCTACTTTATTTACATATAAACACACACGGAGCACTGCAACATGGCTCCCTCTCTCTCTAGCATCAGACAGCAAAGAGAAAAAGAACAAAGGACAATAGTCCCACTTTACGGAACACAGTAACACAAATATCCTGTCTTCGTCACATCCCACTCTGTGAAGTCAAAACATACACCGTCATGTGACAGACAACCATCCCATGACTGCAATCATGGAGCAGGAATTCTAACAGCCTTGTGAGTGACTTGGTATCTCTCAGGGTCCAATTCCTTCCCCCCGGATTCCTAGAAGTTAAACAACATGCCTCACTTCTTTCTTTATTTTTAAAAATATTTTTATTAAAGTTTTCTTGGTTTACAAAGGTATGCGCTATGTCTCTTTTTTCAAGTTACATTTTCCATAGGTCAGTTTCATTTGTTGAGACATTAGGGTTACATTAGGAAGAAAAGGAGGGGGGGAGAGGTGGAGGGGGGAAAGGTGAGTGGGGTTGGGGTCGGGAGGCAATGTTTCTAATTTGCTTAAGGTATGTGTGGGGTTTGGTGTCAGTGTCGTTTGTGCGGGTTCTCTTTGATATTCGCTTGTGTCCCCTTGGTGGCGAGAGAAATTGGGGTTGGCCTAGAGTGCCATTGGCCTAGGGTGCTGTTGCTTGTTTGCGATTGGCTGTGGTGAACTTTGTTTTCGTGTGTGAGTCGGGTGTGTGTGTGTTTTTGAATCAGCCGTATTGATTCGTATGCTGGTGGTGGATCTTGTCGTTGTCTTGTAGAGTTCATGCTCATAGAACTGTAGATCGGGAATGTTATGTACTGAGTTGAATAGGATTCAGAATGCAGCAGTCTGATTGCTCCTAGAACAATAGGATTTAGAATGCAGCAGTCTGATTGGTCCTAGAACAATAGGGTCCAGAATGCAGCAGTCTGATTGGTCCTAGAACAATAGGATTTAGAATGCAGCAGTCTGATTGGTCCTAGAACAATAGGGTCCAGAATGCAGCAGTCTGATTGGTCCACAGGAACTACTCAATCTAGCTCCAGGTGGAAGTGAATCCGCAACCTGATTGGCCTACAGGTGAATCCTGGAATTAGCCAATCATGTGGGGCCCATTGTGTAAATAATGTATATAAAGCAGACATTTTGGGGGAGCTTCCATTCCTCCTCACCACTATGAGCTGAATAAAGAGCATAAAATCCAATCTCGACTCAAGTATATTTCAGGGAAGAAGAAGAGGAGTTTGGACTTGATATCCCGTTTTATCACTACCCAAAGGAGTCTCAAAGCGGCTCACATTCTCCCTTCCCTTCCTTCCCCACAACAAACACTCTGTGAGGTGAGTGAGGCTGAGAGACTTCAGAAAAGTGTGACTAGCCCAAGGTCACCCAGCAGCTGCATGTGGAGGAGCAGAGATGCGAACCCAGTTCACCAGATTACGAGACTACCGCTCTTAACTACTACACCATCCTGGGACCCAAAGAGTCATCTAGTCCAACCCCCTGCAATGCATGGGGGTTTCATTTACACTCCCAATTCCCCCCCCCCCCAGGAGCTTAAGGGCTTAAGGTGCTCAAACACACAATTTCATTTATATCCCACTTTCTTCAAGGAGCTCCAGGGGGCATACGCTGTTCCCCACAACAACCCTGTGAAGCGGACTAGGTTGAGGGGAAATGACTGGCCCAAGGCCACCCAGGGAGCTTCATAGCTGAGCAGGGATTTGAACCCTAGTCTCTCCCAGGTCCTAGTCTGACACTCTAACTGCAACACTATGCTGGCTCTGAAAATCCAGCCTGCTGATAATACAACTATATATATATTGCTGTGGTCTTGAAAGACCTACACTGACTCCCAGGACGTTTCTGAGCACAATTCAAAGTGTTGGTGTTGACCTTGGAAGCCCTAAATGGCCTCAAAGGCCCAGTAGACCTGAAGGAGCGTCTCCACCCCCATCGTTCTGCCCGGACACTGAGGTCCAGCTCTGAGAGCCTTCTGGTGGTTCCCTCCCTGCGAGAAGCCAAGTTACAGGGAACCAGGCAGAGGGCCTTCTCGGTGGTAGCACCCACCCTGTGGAACGCCCTCCCACCAGATGTCAAAGAGAATAACAACTACCAGACTTTTAGAAGACATCTGAAGGCAGCCCTGTTTACGGAAGCTTTTAATGTTTAATAGACTATTGGATTTTAATATTCTGTTGGAAGCGACCCAGAGTGGCTGGGGAAACCCAGCCAGATGGGTGGGGTATAAATAAATAAATTATTTTATTATTATTATTATTATTATTATTATTATTATTATTATTATTAGCACTGACACTGCCAATAGTGGCTGCCTATTGTCAGGCAGCGATGTTTTCCTGCTGCATCTTTAGCTACCTTGTCTTTTGAATTGGTGGAAGACAGGCTATTATCAGAGGCAATGACTCCCGTAAATCGAGAAGAGGAGAGCCTTTGGTGATGGCTTGGGAGGGAGCTGTCAGCATTGACCTGGGAACAGGGGCGCTGCAAGCATGACTCTGTTTCTGCAGGGAAACACGGGCGCGCTTGGGATGGTAGCTCCACAGGGAGGTTCCTGGTGTACTCATAGAATCGTAGAGTTGTACGGGAATTGCATTTAAACAACTCCTGACCTTCCAACCTCCATTTAAAAACCTCTAGTGAAACAGAGCCCACCACTTTTGAACAGCTCTTAACTGTCAGAAGGCTTTTCCTGATGTTTAGTCAGACCAATGGCTCCAAGTTGCAAGAAAGGAGATTCCTACTACAGTGGTACCTCGGGTTAAGAACTTAATTCATTCCGGAGGTCCGTTCTTAACCTGAAACTGTTCTTAACCTGAGGTACCACTTTAGCTAATGGGGCCTCCCGCTGCCGCTGTGCGATTTCTGTTCTCATCCTGAAGCAAAGTTCTTAACCCGAGGTACTATTTCTGGGTTAGCGGAGTCTGTAGCCTGAAGTGTCTGTAACCTGAAGCTTCTGTAACCGGAGGTACCACTGTAAACATCAGGAACAACTTTCTGGCAGTAAGAGCTGTTCAAAAGTGGAACGGTCTCCCTTGGGAGGCGGTGGGCTCTCCTTCCTTGGGGTTTTTTAAACAGAGGGTGGATGGCCTTCTGTCAGAGATGCTTTAGCTGAAATTCCAGCATTTCAGGGGGCTGGACTAGATGACTTCTTGGGGTCCCTTCCAACTCTGTGACTCTGTGCAGACGTGACATCGCAGCCACCCCTCGTCTACCTCCACTTTAGTCCCACTCTTAAAATACAGGCCTAACTTTCACAAGACAATAGGTGCTTTATTTCAGCGGCAAGTTTCCAACCAGCCTGTTTTTATTAAACCTCCTCGTAACGGAGGCACCACCGTCTCCCTCGAGGGCTCTCGGAAGAAAGAACATAACTTAACGTCTACCTTGTTGCAATTTAAACCCATTCTTCTTGGCTTCCCTTTGGTTGCCATGGAGAGCGTTTGTGGCGCGCACGCACGCGCGCGCACACACACAGACACACACACAGACACACACAGCGCATTGTTCAAAGATCTATAGGATCATGTGGCTTGGAAGGAACCCCATATTCCATTTTGTCCAATGCCAGTCCACAAAGCATGTCTCATGCAGAATTCCGGTCCAGATTCCTTTATATGCAGCGTACACCTGTGCGACTTTTAACAGGTGCTCAACAGGTAGACATTAAGCGAATAAAGCCTTCCGCACCAGCTTGCTTTGAAGCTAAGAAAAATAAAAGACCGACTTTGTGTGTGGATCAGGCTGCTATCGAAGGGGCAGGGATGGAGCCAGGTGGTTGTTTTTTAGCCTCTCCTGCTGAAAGAACAGAGCAAAGGAAGCACATCTAGATCAGCATTGCAGACACAGACTGGCAGGCTCTCTCTCCAGGATTTCACCCAAAGGTGTCCCCCAGACCTACTGGAGATGGTGGGGCTTGAACCTGGGACCTCTTGGACACAAAGCAGATGCTCTCCTCATCGAGATACAGTCCCTGTGCTCAGGGCTAAAGCGCTCTGCTACTACAGGACTCTTGGAGAGGAGAAGTGCGCTCCAGTATTTTTTATTTATTAATGCATTAATTTGGAGGTTTAAAGTACTTATTTGTACTGAGTAGGTTTGACACTGATTTGAAGGAATGTCTCCTTCTTTGACATTACATTTTAACATTACTCAATTGCAGGGGGGCTGGACTAGTTGGCCTTTGAGGGTCCCGACTCTACAACTCCATGATTCTAAGGAAGGTACTGTTCCTTGAAATAAGGAACAGGTGGGATGGGGCGCTTATTTACATTCTTCTCTTCTTCCAAAGAGCTCAAGACAGCACACACAGCCTCATTTTTTACTATTTCAGTCACCCAGTGAGGTCACTTATACTGAGTGGAAGCCTCACAGCTGTGGAATGTGATACACAAGTAGCAGTCAAATACAACATTCCTTGTTTTCCTAGAGTGGACATGTGGGGGAATGCTTAGTCCAGCCAGTCAAAAACTTTCTGTTTCCTCCTGACTGGGATATACTTCCTTTGCATGTGACTAGAGGTGGGTGTGACCTTACCTGTCCAGGTGATAAAAGGATGAGTCAACAGTCACAAACATCCTGTCTGGCTTTCCAGCCACAAGCAGCTGGCTGAGCTGCTAGAGCCTTTGCTTGCTGCAGCATTGGTGCTTTATGGTAACATACTCCCCCTAAAGTATCAATGTGTGCCGCGAGCAAAACGTCATCCAGAGAAGAAAACAAACAGTTGTTATATTTATAACATTCCCCTGTTGTTTCAGTTCCACCCTTGGAACTACCCGTCACTGGTTTAACCAATGTACCTCTCTGGTTGTGTGACTTCGCATTACCTTGGTTAACAACTCTCTGTTGTGCCTTTGTCTCTGACTCAGACACAGCTTCAATCTGTCCTTGGTCGTTTACAATAGCAACATATGCAAGGTTAGCAAACTCCTTTGAATACCTCTTGGGTGGTACACCCTTCGTTGCTCTCTCAGACCTACGTAAAAGTTGCTGCTCTTCTCTGCTTTCTGGTTCAGCCTCCTCTTCTGAGGGTCTAGTCATTATGTGAGATTTCCTCTCAATGACTGTGACAACTGAGCTGTTTGAGCTATCGCTGTCATCATCAGTACTACTGAACTCAATAAGATCAAACTCATCATCATCATCATCATCATCTGAACCGTTTCCTGTGGGAAATGTCTGTACTATCCGCTCTTGCTTTGGAGCACTCTCTAGGAACTTTGTGAGAATCACCTGACCAGATTCAGACAAAATTACTCTGTAGAGACCCTTTTCATATCCCACAAAAATGCCTCTGGCATTCTTTACTCCACCTGGAGCTTCTGTTCTCACATGAGACCCGAAAACCTTAAAGTAGGCAACAGAAGGTTTTCTATTGAACAGCTTCTCAAAAGGAGAACATCCCAACTCTGTTGAGACTTTTCTCAACCACACATGAAGATAGGACGCTAGCGATTCGGCCCAATATTCATGTGGCAAATGTGAACTCAGCAATTGCGCATTCATCCCCTTTTGCAATTCTTTGTTCACTCTTACACAGACCCCCTTGTTCCACGCTTCGGTCGAGACAGCCACTTTGTGGTCTATCCCTTTTCCATCCAGGAACTTCTGAAACTTCTGTAACAGAAAAACTTGTTTGTCATCTGTGAAAAGACAGTCAATGTTAGCATCATGCATATTTTTAACCTTGTCACAAAACTCCTGAAACTTTTCTAAAGTTTCTTGCGGTTTCTCCATCATATAAACCCAAGAATAATTAGTGAAACAATCCACACACACAAGGTAAAACTTTGCACCGCCTCTAGATGGTTCTAGAGGACCAATCACATCAGCATACACCCGCTGAAATGCTCTGTCGACCTTCTTGGTCTTAGTCACCTTCCTGGTGCTCACACTGGTCACACCTGCGAGAGAGATTTCGTTAGAAACAGAAGAATTACATTTCATGTAATCACTTTGATCAAAAGTCAACAAATACAGTCCATCTTTCTCTTTGGCAGTAAGAAACAGTTCCCCATCTTTGTAGATCTTGCAGCTTTTAGCATCATAGGACAGTTTCAGTCCTTTCTTTGCAATCTGCGACACGCTCAGCAGATTAAATCTCAGTTCTGGAACCAGGTAAACATTGCTTATAGTCAAGTTCAGACTCTCAAGATACACAGTCCCAATTCCAGTCGCTTCCAACTCCTGACCGTTGGCCTGTTTCACAGTGAAGCTTTGCTTCTTCAACGTCGAAAACAGTCCTCTGTGCGGGCACATATGAACCGTTGCGCCCGTGTCAATTATGAACGAGTTCCCAACATCTGGCGTGGTTCCTTTCGCCATCATAGCCTTTGCAGGTTTCACCTGGCACTTGGTACGGCTTTTGCCTGACGCCTCAGGCTTCGTAGAGCTTCTCTTTGCTCCTCTTGACTGGCGCGGCTTCTTACAGTTTCGCTGTAGATGCCCAGTCTGTCCACAATTGTAGCATCGGACAGCACTCAATGCTACACCATGCTCCCTAGTAGCATCAGCAGTGGGGGAATTAGAACTCTGTTCTTCCCTCCCCCTGTCTTTTTCTTCCAGTGCAGCAAGTCTGTCGTGTTCATTCAGGACCACAGCACAAACTCTCTCCGCGGTCAGCTGCGCGGCCGGTAGGGAACCAAGCTGACTGGCAACAACCTTGTAGGTGCGGCTAAGGCTGTTTATCATCATGAAGCAAAACACTTCCTCCTGAAGACGGAAATTGCGTTCCACCATCTGTTGACGCAGAAACTTCATTTCTGTCAGGTGCGCTTGAACATCTCCATCAGGCGCAAGTCTCAGATTGGTCAATTTCTCAAAATACAGCAACGCTGAAGAACCAGCATCTCTCTGATGCGTTGTACGCAGCGTGTCCCATACCTCTTTCGCATTTTCTAAATGCTGAACATGCACCAACTGATCATCTGAGACACACAGAATTATAGCAGTCCTGGCCCTTACATTCTGTGACTCCCAACCTCTGGTTGGTGCTGCAGGGATGGGGTTTTCAATTACATCAAAAAGCCTCTGATTCTGCAGCAGGGCCTTCATCTTTACAGACCAAGATGAATAATTGTCATTGGTTAAGGGAGGTGGGCAAGGCAAACCTCCCCCTTTCTTGGCATCCATCTTGAAGCCAAGCCTCTAGCTCAGACTGTCAAACAAACTGTAAAATCCAACAGTTGTTTTTTTCCTTTCTCACGCAGGAAACTGCAAATTGTTTACGCTCTTTGCACCTGGCAGCTAAACTCAGGCTGCTATCGAAAAGTCCCTTCCAAGAGCTCGTAAACCTTGTAGCCAAAACATTCTCTGGTTTTGTTTCGCTTTCCCAGGCTTACACGCAGAGTCCAGCCCCTTTGCCAGTAACTTTCCAGGACCGTTACCTAGCAACAATGCATTTCAATAGGACATCTTATCTACCACAAAAATTTGTGGAATGCAGGCTTCAGCCTTCAAGCTGCAGGCCTCTTCCTCCGGAGCTTTTGTTTTCTTTGAAACGCAGCTCCGTGAACCAGGGAATTAATCTTCCTGCGTTCACACTTTTAGCCCGAAATGCAGCATACCTTGAACTTTGTTGCTCTGGAAAACACCTCTTCTTTCCACCAGCTGTCTGTGGAGCCTCTGGCATTTCTCAGACGCTTTTCTCTTCCTCCTTGGAGCAGAGGAGGACAATCCACCAGCCTCTCATGCAGATGTCCGATGAATCGCAACCATCCTCTGCTACCACTGTTGGAATTCTGCCTGGGTCAGAGGAATGTGCCACAGCGTAGGCACCGGCAGATATTCCTGTCGACCTCCCCGCTCTCCACTCTGCTGATAAGCAGGCGAGGTCCGGCGATTCTTCTCAGATGTATGAGAGGAACACACCGTTCTTCCTCTCTCCCCTTTGGTGTCCCCAGGGAGGGGAAAGAAGCAGACAGAAAACTATTTACATCATTTATTTCTGCCTCTTACATCAGTACAGAGAAACATGTCTGCACTCAACAACAGCAAGAAGAAACTCCTCCCAAGTACATCCAGTACGGGTCATATGACACACACACACTGAGCTAACATCCGGTGCTCAGTACAGAATGGACTGCCCCTTTGTTCCCATGGCAACAGTCACAAACATCCTGTCTGGCTTTCCAGCCACAAGCAGCTGGCTGAGCTGCTAGAGCCTTTGCTTGCTGCAGCATTGGTGCTTTATGGTAACAACGCATACACCGAGTCCCCATATGATGTGTCTTGTGCGCAACACATCATATGGGGACTTCCAGTGAGGCAAAATGGCGGGCGCCACAGCAGTGGACAGCTCCTGAAGCCAGCCAGAGCCAACTGCGCTACCAGGCTGCTGAGGCTGCCACTGCTGCTGCCACATTTCCTGGGGACATTAGATGAAATCTGGGGGCATTCCAGGGATGGAATTTGTCCAGGGACAAATTTGCAAATCCAGGGACTGGCCCCAGTAAACAGGGACGTCTGGTAACCCTAACTTGGCATCCCTTCCAACCAGCGTTGTCTTTAGCATATGCACCGCCGGGGTGCAATGATCCACCCAGCGCCCCCAAATTTAGTTTAGCCCCCAAATTAACTTTTATTATGCTTATGTCAAACACCACGCTTATGTCTTATCTCTTGTTTACGAAAGAAGGGAGGAAAAAGAAACAAACTTTTTTATTTGCTCATTTATTTACAATGCACTTATACAGTGGTACCTTGGGTTACATACGCTTCAGGTTACAGACTCCGCTAACCCAGAAATAGTACCCCGGGTTAAGAACTTTGCTTCAGGATGAGAACAGAAATTGTGCTCCGGCGGCGCGGCAGCAGCGGGAGGCCCCATTAGCTAAAGTCGTGCTTCAGGTTAAGAACAGTTTCAGGTTAAGAACGGACCTCAGGAACGAATTATGTTCTTAACCCGAGGTATCACTGTACTTAAGTATACAACACCACCACACTTAAACTTATAAGTATTGTTTAGGTACCTACTTAGGAGAAACATCAGTCGTGTCAAAGGGCCACTAACCCCGCAGCTGAATAGCAGCTCAATACAATACGTAACATAATATTTTGATGTAAGAGTTAATTTTGCACGCCATTGTGAATGACAAGCACCGTCGTTGAGTCTGACAAGTGCCGCTGCTGGGGCGGCGTGTCTTTGGTAAATGAGCGCACAAAGTCGAAAGTCCTTTAGTGAAACAGTAGGTATACATTTTGGTAATACCTAGGTATACAGTCATACCTCATGTTGCGTTTGCTTCAGGTTGAGCATTTTCAGGTTGTGTCCCGTGGCGACCTGGAAGTACCAGAGAGGGTTACTTCCGGGTTTTGCCTCTCGCGCATGCACAGATGCGCAAAATGATGTCACGTGCATGCGCAGAAGTGGCGAATCGTGACCCGCGCACGCGCAGATGTGCAGACAAGGGTTGCGTTCTGCTCATGTTGCGAACGGGCCTCCGGAACGGATCCTGTTCGCAGCCAGAGGTACCACTGTATATGTATTTTGTTTTTCTAGCTTGATCAAAATTATTTATTACTTCATAACAGGTAGATAGTTAAGAGCTTAGGCGGCTTCAGCGGCGGGCGCCTGGCACTTGCCAGAATTCGGCGCCCGGGTGCCCCGCACCCCTTGCACCCCCGGGTAAAGACGGCCCTGCTTCCAGCTCTACAGTCCTATGGTTCTATGACTTGGGAAGCAATGGGTTCAAACCTGTTGAGAAAATGAATTTGATGCTGTGCCCCGTTCATCAGTAACTTGACACACTTCATTACACTCTCTCAAGCTTCGAGAAATCTCTACATTTCCCCAAATCACTGATCCTGAAACAGGTTGGTAGTTAGCTGCTGCCAGAAGATGAACTTAGTCACTCTGATGTCAAGGGGAATGAGTTCATGAGGGCCCACCTGGGAGAATTCAGGTCTCCTTGAGCTCTACACCCGCCTTCCCCATGCTTGAATTAACTTCTCCGCTCTTTATTTCTGTTTTGGATCTTTCCTGAATCTCATGCATACTCAAAACCAGGAAGATGCCACAACAATGCCCTCCAGCAAGGCACCCTTAATTATTGCTCTCACTTCCCATCCGAAGAGAGAAGCCAGAGGCGCAGCAGTGACTTGCTCAAGGCTCTGTTGTAGCCTGCCGGATGCAGAAAGGACGTCTGAAATTGTTCCTTGCTAAGCCTCACCCTGTCTGCTTTCCTGCCTGCAAAATAAGAACATTTTTTTCAGTTTCCTAATGCAGCCCCTGAATTTGTGGTGCTCATGAGAGCATCCATCCATCAGCCATCATGTGTACCAAGCACAATATTAAGACTCATGACAGATAAAAGTTAGTCCTTCTTCATGCAGCACATAGTTAAACTGTGGAACTCCCTCCCACAGGAGACGGCTACAGCCGCCAATCTAGATGGCTTTAAAAGATGATTCATGGAGGAGAGGGCTGTCAATGGCTTCTAGCCAGGATGGGTCTGCTCTGACTCCACCGTTGCTCTTGTGCTTGAATCCTGCTTGCAGGTTTTCCACAGGCATCTGGTTGGCCTCTGTGAGAGCAGGACGCTGGACAAGATGGGCCACGGGCCTGATCCTGCTCTTATGTTCTTAAATGGTGGGTGGGCAAGAGTCAGACACAAAGGCCTTTGATTCATAGACTTGGAATCATAGAATCATAGAGTTGGAAGAGACCACAAGGGCCATCGAGTCCAACCCCCTGCCAAGCAGGAAACACCATCAGAGCACTCCTGACATATGGTTGTCAAGCCTCTGCTTAAAGACCTCCAAAGAAGGAGACTCCACCACACTCTTTGGCAGCAAATTCCACTGTCGAACAGCTCTTACTGTCAGGAAGTTCTTCCTAATGTTTAGGTGGAATCTTCTTTCTTGTAGTTTGGATCCATTGGATCCATTGGAGAGAGGGAAACACACACAGGAGAAGGAGTAAGAGGAGATGTGTTGAGCTGCTTTGCCGGCGAACACTTTCCAAATTATGGCTCTTCTTCCAAGCAACCAGTTACTATTTCAGTTCAGGGGAAAGACTGAATCACATGAAGGCTTGGTTAACTCTGATATTGCTCAGCAGAGCACATGGCTTTTATGCGGCCGCAAGCAGAGGCAATTTCAAGATCTGCCTGCCTGGCTTTGAGAAAGCCAAAGGAACGTGATGCCCAGTTCCAGGCCAAGTGTCAGACTGTATTGTTATGAGTTTGGGGGCCTGTCTGGATGATAACCCGAGTCCCTTCTGTAAGGAGCTTGTCCTGCACTTGAGTAGGACCCTGGCAGAGACACATGCCCGATTGGCAGGTTCTCTCCCTCCTGGTCATTTGTTCAGGAGCTTCAAAAGCTTTCTTCAGCCCAAACATCACAGCGACCGATGCCAACCGACACCGGCACACTTAGGAATGTGCAGAGTTTGCACAACTTGCACGTGACAGACCTCAGCAACTCAGCATTTTGGCTAATCTACTTTATTTACATATAAACACACACGGAGCACTGCAACATGGCTCCCTCTCTCTCTAGCATCAGACAGCAAAGAAAAAAAGAACAAAGGACAATAGTCCCACTTTATGGAACACAGTAACACAAACATCCTGTCTTCGTCACATCCCACTCTGTGAAGTCAAAATATACACCGTCATGTGATAGATGACAATCCCATGACTGCAATCACAGAGCAGGAATTCTAACACCTTCCAGTTCTTGGGGTTCTGTGTGCAGCGATGGTTAGCTTCTAATGGAAGAGGTTGTTGAACTGCCAGTGAGCACTCAGGGCTGATTTCCTTCAGAATGGAGAGGTTTGATCTTCTTGCAGTCCATGGGACTCTCAAGAGTCTCCTCCAGCACCAGAATTCAAAACCATCAATTCTTCGGCGATCAGCCTTCTTGATGGTCCAGCTCTCACTTCCATACATCACTACTGGGAAAACCAGAGCTTTAACTAGACGGACCTTTGTTGGCAAGGTGATGTCTCTGCTTTTTAAGATGCTTTGCCAGGTTGTATATACCTGTGCATAAAAGCATATCTCCTGCAGACACCCTGGTCTGCGCTGACCTTCCTTCCAAGGAAACCCAACCTGTGTAAGTGTCTGAAATCCAGAACCCCTCCCCATTCAGAGACTGGGGTGCGACAGTGTCTCTGGAGCAGGGAGGTCACTTTCATAAGTGATGTTACAAATGTCATTTTTGTCTGCGGCATATATTTCCTCCCCCTAAAAAAGCTTGACTCGATATAGCACAGGGAACATGAATTTTTAATGTGAACTATATCATCTTTTAAAAGATATATTCTTATTTATAAAGCATCCAAGAAAGGGCTGGCAAGGTGCTGGTCGAAGATAAAAATAAATGGCAGGCTTTTGCCTGCAGGAATGCAATCTGAAATGTCCCTTGGTTACGGCTATTACAACCCAAGCGATCTGGAAAGTGTGCATTTGCTTGTTCACTTAAACAGACATGGTCCTAAAGGCATTTATCGTTAGGAATAGTCGTTGAGGGCCATCTTTAGCTGCATCTACACAGCTGTAAAAAACACCGCTCTGAAAAAAACAACGTTTTAAAGCTCACAATGGAAAATTTCACCGAGTTCCGAATTCAGCTCTACAGCGCCATCTGGTGTCACGGTGTTATATCGCATTTATAATTTGTGGTTTTTTTTACTAAAGTAGCTGAGTCCTTTGTCAAAAAGGAACCTGGAGCAAACAGGCTTTGCTGCTGCTACTGTGTGTGAATGCAGCCAACGACCCTGTTCTGGGAAGCAAATTGGGGAGGGTTTCTGTGGCTAGAAGTGCCTTTTGCCAGCTACAAGTGGTAAGAGAGCTATGGCCATTACTAGACTGGGAAAGCTGTTCATGCGCTGGTTCCTTTGGACCAAAATGAAGTTCTGGAATAGCTGACCTGGTAGAGCACGAGATTCTTAGTCTCAGGTTCATGGGCTCAAGCTCCACATGGGGCAAAAGATCCCTGTATTGCAGGGGGTTGGACTTGATGACCCCCGGGGTCCCTTCCAGCTCTGTGATTCTTTGATTCCATATCAAGATGGAATAATAATAATAATAATAATAATAATAATAATAATATCTTATTTATACCCAGCCCATCTGGCTGGGTTTTCCCAGCCATGCTGGGTGGCTTCCAACAGAATATTAAAAGCACAATAAAACGTCAAACATTAAAAGCTTTCCCTAAACAGGGCTGCCTTCAGATGTCTTCTAAAAGTCTGGTAATTGTTTTTCTCTTTGACATCTGGTGGGAGGGCTTCCACAGGGCGGGAGCCACCACCGAGAAGGCCCTCTGCCTGGTTCCCTGTAACTTGGCTTCTCGCAGGGAGGGAACCGCCAGAAGGCCCTCGGAGCTGGACCTCAGTGTCCGGGCAGAACGATGGGGGTGGAGACGCTCCTTCAGGTATACTGGGTCTTTGAGGCCATCTAGGGCTTTCAAGGTCAGCACCAACACTTTGAATTGTGTTTGGAAACGTTCTGGGAGCCAGTGTAGGTCTTTCAAGACCGGTGTTATATGGTCTTGGCGGCCGCTCCCAGTCACCAGTCTAGCTGCCGCATTCTGGATTAGTTGTAGTTTCCGGGTCACCTTCACTGCAATGTGCTCCCGTGTGAGGCTTCTCCCGTGCCTGATCCGGAAGCTGTAGTTGGTGCTGAATGCTGCAGCATGATTGCTGACGAGAGTGAGGCCTTGTCAGCACAGAACACATAATTTGCCCTGGTTGCCAATTTTCTACTTGGCCAAGTTAAAACCCTCAACAATTTGGGACGCCTTGGTTCTCAAACAACTTGGAACCCAAACACTGCAAACCCGGAAGTAAGTGTTCCATAGAATCCTAGAATCATAGAGTTGGAAGAGACCACAAGGGCCATCGAGTCCAACCCCCTGCCAAGCAGGAAACACCATCAGAGCACTCCTGACATATGGTTGTCAAGCCTCTGCTTAAAGACCTCCAAAGAAGGAGACTCCACCACACTCCTGGGCAGCAAATTCCACTGTCAAACAGCTCTTACTGTCAGGAAGTTCTTCCTAATGTTTAGGTGGAATCTTCTTTCTTGTAGTTTGGATCCATTGCTCCGTGTCCGCTTCTCTGGAGCAGCAGAAAACAACCTTTCTCCCTCCTCTATGTGACATCCTTTTATATATTTGAACATGGCTATCATATCACCCCTTAACCTCCTCTTCTCCAGGCTAAACATGCCCAGCTCTCTTAGCCGTTCCTCATAAGGCATCGTTTCCAGGCCTTTGACCATTTGGGTTGCCCTCCTCTGGACACGTTCCAGTTTGTCAATGTCCTTCTTGAACTGTGGTGCCCAGAACTGGACACAGTACTCCAGGTGAGGTCTGACCAGAGCAGAATACAGTGGCACTGTTACTTCCCTTGATCTAGATGCTATACTCCTATTGATGCAGCCCAGAATTGCATTGGCTTTTTTAGCTGCCGCGTCACACTGTTGTTCTGTTCCAGTTAGTGAACTTTTTTTGGAAGCCAAACGTGCTCCATTTCTCACTTTTACACTTCCAGTTTGAGTGCCACACTTCCGTTTTGAGCATCACACTGTCTGTTTTTGCTATTTATTCTGTGGTTTTGTGGCTCTTTTTGTGTATGCGACTGTGTGGAACCCAGTTCAGCTACTGATTGATTGATTGTGTGACTGCAGCACATTGTTTATTGCTTTCATTTTATGGATCAATGGTCTCGTTAGATAGTAAAAAATCACGTCAAATGGCTGTTTTAGGGGTTGTTTTTAAAAGTCTGGAACGGATTAATCCCTTTTGCATTACTTTCTATGGGAAAGAGCGCCTTGGTTTTGGAACGGACTTCTGGAACGGATTAAGTTTAAGAACCAAGGTACCACTGTACTTGACTGCACTGTCCAAGCAAGCCAATAGTTTTTTGCCTCCGAAGGAGGGAGGGATCTGCTGAGACTAATGATCTCACGCCGCCGATTCCAGGAATCTATCCCCCTCTCCCTCCCGGCACCTCTCAGCCTCTGAGCTTTTATTCTGCCTTTTCCTCTGTCTCCTTCTCGGCTCCCACGTGGCCGGCTGATGGGTGTGTTGGGCCTTCGCCAGGGCTGGAGAGGAGGAAGCTGCCGGAGTCTCTCTGGAGAAGCCCAGACAGGAGCAGCGGGGAGGAGGCTGTTGTCGCTGCACCTTCAGAGGGGATGGGCAGAAGCGATGGAGGGGGAGCTTTCAGAATCCATTCCGCCCCATTCCCAGCTTGCATTCCCCATTTCTTTCCTGTGGATTCTCCTCCTCATACCTACTGCATTTAAAACTCAAGCTGCCCAGATTTCATCTTCAGAGGCTGAAGCAATGGGGATCTTTTTATAGAATTGCAGAGTCGGATGGGACCCCTAAGGGTCATCTAGTCCAACCCCCTGCAATGCAGAAATTTCAACTAAAGGATCCCTGGCCATGCAATGTCTGTTTAAACAGCTCTGATGAAGGAGAGTCTAGCACCTCCCAAGGGAGTCTGTTCCACTGTCAAACCCATCTTATTTCAAATGAACGTATATACCGTATTTTTCGCACCATAGGACGCACCGGACAATAGGACACACCTTGTTTTAGAGGGGGAAGAACAAGAAAAAAAATTCTCCCCCTCTCTGCCCAGCACCCCTTCAGTGAAGCGGCAGGAGGCACTGCGCAGAGAGAGGGAGAATTTTCCCCCTCTTGTTTTCCTGCTCTAAAACAAAGTGCCGTTCAGGCGTTCAGGCGACCCCTCTTGCTCTTCAGGCTTCAGGTTCCTTTCGACCTGCTCTTTGGGGCTGGCGGGGGGAAGCCCACCACCAGCCCCAAAGAGCAGGTCAGGGAGCAGCGGAAAGGCGCAGCGGAGAGGCTCCTGCCATAGCTGCGCGTCACCTCTCCAGCCGGGAGAGGGTCGCAGGGCTATGGCTTCTTTAGCCCCGCGCGCGCTCTCCCGGCTGGAGAGGTGACACGCGGCTATAGAGGCTCCTGCCATAGCCGCGCGTCACCTCTCCAGCCGGGAGAGGGTCACGGGGGGCTGCTTTAGCCCCACGCGTGCTCTCCCGGCTGGAGAGGTGACGCACGGCTATAAGAGGCTCCTGCCATAGCCGCGCATAACCTCTCCAGCCGGGAGAGGGTCACGGGGCTATGGCGTCTTCACTCCATAGGACGCACACACATTTCCCCTTCATTTTTGAAGGAGAAAAAGTGCGTCCTATAGAGCGAAAAATACGGTAAATGAAAATATCAAATGCTGTGGAACAGAGCTCATGTAATAATGTAGTCACCGCAGATGGGTTTATGAAGCATTCTATATCTACCCGGGACACAGGTAGCACTGTGGGTTAAACCACAGAGCCTAGGACTTGGCGATCAGAAGGTCGGCGGTTTGAATCCCCACGACGGGGTGAGCTCCCGTTGCTCGGTCCCTGCTCCTGCCAACCTAGCAGTTCGAAAGCACGTCAAAGTGCAAGTACCGGGAAGGTAAACGGCATTTCCGTGCGCTGCTCTGGTTCGCCAGAAGCGGCTTAGTCCTGCTGGCCACATGACCCAGAAGCTGTACGCCGGCTCCCTTGGCCAGTAAAGCAAGATGAGCACCGCAACCCCAGAGTTGTCTGCGACTGGACTTAGCTGACAGGGGTTCTCTATCTTTTTTTAAGGTGCTTCAATTTTTTTATTCCCCAAGAGGTTAACCAAGTTGGTGAATCGAAGGGAGGAAATGTGCAAAGAGGAAGCTGCGAACCAATGCTCACCTTGGTCCATCTACCTCAATATTGTCTTCCCTGACTGGCAGCAGCCCTGCAGGGAGTCTCTCCCAACCCTGCCTGGAAATGCCACTGGGGGTTGGCCTGGGGTCCTTCAGCATGCAAGGTAGATGCTCTAACAGTGGACCCAGGTGAGAGCAGAAGGGAGCCACAACCCCTCAGCCTGCGCCCCTGGAGGGGCCTCTCTCCCCACCTCTGTGGGTGGCATCTCTCTCTCTCTCTCTCCCTTGTTGCCACCACGGAAATATCACTGCGCATGGGCTTACCGGAGAGTTGACTCACATCTCCCAGGCAGACAGCTGGGATTAAGATGCCAGGGCTCCCTCCGGAAATCTTGTTCATTTCACAGCCCCTGCACGATAGCTTCTGGCAGCAGGGTTCCTGCCAGGATGGCTGGCTAATACCAGTTGCGAAAGCTCTGTTTTATTTTGGAATAAGGGGGTGGGCAGGTGGGGGGGGCGAGGACTCCCAGGAGGAGGAGGAGGAAGAAGCTCCCAGACCTGGAGAGTTCTTCCTTGGAGCACAAGCTTTTGTCTCTTGATCTCGTCACGGACTCTGGATTCCTGGCGCCTCTAAATTCTCAGCCACACCATCCGCACATCATTCGAGCTCTCGGCCCTTCGGAAACTGAGGTCTGCGCTTTTCAAGATCATTTCTTAGAACGTGGCTGTATAGCTACACTGGAAGCTGCCTTATTCTGAGTCAGACTGTTCGTCCATCTAGCTCAGCATTGTTTACACACGGACTGGCAGAGACTCGCGAGGGTTTCCGGCAGGAATCTCCCGCATCCCTACTTGGAAATGTGGGAATGTTCAGGGATGCAGGAGAGGATATATTATTTGATTATAGCCTTTCCAACTTGTGTTAACAAGTTTCACAATTTAGCAGAGTAACATTCCCCTTTTAAACTTACAGCGGATGTGTTTGCTCAAGCTCGCTAAAGCCTCTATAATAACTGTTCTGGTATTTCCCCCTTAAAAGGTAAAGGGACCCCTGACCATTAGGTCCAGTCGCGGACGACTCTGGGGTTGCGGCGCTTATCTCGCTTTATTCGCTGAGGGAGCCAGCGTACAGCTTCCGGGTCATGTGGCCAGCATGACTAAACCGCTTCTGGAGAACCAGACCAGTGCATGGAAATGCCGTTTACCTTCCCGCCAGAGCGGTACCTATTTATCTACTTGCACTTTGGCATGCTTTCAAACTGCTAGGTTGGTAGGAGCAGGGACTGAGCAACGAGAGCTCACCCCGTCACAGGGATTCGAACCGCCAACCTTCTGATCGGCAAGTCCTAGGCTCAGTGGTTTAACCCACAGTGCCACCCGCGTCCCTTGAGACTCCTTAGGGTAGTGATAAAGTGGGGTATCAAATCCAAACTCTTCTTCTTCTGAGTATCAGCTGCAGGAAACTACAGGAGAGGAGAATTGATCTTGTGCTCGGTTCTTGTTTGTAGGTTTTCCAGGGTGGCACCTGGTGGGCCCCTGTGAGAACCGGACTAGATGCCACCTTGGCTTGATCCGGCAGGCTCTGCTTACCTTCTTTTGATTCCCTGGGAAGAAAGAGTGAGCGAGCATTTGAACCAGTTTGTTTGGTAAATATATCTACAGTGACTCGCATGCAGCGCCCCCGGGTGCCTGTGGCATATCCAGCACAGTATCCCTGGCAAGTGTAAGGATGCAGGTGTCTGTTCTCCTCACTCACTGCGGTCCACTGGGGCATGGAACAGGAGCCTAGAGGCAGCAGCAACACAATGGGCATAATCACTGGGATGCCAGCCCACAAAACCTCAGATCCGCATCCCATGCCAGGCCACAGCCAGCCAGCCAAGCTGCTTCTCAATCTCAGGCTCCTTTATGAATTCACAAGAGCGCAAATGAGTTTTGCTAATCAAGTCTTTATTAGGTGTCTCCTCTTGCCCCCCATATTTCTCCTTTTGTACTTTGCATCGCATTAATCTCTTAAACTCCTCTGGAAGCGCATCGCAGTGCGTTAATTACAGTGATATCTTTGGAGCGCAGCAACCGTTGCCTCCCATTGTATCCGCGATCCGAGCGGCAGACCTTTCCAAATTCCCTGCTCCGTCCTTGCGCATACAGCCCCCCCTCTCCCCCTTCCCCCCACCTCCCCTTTCCTCCCAAAACAACCGCTGATGAGATGAGAAGGTTCACCGTACCTGGCCTCTCGCTTGTAAAATTACTGGTGACAACAACTCTAAACGCTGCTAATTATATCAAAGCTTGCAGGCTGCTTCGGGCTCACCTCAAAAGGGGTTTTATAGAGTTGCAAGAGGTGCTGGAAAGGGCAGCCAACATGATGAAGGGAAGGGAGCGACTCTCCTGTGAAAAAAGCAAGTGAGAGGCGACATGATGGAAGTTTGTGAAATTTTGCCTGGCCTGGAGAGAAACTTTCCTCCCTCTCTTCTAACGCTAGACCTCGTGAGCATCCTCATGGACAACCCCCTGCAATCTTTTTGCCCAATGTGGGGCTTGAACCCTGGCATCCCATTTATCCAAAGCCTTGACTGATGCGTCAGAGGCAGCCCCAGCATCAGAAGTAGCACATGTTTCGCCCAAAGGGACTGTTTCAATCAAAGTCCTGGTTGATATCCCACCTGGGGCAAGGAGATGTGGGACTCTTTCAGATTTCCATAATTCAGAGGATCACAGCTAGAGCCCCTGGAAGCCAGAAAGGCTTTGGTGCAAAGCTTGCCAGACATTCAGTCTGCCGTTCCAGAGCAGTGAGTCGCCTTCAGCAGGCCAGTATGAGAACGGCAGAGCAGCAGCAGCAGCTACATGCAGTTTTAAAAACAGGGCTGGAATAGATCTCATCACTGCACTGGAGCTTAGAAATTAGTGGGAAGGTGCAGAATTCAGCACCTAGGAAATCTCCATGTTCTTTTTCCAAAGCAAGTTTCTTCCTGTTTTTACTTCTTTCATTCTTGCTCATCTTCCCAAGGATCTGGGTTGCTCCCACTGAGGAGAAGGAGGAACTGGCTCAAGGGAGTGCCGTCTGAACCACAGATTATAGAATTGTAGACTTGGAAGAGACCCCAATGGTCATCTATATTTCAGATATTAATATTCTGCAGTTTGAAGCAACCAGAAGCATAAGAACGGGCTCCTTTTGGAAGAAATCATTGTCCAGACCCATAAAAATACTATTCAGACTTTTAGTTGCAGAAATTTTGTTATAAGAAAAACTGCTCCTTTTCCCTTACGGGGTACCCAAGAGCCCATATAGATTTCTTGTGTAGGTTCTCCATCGGTAGGAGAAAAGAACAGAGGCCAAACAGAGAATATTGGGAAGCAAAGCAGCTAGTAAGCCTGATCTTTATTAAACTGTTGCAACAGGGTGCTCACCTCCCTGTGCAGGATGGGGGAGGAACCCAGAACATTGGTGTGCAAATTCATATATAGACTTTTGAAATTGCCCACCCTGTAGCCCAAGACCACCCTCCTGAAACATCATACATACGTCACAGAAGGGGGCAGTCAACAGCAGAGGAGGCGGTCTACAGCAGAAATCCTGTTTGCCAGGACCTGATAATGCTCACTGATTGCTTTTACCTGGGCATCCTGGGCATTCTTTTGTGATGGTAAGTACTCAGTTCCTGAATCCAGGTCACAGGCTCACCCTGTTCATACACAGATACGCCCTTAAGACAGGATTTGTGAGCAGAGACAATGGGGAGGTTTTCCCATTTCCTTCCTCCTTGTAGAGAAATATTTGCGGTCAATTTGGGAGAGTCAAAATGGTTTCAGGACTGTTTTCCTGTACTGTTTCAGACATGTGGTTTATATATTTATGTATGTGTTTGCCCGGTACATTTATGAACATTTATTTTATATCTTAGACCTTATAATTCTCGTTACAGATATTGTTACAATCTCCCATTCCCACCACCCTTCTGAGTAATACCCCTCCCCACCTTCTCACTATATAGAAGGATCTGGCAACTTCTGTTTCAGTGTATCTGAAGAAGTGTGCTTGCACACGAAAGCTCATACCAAGAACTAACTTAGTTGGTCTTAAAGGTGCTACTGGAAGGATTTTTTTTATCTTATAATTCTCATAACACTTTCTTCATAACACAATTAAAGCATCAAATGTACATCAAAAATATCCATAGAATATCTTGTGTTGCCCAGAACAGGCTCAGCATCTTAGAAAATATGAAATAATCCAAACAGACCCATAAGCAAAGGTCTCTCTCCTTCAGCACCCATTTTGCCTGGAGCTGTTTTCCTTGAGAGCTTCATTTGCATCTTCACTCCACAAAGTCTTGAGAAAAAGGGATCAAGGACTACTCCCTTCAAAATGGAGATTTGCAACCAAATACCACCACCAACTGATCTAAGGTTACTCACGTATTAGCTAGCAGGAACAACAACAGTTAATTATCAACTAGTTAAAGCTCAGACACAGCTCTTTTTGCTTTTAATATAGCCCCATGGAAAATTGCCATGTTAAAACCTTTTCACCAATACACAGTCCAACTTCAGTGTCAAATAAACCAGTTTCTCCAGTGAAAATAAGGACGTCCTAAGGAAAAGAGGGACATTCCGGGATCAAATCAGAAACCAGGATGGCTTCTCTAAATCAGGGACGTCCCTGAAAAATGGCTGCACTTGGAGGGTCTGAACCTGTGGTTTTTCAGCTCTGTCATGCTGCCTGAGCATCAGCTGCAGCAAGGTATGCTGGGAGTTGCCCCTGCAAAGGGAGGGGGCTTTTCCCTTTTCTTTGAGATTCATGGCAGTGTAGGAGTGTGAAGCGAGATTTAAAAAACAAAAAACACCCAGCAGCTGAGCTGCGTTCTGTTCCCTTCCAGCCTGTGTCAAAAACCCACCTGTTTATTTTCTCCCTTTTAATTGCCAGCTCGGGAAGCGGCCTGATTTGCGCAGCGAAAGAGCAAGGGTCGAATCCGAGGCTGGTGCTAATTGCAGAACATTTATTGGCTGCCTTCAGCTCCTGCCACGCGGGGCCGTTTGTCGCCAAAGTTCAGCGAAACGCTTTGGAGGCCGGGGCCTAATGGAAGGCGACGCGTTGCCGACTCCTTTGGAGAAGGCTGAGCCTCAGGTGCCCACAGAGGAGAAACCTCTCTGCCTTTTAGATCGGGAGTGAAGATGTTGGAGAAGAAAATGACTGCCTTTCTGATTTTGGGCTGCTCTGAGATCCTTCAGGCATGAGCATGAGTTCTTGAAGGAGCAGCAGAACTGGCAAGTTGAGATATTTTGCTCGCCTCTGAGGCAAATATGCCCATTTTGGGTCCTCTCAGTTTTAAGTCCAGCTCTCAACATCAGCTGCAAATTTTGAGAAACGCAAGATCTCGTGAATATTCAGCAGCATTTTGCATCCAAACGTACATACCTTTTTACACCATTGCCTTGTCTGCCCATTACCGCAAAGCAATTCATCCTAATGCAATGCACTTTTCTATGTTCTTTCAATATGCATTCTGCACACAGTTTACCCTGGTGAGAGTTTTTCTATATACATTACTGATGAGCGTGGCATTGCAAAATTGGGGAAAGTGTGAATACCATAGGAGAGTGGCGTCGCATATTGGGAGTGAGAATGATGGAAAATTGCTCTCAAATACAAACTGAAGCAATTTCCCCTCCAATTCCTACTAGGAACAACATGGCATTCTCAGCGCCATCCTTTAAGAGAGCTGCAGATGTTTACAGCGAGAGATTTTGGGGTGCTCCTCTATGACCCAAAGGGTGCTTAAGGCGAATACCCCCCAAAAGTAGTTTATGATCACTTTATATCCAGTAATAATAAGAATAAGAATAAGAATATATTATTTATACCCTGCCCATCTGGCTGGGTTTCCCAAGGCACTCTGGGGGGCTTCCAACACAATATTAAAATACAATAATCTATTAAACATTAAAAGCTTCCCTAAACAGGGCTGCCTGCTGCCTTCAGATGTCTTCAAAAAATCTGGTAGTTGTTTTCTCTTTGACATCTGGTGGGAGGGTGTTCCACAGGGCAGGCGCCACCACTGAGAAGGCCCTCTGCCTGTTTCCCTGTAACTTGGCTTCTCGCAGCGAGGGAACCGCCAGAAGGCCCTCGGAGCTGGACCTCACTGTCCGGGCAGAATGATAGAGGTGGAGACGCTCCTTCAGGTGTCCTGGGCCGAGGTCGTTGAGGGCTTTCAAGGTCAGCACCAACACTTTGAATTGTGCTCGGAAACATACTGGGAGCCAATGTAGGTCTTTCAAGACCAGTGTTATGTGGTCTTGGCGGCCTCTCACAGTCACCAGTCTAGCTGCCGCATTCTGGATTAGTTGTAGTTTCCGGGTCACCTTCAAAGGTAGCCCCATGTAGAGCGCATTGCAGTAGTCCAAGCAGGAGATAACCAGAACATGCACCACTTTGGTGAGACAGTCTGCGGGCAGGTAGGATCTCAGCCTGCGTACCAAATGGAGCTGGTAAACAGCCGCCCTAGACACAGAATTGACCTGTGCCTCCATGGACAGCTGTGAGTCCAGAATGACTCCCAGGCTGCGCACCTGGTCCTTCAGGGACACAGTTACCCCATTCAGGACCAGGGAATCCTCCACCCCTGCCCACCCCCTGTCCGCCCAAAACAGTACTTCTGTCTTGTCAGGATTCAACCTCAATCTGTTAGCCGCCATCTATCCTCCAACCGCCTCCAGACACTCACACAGGATCTTCACCACCTTCATTTACCCACAGTGAGAACAGGAAGCAGGATTAGATGAGCCATTGGCCTGATCCACCAGCCTCTTCTGATGTTCTTACATTTTCTGAACCCTGAAGAGACCCTGCCAGTCAGAGTAGACAATATGGAGCAAGATGGACCAGAAGAGTCCAACTTGGTATAATGCAGTTTTCATCGTTCCTTACTGGCTGAGACCCCATTGATCACTGCCATGTTTCTGATCATAAATACATACATGATGAATGCTTTTCCAGGAGCGTGAAAACAGCCGACGGCAGCAACCTGGAAGGAAGCGGGGAGAGAAGGCAACAGAGCCCCAGATAAATAATGGGATTCAAACACCAGCCGTCTCGGCCGCTTTGATTCATTCTAATGAGGACGCTCAGGTCGATAAATAAGCAGGACTTGAGGGATGTGAGAAAGGTGCTTTTCTGAGCTGCGACTGTGGGGAGAGGAGCGAGGGGACTTCTCTGCATGGCAGGCCCTGCTTCAGGATACGTCCTTCGAGGAGAGATAATGGAGGTGCCTGATTACCTCTGATTCCTCTCCTCCCTGCTGAGAATGTACCGGGGGTTTAATAAATGCAACATTTAGGAACCTGCCTGTTCATCTTTCAATTAAGAGATCCCTTCAGCAGAAGAAGGGAAGAGTAGGAAGAGATGAAAATAAAGATAATTGCCTAGATGGTAGGTTGACATAAGTTCTCTTTTTCCGGGACATGTCTTACTTTTTCAGAATTAAAAATTTCTGTTCGGGCGGATTTTTAAAATTTGGCAAAGTGTCCTCTTTTTGTGTGTGGCTTACACTAACTCAAGATTTTTTTAAAAAATAAACAAATTCCACCCCTCGCCATTTTCATGAATGAAACGGGAGCATTCCACAGCACTGTCTTCCCAATGAGGAGTTGTGGCTGTGGTCATGTGGGTGTTTGTAGTTGCAATGCCCGCAGCTCTACTCCTGCGGGCTCTTTAAAGCAGGCATAGGCAAACTCGGCCCTGTTTTGAGATTACAATTCCCATCATCCCTGACCACTGGTCCTGCTAGCTAGGGATGATGGGAGTTGTAGGCCCAAAACATCTGGAGGGCTGAGTTTGCCTCTGCCTGCTTTAAAGTTAAGAACATTGCTACAGTGGTACCTTGGGTTAAGTACTTAATTCGTTCCGGAGGTCCGTTCTTTACCTGAAACTGTTCTTAACCTGAAGCACTACTTTAGCTAATGGGGCCTCCTGCTGCTGCTGCGCCGCCGGAGCCCGATTTCTGTTCCTTCCTGAAACAAAGTTCTTAACCTGAAGCACTATTTCTGGGTTAGCGGAGTATGTAACCTGAAGCATATGTAACCCGAGGTACCACTGTATTAGCAATCTACCATTGGGTTACCAGACGTCCCCAGATTTGCGAATAAGTCCCCGGACAAATTCCATCCCCGGAATGTCCCCGGATTTCATCTAATGTCCCCGGGAAACGCAGCAGCGGCAGTCTCAGCAGCCTGGAGCAGTTGGCTCTGGCTGGCTTCAGGAGCTGCTCGGAAGTCCCCATGTGATGGTGGTGCAGGGGCTCAAAGATGAAGCTTCCGGGCTGCATCCACCTTCCCTGACCCCCGCAACTAAGCTGTGAAGGGAGGCTTCATGGTGCCTATAGGAGCAGCCTCCCAACTCCTACTTGCGTGCAAGCAGGGTGGGGATCTCTCAGCTGTGAAGGGAGGCTTCACACTGCCTATCAGAGCTTGTGTGCAAGCCGGAGGGGGCAGGGACCTCTCAGTTAAGCAACGGGAAGCCTCCCTTCCCAGCTGAGGGATCCCCACCCCCTCCTGCTTACATGCAAGTAGGAGTTGGGATGGGGCTGCTCTGGAAGGCAGTGTGAAACCTCCCTTCCCTCTGCCGCCGCCATCGCTGCAGCATCAATGTCCCAAACATGTAGTATGTATGTATGTATGTATGTATTTAAAGTGTCCCCGGATTCATGGGAAAAAAATCTGGTAACCTTAATCTATCACAGCTTCTATAGCCTACATATAGGAGGGGTGTTTAAAAGGAGAGTCATCGTAGTGATCCGTAGTTAAAAGTAGAAGTCAGCGAATGTCCTCTTCAAAATATGGCAGCCCTACAGGAGGGGACTATCCATGGCTCCTAGCCATGACAGCTCTGCTTTGCCTTCACAGCTGGAGACAGTGATGCATATGAATCCTGGTTGCTGGTGATAAAGAAAAAATAGGGGTGCTTGGCTTTTGCTCCCCAGCTCCCCAAGGGACTGATTCCCCCAAATCCATGATCGGTCAGAGATGAATGGATGGAGGAAGGATGCAGTGAAAGCGAGGCAGGTCTTTATTTCTCTGTTGCAGCAGAGAGCCAGTGTGGTGTAGTGTTTCAGAGCAGTGGACTCGTAATCTGGTGAACCGGGTTCGCTTCCCCGCTCCTCCAGATGCAGCTGCTGGGTGACCTTGGGCCAGTCACACTTCTCTGAAGTCTCTCAGCCCCACTCACCGCACAGAAAGTTTGTTGTGGGGGAGGAAGGAAAAGGAGAATGTTAGCCGCTTTGAGACTCCTTCGGGTAGTGATAAAGCGGGATATCAAATCCAAACTCTTCTTCTTCTTCTTCCCTCCCCTCCTAGCAAGGAGGCAAGAGAGACCCAGAGCCAAGAAGAAACATCTCCTTTAAGGGTTTGCGTTTTGGCAAGGAGAAGAAGGACATCCCTTTCTCTACAAACAGTCAGAAATTACATCTCGCCTAAGGTGGGGTTGCTGCGACTCAGGCAGGCCAAGGTATGATATCCTGAGGACTTGGCAAGTTTCGCATAGTTCCAGACACAGTTGACACAAAACATTAGAATTTGATAAGACAGTCAGGGATTCAAATTCAATTAATACCAAGGAGGTTCATAGATATAGGAGAGGAATGCCTTCAGGAACTTCCCCTGATTGCTGTCTGCCTAGGTGTTCTCTGGCAAGGGGGATTAAGGAAGCAGAGGAAATATTTAGAGCAGGCATGTCCAAAGTCCATTTCAGGGGCCTAATCCAGCCCACCGGTTGGTTCAATCCGGCCCCTGTGGCAGTTTATTTCCTGGGGTAAAATCCTAAGAAAACCTCAACAACTTCAATCCTAAAATAAGCTCAACAAACTCAACTTTGGTTGGCCCTTTGGTCAGCCCTCATGGCCCTTCAGTTCATCAAATCTGGCCCTCTTTGAAAAAAGTTAGGACACCACTGGTTTAGAGTATTTAGGAGTGCCAAAATAGCTTTTGGATTGCTCTCCTGTACTATTTTAGACACTATTTTAGACAAACATAGTTGGTCTCTAAGGTACTACTGGACAATTTTTTAGTTTTTTTTTATTTATTTCGACTGCGTCAGACCAACACGGCTACCTACCTGAATCTGTTTTAGACACATGGTTTTTAAACTTATGTATGTGTGTTTAAAAAGGTAAAGGTACCCCTGCCTGTACGGGCCAGTCGTGTCTGACTCTAGGGTTGTGCGCTCATCTCACTTAAGAGGCCGGGAGCCAGCGCTGTCCGGAGACACTTCCGGGTCACGTGGCCAGCGTGATGAAGCTGCTCTGGTGAGCCAGCACCAGCGCAGCACACGGAAACGCTGTTTACCTTCCCGCTATAAAGCGGTACCTATTTATCTACTTGCACTTAGGGGTGCTTTCGAACTGCTAGGTGGGCAGGAGCTGGGACCGAACGATGGGAGCTCACCCCACTGCGGGGATTCGAACCGCTGACCTTACGATCAGCAAGTCCTAGGCACTGAGGTTTTACCCACAGCGCCACCCGCGTCCCTGTATGTGTGTTTACCTTGTGCAATTATCAACATTTATTCTATACTTGAGACCTTAGAATTCCAGTTACACTGGAAAACACAGGAGAGAAGAGTTGCTCGAATCCTGCTTGTGAGGTTTTGCATTGGAGCATGTGGTTGGCCCATGTGAGAACAGGATGCTGGACCAAATGGGCCATTGGCCTGATCCTGCAAGCTCTTCTGATGTTATGTCGTACAATCACAAAGAGGCACCTGAAGATTTGCATCTCACAAATCCGTTTATCTACTACAAGCCCATTTAATTCTTTGGCAGCCCCCAAAAATGTACTGAGCGGAGAGATCTAGTGGCAGTTAAGCCCCTGCGAAGGACAGGGCTTTAAATACAAGCTGCCCAACTTTCCCCATTGAGACGTTCCGACTTTTCCGGACTGGGGTTTTTGCTCACTGCTTATTTGGAGAGAAAGAAAGAGTTGCGAACTGCCTACACCCCTCTCCTAAATGACATGGCTTTGATCCTGCAGCTTTCAAGGGAAAATCATCTCCGATAGCAAGTTCCACGCAGCTAGCAGAAGTACACTGGAAGTCAAGGAGTTGGAACACCTTCTCTGTAGGGAACAGCTGCAGCCTTTGAGGCTTTGAGGCTTAGATTCAAAAGACGCCTCTCTATAGGGGCTTTTGCAAATTTATCGAGGGGGAAACTTCCCTCCCACTCGTATCGCATTGGAACTCAGAGTCACCAAATAGAAGTGGCAGGAGATGGCCCTTCGCCAACCTGGCGCCCTCTGTGTGTTCTGGACCACAACCCCCGCTAGCCCACCAGATGCCCTAATGGGAAACCCACAAGTAGGACGCGGGTACATGAGGGCTTCCCCCCACCTATGGTTTCCAGCAACTGGGGTTCGGAAACACTGAGAGCTTTTAATCTCAGGGTTGTGGGTTTGAACCCCACGTTGGGCAAAAGATTTCTGCATTGCAGGGGGTTGGACTAGATGACCTGCAGGGGGTCCCCTCCAACTCTATGATTCTTTGACCGTGCAAGTTGTTATGGAAATGACGGGGGGGGGGGGCACATCTTTAAGATCGGGTTTCCGCCTCCCCCCTTGTTATGTACTGAGTTGAATAGGATCCAAAAGGCAGCAGTCTGATTAGTCCTAGAACAATAGGATTCAGAATGCAGCAGTCTGATTGGTCCACAGGAGCCACCCAATCCAGCTCCAGGTGGAAGTGAATCTGCAACCTGATTGGCCTACAGGTGAATCCCGGAATTAGCCAATCACATGGGGCCCATTGTGTAAATAATGTATATAAAGCAGACATTCTGGGGGAACTTCCTTTCCTCCTCACCACTATGAGCTGAATAAAGAGCACGAAATCCACGCTTGACTCTGAGTATATTTCACCCCTTTACTCTTAAGCCCTGGGATGATGAGCCCAAGCCCTTCTCGCCATCAGTCACACAAGCACAACACACATCTTTCGATTGCCTAAAGTTGTTGCAATGTTACAAATATGCCTGAATGTATCCTTTCGACTTGACAGCTCAGGGAAGATACCTAGCTTTATAAATTCGTAGAAAATCCATACTTTAACCGATTCTCCTCATTCCAACGCCATTTTAACCCTTAAAGAAAGGTGAATTTGGACTCCACCTCCTTCCATGAACCAAGATGTGGGAAGTCACGTGGGCAGCAGGAACAGGGCATCACGGCATAATTCCCCAAGCGTGAGAGCCCGTACAGGGCCCCCCCACCCAGGGAGTGACCAAGGGGGCAACACTAGACATCTGCAGAGGCAGTTTAGCAAGTCAGGTGTTCTGAAAGCCCATCCCCAGACAAGTCCTGAAGGCAAGGAGATGTAAAGAGTTTTATTGTTCTTTCGGTGATGGGTACTTAAGAGGTTGGGATGCGGGTGGCGCTGTGGTCTAAACCATGGAGCCTCTTGGGCTTGCCGATCAGAAGGTCGGCGGTTCGAATCCCCGCCACGGAGTGAGATCCCATTGCTTTGTCCCAGTGCCTGCCAACCTAACAGTTCGAAAGCACGCCAGTGCAAGGAGATAAATAGGTACCGCTCTGGCGGGAAGGTAAATGGCGTTTCCGTGCGCTCTGGTTTCCATCATGGTGTTCGGTTGTGCCAGGAGTGGTTTAGTCCTGCTAGCCACATGACCCGGAAAGCTGTCTGTGGACAAATGCCGGCTCCCTTGGCCTGAAAGCGAGATGAGCGCCGCAACCCCAGAGTCACCTTTGACTAGACTTAACCATCCAGGGGTCCTTTACCTTTTACCTTTACCTTTATTTAAGAGGTGTTGGGAAAGGTGTCTGATAAAGTGGCCTAATGTTGAACTTGTGTAACCCTTGTATACCCCTCCCCATTTGTGACATGCTAGTGATGTAGTGAGTGGATGCGGGTGGCGCTGTGGTCTAAACCACAGAGCCTAGGGCTTGCTGATCGGAAGGTCGGCAGTTCGAATCCCTGCGACGGGGTGAGCTCCCGTTGCTCGGTCCCAGCTCCTGCTAACCTAGCAGTTTGAAAGCAAGTCAAAGTGCAAGTAGATAAGTAGGTACCGCTCCGGCGGGAAGGTAAACAGCGTTTCCGTGCGCTGCTCTGGTTCGCCAGAAACGGCTTAGTCATGCTGGCCACATGACCCGGAAGCTGTCTGCGGACAAACGCCGGCTCACTTGGCCTCTAGAGCGAGATGAGTGCGGCAACCCAAGAGTTGTCCATGACTGGACCTAACGGTCAGGGGTACCTTTACCTTTACCTTCTTAGTGATGTAGTGATGATGTATCAATGATACCACTCAAAGTGTATTCTGGGGGAAAGAGGGACGTTTTAAAAGAGGACATCACCCCATGCTTGGGGTTCTTGCTCTGTGTGGGGACCTGTTGCGCAACAATAAAGATCGTGGTCTACTGACCGCTGTTTTGCTCCAAATTACTTGGCTAGAACTTCCTTCTTTTACTGACTGCATGGACCCGTGGGGGACTTGCACCCCGATCAGCTGGACTGTTGAGTAGTCTCTCACCCCAGAATTTTTCCGTCACAATGCAAAGCATAGTCATCAGGGGTAGTAGGTCTCAATATCTCTCTCCTCCTCCATCAATGGGTCTAATCCTCATGGAGTCTCTTACTTGTTCTTCTCTAAACTCAAAAGCCCCAGCCCTTTCTTTGCAGGGGAGTCTTTCCACCCCCCTCAATCATTTTGGTTGCCCTTCTCTGACCCTTTCCCCAACTCCACAATATCGTTTTCGAGGTGAGGCGGCCAGATGGAGCCTTGGTCTGATCAGAACAGCCCTTTCTGGTGCTTGATTTCTCTGCACAATCCACCCTGAATCCCCAAGAAATTGTGGGGAGTGATTATTCCTAATAAACACCGGCAAAGGAGCAGGGTGGGAGGGGCAGGGCTGGGAGTGAGGCCGTTAGGCTGATGAGGAAACGAGGGCTAATTAATGCTCAGGCTGTCTCTCGGCAAGAATTGAAACCTAATTAAGTGCGCTGGGCAGCTGCGGGTTATCGGGAACGGTGCTGCGCTCACCGGCACTGCCTCCAGCATGTTTTGTAGCCCCTGCATCCTTGGCAAACATCTTCAGGATTGACAGCTGCCAACCCAGCCAAGGCAGCCGAGTGGGGTTCTGGTCCAGGGGCTCTTGGGAAACTTCCCCATAAAGCAGGGCTGGCCCAAGACATTTTGGCACCGGGTGCGAACCACAAAATGGCCCGCCGAGCCACGGAATAAGGGGTGAATGAAAATCTACTGGTCTGATGCCCCTGTGGAAATAATAATAATAATAATAATAATAATAATAATAATAATAATAGGCAACCAAGAATTCTGCAGCACCATAAAGTCTAAGGCTCCAGTTCCCAGCCCTTTTTCCAGCCGCCTCGGTTCCAGCCCAAAAGTTGGGCCTAGTGAGCATTTAAGGTTCCCAACCCTAATCTGCGGGTTGCCATCTGATTGGATTTTATTCTGATCCTGATCTGATTTTAGGATGTAGTTTAATTGATTGCCTGATTTCAAGTTAATGTGTTGTACACTTGATGTTAGCTGCTCCGAGCCCAGTTTTGGCCGGGGAGGGTGGGGTAATCATCATCATCATCATCATCATCATCATCATCATCATCTCAGACCCTCCAAGTGTCCCTATTATCCAGGGACAGTGCTGGATTTACAGAAGCCGTCCCAGTTTCCGATTTGAACCTTCACTGGAGGTTTCCAAAGACAGGTTGGGCGGCCCTCTGTCAGGGATTCTTCAGCTGAGATTCCTGCATTGCAAAGGTTGGACTAGATGATCCCAGGGGTCCCTTACACCGCTACGATTCTACGCTTCCATGAGGTTATCGATGAGCTGGCCATTGGTGCAACAGCACCTTCGTCCCAGAGATGAGCTGTGTTACGAGAAAGCCTATCCGACCACATAACACAGAGCAAGTGGGTTTTGGAAGAATCTGCGGAGATGGAGGGTTGCAGCCTCCAAGGTCAAAACTCATGCTGTCATTGACACAGTACCTGACCCTTTGAGCAACTCGCACAGCCTCTGATGCAGTGGCGTAGCGTGGGTTGTCAGCACCCGGGGCAAGGCAAGTAATTTGCGCCCCCTAACCCGTGGATTTTAGCACTGATTTTAGCACTGCGAGTGCGAGCGCCCCCCCCGATGTTGCGCCCGGTGCGGCCGGCCCCCCCTGCACCCCCCACGCTACGCCACTGCTCTGATGTTATGGTCCCATTCTTCCTACGCAATTGCCACTGGCCTTTGCTCTTTCTCCTCCTTGGAGGGCCGCCGGGAGAAGCTTGCCGGCTTTTGTTGACACAGTCAAGACTCCCTTTGAAGCCTTCGTGTGGTTTATTTGACCTCCTCGACTGTAGAAGGTCAGGTGGTGGTGACATTTTCCAGAGCTTGGGCCACTAGGTCAGGCTCTATTTACGCACATGGTGAGCAAATTGTGTGTAATTTGCGCTTGTTATGAAAAAATCTAGGTGTGAGGCTGCTCAGTCCCCCAGCTCGTTGGGCAGAGCCCGTGGGTCCCTGTGGAATAAAGGAAGGAGTCCAGCCACCAACCGGAGCAAATAGCTGTAGACCAAAGTTTATTGCGCAACAGGTTCAAAGAGGAATTTTGAAACCCGAGGATGGGGTGACAAGGACTTTTAAAACTTTCCCACCATATCCCAGAATACAGTTCGTACAGCATCATTGCTACATCACTGACATGTCACCAAAGGGGAGGGGTAGATAGGGGTTACACTAGTTTAACCTTGGCAAACATGTCCGGACAAGTCCTTGGTACAAGATTAGCATAAGCAGACATGGCAGGGCAAGACACAGGTATAAGATGAGCATAGGCAAACACCTCTGAAGTCCCACCACCCAAAGCACAATAGAACTTCCTTTGCATGTCTGGACCCCTTGGCAGGTCTGGTGGTGGGATTAGGCTTTCCTTGGAGAACAATGAGTCCAGCAATTGTCACCTCTGGGCATTTCCTGGGGTAGGAGGTGTGTATACATGTCTTCACGCTTGGGGAGGTGGCAGGGAAAAGAGTCGGTTTTTCCAAGGGCCAAATAGTGTTGAAATGGAGGAAACTGGCAAAGGAGTTGATTTTATGTGATTGTTAAAGCTAGGTAGCTTCCCTGAGCTGCCAAGTCAAAAGGATACATTTATGCATGAAATTTGAAACATTTAACAACTTTAAAGATGAGCCCCCCCCCCCCCCCGTAATTTCCGTAACAGTGCTCAATTTCAGCACGACCTTCCTTCTCCAAGCTGACAGCCTCCCAGATCTTTTTGGACGGCAACTCCCATCAGCTGCACCCAGCGCGGCCCAGATCTTTCGAACTACAACTCCCTCTGGGGCTGATTGGAGTTACGTTCTGGAGGGCACCAGGTTGGGGAAGACTGGGCTGGACCAATTCATGGAGGAGGGGGAGAGGTCTGTGAGTAGCCGGTCGTCACGATAGCTAAGTGGAACCTCCATAGCCAGTAGCAGCATATCCCTCAATAGCAAAGAACAAGGAGGACTTCTTGGCTTCATGCCCTGAAATGGAAGGTGTGTACGGCTGCCTCTCCTGGAAAATCACTCTGTTTCATGTTGTTATAAGTTTGGAGGGGTGTCAGTTTGGATTATATCCATGAGTACGTTTCAGGCTTGTGATCCTGTATTCATTGAGATTAGCATGGCTGGGGCTGATGGGTGTTGTAGTCCAAAACCTATGGGAGGGTGCCTGGTCACAGAAGACCTGCTCCAGTAGTTTGGGGTGTTTGCACCTGTAATAAATGAAAATCTGCCCTTATTCCCTTATGGGGGACACAAGAGCCCTTATGGAGTCCTTTGCAGGTTCTCCATCGGTTGGAGAAAATAACAGAGGCCAACCAGAGAATATCGAGAAGCAAAGCAGCTCGTAAGCCTGATCTTTATTGAACTGTTGCAACAGGGTCCTCACTCACCACACGCAGGAAAGGAGGAGGACCCAGAACAAAGGTGTGCCCGCCCTTATATAGACATTTTAAATTGCCCGCCCTGGAGTCCAAGACCGCCCCCCAGATATATCATACCTACATCACAGAAAGGGGTGGTCTACAACAGAAATCTGAGTGCGTTGTTTACCTCCTGTCTGGCAGGTTACCTGTTAATGCTTACTTGATTGGATACCCTGGGGAGCCTGGCCAGTCTTTTGTAATGGTAAATACTTAGTTCCTGAGCCAGGTCACAGGCTCACCCTATTCATACACAGACATACCCTTAAGACAGGATTTGTGAAGGAAGAGACAATGGGGAGGCTTTTCCATTTTCCTTGACCTTGCAGAGAAAACATTTGGTCAGTTTGAGAGCCAAAGTGGCTTCATGGCTGTTTTCCTGTGCTGCTTCAGACATGTGGTTTATATATTTATGTACGTGTTTGCTTGGTACATTTATGAACATTTATTATATATGTAAGACCTTAATTTTTTTATTTCACACCTATTAGCAAATCATGACCCAACATGCTGTCCTTTAACAGGATTTTTCCAGCCTTTCGGAAGATAAAGCAGCCCTCGTTCTGCTCTTCCCTAATTCTAAATTCAAGAGGAAAAGGTCAGTTTAGGTGGGGTTCAAGTGTTTGAAAGATCCATTTCGCCTCCATCCCGGCTGGTGCTGTTGTTGCTTTTGCTGTACACGCCCCCATGCTTTCTGGTAACTGCTCCTGCCTCACTCCTGAATTCGCTGCACAGATGATCCCACACAACCAGGAATCACGCTGCCAACAGCATCAGGTCCCAGTGCTGACCTCATGCTGACCTAGTTAGGCAATGAAGTCATTGAGGTCGGTGCAAATGAAGGAGCGGAGGTTTCCTGCAAGGAGTGGTGAAAAATTGCCAAGAGGCACGGCTAATTGTGAAAATGGAAGTCATTCAAGCCTTTACTCTGGAAAACAGGCTCCTGTCTTAAGCTCTTTGGCTCAGCCCCCAACTGTGTTCTTGGCAGAATCCTTGTGGCATTCGAATGGGGGTTGGCAGGTCCAGCAACTCTGAGCTCACCATAACTTTGCACATCCTGCCCTGCCGCCAGCCCCTGATGGAGGCAAGGAGAGCTCCTGTCCCTTACAGCCTACTCACTTTATTATTATTATTTGACATCTGGTGGGAGGGCATTCCACAGGGCGGGTGCCACTACCGAGAAGGCCCTCTGCCTGGTTCCCTGTAACTTGGCTTCTCACAGCGAGGCCCTCGGCACTGGACCTCAGTGTCCGGGCTGAACGACGGGGGTGGAGACGCTCCTTCAGGTCTACTGGACCTTTGAGGCCGTTTAGGGCTTTCAAGGTCAGCACCAACACTTTGAATTGTGCTCGGAAATGTACTGGGAGCCAGTGTAGGTCTTTCAAGACTGGTGTTATGTGGTCTCGGCGGCCGCCCCCAGTCACCAATCATTCTGGATTAGTTGCAGCTTCCGGGTCACCTTCAAAGGTAGCCCCACATAGAGCGCATGGCAGTAGTCTAAGCTCCATGTTCCTTAGGATGCCCCTATATTAATCGGAGATTTCTTGGGGGGTATGGAGTTATCCGACCCCCAAGTCAAGGAGATAGCAAGACAACCTTTAGAAGACGTATGAAGACAGCCCTGTCTAGGGAATTTTTTCAATGTTTAATGTTTTATTATGTTTTTCTATATGTTGGAAGCTGCCCAGAGTTGATGGGGAAACCCAGTCAGACGGGCAGGGTATAAATAATAAAATTGTTGTTGTTGTTGTTTTTGTTGTGTTTTCCGGCTTCTGCTCTTGCCCAAACTTCCTCCTAGAGCCTTTCGCCTAGGTGTGCAGATTACACCCCACTGAACCCAAAAAAACACTCATTTGCTGCCCGAAATAGGCCATTCTCAGACATGTTTGTCTCTCTCCTGCATACATGATCCGAATGATGGCAGAAAAAACCCACATTACGATTCCTGACCTACTTTCCCGGGGTTTGCATTCAGCGCCAGCCAAGGGGAGAATGCGAAAGCTGCTTTACTTGGGGTTTTGAAACGTTGACAGCTGTGCGCTTTGCACATTGAGATAATTGTGCGGAGACAACTTGAAGAGTGTGGGCAGCAGCGTGGTGGGTCTCGCAGAGGAAGAGCAGAAACCGCCTTGTGTGCTGACTCAGACCCTTGGGCCACCTAGCCCAGTACAGCCTGCACTGACTGGCAGGGGCTGTCTAGGAATGCATGCAGGGAGTCTTTCCTACCTGGAAGTGCCAAGGGGGTTCAAACCTGTTAAAGTAGATGCTGTCGCTAAGCTACATCCCTTGAGCCAAGATGTGCCACTACTACTGCGCTCTTGAAGTGCAGGAGTTATATTTATGAACGCATTAATTTGGAGAATCATAGAATCATGATTCTGTTGTAAATCATAGATTTTGTTGTAAACAAAATCAATCTGCCCTTTTTTCCCTTATGGGGTACCCAAGAGCCCGTATAGAGTCCTTACGTGGGTTCCCTATTGGTAGGAGAAAATAACAGAGGCCAAGCAGAGAATATTGAGAAGCAAAGCAGCTAGTAAGCCTGATCTTTATTGATCTGTTGCAACAGGGTGCTCCCCTCACATGCAGGAAAGGAGGAGGACCTCGAACAATGGCGCGCGAGGCCTTATATAGACATTTTAAATTCCCTGCCCTGGAGCTCCAGACCACCCCTCCATATATCATACATACATCACAGAAGGGGTGTAACCCAAGACACCCCCCCGATACATCATACCTACATCACAGAAAAGGCGGTCTACAGCAGAAATCCGAGTGCATTGTTTATCTCTTCTGACAGGTTACCTGTTAATGCTCACTTGATTGGATACCCTGGGGAGCCTGGCCAGTCTTTTGTAATGGTAAATACTTAGTTCCTGAGCCAGGTCACAGGCTCACCCTATTCATACACAGACATACCCTTAAGACAGGATTTGTGAAGGAAAAGATATTAGGGAGGCTTTTCCATTTTCCAGTGTGGTGTAGTGGTTAAGAGTGGTGGACTCGTAATCTGGTGAACCGGGTTCGATTCCCTGCTCCTCCACATGCAGCTGCTGGGTGACCTTGGGCCAACCACACTTCTTTGAAGTCTCTCAGCCCCACTCACCTCACAGAGTGTTTGTTGTGGGGGAGGAAGGGAAAAGGAGATTGTTAGCCACTTTGAGACTCCTTCGGGTAGTGATAAAGCGGGATATCAAATCCAAACTCTTCTTCTTCTTCTTCTTCTTTGACCTTGCAGAGAAAACATTTGGTCAGTTTGGGAATCAAAAATGGTTTCAGGTCGGTCTTCCTGTGCTGATCTATGTACGTGCTTGGTTGGTACACTTATGAACATTTAATATATATCTAAGACTTTAAAATTCTTATCACAGGACCCCCGAGGGTCATCGAGCCCAAGCCCCTGCGATGCAGGAATATTTTGCCCAGCCCGGGACTTGAACCCACAACCCTGACATGAAGGGCCTCATGCTGTACCATGGAGTAGCTCCTCATTTGATATTTGAATGCTGCTTAATGGCTCTTCCTTGAAAGAAGGAACCGCTGGCAAGTCTGTTGATATTCCCTTTCCAAAGAGCTCAGGATGGCATACAAGAGCCCTGTGGCAGCTGTGGGTTGTGTGGTTGGCCTTACAGAGGAACAGCAGCAACTGCCCTCTGCAGAGTCAGACCCTTGGCTCTCATCTTAGTTCAGTATTGTCAACACAGGCCGGCAGCTGCGACTCTCCAGGATTTCAGACCAGGAGTCTTTGCCAGCCCTGCTGGGAGATGCCAGGGATAGAAGTTGGCACCTTCTGCATGCAAGCAGGAGCTCCGCCACTGAGCTATGGCCCTTTTCCAGCAGGAATGGTGCTTGCTTCTGTAGGGGAGGCATATAGCCATTCTGGCTTGTGGCCGTCGAAAGCCTGATCTTCCACGAACTGAGAATGGGAAAGTATTTTTCAAGGACTGGGCGCCGGGTTCCTTCACGCCTTGCCACCTTCCATCTGCATTCCCCCGGCAGAGAGGGCGCGTGCTTGCGCTCCTCGCCGCAATAGTGCACGAACGTATGGGCCACTAAATGCGGTAATTGCAGCTAAGCTTTAATTAACATAATTACATTTCTGTACAAATAAAACATTCAGCCTCGTAATTCCTAGTCTGCAAATGTGAGCTGGCAGATTTTTCTCTTCTTTTGCTTCCACTCCAACTTAACAACAGCACAAAGCAAACGGCTTAACCGAGGGTGAGTAAATACAATCGGAATTCAGGCGAGTGAAGGGTGTGTTTGCGAGTGCGAGGACACGCACACCTTGTGGCTGTGAGCCAGATGGTAGAGCTGCCTAACTGAATCTCACAAAGTCTTAAATTGTTGGATATGCTATTGCAACTCCAGTAGCTGGAAGCAGGGCTGGATTTAGGTTTGATGAGGTCCTAAGCTACTGAAGGTAAAGTAAAGGTAAAGGTAAAGGTAAAGGGACCCCTGACCATTAGGTCCAGTCATGGCCGACTCTGGGGTTGCTGCGGTCATCTCACTTTACTGGCTGAGGGAGCCAGCGTACAGCTTCCGGGTCATGTGGCCAGCATGACTAAGCCGCTTCTGGCAAACCAGAGCAGCGCACAGAAACGCCCTTTACCTTCCCACCAGAGCAGTACCTATTTATCTACTTGCATGCGCAGAAGCGGTCTATCACTGCACGCATTTCTGGGACTCTGTTTTTCTCTTGCTGCTTTCCCAGGAGAAGTCGCTGTTTCCCACTGGGTCAGAACAAAAGCCAATCCACAGAAAACCCAACTGGCGTTTGCTCCAATTCAGCAGTAAACAGAGGGTCTCCCTGTGGAAAGAGGTGGGACAAAAGAAATCATGGCTAGAAAGCAAGGGACAAAGAGAAATGTGGATAAGCGCCAAGTCTAGCTTAAAGAGGAAAGAACCTGAAGGAGAGAGAGCAGGAAAGCTGACCATTAATAGTTAGCACCTAGAGAACAGCCTTTACCAAAGGTGTCATGGGCTTTGAAGACACTTGAACTCAGGACACAAGGGAGAAACTGCTAAGAGGAAGGCACGCTTGGCAAACCCTCACCATGATCAACTCCCACTCGGAAACCAATGTCCCCACTGTGGAAGAACTTGTAGATCCGGAATTGGCCTCCACAGTCACTTACGGACTCACTGTTAAGACTGTGTTTATAAAAGACAATCTCATGATTTGCGATATATTGCCAGGTCAAAAATTATGAAACCAACATAAGGACTTAAAACCAGTTTTGCGTGATATATTGAGATCTTGCCCAGCCCTATAGATCACTGTTTGGGCCCAGCAGGGCTCGTTTTATGTTTTTTAAAGCGTGCAGAAATCTCTTTGGATAAAAAAAACTGCTGAGCTTGGCGGAGGAGAAAGAGGAGTGCTAGAAAGGTTCATTTTCCCTTCTTCTCCTCCTCTTCCTCCTCCTCCCTCTTCCAATTCCTCTCCAGGATTCTCTATTCACAGCAGGAGGACATCCTGCAAAGCCTCTCTGCATCAAGGACCTGGCTTTTTATAGACTAATTAATGATACATGTGGCCTTTTTTCTTTATTGATGACAAAAGAGATACAAGGAGTTTGAAAGCAGCTCCCAGCTCTTTAGGAGCAGACCTGTTAATGGAGCCATAAGGACCCACTTTACACTTAGCCTCATTGACTAAGCAGGCAATTCTAGATGTGCAGGGAAGCAAATCCCATTGAAATCAAGGTGACTTCAGAGTAAATGCAGATGGTGTTGAGCTGCAGGTTAACCACAGGTACGCAGGCACCCTCTGTCTTAAGGGATCAGGGTCTCCGTGGCACCAGGAGCTCCTCCAGAACTTCCTGTTTCTTGGAAATCCATCCTGATTTGCTTGTACAGTGGTACCTCGCGGTGCTTCAGGTTAAGAACTTTGCTTCAGAATGGGAACAGAAATCGTGCTCCAGTGGCGTGGCGGAAGCAAGAGACTCCATTAGCTAAAGTGGTGCTTCAGGTTAAGAACAGATTCAGGTTAAGAATGGACCTCTGGAACGAATTAAGTACTTAACCCGAGGTACCACTGTACAGTCATACCTCGGGTTACAGCAGCTTCAGATTGCGTTTTTTCGGGTTGTGGACCGCCGAAACCCGGAAGTACCGGAATGGGTTACTTCCAGGTTTTGGCAGACGTGGATGTGCAGAAGCGCTGAATTGCAACCTGCGTGGGTGCAGGCGTGCAGACGTGGGTTGCGAACGCTGCGGATTGCGAATGTGCATCCCTCACGGATCATGTTCACAACCTGAGCGTCTGCTATACAATGCTTAAGCAGTAGCGGGAGTGCTTGGCACTGCCTGGGAATTTTCAGAAACAAAAATTATATCACGATATATCACCGGTGGCCAAAAAATAGGCATGGTCACATCAAAGTCGTGCCTTGGTCTGACATCTTGATTCACGTGCCCAGCGCTGTCCAGAAATGAAACCCAGAAACATTGTGATTTCTAAATCGATAGTGTAAATTGTGAGTTTGGGCCAGTCGCGCCAAAGATTGGATGGAGTCACACCAGAGTGACTCCTTGGTCTACCATTCAGTGCTGGGAGGGGCGACTGGAGAGCATCTCCTAGTCAGTGTGTTGTTGTTTAGTCATTTAGTCATGTCCGACTCTTCGTGACCCCATGGACCAGAGCGCGCCAGGCCCTCCTGTCTTCCACTGCCTCCCGCAGTTTGGTCAGACTCATGCTGGTAGCTGCAAAAACACTGTCCCACCATCTCGTCCTCTGTCATCCCCTTCTCCTTGTGCCCTCCATCTTTCCCAACATCAGGGTCTTTCCCAGGGAGTCTTCTCTTCAAGTCAGTGTAGGGAGCATTATTTATTTATTTTATTTATTGAATTTATATACCGCCCTATACCCGGAGGTCTCAGGGCGGTTCACAAAAAAGATCACTCTATATAAAATTAAAATAAAAGCAATAACCCAGCAATACTCCCCCCCCCCCCCAAAAAAGAGCCACATTTTAAAAGGGTATAGGATGTTGATCAGATCAACCAAAGGCCTGGTTGAAAAGGAATGTTTTTGCCTGGTGCCTAAAGGTGTTTAGTGATGGCGCCAGACAAACTTCCCTGGGGAGAGCATTCCACTGACAGGGAGCCACTGCACAGAAGGCCCTGTTCTCGTGTTGCCACCCTCCACACCTCTTGAGGGCCTCAGAAGATGATCTCAGGGTTCATATGGGAAGAGGCGGTCCTTGAGGTATTGCGGTCATGAGCCGTTTAAGGCTTTATAGGTCAAAACCAGCACTTTGAATTGGGCCCGGAAACTAACCGGTAGCCGATGTTGACATTTCTATTCCACCTTAAGGAGCAGACATGTGGAACTGTTGCGCGTCACTTGTCTGTTTACATTCCAGCACAGCTTGCTGGGAACTTCCGTTGTGTGTATAGCTTTTGCTTTTCCTGTTCTCTCTGAGACGAAGAGAAAGAGAGACGACATGTTTCTTTGTCCTGATTTATGATTAATATTCTGTGTGAGCAGTTTGCTCTGCTGATAATGTGCCCTGGCTTTGAAGCCCGGGTCGCTTATTTACATCAGAGCAGAGGCCGATGGTCTTCACAGTGGGACGGCTGGAGGGAAACAACCTAGCTGGGGCTAGCCAGCTGGCCTTGCGACCCTCTGCATGCCGACAGCCAGTGCAGTTGGTGTAAGTGCGGGTGGTGCTGTGGTCTAAACAACGTATGTTATGAAAAAGCTTAACATGAGTCTACAGTGTGATGCAGCAGCGAAAGAAGCTAATGCTATTCTAGGCTGCATCAACAGAAGTCTAGTGTCTAGTTCAAGCTGAGAAATAGTTCTAGTCTATTCTGCCTTGGTGTGCAGCGGAGTGCAACCAAGATGATCCAGGGTCTGGAAACCAAGCCTGATGAGGAACGGTTGAAGGAACTGGGTGAGTTTAGCCTGGAAAAGAGGAGACTGAGAGGAGATATGAGAACCACCTTCAAATATCTCAAGGGCTGTCACATGGAAGATGCAACAAGCTTGTTTTCTCCTGCTCTGGAGGGTAGGACTCGAACCCATGGTTTCAAGTCGCAAGAAAGGAGATTCCAATTAACATCAGGAAGAACTTTCTGACAGTAAGAGCTGTTCAACCATGGGATGGAAGGTGGTGGTGGGTTTTAAGCAGAGCTGGGATGGCCAACGTTCATGGACGCTTCCATTGCACTCCAGGGGGTTGAAGACCCTCGAGGTCCCTTCCAACTCTTCCAATTCTTTAATTCCACGATCTCAGGATTATGATCATCCTCCCCCTGATCTGGGCTGGGTCATTGATGGTTCTATCTCTTTGCCAGGCAGTTGCCCTGGATTCCACTTTCTTTACAGCTCCTCGTCTCGGGATAAAATACGGCGGCTGTAAAGGTTTGTGTTTGCAGGGACAGGGAGAGGAAGGCGATTTGCTGCAGCTCATCGCGTCTTACAGTAATAATGACAAGGCTGGCATGCCAGCCGCCGTGGCTGAGCTGTCAGCCAGATGTTCTATGGCTCTCTCGCCAGCGACGCTCAGCCTGCCACGGCAGCTCCTCCAGCGCACTGGCTCCCCGGGCTTGTGCCGCGCGGCTGACGAGGCCAAGCGCACCGTGAAATATGACATCCCTGTGGCAGGGAGACAGGGAGAGGCCTCGCTCGTCTTTATTAAGTGTGGGCGGGCGGGCGGGAGACGGAGAAATGAGCGTGGGAATGGGAGGAGAGTCTCCCCGCTCTTGTGCATCTTTACGCACCAGCTCCATCTCATAGGATCGTTGGGAGGGACCCCCAAAGGCCATCCAGCCCAGCCCCCTGCAATGCAGGGGTCACAGCAGAAGAATCCAACCTCTGCTTTAACCCCTCCAATGAATGGGGGGCCCCCGCCATGTTCTGATGGAGTCGGTCCCACCGTCGAACAGGTCTGGTTAGTTAAGTACCGTGATTTAGCATCACCAAGGAGGCTGCTCTGTTGCCATGGAGACCCCACTCACCTGTCTTGAAGGCAGAAGAACAATAGCCAAGGTGGTTGTGGGTGTGCGAGCCAGAAGCTGGAAACCGGATGCTGAAACCTGGAGACAGAGGGGTGTCTTTGCTCAGCCCTTAGTTAAGTGGAACCAACTTGAAATAGCTTCTTCCTAACGCGAGCAAAAGGCTGCCTTGCTAATGGAGGCGAAGACCTTCCTTCCCTGTCTCAAAGCAGAAACTATTAGCTTCCTTCCCAAAGGTGTTTCTCCCTTAAGAAAATATGAAAAAAAGTAGATTTGGCATCACAAAAGATGGAAAGCATGTAATTATTATTTTGATAGAAGAGCGTCGAAATTGCCTTTAAAAATATTTTCCCCCTCCCTTTAATTCAGCCCCCCCTTTTTCTGGCACTGCATATTAAAGCATTTATATAACTCGCAGTAAATGACTTAAAAGGGATGACTCATTACAGCAAGTACAGAAAAGTCACTGTATATTTTTAGCTGCCACAGTGCACCCTCGGCGCACGTTAACCCTTTGGTGGAAACAGGGAAGGCAGAGCTTCGTCAGGCCCCGAAGGAAGGAACCCCACCTCTAAATGTGGGAAATGTGTATTTTATTACACTTGTGTCCCATGTGTGCTTTTCCCCCTCACAACAACCCTGTGAGGGAGACTAGGTTAAGCCTAGCCCAAGATGAGCTTCATGGCTGAGTGCTGATTTTAACCTGGGTCCAGGGCTGGATTTAGGTTTGATGAGGCCCTAAACTACTGAAGGTAAATTAAAGCTAAAGGGACCTCTGACCATTAGGTCCAGTCGTGGCCGACTCTGGGGTTGCGGCGCTCATCTTGCTTTATTGGCCGAGGGAGCCGGCATACAGCTTCCGGGTCATGTGGCCAGCAGGACTAAGCTGCTTCTGGCGCACCAGAGCAGCGCACGGAAACGCCGTTTACCTTCCCGCCGGAGCAGTACCTATTTATCTACTTGCACTTTGACGTGCTTCCGAACTGTTAGGTGGGCAGAAGCAGGGACCGAGCAACGGGAGCTCACCGCGTCGCAGGGATTCGAACCGCCAACCTTCTGATCAGCAAGTCCTAGACTCTGTGGTTTAACCCACAGCGCCACCTGCGTCCCTACTGAAGGTAATGGGGCCCTTTATATGTCCAACTGTCCTTTGTCAACAACAAATGGTCACTGTTTTTTGTGTTGAATACAGCCATACCTCGGGTTGAAGTAGCTTCGGGATAAGTATTTTCAGGTTACGCGCTGTAGCGACCTGTAAGTAACGGTGTACGTTACTTCTGGGTTTCGATGCATGCGCATACGCAGATGGTCAAAATGACATCACGTGCATGCGCGGAAGCAGCGAATCGTGACCTGTGCATGCGCAGAAGTGGGTTGCGTTCTGCTCATGATGCGAACAGAGCTCCGGAACCGATCCCATTCGCATCCAGAGGTACCACTGTATATGCCAGATGGTAATTTATGGACCTCATAGGTATCTCAAGCCATTTGCACATGTTGCCTTGCAACCAGTCCATGCAGAATGTAGGCACCCTATATATAGAAAGGAGCAAACCAGGGATATTTTAGGGAGCAGGCTAGCAGGCGGGGCCCATGACTGACATCACAGGAGCCAACACAACACAAAACACGGTTGCTGTATGTAGGTTTTATTCTATTAGTTTTTTATCTTCTATTTTGGAAATGTACATCCATTTTTCCCCCTTTAAATTTTTGGGGGGCTTCCAAGAGAGTGTGAGCCTAAGCTATAGCTTGTTTAGCTTATACGTAAATCCGTCACTGCCTGGGTCTGCCTAGTCGTAGATTCATTAATTTCAATTTCATGCTCTTTGTTGCATTTATCTGTCTTCTATTGGAAGCTGTCCAGAAAACCTATGTTATTGGGAGGCACATAGCTATCATAAATAAACACATTAAAGGCATAAGATGGTATCTCTCCCCCCCCCATGTAGTTATTCCAGGTATGGGCTGGGCTGGGCACACGCACCAACTGGGACCAAATCAGTGCGTCCATCCCATAATTTCTGCAAAGTGCAAACTGCTTTAAAAGCAGGACGGTACATATAACCCCCCTGATAGCATCATGAGCACAAATCATCGCAAATGAGCAATAAAAAGGACTTCTGCCAAAGCCCGTGGAGAACAGAGAGCAAATGTTCGTGGAACAAATTTGGCTCTCTGGTTCCCCCTCCATTTCCAGAGAGCCAGCGGCCAATCGCACCGCAGAGCCCTATCATTCTGGTCATGTCTAAAGAAAGAAAGAAAGAAAATCTGATCGTTAACGCTCTCTGCTGCTTGGTTTCCTTCCCAAGGCTCCTGCGTCGGTCTCATTAAATGTGATCCCCTTTCTGCAGCTCCTCTCAGCACGATACCCCGGCAAATTAATTTGGAAATATAAATATTGAATGAATTAATTGGAGAGAAATGATCCCTTTTTAATCCAGGTTGAACTGCTTGGCAAAGCGTTAGCAGGGGAGGGTGGGAGGAGAGAGACCATGTGTGGTGTCAGGAGAGGTCTCTGTTGCTGTTAAATCAAAGCACAGAAGTGCAGGTCCCTGGAAGGGACCTTGAGCTCCTTGGGTGGAAGGTGGGATAGAAATGGAATAAATACCGTATTTTTCGCACCATAGGACGCACCGGACAATAGGACGCACTTTGTTTTAGAGGGGGGAGAACAAGAAAAAAAAATTCTCCCCCTCTCTGCCCAGCGCCCCTTCAGCGAAGTGGCAGGAGGCGCTGCGCAGAGAGGGGGAGAACTTTCCCCCTCTTGTTTTCCCGCTCTGAAACAAGGTGCCGTTTAAGGTGCGTTCAGGCGGCTACCTTGGAAGCCTGGAGAGCGAGAGGGGTCGGTGTGCACTGACCCCTCTCGCTCTCCAGGCTTCAGGTTCCTTTCGACCTGCTCTTTGGGGCTGGCGGGGGGGAGCCCACCACCAGCCCCAAAGAGCAGGTCAGGGAGCAGCGGAAAGGCGCAGCGGAGAGGCTCCTGCCATAGCCGTGCGTCACCTCTCCAGCCGGGAGAGGGTTGCGGGGCTATGGCGTCTTCGCTCCATAGGACGCAGACACATTTCCCCTTCATTTTTGAAGGGGAAAAAGTGCGTCCTATAGAGCGAAAAATACTGTACATGTACCCTTGTCAACAGTTCTTTAGCCTCCTCAAATCATGGGGTTGTAAAGTTGAAAAGGTCCAACCCCCTGGAATGCAGGAAACACAGTTCAGATGGCCGGCCAACCTCTGTTTAAAATCTTCAAAGAAGGTCATCCTCTCACAGTTCAGGGGGTCATAGAGATTTAAAGTTGGAAGGCGCCCCCAGAGGTAATCCATGTCAGTACGCCTTTCAACTGATGTCAGCGACTGGACTCAATCACTGGTTCTGCCCCGACTGGGCTAGGCGACTGGAGCACTTTCAGAGACCTTCCAATCCTGGAAAACAGGTCCCAGTGCACTGGACTCACAATTGTGCATTGTGAGCACCAGACCAGTGCCTTATGAGGAACGGCTAAGGGAGCTGGGCATGTTTAGCCTGGAGAAGAGGAGGTTAAGGGGTGATATGATAGCCATGTTCAAATATGGCAGGGGGTTGGACTCGATGGCCCTTGTGGTCTCTTCCAACTCTATGATTCTATGATTCTATGATTCATGCAGAGTATAAATAATGCGTAAGTTAGCTGTGAAGCACAACTCCTTTTATTTCTAATACAGTGGTACCTCGGGTTACATACGCTTCAGGTTACAGACTCCGCTAACCCAGAAATAGTACCTTGGGTTAAGAACTTTGCTTCAGGATGAGAACAGAAATCGTGCGGCGGCAGCGGGAGGCCCCATTAGCTAAAGTGGTGCTTCAGGTTAAGAACAGTTTCAGGTTAAGAACGGACCTCCAGAACGAATTAAGTATGTAACCAGAGGTACCACTGTAGCTACTACAAACTAACGAACTACCGGCTTGCATGAGTGTTACAGCTTCCACTCAGCCATCTGGTCACTACATAGATAAGACTCTCTCCACACACAGAGTTAAGCAGTCAGTCAGGAGTGGATGAGGAGAAGAGCAGTTTCCGCCCCTTCCTTTCTCAAAACATCAGATCAGGAAGTTCTGTCAATGGGAGGGGTGAAAATATCAACAATCCAGTCCAACCCATGCCAAAATCACAACTAAAAAAATCCCTGATAGGTGGTCATCCCAACAACAATTGAAAGACCCCCAACGAAGGAGAGCCTGCCACTTTCTGAGGGGGTCCATCCCATGGTTGAACAGCTCTTATGCTCAGAAAGTTCTTCCTGATGTTGAGTCAGAATCTCCTTTCTTCTCACTTGAATCCATCGGTTTGGGTCCTACAGAGAAGGAGAAAACAAGCTTGCTCTATCTTCCATGTGACAGCCCTTCAGCTATTTGAAGGTGGCTCTCATGTTGAGCTCTCCATCTTCTCTTCTGCAGGCTACACCCCCCCGCAACTCTCTTGGATCCCAGAATTGTAGAGTTGGAAGGGATCCCAAGGACCATTTAGTCCAGCTCCCTGCAATGTAGGAATCTCAGATATGGGTTTCTCAAAAATAAGTTGTCAAGCGAATCTCATTTCTTCTTTTTTTGATGGAGTTACATGCTTGGTGGATCAGGGGAATGCTGTGGACATAGTGTATCTTGATTTCAGCAAGGCTTTTGGTATTCTGATATTCTTGTGGGGAAACTGGTAAAATGTGGATTGAGCGAGGTTACTGTTAGGTGGATTTGTAGCTGGTTACTCATTAATGGGAGCCTTCAATTACTGGTTCAAACAAAGACAAACAAATCCCAAACTATAATCTGTTTAATCTGTTTTTAGTTTAAGAACAACTGTGGAAGTCTGAACTTGGTCGCTGCTTTTGAAAAACCTCTGTAGTTGTACCAAGTAAGAAATAAGGATGCAGGAGAAAGAATATTCTACTGTAAAAGGTTTGTGCAAAAAGTTAGTAAACTAGAAATGAAGTATGGAGAAGATGGGAAGTCAATGAATTACAAGAAGATTTATTGTCAGTTATATAAATTTATCCTTTTTGGTCAATGGTGTAATTTGTAACAAATGACGTAAATACTTTCTTTTTGTGCATTTTGTTGGTGCGTAAGCATAAATAAAGGGACGCGGGTGGCGCTGTGGGTTAATCCCTGCAACAGGGTGAGCTCCCGTTCTTCGGTCCCTGCTCCTGCCAACCTAGCAGTTCGAAAGCATGTCAAAGTGCGAGTAGATAAATAGGTACCGCTCCGGTGGGAAGGTAAGCGGCGTTTCCATGCGCTGCTCTGGTTCGCCAGAAGCAGCTTATTCATGCTGGCCACATGACCTGGAAGCTGTACGCTGGCTCCCTCGGCCAGTAAAGCGAGATGAGCGCCGCAACCCCAGAGTCGGCCACGACTGGACCTAATGGTCAGGGGTCCCTTTACCTTTAAGCATAAATAAAGGGTGGGGGAATCTGTTTTTAGTTTAGTTTATCATAGTTCTTAACATACAAGTGATGTACAAATTTTATGAAATATACGAATAAATATAAATGAGCAATGGGAAGCATCTCTGAGATACTGGTTAGGTTTAATTTTATTCTTTGATTACATAAAGATCGACAGGGAAGCCAAAGGTCTGAATTGCTAAAATGTCCACAGTGATTTGCTCAAGAATAGCACCTTCAACATTCTGACGGTTGGGTTTCATTTCCGGGCTGCCATTGCAGATTTGGAAGCAGAGGAAAGAACACGGAAACATTAGGGTTAAAATGTAGTCCATTGGTCTATTTTAATAATATGGTGAATTTTTTTTTAAAAAAATATCTTAATAGCATTAAAACGAGTGTCATAATTGTGTTTTGGTTTTTAAATTAGTTTTATTGTTTTACACTGTAAAACAGGGGGTTGTTTTTGTTCCTTTCCTTGTTTGCTTTGTGAGCCGCCCAGAAAGACTCCTTCCATAAACCCAAATAAACCCAGTAAATAAAATAAAATAAAATAAAAACAGCTCTGGTAATATTATCAGCACAGCACAGCCCTGCCTTGCACGGAAGCAAAGGAATTTGTGCTTTTGGCAGATGTACAGAGCACATAATCCCATTTAATCCATTTCAGGTCTGTGCTGAGGGTCACCATATTCCCAATCCACGAATCTGGGAGGCCTAACTTGCATATTATGCAAATTCTTTGCCAAGCATGCAAATTCCATTCTGACTTCATGGAAAATGACATTGCATCAAGCAAATATTATACCACACTTTCCAGGTGCATTCTCTCTCTCTCCCCCCCCCCCCATATTTATTTATAGTGGTACCTTGGTTCTCAAACGCCTTGGTACTCAAACAACTTGGAACCCAAACACTGCAAACCCGGAAGTAAGTGTTCCGGTTTGCGAACTTTTTTCAGAAGCTGAACGTGCTCCATTTTGAGCGTTACGGTTCCGATTTGAGAGCCACATTTCCGTTTTGAGTGTTACACTGAGTTCTGTCTGTTTTTGCTATTTATTCTGCGGTTTTTGTGACTCTTTTTGTTTTGTTTTTGTGACTGCGTGGAACCCAGTTCAGCTACTGATTGATTGATTGATTGTGTGACTGCAGTACATTGTTTATTGCTTTCATTTTATGGATTGATGGTCTCGTTGTTTGTCGTTGTTTAGTCGTTTAGTTGTGTCCGCCTCTTCGTGACCCCCTGGACCAGAGCATGCCAGGCCCTCCTGTCTTCCACTGCCTCCCGCAGTTTGGTCAGACTCATGCTGGTAGCTTCAAGAACACTGTCCCACCATCTCGTCCTCTGTCGTCCCCTTCTCCTTGTGCCCTCCATCTTTCCCAGTCCTCAGTCTCCTTCATGGATCACTGCCTTGCCATGGAGATGGGGCTTGAATAACTCGGAGAAGCTATGAGCTATGCCGTGCAGGGCCACCCAAGATGGACAGGTCATAGTGGAGAGTTTTGACTACCGTATTTTTTGCTCTATAAGACTCACTTTTTCCTTCCTAAAAAGTAAGGGGAAATGTGTGTGCGTCTTATGGAGCGAATGCAGGCTGCGCAGCTATCCCAGAAGCCAGAACAGCAAGAGGGATTGCTGCTTTCACTGCGCAGCGATCCCTCTTGCTGTTTTGGCTTCTGAGATTCAGAATATTTTTTTTCTTGTTTTCCTCCTCCCAAAACTAGGTGCGTCTTATGGTCTGGTGCGTCTTATAGAGCGAAAAATACAGTAAATGTGATCCACCTGGAGCAGGAACTGGCAAGCCACTCCAGTATCCCTGCCAAGAAAACTCCATGGACAAAGACAACAGGCATGGTCTTATTAGATAGTAAAATCCATGTTAAATTGCTGTTTTAGTTTTTTTTTTTAAAGTCTGGAAAGGATTAATCCATTTTGCATTACTTTCTATGGGAAAACGTGCCTTGGTTTTGGAACACTTTTGTTTTGGAACGGACTTCCGAAATGGATTAAGCTTGAGAACCAATGTAGCACTGTGTTTATTTTTATCATGTATCATTGCATTCAAACAGTTTGTGTAATCATTTTGTGAGATTCTCTGAATCTCGTGACTTTCCCCCATCCCCTACATGGCTCCTTAAAACAGAATTTTAAACGACATATCAGTAGATTCTCCATAATTTTCATTTTTCCAAATTATGCATAATCTCCATACTTTACAAGTGTTTCTTAAGAGTCCAGCTAGGATTTTAATTTGCTTACAATGGTCTCCTAGGTAAATTATAATTTCCCCCCATTCTTTTTTAAAGTCCTTGTCTTCTTGATTCCTGAGTCCCCCCGTTAGTTTTGCCATTTCGGCCAGTCCAGCAGCTTGGCTTGCCATTCTTCCCTTGTTGGGATTGTCGTTTCTCTCCATCTTTGGGCTAATAACATCCGTGCAGCTGTTGTCACGTACATTAAAAGTCTTTTCTGATCTTTTGGAATCTCGGTACCTATAATTCCTAGTAAAAACACTTCTGGTTTTTGGACAAAAGTTATTTTAAACATTTTTAACAGTTCATTATATACCATTTCCCAGGATGATTTTATTATCTTACGTGTCCACCACATATGAGAAAAGGTACCTTCCTTTTCTTTTCACTTCCAGCAGATATTTGAACTTGTCCTATACATTTTAGATAATGTAAAGGTAAAGGGACCCCTGACCGTTAGGTCCAGTCGCGGACGACTCTGGGGTTGCAGCGCTCATCTCGCTTTACTGGCTGACGGAGCTGATGTTTGTCTGCAGAGAGTTTTTCCGGGTCATGTGGCCAGCATGACTAAGGCGCTTCTGGGGAAACCAGAGCAGCACATGGAAACGTCGTTTACCTTCCTGCTGGAGCAGTACCTATTTATCTACTTGCACTTTGACGTGCTTTCAAACTGCTAGGTTGGCAGGAGCAGGGACTGAGCAACGGGAGCTCACTCCGTCGCGGGGATTCGAACCGCTGACCTTCTGATCAGCAGGCCCTGATCACCCACATCCCTTTTTAGATAATTTTGTTGTTGTTGTTTAGTCGTTTAGTCGTGTCCGCCTCTTTGTGACCCCCTGGACCAGAGCACGCCAGGCACTCCTGTCTTTCACTGCCTCCCGCAGTTTGGTCAAACTCATGCTGGTAGCTTCGAGAACACTGCCCAACCACCTCGTCCTCTGTCGTCCCCTTCTCCTTGTGCCCTCCATCTTTCCCAACATCAGGGTCTTTTCCAGGGAGTCTTCTCTTCTCATGAGGTGGCCAAGGTCTTGGAGCCTCAGCTTCAGGATCTGTCCTTCCAGTGAGCACTCAGGGCTGATTTCCTTCAGAATGGATACGTTTGATCTTCTTGCAGTCCATGGGACTCAAGTAGGCGTCAAATACCACCAGTACATCATTTTCATATAGTTTTCTTTTAGCGTACAACATGTTCCGGTGCATTTTCCAATCCACTTTTTTTTGGGGGGGGGCTGGATTTTCCTGCAAGCGCTCCCTGTGAACTTGAATTGCCTGAATTGGGATTGAATCCCACCTGAAACAAGCAGCAGCCTCGAATCCGCCTGAGAAACAACCCGGAGCACGTCTTTTGTACAACACAATGTTCTGTGCTTTAACGATGTACATCGCCACGCTGCCTGCGGGCAGAGAGAATTCTTAAATACAGTTCGAGGATCAAAAAGCCCTTGTTTTAAGAAGAGATAAGGCTCCAAAAATGTGCTCATGCGCTCATGGGAAAGGTGAGAGGCTGCACTTCCCTCTCTTTCCACCACTGTGTAAATCGTAAAGCCAAATTCTAGGCTAGGGATCACCAGGAAAGGAATTGGAAATAAAACTGCTAATAATCTTAAGGTCATTATACAAATCTATGGTTTGGCCAGATTTGGAGCACAGCATTGGGGACTCCTTAGTTCAGAGAAAAGGCAGGTGAGAGATGCCACGATAGAAACTTACAGAATTATGCCTTGCATTGGAGAAAGAGGCCAGAGAAGAGTTATTCCCCTTTCCACCAGCAGCTGAACAAAAGGAACGAGTCCCTCTTGATACCTTGCCTGTCTCCACAACAGTTGCAGCTTTCCTGAAATCGATCCAGGCTCAGCTGCAAAGAGATTTTACAGAGGGGGATCGAGAGACTGTGGGCGAGGATGGAGTAGTCCATTCAGGCAAGGAAGAGGTCTTGCAGTCTTCTTCCCACAAGACGAGAGCTATTCGGTTGTGAGTTTCCCTTGCGTTTCTGGAAGCTGAGCCTTTTTTGCATCAGGGAATTGAGTAGGAAGCCAGTGTGGTGTAGTGGTTAAGAGCGGTGGACTCGTAATCTGGTGAACCGGGTTCGCTTCTCCGCTCCTCCACATGCAGCTGCTGGGTGACCTTGGGCCAGTCACACTTCTCTGAAGTCTCTCAGCCCCACTCACCTCACAGAGTGTTTGTTGTGGGGGGGGGGGGAGGAGAGTGTGAGCCACTTTGAGACTCCTTAGGGTAGTGATAAAGCGGGATATCAAATCCAAACACACTGCTGGTTACCAAAGCAGTTTAAAGCTAAATAGCCATGATGTTTGCCCGGGGGCGGGGTGGTGGCTAGTGAATTTCAGGGGGCGTTGAGGGGTCTAAACCATCATGCCTCTTGGGCTTGCCAGTCAGAAGGTCAAATCCTGACAGGGTGAGCTCCCGTTACTCTGTCCCAGCTCCTGTCAATCTAGCAGTTCAAAAGCACGCCAGTGCAAGTAGAGAAATAGGTACCACTGTGGCAGGAAGGTAAACAGCGTTTCCATGCGCTCTGGTTTCCGTCACGGTGTCCCGTTGCGCCAGAAGTGGTTTAGTCCTGCTGGCCACATGACCCAGAAAGCTGTCTGTGGACAAATGCCAGGTCCCTCGGCCTGAAAGCGAGATGAGTGCCAAAACCCCATAGTTGCCTTTGACTGGACTTAACTGTCCAGGGGTCCTTTACCTTTTCCTTTCCTTTTACCTTTACCTTGAATTAACCTATGCTGAGATTTAGACAGTAGCCAACAGGAGATTTTCAGCAGGGACCTGATTTGCATCGCAAGGGAAGGTTAATCTTGGTCTAGTGTTAGAGAGCAGAGGGCCCTCTTCTTACCTCTTGCAGCAGGGAGTTCCATAGTTTAACTTTCCTTTATCTTTCCTGGCTCTTCCAACATTCAGCTTTGTTTGGATGTCCTGGGTTCTAGGGTTACACGAAAACTTTTCTCCATCCTTTTCTTCATGCCATGAGTCATTTTGCAAACGTCTGCCACGCCTCCTCGTAGGGCTTGCCCACACTTCTGCTTGTCCCATGGCTAGAAAGCACAGACCTATGCATTTTCCCTCTTGCCCTGCACCTTTCCCAGAGAAAACCCATTCTTCAGTACTAAATCAGGGCAAACATCAATCCGGAGAGAGCCAAAATTACCAGTTGCTCTGACTGAGTGCTAAAGAGTGGTTTTCCTGGTTTTCAGCAGCGGCACAGAACGAAACATGGCGGAGCCGTTTCTTGCCTTTCCTCTAACCTAAAAAGTCCCAAACACGGCAACCTTTCTTTCACGAGGGAATCGCTCCATCTCCTTATTCGTTTTTGAAATATACTCGGAGTTGAGTGTGGATTTCATGCTCTTTATTTAGCTCATAGTAGTGAGGAATGCAAGTTTCCCCGAAATGTCTGCTTTATATACTTTACTTACACAAAGGGCCCCACGTGATTGGCTAATTCCAGGATTCTCCTGTAGGCCAATCAGGTTGCGGATTCACTTCCACCAGGGGCTGGATTGGGTGGCTCCTGTGGACCAATCAGACTGCTGCATTCTGGACCCTGTTGTTCTAGGACCAATCAGACTGCTGCATTCTGGACCCTATTATTCTAGGACCAATCAGACTGCTGCATTCTGGAACCTATTGTTCTAGGACCAATCAGACTGTTGCATTTTGGATCCTATTCAACTCAGTACATAACAGTTTTGGTCTCCCTTTTCCGAACTTTTTCCAACTCCTTTTTGAGGCAAGGCGACCAAAACTGTACACAGCATTCCCAAAGACTCTTTAGCTGCATCCTTAGCCTATTCCCTGGGAGGGACCGTCATTCTGTGACTCATTCTGTGACCCAGTTGCTTTCGCTGCGCTAGTCCCTCCTCCCCAGGATGCTCTCCCTGGGCACCACTACCTGATGTAATTATAGTCGAGTATTATTTGTGATATCGCCAGCGTCTTATCACAATTTGCATAAGTCCCTTTGGAAGAACAGGACCTGGCTGGCTGTTTCAAATGCTAATTTACGTCCTCTAAGTGGTCTACCGGGAAGGAGAGTTCATGCTAGCCAGTGGAGCGTGGGGTGCGAATGGGGAGGGAGAACAAATTAATGCACTGGGGCGACTCCCCTATGAAGAAAGGTTGCAGAGTTTGGAACTTGTTCGTTTGGAGACAAGGCAAGTAGAGGACGACCTAAGGGAAGTCTGTACAGTGGTACCTCGGGTTACATATGCTTCAGGTTACATACGCTTCAGGTTACAGACTCCGCTAACCCATAAATAGCGCTTCAGGTTAAGAACTTTGCCCCAGGATGAGAACAGAAATTGTGCTCCAGTGGCGCGGCAGCAGCAGGAGGCCCCAGTAGTTAAAGTGGTGCTTCAGGTTAAGAACAGTTTCAGGTTAAGTAGGGACCTCTGGAATGAATTAAGAACTTAACCCAAGGTACCACTGTAAAATGATGCATGGCAGGGAGAAAGAGAAGGAAGGAAAGTCATTCTCCCTCTCTCAGAACAGTAGAACCTGTGGACATCCAAGGAATGTTGGAGATTTGGGACAGAGAAAAAGGAGGACATCTTCATGCAGCACAAACTATGGAACTCACCGCCACAGGAGGCAGTGAGGTCCACCAGCTTTGTTTTATATATATAAATTTTTATTAGAATCATAGAATCATAGAATCATAGAGTTGGAAGAGACCACAAGGGCCATCGAGTCCAACCCCCTGCCAAGCAGGAAACACCATCAGAGCACTCCTGACATATGGTTGTCAAGCCTCTGCTTAAAGACCTCCAAAGAAGGAGACACCACCACACTCCTTGGCAGCAAATTCCACTGTCAAACAGCTCTTACTGTCAGAAAGTTCTTCCTAATGTTTAGGTGCAATCTTCTTTCTTGTAGTTTGGATCCATGGCTCCGTGTCCGCTTCTCTGGAGCAGCAGAAAACAACCTTTCTCCCTCCTCTATGTGACATCCTTTTATATCTTTGAACATGGCTATCATATCACCCCTTAACCTCCTCTTCTCCAGGCTAAACATGCCCAGCTCCCTTAGCCGTTCCTCATAAGGCATCGTTTCCAGGCCTTTGACCATTTTGGTTGCCCTCCTCTGGACACGTTCCAGTTTGTCAGTGTCCTTCTTGAACTGTGGTGCCCAGAACTGGACACAGTACACCAGGTGAGGTCTGACCAGAGCAGAATACAGTGGCACTATTACTTCCCTTGATCTAGATGCTATACTCCTATTGATGCAGCCCAGAATTGCATTGGCTTTTTAAGCTGCCACGTCACACTGTTGGCTCATGTCAAGTTTGTGGTCAACCAAGACTCCTAGATCCTTTTCACATGTACTGCTCTCAAGCCAGGTGTCACCCATCTTGTATTTGTGCCTCTCATTTTTTTTGCCCAAGTGCAATACTTTACATTTCTCCCTGTTAAAATTCATCTTGTTTGTTTTGGCCCAGTTCTCTAATCTGTCAAGGTCGTTTTGAAGTGTGATCCTGTCCTCTGGGGTGTTAGCCACCCCTCCCAGTTTGGTGTCATCTGCAAATTTGATCAGGATGCCCTTGAGTCCATCATCCAAGTCGTTGATAAAGATGTTGAATAAGACCGGGCCCATTAGTTTTTAAACATATCATTTTCAACAGTAATTAAACATACTTTTACATCTTACTCAATTTTTTTGACTTCCATCAGTCCTGTCTGAAAATTTTCCAATCTAATCTCTTAGTATGCATTTCTTATTTTCCCTATTACATTTCAAACTCATAACCAATATCTCTATCTTTTTCTACTTTGTAACACTTTGTATATTTCTCCTTACAAAACTTCTTGTAGTCCTACTAGCGTAATTTGTTGATTACAGTTGCTCTTCAAATAATTCATATACTTCTTCCAATCTTCTGTGAATCTCTGGTCCCGCAGGTTTCGAATCCTTCCTGTCATTTAGTCCATTAATTTCGTCTGCCATTCTTCTTTCGTCGGAATTTCTTCTTGCTTCCATTTCTGGGCTAACAATACTCCAACTTGGACGGGTTTCAAGGAGGGTTAAAAGACAAATTCATGGAGGAAATCTCAAAATTTTATGCAGGACGCTTGGTACCACTCATTCTGGAATAGAACTATAATGGAAAAAATTATGCATAATTTGATATTTTGACAAGGACTAGCACTTCCACTTTTAATATGATTTAGCATTTTTTTATGACATTTACAGCAGAACCACCATTTTCAAAACAACCCTCGCCACAGGCCTGGAAAATCTGGAAGTATATTCGATAATCCAGTAGCACTAATAATCTTAGAGGTTTTTATTTTTTAACCCATGTGCAACTGTGTTCATTATATGTGTCTGTTTTGTAGTTTTGCTTTTCATCTGTCAGTCTTCATCTGTTGTTATAATTGAGCTGTATGTTTTGCCTTAAAAAGCAGAGACATCACCTTGCCAACAAAGGTCCGTATAGTTAAAGCTATGGTTTTCCCAGTAGTGATGTATGGAAGTGAGAACTGGACCATAAAGAAGGCTGATCGCCAAAGAATGGATGCTTTTGAATTCTGGTGCTGGAGGAGACTCTTGAGAGTCCCATGGACTGCAAGAAGCTCAAACCTCTCCATTCTGAAGGAAATCAGCCCTGATTGCTCACTGGACGGACAGATCCTGAAGCTGAGGCTCCAAGACTTTGGCCACCTCACGAGAAGAGAAGACTCCCTGGAAAAGACCCTGATGCTGGGAAAGATGGAGGGCACAAGGAGAAGGTGAAGACAGAGGACGAGATGGTGGGACAGTGTTCTTGAAGCTACTAGCATGAGTTTGACCAAACTGCGGGAGGCAGTGGAAGACAGGAGTGCCTGGTGTGCTCTTGTCCAGGGGGTCACGAAGAGTCGGAATACTACTAAACGACTAAACAACAATGTTTTGCATACATTATAAAATGGATTTTTTTTATAAAAAAAACTTGGCGAAAAGCAACAACACTAGCCGTGATGGCTTTGCTCTGTCTCCACGATCAGAGGCAGTAGTGCTTCTGAATATCAATTGCTGGAAACTGCAGTATGTGAGAAAGGGCCCTCGTGTTCAAATTATGCTCGTGGGTCTTCGACTGTGAGAACAGGAGGCTGTGCTAGATGGGTCATTGGCCTGACCCAGCAAAACTCTTCTTATGTCCCCAACTCCTGGCCCCAACTCCTTCCACATTTCTCTGGGATTTCCAGAAGTTTTTGTGTGGCAAAATTCAGGCCACCCACCCGCCCGCCCCAGGACTCAGGTCTGCTGGATCAGAGCTACAAAATTAGAATTCCTGCTTTTTTTCTGGAGTGCAATTAGTTTCTGATTGTCCTCATTTTTGGATGCATGGAGCTGATTGTAGGAATGGATTTAGACAGTAGGAGAGGATATTTTGTTCCAACTCTACAATTCTATGATTATTATTCCTTGCTCACTCCATCCTTTGCAGCTTAAACTTGGAAAAGACAAGGTTGATTTAACCTTCTAGAAATGGTAATTTTGGATGCTTTAAGGCAGACTAGATATTCCTGGTTTTACCCCTTTTCTCCTCCTTAAAAACAATGATATCTCTCTCTCTCTCTCTCTCTCTCTCACACACACACACACTGTTTTGTGGAGAAGTAAAAGTCATATTTACTTACATAACCTAGGTCTCAAAGCAGCAGTTACAAAAGCAACATTAAGGGAAGTTTATAACTACTATTACTCAGAGCTTGACCATGAGTTTGACCAAACTGCGGGAGGCAGTGGAAGACAGGAGTGCCTGGCGTGCTCTGGTCCAGGGGGTCACGAAGAGTCAGACACAACTAAACAATAACATAACTACTATATAACTTACAAGAATCTAAGTTCAAACTTAGATTCTTGTGTCTGAGCTGCAGACATCAGACATACACATGGGCTCAGCTTGGAAGCATGACGAAGAAAGACATAGATGCGCGGGCAATAATAATAATAATAATAATAATAATAATAATAATAATAATATAAAATTTTTATTTATACCTCGCCCTCTCCGGCCAGAGCCGGGCTCAGAGGGGCTAACACCAGTAAAATTACAATAAAACATAATGGGGGTGGGGGAAAAACAAACAAACAAACAAACAAAAAACAGTTTATTAAAATACGGGTTAAAATGCAGTTTAAAATGCAGCCTCATTTTAGTAGCAGCCCATAGATCAAGGCCATAAGGGGAGGAAACATAAGGGTCAGACTGAGTCCAAACCAAAGGCCAGGCGGAACAGCTCTGTTTTGCAGGCCCTGCGGAAAGCTGTCAAGTCCCGCAGGGCCCTGGTCTCTTGTGACAGAGCGTTCCATCAAGTCGGGGCCAGTACTGAAAAGGCCCTGCCCCTTATTGAGACCAATCTAACCACCTTGTGGCTCGGGACCTGCAAAGCGTTGTTATTTGTGGGCCTTAAGGTCCTCTGTGGGGCAGACCAGGAGAGGCGGTCCAGTAGGTAGAAGTATGTAATGTTACAACTTCCCCCCAAGGCAGACAAAGGCAGCAGCAGAGCATATGCCCGCTCTGCCCAGGGTGGGTGCACTCCTGAGGGGTGCGGGGCGCAAAGGGCGCCCTCCCAGATGTGGGATAGCCACTCGGGTGTACAGAGCAGTGCGCGCCCTGCAGCCAGGGGCGGAGCAAGCCACCCGTGGGGGCAGAGCAAGCCGCCAATGGCTGACATTTGGCCTGCCTGTGAGTACCAAGCCTCTCCCAGCTGTCAAAACGAAGGGGGAAGGGGAGAATGCCGCCGGCAAAGAGGCGCAGCTCCTCCCCTTCCCCCGACGGCTTGGGGTCACGGGCGGGCACCGTGCCGAATATCACCCCCCCCCAGGGATGACACCCAGCGCGGACTGCCTCCGCCGCAACACCCTTCCTCCGCCAATGGACAAAGGGAAGTGATCTTACAGAGTTCTCTCTAGCAAATTTCACAGGAAAGCTCCATGAACCTCAGCTCCTTCATGTGCCTATCAAGCAAAACATGTATTGTTGGCTGGACTTCAATAATGTCCCACACTGGTGTGTGTGTGTGTGTGTGTGTGTGTGTGTTGTAGCTGATTAAACGACAGAGATGGGGAAGGTTCTCAGGCTATGAAGGACTCGGTCACAAATTTATTGGCAGCTACATGAATTATGATAGCTAGGAAGTGGAAGGGGCAAGCAGAATATAAAACGGAAGAATGGTATAAAGAGGTGTGGGATATAGCTATTAATGATAAGTTAACATGTGCTGGAGAAATGATTTTGAGGAAATATGGAAGGAGTTTGCAGAAAGGGGTCAAACCATCGCAAGAGGTGTTGAGATTTTGGGGAGGTTGGATAGTTACAATGGAGTGGTCTTGGTGGTGAGGTGCACATTTTTCATTCTTATTTATGTATGATTATTACTTTGTCAAAATAAACTTAATTAATTAATTAATTGAAAGAAGAATATGAAAAGAAAAAGAGATGGTGAAGCTGTGGTCCTTTGGATGTTGTCAGACTCCAACTCCCATTAGCGGCAGCCAGCATGTCCAGTGGTCAGAGATGCCACAAGCTGGAGACTGAGGCCATGTACACGCCTTGCATTTGTCTTCCCCATCCTTGGCGTCTCTTCCAGCTCTACAGTTCCATGAGCCTATTAAATCCCTCTGAGTTGCCAAGAAAGTCTTCAATCACTTCAATCTAGGGGAATCCTAGAATATGCAGCTTAACATAGAGGAATCCAGAGCATGGCCACTCTCCCATAGCTGCTAGCTTTCCTCTTGCAAGCAGTTTCATTGACTGTTTCCTGCTTGGCAGGGGGTTGGACTCGATGGCCCTTGTGGTCTCTTCCAACTCTATGATTCTATGACTGTTGTCCTTTTAAAAGGGGAGGGTGGCGGAGGAGGGGGAGGGGTGAAATAGAACATTTTCCCTTTTGCTGCCGGAAATGATGCAGTCCTCTCCGTCCCCCCCCTTCAGGTGCATCCACAGTCCCAGGTAGTTCAACGGCGCTGAGCCATCTTCATTGAGAGGCCTTTGGCTTCCACAAGGCACCAGTTCAGTTTGTACATCTAATTTTAACCCACTGCCCTTGGTGCCAGCTTGAGGAAATAAATGGGACTTGGCAAGTTATTCCTAAATGGTAATTTGGGATGGAAATTAGGAGCTAATCACTTGCTGAAATGTAAATTGACCCAGTTAGGCGACTGTGGTCCAGCTGTTCCCCAGGAGGAGATGAAAGGAAATCCGTGAGTGGGCTGCCTTCAGATGGCTTATTTTGGGCTCATAATATGGAGCCCCTTCGTAGGCCAGGGAGGAAATTGTGGGACTTCAGCCACACTGTCTTGGCATCGCCACCTTTCTGAGCTGGTTGGTGTGCCCAAAGACGCACCCTGGGGGTGGCAGCAAAGGGGCATTTGGAGGGTCTGCAATACAGTTGGCACAATTCGAGCCGTACTCACAGCGCTTTCCCTCCCTCTTACAACGCGCACAACTGAACGATCCTTTGTGCGGGGTGAAGACACCACAACGTTCAACAATGGGAGGAAACAAATTCTCTGGCTTTTGCTGGCTGGTAGCCCGCAGAGAAAAGTCCCACCCCAAGCAGAAATGCGTAGCAGAAGTTATTGACCGTATTGGCCAAGACCCCCAGAGACTCTGGTCTTTGTTTAGAGAACGTTCCACTCTGTATTATACTTTCCTTTGTGTGATGGGCATTGATGAAAAAGCCTGACTGATTTCAGTCTGGCATTCACCGCATCCAAGGCCGTTCCTGCATAAAAAGTGTGAAATTCAGCCTTAGGTTTTTAATATTCGATTTAGAGTCCTACAGTGATGTTGCTGAACGGGCAGACTGAAGGAAGTGCCATACCCTGTTACTGTTAAACGGAAAAACAAAGCAATTTGTTAGGGGTTGGTTCTGAAATGTATAATTCCATACCAATTCGTAACTTGCCAGCAGGCGCAGCCCACTATTATTCCTTGCTGCTGTTCTTACGAACGTAAGAAAATAAGAATCGCAGAGCCTGCTGGATGAGGCCAATGGCCCATCCTGGCCAGGATCCTGTTCTCACAGTGGCTGACAAGATGCCCCAAAGCGAAACCCACAAGCCGAATAACTGCATTGCAAAACTGCAGGTTTCAAAGGACAGCTGGGTATCAGGTTGGAGACTGTTTTGAACCCTGTGAATTTGAATCGTAGAATTGTAGAGTTGGAAGGGACTGTGTGGGTTATCTAGACCAGGGGTCAGCAAACTTTTTCAGCAAGGGGCCAGTCCACTGTCCCTCAGACCTCGTGGGGGGGCAACTATATTTGGGGGGGGAATGAACGAATTCCTATGCCCCACAAATAATCCAGAGATGCATTTTAAATAAAACCACACATTCAGCTCATGTAAAAAAATGCTGATTCCTAGACTGTCCGCAGGCCGGATTGAGAAGGCGATTGGGCCGGATCTGGCCCCCTGGCCTTAGTTTGCCCACCCATGATCTAGACCAACCCCCTGCAATGCAGGAATCTTTTGCCCAACTTGGGGCTCAAACCCACAACCCTGAGATCGAGAGTCTCGTGCTCTACCGACTGAGCTATCCCAGCCTGTTTGTTGTTGTTGTTTAGTCATTTAGTCGTGTCTGACTCTTCGTGACCCCATGGACCAGAGCGTGCCAGGCACTCCTGTCTTCCACTGCCTCCCGCAGTTTGGTCAAACTCATGCTGGTAGCTTCGGGAACACTGTCCCAACATCTCACCCTCTGTCGTCCCCTTCTTGTGCCCTCCATCTTTCCCAACATCAGGGTCTTTTCCAGTGAGTCTTCTGTTCTCATGAGGAGGCCAAAGTATTGGAGTCTCAGCTTCAGGATCTGTCCTTCCAGTGAGCACTCACGGCTGATTTCCTTCAGAATGGATGCGTCTGATCTTCTTGCAGTTCATGGGACTCTCCAGAGTCTCCTCCAGCACCAGAATTCAAAAGCATCCATTCTTCGGCAATCAGCCTTCTTGATGGTCCAGCTCTCACTTCCATACATCACTACTGGGAAAACCATGGCTTTAACTAGACGGACCTTTGTCAGCAAGGTGATGTCTCTGCTTTTTAAGATGCTGTCGTTTGATTCGCCTTTAAATGTGAATGGAATTGAATTGTTCCCCATTGTCATGGGCCAGGAGTCAGCTTCACCTGTTGAGCAGCAGCCTGAAGGAGCAGAGGGCGAAGGGGCTCCACCTGCTGCTGATCAGCCTTTATTGCTCCTGATGAGAAGCAGCTGGCTCCAGCTTTCTGAAGCAGCGTTCTTGCCCTGACCTTGCTGCTTCTTGTGGCCTTGGACCCTCAGCTTTCTTGACCCCCAGATCGTCTGACTATGTGAACTGCGAAACACCTGGCCTTAAGACTGAACTCTGCCCCCAGGTTGCCTCCACTGACCTCTGCCATGGCTGGCAGCGCAGGACTATGACAGCCACCCCTAGCCAGGCAGCTGACTTCCGGGGGTGTGCTGTTCTCCCTCCCATCTCAAGTGATCTGCCTCACTTTTCCGCATTGCAGAGGGTTGGCCTAGATGACCGTTGGGGGTCCCTTTCAGCTCTTCAATTCTGTGAGTCAGAGTCACTCACCCAGCTCCCATGTCTTGCTGCTAACTCAAAGCTGCAGCTTGGTTTGGGGGCGGTGGAAATTGGAGACAATGAGCCACTGCGTGAAAAGATTACGCCAATCATCTAGTGCGCTTATCTGCATTTTCTGTTCAGGGGTGTTTTTTCCCTTTATTTTTCTCTCTTCGCATGGAGGTGTTTATTTGCATAGCACTGCAAAATGTGGCAGTTTAAGGGCAGCAGAGCGTGCAGAGGAATTCAGAAAGGTAGAGGCTTTCCAAGACAGCAGCATTTCTCTTTTTTGGGGGGGGGGTGTCCTAAATTAAAGGAGAAGGAGGCACCCATTTTTTCATGCTCCCACGTTCTGGGGTGGTGCCAGAAGTCAAGATGAACCAGGGAAACTGTGGCTTATGAGGAATGGTTGGGTGTTCTGAGTCTGGAGAAAAGACGGAAAGGTGAGACAATAGAATCAGGATTCAAGATGACCTTAACAGATTGGGGGAACTGGGCCAAAATGAACCAAATGATTGCTGACCGGGACAAAAGTAAGGTTCTACACGTGGCCAGGAAGAACCCAAAGTGCAAATATAAGAATGGGAGGCACATGGCTTGAGATCAGTACATGTGAAAAGGATCCGGGGTGACTTAGCAGACCTCAAGCTGAACATGAGTCCACAGTGTGATGCAGCAGCAAATAAAGCTAATGCTATTCTAGGCTGCATAGCAGAAGTCTAGTGTCCAGGTCAAGAGAAGGAATAGTGCTGCTTTATTGATCCTTAGTAAGACCACACCTGGAGTCCTGTGTCCAATTCTGGGCACCACAATTTAAGAAGGATGTTGACAAACTGGAACATGCGCAGAGGAGGGTGACCGATATGATCAAGGGTCTAGAAGCCAAGCCTGATGAGGAACGGCTGAGGGAGATGGGTCTGTTTAGCCTGGAAAAGAGGACACTGAGATATGAGAGCCATCTTCAAATATCTGAAGGGCTATCTCATGGAAGAGGGAACAAGCTTGTTTTTTCCTCCTCTGGAGGGTAGGACTCCAACCCATGGCTTCAAGTTGCAAGAAAGGAGATTCCGACTAAATGTCAGGAAGAATTTTGACCGTGGAACAGACTCCCTCGGGAGATGGTGGGCTCTCCTTCCTTGGGGGTTTTTAAGCAGAGGTTGGACGGCCATCTGTCATGGATGCTGTAGCTGAGATTCCTGCATTGCAGGGGGTTGGACTAGATGACCCTCAGGGTCCCTTCCAACTCTACATTTCTGTGATTCTACAGCTGAGATTTGAACCCTGGCCTTTCAGGTCCTAGTCTGACAACCTAACCACCCCACCACACTGGCATGGGTGGGTCATGTTGTGACTCTGGCAACAAAGCGTGGGCTGTGTGAAGGTCCCTTTCCCATTTATGTAAGGATATGTTTGCATTTAGCTAATCCTGCCCAGAAATTTGCATCTGACTACCTTCCCCCTTTCAGAACCTCTCGACTCATCTGTCATGAATACTGTTTTCAAAAATAATAATTAAAAGATGGGGAAAGAGCAAAACCCTGTCCTGGAGTCAGGGAGATCATTTATTGCCTGCAATGGCAGAGCCTAAGAAGACTGCAGTATGTTTCTCTCTGCTTATCGTGGTAAAATCATTTCCTTAGATACCAGTAATACAGTTATGTCAGGTCATTACTGTGTGCTGTTGTGTAAATGGAGGTCAGAAAAAACCTTGGCATTTCAGCTCCTCCTTTTCTTCCGGGAAGAGCTGCCAGAGATATTTTCATAATAGTCTATTCTCTATTAGGACTGTGAGTGGCTTTGCCAAATGTTATGGGGGGACGGGACACATTTTCAATCTGTTTCAGGCTTGTGAATTAGCCGTGCGACCAACAAAGAGGGAGTGGAGGAGGGTGAGAAACGGTGTCCTGCCTGCCTTTTGTGGAAAATGGGTTCCCTTTATTTCATAATGGAATTTTTGCCATACAAATATTTGGGCAGAAAGATGATTGATTGATTACTCACCCTTCACCTTAAGGTCCCAGAGTACATTATGACAAAACAAACCCAATGCTAAAAGCAGCTTAAAATGGCTTAACCATTTAACAGAGATGAGGTGGGTCATCAAATTGTATTACTGGATGGGGCTCCCAAGGGTCATCCAGACCAACCCTCTACAAGGCAGGTGCTAAAAGAATTAGGACTACCTGAGAAGGTCCTTCGTTGGAGGTTTTAAAGCAGAGTTGGGATGGCTATCTGTCATGGATGCTTTAGCTGTGATACAAGCATTGCAGGGGGTTGGACCGGATGACCCCAGTGGCCCCTTCCAACTTTACAGTTCTATGATTCTATGAAGATGCTATTCTCAGAGGTGGGAAATTTAGCAGAGGATGCAGAGATGTTCTCTTCATGCTCTGCAGCAAACGCAGACTTGATTTCTTCCCCTCGGCCTCTCAGCGAAGCAAATGGATTTCACACTTTCCCCTCTCTGAGAGATGTCTGAGCTGTCAGGAAAACACCGGAAAGTTGTGCTAGGTGAGCGGTGCCCAGCAAAACAAAAATTGCCTCCCCGTATCGGGTAGATGGAAATACTTGCCTGTCAGGGCTCCTTCCTGTTTTTTGAGCAACGCCTGTCTAATTCTTCCTGTCAGCATCTAGCAATCACACAAGCTTTTCTCTCGTTGCCTCTGCGTCTTTTCCACAGGCTTTGACACCTGACACGTATACCTGTTCAAGACCCGCTCTGTTTTGTGTGACTGTTTTTTAACTGTGAGTTTTTTTAAACTGCTTTCAACTGCGCTTTAAAATGCTGTGATGTGCTCTGGGAGCCTAGAGCAGGGGTCAGCAAACTTTTTCAGCAGGGGGCCGGTCCACTGTCCCTCAGACCGTATGGGGGGCCGGACTATATTTTGAAAAAAAATAATGAATGAATGCCTATGCCCCACAAATAACCCAGAGATGCACTTTAAATAAAAGCACACATGCAACTCATAATAATAATAATAATAATAATAATAATAATAATAATAATAAATTTTATTTATACCCAGCCCTCCCCGGCCAGAGCCGGGTCAGGGCAGCAAACACCAATAAAATTTCAGTAAAAACATAATGAGAAAAAAACAACAATTTAAAATGCAGCCTCAAAACCATAAGGGGAGGGAAACATAATGCTAAAACATAATCATGTAAAAACATGCTGGTTCCCGTACTGTCCATGGGCCGGATTTAGAAGGTGATTGGGCCAGATCCGGCCCCCGGGCCTTAGGTTGCCTACCCATGGCCTAGAGTGAAAGGCAGGTAACATAAGAAGAACTGACCTGAATCCAAGGAAACTGCAGGTGTCATCTCAGAGCCTGTGCCTTTATCTTTCAGTTGCATATTTTGCCTAAGGTCGAGGGAGCATCTCCTCCAGCATCCTGTTCTCACAGTGGCCATACAGATGCATCAGTGGGGGGAAAGCAAGCAGGATCTGAGCACAAGAGCATCTTTTCCCCTCCTGTGGTTTGCAGAAATGACTTTCAGAAGCATTGCTCCTTCTGACTGCGGAGACAGAGCCGAGCCATCGTGCCAAGTAGCCATTGATAGCTGTCTCCTCCATCAATTTATCCAACCCTCTTTTAAAGCCACCCAGTTTTTCCGAGCACAATTCAAAGTGTTGGTGCTGACCTTTAACGCCCTAAACGGCCTTAGTCCTTTATACCTGAAGGAGCATCTCCACCCCCATCGTTCTGCCCAGCTTCCAAACTCGGCTTTGTATTGTTGCTTGCTGCCCCAATCACAGAGTGCTGAGAGACTCCAACAGTCCCAGGTGTGGGAATGTTCAGGGATGCAGGAGAGGATATATTGTCTGATTATAGCCTTTCCAACTTGTGTTAACAAGTTCACAATTTAGCAGAGTAACATTCCCCTTTTTAAACTCACAGCAGATGCATTTGCTCAGGCTCGCTAAAGCCTCTATAATAACTGTTCTGGTATTTTCCCCTTATTCCCTCATAAAAGATAAGACACGACACAGTCTTCTATAAAAGTATAAAAAGAGTTTACTCACTCACATTCTGTTCACAATTGGATCCCAGAAGGCAGACTTAGCTTAGAAAAGTAACATACACCTGGAAACTATCTCATAAGGAGACAGTCCCTTTGTCCTTTCTTGGCTTCCAGCTTTGGCTAAGTAGATGCTGCTTCTTTAACAAATGGAGTCAGAGAGAGATGGCGGCCTCCGCTGAGGTATTTTGTTACCTGCACAGGTGAGGCCACGCCCACCTCTGGTCCCGTGTAGAGGAAGTCTGTCCCAGCGCTGAAGGAAACAGGAAGTTTACCTGCTGGCTGGACAAACATTCCTCCTCATGTGTAAACATGTTCACTCTAGGAATGTTGTACTTGACTGCTCTTGTGTTTCATATCACACACCCCTAAACATTTTTTTAGAAGAAAAACACTGCCTGGAACATTTAGGGGACTAGTCTAGTCCTCCTAGCCCACTGACCGCACACCATTGTTCCAAGCTAAGTTAAAAATGTATAGCACTGTTTAATTTCTTCAGCTCCCTGTTCTGCCTAAGGTCGAGGGAGCCCAGAAGCAGAGTTTATGGAAAGTGTCTCCTGCAAAGCTTTGAAATCTCTCTCTGATTCATACTGGGGCTGCCACACTTTCTGAAAGTGATCCTGCTGGAGGGTTTCATGGGAAGTGCTAATTGCTGGCCTCCCCCAGGGGGACTGTAGGCGGCTGATGAACCTCTCCAAAGAGTTTGAGATCCGTGCGGCTCTGGGGAGGCACCGGCTGCCACACAGCAGTCGTGTCCCCACGGGGGTCTTGCGAGGCAATCAGAAAAGCATTAAAAGACTCGATGAAGGGAAGAGGGCTGCATCGCAACTCAGCACTGCTGTGTGCAGGCACAGTGTGTGTGCGTCCATGCGCACTTAGAGTTCGGTGGGACCCCTGCGGGTCATCTAGCCCAACCCCCAGCAATGCAGGGATATGTCTGTCGGAGGAAGGCAACATCTTGTTCAAAGGGCTGTGCTAAATTTTAGTTTTAAATGCACAAAAATTCCCCCCAAAGCCCCACAACGTCATATATTTGGGTAAGGTAAAGGACCCCTGAAAGTTAAGTCCAATTGCGGACGACTCTGGAGTCGCGGCTCTCATCTCGTTTACAGGCTGAGGGAGCCGGCGTTTGTCTGCAGGCAGTTTTTCCAGGTCATGTGGCCAGCAGGACTAAGCCGCTTCTGGCGAACCAGAGCAGCGCACGGAAACGCCGTTTACCTTCCCACCGGAGCGGTACCTATTTATCTACTTGCACCGGCGTGCTTTCGAACTGCTAGGTTGGCAGGAGCAGGGACCGAGCAATGCGAGCTCACCCCGTCGCGGGGATTCAAACCGCTGACCTTCTGATCGGCAAGCCCAAGAGGCTCTGTGCCACCCGCATCCCCCGTGTCCCTTTATATTTGGGTAGATGTTGCCAAAAAAAGCTCCACAACTTTGAAAAAACAAACAACTTTGTCCGGATTTTCACTTTTGGGAATATGGCAACCCTAACTGTGCGCTAGTTTTGACCAGGGAGATCTGCAGACTTTACATGATGATCTGTGAGGGATTCTTTAGGTGTGATTCCTGCATTGCAGGGGGTTGAACTAGATGTCCCTTGGGGTTCCTTCCAGCCAATCTTACGTTTCTGTGATAAAGGCGTGATGGAGCAGATCCGTGGATTCCAAACTTTTTCAGGCCGTCATTGCATAAACGCATTCCCAGTGTCCCCTAAACAAACATCAGTCAGAATGGGGGTTTGCATGGCTCACCAGATAATCGCTTAAATAAAATCCACACAGTAACAATTAATTGCATGTATGTTCAAAACATGATTAAAACTATTTAGTTGAATTAATTCAACTTGGCCCGCTGCTACCGGCTTAGGGCCCTTGTATTTACGGGACCGCCTCTCCTGGTATGCCCCACAGAGGACCTTAAGGTCCACGAATAATCTTAGTTTAGAGGTCCCGGGCCCTAAGGAAGTCAGATTATCCTCCCTCAGGGCCAGGGCCTTCTCAGTGATGGCTCCGACCTGGTGGAATGCTCTGTCCCATGAGACCAGGGCCCTGCAGGATTTAACTTCCTTCTGCAGGGCCTGTAAGACAGAGCTATTCCGCCTGGCCTTTAATTTAAACTTAGCCTGATCTTTTTCCCCCCTTCCTTCCCTCCCCCTCCTCTTCTTATGAAGATTACCCGCTCTGGGATCCCACAGCTAATTCTCCCCTGGTCTCCTCCCAGATAGGACTAATTTAGCCAGCTAGCCCTGGGGATCATCTAATGTTTATTGGATGGATTTCTGAATGTATTGTTATTCACGTTTTATACTGTATTTTGTGCTGTTTTCGTTGCATCAATTAAGTGTTTTAAATTTGTTGTTAGCTGCCCTGATCCTGGTTTTCTGAACCGGGAAGGGTGAGATATAAATAAATTATTATTATTATTATTATTATTATTATTATTATTATTATTATTAGCCATTTACATATCCAGGGGCACCTGTCTCCTTGCCCCTTAGCAGCCCTGGGCAATTCCACCCAGCCTAGGGTTGTGAGGAAGGATTTCTGGCCAGAGGTGATGGTGGTCTCTGGACAAATGGGAGCACCGCTGACTCTCTGCGCAGAAATTGCCTGTGGGGGAGCAGGGAGTACCCAGCTTCTATTGATTACGCTTTTCCTGTAGCTAAGCAACAGGAGAATTTGACTCCAGCGCTTTCCCCGCTTTCCCGTTATCTTTCCACTTTAGATCTGAGAGAGGAGCTGCTGGTGATGATGGAAGGCTTTCTCACTCGCCTCAGACTGGTGGAATCCCCCTGCCCAAGACTTAACCCATTATTGTCAATGGTCAATGGCAACTAGCTCTGCCTCCGTGGGTCTCAAGTAGCCATGCTGGAAGTAACAGGAGAGGGCTCTTGTGTTCAAATCCTGCTTGCAGGTTTCCCACAGGCTTTTTGTCGGTCACTGCGAGAACAGGATGCTGGACAAGATGGGCCATTGGCCTGATCCTGCAGTGGACTCTTCTTATGACTTCCGTAGAACCATAGAAATGTGGGGAACACTGGGACAAGATGCTTGGAGCCCATTGCACTGATCCTGCCCCGACTGCACTGGCTGCCATTTGGTTTCTGGGCCCAATTCAGAGTGATGGTTTTTACCTATAAAGCCTTAAAGAGCTCAGGACTGCAATATCTGAAGAACTGCCTCTCCCAGGGTTGCTATATTTCAAAAGGTAAAATTCCTGACACCCACTAAGTTGTTGAATTTTTTTTTTTAATAGGAAGACCTCAACATTGCGGAGCTTTTTTGGGGAAACCTAACCCCAAAATAGTGATTCTAAGCATTTTGAGCTGTTTCACTGTTATTTTCCATTGCGTTGCGGTACATCCGGGTTTCCCCTGATATTTTGCCGGTCTGGCAAAATTCCCAACGCCTTTTTTGCACCCGAAAACCACGACATGTCAGGGATTTTCCTGACATTTGGCAAGCCTAGCCTCTCCCCATATATACCACCCCTGACTGTGTCCATCCTCTGAGACCCTCCTTCGCATGCCACCTTCTTTGTGGCAACATGAAAACGGGGCCTTTTCTGTGGTGGCTCCCCATTTGTGCGATGCTGTCCCCAGGGAGGCTCACCTGGAACCTTCATTATACATCTTTAGGCACCAGGCGAAAACGTTCCTCTTCAACCAGGTTTTGGGCTGATTTGCATCTGATACCCTTCTAAATGTGGTTGTGGGAGGTGGTGTGTAGGAACAGCAAACCCTCCAACACGACACAGCCCAAATCCAGGACACCGTCTTCCGGAATCGAAATCTTGTATGAGTCATGTGGCCCACGAGAGATCACGGACCCCCCAAAAGCACATGATGCAACCCCCAAATGTTTTTTCAGGGTGAAATCTCAGTGTGAAATTGTGCGAGAGCAAGGTGCCCCAAATGGCTGCCATGCTCTTGCATTGAAAAAAGGGACGCCCCAGTTTTTCTGGGGCAGTTAATGGGTAGGGAGGCAGGGTTATTATTTTGTTTTGGTTTTATTATTATGTATTTTGTGTGGGGGTTTTTAAATCTTGTATTTTTATGCTGTCTATCGCCCTGAGATCTACAGATGAAGGGCTGTACAGTGGTACCTCAGGTTACAGACGCTTCAGGTTACATACACTTCAGGTTACAGACTCCGCTAACCCAGAAATAGTGCTTCAGGTGAAGAACTTTGCTTTAGGATGAGAACAGAAATCGTGCTCTGGCGACGCAGTGGCAGCGGGAGGCCTCATTAGCTAAAGTGGTGCTTCAGGCTAAGAACACTTACAGGTTAAGAACGGACCTCTGGAACGAATTAAGTACTTAAACCGAGATACCACTGTATACAAATTGCAACAACAACATCATATGCCAGGCTTTAGAGACTGGTGCATATTGTTTAGGTTTGTTAATTCAGCCTTTGGCAACCTGGTGCCCTCTGGCTGTTTTGGACTACAACTCCCATCAGTCTGATGTAGTTCAAAACATCAGGCTGGATAGCTCAGTTGGTTAGAGCGTGGTGCTGCTAATGTCAAGGTTGCTGGTTCAATTCCCGTGTGGGACTGTTGCATATTCTTGCATTGCATTGAGCAAAATTCAAAGTGTTGGTGCTGACCTTGAAAGCCCTAAACGACCTTGGTCCAGTATCCCTGAAGGAGCATCTCCACCTCCATCGTTCTGCACGGACCCTGAGGTCCAGAGCTGAGGGCCTTCTGGCAGTTCCCTCACTGCGAGAAGCAAAGCTACAGGGAACCAAGCAGAGGGCCTTCTCGGTGGTGGCTCCCTCCCTGTGGAATGCCCTCCCACCAGATGTCAAAGAGATAAACAACTACCAGACTTTTAGAAGACATCTGAAGGCAGCCCTGTTTAGGGAAGCTTTTAATGTTTAATGGGTTATTGTATTTTAATACAGTGGTACCTCTGGTTAAGTACTTAATTCATTCCGGAGGTCTGTACTTAACCTGAAACTGTTCTTAACCTGAAGCACCACTTTAGCTAATGGGACCTCCTGCTGCTGCCATGCCGCAGGAGCACAATTTCTGTTCTCATCCTGAAGCAAAGTTCTTAACCTGAAGCACTATTTCTGGGTTAGCGGAGTCTGTAACCTGAAGCATATGTAACCCGAGGTACCACTGTATTCTGTTGGAAGCTGCCCAGAGTGGCTGGGGAAACCCAGCCAGATGGGCAGGGTATAAATTATTATTATTATTATTATTATTATTATTATTATTATTATTTATTATTGCAAAGGGTTGGACTGAATGATCCTTATGGTCCCATCCAACTCTGCAATTCTGATTCTCTCCAAAGAGCACCAGGTTGCCGAAGGCTGACTCAGAGGCACCTTCCGGAAATGGCTCCTCCGCGCTGCCATTTTGCGGGTCCCGAGTTCAAATCTGCCTCCCCCAATGGGCTTCCTCCGTCTCCCCGTCCAAAGAGGCCAGCTGGGTCAGATGTCGAGTCTTTCAAATCAGGCTGGTAGCTCCGCTTCTGCTGGTGGATGAAATGATGCCCAGAGGGAGCATAGCAGGTTCTGCGCGGAAGGAAAGGCCTAATCGAAATGTGATATACGAGCGTGGTCTTGCACGGGGCATCGCGTACCGAGGGGGCTGGGGATTAATGCACACTTGTCTGCTGTGGGAAGTGGGGGAATGGATATTGATTTGCAACGGCTGGCTCACCTGGAGATTCCCACCTCTGCCATTCTTGAGATGTTAGTGTCACAGTCCGGTTTATGGGTTATCGAAGTCCTGGCTGAGGACGTTGGGACCGGGGGCAGGGTGGGAGCAGGAATGAGAGTCCAGAAGCCAGGAGTCAGTAAGCCAGGAGTCGGAGGGTCAAAGAGCCGGGAGTCACAAAGCCAAGGGTCCGAGAATCAGGAAGTAAGAAGCCAAACGCAGCTAGGCAGGAAACGTGTTGCTGTGGCAAAGAGCCGAAGGGAAATGCTGACCTTATATCCCTTCCTGGCTCTTGCCACCAGGTGCAGTGAGTTATCAATCGGCTTCATCTGTGCGGCCACGCCTTGCCTCTCCAGAACAAACTTAGGAAAGCCCCAGTCCTGCGAAGCCCTACTGATCACAGGGCCTGGCTCCTGCATGCGCTCGTGACAGCAGCCTTTTGCAGAGCACAATGGGGTCAGCACCACCATCACGAACCTGCCCAGGACAGTTCAGAAAGGATGGGATGCTCAGTGTGGGGTGATGGGTCTTCCACTTCTCTTTGGTGATCCCTTGTAGCTGAGTAAGATTGTCTTCCATAAACACGGTTTTAAAAGTGAGTCCGTAAGTGTCTGTGGAGGCCAATTCTGGATCCTCACGTCCTTCCACAGTGGGGACATTGGTTTCCGGGCAGGAGTTGATCACTGTGTGGATTTGCCAAGCATGCCTTCCTCTTAGCACGTCTCTCCTTTGCATCCTGAGTTTGAGTGTTTTCAAACCAATGACACCTTTGGTCAAGGCTGTTCTCCAACTGAAGCCCTTGCAGGCAAGTGTTTCCCAATTGTTGGTGTTTATACTACATTTTTTTAGATTTGCCTTGAGAGAGTCTTTGAACCTCTTTTGTTGACCATCAGCATTACGCTTTCCTTTTTTAAGTTAGATTAGTTGCTTTGGAAGTTGATAATTAGGCATCCACACAACATGACCAGTCCAATGAAGTTGATGTTGAAGACATCACTGGTATTGGTTTGCCTGTCTTCCCAAGTGATGTGTAAAAATTTTCGGAGACACCGTTGGTGGAATCTTTTGAGGAGGTGGAGATGGCCTCCAACTCATATCCCTTTTTGTCATAATACTATAAGTTTGGGGGAGGTTAGGGAACCAGTCAGGCAATTTCTCCAAAGACAACAGCAGCTGAGCACTTTAGTGCCCTGATCAGAACAATAGATTGTAGAGTTGGGACGCCAAGAGGACATCTAGTCCAACCACCTGCAGTGCAGGAATTACAGCAAAGTATCCCTGGCAGGTCGTTACCCAACCTGTGTATAAAACCCTCCAAGGAAGAGTCCACAACCTCCCAAGGGAGACTGATCCATGGTCAAACAGCTCTTACTGTCAGAAAGTTGGGACGGTTCACATCTTATTGTGTTGGACAAGATCTACCTGTGCGTGAAGACTTTGCATTCTTCTTTCCCCTTCTTTTTTTTGTTTCGTTTAGATTTTAATGTGTTTTAATGTTTAGTTGGGAACTCCTTTCTTGTCATTTGAGCAGAGCAGCAGGTCATATGACAGCCCTTCAGATATTTGAAGATGGCTAGAATTGCATTAGCTTTTTTGCTGCTGCATCACATGGAGACTTGTGAAGCAGGTGGGGGTCTCTGTTTTCGTCTGCGTTTGCATGTGAGCAGTGAGAATTTGGTGGTTTCTCAGTGAAATGCAAACAAAATAGATTTCCTCCTCCATCCCTATTGTGGCAGCAATCGGGGGCCATGGTTGTGTGGCAAAATGCAAATGACTACCTAGGGTTCTCCTCCTTCTCCTTCTCCTTCTCCTTCTCCTTCTCCTTCTCCTTCTCCTTCTCCTTCTCCTTGGAAAGGAGATCCCGACATAACATCAGGAAGCACTTTCTGACCGTAAAGTGGAATCTAAAGGTAAAAGGTAAAGGGACCCCTGACCATTAGGTCCAGTCATGGATGACTCTGGGGTTGCGGCGCTCATCTCGCTTTATTGTCCAAGGGAGCCGGCGTACAGCTTCCGGGTCATGTGGCCAGCAGGACTAAGCCGCTTCTGGAGAACCAGAGTAGCGCACGGAAACGCCATTTACCTTCCCGCCAGAGCGGTACCTATTTATCTACTTGCACTTTGACGTGCTTTCAAACTGCTAGGTTGGCAGGAGCAGGGACCGAGCAACGGGAGCTCACGCTGTCACAGGGATTTGAACCCCCAACCTTCTGATTGGCAAGTCCTAGGCTCTGTGGTTTAACCCACAGCGCCACCCGCATCCCACCAAGGTGGAATCTACACACATGCTAAAAGCGTTGTGAAAACCCTTCCTTCAAAAATTGTTCTGAAAAATGCATTGAATTTGCTATAGCTCACGGCCGCCATCTAGTGTCACAACTGTATATTGCACTTTACAGCACACTCCAAACCTTTTCTTTGCAGCTGTATAGCTGAGTCCTAAGAGCTGTTTGACACTGGAATGGTCTCCCTCGGAAGATGGTAGACTCTCGTTCCTTGGAGGGTTTAAAGCAGAGGTTGAATGGTCCTCTGTCTTGGATGCTTTAGTTGAGATGCCTGCATTGCAAGGGGTTGGACTAGATGACCCTAGGGTACCCTTCCCACTCTGCAATTCTGTGATTCTCGTCCTCCTCCTCCTTAATTCCAGCACATTTGGGTCCGGTGCTTTCCCCTTGTTGACGCCGCTTCCAAGCCGCCACTTAAGTTTCTCTCGAGCGCACACAAAACCAGCTGGAACGCCCGCTTTGCTCTGCCACAATTTCCCGCTCTGGGTTGTTGTCGAAAAGTGCTTATTTCAGGCAGCTGGAGCGCTACACTTTACCTGCCAGGGGGCTGTCATTGCCAGCAGGGGTGGGGAAGCAGCGGCAGCCCAGCTATTACTTACTGTACCCTATCATCACGGCGGCTTCTGCTGCCACGGCGCATTTGCATCCAGACAGATGCCAAAGGCGTTCTCTAGGATCCTTCAAAAGAGCCTTTCGAGTACTGCTGGGAAACACAGCTCCTCCATCTTCCTAGATTTCCCCTCCACCGTTGTGTCTCTGAGGTCGCCTTCCCATGGCCCTTCTGGACAAATAAACAACTCTGCCAATGGTAGCCAGAGAGTCCTTTTCCTTCGGGCATCTTTTGTTGTTGTTTAATCGCTTAGTCGTGTCCGACTCTTCATGACCCCATGGACCAGAGCACGCCAGGCACTCCTGTCTTCCGCTGCCTCCTGCAGTTTGGTCAAACTCATGCTGGTAGCTTCGAGAACACTGTCCAACCATCTCGTCCTCTGTCATCTGAAGTGAAGGCCCAAGACAGGTGTTGATCATCATGTGAGCTGCGCACAGGTGGTCTGAAGCGAGCGAGCAAGCTACCACCATTCCTGTGGAGCCTCTTTTTATTGAGACAAATATGCAAGCTAGGCAAATACATTTTGGGGCTGTGACCTTTACACATCTTCCGTCCCGAAATCGTGGTACAAAGCTATTTTGGCACCTGTTCCACAACGTCATTTTCCCCTTGCACAGTGTATGACGTAGGAGACAAAAGGTCTCAGGAAAAAACTTACAGACAGGACACCACTGACTCTGAGACCGCAAAAGGTCAGACATGGGTGGAACGATGTACAGACAGCTGTGGCTTGTCTGGAGGGGGGGTTGCCCTGCACCCCCAGGGTCACGTGTGCAGGCCGACCGTGGCTGCCTGCTGGTGGGAAAGTGTGCTCCCTCCAGACCCCACTGTCCCACCAGCTCGCCCTCTGTCGTCCCCTTCTCCTTGTGCCCTCCATCTTTCCCAACATCAGGGTCTTTTCCAGGGAGTCTTCTCTTCTCATGAGGTGGCCAAAGTCTTGGAGCCTCAGCTTCACGATCTGTCCTTCCAGTGAGCACTCAGGGCTGATTTCCTTAAGAATGGAGAGGTTGGATCTTCTTGCAGTCCATGGGACTCTCAAGAGTCTCCTCCAGCACCAGAATTCAAAAGCATCCATTCTTTGGCGATCAGCCTTCTTTATGGTCCAGCTCTCACTTCCATACATCACTACTGGGAAAACCAGAGCTTTAACTATATGGACCTTTGTTGGCAAGTGCCTGTTGTCTTTGTCCATGGAGTTTTCTTGGCAGGGATACTGGAGTGGCTTGCCGGTTCCTGCTCCAGGTGGATCACGTTTGGTCAAAACTCTCCACTATGACCTGTCCATCTTGGGTGGCCCTGCACGGCATAGCTCATAGCTTCTCTGAGTTATTCAAGCCCCTTCGCCATGGCAAGGCAGTGATCCATGAAGGGGCATCTTGTCCACCACTAAATTCCAGACCTGCTTTGGCATGTAGAAGGTCCCAGACTGGATGGCTGCCATCTCCAGGGAGGGCTGCGAAAGACTCCTGAATGAAACTCTGGACAGCCGCTGCCAGTCAGTGTGGGAGCTACTGAGCTAAGCAGACCATAGGAGCGTAAGAGCCTGCTAGGTCAGGCCAAGGTTGGAAGGTTGGGGATAGGCTAAAGAAAGTGCTTCTTCCTGCAGAGCACAGTTACTGTAGAGCAAGAGATTATTCGTAGAATTGTAAAGTTGGAAGGGACACCCCGAAGGTCATCTAGTCCAACCCCCTGCAATGCCAGAATCTTGATGTTCTTGTGGGAATGTTGTGGATAGTAGGAGAGGATATGTTGATTAAATATTACCCTTCCTCACTCACGCTAGTGAGGTGGTAGCAGAGCACATTCCTTTTCACATTGCTGGAAGCAAGTTGATGGATTTGTTACCATCATTTAAGTTGAGCAAACCAGTCTGGCTTGTCCAGATTGGGTCATTCCTGGCAAATTCCCCTTTAGTCATAGCTGTCATTTTCTTGCAAGGAAACCTATTCGGAATAAGGGAATTTCCCTTTAAAAAAGGGAAACGTTGACAGCTATGCCCTTTAGTTCCTTCTTAAAACCAGTAACGACATGACAGTCTTCTTTTAAAAGTAATGGTAAAGTTTACTTACATTCAGCTCACAGTATTGCCTTGAAGGGCAGGCTTTATCTTATAGTTACAGGCACAGTGGTACCTCGGGTTACAGACGCTTCAGGTTACAGACTCAGCTATAAGAACTTTGCTTCAGGATGAGAACAGAAATCGTAATGGGAGGCCCCATTAGCTGAAGTGGTACCTCAGGTTAAGAACAGTTTCAGGTTAAAAACGGACCTCCAGAACGAATTAAGTTCTTAACCTGAGGTACCACTGTACACGTGTAGAGAAAAGAAGCCTGAGCTAGGTCTCAGACTTTCTACCTTGTGGCTTCCATCCTCTGTAAGGATGAGCCGTGTGCTGCTGGCTAACACCCAGCAGAAGGAAGATAATAATAATTTATAATAATAATTTATTATTTATACCCCGCCCATCTGGCTGGGTTTCCCCAGCCACTCTGGGCGGCTTCCAACAAAACACTAAAATACAATAACCTATTAAACATTAAAAGCTTCCCTAAACAGGGCTGCCTTTAGATGTCTTCTAAAAGTTTGGTAGTTATTTTTCTCTTTGACATCTGATGGGACGGCGTTCCACAGGGAGGGTGCCACAACTGAGAAGGCCCTCTGCCTGGTTCCCTGTAACTTGGCTTCCCGCAGCGAGGGAACCGCCAGAAGGCCCTCGGAGCTGGACCTCAGTGTCCGGGCAGAACGAGACCGCTCCTTCAGATATACTGGACCGAGACCGTTTAGGGCTTTAAAGGTCAGCACTAACACTTTGAATTGTGCTCGGAAATGTACTGGGAGCCAGTGTAGGTCTTTCAAGACTGGTGTTATGTGGTCTCGGCCGCCGCTCCCAGTCACCAGTCTAGCTGCTGCATTCTTGATTAATTGCAGTTTCCAGGTCACCTTCAAAGGTAGCCCCATGTAGAGCACATGGCAGTAGTCCAAGTGGGAGATAACCAGAGCATGCACCACTCTGGAGAGACAGTCTGCGGGCAGATAGGGTCTCATCCTGCGTACCAGATGGAGCTGATAAACAGCTGCCCTGGACACACAATTGACCTGTGCCTCCATGGACAGCTGTGAGTCCAGAATGACTCCCAGGCTGCGCACCTGGTCCTACAGGGGCCCAGTTGCCCTATTCAGGACCAGGGAGTCCTCCACACCCGCCCACCCCCTGTCCCCCATCGGGCAGAACGATGGGGCTGGGGACGCTCCTTCAGGTCTACTGGACCAAGGTTCCAATATGGCAGCTGAGGTTCCCTTTGCTTGCCCTGTCCTCAGGGCAGCTCAGCCAATCGCTGCCCACTCCAAAACAGCAGCAGCCCGAAACTCCCTCAGAAGGTGTGTAGAAGGTGAGACGTTTGAAAGTAGGGAAGAGGCTGGATTCTGCAAAACATACAGGGCAAAGCGATGCTGCCAAACCAAGTAAATACAGAAAGACCTTCACGAATCTTCCGCTCAGCATCAGTATTCTTTTTTTCATGTACCCAGATTAGAATTCCAATTTATTTCTTTGCCACTGGAAAAAAAAAGAGGATTCAAAGGGGAGAGCCTCAAAACCTGGAGAGTAGATTATGAAGAGCCTGGGGAATGTCAGTTTAAAACGAGCTTTCCTTTGGCATCGGTTGTCAGGGCAGAGAACATGGAAGGGAAGTTGGCAGGCAGGGCGATGACCAGGCCAGAGGGCTCTGTTGCCCCAAGGCCGCTTGCTGGTTTCCCGTTGAGGCACCTGGGAGGACAAGATGCTCTCTTGGCCTGATCCTGCTGCAGGACTCTTCTGAAGGCGTTCCTGGGGCCATTTCTTCCAAGAAAGCAAAAGCAGATGTTTCACCATCGACAGAGGCATTGCACGTGTGTGGGGTGGGGGGAAGCAGGGGCCACTGTCCTGGCTGCACATTCAGAAGGGCGCAACTGGGCCGCAGTGGTTCTGAAGGTACCGCGAAAATGGGAGGGATGTGGCTCCCTTTTTTGGCCTGGCAAAGCATAGCGCATGTGTTTCCTGGGTGGTGGGATGGGTTGTAAGTGTCAGGAGTTCAGCCTTCACTCAAGTAGGACCCTGGCAGAGACACATGCCCAACTGGCATGTTTCCTCCCTCCTGGTCGATTGTTCGGGAGCTTCAAAAGCTTTCTTCAGCCTGAACACAGCGACCGATGCCAACAGACACCGGCACACTTAGGGATCCGCAGAGTCTTCGCAGCTTGCGTGACAGACCTCAGCCACTGTTAGAATTCTAACAGTGACTGGAGAGTGGGCAGCCTGCCATGCGGAGCCCCTCTGTTTGCCTATCCCCTTCAGCACCTTGGGACGGTGCACGCCACCCGCTTCTCATGCCATGGCTGGTGCCACCGTTCTGCGTGCTGGGCTGCTGCTGCTGTGCGGGGCAGCCTCTTTGGCTGTCTCCTGCCCAGGTGCCACCACAGAACTCCCAGCGAAGGCCCCCATATGGGAGCAGGCAGCTGCAGGCACGGCGGGGCACTGCCAAAGTGCCTGACGCAGACACAGGTGAGCTGCGGTTCCTGTCTCTTTTGCTCCTTGCCCCGGGCACTGGCAACTGACGATACGCCACTTGGCCCACAAGCTTGATCCCCATTGCACCCAGCAACTGATATGTGCCAAAACTCGGACCATCACAATAAAAAGCCCCTGTGGGGATGCTGAGGTACATGGACCAGTGGCCTGATCCTGCAGGCTTGCCCTGAACTCAGACATTGCCTCTTGCTCGTCTGGAGACGGTATGTGAGCCTGCTGTGCAAAGGTAACATTGGCACAGCCTTCTTTTGCTTTCTTGGGAGAAATGGCCCCAAGAATGTCAGAAGAGTCCTGCAGCCGGATCAGGCCAATGGAGCATCTTGTCCTCCCAGGGGCCAACTGTCAGGAGTTGAGCCTACACTCGAGTAGGACCCTGGCAGAGACACATGCCCGACTGGCATGTTCCCTCCCTCCTGGTCTTTCGTTCAGGAGCTTCAAAAGCTTTCTTCAGCCCGAACATCAGTGACTGATGCCAACTGACACCAGCACACTTAGGGATGCACAGAGTTTGCACAACTTGCACGTGACAGACCTCAGCAACTCAGCATTTTGGCTAATCTACTTTATTTACATAGAAACACACACGGAGCACTGCAACATGGCTCCCTCTCTCTCTAGCATCAGACAGCAAAGAGAAAAACAACAAAGGACAATAGTCCCACTTCACGGAACACAGGAACACAAACATCCTGTCTCCGTCACTTCCCACTCTGTGGAGTTTAAACATATACTGTCATGTGATAGACCACAATCCCATGACTGCAATCATGGAGCAGGAATTCTAACATCTACCAGGGGCCTCAATGGGAAGCAGCCTTGGAGCACAAGAACCCTCTTGCCTGGGTGTCAGCCTGCCTGCCAAGTTCCCTTCCATGCTCTCTGCTCACTTTTGACTCTGACGCCACCCAGCCCTGGAAGGTGGTTCAGATCCAGCCAACTCTTCTCCCTTCCTTAGCATGCCAATGACTTGACAGGCGAGCTGTCTGGGAGGCAGGGTGAATTCCTTCCTTTTGAAGAGAGGAGCAGTGGCGCTGTGCTGCTGGCAAGAGGCCGCTGCTCTCCATGCCAGAGCAAGGATGTTCGACACATGTTCCCTCATTACCGAAAGGTGCATTTGCTGCTCGGATGCTTGGCTTACAGCTTTATGAGTCAGAAAGACGAGGCTTCTGGGAGGGAAAGGGATGGAGCTCTCAGCTGGGAGAGGCTGGGCTGATTCGAGCCTTTCCCCAGCCCCAGTTTTGGGAAATTGAAAGGAATACTCTCCTTCCAGCGACTCCCACCAGTGTAGAGGCTAAAGCGCTGAACTAGGACCTGAGTTCGAATCCTGTGAAGCTACCTTACAGGGTTGTCGTGGGGATGAAACAAGAAGCATGTATGCCACCTTGTGCTCCTTGCGATAGAAAGGCAATGGAGAAAAGGAAATACAGTGGTGCCCCGCAAGACGAATGCCTCGCAAGACGAAAAACTCGCTAGACGAAAGAGTTTTCCGTTTTTTGAGTCGTTCCGCAAGACGAATTTCCCTATGGGCTTGCTTCACAAGAACGAAACGTCTTGCGAGTTCTTGCGAGTTTGTTTCCTTTTTCTTAAAGCCGCTAAGCCGCTAATAGCCGCTAAGCTGCTAATAGCCGTGCTTCGCAAGACGAAAAAACCGCAAGACGAAGAGACTCGCGGAACGGATTAATTTCGTCTTGCGAGGCACCACTGTAAATCGGAAACAGACGAGTTCCAGAGGCTTTGCTAGCAATGGTTGCAGAAGGCACAGATCCTTGCAGGCAGCTCAGGGAGGGGGGTGTGTGAAATGGGGCTCCACTTTACCAAAGGCCGAAATGGAAGGATTTCCAACCCCAACCATCAGCCTGAACTACCTTGCAAGGTTGTTGTGAGGAAAGCAGGGAGGGAGGGACAGAAATGCAATAGTAAAGCAATTTCGCTGCCCACTGAAACCACATTTGCAGAAATGTCGACCCCCTCCTTTCCTTTTTTGCAATATCTGAGGGCAGAAACAACCTCAGTGGGTGCTGTCAGGGTGGGCTCCAGCACTTGGCATCCCTGGGCAATGGGAATCGGAGGTGGGGAGAGCGCTGCTCTTGGGCTCAGATTCCTAGCAGGGCATCTGGTTGGCCACTGTGAGAATGGGGTCCTGGACTCAGATGTGCCCAGGACTTTCCTTCTTCTGTTCACAAGAAAGACAATCGGGCAACAATTGTCTGCTCAAGTTTTTCCGCCTGCCAGCTGTTTTCAGAGGCATAAAGTAACAGGGAGGCAGCACAAAATATTTGACTGGCTCACCAGCTAACAATCTCTCTGTCTTTCGTTTTTTGAGCTGCCCTGGTACCCAGCCCTGATTTCGGACAACAGCCCTACCACCCGCTCCCATGCACCCCCTTCAGCACAGCTGGATCCAGGATGTACTATATCTCTGGATCCGAAAGAGCATTGCGCCCTTTTTAATTTTTCGTTTTGCAAGCGGGGGGTGGGGTGGGGGGTGGGACTCTAATTTTAGCACAGCACGGATTGACTCACCGCTGACAATGAACACCCCCACACTGGGAAGGATAGCTTTCCTTTGCAGTGTGAGTAACACTGCTCCACACACCTGCCAGCTCTGGGAAAATCCAGAAAGGAGGGGGGGCTCTAGGGCTTTCTTGCCTGATCTTCCAACACCCCCCCTCCCCACAACTGCAAGGCAAAACGAAACATCACAGGCAGTTAAATACAGTCAGGCCAACCTTGAAGGGTCAGACTGGGGTGCAATGGGGTGGGGAGAGCTGGCGTTTATTGGGACGGGGGTTGGATTGGATGACCTTTGGAGTCCCCTTCCAACTCCACAGTTCTATGATTCAAAGAAAAGGGAGCCCAGTGGAGCAGCCTCTGTTGTCAAGGTGGGCCCATCTATGCCATTTCATTTATTTGCTTCACTGGATTTGTACTCCGCTTGATGGTAAGCAAACAAACAAGCCTATGAGACTCTCAATCTCTAGGTCGTGGGTTCGAGCCCCACATTGGGCAAAAGATTCATGCATTGCCTGGGGTTGGGCTAGAGGACCCACAGGGGTCCCTCACAACTCTGCAATTCTATCACACTAATAAATTATCAAGGGGGGGGAGGAGAATTGGCAACAAATAATTTATGGCTTTGTTGGTGATGGTTCAACAATACCTGGTTGGGGGAGCAGGTTTCCCACCCTCCCTTTTTGCACATGTTGGTTTTGCTGTGAGCATTAAGAGGTTCTGCGCATGGTCTCTTGATTAATAATGTTGTATGCGCTCCAATGGGACGCGGGTGGCGCTGTGGTCTAAACCACAGAGCCTGGGGCTTGCTGATCAGGTTGAAACGCCGTGACAGGGTGAGCTCCCGTTGCTCGGTCCCTGCTTCTGCCCACCCAGCAGTTCGAAAGCACATCAAAGTGCAAGTAGATATATAGGTACCGCTCTGGCGGGAAGGTAAACGGTGTTCCGTGACCTGCTCTGGTTTCACCAGAAGCAGCTTAGTCATGCTGGCCACATGACCCGGAAGCTGTACGCCGGCTCCCTCGGCCAGTAAAGCGAGATGAGCGCCGCAACCCCAGAGTCGGCCACGACTGGACCTAACGGTCAGGGGTCCCTTTACCTTTACCTTTATGCGCTCCAATATTTGAGTGGTGAGAGATTCCAGCTCTTACCCAAGTTTGGTTTCCTTGGAATGAAGGGCTAGTGCTTTGGGGGCATATGGTTTTATTTGCACATATATAGGATGGAAGGGCTCACAGCATTAACATCCCAGAAAATCTTGCTTCCCTGTTAGATATTTTTTTTGGGGGGGGGATCCCTCTGAAGCCTTAGCTTTGGTGTCAGCAGAGATAGAAAGTCCGGCCTCTCTGCCTTTCCACCTTTCTGCCCCCGGCCAAGAAGAAGCACACTCACTCTGGAGATTGTTCTCCTACTTGCAAGAAGATGCTGTCTCCAGCCAGGTGGGAAGGAAGGCCGGCCCCCCTCTGAGAGCATCCTCTCCCAGCTGTCTCTATGGCAACCTCTTCAGCCGTACAGAGGGGGGTACTTAACTGGGCCAGCTAGGAAAAAGAAAATGGTTTGACTAGTTCAGTTTCTCCTATAGACCCCCATGTGGTAGAGGCATGTGTGGGACCCATAGGCACAAACCAAACCAACCTCCCATCAAACCTAGCAAAAATGCTTCAGGATTTTTTGGGGGGAAAGGTATATCTAAACATCTTTTAAAATTCATTATAGATCAATTCCCAAAATGTTTTTACTTTGTCACACGTCCACCACATATGGTAAAAGTCTCCGTCCCAGCAGAACTATTCTTGCACCCTTACATCCTGAAATGCTGTTCTCTTGGGCCGGGAGCGGATGGGAGTTCTAGTTTGAAATGTCTGCAGAGCAAAACCTCTGGAGGGAGGGGGGTGACTTTGATGTGAGTGCGGAAATCAACAGAGGGAGCAGAGTTCCTAAAAAACAAAAAACCATATTCAGCTTTACTGGGTTCTAGTTCTAGTCTTAAAAAGCAGAGACATCAACTTGCTAGCAAAGGTCCGTATAGTTAAAGCTCTGGTTTTCCCAGTAGTGATGTATGGAAGTGAGAGCTGGACCACAAAGAAGGCTGATCGCCAAAGAATTGATGCTTTTGAATTATGGTGCTGGAGGAGACTCTTGAGAGTCCCATGGACTGCAAGAAGATCAGACTGATCCATTCTGAAGGAAATCAGCCCTGAGTGCTCACTGGAAGGACAGATCCTGAAGCTGAGGCTCCAAGACTTTGGCCACCTCATGAGAAGAGAAGACTCCCTGTTGGGAAAGATGGAGGGCACAAGGAGAAGGGGACGACAGAGGACGAGATGGTGCGACAGTGTTCTCGAAGCTACCAGCATGAGTTTGACCAAACTGCGGGAGGCAGTGGAAGACAGGAGTGCCTGGCGTGCTCTGGTCCAGGGGGTCACCAAGAGTCGGACACAACTAAACGACAACAATGAATTTGGTGAAAGGCTACATCTGAGCTTCCCTTGCCTAAGCCAGCCGTGTCCATTTGTGACGACAGAGTGACTAACCAGCATCCTTGAAAGCTAATTAGAGCCGACTGAACGTTTGACCTCACTCTGCTTTACCCTTTCCTTGGCAACGATCTGCGCCAGAGAATGGGGAAAAAAGGGAGAAGAAGGAGTTCAGTTATGAAATTGCCACTTGTGGAGATGAAAGTCAACGCGCGAGAGAGGATAATGAGCCACAAAGCATTGTAGAAAAGCAACCCCACGCAGGCGGTAGTTGTGGGTTTTGTAGGCTGTGTGTGTGTGTGTGTGTGTTAAAAAGAAGTAATGTACACAGCAACCCAAATTAACGGGAACATGAATGCCACCTGAAGGAGGAGAAGTTGTTTTCAAGGGAGCTTGACGCTCAGAGAGAAGATGGGCAATTTGATGCTGATTTAGGGGGGCTCTGCCGGACCCCAGATTCTGGTGCGCAGCCAAAGCCTTTCCTATCGGGGTTCAAGAGACAACCGATTTGAAAACATTGCTGGGCGAGGCAGGTTGTTGGCAAAAAGAGAGATGACTGAAAGAGGCAGCTCTTTAACAGGAACAGGAGCTGAGGGTGGGAGGGAGGGAGGGAGGAAGGATGAAGGAGCCTCACCTCCACCCAACAGCCACTAGAGGGCAGCTGTGTTCCCTAGAATCACAAAAATTGTAGAACCGGAGAGTTGAAAGGGACCCCCAAGGGCCATCTAGTCTGACCCCCTACAATGCAGGAACCACAGCTCAAGGATCCCTGGCGGATGGGCATCAAATCTCTACTTAAGGACCTCCAGTGTAGGAGAGTCCACACAACCTCCCTGGGGAGACTGTTTCTCTGTCCAGCAGCTCTTGCTGCCAGAAGGTTCAACTTCCAATGGCAGAATAGACCAGATAGCCAGCTTCAAATATCTCAAGGGCTGTTACACAGAGGAGGGAGCAGGCTTGTTTTCTCCCACTCTGGAAGGCAGAACTCGAACCATGGCTTCGAGTTGCAAGAAAGGAGGTTCCAGCTAAACATACGGAAGGAACTTTCTGATGGCAAGAGCTCTTCGACGGTGGAACGGTCTCCCTTGGAAGGTTGTGGACTCTCCTTGGACCTTTTTAACAGAGGCTGGGTGGCCATCCATCGTGGATGCTTTAGGTGAGATTCCTGGGTTGGTCTAGATGACCCTCGGGGTCCCTTCCAACTCTATGATTCTAGGATTTTGAGGGAGGGGGTTGTTCTTCTGGTCCTTTCTTTTTTTTTTTTTTTTTTGCCCTTGGTGAGTTTTGTGCTTGCTGCTTGTTAGTCTTCTGGCCGGAGGAAGGCTCAATTCCACCACAAGGGGGCGCTCTGGGACAGCTCAGAGCACCAGGCAGGTAGAAGATGGATTTTTCTTCTGGGTAAACTGCACTGCTAGTTTCTGCTAGTTTCCCTGTGCAAAAGTTAGGGTTTTATTTGAATCAGAACGTCACAGGTTGCCTTCTGCTGTGTCAGACCCTTGGACCAATGAGTCTGGCATCTCTGCTCTTCTAGGCTTTCAGACATTGGAGCTTTTCTCAGTCCTGCTGTAGAATGAATCAGGGACCTTCTGCATTCAAAGCAGCTGTTCTGCCAGTGAACTACAGGCGCTTGTCCCCATCTTCTTCCTCATTAACTTCTAAATAGGGGAGGTGAGAATGTGGTAGCAGAGCTTCAGGAACTCTTTCTATCAACAGTGCAAGAGCGATAGAAGAGGCCAACCGGATGCCCCTTTTCTGCAAGCCTGCAAGCAGGATTCGAACACAAGAGGAACTCTCCCCTCCTGTGGCTTCCAGCAACATGTATTCAGAAGCATTCCTACCTTCAGAGCCGTCCTAGTAGCCTTTGATAGCCCTCTTCTCCTCCATGAATTTATACAGCCCTCTTTTAAAGCCACCCAGGTTGGTTATGCACCACGGGTTCCGGTGGGAGGGAGTTCCATAGTCTGTCTATGCAGTTTTTGTTTTTTTAAATGACACTACTTAAAATTGCCATTTATTTCCGATTGTGTTTCTACATTTACTGCATCTGCAGATAAATAGAAATCCCACTCTGGCTAGAATATACATGGGAGTTTTTAAGCCATGCCCTTCCTCTTCCTCCCTCTTTTCAATGACATTCACAAGTCATGAAGTCCAGAACCCTGGTCAGCAACTGCTTTGAGGAAGAACCACTTCTGGTGTGGGGTGCTGTGCAAGTCAGACCACTACATATTCCACTGTGGCAAGATCAGGGCCTCCCCCTGAGGTCTAAGAGTCCAGACAGGTTCATACAGGAGAATATGATCTTTCAGATAGACTGGATCTAAACTGTATTGGGCTTTACAGGTCATAACCAGCACTTTGCACTGTGCCCAGAAACAGGTCGGAAGCCAGCTGTCAACAAGGGAGCGGCCGCCGAGACCACATAACACCAGTCCTGAAAGACCTTCACTGGCTCCCAGTACGTTTCCGAGCACAATTCAAAGTGTTGGTGCTGACCTTGAAAGCCCTAAACGGCCTCGGCCCAGTACACCTGAAGGAGCGTCTCCATCCCCATCGTCCAGCCTGGACACTGAGGTCCAGCTCCGAGGGCCTTCTGGCGGTTCCCTCATTGCGAGCTTACAGGGAACCAGGCAGAGGGCCTTCTCGGTGGTGGTGCCCACCCTGTGGAACGCCCTCCCATCAGATGTCAAAGAAATAAACAACTATCTGACTTTTAGAAGACATCTGAAGGCAGCCCTGTTTAGGGAAGCTTTTAATGACTGATGCTTTAATGTATTTTTAATCTTTTGTTGGAAGCTGCCCAGAGTGGCTGGGGAAACCCAGCCAGATGGGCGGGGTATAATAATAATAATAATAATAATAATAATAATAATAATTTATTATTTGTACCCCGCCCATCTGGCTTGGTTTCCCCAGCCACTCTGGGTGGCTTCCATAGAAACAAAAAATACAGTAAAATATCACAGATTAAAAGCTTCCCTGAACAGGGCTGCCTTAAGATGTCTTCTAAATGTCAGGTAGTTATTTAAATAATAGATTGTTATTTTATTATTATTAATATCATCATCATCTGCTCCCTGTAACCCTAGAGGTTTCCTGCCCCAGAAGCTGAAGATTCAGTAGTCTGACTCAGTAGAAGGCAGTTCCCCACATCCCTATGAGTGCACAATGCAACTGCCTGGAGCTGCCAAGCATCCCATGGAATTGTAGCGTTGGAAGGGACCCCGAGGGTCATCTAGTCCAACCCCCTGCAATGCAGCGATCTCAACTCAAGCATCTGAGCCAGATGGCCACCCAAGCTCTACTTCAAAACCTCCAAGGAAGGAGAGTTGGCCACCTTCTGAGAAAGCCTATTCCACTGCCAAACAGCTCCTGGTCTCAGAAAGTTCTTCCTAGTGTTTAGTCACTCTCCTTTCACGTAACTTGAAGCCGTTGGTTTGGATCCTGCCCTCTGGAGTGACAGAAAACATGTGACAGCCTTGGCTATCGTATTGCCTCTCAGTCTCCTCTTTTCCAGGCTAGACACACCCAGATCCTTCAACTGCTCCTCATAAAGCAGGGCCATCTTAAGCATATCCGGCGCTGTGGTTCAAAGATCCCTCTGGCGCCCCCCACCCTTCCCAGAGTTGTCGACCTTTCCCCAAGCCTCTGCGGGGATCGCTCTCCTCCCGAGGAGCCTTGGGAGGCAAGCTCCCCCCCCTCCAGCCATACAGTTGACGGGGCACAGCTGGTGTGCGTGCAGGGAAAGGGGAGGCCACCGGCAAAACTGCGCAGCTCCCCCACTCGCTGGGGTGCCCCTGAGAGGCCAGTAAGCCCAATAGGAAAGACGGCTCTGCCATAAAGCTTCGTATCCAGACCTTTGATCATCTTGGTCACCCCTCCTCTTCACATGTTCCAGTTTGTCAACGTCCTTCTTAAATTGTGGCGCCCAAAACTGGACACGGTTTTCCAGGTGTGGTCTGACCGAGGCAGAAGAGAGAGAGAAAGACTATGACTTTCTTCAAATAAAAACGTCTTGGAGGTCCTGGGCCACAGGGAGGTTAGGCTGGCCTCGACCCGAGACAGGGCTTTTTCGGCCGTGGCCCCGATCTGGTAGAACGATCTGTCACAAGAGACTTGGGCCCTGCGGGACTTGACATCTTTCCGCAGGGCCTGCAAGACGGAGCTGTTCCACCAGGCCTTTGGCCAGGGCACAGCTTGACCCCCTCCTTAATCCTCATAGAACTCTAGCCCAATAGTTGCCATTAATTTGATTCTGAATTGATTTTAGATTGTATTTCAATTAATTGACTGTGGTTTTATGTAAACTGGGCTATTTTTACCGTTGTTAGCTGCTCTGAGCCCGGCTTTGGCTGGGGAGGGCGGGATATTCATTAATAATAATAATAATATTCCCTTGATCTGGACACTCAACTTCTGTTGATGCAACCTAGACTCATGTCAAGTTTGTGGTCTACTGAGACCCTCTAGATTCTTTTCACGGCTATCAAGTCGGGCAACCCCCCATCTTCTATCTTCTATTTGTGCATCTGGTTCTTCCTGCGTGAGTGCAGGACTTGTCCCTGTTGGCAGATCAGGCCTGGCCTGACTGCAGGGAGGGAGAAGTTGCTGAAGAGCGAGCAGGAGAACGAGATCTCCCTGGCTCTGCTTTTGCACTTTGGCCTTGGGTCTTGTCCTCTTGGACCACACGGATGATCCACACGCCGGAGCCTCTGCGCAAAGCAGTCATTTCCATAACAAGCATGCAGGATCCCTGGGACGCCGTCATGTGGGCAGATAAGCATGCAAATTGAGTTGATGTGCAGCAGCTGCTTTGCACGCATGGCCTCGTCCCTGGAAGAGTGTGAGCGTGTGTCTCACAGGTGAGATATTGGCAAAGCGGAAGAGAGACGGTGTTTTCGATGAGCCAGAGTGAACTTGGGCTGAGTGCTGCGCCTAGGCCTCAAGTGCCACAGTTCAGTGCTGGAAGATATGAACAGGAGGACTCCTGAGCATGAGCAGAGTGTTCATTCCTCTATTATTCAGTATACCTGAAGGAGCGTCTCCACCCCCATCGTTCACCTCCGAGGGCCTTCTGGCAGTTCCCTCACTGCGAGAGGTGAGGTTACAGGGAACCAGGCAGAGGGCCTTCTTGGTGGTGGCACCCACCCTGTGGAACGCCCTCCCACAAGATGTCAAAGAGAAAAACAACTACCTGACATTTAGAAGACATCTGAAGGCAGTCCTGTTTAAGGAAGTTTTTAATGTTTGATGTTTTATCGTGGTTTTAATACTCTGTTGGGAACCACCCAGAGTGGCTGGGGAGGGAGGCCCGTCCAGATGGGTGAGGTATAAGTAATAAATTATTATTATTATTATTATTATTATTATTATTATTATTATTTATTAGACTGGAAAGGAAAAGTCTTTGGAACAGGGTGTTGATGTAGCATAAGACGTTTTGGGAGGGAGGTGAAAGCAAAAGGGGTTTGAGGGAATATTGGTGTAATTTTATACAGTACTGGAAGAAAATGACAAACTATTGTAGGAACCTAGGAAGCCACCTGGATGCTCCTCAGAGAGAAAGAGAGAGAGAAAGAGAGAATGCAGGAATATATGGGCTGAAAGTTAATGAATGGAATGCCTCCCCACCCAGGGGCTCCTCCAAGTCACCCCAGGGTGCTACGGCACACTGGTTGAAAACCAATGAGCTATGAGAACCAATACCACACCCTGTATCAGTGGTTCTGAACCTGTGGGTCCCCAGATGTTGTTGGACTACAACTCCCATCATCCCTGAGCTCTGGCCTTACTAGCTAGGGGTGATGGGAGTTGTAGTCCAAGAACATCTGGGGATCTGCAGGTTGAGAAAGGCTGCCCTATATCAATATTGCAGGTGCCGCTCTTAGTACCACAACCCAGCCAGATGGGCAGGGTATAAATGAAAACATTATTATTATTAATTTATGAGGTGTGATTTTCCAGCATTTTGGAGCTTGAGTAGACATGGAAAACTCTGAGAACACATCTGCTTCCAAGGCCTTTTGTTGATTGAATTTATATTGTATCTTGAATAGATGCTTATGGGTCTCCCAAAGGCGTTCCCAGTGCTTTTTCTCGGTTTGGTTTCCTTGGAACGAAAGTCAGCAGAGACTGTGGTGTCTTTAGGATATGTGGTTTTATTTATATACAACTTGACCACAGAGTGGAGGGGCTCACATCATTAACACCCCAACAGATCTTGCTTTGGTTTCCAGGGGAGCCCCCAAGTCTAGTTTATACTCAGCACGGATCAAGTTATATCTCTGTCTCTCTCCAGTATGCAGCTTTGGGCTCACATACACTCAACACCTCTGGCTATTTTTCTTCTACCTACCAGCCTGGTGAAGTGGGTGGAAAAAGGACCCACCCATTTGTTTCTATGGCAACAGAGCAACTTCTTTGGAGATGCTAATTTGCGGTACTTAACTACCTGGACAAAGGAACTGGTTTGGAAAGCTTCCTCATTCATTATGTTGTTGTTGTTTAGTCATGTCTGACTCTTCATGACACCCTGGACCAGAGTACGCCAGGCACTCCTGTCTTCCACTGCCTCCCTCAGTTTGGTCAAACTCAAGCTGGTAGCTTCGAGAACACTGACCCACCATCTCGTCCTCTGTCGTCCCCTTCTCCTTCTGCCCTCCATCTTTCCCAACATCAGGATCTTTTCCAGGGAGTCTTCTTTTCTCATGAGGTGGCCAAAGTCTTGGAGCCTCAGCTTCAGGATCTGTCCTTCCAGTGAGCACTCAGGGCTGATTTCCTTCAGAATGGATGCGTTTGATCTTCTTGCAATCCATGGGACTCTCAAGAGTCTCCTCTACCACCGTAATTCAAAAGCATCCATTCTTCGGCGATCAGCCTTCTTTATGGTCCAGCTCCCACTTCCATACATCACTACAGTGGTACCTCAGGTTAAGAACTTAATTCATTCCGGAGGTCCGTTCTTAACCTGAAACTGTTCATAACCTGAAGCACCACTTTAGCTAATGGGGTCTCCTGCTGCCACTGCGTGATTTCTGTTCTCATCCTGAAGCAAATTTCTTAACCCGAGGTACTATTTCTGGGTTAGTGGAGTCTGTAACCTGAAGTGTCTGTAACCCGAGGTACGACTGTACTGGGGAAACCAGAGCTTTAACTATATGGACCTTCGTCAGCTTCAGGACCTGTCATTCATTCTACCCTCATGCATATGTAAAAAATATGTTGTAAAGTCTTCTGTGTGTCTAAGGTTTGGGCACATGCTGTTGGAAGATTTAGGGCACATAAAAGAAAGTCCTCCTCCATGCAGGGAATCGTTAACCTATGGAACTCACTCCCACAGGAGGCAGTGATGGCCATTAGCTTGGATGACTTGAAAAGAGGATTCAGCAAATTCACAAAAGAGGAGAGAGCTGTTGATGGCTACCAGCCACAGCGGCTTTGCTCTCTGCATCCGTAGTTAGAGGCAGCAGTGCTTTTGAATGCCAGTGGATGGAAACCACAGGAAGGGGAGAGGGCTCTTGTGCGTGGATCCTGCTTGTGGGCTGGTTGGCCACCATGAAAAGAGGATGCTGGACCAGATGGGCCATTGGCCTGATCCAGCAGACTTTCCCTGTGTTCTGATCTCTCTCTGCCTCTCCCGTGCCCTAAGGAAGTCAGACTATGCTCCCCAGGGCCAGGGCCTTCTCAGTGATGGCTCCGACCTGGTGGAATGCTCTGTCCCATGAGACCAGGGCCCTGCAGGATTTAACCTCCTTCCATTGGGCCTGTAAGACAGAGCTATTCCGCCTGGCCTTTAATTTGAATTCAGCCTGATCTTTTATTTCCCTTCCCTTCCCTCACCTGCTCTGAGAACCCACAGCTAATTCTCCCCTGGTCTCCTCGCTGGCCCAAGTAGGACCAATTCAGCCAGCTAGCCCTAGGGATTATCTACCGGTAATTGATTTTTGATTTTTGATTTTTATTGTTATTTGTGTTTTTATACTGTATTTTATTTTTTTTATTTTATTTTTTAAAATGATTTTTATTAAGGTTTCCATAAAAAGTTAAACAGAAAAACATAGAAATAGAAGTACAAAAATACACAATACATAATCCAAAAAGAAAAGAAAAACACAGAAAACAAAATACAAAAATTTTATACTGTATTTTATGCTGCTTTTATAATTAAGTGCTTTAAAGTGTTTTAAATTTGTTGTTAGCCGCCCTGAGCCTGGTTTTTGAACCGGGAAGGGTGGGGTATAAATAAAAATGTATTATTATTATTATTATTATTATTATTATTATTACTGCATATTAACCTTGCTTAGGGTAGCAATCACTTGCCAAACATCCCCGCTCAAAGCAAATAATGAAAGGAAGCGTGGATCTTGGCCCAGGTGGCCAGGCTGTCAAATGCAGTTAGCATTTGCGAGAGGCTCAACGGCCAACCAATAACTCTGAAATGAAATGGAAGCTCAGCCTCAAGTTATCAGGCCCGCTTGGCGAGACTCCCTGCAGAGTTTGACAAATTTGTTTGCTGCGTAGGAAAAGAACACAAACCCGGGACTCTGGGCTCATTTGTAGCATTTAATCTTGATGAAGCTGGATTACCTGTGCGCTCAGGGTGATTCGTTTTGTATTGTCTCGATTCAATGAATAACAAACAAAATGGAGAGGAAAATTCACCATTTGAACCCAAGGCGAGATGGACTATTCCAGAGGGGTTGTGTGTGCTGTTTTGCAAAGAGTTTGGCCGCATCAACTTCATTTATTGATCGGTTCTCGCCAGCGGTGCAAGGTGTTTCACTACTAGCTGGTTTGCATGATTAAAAGGGATCCCACTCACGGGCGGAGTGGACACGGCTGTCATCTTGTCCCCAGTACCTGAGGATGATTCCCCCTGTCCATTTCACATCCTTGCTTCCTGCTTTTGAAAAATAATTATTTATTTGCAATCCCCGAGGCTCAGAGGGGCAGCAATAATTTAAATGCGAGGTGACTGGTTAAGATTGGTTTTGATCCTTTTGTGCGTAATCTTCACAAAATGAAAATGTCGGAACTAGAGCCCGGCTGACGTGGTGCCCCGCCTCCTAATCCCCACTGCGCAGAGGACTGCTTCATAGAAACATAGAACTGTAGAGTTGAAAGGGGTTCCAGGGGTCATCCAGACCAACCCCCTGCAATGCTTGTTGCGCTATGATGAGGCAAAAGAACTCTGCACGTGATTTAGTCACCCTCTTCTTTCATTAGTGAAGCTCCTGGGGGGAACCAGGTTCACATCCCTACTGGGTGACCTCAGGCCAGATATTTACCCCCTGAGGGCCTCCTTAATTGCCTTTCCCCTAAACTAAAACTCCCCAAGTGCTGTAACTGTTCCACCCTCTTTTCCAGCGAAACAATATCCTTTTCTGAGGCAAGTCAACCAGAATTGTACGCAACATTCCAAGTATGCTATCATCATAGATTTGCATTCTGAAGTACAAGTTTCAGATATAAGCTCATGTATCCTGGCTAGTCAAGGATGCGGGTGGTGCTGTGGTCTAAACCACTGAGCCTAGAGCTTGTCAGTCGGAAGGTTGGCGGTTCGAACATAGCTGTCAACCTTCCCCCCTTTTTTGCGGGAAATTCCCTTATTCCAGTGCCATTTCCCGCTGCTATCCCAGATTGTTAGATGTCCCGTAGACTGTCCCCGGGACAGGTGAGGCTGCTGATCCCTTATTTTCAAATCTGAAAGTTGACAGCTATGGGTTTGAATCCCAATGACGGGGTAAGCTCCCATTGCTCTGTCCCAGCTCCTGCCAAACTAGCAGTTCGAAAGCACGAAGTGCAAGTAGATAAATAGGTATTGTCCGTGGTGTGGAGAAAGGGAACAGAGGAATTCTCCTCGCTCATAAAACTAGAATTCAGGGCCATCCAATGAAGCTGAATTTTGGAAAATTCAGGATGGATAAAAGAAAGTGCATTGTTAGCCTACGGAACTCACTTCCACAGGAGGCAGTGATCAACACCAACTTGGATGGCTTTAAAAGTGGAGTGGAAAATTCATGGAGGAGAAGGCCATAAATGGCTACTGGGCAGGATGGCTTTGCTCTGCCTCCACAGTTGGAGGCAAAAATGCTTCTGGATAGCAGTTGCTGGAACCACAAGAGGGGAGTGTCGCTGCTGTACTGTGGTCCATCTTGCAGATTTCCCGCTAAGGTACCTGGCTTGGCTAATCTGAGAACAGGATTCTGGACTAGATGGGCTATTGGTCTGATCCAGCTACAGGGTGGTTCTTACGTGCTTAATTGTAGGTGCCAGTGTCCTGGGTGCCTGAGCACCCACAAAATTCCCCATGAAGGGGCCAGGCACCTACAAATTTCAGGAACTAGGGCCATGCATGTTGCAGGGCACCCACAGTCACAGGGCCAAGCTGTTCCTAATAGTAATTGTATTTGTTCTGGATGTGTGATAACTGACAGGCTCATATAGCTGGAAACCAATTGTTTGGTGATGAAACCTGGAATAGGAATTGAGTATAAAGACTCCAGAAAAGACTGAGGCATCATATCTCTGAATTATTATATGTTTGACTCTCTCTCTCTCTCTCTCTCTCTCTCTCTCTCTCTCTCTCTCTCTCTCTCCCCCCCCCCCCCCAATTCTCATTAGCTTTCTTAACTTTACCAGCTTGGTCATTATTTCCACTTTCCAAATTCCATCCATCAACTTCCAGAGCTCTCCTCTTTAGCTTTTAATTCCAGCCAAGCTACGTTTGATCCTCAGCACATTTAGAAATAATTCTGCTTAAGATGCGGTTTCTGTTGGTTTAAATAGTTTTTTTGGGCCACAGCTGAAGGCAGGAACACCTGCTGTGCATGTCAGAGGACCCAGGTTGTGAATCTGGGCTTTTGGTGAAAAGGACCGGGTTTCACGTGATGGGGATAAAGAACTTTGTTCGCAGGGGATCTGCAGAGAATGTGGCTGCCGTTCAGAACAGACAATGCTGAGCTAGAACTGGACAGCTTGATATGTTCAGTTTCACATGCAATAGCTCTAAGACTAAGTCCAACATCCTCTTCTTACAGTGGCCAGACAGGATTTGAGCAGAGAAACACACTGCCGTCCTGTGGTTTCCAGTAACATTGCTTCCTCTGACCCTGGATGCAGTCCACAGCCATCAAGGCTAATGAATTTGCCTAATCCTCTTTTCGAGACATCGTTTAAAGACAAGAGTGCCATATAGTTTAACTACGTGCTGCATGGAGAAATCCTTTTAAAAAACCAAACTGTCCTGAATCCTCTAACATTCAGCTCCACATGCTCTAATGTTGGACTGCAACCTATGCACAAAACTATTGGACTGTGTGGAACTTCCTTCTAAGAACACATGGAAAACATGCATGTTGTTAGTTTTAGAGTCAAATGGTTTATTATTTCATCTCAGGCCTCCTCCATTGACATGTTTGTTCCCCGCTCATCTTATTTGCCTGCAGAAAGCGTTGTGCATTACTTAGACTATGCCCAGCTTTTATCGAGCATATGTTCTGATTTGCTTACAGGGTGGTTAAACAATGATCATTCATCCTACAATCATCCTGATTTGCTTGTGGTGTGTTTACACATCTTCCCTGTTGAATGACTGGGCCAGTTATCTGTTGGAGTTCTTTAGTATGCGAGTAAGCGTTGTATGGTTAGTAGACTTTGCCTGTTGCAAACACACACACACACACACACACACAGAGAGAGAGAGAGAGAGAGAGGAGAGAGAGATTTGTTGTGCAAAAAAATAAGAAATTAATTTATTCTAGGAAGTACGTTTAACTTGGTTATAAATGATACCTAGTTCTAGCCTAAACAGCTACTCTAGAGAAGGCAAAGGCAATCAGGCCAATGGAACCTTTTGTGTGTTCCTGTCAAATTCATGTATACCTTTAAACCTTATAGACAATAAAGCAGAGTTCCCAAACTTGGGTCTCCAACAGTTTATGGATTACAGTTCCCATCATTCCTGACCACTAGTCCTACTAGTTAGGGATGATGTGAGTTGGTCCAAAAACAGCCGGAGACCCCCTTTAAAAGTTTCTTTCCAAAGTCCCCCTCTTCCCCTAGCATGGAGAAAGGCCATGCTTGATAAGTTAAACATGGTTTACTTACAAACTCCAAAGGTCAGATTCATGTGCTTTTCCACACAGCATTCAGAAAAAGTTGCACAGGCAGTAAAACTTTGTTTAGGTACAAAGTGATTAAAGTTCTTAATTTATTGGTATAGGAACTCAGGAGTGGCTTCTGAGTGCATGCAGTTGAGCTGGAGCAACCACCTCAAACCTCTTCTTCACTGGAGCTGTGAGCTAGCTAACCTTTGGGGAAAAAACAAACCCCTCTCAGGTTTACACATACTAAATTAAATTTGAACTTCTACGGGGAAAGAGGAGAGCGCTTGCTTTGAATTGCTGCTGGTTCCTTCTGGCTTACTACTTCATTTCTGTAAGATTAAGTCTGAAGTGAGGATAGCGCAGCCCTAATTTAGGGAAGACGGCGTCTTATCATTGCAGTTCCTGAATCATAAATTGACCTTAAAAGCAATCTTCCATTTCCATTTGAGGCCTGGTTCCTGCCTACAGGAGTCTGATAACTAGATCTTCCTGGCAAAGGCAAAGATTAGCACACTGATCTTTTCTGGAACTGTTAGGCGGTCCAGAAGCTAGTTGTTCTCTGCAGGTCATGTATGAGATAAGAACTTGTACCAGGGTCGGAGATCGGCTGCACTGACGCCATGATCCATAGAAATAAACCATGTGAAAAGTCTAGACTAGCACCTGCTGTTACATCTCTTCCTGAACACCATTTCCCCAGCAAGGAAATCCAAAACCACACGTTCACAAAATCCTTTCAGGAATGGTTTACTCACTTCTTTTCTGTTCCACTGCACAGCCTTCCCCAACCTGGTGCCCACATGGTGTGATAAACTGCAACTCCCACACCAATGGGAGCATGGCCAAGCTGGTGGGGGGTGATGGGAATTGTGGGCCAAAACATCTGGAGTGGAGGGTGGTCAGATGTTGCCAAAGGCAGCACAGAAACACAAAGGACTCTGCTGGAAGGACTGCCTCCCAGTCTCTATTTTGCTTGGACTGAATATTCTTAGTTCATTTCTGTAAGCCCTGTCCCCGCCAAAAAAATAAATCCTGGCTAGGCCCATGGTCCTAGGCCTCTGGGAGGGGATGTGGGGATCCTAAACGGCCTCAGTCCAGTATACCTGAAGGAGCATCTCCACCCCCATTGTTCTGCCCGGACACTGAGGTCCAGCGCTGAGGGCCTTCTGGTGGTTCTCTCACTGCGAGAAGTGAGGCTACAGGGAACCAGGCAGAGGGCCTTCTCGGTAGTGGCCCCCACCCTGTGGAACGCCCTCCCACCAGATGTCAAAGAAAACAACAACAACCAGACTTTTAGAAGACATCTGAAGGCAGCCCTGTTTAGGGGAGCTTTTAATGTTTAATGCATTACTGTATTTAAATATTTTGTTGGAAGCCTTCCAGAGTGGCTGGGGAAGCCCAGCCAGAAGGGCGGGGTATAATTAATAAATTATTATTACTATTATTATTATTAGAGGGTGCCATTGTTCAAAACCTGAAAAGTTGCATGCAGTTAAAGAGACACTGGGTGCTTCTGGGCGGGGGGCGGGTTGTCAAAATAAAAGAAAACGCTGTGTAAGAATCACTGCTTATGAGCGATCGGTAAGAAAGCCATGGTGTAAAAAAAGTAAATAAGCAACGGGACTTCTACAGCAGCAGGCGCTGAGGTCTGGGGGATGGAGGCAGCCCCTCTCTCTGTCTCTCCAGGTTTTTAGGACCCGGGGAAGCCCCTGGGCTCTGCTGCTTCTTGCATCAAGCCTGCGAAGTCTTCCTCTTTGCTTCTGCCTCTGCTTGGCAGCGAGAGAGCGATGCCCAGCCGCGCTCCCGGGAGCAGGTGTGCATGACAAGCCAAGTGTGTGTGACAGAGGCAGGCCGGCCACCGGGAGGAGGGACGGGCGCGCTCTAGCTCTGTATCTCTCTCTCTGTCTCTCGCTTGCAAAAGTCTCCCGGCTCCAGCGGCGGCCGCGCTCGGTCCTCAGCCGGCTTCTTCTGAAGCCCGGCGGGGCAGCAGAATGGTCCTGATCCTGCCGCACATTCTCATTGCTGCCCTTCACTTTTTCAGACGGGGCCAGCAGGTCTTCCTGAAGGCGGAGGAGGCGGCGGCCCGAGGCTCGGACACGCTACAGGTAGGTCGCTCTTTTCGGTTCCCCCTTTTTTTTCGGGGGTGGGGGTGACGGGGGTCCCCAAGGTGGTCCCCAAGGTGGTCCCCAAAGGTGGTGACTCTCTTCGCCTGCTCGGGATGTCCGCCCTTTGCATGTTCTCGCGGCGCTCTGTGCGTGGCCCGGTGAACTCTTGATTGCGGTTGAAGAACTCTTGTTGGCGATCGGCCAAGTTTGTCTCCCCACGACCGCCCAAATTAACTTGTTTTACTCTGTTCTAAGCATAGCTGTCAACTTTTCCCTTTTCTTGCGAGGAATCCAATTCGGAACAAGGGAATGTCCCTTTCGAATGCCACTTCCATCCTTCCTTCCATCCAGCAACTCGCGGCTAACTTTGCAAATGACTTTGGGATGTCTCAAAATATATTCCAAAGCATCTTAGCACTTTGACACTCTCTGTGATTCCTGCATTGCAGGCGGTTTGAACGACCCTTTGCGGGGTGGGGGGGCTCCCTTCCAACTCTTTGATTCTTCGTAAGCGGACATGGCGCAAGCACAGTGAAGGTCATGCGTGGCATAAACAGAAGACTACTCTTCTGAAGGCGATCCTTTGATCACATCCCTAACAGATCGTTTCGTAGCTGGCTGGGACAAAGGGTGGCGCTTGTTAACGCGGCCCCCAAAGCAGGGTTCGTCCAGAGCCACTGAGAAGCTTTTACAGTTTTATTGTCCCGCTAGCATGTCAGCGCCCAAAGATTTGTTCTCAACTATGCATGGGAAAAGACCTAGGATTGCTGGTACCTCCATCTCTGATGAGTAGGAGGAGTGCGCTCTCTTGATATTTCAGAAGCGACCAAGTCCTGTTTGTAATTGACCAAAAACACCCCCCTCTTCCTCTCTCTCTCTCTCTCTCTCTCTCTCTCTCTCTCTCTCTCCTTCCTTCCTTCCTTCCTTCCTTCCCTCTGTTGGCCAAAACACCTTTTATTCACATTATTTATCCTTTCCCTCTCCTTTATGTCTTCTCCTTCCTATTCTCAAGCGCTCCCTCTCCTCTTATTGGACAATCTATGGGGCTTTGACTGGCTTTCTTTTCCTCGCCTGATTCTCCACGGCTCGAGTTCTCAATGGAAGAGCTCTTTGCGCCACGGGCTCGCCTTGAGAAACGCCTCCCGTTTCTGCAGGACCACCCCCCCTTTTCGCGAGGCAGCGAGGCTGCCCGCTACGACCCTCGCGGCGGCTCGGCAGGGCCCGGGAGGCGCGTGGCGCGCTCCTGCCAGCCGCAGGCAGAGCGGGCTCGCTGCAATGCAGGCGTGCTCTGCTCGGCACCGCTCCTGCGAGCAGAGCAGAGGCCCTGGAAGTCTCTGAAAGTTGCTGGCTGCTGTTGGCAAGCAGAGAAGCAGCTTCAGAGCTTTGGCTTGGCGTCTGTATCTCCCTCTCCTCCTCTGCAAGCAGCCAGAGGACTCTGCGGGCCACACACACACCCACACACACCCACACCCACACACACCATTCTTCTACCCGCCAGCACCCCAAAGCTGTGTGCATGATGGGTGGCAAATCTTTATTATTATTATTATTATTATTATTATTATTATTATTATTATTTTGATATCCCTCCTTTCCTCCTCCAAGGAGCTCAAGGTTCTCTCCCCTCCTCATTTAGTTCCCACAGCGACCCTACAAGGTAGGTTAAGCTGAGAGGCAGGGACAGATAGCTCAACTGGTACAGCATGAGACTCCTTAATGTCAGGGTTGTGTGTTCAAGTCCCACGTTGGGCGAAGTATGACTAGATGACCCTTGTGTGTCCCCTTCCAACTCTACAATTCAGTGATTCTATCACTGGCCCCCAAGGTCACGCCCAGGAAACTTCATGGCCAAGCGGGGTTTTGAACCCTGGTTTCCCGAGTCATAATCTGACGCTCTAACCATTACGCCGCACTGGCACTCCACAGGCAGCTCTGGGTCTTTTGAAACCCGCAAGCTGGTTCCTGGGGTGAATCGTCAAATTCTGTGATTCTGCATTGCTGGTGCAAAACTTTGACCTTTCTTGAAAGCTGTTGCGTTTTGCGCAGGGAGTTGGCCATTTGGTCAGTAGTTAATTCTTACAGATAAGCTAACATCATCCTAAAGAGAGAACCCCATATTGGAAAGAGAAACACCGCTTTCTGTATGGTGTGGTTTAATTTTATTAAAGTTTATTCAATATTTTATTGAAGATGGCTTCCGTGCACCAGCTTCTCACGGGACGCTGTGGAAGAACATTTTGTGTTGATTTCTTCTTGCTGTGTGGCAGCACTTTGCATCTTTATTCCAATGTACTATTTTTTAATGCCGTCTCTGTACTTTGGGGGAGGGAGTGGACTGGCAATAATGTTATTATTTTCTTAGTTCTGTTATATCTGAATATCAATAAAATACAGGGTTTTTTATTATTTTAAATAAGGAATCAGAACTGGACCTTTTGACATGTGGGGTAGTGCATGCAAGTTTATTTTGGGTAGATTCCAGCCAGAATGCAAAGGCGTTGAATGAAAAGGCGTTCTACAACATTTGCCGGCAGAAGAGTTCTAGGAATCGAAAGCCATGCCTGTTTCTCATAGAGTTGTAGAGTTGGAAGGGACCTAAAGGCTGTGGGAATGTTCAGGGATGCAGAAGAGGATATATTGTCTGATTATAGCCTTTCCAACTTGTGTTAACAAGTTCACAATTTAGCAGAGTAACATTCCCCTTTTTAAACTTGCAGCGGATGTGTTTCCTCAGGCTCGCTAAAGCCTCTATAATAACTGTCCTGGTATTTCCCCCTTATTCCCTTATAAAAAGATAAGACATGATACAGTCTTCTTTAAAGTATAAAAAGGTTTACTCATACACCATTCTGTTCACAATAGGATCCCAGAAGGCAGACTTAGCTTAGATAAGTAACATACACCTGGAAACTATCTCGTAAGGAGACAGTCCCTTTGTCCTCTCTTGGCTGGAAGCCAAGAGAGCATCTTAGGCTAAGCAGATGTTGCTTCTTCGACGAATGGAGTCAGAGAGAGATGGCAGCTTCCGCTCAGGTAATTTGTTACCTGCACAGGTGAGGCCACGCCCACCTCTTGTCACATGTAGAGGAAGTCTGTCCCAGCCCAGAAGGAAACAGGAAGTTTACCTCCTGGCTGGACAAACATTCCTCCCCATGTGTAAACATGTTCACTCTGGGAATGTTGTACTTGACTGCTCTTGTGTTTCACATCCCACATAGACTCATCTAGTCCAACCCCATGTGATGCACACAACGGCAACCAAGATGCTTGAGGGCTTGGCAGGTCCCACTTGCGAGTTTCCCACAGGCATCTGCATGGCCACAGTGAGGACTATTTGGCTGGTCCAGTGTCTCCAGGAAGCCCACAAGCAATAAACAACTCCTTGCCCACTAACAGGTGGTATTCAGTGAAAGATTCCCCCTGACTCTGGGGATTCTACAGAGCTATAATTGATGATTACCATTGATATTCTCCTCCTCCTTTTCTCCATGAATTGGTGTAACAAACATCCTTTCCCACCCTCCTCAGCTAGCAGCCCTTGTCACGCCTTCTGAATTCCATAGATTAATTCATCTCTCTCTCTCTCTCTCTCTCTCTCTCTCTCTCTCTCTCTCTACATACATACATTTTTATTGATGTTTTAACTTATCAGTTCCAACAGTCATACAACACATTTTCTCATCTTATACAATATTTTAGACTTCCGTCAACACCTCTGATGATTTTCCATTCTTTGTCACTTATTCTGCATTTCTTAATTTCTATATTACATTTAATTATCCTTAACTAATAATTCTCTTCATAGTCTTTCTTGCAGTATTGCAAATAATCCACCTTACAAAACTTCTTGCAGTCCTACTAGCATAATCTGTCCATCACAATTACTTTTCAAATAATTAATATATTTACTCCAGTCTTCTAAGAATCTCTGATGCTGCAGGTTTCGAATCCTTCCTGTTAATTTATCTAATTCTGCATAGCCCATCAACTTCAACCTCCATTCTTCTTTTGTCGGTAGTTCTTCTTGCTTCCATTTTTGTGCCAATAATATTCTTGCTGCTGTCATTGCATATAAAAACAACTTACAATCCTGTCTATTAACATCTCCTACAATGCCAAGTAAAAATGCTTCTGGTTTCTTAATAAATGTATATTTCAACATCTTTTTCATCTCATTACATATCATTTCCCAGAAGTTTTTCCATAGATTAGTTCAATGTTACATGAAGTCCTCTTTGGAGGTCTTTAAGCAGAGGCTTGACAACCATATGTCAGGAGTGCTCTGATGGTGTTTCCTGCTTGGCAGGGGGTTGGACTCGATGGCCCTTGTGGTCTCTCTCTTCCAACTCTAGGATTCTATGATTCTAAGTCCCCATCAATGATATCAGGTGAGCAAAGACCTAGAACACGTTTGTCTACTTTAGATCTCTTTTTGCTGAGCACCTTCTGAACTAGACCTTATGACCACCAGCCAACTCAGTCCCTGTGATTTCTCCCTTCTGTGCTGCACATTTTCCTAGCACTTTTGAAAACATCTTTCCCCCATAGAATTGTAGAGTTGCAGGGGGACCCCGTGGGTCATCTAGTCCAGCCCCCTACAACACAGCTAAAGAACCCCTGGCAGGTGGCCATCCAACCTCTGCTCAGAAACTTCGGACGAAGGAGAATCCACCTTCTGAGAGAGTCTGCTGCACTGTCAAACAGCTCTCACCCTCAGAAAGGTCTTCCCAATGTTGAGTCAGAATCTCCTTTCTTGTCATTTGAATTAATTGGTTCAAATCCTCCCTTCTGGAGTAGCCGAAAACAGGCTTGCTCCATCTTCCACGCGACAGCTCTTTAGATGGCTATCACATCTCCTCTCAGCCTCCTCTTTCACAGACTAAATATGCGCAGTTCCCTCCACCATTCCTTATAAGGCTGGGTTTCCAAATCATTTTTGGTCTCCTTCCTCAGCACACCTTCCAGCTTGTCAATATTATTTGAAAACATTTTGTGCTCATAACCTTTCCGTGCCGCAGAACCTGGTCTGGACTTTGTGTCCCCTTCGCGTGGAGCGAGATACCCCAGCTCTGCACCTCATCAATTTGTCCAGATGGCAACCATTTGGCTTGAGGTTTTGAGGATATTTGCATCAGCCTCAAATCGTGGGACTTGTCATCCTCCGCTGGCTCATCTCCAAAGAGGAGATAATGATGTTCAGATGCTTCCGAAGGATTATTTGCCAGTGGAATAGACTGGCCTTGATAGCATCAAGGGGTACATTGTCTGGAAGCAGGTGACATTCAGCAATGGTTTTTAAACATTCATTGGAGGCTTTTAAACAGAGGTTGGGTACCCACCTCTCAAGCATACTACTCCTACTACTACTCCTACTAACAACAACAGCAATAGAATCCTGGAGTTGAAAGGGATCCTGAGGGTCATCTAGTCCAACCCCCTGCAATGCAGGATAGAGAGATAGAGAGATAGATGATAGATAGATAATCAATCAATCTGTACCCCACCCATCTTACTGGGTTTTCCCAGCCACTCTGGATGACTTCCAACATAATATAAAAACACAACTAAACATCAAGCATTCAAAACTCCCTGATACAGGGCTGCCTTCATGTAATTGGTTATCTCCTTGTCATCTGATGGGAGGGCGTTCCATAGGGCAGGCGCCACCACCGAGAAGGCCCTCTGCCTGGTTCCCTGTAGCTTCACTTCTCGCAGGGAGGGAACCGCCAGAAGGCCCTCGGTGCTGGACCTCAGTGTCCGGGCTGAACGATGGGGGTGGAGATGTTCCTTCAGGTATACAGGATACTTTAGCTGTGATCCTGCCCTTGCAAGGACTAGATGACTTTTGGGGTCCCTTCCAATTGTAGAATTCTATGGTTCTTTGTTCCAGATCATTCTGCATGTAGGCATTGCTCATTCTTCCTCCTAAGGCACCAGAGCAGGCTGCAACATTATAGCACAACATTAAGAACAGTTTAAAAGCCTTCTGCGTGCCCCAGAAGTTGCATGATGAAGGTGCCAGGAAAGTTCTGCAGGAGGGAGTTCCTCAGCCTGGGCATCTGGTTTCCGCCCGTGAGAACAGGATGCTGGCACTGGCCTGATCCAGCAGCCTCTTTTTATGTCCTTATCCTTTCCAGCAAGCCATCCCCGTTGGCAGCACACAGTAACAGAGAGCAATAAAGTCCGTTATCTGCTAGATGAGAGTAATTGACTTTGCCCTCGAAGGGTTGCTAAAGACTTCTAAAGCGCGTTGCCAATTAAAAAAATGGCAAATTGCACCGGCGACGTCCTCCTGTTGGCTGCGCCTCTCCGGTTTTATGGCAGGCAAATGTTCTGTTCCACAAAAGGAGTGCTATGCGCATGAGAGGAGGCAGCGCCAGTCAGCTGAGAAGGTCACCCGCCCGTGTGGCTTGTCGGGATCCAAGACGCACAGCAGCCCTGGAAGGCGGGCTCTGCCTGGTTGTCAGGAATTCCGTTCTATTCTGGCAACAAGCACACGCTGCTCTCCTTCTGCTGGGGAGAGTAACTGGAACCTCAGGAAGACAGCGGGGGTGGCAGGCAGGCGGTGGCAGCAGAGAGTGGAGGTGTTCTTGTTTGTTCTGCTTAATGGGATGTGTGGCTATTTTATTGCTCTTGGAGCTGGCCGAGGGGGCACGACTGGCAAGCTTTATCTGCGGAAAGCCAGGCTGAACAGACTCTGGAGGTGTCAAGAGGGACTGCTGGGGAAACCCACTGTTTTCATGCAATATATTCTCACAGGTGGATTTTCCCAAGCAAACGTATTACAGTAGTACCTCGGGTTACAGGCGCTTTAGCTTCCAGACTCTGCTAACTCAGAAATAGTACTTTGGGTTAAGAACTTTGCTTCAGGATGAGAACGGAAATCATGCAGCAGCAGTGGGAGGCCCCATTAGCTAAAGTGGTGCTTCAGGTTAAGAACAGTTTCAGGTTAAGAACGGACCTCCAGAACGAATTAAGTTCTTAACCTGAGGTACTACTGTAATTGGTATTGATAAGGCCAATGGGCAGCATTGCTAGATCAGGTGATGGTTCATAGAATCATAGAACTGTGGAGTTGTAAGGGACACCAGGGGGACGCGGGTGGCGCTGTGGGTTAAACCACTGAGCCTAGGGCTTGCCGATCAGAAGGTTGGCAGTTTGAATCTCCACGACGGGGTGAGCTCCCATTGCTCAGTCCCTGATCCTGCCAACCTAGCAGTTCGAAAGCACGTCAAAGTGCAAGTAGATAAATAGGTACCGCTCTGGCGGGAAGGTAAACAGTGTTTCCTAAGCGGCTTAGTCATGGTGGCCACATGACCCGGAAGCTGTACGCCGGCTCCCTCGGCCAAAAAAGCGAGATGAGGGCCGCAACCCCAGAGTCATCTGCGACTGAACCTAACCGTCAGGGGTCCCTTTACCTTTAAGGGACACCAAGGTTCATCTAGTCCAACCCCCTGCAATGCAGGAAACTCAGCTAGGTTCACCTAGCCCAGCATCCTGTTCTCCCAGTGGCCAGTCAGATACCTATATGGGAAACTGGCAAGCAGGTTTTGAGCACAAGAGCAACTCTCCCCTCCTGTGGTTTCCAGCAACTGGTATTCAGAAGCAGCGCACCCGATAGCTGTCTCCTCCTCCATGAAATTGTCCATTCCTCTTTTAAATCCATCCATGTTGGTGGCCATCATTGCCTCTTGTGGCAGGGAGTTCCACAGTTTATATATGTGCTGTGTGGAGCACTTCCTTTCCTGTTTCCCGAATCTTTCAATGTTCAGCTTAATTGGAAGTCCATGAGTTCTAGTGCTATGAAGACAAAGGAAAACCTTTCGCTCTCCCCCTTTTCTCTGCCATGCACAATCTTATAAACTTTTTTTTAATATATAAAATTTATTTATATTTTTCGGGTTTATAGATTTCACTAATTACAATCATTTTAACATTTCAAAACTTGACTTCCTCCCCCCTCTTTCTCAATTTCCTTAAATTTATTTTTAATATCTTCTGTATATCCAAATTAATTTAATTTGCTCATTTATTCATCTACTTTAAATATATATACTCTTATAAAATTGCAGGTTATTGTAATAATCCTGCCAATGTTCTTCCGATAAGTTTCATTATTTCTGCATATTCCATAACTTTTGTATCCATTCTTCCTTTGCTGGGACTTCTGCTTCTTTCCATTTTTGGGTGAGTAACATTCTTGCCACCTATACATGAATAAGTTTCTATACAGTTTAGGTAGTTCTGTCCCTATAATTCCCCAAAGAAAAGCTGCTGCTGCTGCTGCTGCTGCTGCTGCTGCTTCTTCTTCTTCTTCTTCTTCTTCTTCTTCTTCTTCTTCTTCTTCTTCTTCTTTGTTTTACACAAATGTTATTTTAAACATCCTTTTCAATTCATTCTATATCATTTCCCAGTAAGCTTTAATCTTACTACAAGACCGCCACATATGATAAAAAGAACCTTCTTTCTCTTTACATTTCCAACATATAAACTTCTATCAGGTCGCTTCCTTGCTTTCCTCTAAATTAAAAACTCCCAAATGCTGCAACCTTTCTTCGCAGGGGAATCGCTCCCTCTCCTGGCTCATCTTGTTTGCTCTTCCCTGAAGCTTTTCCAACTTGATCTCAGCCATGCAGCCATGAGGCAAAGATTCCCATGCTTGGTTCTGGTGCTGTTTTGCTCACCATCTAGGGGGTCGTGCGCATGCTGGGAGGCAGTGTGGTGCCGCTCCTGTTGCTTCTAGTTTAGCAGGCAGAAAAAGCAATGCCGAGAGAGAGAGAGAGAGAGAGAGAGAGAGAGAGAGAGAGAGGGAGAGAGGCAGGTCAGATGAGCAGAGCTGGGCTATCCACTCTTAAATAAATGGCTTTGCACCCACTTTGAGAAGCGCTTTGTTAGCAGAGAGGCCTGGGAAGAGCCTTCTGAAAATCTCACAACTGTGATATTGACACACTGTTGCACCTGGAGCAACACAGACTGGGTTATTGTAGGGTTACCAGATGTCCCTGTTTCCCGGGGTCAGTCCCCGGATTTGCGAATAAGTCCCCGGACAAATACCATCCCTGGAATGTCCCCGGATTTCATCTAACGTCCCCGGGAAACGCAGCGGCGGCAGTCTCAGCAGCCCGGAGCAGTTGGCTCTGGCTGGCTTCAGGAGCTGCTTGGAAGTCCCCATATGATGGTGTTGCAGGGGCTCCAAGATGCAGCTTCCGGGCTGCCTCCACCTTCCTGACCCCAGCAACTAAGCTGTGAAGGGAGGCTTCATGATGCCTATCAGAACAGCCTCCCAACTCCTACTTGCGTGCAAGCAAGCGGGGCGGGGATCTCTCAGCTGTGAAGGGGGCCTTCACGCTGCCTATCAGAGCTTGCGTGCAAGCAGGAGGGGGCAGGGACCTCTCATTTAGGCAACGGGAAGCCTCCCTTCCCAGCTGAGAAATCCCCGCCCCCTCCTGCTTACACACAAGTAGGAATGGGATTGGGACTGCTCTGATGGGAAAGGAGGCATTGTGCTACCCAAGCCTTGTTGCCACCCAGGCTTATGGAGAAAGGAGATAGAAGCCTCAGAGGAAGGGGAAACATGGTGGTTGAGGTCAAGGCGTTGGCCGTCCCTCCACCACCGCCATTGCTGCAGCATCAACATCCCGAACGTGTATGTATGTATGTATGTACCGTATTTTTCGCCCTATAGGATGCACCGTCCCATAAGGCGCACCTAGTTTTTTGGGGGGGAAATAAAGGGGAAAAAATTATTTTCCCCCCAGGCACGGGGCTGGGGCGGGGGAAGCCCGAGCTTCCCCCGACCCCAGCCCCCAAACAGCGCTGGCTCCCGCTGCTTGTGGAGAGGTCCGCGAAGCCTGGACGTGCTGAGCTCAGCGAGCGCAGGCTTCAGCATGCAGGCAACTCTCTGCAAGCAGCGGGAGCGGAGCGCTGCTTGCAGAGAGGTGCGCGAAGCCTGCATTCACCCCATAGGACGCACACACATTTCCCCTTCATTTTTGGAGGGGAAAAAGTGCGTCCTATAGGGCGAAAAATACGGTGTGTATTTATTTATTTATTGTGTCCCCAGATTCATTGAAAGAAATCTGGTAACCTTAGGTTATGGACATTGGACAGGTCTCTGAAAAAGGACAGGGTGGTAAGATAGAAGATACATGGCAATGTTGAGATCACCATTTTTGGATTTCCTGATGTCACGGGATGGTGTCGACAGTGGAATAGGCTCCCTCAGAAGGTGGTGGACTCTCTTTCCTTGGAGGCTTTCAAACAGAGGTGGGATGGGCATCTGTCAGGGATTCCTGAGCCGCGGTTCCTGCATTGCAGGGGGCTGGACTAGGTGACTCTTGACTAGATGACTACAGCATGGTGTAGTGGTTAGGAGCGGTAGACTCGTAATCTGGTGAACCGGGTTCGCGTCTCCGCTCCTCCACCTGCAGCTGCTGGGTGACCTTGGGCCAGTCACACTTCTCTGAAGTCTCTCAGCCCCACTCACCTCACAGAGTGTTTGTTGTCGGGGAGGAAGGGAAAGGAGAACGTTAGCCGCTTTGAGACTCCTTAGGGTGGTGATAAAGCGGGATATCAAGTCCAGACAGACTCTTCTAAAGTGGCAGAGGAGACATGGACCTAGACTACCGTATTTTTCGCTCCATAGGACGCACTTTTTCCCCTCCAAAAATGAAGGGGAAATGTGTGTGCGTCCTATGGAGCGAATGCAGGCTTTCGCTGAAGCCTGGAGAGCGAGAGGCATCGGTGCGCACCGACCCCTCTCGCTCTCCAGGCTTCAGGAAACTATCCGCAAGCCTTGCAAGCCCGGTGGGAGTTCCCGCGGGCTCACAAGGCTTGCAGGCAGCAGCCTACAGCCCCGGCGAGTGTCCGCAAGCCTTGCGCGCCCGGCAGGAGGTCCCGCCGAGCGCGCGAGGCTTGGGGCGGCAGCCTGTCGCCCGAAGCACGGGGAGCCCTCCGGAGGGCTCCCCCTGCTTCGGGCGAGTGTCTGCAAGCCTTGCGCGCCCGGCAGGAGGTCCCGCCGAGCGCGCGAGGCTTGGGGCGGCAGCCTGTTGCCCGAAGCACGGGGAGCCCTCCGGAGGGCTCCCCGTGCTTCGGGCGAGTGTCTGCAAGCCTTGCGCGCCCGGCAGGAGGTCCCGCCGAGCGCGCGAGGCTTGGGGCGGTAGCCTGCAGCCCGAAGCACGCGAGGCTTGGGGCGGCAGCCGCGGCGGGGGGGGAATAATTTTTTTTATTCAGTTCCCCCCCCAAAAAACGAGGTGCGTCCTATGGGCCGGTGCGCCCTATAGAACGGAAAATACGGTAAATTGCCGGCAGAGCAGAAAGATGGGAAGAGGTTTTGCCCAGGCAGGTAAGAGAAGCTACAGCTAAGTCCTCCTGCTGTCAGGGCACAAAAGGAGTATCTCTCAGAGTTCTCTCTAGCAAACTTGCAGGAAAATTCTGCGAGCTTCAGCTCCTGTCATGTGCATATGTAACATGGCATCATAGACTCATTCAGGATGGATGGGAGTATGGGTGAAATATTGAAGGCCCGAATGCAGGCGATACCAACAAGAAAGAGAAGTGGGAGGCATCTAAGAAAACCGGTGTGGCTGCATAAGGAGCTTACAGACCAGCTGAGATTTAACAAGGGCATGGAAGAAAGGAGGAAATAGCAAAACGTGAATTGAGAATATCTCACAAGGCTGAGAGGCTGTCACTGGCCCAAATTCATTGGCCACCTTGGCCGAGTGGGGATTTGAACCTAGATATTTTACACATGTGCCATTTCACATAGATCTGCCCCTGACATTGCAGGGGACGGCAAGCCAAGCCCCTGGCCAACCTTGTGAGTGACTTTGCAGGGAGGGCGGTTTCCACTGACAGGGGCAGTGTTGAGGAACTAGTTGGTGCTCATAGCATCAGGACAAGAAGATAATAAAAGCACCCTTAAAGAGGCCTGGAGTGACCCTGAATTGTAGCATTGGGGGAGACGATAAGAGTCACTTCTCCCCCCAACTTTCTCTTGAAAGAGCATGCCTGATTTCATAAGGGTGTGTGTCTAAACTAGGCATCCCCAAACTCAGCCCTCCAGGTGTTTTGAGACTACAGTTCCCATCACCCCTGACCACTGGTCCTGTTAGCTAGGGATGATGGGAGTTGTAGTCCCAAAACATCTGGAGGGCTGAGTTTGCCTATGCCTGGTCTGAGCACAAGTTATGGACAGGGACACCTTTCAGTGAACTAGATTTTTGTTGCCGCAAAATGATCTCCGCTCATGTGTGCTCCCATGGCAGTGAGTTCTACAGGCTTATTCTGCGAAGAAGCATTTCAGACAAGTACCTGGAGAAGTATGCATTCCTGAATTTCAGAGGGTTGGGCTAGATGACCCCTGGGTCCCTCCCAACTCTATGATGCAGGGAGTTGATGGTGAACTGATTTCAGGCAGTCAGCCCCCTCCCCTTCTATGCCGCAGAATTATTAGTACAGTGGTACCTCGGGTTAAGTACTTAATTCGTTCCAGAGGTCCGTTCTTAACCTGAAACTGTTCTTAACCTGAAGCACCACTTTAGCTAATGGGGCCTCCTGCTGCCGCCGCGCCGCCGGAAAACGATTTCTGTTCTCATCCTGAAGCAAAGTTCTTAACCCGAGGTACTATTTCTGGGTTAGCAGAGTCTGTAACCTGAAGTGTCTGTAACCTGAAGCGTATGTAACCCGAGGTACCACTCTATTGCATTTCTAGCCCACCTTTTCCTCTAGGGAGCTCAAGGTAGCGTAGGTGGTTCTCCTCTTCTCCCCCCTCCCCATTTAACCCCCACAACAACCCGAGAGATTCAGTGACTGGCCCTAGACCACCCAGGAACAGGGGCTATGTAGAGATGAGGAGAATTTTCTGTGGGCTGCTAACTTTTGCTTCCAGAGTCAGGCCACAGAGCAGTCCCTGGCTGACATCTCGCCCTACAAAACCCCTGCCACCATGTGCCTCTGTCAGAAGGGGCTGGTTGCACATAATGCAAGCCACTGATTTCGTAGGAATAGAGGTAAGTGTCTTACATTGAATCAGAACACTGGTCAATCTTGCTTGGTGTTGTCCACACAGACGGGCAGCAGCTCTCCAGGGTATCAGAGAAGGCTCTTTCCCTGTCCTGTCTGGAGAGGCCAGCGGTGGAACTGAACTTGGTACCTTCCCCTTAACAACAACAACAACAACAACAACAACAACAACAACAATAACAATAACAACAACAACAGATTCTAGTCTCTGTGGTTCTACAAAAAGAAAATAGAGTTGAATTGAGCAGGAGCTGCCTTGTACCTGGGTAGCTCAATTGGCTGCGTGGTGCTGATAAATGCCGAGGTTGCAGGTTCGATCCCCGTATGGTAAAATCGCATAGTCCTGCATTGCAGGGGGTTGGACTAGATGATCATGGGGACCCCTTCAAATTCTGATTCTATGATATAGAGCCATGGTGTCCATCTAGCTCAGTATTGTCTGCTCTGGCTGGCAGCAGGTTGCCCAGGGTTTCCCCGCCCTGCCTGGATATATTATTGAGACCTTCTGCATTCAAAGCAGCTGAGCCACAGCTCCTTCTGCAATATGAAAGAGAGCTTCAATCTCACTTAGAGAGGCGGGTGGAGAGAAGCTGCGCTCTCGCTTTCTGTGCCGGAAAGCGCTCGTGCTTCCTAACTCGCGCAAAAAACCCAGGCTGGTCCTGGTGAGCGAGGCTCCCTCGCCAGGCTCGACAGATGAGTTGGGGAGCGGGGGGGGGGGGCTCGGCTTGGCTCGGCGCCCCGTTCCTGCCTCCCTCGCCCGGGCGCACACACTCCTGCATCATCCTCGCACGGAGAGAGGCAGCCGCGCGCTCTCGCGCCGAGGGAGAGCCGCCTTGCAGACCGCAGCGGTTGCAGCCGGAGCTTGGAGGAAATGGGCAGGACGAGACTCCCTCTTCCAGGGCAGCCGAGCTGAGCCCCGTCTCCCCGCAGCCTCAGCACCACTTTCCAGGGACCCAGCAGGCTGGCCGGATCGCAGGTGATGGGCTCCGGACATGGGCACCTTCTTCGAGAGTGTAAGGACCCGTTTTTACTCGATGCGCTTTGAGGGGCGCTCGGCTGCGCCTCCCAAACTCCCTGCTTGCAACCCTGCCTCCCTCTTTTCCTTGTCCTAGTCTCTTATAGTTGCGATTCACATCCTTTTCGGGGAGAAGGAACGCCCGACTTTAGCTTGCTGAGGGGGTCCCCTGTTCCCGAGAGGGCTCCGGAATTGCTTCCTGCCTGCCTTTCTGCTTTAGGGCTTTGTGCACGTGTGCAAGCGTAACAACTGTGCTCCGGTTGCGTGTGCGTTTTCCTGTTGGGGAAGTCGAGGTGACTGACTGAGCACTAGCGAGCATTACGGAGCATGGTAGGTGGCGAGGCTGAGCATTTCAGGACAGCCGGAGGAACATTTCCTCCTTGTCTTCTGGGAGCGAGAACGGCTGCTCCTTAGTGCTTGATCCGTCAGGGATCCCGGCAGATCCACTCACTTTAAACCTCACTCTGCCCTGTCAGGGCATATTCCCGCTGTTGCCCCCAGATCTCTCCGGGTCCGGGTGGGCGTCACAGCTAACCATCCCCTATGCCTAAAACAGGAAAATAACGGTTCGCCGTTGGCCCTGACATTCTCTGAAAATGATTTTGAGCGTTAAAGTTTTAGGACTTGGGTGTTCCCTTCCTTCCTGTTCTGCGCTGCCTTTCAGGTTGGGGATGAAACGTCTGCCAGGGGAGACCTCCTCCTAGATGCCTCTTTTATTGTCCGGTTGTCATGATTTGCGCTCTTGATGGTATCAGGGAGGTTATACGCAATCCCACTTTAATTCTGTTTGAGCTTGCAAAAGTTTCAGGGTGGGTGTACTGCAACTTTTCCCAACTGGGGCACTTCCCGTTGAAACCCTGTAACTTTTTAGACTGCTAATGTGGGTTGTTGTGGTTTTATTTATTTATTTTTTGGAGGGGGGGGTGTATATTTGTCACATTTCCGTTGCTGTGCTCTGACACCAGCATGTTACAGTCATTAGCGTGTCTGACTAGCACCAGCGAGACCAAGGTTCTCATCCCCTGAAGCCATAGCTGTCAATGTTTTCCTTTTTTAAAGGGAAATTCCCTTATTCCAAATAGGATTCCTCACAAGAAAAGGGAAAAGCTGACAGCTATGCATGAAGCTCGCCAAGTGACTTTGAGCCCGTCCCCATCTCTCTGCCCAGCCTCCCTCACAGGGCTGTTGTGAGGTTAGCATGGAGAGGGGGAGAGAATTGCGTGTGTGCCTCCTCAGGCTCTTTGGAGCAGCATGTGGCTCCGTTCTGTTTTCTGAAAAATGGTATGATTGCTGGAGCATCTTGGCACAAATGCCATCCCTTCTGCTCTCTGCCTGCAGCAGCAGCCTGTGGGTGATGTGAACTGATGGGCGGAAGCCCTGCTGGCTGTGGATCTCTCCCAGTTCCCTGATTTCCTGACCGGCGTCTGTTCCGGACCAAGATTGTGTGATTCTGGCAGAGATGTTCATTTGCTGCAATGTATACATGCAACGTGCTTTCGGACAGCGCTGGCGTGGCGCGAGGTTAAGAGGAAGCAGCGCTGTGGCTTTCTAAGGCAGCCTTTGCCCAACCTGTTGGAAGTCGTAGTCCGAAATATCTGGAATCTGGAGGGCGCCGGGTTGGCAAAGCCTTTTTAAGGCTTAAGCGGACATGTGTATCATTATGAATGAGCAACCGTCAGTCACCAGTGGGGAACATTCGTCATACTTGTGGGCGGGGCTGGGTGCAAAAGTAGGAAGAGTGACAGCTGTGGCTCTCACCTTTGTTCAGCAGCCATTTCAGCCATACAGATGGGCCATAGCTCAGAGGTCCCGGTTCAATCCGCTTGGCAAAGAATGTTGCCTGAACTCCTGGAACTTTCACTGCCAATCAGGGTAGACCAGGCCTTCCCCAACTCCAACTGATTTGGAACTACAGCTCCCATCATCCCTGATCACTGGTCCTACTAGCCAGGGATGTTGGGAGTGGCAGCCCCAAAACAGCTGGAGACAGTGGCTTAGCGTGGGTTGCCAGCACCCGGAGCAAGGCAAGGATCCTCAGTGCTGCCTGCCGATAGGGTGGAAGGGAGGGGCGATAGCTCAGCGACTGACCTGAGTGGCAGCCGAGGTGCCCCATGAGCTTTGAGCATGGAGGAGAGTGGGATGAGAGATTGCTCAGAGTGATTACCTTTCCAAAGTCTGTGCAGAGGGTGCCCTAGAAAAGCGGCCGTCACTCAAATTCATTCCTCCATCTGCCCACGCGATCGTCAGGAGATTTTCTCTGTGAGGGGGAGGATGTGCTATTTTTTATTCCTACTTTTTTGTCTTTTGAAATTTTGTACCCCTAAGAATTTTGTGCCCAGGGGAGCCTCCCCCCCATGCTATGCCACTGGCTGGAGACCCAAGTATGAGAAACTCTAGGCAATATGAGCTCAGTGAGCCGACGGTCTGACTCTGTAAAACACAGTTTCCTATGCGCATGTAAAGGCCAGAGGTTTCTATACATCCAGGAATCCAAGAGGCATACTTCAGTCCAATGGGGTGGGGTGGGGGGCTGCCTGGGAAGAAGGGGTGTGGTTTAGTTTAGGGAGAGTCCAGTAGAGAGACCTGGATGGTCCACACCCTGTTATCACATCATGGTATTTACCACACCACTGTTTTTTAGATGCCAGCAACAGAGAAATGCCACGATTGAGCTGGTTTTTAGAGGTCTCCGCGGTTTAGCTTGCTGATGACTGTGTTTCTTGTCTATGCCGTTTGGTGTCATAACCTGGCCTGCAATCTGAGGGTGGGAATAGGTGTGCATAATAAAAATAAATTGATAAATAATCTGACTGCAGTACTAAGCAATACTAGAAGCTGTTGGAGACGCCAAACCTCCAAGGGACTCGGCTACTGAAAAGACACTCCTTTTGGTCTGGGGTTTGTGTGTGTGGAGTTGTGGACCAAGTCAAGGGGTGTGGGGACATGATTTTTTGGGGGGGGGGGTAGGACGGTGGCTGTGGAAAAGGGTTTACAGCTCATCTTCTCGCTCCCCCACCCTTCCCAATCTCTCATCACTTCTGCGCTTGACATTTAAAGAAAAGCTTTGAGGCTTCTTAAACGTGTTCTTGTGTGATAACTATAGTGAGAAACGATGGCATTAAACCCTTGTTTCTTTCTGACCTTTCATGGGGTTTTTTTAAGGGAGCCTGGGCAGTTTCCTGATGTCTGCCACATGAAACACACCCAGGGCTACTTCAGACTGATTTGTTCAGTATTTATCCTGATTTGCTTACTTTGTTGTCAGACTATTAGCTGATGTCCAGACTTTATTGACCATTCATTCCACAAAAACATAAGAAGGGGCTGCTGCTGGCTGAGGTCAACCACCCAGCTAGTCCATCATCCTGTTCTTACAGTGGCCAACCAGATGCCCGTTGTGGGAAACCTGCAATCAGGATCTGAGCGCAGGTGCCCTCTCCCTTCCTGTGGTTTCCAGCAACTGTGACCCATAAGCTTTGCTGACCCCAACTGTGGAGGCAGCCCAAAGCCATCCTGGCTAGTAGCCTTCGACAGCCCTCTCCTTCTCTATGAATTTATCTGATCCTCTTTTAGAACCATCCATGTTGGTGGCCATCACCCTCCAGTGGGAGGGAGTTCCATAGGTCAACTGTCTGCTGAGTGAAGTCTTGTCGGTCTTTTGAGGTGCAATGATGCCATGCAGCTGCCCCTTTCTTCAGAACCACCCTTGGATAGCCTGTGACTGAAGAAGCCAACATGGCGCCCTCCGGATCTTATAGGACTGCAAGTCCCATCATCCTTGACCCTGCTGCCTGGGGCTGATGGGAGTTGGAGTCATTCAGTGTCTTTTTTATAAAAAATGCTTTTTATTGGTGTTTCATTTAATACAAACAAACAAAATACAGTAAAATTCAACAGTCATTTACCCACACTGCTGAGCATTGGCTTCCCTCCCTCCCTTCAACAGGTTTTCTTATGTCAGTTACTTTTCCACAGTTTCTTATTGTATCCAATCCTATCGACATTTTCAGATTTATTTCAGTCCTGCCAGAGTCTTCAAATTTCTACAGTTATTATTTATGTATTCCATAAATTTACTCCAATCTTTTTGGAATTTTGTTTCCTCCTGATTTCGGATTCTACAGGTCAGTTTTGCTAGTTCTGCATAATCAACCATCTTCGTCTGTCAGCCCTCTATTGTTGGTAATTCTGGTGCTGTCCATTTTTGGGCTAACAAAGTTCTGGCAGCAGTCGTAGCATACATAAATAACCTTTGATCTGCCTTTTCTATTTCCTGTCCCATCAAGCCTAGCAAGAAAGCTTTTTCGGGAAAGTGTATTTAAATATCTTTTTCAATTCGTTATAAATCTGTTCCCAAAGTCCTTCAGTGTCTTGAGGGCCCCATGCCAGCTACCCTGTGGGGTGGAGGTGGGTGCTTATCATTGGGGCATCTGGTTGGCCCCTGTGAGAGCAGGATTCTGACCTAGATGGGCCATTGGGCTGATCCAGCAGGCTCCACTCATGTTCATGATGCCTGTGGGAATGTTCAGGGAGGCAGGAGAGGATATATTGTTTAATTATATCCTTCCCAACTTGTGTTAACAAGTTCTACAATTTAGCAGAGTAACATTCCCCTTTTAAACTCGTACCAGCGAATAACGTCTTTGCCAGGCTTGTATAAGCCTCTAAAATAAGTTTCCCAGTCAATTCCCCTTTATTCCCTCATAAAAGATTAGACATGACACAGTCTTGTATAAAAGTATAAAAGAGTTTACTCACACACATTCTGTTCACAGATGGATCCCAGAAGGCAGACTTAAGTTACAAAGTATATACACCTGGAATCTATCTCATGAGGAGATAGTTCCTTTGTCCTCTCAGGGTAAGAAGATGTTGCTTCTTCGAACAATGGAGTCAGAGAGAGAGATGGCAGCCTCCCTTGTGCTATTTTGTTACCTGTACAGGTGAGGTCATGCCCACCTCTGGTCACATGTAGAGGAGGTCTGTCCCAGCCCAGGAGGAAACAGGAAGTTCTGACTGGCTGGTCCAGACATCCCCTTTTTATGTCCACTCTAGGAATGTTCTATTTGACTGCTTTGTGTTTCACATCCCACACTGCCAAGGACCGGAGTCGGCCTTCCTTAGAGGTGCGAAGTGTGATCCTCAGATGCACATTGTGTGAGGGTGGGGTGGAAGTGCAAGCAGTATGGTCAGGGCAGAGGCAAATGAAATGCAAAATTTGCAGACGCTGAGTGTTTGAGCGTGAGGATCTTTCACTTCCTGTTTCCCTGCTTCTCTGCAACACTCATTGCAGAATTTCTTCATTTCCCCTGCCAGGAAGAGGCAGAAGCTTCCTGCGACAGGAGAAATTAGAGTTCCCCACTGAATCTTGCAGAGACGCCTGCGAGCTGCTTGTTCTCTGCTCTTGAAAATAAGCAGCAGGGCCTAGGAGTTAGCACAGGACCTTCCCCAACCTGGTGCCCTCTGGGTGAGTTGGACTGCAACTCAGAGAAATCCCAGTTAGCACAGGCCAGAGAGATGCTTTGGACTACAACTCCCATCAGCGTGCTGGCTGGGGCTGATGGGAGTTGTAGTCCAAAAGATCCTGAGGGCAACAGCTTGGGAAAGGCTGAATGAGCACATTGCATGTGTTCTGGGGTGACTAGTGACCAAACTTCCAGTGGAAATGCCACTCTTAACATCTCTCCTGCCCAACTGCTGATGTCCTTATTCTTCAACATTTTGCGAGGATTTTGATGTGACCTCCAGTCTCTTAGAAAAATAACTTCCTAGTCCTCATGAATATGGAGAAAACCCTGTTTTATCGCAAGAGAATCAAGGTCCCCAGGGTTCATTTGTGTTTTCGGGACTTCTCATGTATAGTGCCTTGTAATCCTTACAGCGACGGGGGGGGGGGGGGGGGTAGGTCAGTAAGATTATCTTCCCATATTTCAGAGTTGCCAAAGCTTGAAAAGAAAAGGGCTTTCTGATGGCCATTCAGGGAGTCCATGGCAGAGGAGACATTTGAACTGTGGACCTCCTGGTTTGTCGTTTAACCTGTTCCCCGTTCTCTGCACCAGCTCTGCAAGGTTCTAAATCTCCAGCTCATTAAAATATCCCAACAAAAATGATTTTAGAACGATAAATATCCACCGCAACCTGTCTCCTGCAAAGAAATTGATCCAGCAACACAAAAGGATGACCAGTCTCTAGAGGCCTCCAGTCTCTACAATGGGGGAACCAGCATGGTTAATTCCAGATATCCTTGGACCCCTACCGTACAGCTGGAGGGAAATGTTTTCGGCCTGGGGCCGTATTATCTCATGGGCTATCTTCTAGGGGGCATGTGCCAGTCAGGGCCAGAGGCAAAAGTGGGTACAGCAGTACCAGAGCCTACATTGGCTCCCAGGATGTTTCCGAGCACAATTCAAAGTGTTGGTGCTGACCTTGAAAGCCCTAAACGGCCTTGGCCCAATATACCTGAAGGAGCGTCTCCACCCCCATCATTCTGCCCAGACACTGAGGTCCAGCTCTGAGGGTCTTCTGGTGGTTCCCTCACTGCAAGAAGTGAGGTTACAGGGAACCAGGCAGAGGGCCTTCTCGGTGGTGGCACCCGCCCTGTGGAACACCCTCCCACCAGATGTCAAGGAAAGAAACAACTATCTGACTTTTAGAAGACATCTGAAGGCAGCCCTATTTAGGGAAGTTTTTAATGTTTGATGCTTTATCGTGTTTTTAATATTCTGTTGGGAGCCTCCCAGAGTGGCTGGGGAAACCCAGCCAGATGTGGGCGGGGTATAAATAAATACATTAATAATAATAATAATAATAATAATAATAATAATAATAATTTTGCCTTTTGTACAATACAGTGCATTCACAAGCATGCAAAGGTCAGAGGTCTCCCCACTACAGACTCCTCTCCCCACACAGGCAGGCAAGAGCAGTGGCGTAGCGTGGGTTGTCAGCACCCGGGGCAAGGCAAGTAATTTGTGCCCCCTAACCCAGTAGGGGCAGAGAGCTGCGAGTGTGAGTGCGCCCCCCCAGATGTTGCGCCCGGTGCGGCCAGCCCCCCCTGCACCCCCACGCTACGCCACTGGGCAAGAGGCAGCAATGCCGTCCAAGGATGTAATCTGGCCAAGCCAGAGCAATCCGGGGGGGGGGGAGGGATGGAGAGGGGGGGCCCTGGGAGAGGGGGCATGGCCAGAATCCAAAGGGCCGCATAGACAGGTCTAGAGGTCCACATTTGCCTCCCAGGTGTTATTCTGACTTTACCCCTGGAAGTGCACTCCATTGTCCCATTAAGACAATGTCTCTTATCGACCTGGGTAGCTCAGTTGCTTACAGCGGGGTGCTGATAACATGAAGGTTTACAGGTTTGATCCCCATATGGGACAGCTGCATATTCCTGCATTGCAGGGGGTTGGACTAGATGACCCTCAGGGTCCCATCCAACTGTATTCCAGGACAGAAGTATGCCAACAACAACCTTAGGGAGAGCAGACTGGGTTTTAAGGAAAGGGCCTTAGAAGCACCGCAACGCTTTTATTATCTGCCTTTTAATAGATTTGTTGTTAATATTGTTTCAATTCTATTCGAATTTAATCACCTTTGTAATGACTTCCCTGTTTTTAGCTTTTTGTATTTTCCCTGCATCGTTTTAATGTCTTTAAGCTGCCTTGGTTCTGGGAGTATAAATCAGGATATAAACAAAGGTAACAGAAACACTCATTGCCCTGGACCGCTGGCCATGCTGGCTGGCGCAGATGGGAACCACATTTGAGGTTGCTACCTCTGGCTATCCCCAACAACTGGAGCATATCCTCGAAGCCATCCATGGGTTAGGATGGATCTGGTTTTGGGAGTCATTTCCCACCTACTTTGGGGCCTTAATTTAGGAGACCGCCAGTCGAAAACTCAGCGGAAAGTCATGCTTTAATGGGACGGATCTCTCTCTCTCTCTCTCTCTCTCTCTCTCTCTCTCTCTCTCTCTCTCTCCCCCCCCTTCCCCTTCCCCTCCTTTTCTCAGCAGCCCATGACTTTAGTCCCTTCAGCCACTGGCTAGAAGCTAGATCTCTCGGCTTGCAGCTCAATGCAATTATCCACTGTCAGTGACACTCTGATAAATCACACCCTAATTGATATGTGTTAGCAGCCTGCCTAAATGGGAAATAATCTGATTGTGAGTCCCTGGTGCTGCTGCTGCTGCTGCTGCAGTTTCTTTTTTATTTCCAAGCCAGGGGAGCACAGAAAGAGCGAGAGCATGTCAAAAGGACAAAGGGAAGGACCAACTGACCACCACCTTCTCTTTTTGTTCTAGAGCAGTGATGGCCAAACTCGGCCCTCCAGCTGTTTTGGGACTACAGTTCCCATCATCCCTGACCACTGGTCCTGTTAGCTAGGGATGATGGGGGTTGTAGTCCCAAAACAACTGGAGGGCCGAGTTTGGCCATCACTGTTCTAGAGGTTAGCTGTAAGCCACACCCACCTAGAAGGGGCAGAGATGTAAATCGCTCTGAGCGGCAGCCAGGTTTGCTGTATCTGAAACTTCCAAAGGTTTAGCAGATTCTGAACGGCTGCCTTTCCCAAACAAGACGTTCCTTTCATTTCACTTTTAGGGAAGTTTCTAAATGTTTGATGTTTTATCGTGTTTTTAATACTCTTGTTGGGAGCCGCCCAGAGTGGCTGGGGAAACCGAGCCAGATGGGCAAAGTATGTATGCATGCATGCATGTATAAATAAATAAATTATTATTATTAGAATTTGTAAGCCGCCTTTCTATATGGAGAGCCAGTGTGGTGTAGTGGTTAGGAGCGGTGGACTCGTAATCTGGTGAACCGGGTTCGCGTCTCCGCTCCTCCACCTGCAGCTGCTGGGTGACCTTGGGCCAGTCACACTTCTCTGAAGTCTCTCAGCCCCACTCACCTCACAGAGTGTTTGTTGTGGGGGAGGAAGGGAAAGGAGATTGTGAGCAGCTTTGAGACTCCTTCGGGTAGTGATAAAGCGGGATATCAAATCCAAACTCTTCTATATTACTATGCACAAGGCAGCTTACAAAGCTGAAGAAACCACAAAATAGACAGCAAAAGTCACACTCCTCATAACAATCTGACCCAATACAAAAAGCCACATTAACTTTAAAATAAACAACTTAATTCATCAGAATGTAATAGTAAACAGTAAAATCAAACATTAGCAAATAAAATTTAAGCAGTTTACAGTGGTACCTCGGGTTAAGAACTTAATTCGTTCTGAAGGTCCGTTCTTAACCTGAAACTGTTCTTAACCTGAGGTACCACTTTAGCTAATGGGGCCTCCCCCTGCTGCCGCACTGCCAGCATGCAATTTCTATTCTCATCCTGAAGCAAAGTTCTTAACCCGAGGTACTACATCTGGGTTAGCGGAGTCTGTAACCCAAAGCGCCTGTAACCTGAAGCGTCTGTAACCTGAGGTACCACTGTACACTTATCCTTTGCTATAAATAATTACTAAAGTATGATCAATAAAAACAATAGCCTGTCGCAGTGCACAAAATACCGCAAAACATCCAAAACCATGTGAAAGGATCAAATTGAGAAACAAGGGCACACAACTTATTAAAATATTTTTTAAAAATATCCCTGAACAGCTTCTGCTGTTTTCAAAGCCGTGGTCTGGGAAAGACTCCTGAGGCTGGAGGGTGGAGCAAGGCAGGTGGGAAAAGCTATTGCCTGATGGACAGCAGAAAGTCGACCTCCCCCCTCATGTTTTGCACTATATTTCCCATCATCCCTGTTCCAGTGTGGCCATACTCCCAGGGGCAGATAAATGGGAGTTATAGTTCAAGATAATTGGAGGGCACCAGGTGCAGTGACTTCCTAAATACAGCTAGTTTCCAAACATGGATTTGGCGATTTATTGACATTGGTAACCCCACAGGAAATGGGGTTAAGAGCTAAAGTCTTAAGAACATATAAGTGCCCTGTTGGATCAGGCCCATCTAATCCAATGGTTTAATACTTCCAATAGACTAAAAGCAGATTAAAGTTTGCCTCAGCTTTCTATACATCTAGGTAAAATGATTTCAGCAGGTGCCGAAAGCAGTGAAGGCTCCTGTCTGGCGTTCAAGTGGCAGGGAGTTCCAAAGTGCAGGTGCTGCCTAGTGGAATGAAACGTCACGTTTTCACAAATGTGGAACAAAATGCGGCTGATGGGCCAGTTCTGCCCATTGAAGGGTTCGAGTGGGTAAGTCAGTTTCATGGGTAAACTGGTCTCAAGCTGCTAAAGGCTTTGCACGCTCATTACAACACCCTGAAATTGTCCTGGCAGCGAATCGGCAAGCAGTGCGGATTTCTGAGCCCAGGTGTTATTTGCTGGCAAGGGCTCACACCTTTTCAGCAATTGGACTGCAGCATTCTGCATGAACTGCAGCTTCTGGATCAGCTGCAAGGAGAGGAAAGGGAAGAGGTAGGGGAAGGAAGGAAGGAAGGAAGGAAGGAAGGAAGGAAGGAAGATGCATAGAGGTTCCTGCGGCCGACCACTTGGCAAACCATTCCATCTATATCATCTCTTCCAGGACGGAGGAGGACCTTACCCGCTTCTTGGCTTGTTCCCCAGATTTCTGCTCATATCCTCCTTGGCACCATCACTTAGGCTGTCCATGTAAACAGCCTCCACTGAGTGTGCTGCCTCTGAGGGCGATGTAGGGTGACAGCGACGCTCTGTCTTTGGCGAGCAAACTGGACGCTTGCCAGCCCTGCCATGTGATGTTGCAGTCATTAAGGGATGAGCGTGCCTCTGTCAGTGCTGGCAAGAGTGCTGCTCACAGGTCTGGTTCGAAATGGGTGGCACAGGAGAGGGGCAACTCCGAAAGGGCATTCCCTTGGGCTTCCCCATGTCTGTGCCCGATTCCCTGACATTGCCGGTTAGAACAGTGGTCAGCAAACCGGTGTCTCCAGCGCCGATCGCGCGGCAGGCCGGAGGGCGGGGGAGTGTGTGCCCATACACGTGCACACACGCTATTTCCGGCGCACTTCCGGGTCGGAGGAACACCGGAAATAGCTTGTGCGCATGTGCACGGGCCTCCTCCGACCCGGATGTGCACTGGAAATAATGCTTGCACATGAGCAAATAACGCTTGCGCATGCGCACAAGCTGTTTCCGGAAGTGGGCAGTCACACAGCGCAGCCCGGTAAGAGCGGGCAGTGGCAGCGGGCAGCAGGGGTCACCGCGGGCTGGATAAACGAGTCCCTCGGGCCTCATCTGGCCCGCGGGCCTTAGTTTGGGGACCCCTGGGTTAGAATCACGGAATCGTAGAATAGCAAGGTTGGAAGGGATCCCCACGGGTCCAAACATTTGCAATGCAAGAATGACGGGGTTAATGGGGGAGTTCCCCCACAAATGACTTTTGTTTTACCTGTCCTGGCCACCTAGTGAAACCCACAGCTGTATCAGGGATGTGACAATGGAGAAGTAAAAGATTTGGATCATCAAAAAAGATGTGGGAGGAAATGATTAAGTTAGGACCCACAAAGCAGAGGGTGGAAGTCCAGGAGGATGCTTTGCTTTTTGGCAGACCTGTGTCTTTTGCTGAATTTATACCATTCTGTTTTGGTTGGTGAATTATACTCGGAGTCGAGTGTGAATTTCATGCTCTTTATTCAGCTTGTAGTAGAAATGAATCAAACTTTTCCCCAAAAGTCTAGCTATATATACATTATTTACACAATGGACCCCACGTGATTGGCTAATTCCGGTCTGCTCCTGTAGGCCAATCAGGTCGCTGATTCACTTCCATCTGGAGCTGGATTGGGTGGCTCCTGCGGACCAATCGGACTGCTGCATTCTGGATCCTATTGTTCTAGGATTCAGCTCAGTTCATAACAGTTGGAACAGTTTTCCTGCTGGACAGTGGAACGGTCTCCCTCAGGAGGAGGCGGACTCTCCTTCCTTGGAGGTTTTTAAGGAGAGGTTGGGCAGCCATCTGTCATGGATGCTTTAGCTGAGTTTTCTGCATTGAAGGGGATTGGAGGAGATTATCCTCAGGTCCCTCCCAACTCTACAATTCTGTGATCCTTATATCACATATTGGTATCCCACTCCGGGGACATTATGGCAAAGGTCAGATAAGAGATCTTGCCAATGAGTGCATAAACAAACCTCCAAACGCTGCATCATTCTTTTTTTTATATAATTAATTTTTATTCAATTTCCAATATACATTCCATCCATGTTTAACACCCACTTCTAACATATACATCTTTTAGACTTCCCTCAGCCTATCTGACAATTTTCCATATTATCACAATTACTCACATTTCTTAAATTTATATTGCGCTTTAACAATCTTAATCTTATCATATCTTTTAAGCAACATTTCTATCAATCGTTTTCACAGAGCTTCTTGAAAGCCAACAAGCGTTAATTGCTCCTCACATACATTTTTTATATACTCTGTAAATTTATTCCAGTCCTCGGTGAATCTCTGATCGCGTTGGTTCCGAATTTTCCCCGTTAATTTGTCCATTTCTGCATATTCCATCAATTTCATTCTCCATTCTTCCCTCGTCGGCATTTCTTCCTGTTTCCATTTCTGGGCCATCAAAATTCTAGCTGCTGTCACTACATGCCTAAATAACTTCACATCCTTCTTTTTAATTTCATTCCCTAATATTCCTAATAAAAATGCTTCTGGTTTCTTAACAAAAGTATATTTCAACATTTTCTTCATCTCATTATAAATCATTTCCGAGAAACCTTTCACTTTCTTACACTCCCACCACATGTGATAAAATGTTCCTTCTTTTTCCTGACATTTCCAACATTTATTACTGACTTTATACATCTTTTTTTTTTTAATAATAATTTTTTATTAAGATTTTAAACAAACAAAAAAGAAAAACAACACACACAAAAAACAATACAAAACTTAACAATATAAACACAAAACAGTTAATAACAAACTCTCTTTTCCATTTCCAATTTTAAGTTACTTATTTTCTGGACTTCCTCATACCTCCCTCTTTTGTATTCCAATCCACATTATTTATCCAGCAGTTTCTTTTCCACTTTTTTAATCCCAATCTTTAATTTAATAAAATGTTAAAATATATAACTTCAACTTTTTTAAACCTAATCCTTGGTCTTAATATCCTGTAACTTTAGAATATTCCCTTTTAAAATCAAATTTCCATTTCTTTAAACTTCTTTAATCTTAATCTTTAATCTTAATCTATCCTTAACTTTAACCTGTGCAGCTGGAAACCACTTATTTTCAGTCCAACGACTTTATACATCTTACCAAGTTTCACTGGTGTTACATACCATCTATATATCATTTTCATAACATTTTCTTTTATTGTAGTACATGCAGTGAATTTCATTCCTTCTTTCCACAATTTTATCCACTCATCAAATTGTATATTATAACCAAAATCTTTGGCCCACTGAATCATAACTGATTTTACTTCTTCGTCCTTTGTATGCCACTCAAGTAATAATTTATACATTTTTGATAAAATTTTAACATCACTATTCAAGATTTCTTGATGAAACCTAGATTTCTTTTCATGAAAACCTCTTTCTAACATCTCTTTTTTGAACATTGCATTCAACTAAAAATAGTGCAACCAATCATTCACATTTTCTTTAACTTCTTCATATGGTTTCAATTTCCATTTATTACCTTCTTTGATTATCAAATTCTCATATGTAATCCATCTCCCTGTCATATTGATCTTTTTCACACTCATTATCTCCAGTGGTGATAACCAATATGGAGTTTTAAACTCTAATAAATTTTTATACCTATTCCAGACTTCAATCAACGATCCTCTAAAGATGTGGTTTTCAAAACCTTTATGCACTCTATTCTTTTCACACCATAAATACGCGTGCCAACCGAATCTATTATCATAACCTTCTAAATCCAACAATTCTGTGTTTTCTAACTTTATCCATTCTTTCACCCAGCAAAGACACGAAGCTTCATAATATAACTTTAAATCTGGCAGGGCAAAGCCTCCTCTATCTTTTGCATCTGTTAATATCTTAAATTTTATTCTTGGCTTCTTGCCCTGCCAGATATATCTTGACGTTATTCTTTGCCATTCTTTGAATATTGTCACACCTTTAATTATTGGAATTGTTTGAAACAAAAACAACATTTTCGGTAGCACGCTCATCTTTATCGTTGCAATTCTTCCCCATAATGATAGTTTCATTCTTCCCCACACCTCTAGGTCCCGTTTAATTTTATTCCATATTGGTACATAGTTGTTTTGAAACAGGTCAATACTCCTGGGAGTTAACGTAATCCCTAAATACTTAACTTTCTTAACCACATTCATCTCTGTTTGTTGCTGTATTTTTTCTATTGTCTCTTGATCCATATTCTTAGCAATTATTTTAGTTTTTTTTCTATTTAACTTAAAGCCGGACACCTGACCAAAATGTTCTATCTCTTCTAACACCTCTTTGACACTCTGCATAGGATCTTCTATAGTTATAACCAAGTCATCGGCAAAGGCTTTGACCTTGTATTCATTACAACCAACTGTCACACCTTTTATTTTTTCATTATTTCTTAGTGTTCTTAGGAAGACCTCTAGGACCGAAATGAATAATAACGGAGATAAAGGACACCCTTGTCTTGTACCCTTAGTTATGGCAATATTTTCTGTTATAACATTGTTAACAATTAATTTTGCTCTCTGCTCCGAATTTATTGCCTTTATACCACTCAGGAAAGATTGACCCATATCCATATATTCCAAATTCTTCAACATAAATTCCCAAGAGATATTATCAAAGGCCTTCTCAGCGTCCACAAATATCAACATCGCTTGTTTATCCTTCCTGTTTGACAGATACTCTATTATGTTAATTATATTTCTTATGTTATCTTTCATCTGCCTACCAGGAAGGAAACCTGTTTGATCTTTATGAATCATTTCCTTTAATACCTTTTTCATCCTATTTGCTAGAATATTTGCAAACATTTTATAGTCGTTATTCAATAATGAAATTGGCCTGTAATTTTTAACCTGTGTTAAATCAGAGTCTTGTTTGGGAATAAACGTTATATATGCTTCTTTCCAGGTCTCAGGTATTTCTCCTTCTTTCAATATGTTATTCATTACTTCTTTCAATGGTACAAGTAGAGTGTGTTTCATTTCTTTATAGTATCTTGCGCTGAATCCATCCGGTCCCGGCGACTTCCCACTCTTCAAATCCTTTATTGCCATTTGAATTTCTTTTAATTCTATTGGTTCATTCAATTTAATTTTATTACTCTTTGATATTTTTTGCACCTTTTTCTTCATTAAATACTCCTCCATTGTCTTTATGTTGAGTTTCTCTTTTCTTTTATATAGATCTCAGTGAAAGTCCACAAAACCTTTCCTTATTCCTTTCGGATTCTCAATCTCTTGATCTTCTATTTTGATTTTATTAATTGTGTTCTGTTCTTTCCTTTTTTTAATTTGCCACGCTAACCATTTCCCTGATTTATTTGCAAATTCAAAATTCTTTTGTTTCATTCTTCTTATATTCCATTCTACTTCTTTATTGATTATCATCGCAAATTGCGTCTGGAGCATTTTTATACTTTGCTTGACCTTTTCATCCTTGGGTCTTATAGTTAATTTTTTTTTTCATTCTCCATTATTTGTCTTAAAATTTCTTTTTTTCCTTTTTCTCTCATTCTATTTTTTATTGCATTTTGTTGAATGAAGAATCCTCTCATAACAGCTTTGCTCGCATCCCAAACCGTACTCATCTTTGTTCCTTTGTTAACATTATTTACAAAATAGTCCATTAAACATTTCTGAGCTCTGTCCACAATCTTCTGATCATCTAAAAGACTTTCATTTAATCTCCACCGAAAAGATTTTTCTTCATTTCCTCTTAAAATAGCTTTAACCGCATTGTGGTCTGATAGAACTTTAGGTTGAATCTCAGTCTTTATTATTCTTGTGGTTATTTCACTAGAAACCCATATCTGATCAATTCGTCATCTGATCCGCTGCATCATTCTTGACTACTGGCTCATGATTGTCAACTGGTCCTCATAGATTGGTGCGGAATCGATGGACTGTCTCCTCCTTGTGGGCTTAGATGAGCTCCTCTTGCCCCATACAACTTCTTCTCTTCTTCTTAGGTGATCTCTCATAGCCGAATAAGATTGTCTTCCATGAACACTGTCTTAACAGTAAGTCTGTAAGTGACTGTGGAGGCCAATTCTGGATCCACATGTCCTTCCACAGTGGGGACATTGGTTTCTGGGCAGGAGTTGATCACGGTGAGGGTTTGCCAAGTGTGCCTTCCTCCTAGCGTGTTTCTCCCTTTTGTCCTGAGCGGGTGTCTTCAAAACCCATGACACCTTTCTTAAAGGCTGTTCTCCACCCATATGTGCACACCTCCAGGACTCAAAGTGAATCCTCTGCAGGTTTGAGCTGCACTTGTGAACGGTCCGCCAAACCCATGATGGGTGCAAAGGGGAGGAGACCCTTTGGGTCCCACCCATCTCTACAGTTGTGACCTGATCTGCAGGCAGCCCCTCTTCAGTGAAACGGCGTCCTACTGCGGCATGACTAACTGAAATGTGAGCCGTCTCCTTCTGCACATGATTGTTACAAATGCGCTTCCTTAGCAGATCTAATGATCGTGGTGAATTGCCGCCTGCCTCGGTAATTAGCCCTTCTGCCAATATGGTGCCTAGCAAGGAGGAGGAGGTTTTTCTTGTTAAGGGATGGTGAGGATGGTCCTAGCAGCAGATCATAGAACTGGAAGGGGCCACCAAAGGTCATCTAGTCCCTGCTATGCAGAAGTGTGTGAAGAGCAGGCATGGCAGCAGGACTCCTGGGTTTGATTTTCATCCCAGGGAGAGGAGCACAGCTTACAGAGGTGCAGGCAGCTGAGAGGAAAGGCTTCTTGTTGTCCTTGCACACGCACACACAAACACAAAACCTCTATAGAAAAAACAATTTTTTTAGCTTGCAAAGTTGAAGCCTGCCTTTCAGCTGTGCAGATGCCGAAAGCATCCATCATCATCATCATCACTTTTAATTTGTATACCATCTTTCTATCTTACAATACTCAAGGCGGTTTACAAGCTGCAGAAACAAGGAATGTACATCTTATAACAATCAATGCAATACAAAAATGTGATAATAAAACATAACTTTAAAACAAGCAACTTACATTAAAAAATGTAATATTCAACAATCATTAGAATAGTATAGACCAGGGGTCAGCAAACTTTTTCAGCAGGGGTCCAGTCCACTGTCCCTCAGAACTTGTGGGGGGCCGGACTATATTTTGAAGGGAAAAAAAGGAATAAATTCCTGTGCCCCATAAATAACCCAGAGATGCATTTTAAATAAAAGGACACATTCTACTCATGCAAAAACACACTGATTCCTGGACCATCCGTGGGCCGGATTTAGAAGGCGATTGGGCCGGATCTGGGCCCCAGGCCTTAGTTTGCCTACCCATGGCATAGACTATAATTTCAGGCTGCAGACTTTAATTTCAGGCTCTTGAAAACAGAGGTGCTCTTCCAGCCTTCGACTCGTAGAATTGTAGAGCTGAAAGGGGCACACAAGGGCCATCTAGTCAACCCCCTGCAACGCAGGAAGCACTGCTCAAGATTCCAGCTCCACAATTCCCTTCCAGCTCTACAGCTCTGTGACTCGGTTGGGAATAATTGCACAAACTGAATTTTCTGGTTTGCGGTCGCCGAATCCACCTGCAAGCAGTGAGAATCTGGGAGCGCTCTGGGGCGACAAGGTTCATTCAGGAGCCGGAACCAGTTCCTCCCTGCTCCCCTCCCACACCCTTGTTTTGTATCAGCTGTATTTGCTGATTGAACAGTAATCTGTCTCCTGCCAATTTAAAAGCCAGAGGATGTTTGTTTTCTGGGTTGATGATATGCTAGAAAAACGTAATTGACCTCCGCAAGGTTTTACAACAGTTTGGAACAGGACTCGGCAGCTGCAAGGTGTAAAACAGCCGTGCGGGTGGCTGCCTGGTTATCTTAGTGCAGTGGTTCTCAACCTGTGGGTGCCCAGATGTTTTTGGACTACAGCTCCCATCATCCCTGAGCTCTGGCCTTGCTAGCTAGGGGTGATGGGAGTTGTAGTCCAACAACATCTGGGGACCCACAGGTTTGAGAAAGGCTGTCTTAGTGCATCTGCACTTGCCTTAGGAACTTAAATCCACAAAAGCTATGAAGATGGATCGGGCCGAAGGAGGTCCATCTAGTCCAGCATCCTGTTCTCACAGTGGCCAGCCAGATACCCCCCGAAAGGAAGCTAAAAGTTGGAAGGTTCCGGGCAGAGAAAACAAGTCCTTCTTCATGCAGCATGTAGTTAAACTGCGGAACTCCCTCCCACAGGAGGCTGGGATGGCCATGACCCTGGATGGCTTTGAGAGAGGATTAGACAACATTATGGAGGAGGAGAGGGCTATCTTGCCACCAGCCATGGTGAATACACTCTGACTCCACAGCTGGAGGCAGAGATGCTTCTGAATACCAGCTTCTGGAAGCTGCAGGAAGGAGAGTTGCTCTTGTGCTCAGATCCTGCTTGTGGGTTTCCTGTGGGCATTTGTTCCTCCATCACTGTGAGTACAGGAGGCTGGACCAGGTGAACCTTTGACCTGATTCAGCAGGTTTCTGGAATCAGAGAGATGAAGAGTTGGAAAGGGACTGCAAGGGTCCTCTAACCCCCTGAAATGTACGAATCTCAACAAATGCCAGCCAGATTTTAAGTCATGACTCTCCAGGTCCAGAATGTGTGCATTATCCAATGTAATCCATTCTCTTAACCAGCACAAGCAGGCTGCCTCATAATACATTTGCAGGTCAGGCAGGGCAAAGCCTCCTTTTCCATTTATGTCTATCATAATTTTATGTTTAATTCTTGGCTTTCCCCCCTGCCAGATGAAATAGGAAATATCCTCCTTCCATTTTTTGAAGCAGCCTGAATTATTTATAATAATTCAGTAGATTTTTCTTGGGCAGTAGATTCATTTTGGTGGCTGAGATTTTGCCAAGCAAGGACTGCTTCATTCTCTCTCCCAGATCTCCGACTTTTTCTTAATCTCTTTTCACAGTTTAACATAATTATTTTCAAAGAAGTTGAGATTTCTTACTGTGAGCCAGATTCCCAGATATCTAACTTTTTAAAAACGTATTTTCAAACCAAACTGTTTTTCTAACGTATTTTTTGACACACGGTCCCACATCCAATTGAAACCATATCAGACCCTCCTTGAAAATATCCTAACATGGTCTTATGCTACGTACCAGTATGGCTGAATACGCTTCCAAGTTGCCTGCTGTATGTTCAGCATACAGGGACAGTCCCGGAATTACGGAAGCCGTCCCGGTTTCTGATTTGATCCTGGAATGTCCCGCTTTTCCTTTCCCCTCCCCTCCGTGTCTCAGAGAACAATGAAAAGTGTGCGTTTGTAGGTGCAAGACCGGAGTCCTGTTTATCCTGAACATAAAATCCCTGCACCAAATGGAGGAAATGGTGACGCTGGCAGAAGAAGTCCTTCCTATAATTTTGAAGGGAAACGTCAGCAATCCACTTTAAATCCTCTCATTGAAATTCTTCCGCACCCAGCCATCTCTTAGGAAGTGCATGGAGTGTTTATTCCTTTATTGTAAGTGGAGCCTGACACAGTCTACCGAGAAGTAAGTCCCACTGTATTCAGTTGAGCTTACTCCCAGGTAACCCAGTAAAGACTGTGTAGCCTTACACTGCAGTCCTAAGCCTTTTTAAAGGTAAAGTAAAGGTAAAGGGACCCCTGACCATTAGGTCCAGTCATGGCCAACTCTGGGGTTACGGCTCTCATCTCGCTTTACTGGCCGAGGGAGCCGGCGTACAGCTTCCGGGTCATGTGGCCAGCAGGACTAAGCCGCTTCTGGCGAACCAGAGCAGCGCATGGAAACGTCGTTTACCTTCCCGCCAGAGCGGTACCTATTTATCTACTTGCACTTTGAGGTGCTTTCGAACTGCTAGGTGGGCAGGAGCTGGGGCAGAACAACGGGAGCTCACCTCGTCACAGAGGTTCCAACTGCCGACCTTCTGATCGGCAAGTCCTAGGCTCTGTGGCGTTTCCGTGCACTGCTCTGGTTCGCCAGAAGTGGCTTAGTCATGCTGGCCACATGACCCAGAAGATGAACGCCGGCACCCTCAGCCAGTAAAGCGAGATGAGCGCCGCAACCCCAGAGTCGGTCACGACTGGACCTAATGGTCAGGGGCCCCTTTACCTTTACCTTAAGTCCTGCTCTGCTATGTTCCTCATCATTCTCACAGTTTCCATTATTATTATTATTATTATTATTATTATTATTATTATTACTACTACCCACCTTTTCCCCTGGCAGGCATGCAGGGCAGCTTACTGCTACATTTCATTCCATTTATCTGTGGAAGGTGTTGTACACGATCCCTTCTTTCATACATTTTTTTCCCCTTTACAACAATCCTGCAAGGTAGGTTTGGTGGAGAGGCTGTCCTTGGCTCAAGGTGACCGATCTTGATGTATACTTGACTTCTATGTGTGCGGCAAGATCAAAAGCGGGAGAAGCGATAAGCGATGATCCATAATGACTTGGGGGGGAAATGTTTAAAATTACTTTCCCCCCAAAACTGAGAGTCCTTTCTGTTGGGGATAATTCAGACTGAAATTCCCAGGTGTCAAAACAGGTTATTTATGTATGCCACCACTGTGGCCTGTGTTTTGTTAGCCCAAAAATGGAAAACGAGCGAGGTCCCAGGCAAAGAAGAATGGCAACTTAAGCTGAGAGAGTATGCAAAACTTGCAGACCTAACATATAGAATGAGAGAACAAGAAGAGCGTAAGTTTAGAGAAGATTGGAAAATATATAGGAAATAACTGTGTACAGCTGAAAACACTGGCAGCGTTAAGATAAATTCAGCGGTATAAATAAGTTGTGATGGATGTAATAATGGAATACTGAGTGGTATAGTTTCTGTAAAATATGCAGGGATTTATGTTATGTAAAATGAACCATGGAAAGAGAAGAAGGGAAGTCGTTGATTTTCTCTGGATGTTTAAATGAATATTCTAAAACAGGCATCCCCAAACTCGGCCCTCCAGATGTTTTGGGACTACAATTCCCATCATCCCTGACCACTGGTCCTGTTAGCTAGGGATGATGGGAATTGTAGTCCTAAAACATTGGGAGGGCCGAGTTTGGGGATGCCTGTTCTCAAATGTAAGACAGAAAATTCAATAAAAAAAATTTTATATACAAACATGGGAGAAGCTTCCTGGTGCAGAATAGAATGCCCCTGTTTTCATCGGAGAAATGTTGGAGGGTCTGGAGGCATGCCTGCCTCTGTGTTCCTTACGTTTTCAAATTGGATCAAAGCTGGTCTGGGAGCCATTGGGGTTTTGGGGTGTGTGTGTGTGTTGTGTAGGTCCTTCCTGATTTCCTGTGTCAGGCAAAGGCTCCTTATCTCCCTTTTTACAGTATGTGGGGTCACCGCAGGCACCCATTTCTGGGAATCCAGGAAGAGACCAAGCTTTCCATGTCATTCTATGAAGTCACAGGCTCCCTGGCCGCCCTTCATCTCACATTTATCACCACCAGCCTGAAGAGTCATGAGAGGAAATGGTGCGTTGTTGTTGTTTAGTCGTTTAGTCGTGACCCCCTGGACCAGAGCACGCCAGGCACTCCTGTCTTCCATTGCCTCCCGCATTTTGGTCAAACTCATGTTCGTAGCTTCGACAACACTGTCCAACTATCTCGTCCTTTGCTGTCCCCTTCTCCTTGTGCCCTCCATCTTTCCCAACATCAGGGTCTTCTCCAGGGAGTCTTCTCTTCTCATGAGGTGGCCAAAGTCTTGGAGCCGCAGCTTCAGGATCTGTCCTTCCAGTGAGCACTCAGGGCTGATTTCCTTCAGAATGGATCGGTCTGATCTTCTTGCTAGCCAGTGTGGTGTAGTGGTTAAGAGCGGTGGACTCGTAATCTGGGGAACCGGGTTCGCGTCTCCTCTCCTCCACCTGCAGCTGCTGGGTGACCTTGGGCCAGTCACACTTCTCTGAAGTCTGTCAGCCCCACTCACCTCACAGAGTGTTTGTTGTGGGGGAGGAAAGGAAAGGAGATTGTTAGCCGCTTTGAGACTCCTTAAAGGGAGTGAATGGTGGGATATCAAGTCCAAACTCCTCCTCTTCTTCCATGGGACTCTCAAGAGTCTCCTTCAGCACCATAATTCAAAAGCATCAATTCTTCAATGATCAGCCTTCTTTATGGTCCAGCTCTCACTTCCATACATCACTACTGGGAAAACCAGAGCTTTAACTATACAGACCTTTGTCGGCAAGGTGATGTCTCTGCTTTTTAAGATGCTGCTTAAGGAGAGACAAATGAGGAACTGGTGGCTGTCTCAAATGGTCACCGCAACCTTGGTCGCTTTGCCGGTTGGGGATGCCATGATCAAACTGGAAGAGCTCGGTTTCCACAAAGCCTCTGCAGTTGCTCAGAAGTCGGGGGCCCAAACTTCAGTCTGTCTCCGTTCCCAAAGTGTGTGTGGGGGGGGGGTCCCACCCCTGGGGGTACAGTGGCATCACCTGGGGGGCCCTTAGAGCAGGCATAGGCAAACTCGGCCCTCCAGCTGTTTTGGGATTACAGTTCCCATCATCCCTGACTGCTGGTCCTGTTAGCTAGGGATGATGGGAGTTGTAGTCCCAAAACATCTGGAGGGCAGAGTTTGCCTATGGCTGCCTTAGAGGCAAGGAGGCAGCGGGGGGAGGCACTGGAAATGGCTTCCTCCAAGTGCACTGATCAATTATTTTCCATTCACCAGCCTAGAGCCCAGAGCCAAACATCTTCCTTATTTAAACTTTTACTGCTCTTCTTACTTTCAAAGCTGTTGCCTTGCTCAATGTTGTATAAATTAGTTACTGTACATCTCTGTACAGATGAAGGTTCGGTAAGTAGTTTTATATGAATGTTTCAGGCTATAAATTACGCAAGAATGCGTAAAAATATTTTTCATGCAATACTCTTTGCTGCATATACCTTTTTTTTTTAAAAAAACTACAAGATCAGATCAGAGCATAAATTTATTTATCCAAATTACTTTTTCTGAGAACTTATACCTACAAATCGGGTTTTGAATAAGGGAGCAATTAATTATTGCTGTTTTGAATTTTATTATGTTACTATATTCCTGAACGGGTTGTGCGGATCGCTGTTCTGAGTTATTTATTTATTTCATGAAAATTTATGTGCCACTTGCTTGATTATAAAAACAACAGCAACGACACCTCCAAGCGATTTTTTTGAAAGATAAAACAATAAAACTGAGAAGAAGAAAAACCACAACCATACTTTAAAACATACAAAAGTTAAAACGCTAAAACAAATTAAAAGTACTCCGATAGGGTAGGGGGCATTGAGGATATGTTTATTGAACCAAGTGTGCAGTTGCCAGAAAAAGTTGGGGAACGTCTAGCATTGTGGTAAATGCTGAAATACAGGATCTCTTCCAGGCCAGAGGTGGGGGCAAGGCGGGGCGGGACAGGGCGGCAGGAACAGATTTACCGTATTTCTCTCTCTATAGGACGCACCTTGTTTTAGAGGGAGAGAACAAGAAAAAAAATTCTCCCCCTCTCTGCTCAGCGCCCCTTCAGCGAAGCGGCAGGAGAAACGGAGAAGCTTGTGGGGCTGGGGGTGGGGGGAAACGCTGCTTTTCCCCACCGCCAGCCTCAAAGATCCCTGAAGCCTTTGGAGTGCAGCGGGACCTCGCGCTGCGCTCCGAAGGCTTCAGGCGGCTATCCCTGAAGCCTGGATAGCGAGAGGGGTCGGTGCGCACCCTCTGCCCTTCAGAGGCTTCGCGTTGCTATCGCTGAAGCCAAGGAGCCTGCATTCACTCCATAGGACGCACACACATTTCCCTTTAATATTTGGAGGGGGAAAAGTGTGTCCTATAGAGATTTAGGTTTGATGAGGCCCTAAGCTCCTGAAGGTAAAGGGGCCCTTTCTATGTCCAGCTGTCCTTTGTCAACAACAAATGGTCACTGTTTTTTCTGTTGAATATATGCTAGATGGTAATTTATGGACCTAGTAGGTATCTAAAGCAATTTGCACGTGTTGCCATGCAACCAGTCCATGCAGAATGTAGGCACCCTGTATATAGAAAGGAGCAAAGCAGTGATATTTTAGGGAGCAGGTGAGCAGGCGGGGCCCATGACTTATATCATAGTAGCCTACACAACACAAAGCACTGTTGCTGTATGTAAAGGTAAAGGTAAAGGTAAAGGGACCCCTGACCATTAGGTCCAGTTGTGACCGACTCTGGGATTGCGGCGTTCATCTCGCTTTATTGGCCGAGGGAGCTGGAGTACAGCTTCCGGGTCATGTGGCCAGCATGACTAAGCCGCTTCTGGCGAACCCAGAGCAGCACACGGAAACGCCGTTTACCTTCCCGCCAGAGCGGTACCTATTTATCTACTTGCACTTTGAGGTGCTTTCGAACTGCTAGGTTGGCAGGAGCAGGGACCGAGCAACGGGAGGTCACCCTGTGTTGCTGTATGTAGGTTTTATCTTATTTGTTTTTTATCTTATATTTTGGAAATGTACATCCAGTTTTTTCTCCTTTAATTTTTTGGGGGGAACTTCAGGTGAGTCAGGCCCTAAGCTACAGCTTATTTAGCTTATACGTAAATCCAGCACTGGGGGTCAGGCAGCAAGGCTTCTGAACACTGGTTGCTGGGGGCAATAATTGCTCTTGCCATTGGCCTCATCCGGCAGATTCTTATGTTCAATGCAGGAGTGCCAACTTGGCCCTGTGACTGTGGGTGCCCGGGGCCATAGGTGTCATGTAGCCCTGGTGCCAAAATTTGTGGGTGCCTGGCCCCTTCATGGGGAATTCTGTGGGCACCCAGGGAGCCAGCATCTATGGTTCAATGTGTATGTGCCACTTTGCTAAAAGAGTGATTTTATTTTTATTTTAACAAACGCGGGTGTTATGTGGCACTTGTTAACAGTGCCAGTATATTAGGCCAGTATATCTCTGTCCTGAGATCTTCGGATGAAAGGGGGTGGTGTACAAATTTAATAAATAAATATGAATAAAACGTTAGTTGAAGTTTCATACCACAATCTGCATGTTAGGAGAGACCCAACCCGTTCTGAATCTCCCATCCAGCTTCCCACACTTCTTGGTGGAAAGCAAATTGGACGGGAATCAGAAAAGTGAGATCATCCCTTTGGCACTGAAATATCCGCATTGGACATCAAAGCTGAAAGGGATCTGAGAATTTGGGAGTGTTGGGTTGGGTGCAGCTTGGGAGGGACCAAAAGATCCCACCTTCTCACCCGTCTCAAACCCCAAAACCTTTGGGAGGAGGAGAGTGGCAGGTTAAGGGAGGAGGGAAGAAAACTCCCCCAGCATTGTCTGAAGGTAGTTAAGGCGTTGCTAGGGAAATTACAAATTATTGAGTCGTTCTGGATGAATGTGGCAGGATGGAGTACTTGGCTGACAGGAAGAGAACACCCACCTTGCAAGGAGTTGCCATGGGGACTGTTGCATGCTTACAGGCGCCTGTTCAGCCATGGGGGGGGGGTCATTTAAATCGACCCTCTTTAAACTTCCCTGCCCCCCAAGTCTCCTCTGTCTGGCTAAAGAGCCTCAGAGATATGCCCTGAAGCATATGTCCAGCTTCAGCCAAGGGGGGCAATGTACACCAGCCGTTAACCTCTTCGACCTCTCCTCAACAATTCTGTCAAATTCACAATTTATTTATCTTATTTATTCACCTCATTTATATCCAACCCTTTTCTCCAAGCAGCTCGAGGTGTCTTTTCGTGGTTCTGCCCCTCTGTTTTATCCTCCCCACAACCCTGAAAGGTAGGGCAGGCTGAGAGGCAGTAGCTAGCCCAACGAGCTTCACACCCAGCAAGCTTCATGGATGAGTGGGAATTTGAACCCTGGTCTCCCAGGTCCAAGCCCAACACGCTAACCACTACACCACCTTTTTGCGGTTGGCATCCATCTGTCTCAAGAGACAATGGAGTGGGCCTCTGTGGGATGTAATCCACTGGGAGCAGTCAAATACAACATTCCTCGTTTTCCTAGAGGGGATGTTTGGTCCAGCCAGTCGAAACTTCCTTGTTCCTCCTGGCTGGAGCATCCTTCCTTTTGCATGTGATAAAAGGTGGGCGTGACCTAACCTGTCCAGGTAACAAAAGGACGAGTCACGCAGCACACCTCTCTCTGTTTCCTTCTTCTTCGCTCGACCAGCTTCTAGCTAGGACTGTTCTGCCAGCTCTCAGCTAGCAGAAGCACTGGGATTATTCCCCCATATGGCGTAGATCCACATGTACATATTTGTAACTAAGTCTGCCTTCAGGAATCCAACTTTGAACTGATGTGAGTACACTTCTTTTATTGACTTTGAATAAGATTGTGGCATCTTTATTCTTTTAAGAGGGATTCAAGGGAACTTACCAGGAATGTACAATTCAATCTATCTTAGATTGAATTGTACAATAGTGAGAGGCTCACACGAGCCTGCAACCAGCTATCTGCTGAGCATGTAAAAAGGGGAATGTAAACTCTGCTAAATAAAGGAACTTGCTAGCGCAAGTTAGGAAGGATATTAATAAACAATGTATCCTCTCCTGCCTCCCTGAACATTCCCACAGCCTCCAGGAGTGAAATCAAACCGGTGGAGAATCACAGCGTCTGCTGTGGCTGCAGAGACCGGTAACTCATAACCGCTGCTTCCTGCGTTGTTTTTAGCAGCACCAAAGTAACGACTCTGGGGCTCTCTTGCCAAATGCCAGGTTCTTCTCAGATGAGATTCAGAGGCAATACAAAACATAAGTGAGTGAGAAGATTAAAGATTAAAGCATTATATACATTACCAAGCAAGCACTTCGATTTGCTACTTGGAAGCCCTCAAGATGCGGCAAAGTGACTCCCCCAGGTAGCCTTTGGTCTGCACGACCCTCGATCGATCATCTGATTTCTAGGTAGATAGCCTGTTAGCCTGCATAGTTTGCCTGGCTGGCTATGTGCTACTAGCTACGTGCAAATTATTTATTAGCCACCCTCTCCCAATGCCTCACTTTCTTCAAACAATGTCCAGCATCAAAAGAATGTACCCACCAATATCCACTTCCTTCCAACAGATTAGGACTAGGACATTAATGGCTCTTCTCAGCCATCAAAGAGCTTAACAAAATATAGGGAAAAGGAAGGAACAAGGTGGCAGGAAGAGGGCAACCGAGTTAGATCGGTAACTCCTCGAAATACAAATATCTTCTGGATAGATTGCCCATACAGGGGCACAAGCCTGGGCAATGTGTCTGGAGGTCCTGGGCTGCCCAGATGACAAGGCCTCACGGATCTGGTCCACAGGAAAGCAGAACTGTAGCTATATTGGGGGAGAGACAGGCTAGGCAGGTTTTTTGCCCTGTGTGAAGCCTCCAGAGGCATTGAAGCTCCCAGCCTGACGAGAGAGAGAGAGAGAGAGAGAGAGAGAGAGAGAGAGAGAGAGAGAAAGCCTGTTCTCACCCTTGTCTTTTTTTTAAATGATATTTATTAAAGTTTCGCATAAAAGAGACACATCAATAAGAAAAGAATTTAAAAAGAAAAAGAAAAATACACAATACAAAATACAGAAAGAAAGAAAAAGAAAAAACAATTAAAAACAATTCATCTTTTCATCTTTTCATCACTACTTTTCATCTTTTCATCACTACTTTTGAATTTACTTATTTTCTGGACCTCCTCATACCTCCCTCTTTTGTATTCCAATTCAGTTTGTTTGTCCAGCAATTCCTTTCCCTCCTTTTTAATCCCAATCCTTAATCTTAATATAGTATAACATTAAATTTTTATCTATTAATAGCCAATTTTCCATTCTTTTAACCTTTTTAATCCTAATCCTTAATCTTGATCTGTATATAACTTTAAAGCCTGTACAGCTAGAAACCACTTAATTTCAATCCATCATCACTCTAACATTCTTTAATTTTGCAATATTTCTGTAGGTAATCTTTAAATTTCTTCCAATCTTCTTCCACTGACTCTTCTCCCTGGTCACGGATTCTGCCAGTCATTTCCGCCAATTTCATATAGTCCATCAGTTTCATCTGCCACTGTTCTCACCCTTGTCTACTATCCCTGATGGCTCAGCTCAGCTTCCACGGTCAGGTGCAAGTGATTGTAATAAACAAAAATCTGCCCTTATTCCCTTATGGGGAACACAAGAGCCCTTATAGAGTCCTTTGTAGGTTCTCCATCAGTCGGAGAAAATAACAGAGGCCAAGCAGAGAATATTGAGAAGCAAAGCAGCTAGTAAGCCTGATCTTTATTGATCTGTTGCAACAGGGTGCTCCCCTCACACGCAGGAAAGGAAGAGGACCCCGAACAAAGGTGTGCCCGCCTCTATATAAACATTTTAAATTGCCTGCCCTGGAGCTCAAGACCACCCTTCCATACATCATACATACATCACAGAAGGGGTGTAGCTCAAGACCACCCCCCAGACACATACCTACATCACAGAAAGGGCAGTCTACAACAGAAATTTGAATGCTATTGTTTTTCCTGTCTGCCAGGTTATCTGATAATGCCTTATCCGATTGCCTTTCCTGGTAGTCTGCCCATTGCTTTGAGATGGTGATTACCCAATTCCTGAGACAATGGGAAAATTCCCTCACCCCCTCCCTCCTTGCAGAGAAAACCTTTGGTCAGTTTGGGAGTCAAAATGGTTTCAGGACGGTCTTCCTATGCTTCTCCAAACATGTGGTCCACACATCTATGTATGTGCTTGGTTGGTACATTTATTATATATATATATAAGACCTTAATTTTTTTATTTCACAATGCTTCTGAAACCAAGAGGGGAGAGGGCGCTTGTGTTCGAATCCTGCTTGCAGGTTTCCCACAATGGGCATCTGGTCAGCCACTGTGACAACAGGATGTTGGACTAGATGGACCACTGGCCTGATCCAGCAGGTGATTCTTATGTTCGTGTGTGTGTGTGTGTGTGTGTGTGTGTGTCTGTGTGTCTTTCCATTTTTGGGAGGCTTGATGTCTTTGGAGACCTGTCGGATTCCTCTAGGTGCTTTGAGCCGGCCTTGCTATTTCGCACCAAGATGTGACTTTTCTCATGTAGGGGGCAACCCAGCTGACCTGCTTGATCCCCAGGAGGCACAAACAATGGTCTTGTTCAGTGGGGTCTGTGCAGCTGTCCAGACCCATCGGAAAGCAGAGAGAAGTCATTGGCTGCCATCTAGAGCTCCTCACTTTTCCTTAGTGCTGCTTTTTCATTGCAAAACCATGGTGAATATTTTTTACATTTTTAGGGGATGGGGGATGAACTGTGTTATCAAACTTTAAAACACCCCCCCCCCAAAAAAACCTCCCACAAAATATATGGAGCAAAGCACTCTTCCTGGTTCAAATTGCCTTCTGCTTTCCCCTTTTCCTCCTCCCTGAGCTTTTGAAGCCAGGAGGAGATATTTTCAGTGAGAGGCAATTAGCAGCCCCATTCGCTGCTCTGATAAGCGCCTGGCTCATCCTCCAGGGCTGACAAAACAAACTGTACTCAGGTTGAACGAGCCTTGGAGTAGAGAAGTTGTGGAAAGCGGGAGAGGCTCAACATGCAGGGCCATGGTGTGTTTTTTAAAAAGAGGAAGGCGTAGATCAGGCACCCCCAAACTCGGCCCTCCAGCTGTTTTGGGACTACAGTTCCCATCATCCCTGACCACTGGTCCTGTTAGCTAGGGATGATGGGTGAGGTATAAATAAATTATTATTATCATTTTTTATATTTATTATTATTATTATTATTATTATTATTATTATTATTCCCCTTTTAAAGCCATTGAAGTTGGTGGCCATCACTGCCTCCTGTGGCAGAGAGTTCCTTAGTATGTGCTGCACAAAGAAGGACTTTATTTTACCTGCCCTAAATCTTCCAACATGCTTTGCAAGCAGGAATCCCAGCTTCAATCACCAACAACATCTCTGGGCAGTGCCAGGAAAATATTATTGTCTGACAGCTCATTCACACTTCCGCTTGACCCAGAAAGCACAGGTCTGAGTGGTTTTCCACTTTCCCCATGATTTCTGGGCACACGTGAGCAGTTGTGCCTTTGCCCTGCTTCTTTCATAGAATCATAGAGTTGCAAGGGACCCCCAACGGCCATCTAGTCCAACCCCCTGCAATGCATTTTGCATTGGGAAATTTTTTTGCTGTGGAAAATTCGCTCTCTGGTGCTAAATCATAATAAGAGGCAATTCCTTTTTTATAATTTTTTATTGAATGCTTTCACATAACAAATTATTCCAACAAATCATCTTCATTCTATTTCACCCTGTTTTTCCCCTCCCCCTCCCCCTCTCTCCTCCCTCCGACTTCCCTCAGCTCCTCTCTCTGATTTTTTAACACACATTATTCTCTGCATGTTATAAAAATGTAAAGATCCTCAGTTTATTTATCTATTATATTAGTAACAATAAGTTTGTGCATGTTTATTCAAAACCTGCCAAGGAGTCCAGTTCATTTTGTTGTTTTTTTTAAAAAAAAATTTGTAAAAGGTTCCCATTCTTCTTTAAAGTCACACTTGTCCTTATCTCGGAATTTATACGTCAATTTTACCAGTTCTGCATAATCCATCAATTTCTCTTGCCACTGTTCTTTTGTTGGGGTTTCTTCATTCTTCCATCCTTGTGCTATTAAGACTCTTGCCTCCGTTGTTGCATACCTAAATATATTCTTCACTTTCCTTGGCAGGTCTTTTCCTACAATCCCTAACAAAAATGCTTCTGGCTAGAATAAGAGGCAATTTCACAGAAAACCCAATTGCTGTTTGTTCTGATTCAGTGCTAAACTGCAGAAGGAAAGCTTTGGGGCAAACCCAAGTGTGGGTGAGCCCTAAAATCCTGCAGAGCTGCTTCCAGTCAGTGTGGACATTACATAGCTAGCTGGACCAATGGCCAGTCCCAGATTCAGTGGCCAGCTTGCAAAATTCTCCATATCCTGCCTAATTTGTGGTTCGGTGGCAGAACACTTGCATGGAGAAGGCATCTCCAGGTCGGGACAGTTCTCCTTTTGATTTGCAATTCTCTGCTTCCATTCAGCGCTGACAAAACTAAGCATAGCAGATCTAGCATTGTGGGATGTTACCGGAAAAATCCGAGGGCTCCCTTGGACAAAAACAAAGACACCAACCAGGATAACTTGGAGCAAAACAGCAGCCTGTAGGCTTGGCCTTTATTGAACTGTTGCAACAGGGTGTTCCCCTCACTTGCAGGAGAGAGGAAAGACACAGAAAATGGTGTGCAAGACCTTATAAAAACTTTTGAAATTCCCACCCTGTAGATCAAGCCCACCCCCAGAAACATCATGCATATATTACAGAAAGGAGGGGTTGAGGGAGGAGTTGTGGTGGTAACCTGAGTGTCCTGTCACCTGGCTGGTTCCTCCTTTCCCCCTCCCCATGAGTCACTTCCAGGAGACAAAAGGGAGTTGGCAGTTTCCTGCCCCCAGAGGGAAGATCTGATCATTGTCCTTTGTTTCAGTCCATGCTGAATCCACTCCCATATGCAAGTTCTTTGTGATCTTGATGGTCTTCTGTCTAGGACCATCAGGGTTGGCATAGCAACTGGGCAGGGCTCCTGTGGATGTGCTGGGATGGTGACAGGATTATGGCTGACCAGAACCAAGCCACCCCCCTTTGATAGTCCTTGTCATATGGAGTAAAATAAAAATGGAACCGTGCAAATCTGATGTATGGTTGATTTTTCTATAAATTTATAACAGGTGTGGCATATGTAGTGTGTGAGTGTGAGTGTGTGAAGTTTGTACAAACTGAATGATTGGGGTGGGGGGTTCCTGCTACAGGGAACAGCTGCTCTAGGTGTTTTTCCTCTTCTTGCACACCTGACCAAAGAGCTGCTGATTCTTCTGCCTTGATACGATGCCGGAATATCTGCCTGGCTCTCTTATCCGTGTCGAGAGCTCCTTGGATGAATGAGCGCTATTGATCCTGAGTGTTGCTATTCCTGTCAAGCTTCTCGCAGTTTGGGTTCTGTTTCTGGGCCAACACAAAACCCAGGGGAACCGTCCCACGCTCAGGGTCTCGCTCACACTTGGGTGATGATGGCTCATTATGTTTCTCTCTCATGGCATCTTTTCCTTGTCAGTTAGGAAGGCCCAGCTGTGACTTTATGGCACCAGGGTGACTCCAGCCACTGGAAAGGGGGCCTGTTAGGGAGGTCTTTGTTTTTCAGTAACATAAAAATGAAACGATAGCTGTGTTGCGTATTAAACGAAAATCTGCCCTTATTCCCTTATGGGGGACACAAGAGCCCTTATGGAGTCCTTTGCAGGTTCTCCATTGGTCGGAGAAAATAACAGAGAATACTGAGAAGCAAAGCAGCTAGTAAGTCTGATCTTTATTGAACTGTTGCAACAGGGTGCTCCCCCCACACGCAGGAAAGGAGGAGGACCTCTAACAAAGGTGTGTCCGCCCTTATATAGACATTTTAAATTGCCCGCCCTGGAGTCCAAGACCACCCCCAGAAACATCATACCTACATCACAGAAAGGGTGGTCTACAACAGAAATCTGAGTGCGTTGTTTACCTCCAGTCTGGCAGGTTACCTGTTAATGCTTACTTGATTGGATACCCTGGGGAGCCTGGCCAGTCTTTTGTAATGATAAATACTTAGTTCCTGAGCCAGGTCACAGGCTCACATCCTGTTCATACACACGACATACCCTTATGGTTTCAGGGGTCCTCTTCCCGCTCTACAATTCTGTGATAGTTCTGCTTGCCCTTATATACAAGGCTTATGCCCCACTTTGCCACCCTCTTTGCCTTTGTCAGGTATTTCCCCAAAAATGAGCTGTGAGTTCTTATGGGTCAAGTGAAATAAAAAAATGTAAGGTCTTATATGTATAATAAATGTTCATAAATGTACCAAGCAAACACATACATAAATATATAAACCACATGTCTGAAGCAGCACAGGAAAACAGCCCTGAAACAATTTTGACTCCCAAACTGACCAAATGATTTCTCTGCAAGGTCAAGGAAAATGGAAAAGCTTCCCCATTGTCTTTTCCTTCACAAAGCCTGTCTTAAGGGTATGTCTGTGTATGAATAGGGTGAGCCTGTGACTGGCTCAGGAACTAAGTATTTATCATGACAAAAGGCTGGCCAGGCTACCCAGGGTATCGAATCAAGTGAGCATTAACAGGTAAACCTGTCAGACGAGATAAACAACGCACTCAGATTTCTGCTGTAGACCGCCCTTTCAGTGATGTAGGTATGATGTATCTGGGGGGTGCTCTTAGGTTACACCCCTTCTGTGATGTATGTATGATGTTTCTGGGGGTGGTCTTGGACTCCAAGGCGGACAATTTAAAATGTCTATATAAGGGCGGGCACACTTTTGTTCGGGGTTCCTCTTCCTGCATGTGAAGGGAGCACCCTGTTGCAACTGATCAATAAAGATCAGGCTTACGAGCTGCTTTGCTTCTCAATATTCTCTGGCTGGCCTCTGTTCTTTTCTCCTACCAATGGGGAACCTACGTAAGGACTCTATATGGACTCTTGGATACCCCAAAAGGGAAAAAGGGCAGATTTTGTTTACAACACTGTACAGTCGGAGGCAGCAAGGCTTCTGAATTGCAGTTGCTGGGAACCACAGCGGGGGAGAGTTGCCCTTGTGCTCGGATCCTGCTTGCGGCACTGATGCATCTGGTCAGGCCCTGGGAGAACATGATGCTGGGCGATCCAACAAGCTCTTCTTAGGTACTTCTGTTTTGAAATGACAGGCGTGCTTTCTCTCTGCTTCCCCCGTTTAAACACTGCTTTCTCGTGATCTCCTTGCCTGTCAAGAGGAAGTGGGGAAAAATGCAAGCCTGCCCTGCCGTGGCAGGCTCTGCATCCTGACCTCTGACCCATCCCAAAGTGCTTTTCAGAGATGTTTGTTTCCCGAAGAGAAAGGAGGTCACTGGGTCTCCTCTTCCTGCCTACACCGAAGAGTCGGAGAGCTTCTGCCTGGAGGGAGACAAAGGGCAGTGGCAGAAATAGGGCATTTATTCCACGTCTTCCACACGTCAGGGGTTGAAATGCAGAGAGGGGAGGCGGGCATAACACAGCGTGGAGCATTTGGGGATGAATGGAAAGTGCTTTTGCTGCACTCACAGAATCAGAGAAGTGTAGGGATGGAAGGGCCCCCTGAGTGTCATCTAGTCCAACCCTCTGAAATGCAGGAAGCATCCCTGACATGTGGCCATCCGAGCTCTTCCTAAAAACCTCCAGCAAAGGAGAGTCTGCCACTTTCTGAAGAACTGGAAGCCCCTTTCCCAAATGAGGTGGTGCTCCCAATGCTGGAGAACTGGGAACTGCTATGTTCCTTAAGAAAGCAGGCAGGCAGGCAGGCGGCCTCTAAGAAATCCTGCAGGGCTGCTGCCAGTCAGTGCAGGCTATGCAGAGCTAAATGGGGCAAGAGTCCGATTCGGGATCAGCCAGCTTTTTATGTCCCCGTGTTAGAATCATGGAATTGTACAGCTGGATGGGACCCCAATTTAGTCCAAACGCCTGCAATGCAGGAATTGTGACTAAAACTTCCATGAGAGATAGCCAACCAATAATAATAATAATAATAAAATTTATTTATATCCCGCCCTCCCCAGCCGAAGCCGGGGTCAGAGCAGCTAAAAACAGTAAAAAAAACACAGTTTACATAAAATCATAATTTAATTGAAATACATTCTAAAATCAATTCATTCTAAAATCAATTCAGAGTCTAATTAATAGCAACCATTGGGCTAGAGTTCTGTGAGGATTGCCAAAGGAGGGGGTCAGGCTGTGCCCCGGCCAAAGGCCTAGTGGAACAGCTCCATCTTGCAGGCCCTGTAGAAAGATGTCAAGTCCTGCAGGGCCCTGGTCTCTTGTGACAGAGCGTTCCACCAGATCGGGGCCACAGCCGAAAAAGCCCTGGCTCTGGTTGAGGCCAGTCTAACTTCCCTGTGGCCTGGGATCTCCAAGATGTTTTTGTCTGAAGACCGTAAGGTCCTCCGTGGGGCATACCAGGAGAGGCGGTCCCGTAGGTACGAGGGTCCTAGGTCGCGTAGGGCTTTATAGGTCAAAACCAGCACCTTAAACCTGATCCTGTACTCCACCGGGAGCCAGTGCAGCTGGTATAGCACCGGGTGAATGTGATCTTGCAGCGAAGACCCCGTAAGGAGTCTCGCCGCGGCATTCTGCACCCGCTGGAGTTTCTGGGTCAGTCTCAAGGGCAGCCCCACGTAGAGTGAGTTACAATAATCAAGTCTGCAGGTGACCATCACGGGGATCTGCTTAGAAACCTCCAATGGACATTCCCATGTTTACACTCGGATGAGGATTTTCTTGGGGTTTCAGCAAATGCAGCCACCAGGAGTGGGTGGTGGTCTGCAGAGTGCAAACCCCTGGAGATAAGATTTGTTGCATGAAGGGTGCTCACCCACCCCATCCCAACCTGTGCATTTCACAAAGCCTGCCTCTCTCCTCTCATAATTTTCAAATGCAGCTCCCTTCCTCAAAAATACATGGAGGGAAGAAAAGAATAAAAATAACGCAGGATAAAAATTTTCTGGCACAACCCTAACTCCAGATGTATCTGCTCCTCTCCAAGATTGAGCTCCCTCACCCCTCCTCCCTCCCCACCCCCCAAAAACCTGGCAGTGGGATGCAAGTTGCCCAGATTCACCTCTTGAACTTCCTCTGGTTTCTTCTAATTAATTTTCAGCTGCTTCCCCCCCCCCCAACAGGGCAAGCAGCAAACGAGCATATCAAATCAATACAACAAAATGAATATATTTTTTTAAAAAAGACAAAATCAATATTCCCCCCCCAAAAAAGACAAACAAACCATTTTTTTAAAAAAATCCCGACAATGAACAGAAATAAATGCACCAGGGAAACAGCTAAATCATCAGTGTAAAAAAAAAAAAGGACTTTAAAAATGCCTGTTGGGATAATGAAATAAAAGTTTTCAGAACCCATCTAAAAGCAGGATGGGAGGTCAAGGTTCTGATGGATTGTTTCACAAAGGGAGTTCTATACTGGTGGGTGTGGGATGTAATCCACTGGAGCAGTCAAGCACATTTCCTGTTTGCCTAGAGTGAACATGCATGGGGAATGTTGGTCCAGCCAGTTGAACTTCCTGTTACACCTGGCTGGAGCATCCTTCCTTTGCATGTGACTAGTAGGTGGGCGTGACCTTTCCAGACCTAGAAAAAGGGTCAAGTCTTGTAGCTACCTCCCTTCTTTTTCGTCCTGCCTGCTTCACCTGGACCGCACTCTCAGCCAGCAGTCCCTGGGTTATCTCCCATATGGGGTAAACCTGTTTGTACATATTTGTAACTTTAAGCCTAAAGTCTGCCTTCAGGGATCACACTGTGCTTTGCCTGATCGTGAGTAAAACTACTTTTTGTTGCAGGCAGGTAGCTGTGTTGTTCTGCCGTAGTCGAAACAAAATAAAAAATTCCTTCCAGTAGCACCTTAGAGACCAACTAAGTTTGTTACTGTAGGGACGCGGGTGGCGCTGTGTGTTAAACCACAGAGCCTAGGACTTGCCGATCAGAAGGTCGGCAGTTCAAATCCCCACGACGGGGTGAGCTCCCGTTTCACGGTCCCTGCTCCTGCCAACCTAGCAGTTCGAAAGCACATCAAAGTGCAAATAGATAAATAAGTACCTCTCCGGCGGTAAGGTAAATGGTGTTTCCGTGCGCTGCTCTGGTTCGCCAGAAGTGGCTTAGTCATGCTGGCCACATGACCCAGAAGCTGTACGCCCGCTCCCTCGGCCAATAAAACGAGATGAGCACCAAAACCCCAGAGTCGGACACGACTGGACCTAACAGTCAGGGGTCCCTTTACCTTTACCTAAGTTTGTTATTGGTATGAGCTTCCATGTTCATGCACACGAAACGGTATCTGAAGAAGTGTGCATGCACACGAAAGCTCATACCAATAACAAACTTAGTTGGTCTCTAAGGTGCTACCAGAAGGAATTTTTTTTTTTACTTTTTGTTACTTATGAATAAGGCTGTTGTGTCTTTATTCTTTTAGGAGGGATCAAAGGGGTCTTACCAGGAATAATAGAACATATCTCTTTCTGGGCAAGCCGGATTGAATTGCTTATTGCCTTAAGAGACTCACACGAGTCTGCTGCCAGCTTCCTGGTGTGTCATAGGGGAATGCAGTCTGCCGTATAAAGAAACTTGTTAGCGCGAGTTAGGAAGGATAATATTAATCAATATATCCTCTCCTGTTAACCACAACATCCCCACAGTGGGGCCACCCACGAGATGGCAGTAGGGCAGGGGTATTGCCTTTGGGACGCGGGTGGCGCTGTGGGTAAAACCTCAGTGCCTAGGACTTGCTGATCGTAAGGTCGGCGGTTCGAACCCCCACGACGGGGTGAGCTCCCGTCGTTCAGTCCCAGCTCCTGCCCACCTAGCAGTTCGAAAGCACCCCTAAGTGCAAGTAGATAAATAGGTACCGCTTTATAGCCAGAAGGTAAACAGTGTTTCCGTGTGCTGCGCTGGTGCTGGCTCGCCAGCTGCAGCTTCGTCACGCTGGCCACGTGACCCGGAAGTGTCTTCGGACGGCGCCGGCTCCTGGCCTCTTAAGCGAGATGAGTGCGCAACCCTAGAGTCGGACACGACTGGCCCGTACGGGCAGGGGTACCTTTACCTTTATTGCCTTTGGAGGTTCAGTATAACCACCCCAAGTTCTCTACTTCTTAGGCTTTATTCAGAGGAATGTGTTACAGGGCAAAGTCTGCAAGATCACTTCATGATGATACACTCTCTATAGGAAAAATATACATGAACTTAGCACTCTTTCGCCCCACCATCTTTCATCCCACCACAGTCCTTGGAAGCTCAACTCATTTTCTTTACTGTACATGCAGGCCATTGGCCGGCTCTTCTTAGGTGACCTTTGAAAGGACCGACTGTGTCTCTTGGGCAAAAAGGGTTTCCACTTCTCTAGTCTAAAGCACCTTTGTGGAATGAACTCTGCAAGGAGATGTTAGTAGCTGTCTGCTACCTCCCCTGCCTGGTCGAACCCCTGGGGTTTTTCCCGGAGCATCTTAAAGATGTCTTTGTTACACGGAGCCGAGCCCTGAATTATGGATCTGTTCTGCTGCCCTCAAGTCCTTGTTTTTAATCTCTCTTCTTCTGCTTGTATTGATGTGCTAGCTCTTTTTAGATTTGTTTTTTTGGTGGGGGGGGAGCTGATATTTTATATATGGTTTTTTTTTATACTGTGGGAAGCGAGAATCTTAGTGGGATGAACAGCATGTGCATTTAAATAAACGAAGGGATGGAAATTTGCAAGTGGGCAGAGACTGAAGCAGCAGCGACGTGTGAGAAGAGGAAGATGAGGAACAGGGGATTGGGGCCTGACCCAGAAGACAAACTTACCTGCATTGTCATTGGGTCCAGGGCTGGGCCAATTCGTGACCAGCTTCTTTGAAAAAGTCCTGCGATTCACAATATGCCACAGTCCTCATCACAGTATCATAGCGTTGTAGAGTTTGAAGGGACCTCTGAGGGTCATCCAATCCAACCCCCGGCAACGCACGAATCACAGCTCAAGGATCCCTGACAGGCAGCCATCCAGCCGCTGCTTAAAAACGGCAGAGGAAGGAGAGTCCTGCAAGGAAGAACTTTCTGAAGGCAAGAGCTGTTTGATAGCAGAATGGACTCCCTCAGAAGGTGGTGGAGGTTTTTAAGCAGAGGTTGATGGCTTGTGGTCATCCATCAGGGAATCTTGAGCTGCGACTCCTGCACTGCAGCGGGTTGGGCTGGATGACCCTTAGGGGTCCCTTTCAACTCTACAATTGTATGATTGAAAAGTCATCTCAAGAAGCAGGGATGGAGAAGATGCTGTTTCTGCCTGAGACCCCAAGGAGGTGAGGCAGTGATGGAGGGGAGCAATGAACAGTCCGATTCAGCAGACAACAACTTCATACGTTAAGTCTTTTTTTGGCACAGTTTGGGCCCTTTCTATCTTGCTGACTTACCCGTCTGTTTTTATTTTCTTCCTGTTTTTCGTTCTCTCAGCCACTGTTAAGTGGGATGGGCTTAATCTCCTGATACAGCAACAGGCGGCCACGTTTTATATATATTATTGCAGGCGCAGGTTGGGAAGGAGTTAATCGCCTTTCTTTCCAACTCAAGGGCCGCAGTTGAGCAATTCTTCATATTCCTGATGTTTTCCACCAGGCGCCTGCGTCTTCATAATCACTGTGATTAAACCACCCGCGGAGAACTAGGTCCACACAGAAATGAGCTGCGGAAAGTGAAAATACTCTGGGCTGTGCAGTTGTTGCCATTTGAGGAACTGGAGAAAAAAGGGGGGGGGGAGAGGTTAAGAAACACTTTATTTTGGCAAGGAGGGCTTTGCTGGCTCCTTTTGTGACTCAGTGACACTTTGGAGAGGAAGGAAGAAGTATTGCACTCATGCTTGGAAGTCCCAGAGTCCCGGGAAAACCAAGTTGATGGACTATACTGGGGTCAGCAAACTTTTTCAGCAGGGGGTCGGTCCACTGTCCCTCAGACCTTGTGGGGGGCCAGGTTATAATTTTTGGGGGGTGGGATGAAGAAATTCCTATGCCCCACAAATAACCCAGAGATGCATTTGAAATAAAAGGACACATTCTACTCATGTAAAAACACGCTCATTCCCAGACCGTCCATGGGCCGGATTTAGAAGGTGAATGGGCCGGATCCGACCCCTGGGCCTTAGTTTGCCTACTCATGGACTATGCCGAAATGGCAAAATTAACTGGGAAGCTCAGAAATCAAGAAGACAAGAACTTTGACAAGGAATGGGGAAAGTTTATAATTTATTTAAGAGACCACTGCAAGCAGGTTAAAACATTAGCAGGATTTGAACCACACTTGTAAAGTAATGGAAAGCAGGGATAATTTAGAAGGATTACATTTTTTGATAAGTAATGATTAGAGGAGGGAGAAAGGTTGTTTTCTGCTGCTCCAGAGAAGCGGACACGGAGCAATGGATCCAAAGTACAAGAAAGAAGATTCCACCTAAACATTAGGAAGAACTTCCTGACAGTAAGAGCTGTTCGACAGTGGAATTTGCTGCCAAAGAGTGTGGTGGAGTCTCCTTCTTTGGAGGTCTTTAAGCAGAGGCTTGACAACCATATGTCAGGAGTGCTCTGATGGTGTTTCCTGCTTGGCAGGGGGTTGGACTCGATGGCCCTTGTGGTCTCTTCCAACTCTATGATTCTATGATTCTATGATTCTATGATTCTAAGTATACCTGAAGGAGCGTCTCCACCCCCATCGTTCAGCCCAGACCCTGAGGTCCAGCTCTGAGGGCCTTCTAGCGGTTCCCTCCCTGCAAGAAGTGAGGCTACAGGGAACCAGGTAGAGGGCCTTCTCAGTGGTGACGCCCACCCTGTAGAATGCCCTCCTTTCAGATGTCAAGGAAATAAACAACTGTCTGACTTTTAGAAGACATCTGAAGGAGGCAGCCCTGTTTAGGGAAGTTTCTAATGGTTGGTTCTATTTTTAATATTCTGTTAGGAGCTGCCCAGAGTGAGCGGGGTATAAATAATAAATTATTATTATTAGTAGTAATAGTAGTAGTACTAAATAATACCTTTAGGACCCAAGGGATGAAAGGGATAGGGGGAAAGTCAAAAGATTCAGAGCAATCTTGATATTGGGATTCAGAACTGTTTTTGGTTGTATGTTTATATATATACTTAAATCAAATAAAAAAATTATATATATAAAAGGAAATCCCAGGGTTCCTCCAGATAGCCCTTCTCCTTATGACAAATTGTGCTCACGATGGTGTCAGAGCAATTACACACAACACCATTTTCAGTAGTATTTGCAGCTGCAAAAGTTTTAGGGAAGATATATCACCCCAAAAAGGATATTATAGAGTTGGAAATTTTTCAGTAAAGGGCAAGTCAAGTGACCCAGGGGAAGGAGCGACTCCCCTGTGAAGAATGGGGAGTATTTGAGGCTTTTCAGTTCTGAGAAAAGCCAAGGAAGATGCAACATGGTAGAAGTTTAAAAAAATAATGCAAAGTAGTGTAGCACCCTGCTTGTGGTTAACGCTTAGCTGGAATGAAATATTCAACGCAGCAATAGAGAAATTAAAATAATAATTTATTTGTCAGACAAATAAATGAGAGACACAGTGGTATATGGATACCAAAGCTCTGCCCACTCCAGCCCTGATGGCCAGCACTTATATTTCCTCAGTCCAGCCCCCTTGCTCCTCCTTTGGCTGCCTCTGTCCAATCAGCCTGGTTGAAATTCCTATTGGCTGTTTGCTAGAACCAATCATAAAAGATACACCCATTTCCTATTACCTTTTATGGGAGACAAAGAGCTATATTTCCTTCTATCCATAAATGGCAGACAAGTAGCCATATATCTTACATTTGCCTCGACCAGGCACCTTAATTACCAGATCACCTTTTGCCCTATTGCCCTATTACCCTATTGCCCTATTCACTCCAAAACAGATGGCTAAAACAGAGATCTTGGGTTCACCTTCTCACACACCATCAATGAAATAAGAATCTAACATAAGAATCTAACATTTCTTACTTTCTAAATCATTTGCATAATTACATTTAAGCCAATATATTTCATACATTAACACATATAGCTTTTTAGAAGGAAAGGAACTTAGTAAAAACAGTTTCCAAAAGCAACCCCTTAAATCTACACCCCCCTTTCAAGCCAGCTGCTGTTTCTATTAGCTCTTGCCCTTTAACCTTAGGAAGATGTGGCTCAAGTCTAATGGGAGGCACATGGGATTATTTTCTGTTAAACAATAAATTTCACTATTTACCAACTCTTAATTAGTATTTTTGCAGCTTGATTGTATTCTGTAATTTGTATGGTCAATATGACCTTTTGCTCCCAGCCTGTAATTTCCTTTTACAACCCTGAGGCACTGCTATAGATCAGAGGGGCCCTGTTCAAGGAGATAAACATCTGCCAAAGTACTCAGCCAGCTGCGTTATGCCTGGCATAAAACATACAAACATTTGCAAATATATTTTTTAAGCTCATTTTAAAATGCAGGCCTTGATCTGATGCCTCAGTAGGGAGAAAGCAGAGAGAGAAAAGTTTTTTCTCTTCCTCGCTCATAGCGCTAGAACTTGTGGACGTGCAATGAAGCTGAATGTTGAAAGACTGAGGACAAAAGAAGAAGTCCCTCTTAAAGCTATGGAACTCCCTGTCACTGGAGGCAGGGATGGCCAGCAATCTTGATGGCATTAAAAGAGGACTGGACAAATTCCCGGGGGGTGAGGCTTTCAATGGCTACAGGCCACGCTGGCTAAGCTTTGCCTTCAGAGTTGGCGGCTGCAATTCTTCTGAATACTAGTGGCTGGAAACAGCAAGAGGGGAGAGGTGCTCTTGTGTTCGAATCCTGCTTGCGGGTTTCCCACAGGCATCCGCTTGGCTACCATGAGAACAGGATGCTGGCCTAGGTGGGCCATTGGCCTGATCCAGCAGGCTCTTCTGACATTAATGTCCAGTTTTTCTAAAGTGATGCTGCGTATTTACTTATGGAGAGCACCCGTCCGCGGCAGCTAAAAAAAGCCAATGCAATTCTGGGCTGCATCAATAGGAGTGTAGCATCTAGATCAAGGGAAGTAATAGTGCCACTGTATTCTGCTCTGGTCAGACCTCACCTGGAGTACTGTGTCCAGTTCTGGGCACCACAGTTCAAGAAGGACACTGACAAACTGGAATGTGTCCAGAGGAGGGCAACCAAAATGGTCAAAGGCCTGGAAACGATGCCTTATGAGGAACGGCTAAGGGAGCTGGGCATGTTTAGCCTGGAGAAGAGGAGGTTAAGGGGTGATATGATAGCCATGTTCAAATATATAAAAGGATGTCACATAGAGGAGGGAGAAAGGTTGTTTTCTGCTGCTCCAGAGAAGTGGACACGGAGCAATGGATCCAAACTACAAGAAAGAAGATTCCACCTAAACATTAGGAAGAACGTCCACAGATAATGGAGGCAAACAATTTGGACAAGAAAACTGGCTTCCAGGTGGAAAAATCAAAATTAGAAACAGAACTGTTAGAACCCAAAACTAAGATTTTGTCAAAGATGTATAACTTGCTGTTGAAATGGAATACTCAGGATGAAACGGTGAAATGTGCTATGATTAAATGGGAACAAGATGTTGGACATAACATAATGATGGCTGACTGGGAACAGTTATGGACCACAGGTATGAAGTTTACGACATGTAATGCCTTAAGAGAGAATATAATGAAAATGATGTACAGGTGGTACATGACACCAGTCAGGCTTGCAAAAATCTATCATTTGCCCGATAATAAATGCTGGAAATGTAAGGAAACTGAAGGTACATTCTTTCACCTTTGGTGGACATGCCCAAGGATTAAGGCTTTCTGGGAGATGATCTATAAGGAAATGAAAAAGGTATATAAATATACCTTCTAGAAGAAACCAGAGGCCTTTCTCCTGGGCATGGTCGGCCAATTGGTGCCAAAGAAGGACAGAACTTTCTTTATGTATGCCACAACAGCAGCAAGAATACTTATTACAAAGTATTGGAAGACACAAGATTTACCCACTCTGGAAGAATGGCAGATGAAGGTGATGGACTATATGGAACTGGCGGAAATGACTGGCAGAATCCGAGACCAGGGAGAAGAGTCGGTGGAAGAAGATTGGAAGAAATTGAAAGACTATTTACAGAAATACTGCAAAATTAATGAATGTTAGAATGATGTCAGAATGAAGTTAAGTGGTTTAGCAGCAATGTTATAAAGGTGTATGTAAAAATGGATTGTTAACAGGTGAAAATCCAAAGTTATAATATATTAAGTTAAAGGATTAAGACAAAAACAAAGAGGGAAAGGAATTGCTGAATTAACTAATAGAACTGGAACACAAAATAGGGAGGTGTGAGGAGGTCAGGGAAGCAAGGAAATGAAATGTAAGGCATGGAAAGATTGATGTGTTTTTTAAGTGTTTTTTATCTTTTTTCTGTATTTTGTATTTTTTTCTTTTTTATTTCTTTCTCTTTTTTTCTCTTTTTATTTATGTAATCTTTTCTTTGAAACTTTAATAAATATCATTAAAAAAAAACCACAAACATTAGGAAGAACTTCCTGACAGTAAGAGCTGTTCGACAGTGGAATTTGCTGCCAAGGAGTGTGGTGGAGTCTCCTTCTTTGGAGGTCTTTAAGCAGAGGCTTGACAACCATATGTCAGGAGTGCTCTGATGGTGTTTCCTGCTTGGCAGGGGGTTGGACTCGATGGCCCTTGTGGTCTCTTCCAACTCTATGATTCTATGATTCTATGATTCCTCTTAAGAATATATAGAAAAAGCTAAGGTAGCTGGACCGACCTTTCTTCTCCCCTCCTCTTCACTGAAAAAAACAAACCCATTTCAGTTGCAGGAGGTGATCAAATTAAATCCCATTCAGCTCCCAGTAATGAGCGGAGGAGGCGGGGGAATATTGAGGGACCACTTCTTCACTCTCATTATTCGCATGAAGAGAAGCATGAGGTATTTTATTCTGTTCTCCAGAGATGCTGAGGGTGGACTTGTCTTTTCTGGCTACAAGTGGATGTGGGAATGTTCAGGGTGGCAGGAGAGATATATTGTTTATTAATATCCTTCCTTACTTGCACTAACAAGTTCCCTTATGTAGCAGAGTTGACATTCCCCCTTTTACATGCACAACAGAGAGCTGCTTGCAGGCTCGTGTGAGCCTCTCGCTATTATACAATTCAGTATGTCTCAGATTGAATTGTACGTTCCTGGTAAATTCCCTTGAATCCCTCTTAAAGGAATAAAGATGCCACAATCTTATTCAAAGCCAATAAAAGAAGTTTACTTATGACAGTTCACAGTTGGGTCCCTGATGGCAGACTTAGTTACAGCTATGTGCATGTGGATCTACCCCATATGGGGAATAATCCCAGTTACTGCAGGCTAGCAGTCCAGCAGTTCACATGACGAAAGGAAGATGGAAGAGGAGGAGGTGTGCTGGTCACGCCCACCTTCTATCACATGCGAAAGGAAGGATGCTCCAGCCAGGAGGAACAGGAAGTTCCGACTGGCTGGACCAAACATTCCCTTGCATATCTGCTCTAGCATTACAGGGAATGTTGGACTTGACTGCCTCTCATGGGTCACATCCCAGAGTGGAGAGTGAGACTTCGCTTTCTGCCTGCCTCTTGTAGCACAGGGTTGATCAATACTGGTGATTACCTGCAGATCTGGGAGAGATCAAGCCACCGCTTTTGCAGATATTCCTGGTGGGGGGGGGGTCCGACCAAGGCAGAACCCTAAAATGTTAGAATTGCACAGCTGGAAGGGACTCCAAGGGTCATCTAGTCCAACCCCTGCAATTCAGGAGTCCCAGCTAAAGCCTCCGTGACAGAGGGCCACCCATCCCCTGTTTAAAACCTTCCAATGAAGGAGAGTCCAGCATCTTCTGTGGCGGTGCAAGGCGCTGTTCCTTCCCCCAATACTTTTGTTGATGCCGGCCAGAATTGGACTCGCTTTTCTTTCGTTGCTGAGCAATGAGCTCAGCTTTATCGCTTTGCAGCCAGACTAGGGTGGTGGTGGTGGGGGGGGTAGAAGCAAGGAAGGCAAAATGCTTAAATGGGGGTGGGGGGCGTTGTTGCTGCTTTCCCCAGACACAGAACAATCCAGCCTGTCCGGCGAAGATCTAATAAAAGATAACTTGGCGACTCATTCCCCCGAAGCAGATGGAGAGCCTAGCAACCGTCATCGACCGTCGCTGATAATTACTTTTAATCAAGGCAGATTCATTCTTGTAGGGGTTTCATTTAAAACCACACACAAAAACAGCCCACATCGGTCCGCTTTTCCCTGTTCTCCGCAGCCCTTTCTGTCTTGTTTTCACAGGGTGGCTTCTAAGGACTAGAAACTTTGCCCAGTTTGTGCCACCCCACCCTCTGCCGCGCTGGGCCACAGCTTGAGTATCTACTGCCCCACCTCCTTCTTCCGATGCAGCCAAGCATTTGCGAGACCCTTCTCTCCAGCACTGCCAAGCCCCCCTTCCCTTTCCCCACTGGTCCCTCCCTGCCTTTCTGTCAAGGAGTCAAGGATCTGGTCTCTTCTCTTCCTCCTCCTCTCTCTGTCCACTTTCAGTTTGCCCAGGAGGGCTGGGGGGGGAGTAGAATGGCAGCAAGCTTTTATGAGCCCCCTACCCACTCGAGAACCTTCCGAATGAAGTGAGTAAACCTTGTGTTCGAATCCTGCTTGCAGGTTTCCTTTGGGGGCATCTGGTCGGCCACTATGACAACATAATGTTGGACTAGATGTGACATTGGCCTGATCCAGCAGACGCTTCTCACATCTCCTCCAACATTTCTCCGATGAAAATAGAGACATCCTATCGCATAATAATAATAATAATAATAATAATAATATAATTTTATTATTTATACCCTGCCCATCTGACTGGATTGTCCCAGCCACTCTGGGCAGCTTCCAACATAGAAAAACATGTTGTTGTTGTTTAGTTGTTTAGTCGTGTCCGCCTCTTCGTGACCCCCTGGACCAGAGCATGCCAGGCACTCCTGTCTTCCACTGCCTCCCGCAGTTTGGTCAAACTCATGCTGGTAGCTTCGAGAACACTGTTCAGCCATCTCGTCCTCCGTCGTCCCCTTCTCCTTGCGCCCTCCATCTTTCCCAACATCAGGGTCTTTTCCTGGGAGTCTTCTCTTCTCATGAGGTGGCCAAAGTCTTGGAGTCTCAGCTTCACGATCTGTCCTTCCAGTGAGCACTCAGGGCTGATTTCCTTCAGAATGGAGAGGTTTGATCTTCTTGCAGTCCATGGGACTCTCAAGAGTCTCCTCCAGCACCAACACCAGAAAAACATAACAACACATTAAACATTTTTTTTATAAAAAAAACACCTTCCCCATACAGGGCTGCCTTCAGATATCTTCTAAAGGTTGTCTAGTTACTGGCCTCCTTGGCTCGAGGGTTGCATAACTCCATACCCTCCAACATTTCTCTGATGGAATGATGGACACCCTGAGGAAAAGCTGGAGATTCCAGGATCAAAATGTACTTCTTTAAGTCTGGGGCTGTCCCTGGAAAATAGGGAAACTTGGAGGGTCCCGGGTTCTTAGGCAAGCTGGGTGTCAGCTTCAGCTGTTTGGAAAGGTGGCAGGTGTGCCTTGAGTTTAATGACAATTGCTGAACCTGCCACGAAGGCTGAGATTTGTAGAGGAGGTGTGGGAAACTGATCTTGCGCAGACCTCAAAGTACATGATCCAGAATAAATATGACTCCGCTGTCTGGGCGCTGGTTGCCCTTCAAAGTGAGAAAAATCCTTTTGTCTCCTGTGACAACAATGCCCGTGCCCTAGAATGTTGCAGCATAGCTCTTTATCCCACATATAGCATGCAGCCCATGAGATGCTAGCCCTCTGCTCTCCCCAGAAAAGCCCCAAGCCCCACGCTCTACCCGTCCCAAGATTCCAGGAACAGAACAGCTGAGATTAATGCTTTGCATTCCGCAGCTACAACCTCAGGGTTTCTGCTTCAGGGCAGTAATCCCTCCGGCCAGAAATAAATGCCTTGAGGGCAGATCCTGTTACATCTGAATGTGGCATCAGCTGCCTTTAGCAACCTGTTTGCTTGTATGGCAATGGAGATATCTCATGTCTCTCTTTGAAAGTACATGAGAACATATGCACCAACCTGGATCCGGAGATCATCTTCTGTGGCCCTTCTTCATGTGCCTCATCTGCCAGAGGTCCGGAGGGAGGCAACACAAGAGCAAGGCCTTCTCTGCAGTGGCTCCCCGTCTGTGCAGAGAGGCTCATGAGGCGCTTCATAATACACCAGGCATAAGCAAACTCGGCCCTCCAGATGTTTGAGACTACAATTCCCACCATCCCTGACCACTGGTCCTGTTAGCTAGGGATGATGGGAGTTGTAGTCCCAAAACATCTGGAGGGCTGAGTTTACCTATGTCTGCAATACACCTTTAGGGCCTAGTGCAGGGCATAAATAGTCCTCTTCAACAGATGTCCATCCAACCTCTGCTTAAAAACCTCCAAGGACAGTCCATCCCACCTCTCAAACAGCTCGCTCTTTCAGAAAGTACTTTCTGATGTTTATTCAGAAACTCCTACCTTGTAACTTGAATCTACTGGGTTGGGTCCTGTCTGGAGCAGGAGAAAACAAGATTGCTCCATCTTCCATGGGAGAATCCATTAGATATCTGAAGATCGCTATCGTATCACCCCCTTAGTCTTCCCTTCTCCAGGCTAGACTTGCCCAACTCCCTCAACCATTCCTCACAAGGCTGGGTTTCCAGACCCCAGATCACCTTGGTTGTTCCCTCTGCACACGTTCCAGCTTATCAACATCCTTCTTAAATTGTACTGCCCAGAATTAGAGACAGGACTCCAGATGTGGTCGGAACAAGGCATAATAGATTGGTACTGCAGCTTCCCTTGATTCTGAATCAGGGCCTGGTTAGATTTCCACTCTGTAACTGTGGTAAAGCAGCTTTCTTTACAGAGCTCAGGGCAAAGCAAAACCTTTCTCAATCTCCCGATACATCTGTATCTGCCTGCTGTTCTCTTTATCCCGCATGCTGAGCAGCAGCAGCTCAAAGAAACTTAACAGAGATGTCCGAGGCGCTGCTACAAAATTTAGTGTGCTTTTTATAGACTGCTGTTTGGATGGCTTTCAGAGAGGATTAGGCAAATTCCTGGCAATCAAGGCTATCAGTGCTACTAGCCATGGCAGAGGCTATGCTCTGCTTGCAAAGTTGGAGGCTGTGATGCTTCTGAGTAGCCGTGGCTGGAAGCCACAGGAGGGGAAAGGGCTCTTGTCTCCAAGGCTTGCTTGTGGGGTTCCTGCAATGGGCACCTGGTTGGCCAACGTGAGGACTAGGTTGGCCAGTGGCCTGATCTTGCAGAATTCTTTTCGCGTTCCTAATACTTGTCTGGAGAGATGCTTTGCAAATGGCTGCATTTCAGTTCATGAATTGTTTGGGGAAATACATGACAGTAGAACCTCGGGTTATGTACCGTCCTCCTTACACACACTACGGGTAATGAGCTCTGCTAACCCGGAAGTAGATACTCCTGGTTGTGAACTTTGCCCCAGGATGCGAGCGGAAGTCGTGCGCTGGCGGCACGGCAGCAGTGGGAGGCCCCATTAGTGAAAGCGTGCCTCATGTTAAGAACGGTTTCGGGTGAAGAACAGACCTCCGGATCAAATTGAGTTCTTACCCGGAGATACCACTGTATTAGTTTTGCCTTTCATTGTGAGATGAATCTGATTTCTACCCGACTAGATATCAGGAAGAACTTTCTGACAGTAAGTTTGACAGTGGAACAGACTCCCTTGCAAGGCAGCGGACTCTCCTCCCTTGAAGGTTTTCAAGCAGAGGTTGGACGGCCATCTGCCAGGGATGCTGTAGCTGAGTGGGCTAGAGGACTCTACCGTTCTGTGATTCTATACCCTCTCAATACCAGCCACTCACAGAGATGCTCATTTGGACCCTGAGTGAACATTTCAGGTGATAAAACTGGCTGCCCCCAGATCTGCAAGGAAACCATGTCAGCCCGCAGGGCAGAGTGAGTAAACACGTCTGCTTGACTGGCCCCTTTGGATAACCATTTCTTGAATCATCCTTCCTGTGATTCTCATATTCTGGGGGTTGGACTAGAAGACCCTTCGTGTCCCTACAATTCCGTGATTCCTTCCTTCCTTTTCAGCAAAGCAGCAGGTGATGCCACGCGCCGGAGCATCTCCTTCTGACTGACAGCTCCTCGTTTCACTAAGAACAGGGTGGGCGTCGAGTTCAAATCCCTTCACAGAATGGCAGCTCCCCTTAATTACAGGCTTTGCATTGCCCCCTGCTCTCTTTCCCTCCTTCCTGATCTTGGGCTCTCTAATTTCTCATTAGGCCTTGTGTGCTCACACTCTCTGGATTCCAGCTGCATCGGCAGATTTGGCCAAATCTCTCAGGCTCGCTCTGAAGCCATCATCTCCATTGCCTGATGTGCCCCTTCCATCTCTTCATCTGATAAGCAATAGAAAAAAGCTAGGAACAGGTGGGGATTGCTGCAAACTGTTGAAGCCTGGAGGGAGGTGAGGAGGTTTCTATCTCGCTCTGTGTTTATCACAACCAGCACTGTTCCTTCTCTGCTGGAAGATGCAGAGACAAGATGTAAACCAAGCCTTATGAGGAACAGTTGAGGTAGTTGGGGATATTTAGCTTGTAGATCGAGAGGAGATATGATAGTTAAAAGGTAAAGGGACCCTTGACCATTAGGTCCAGTCGTGACCGACTCTGGAGTTGCGGCGCTCATCTCGCTTTACTGGCCGAGGGAGCGGGCGTACAGCTTCCTGGTCATGTGGCCAGCATGACTAAGCCGCTTCTGGCGAACCAGAGCAGCGCACGGAAACACCGTTTACCTTCCCGCCAGAGTGGTACCTATTTATCTACTTGTACTTTGAGGTGCTTTTGAACTGCTAGGTTGGCAGGAGTAGGGACTGAGCAATGGGAGCTCACCCCGTCGCGGGGATTTGAACCGCCGACCTTCTGATCGGCAAGTCCTAGGTTCTGTGGTTTTAACCCACAGTGCCACCCGCGTCCCGCGAGAGGAGATATGATAGCTGTCTTCAAATATCTAAAGCGCTCTCACATGGAAGAGGGAACAAGCTTGGACCCAAACCAATGGACAATTGTCTTTGTATTTCTCTTTAACAACTCTAATAAAATTTATTTTTATTTTTACAAAAGAAAAGTTGAGAGAGTTGTTGAGAATGTTTAGCCTGGAGAAGAGGAGATGTGAGAGCCACCTTCAAATATCCGAAGGGCTTGTTTTCTGCTGCCCCACTGGGGAGGACCCAAACCAGTGGATTCAAGGGCAAGAAAGGAGATTCTGACTAAGCATTAGGAAGAACTTTCTAAGAGCCGTTTGACAGGGGATGTTGGGTTCTCCGTCATTGAATGTCCTTAAACAGAACTTAGCTGTTAGATAATTTATTACGGTCGGAGAACAGCTTATAAAACACACTTGGGGGTACAATCCCAAAAGGAAAACAAACATTTAACACAATGTACAACAATAAATTTAAAATTTATAAATGCGATAATCGTATAGACACTTAAACTTTAAGATAAGCCACCGCAGAGAGATGACCCAGAGTCACCCATGGAACCGAGTTGGGGGATTTTCTTAACCAACTAGTTTGGGTTGAGGGATGGTCTGCGCCTACAGATCTGTACACAAAATCTGGTGACCATCAGGGTCGTCTTATGACCTTTGCCTAACAGGAGAAGGTCAAATTTTTGCTTTTCCGGGAGGTCAGAGAGCCTCACCAGCAGGGGATCAATGATCTTACTACATGCCTCTTCATAAAAGGGACATCTAAAGAACAAGTGCTCTGGGCTTCCTATCTCCCCCAATGAACAGGCGCAAAGTCTCTGAGCATACGGGACTTTTTAAAAGGATGCTTCCAGGACCTGTGAGGGCAGAGCTGAGCTTCTGGCGAGTGTAAAAGCCCTTCTTGCATTCTTGGATATGAGAAAGAAGAGATAGGCTGCTGGTCTCTCTCTCTCTCTCTCAATTTCTCCAATTTGAACTTAGCTGTTCAAGAGTGGAATGAATTTCCTTGGAAGGTGGTGGGCTCTCCTCTGGCTTTTAAAGAGAGGCCAGGATGGGCACCTATTAGGGATTCTTCAGCAAAGATTCCTGAATTGCAGGGGGTTGGACTAAATGACTCTTGGGGTCCCATCTCTACAATTCTACGATTCTATGACATGAGAAGGGACGCGGGTGGCACTGTGGGTTAAACCACAGAGCCTAGGACTTGCCGATCAGAAGGTCGCCAGTTTGAATCTCCGCGACCGGGTGAGCTCCCGTTGCTCGGTCCCTACTCCTGCCCACCTAGCAGTTTGAAAGCACGCCAGTGCAAGTAGATAAATAGGTACCGCTCTGGCGGGAACGTAAACGGCGTTTCCGTGCGCTGCTCTGGTTCACCAGAAGCAGCTTAGTCATGCTGGCCACATGACCCAGAAGCTGTACGCCGGCTCCCTCGGCCAGTAAAGCGAGATGAGTGCCACAATCCCAGAGTCAGCCACAACTGGACCTAATGGTCAGGGGTCCCTTTGTTGTTGTTGTTTAGTCGTGTCCGACTCTTCGTGACCCCCTGGACCAAAACACTCCAGGCACTCCTGTCTTCCACTGCCTCCCGCAGTTTGGTCAAACTCATGCTGGTAGCTTCAAGAACACTGTCCAACCATCTCGTCCTTTGCTGTCCCCTTCTCCTTGTGCCCTCCATCTTTCCCAACACCAGGGTCTTTTCCAGGGAGTCTTCTCTTCTCATGAGATGGCCAAAGTCTTGGAGCCTTAGCTTCAGGATCTGTCCTTCCAGTGAGCACTCAGGGCTGATTTACTTCAGAATGGAGAGGTTTGATCTTCTTGCAGTCCATGGGACTCTCAAGAGTCTCCTCCAGCACCAGAATTCAAAAGCATCCATTCTTCGGCGATCAGCCTTCTTTATGGTCCAGCTCTCACTTCCATACATCACGACTGGGAAAACCAGAGCTTTAACTAGACGGACCTTTGTCGGCAAGGTGATGTCTCTGCTTTTTAGGATGCTGTCCCTTTACCTTTATGACATGAGAACAGGCCTCCTCGGTGGTGGCTCCCTGCTTGGGGAACCCTTTCCCCAGCGAGGTACACCTGGCACCTTCCCTATCTGTTTTTAGGCACCGGGCAAAAAGTTTTCTCTCCTACCAGACCTCTGTGACCTTGTTTAGTGGGCGTGTTAGTAGGAATGTATTTTCAGCTTTTATTCTGTTCTAGCTTCATGTGGGTTTTAATGTATGTCCCTTTTTTTTTGAGCTACTTTCCGTTAATAAAAAAACAGCGACTAATAATTGCAATCAATCAATCAAGGTTGGAAGAAAGTGCTTGAGGGCTCGTATCGGAGAGCTTCCAGTGGGATCATGTTGTGATTTAGCCCGGCTGGGAACCTCTGAAAGCTACCCTGCCATACAATGGGGGCAGCCCTGCCAGCTAAACAGAATAACTGTCCGGCTTCTAGCTGCGTCGCCTGAGCTGGGGATGGACGTGCTGCCTTTGATGTGGCTGAGAACTTGCACTCTCCTGGGAATGCGCTCACGGATAAACAACTTCATTTGGTATTGTGTATGTTCTCCTCCCTCTTTCATTGTGCACAAGCTAGCCAGTGGAGAGTTGTGTGTGAGAGAGATGTTTTTGCGGTTCCAGGGGGAAAGTGTGTACTTGCTTTGGCCACATCTGCAAAACCACTGATTGTTGCGCACTGACACTCGCACAGAGAGGAGCACATGGCCTTCCCTCTTCTCTCCCAGACCCTCCAATGTCCCTATTTTCCAGGGACAGTCCCGGATTTACAAAAGCTGTCCCGGTTTCTGATTGGTTGGAGGGTATGGAGTTATACGACCCCTGAACCGAGGAGATAAGGAACTAGACGACCTGCAGAAGACATCAAATCACACCTCCGAAGAGGTCCAGAAGAAGGATTGTGCTCCTTGTCCCTTTTGTTCCCCAGCAAAACAGCAAGGATGTTGGGAACGAACATCACCTCCTGGCCATCACCTCCTGTTTACACCCTGGCAGCTGGCCCCTGTTGGAGTCACAGCACAGGGCAAGATTAACCTTTAGTCCCGTCCACCATGGCCTAGCCTAGATTCTTGACAGCTTTATTCTCGATGAATTGCTTCGCTTGACATTCCCGAAAACAAAAGTTGGCTCGCAGCTGGGTGTGAACTGGGCTGGAGTGGGCTGCGTATGCGCAAAGAATGTCTTTAGTACTTCTCAAGGCCAGGCAAACAGTTTATTTTGATGTCCAGGGCTGGGGAGGTACGGCACGCCTCTCGCACCCAGAACCACTTGTCTCTTCTCCATCCTTTGTTTACCTCTTAAATCAACGACTTCCTGCCCCTTCTCGGAGAGCCACCCCAACGCCTCCGCCTTATCCCCGTCTTGTGAGCGGCAAATAATAATACAGTGTTCACTTCCAGGGAGAGCGCAATGTTCTGCGTGACGGGAAATCCTTGAAGAGGGACGCCAGGCGTCCGCCGCACCATTTGTCCTCTCCGACAGCTGAGGATCAACAGGATGCGGCCTTGACACGGGCTCTCTCTGTTTCCCTTTTCTTAATCGCTGCCCTCGAGGCTTTTTGTTCAGCTGGGCGCTTGACGCGGGCGATGTCCAGCTGGGGCAAGGCTGCAAGGGGAGGGCGGGAGGAGGTGGCCCCCGAGGTGCCAAATGGGCACCTCGATAACGTAGGCGCACGTGTTCGCTTTTGCCTGCCCTCGGGGGAGGACACAATGTGCAGCAGGAGATCTGACGGATGCCTTCTTCTGACGCAGCCTCCCACAATCTGGGCACGGTGACATACCCTCCAAGGTTTCTCCGATGGAAATAGGGACATCCTATTCCACAACAACAACAATAACAACAACAATTTTGTTATTTATATTCTGCCCATCTGACTGGGTTGCCACTCTGGGCGGCTTCCAACATATATAAAAACACAATGAAACATTAAACATTGAAAAAAATAAACTTCCCTATACAGGGCTGCCTCCTAAAGGTTGTCTAGTTGTCTAGTTTCCTTGGCTGGGGGGTGGATCACATTATTCCATACCCTCCAACATTTCTCCAGTGGAAATAGGGATGTCCTTTTTAAAAAACTTTTTTTATTAACAAATTCAGCATAACAAATCAACAATACAAATCATCTTCGTTGTTTTCCCCCTCCCATTTCCCCCTCCCCCTCCCCAACAAACCCTCCCTCCCTCCTCCCCCAGGACTTCCCTCAGCCCCTCTCTCTGATTTCTCATCTCATATTGTTCTCTGCATATTATAAAATTGTATACATCCTTATATTATCTATCCACCATATTGACCCAATAAATTTGTGTATGTTTATTCAAAACCCGCCAAGGAGTCCAATTCATTTTGCTGTATTTTTAAATAGACTGTAAAAGGTTCCCATTCTTCTTTAAAGTCACAGTTGTCTTTGTCTTGCAATTTATTTGTCAGTTCCGCCAGTTCTGCATTGTTCATTAATTTCTCTTGCCACTGTTTTTTTGTCGGGGTTTCCTCATTCTTCCATCCTTGTGGTATCAAGACTCTTGTCCTAAGATAAAGCAGGGCCTTCTGGGATCAAATCAGAAACCGGGATGGCTTTTGTAAATCTGGAACTGTCCCTGAAAAATAGGGAAACTTGGAGGGTCTCAGGTTCTTAGGTAAACTGCAGGTAAGCTCCAGCTGTTTGGAAAGGTGGCAGGTTTGCCTTGAGTTTAATGAAAATTGCTGAACCAGCCAAGAAGGCTGAGATTTGTAGAGAAGGTGTGGGAAACTGACATTTGGAGCACTGACCCCTCCATATATTGAAAGCTTTACATAGTCATGGCTTCCCTCACAGAATCCTGGGAACTGTAGTTTTTCAAGGGTGTTGAGCGATGTTAGGTGACTTATTAATAATATTAATACTTCACATTTCCTCCAGGGAGCTCAAGGTGGCATACGCAGCACTTTTCCTCCACATTTACCCCCACAACTACCCTGTGTGGTAGGCTAGGCTGAGAGCGAGCGGCCGCCTCACCCAGTGAACCTCATGGCTGAGTGGAGATTCGAACCCAGGTCTCCCAATACCCTGTCAACATTCCACAGCTCATCCTTTCCACTCCCCACCGCCTGGCAGCACTGGAATGCTCATGTGCATTCTGTGACATCACAGCAGCTCCACTAGTGGCTGGGAGGTGGGGGGCGGGACTGTATGTAGAGCAGATCCTGAGGTTCACTTGGCAGTATGTTATGTACTGAGTTGAATAGGATCCAAATGCAGCAGTCTGATTGGCCCTAGAACAATAGGATTCAGAATGCAGCAGTCTGATTGGTCCTAGAACAATGCAGCAGTATGATTGGTCCGCAGGAGCCACCCAATCCAGATCCAGGTGGAAGTGAATCCGCAACCTGATTGGCCTACAGGAGAATCCAGGAATTAGCCAATCATGTGTGGCCCATTGTGTAAATAATGTATATAAAGCAGATATTTTGGGGGAACTTTCATTCCTCCTCACTACTATGAGCTGAATAAAGAGCATGAAATCCACACTCGACTCCGAGTATATGTCACAGTATAAGAGAGCTGACCCAAATAATGGGGGCTGTATTGTTAAGCCCCTCTCCTGGCGGACGGAGCAGCATTTAAAGTCTAGAGAAATGGCATTGCGAGGCAGATGGACCCCAGGCAGAAAGAGTTTTCTTGGCGCTGGTTCTCGTTATCCTATTATCAAAGGTTACGCAATTAGGAGTGGTACCTCCAGCTGCAGGCTGTGGCTGCCTGATTCGATTCCAGGAATCTAATTTGCAAACTAAGCTACGTTGGGAAATGGATCATTGCAGGGCCTGGAATGGATTCGCTTTCTTTCTTTTGTTATATATAATTTCTTATTAGTTTTTTTAACATATCATTTTCAACAATAATTAAACATACTTTTACATCTTATACAGGTTTTTTTGACTTCCATCAATCACATCTGAAAATTTTTCAGTCTATTCACTTAATATACATTTCTTACTTTCACTATTACATTTAAATCTCATAACTAATATCTCTATTCTTTCTCTAATTTGCAATGTTTAATATATTTCTCCTTACAAAACTTCTTGTAGTCCTACTAGTGTAATTTGTTGATTGCAGTTGCTCTTCAAATAGTTCGTATATTTCTTCCAATCTTCTGTGAATCTCTGGTCCCACAGGTTTCGAATCCTTCCTGTCATTTTATCTAATTCTGCGTAGTCCATTAATTTTGTCTGTCATTCTTCTTTCGTCGGAATTTCTTCTTGCTTCCATTTCTGGGCTAACAATACTTTTGCCGCTGTTGTTGCAAATAAAAACAATTTAACATCTTGTCTATTAATATCCTCACCTATAATACCAAGTAAAAATGCTTATGGGTTTTTTAAAAAATGTATATTCCAACATCTTTTTCATCTCATTATATATCATTTCCCAGAAGTTTTTTACTTTCTTACATTCCCACCACATATGATAAAATGTTCCTTCTTTTTCTTTACATTTCCAACATTTATTATTTGTCTTATCAATAAGTTTTCTAAATCTTTCATAAATCTATTCTAAACACAACCAATACCTTACATTTAATCCTTGTCCTTCTTCTTTGGTGATCGCTTGTAGTCAAGTAAGATTGTCTTCCATAAACACATTATAGCAGTGAGTCTGTAAGTGACTGTGGAGGCCAATTCTGGATCCACAAGTCCTTCCACAGTGCGGACATAGGTTTCCAGGCGGGAGTTGATCACGGTGTGGATTTGCCAAGCGTGCCTTCCTCTTAGCACGCTTCTCCCTTGTGTCCTGAGTTTGAGTGTCTTCAAAGCCCACGACACCTTTGGGAAAGGCTGTTCTCCAACTGGAGTACTCGCAGGCCAGTGTTTCCCATATGTCAGTGTTTATATTACATTCTATTAGATTTGCCATGAGAGAGTCTTTTAACCTCTTTTGTTGACCGCCAGCATTATGCTGTCCATTTTTAAGTTTGGGATAGAGTACAGTCATACCTTGGGTTACAGACACTTCAGGTTGCATTTTTTCGGGTTATGGATGCGCCGAAACCCAGAAGTACTGGAACAGGTTACTTCCAGGTTTTGGTGGTCGTGCATGCGCATGAGCAGAAGCACCGAATCACAAACCGTGCATGCGCAGACGTGGTGCTGTGGGTTGCGAATGCTTCGGGTTGCGAATGTGTCTCCCACATGGATCATGTTTGCCACCCAAGCATCCACTGTACAGTGGTACCTCGGGTTACATACACTTCAGGTTACATACGCTTCAGGTTACACACTCCGCTAACCCAGAAATAGTACCTTGGGTTAAGAACTTTGCTTCAGGATGAGAACAGAAATCGTGCTCCGGTAGCTCAGCGGCAGCAGGAGGCCCCATTAGCTAAAGTGGTGCTTCAGGTTAAGAACAGTTTCAGGTTAAGTACAGACCTTCGGAACGAATTAAGTACTTAACCTGAGGTACCACTGTAGTTGCTTTGGCAGACGACAATCAGGCATCTGCACAACATGACCAGTCCAATGAAGTTGATGTTGAAGAATCATCGCTTTGACACTGGTGATCTTTGCTTCTTCTTTGCTGGCATTAGTTCGCCATTATTTCACTGGCATTAGTTTGATCACAGGCTGCAATGCAGGAATATGCAGCTGTCCCATACGGAAACAGAACTTGCACCCTTGGCAGCGGCGTAACGTGGGTTGTCAGCACCCGGGGCAAGGCAAGTAATTTGCGCCCCCTAACCTGGGGCAAGGCAAGTAATTTGCGCCCCCTAACCTGCCACCGCTGCCAGCTTCTTCTTGCTGCTGCCTGGTCTGGTCTGGTGTGGTTCTCTCCCGCGCTCAGCGCTGCGCTGGGCGGCCGCTGCACTGTCCCTCCCCCAGATAGTCCCTCGCTCTCTCTCCGCACCGCACGCCTGGCACCCACCCCCTCCACAGTGGGCGGCGACCCAGCGGCTCGGATCGGATTGGCACAGCCAGCACTGCAGTGAGAGAGAGTGAGTGAGCCAGGTAGGGGCAGAGAGCTGCGAGTGCGAGCGCGCCCCCCCCAGATGTTGCGCCCGGTGTGGCCGGCCCCCCCTGCACCCCCCACGCTACGCCACTGACCCTTGGCATTATCCGCAGCAGGCTGTAACTAACCAAGCAATCCACTGGGATCTGAACTTTAATCTGCTTTAACTTTTCGTATGTTTTCTTGGTTTTATCTTTTCGCAAACAGCTTTGAGAGGCCTTTTTTTGCAATCAAGGGTGTATACATTTTATGAAAAAAAAGATAAGTAAAGTAAATCATGGGACATGGTTTGGGGTCTTCCTCCCATCCCTCCTCCTCTCTCCGTCTCAGCTACTGTCCTTCCCCCTCACATGTGCATACCCGCCAACATTTCTCTGATGAAAATAGGGATGTCTCATTCCATAGTTATATTTTTTTACCATTTAGGCCCCACACATCCTACTGGGTTGCCCCAGCCACTCTGGGCAGCTTCCAACATATATAAAAAACATAATAAAACATTAAACATTAAAAAACTCCTTCCCTATACAGGATTGCCTTCAGATGCCTCGGGGGTCAGATAACCCCATACCCTCCAACACTTCTCCAATGCAAATAGGGACGTCCTAAGGAAAAGTGGGATATTCCAGGATCAAATCAGAAACTGGGACGGCTTCTCTAAATCAGGGACGCCCCTGGAAAACAGGGACGCTCGGAGGGTCTGCGTAAGCCTCTTCTTCAGCTCCGCAGTCCCAGGACAGCCACAGGGGCTGAGTTAATGGATCGTTTCCCTTTCCCATCAAGCTCAGGATGCCAGAAGGAAGGTTCTTTCCTGCCGGGACAGAGGCCAAGAGCGGTGCTGTGAGGTGGCCTTGCGAGAAGCAGGTCCGTGGGCGGGGGGGGGGGGGACTCCAGGATGTTCAGCCCCCCCACTTGGAGGGTTTGGTTGTGACAGAAGTCAGGGCTTTTCCTGCCGAAAAAGGAAAAAAGGCATCTTGGTTTTACGCCCTGTTACCTCTCTCTCTCTCTCTCTCTCTCTCTCAATCGAATGCCCCTTGAAGAAAAGATGGGAGACCTACAGAATTCTGCAAAGTGAATGGAATATGGAAATTGTGGCATTGTGCATCTGTATTTTTTAAAACTTTGCTTTGCTGGTTGTGTTGGTGGAGTGGGGAAATGAATGTAGATCTCTCTGCCATTTGACAGAGGAAATAATAATAATAATAATAATAATAATAATAATAATAATAAATTACTACTACTATTATACCCTGACCATCTGGCTGGGTTTCCCCAGCCACTCTGGGATGCTCCCAAAAGAATAGAGTAGTATCTCAGGTTATGTTACCTTCGGCTAATCTAACTTTTGGGTTGTGAATGCTGCAAACCCGGAAGTGTATATTTCCGGGTTTCGCTACACGCAGAAGCAGCACCTCATTGCAGACTTATCTGGTTGTGCAAGGACCCCCAGAATGAATTAAGTTCGTATCTGGAGGGTCCACTGTATTATTATCATTAATAATAAAAGTGATAAAAGATCAAACATGAAAAACTTAACTAAACAGGGCTGCCTTCAGATGTCTTCTAAAAGTCAGATAGCTGTATAATTCCTTGACATCTGATGGGAGGGCGTTCCGCAGGGCGGGCGCCACCACCGAGAAGGTCCTCTGCCTGGTTCGCTGCAACCTCACTTCTCGCAGGGGGGGAACCACCAGAAGGCCCTCGGAGACGGACCTCAGTGTCTGGGCAGAACGATGGGGGTGGAGACGCTCCTTCAGGTGTACTGGGCTGAGGCCGTTTAGGGCTTTCAAGGTCAGCACCAACACTTTGAATTGTGCTTGGAAACGTCCCGGGACCCAATGTAGGTCTTTCAATGTAGGAAAGAGGCTACCTTGGAAAGTGGTGGACTCTCCTGCAGTGGAGGGTAGGATCATAGAATTGTAGCATTGGAGGGCAAGCGGTCATCTAGTCCAACCCTATGCAATGCAAGAATCCCAGCTAAAGAACCTCAGACACATGGTGCTCCAAACTCTGCTTGAAAATCTTGTTTCAAGGGATCAAGGGAAGTAATAGTGCCACTGTATTCTGCTCTGGTCAGACCTCACCTGGAGTACTGTGTCCAGTTCTGGGCACCACAGTTCAAGAAGGACACTGACAAACTGGAACGTGTCCAGACGAGGGCAACCAAAATGGTCAAAGGCCTGGAAACGATGCCTTATGAGGAATGGCTAAGGGAGCTGGGCATGTTTAGCCTGGAGAAGAGGAGGTTAAGGAGTGATATGATAGCCATGTTCAAAGATATAAAAGGATGTCACATAGAGGAGGGAGAAAGGTTGTTTTCTGCTGCTCCAGAGAAGCGGACATGGAGCAATGGATCCAAACTACAAGAAAGAAGATTCCACCTAAACATTAGGAAGAACTTCCTGACAGTAAGAGCTGTTCGACAGTGGGATTTGCTGCCCAGGAGTGTGGTGGAGTCTCCTTTTTTGGAGGTCTTTAAGCAGAGGCTTGACAACCATATGTCAGGAGTGCTCTGATGGTGTTTCCTGCTTGGCAGGGGGTTGGACTCGATGGCCCTTGTGGTCTCTTCCAACTCTATGATTCTATGATTTCCTTTTCAAATGAAAGAATTCAGATGACAAGGAAGAACTTTCTGATGGCAAGAGCCGTGGTGGATTCCCTCGGAGGTTTTTAAACAGAGTTGGATCACGGGTTCCTGCGCTGGAGGGGGTTGGGATCCTTCCAACTCTACAATTCATTCACCTTATGGGATTTGAGCAGCGGCATGCTTGCTCTTGCAGTAAAAGTGTTCCCTGTATACCCCTTCCGAAGTGGAAGGTGGGCCCCAAACGCACTCAGCTCCACTGCCTTGTGTCACGTACTTCATTTTGAGTTCCAGAGGCAGATGGCTCATGCAACACCAAGAATGAATTCGCGCGCACTCGGGGCCCCGGCATCCCACTGTGCTTTGCCCAGCATGGAATGGGCAAATTCCAATTGTTTCTGACGTACTGCAAGTTTCCAGCTATGCCGGCAGATAATTGAAGAGCAAGGAGCCACAAGCGTGCCGGCACCATGGGATGGGTAGCAAAGTGAATCACAGCCGAACTTTTGCATAAGGCTGGGTGGGATTTGGTGGAGCTGCTGGGCAGCGCGACTCAGTGGTTGCAGCATGCATACTTTGAATGCCGGAAGTCTCAGATTCAGCCTGCAGCATCTTCTGCAAGAAGCTTCCTTCCCCAAGCTGGTAAGACAAACCCTCTAAAAGGATGCTAGTCTCTTTCCCAGCCCCGTCTTGTAAAGGGTGTATTCATAAGAGCAGAAGAAGGTAAGAGACTGCTGGGTCAGACTAAAGGGAGCCTATTTATTCAAGTGTCCTCTTCTCACAGGGGCCGACCAAGCAGCTTTGACATGGTTTCCTTGCAGATCTGGGGGCAGCCAGCTTTATCACCTGAAAGACCTGAAGGAGGGAAAGAGAGCAGGGGGCAATGCAAAGCCTGTAATTAAGGCGAGCTGCCATTCTGCAAAGGGATTTGAACTCGACGCCCACCCTGTTCTTAGTGAAATGAGGAGCTGTCAGTCAGGAGGAGATGCTCCGGCGCGTGGCATCACCTGCTGCTTTGCTGAAAAGGAAGGAAGGAATCACGGAATTGTAGGGACATGAAGGGTCTTCTAGTCCAACCCCCAGAATATGAGAATCACAGGAAGGATGATTCAAGAAATGGTTATCCAAAGGGGCCAGTCAAGCAGACGTGTTTACTCGCTCTGCCCTGCGGGCTGACATGGTTTCCTTGCAGATCTGGGGGCAGCCAGTTTTATCACCTGAAATGTTCACTCAGGGCCCAAATGAGCATCTCTAGGAGTGGCTGGTATTGAGAGGGTATAGAATCACAGAACGGTAGAGTCCTCTAGCCCACTCAGCTACAGCATCCCTGGCAGATGGCCGTCCAACCTCTGCTTGAAAACCTCCAAGGGAGGAGAGTCCGCTGCCTCGCAAGGGAGCCTGTTCCACTGTCAAACTTACCGTCAGAAAGTTCTTCCTGATACCTAGTCGGGTAGAAATCAGATTCATCTCACAATGAAAGGCAAAACTAATACAGTGGAACCTCCGGGTAAGAACTCAATTTGATCTGGAGGTCTGTTCTTCACCCGAAACCGTTCTTAACATGAGGCGCGCTTTCGCTAATGGGGCCTCCCACTGCTGCCGTGCCGCCGGCGCACGACTTCCGCTCGCATCCTGGGGCAAAGTTCACAACCAGGAGTATCTACTTCCGGGTTAGCAGAGCTCATTACCCGTAGTGTGTGTAAGGAGGACGGTACATAACCCGAGGTTCTACTGTCATACATTTCCCCAAACAATTCATGAACTGAAACGCAGCCATTTGCAAAGCATCTCTCCAGACAAGTATTAGGAACGCGAAAAGAATTCTGCTAGATCAGGCCACTGGCCAACCTAGTCCTCACGTTGGCCAACCAGGTGCCCATTGCAGGAACCCCACAAGCAAGACTTGGAGACAAGAGCCCTTTCCCCTCCTGTGGCTTCCAGCCACGGCTACTCAGAAGCATCACAGCCTCCAACTTTGCAAGCAGAGCATAGCCTCTGCCATGGCTAGTAGCACTGATAGCCTTGATTGCCAGGAATTTGCCTAATCCTCTCTGAAAGCCATCCAAACAGCAGTCTATAAAAAGCACACTAAATTTTGTAGCAGCGCCTCGGACATCTCTGTTAAGTTTCTTTGAGCTGCTGCTGCTCAGCATGCGGGATAAAGAGAACAGCAGGCAGATACAGATGTATCGGGAGATTGAGAAAGGCTTTGCCTTGCCCTGAGCTCTGTAAAGAAAGCTGCTTTACCACAGTTACAGAGTGGAAATCTAACCAGGCCCTGATTCAGAAGCCCAGCCCAAACACTGGGCTGTGATTTAGTCTCTTCCACCTGGAGGAGTCTGTGAATCCAGGACTGCCCCTGCCTTGTGCTGCGGAGTCCAGTACGGAAGACTCTAGAGGCGCAACCATCCACCCAACACATCACTTTGCTGCAAGGGCTGAAGCATGCAGTTCAGTGGCTTACCACATGGGGCAGCAGCAAATCCCAAAATCTCATAAGTGTGGCCATAGGCCACCACACCCTTCCAAAGCCCTCCTACTTCCTTCCCACCAATTAAGGGCAGCTCAGGGCATGGGAATGAGGGCACATGACCCAGCAATACTATGGAACCCAGGCAGCTTTGGGTCTCATTCTCAGTGACCACCATCATCCAAAATACAGTTGGTGATGACACAAGGGAGTGAGCCTCTTTCGTGGCTGCTTCCCGATTGCGGAATTCCCTCCCAAGACAGGCTTGTTATCCTCCCACCTACAGGTTAAGTCCTCGTTCAGACAGGCCTTTGGAGACTAAGACTGACCGCCTGGCTGCTGCCGGTGCGAACTGTATTTTAGTCGCCAGTTCTAAACATGTTCCAGTGGGTTTTAGCTATTGTCTTTCACTGCTTCATTAAAATGCTGGAAGCCTCCTTGAATCTCCATCTCAGGAGAAAGACGGGATATGAAATATTAAGTAAATAGACAGCAAAGAATTAAATGTTTTAAGTAAAAAAGACAGCAATGAACATTTGAAAACAGCAAATTAGCCACCGGCAAAAGCTCCTTGGAAATCTCTTTCAGTCCATTTTTAAGACACACACGCAGTAGACTCTACATGCCAATTTAGTACTTGCTTGTTCAATTGTATGGAGAGATTAGGCCCTGCCTTATCTTTGCCGGCAAAGTGACAAGAGCTTTAGTGCAAGGCAGTTCAGAGCTGCACACACCGACCTGGATTACCTGAAGGCAGCAAAGAGCTCCTTCCAGGTTTTGACGTGAGCGTCCGTGGCTGCGGGGTTTGGCCTGGCAGTGTTTGATCTCTGAGGGATTCCATCTCTGAGCTAGTAAATCCACGCAGCGCAGCTTATTATCCCCTTCTTTAGAAAAGGAGCAGCCCTCCCCTGACCACAATGGATGATGGGGCTGGAAGATGGTTGGGTGGGCATACAAGAGAGAGCTGGGGGAGGAGCGCTTACTGAAGCATTCCTGCAAGGACAGCATTTGCAAGCTTTAGTCAAAGCTGACACTTTACGAAAATGACCAAAGTCCATAAAACTATTGCACGGCAAGGAGAAAATGGATAGGGAACATGAGAACAGCCAATGTCCCATCTAGTCCAGCATCCTCTTCTCAGGGTGGATAAGCAGATGTCCATAGGAAACTGATAAGCAGGATTCGAGCACTAGCGCACCCTCTCTGCCCATGGATTCCAGCAACTGGTATTTTGAAGTTTTTCTCCCTTTGTCCTAAAACTGGAAGTTGCGGACGTACAATGAAGCTGAATGTTGGAAGATTCTGTTAGGAGCGTCCTACTCTCGTGTAGGACCCTGGCAGGGACACATGCCTGACTGGCATGTTCTCTCCCTCCTGGTCGATCGTTCAGGAGCTTCAAAAGCTTTCTTCAGCCCAAACATCACAGCGACTGATTCCAAGAGACATCAGCACACTTAGGGATCCACAGAGTACAGAACCAATAGCACAGCACTTTGGCTAATCTACTTTATTTACATATAATACACTTGGAGCATTCTGACTTAGCTCCTGCCTCTTTCTTATCAGACAGCAAAGAGAGAAAGAACAAAGGACAATAGTCCCGCTTCATGGAACGCATGTCTCCGTCTCTTCCCACACTGTGGAATGAAAACATGCACCGTCATGTGATAGACAACAATCTCATGACTGCAAACACAGAGCAGGAATCTTAACAGATTCTTCCTTATGTCTGTTTGGAATCTTCTTTCTTGTCACTTGAATCCATTGGTACCCACTGGAGCAGGAGAAAACAAGTTTGCTCCATCTTACATATGACAGCCCTTTGGATGTTTGAAAGTGGCTATCATATCTCCTCTCAGTCTCCTCTTCTCCAGGCTAAGCATACCCAACTCCATCTATTGTTCCTCATAAGTTACAAGAAAGGAGAATCCAACTAAATGTCATGAAGAACTTTAGTGGAACAGTCTCCCTTGGGAGGTTGTGGACTCTCCTTCTTTAATCAGAGGTGAGATGCTAATGGGTCATGTATAATCTATCTGAGATTCCTCTGTTGCAGGGTGTTGGACTAGATTTCCCTTGGGGTCCCTTCCAATCTACAATTCTATGATTCTGTAAAGCTTGTTTTCAGACCCTTGATCATCTTGGTTGCCCTTCTCTGCACACATTCCAGCTTGTCAAACATCCTTCTTAAATTGTGGCGCCCAGAACTGGACACAGGACTCCAGGTGTGACAGAATAAAGGCTGATCGCCGAAGAATTGATGCTTTTGAATTATGGTGCTGGAGGAGACTCTTGAGAGTCCCATGGACTTCAAGAAGATCAAACCAATCCATTCTGAAGGAAATCAGCCCTGAGTGCTCACTGGAAGGACAGATCGTGAAGCTCAGGCTCCAATACTTTGGCCACCTCATGAGAAGAGAAGAGTCACTGGAAAAGAGCCTGATGTTGGGAAAGATGGAGGGCGCAAGGAGAAGGGGACGACAGAGGACGAGATGGTTGGACAGTGTTCTCGAAGCTACCAGCATGAGTTTGACCAAACTGCGGGAGGCAGTGGAAGACAGGAGGGCCTGGCGTGCTCTGGTCCAGGGGGTCACAAAGAGTCGGACATGACTAAACAACAACAACATGACTTCCCTTGATCTGGACATTATTACCTCACTTGATGCAGCCTAGAATAGCATTTGACTTTTTTGTTTTGCTGCTGCAATATGTTGCTCGTGTGAAGCTTGCGGTCTTCTAAGACCCCTCGGTCCTGTTCACATGTACTGCTATCCATCTCAGAACAATAGCCTATCTCCAGACATGCCACACACCTTTGAGCATGGCAAGAACAAGCATGTTTCGGAGCGAAGGTGACTAGAATTCATTCCTTCAGCCCCTGCTGGAGTGTCGTCTCCGCTCCACACAAGATGATGAGTTGAGCTCCGATAATGGAAAACAAAGGCACCTATTTCCATCTGTCAAATGTCAGGAGGCAGGTGGAGGAAGTGAAAATGAATCCTATTTCCGGCTGGGGGCACAGCAGGGGCTGATGTCAGCAGAAGGCCCCAAGAACTTTCACTGGAGAGAAAGTTTTACAGCAGCACAAGACGTAGCCGCTTTTTTTGCAACCATGCGTTGAAATATAAACTATGTCCTCTGTTCCTTTGGCTCTGCAAACAGAGAATTGCCACCTTGGGCCCTTAGAACAAAGGACGTTCATTGCTGGGGAAAGAGCAGAGAGATCGCTCACCTCAGTGTTTCAGCAGAGGGAGAGCCTTTCGACAGTGGACTCCATCAGAAGGCAGTGGGATCTCCTTCCATGGAAGTTTTGAACAGAGGCTGGGTGGTCACCTTGGAGGCTTTTAAGTGGATGACCTTCTGTTGGAGATTCTTTAGCTGCACTGAAGGGCTTTGGGCTAGATGACTCTTGAGCTCCCTTCCATGTTTACAGCGGTATGATTCTATAATTCTATGAAGTTTCTCCTGAGTGCTAATGACGAAAGGAGCAGGTGCGGCACTCCTGTTCCTCAAATGGGGAGCCACCACTTAGAAGGCCCTGTGTTATGTACTAAGATTGGATCCTATAACAATAGGCAAGTAGGATCCTAGAATGCAACAACTGATTGGCTTGCGGGAAAAGACCAGTCAGGCTCCAGGAGGAAGTTAATCAGCCTATTGGGCTGGTAGGATCGTAGAATGCAAAAACTGATTGGCCTGCAGGAAAAGACCAATCAGGCTACAGGAGGGAAGCAGAATCAGCCAATCAGACGGGACTCATTGTGTAAATAAAGTATATAAAAGCCTGAGGGTTGGGGGGGGGATTCAATCACTGTTTTACAAGCTGCAGTAAAGAGCATGAAATCACTACAGGACTCTGAGTATATTTCACTGGCGACAAAGGTGGGATCCTGCTGAGCTGTCTGCCGCGCACCGCACACAGCCGCCACAGACAACACAGCATCGCACCGCACATCCAGGCTACAGCACCAGGACCCAAGGACCCAGAATGGCAACAGACAACTGGGCAGCAGACATCAGTGATAGGCCCTCTCCTAAGGCCCAAGATGGTTGATACTGGGGGCGACACCCTTTCCGGTACTTGGGTTCCATGCCACGTAGCTCCTAGTTTGCTAGTACTAACACTTTGAATTGGTCTCATTAGCTGACCGGTGGTCAGTATAGAGATTTCAGGACCAGTGACACATGATTCAATTGGGCAGCCCACTTCCAAGCTAACGGTCACATTCTGCACTAGCAGCAGCTTCAAGATCAGCATTCCCCAAACTTTTTTTGGGGGGGGCAACCCCTCGCTTTGTTTCCATAAACTCATCCCTAATGCGCTGTACCCTATAGAAGAGTGACTAGTGGGGTGCCACACGGTTCTGTCTTGGGCCCGGTCTTATTCAACATCTTTATCAACGACTTGGATGATGGACTCAAGGGCATCCTGATCAAATTTGCAGATGACACCAAACTGGGAGGGGTGGCTAACACCCCAGAGGACAGGATCACACTTCAAAACGACCTTGACAGATTAGAGAACTGGGCCAAAACAAACAAAATGAACTGTAACAGGGAGAAATGTAAAGTATTGCACTTGGGCAAAAAAAATGAGAGGCACAAATACAAGATGGGTGACACCTGGCTTGAGAGCAGTACATGTGAAAAGGATCTAGGAGTCTTGGTTGACCACAAACTTGACATGAGCCAACAGTGTGACGCGGCAGCTAAAAAAGCCAATGCAATTCTGGGCTGCATCAATAGGAGTATAGCATCTAGATCAAGGGAAGTAATAGTGCCACTGTATTCTGCTCTGGTCAGACCTCACCTGGAGTACTGTGTCCAGTTCTGGGCACCACAGTTCAAGAAGGACACTGACAAACTGGAACGTGTCCAGAGGAGGGCAACCAAAATGGTCAAAGGCCTGGAAACGATGCTTTATGAGGAACGGCTAAGGGAGCTGGGCATGTTTAGCCTGGAGAAGAGGAGGTTAAGGGGTGATATGATAGCCATGTTCAAAGATATAAAAGGATGTCACATAGAGGAGGGAGAAAGGTTGTTTTCTGCTGCTCCAGAGAAGCGGACACGGAGCAATGGATCCAAACTACAAGAAAGAAGATTCCACCTAAACATTAGGAAGAACTTCCTGACAGTAAGAGCTGTTTGACAGTGGAATTTGCTGCCAAGGAGTGTGGTGGAGTCTCCTTCTTTGGAGGTCTTTAAGCAGAGGCTTGACAACCATATGTCAGGAGTGCTCTGATGGTGTTTCCTGCTTGGCAGGGGGTTGGACTCGATGGCCCTTGTGGTCTCTTCCAACTCTTTGATTCTATGATTCTATGGAAAGCATTATGCAAAACAGCAGTTTGAATGACCCGCTAATGAAGATAACAACACTGTTAAATTCAAAGCGGTAACAATTAACTGCACGTTTATTCAAAAATAAATACATGCAAACAAAAATATGTGCTATGGTCTAACCCTGTAGCTAAAAAAAGGACGCGCAGCTAAGAATATCGTGTGAAAAGTATTTATACACATTGCTACTAACGCAAACATAAGGGTGAGGGAAATTTGTAGCATAAAATGTTTATACGTACATAACTGCTTACCAAATATATACAAACTGTCCCCTGCCGCAGATGTACGGTTTAATAAGAAGAACAATAATTGGCCATCTTGTGACAATTCGGAGTTGCAAATACAAAGAAAATATGAGCAAAGGCAATAGCTTTGGAAGTGATAAGAGCAGGAAAATGTTAAATACGAAGCAAGGGAGATGTTTTGTTCTAGGAACTAGCCTGGTCAATTGTTGTTGTTGTTTAGTCGTTTAGTCGTGTCCGACTCTTCGTGACTCCCTGGACCAGAGCATGCCAGGCCCTCCTGTCTTCCACTGCCTCCCGCAGTTTGGTCAAACTCATGCTGGTAGCTTCGAGAACACTGTCCAACCACCTCGTCCTCTGTCATCCCCTTCTCCTTGTGCCCTCCATCTTTCCCAACACCAGGGTCTTTTCCAGGGAGTCTTCTCTTCTCATGAGGTGGCCAAAGTCTTGGAGCCTGAGCTTCAGGATCTGTCCTTCCAGTGAGCACTCAGGGCTGATTTCCTTAAGAATGGAGAGGTTTGATCTTCTTGCAGTCCATGGGACTCTCCAGAATCTCCTCCAGCACCAGAATTCGAAAGCATCAATTCTTCGGCGATCAGCCTTCTTGATGGTTCAGCTCTCACTTCCATACATCACTACTGGGAAAACCAGAGCTTTAATTGTATATGTGATCAACGGGGGGTGGGTCCAGTGCCCTCCTGCTGCTTCCTTGCCCCATAGCATCTCCGCAGGTAACCCCACTGCCTGTTTTGGGATCCACAGCTCTAGACTGCCTCCAAGGGCAGCCCCATGGGGAGTACATTGCAGTAGTGCAGGTGGGAAGTCAGCCGAGAATGGACAATCAAGGCCGGCCTCTTCCAGATCAAGGAGCACAAATACCGTCTCTCTGGGTAACCTGAAAGGGGATTTGGCTGCTGCAGTGAAGCAGCCTGGTTAACTAAGGTTCTGCTTAGCCCTTCCTTTGAGGTGCTGGGAGTTTGCAACAGAGTGGAAGTTTCCGACAAACTCACCGGAGGGGAGGCAGGAGCGAAGGATGGGCTATTATTTCTTTCTGGCTTTGTCCCTTGGCTTTTGCGAGCACTTCTGGAGAGAGGCCCAGCTGGGAGAAGGGAGATTACTCAGCCTTCCATCAGAAGCAAAGTGCTCACCTTTCTTTTGGCATCCTGGAGGAATTTGAATAGATGCTTAATAGAGGTCAAGTTGCATCGCACCAAGGCTTTGCAGATAGCAGCCACAATGTGTGTGTCTGTCTCTCTCTCTCTGCGTGTGTTTAAATACCATGGCTCTCCAATTTTCATTTTTTAAAAAAACTGCAATCACTGCACCTTATTCCACCTCCTTTTGCAAAGCATTTCCTCCTACCTGGCATATTTTCCGGGAGCCAATGCAGTGCCTTTCAAAGATTTGAGCGTTTCATTCTGACAGCTGAATCGAAAGCGGCGAGGAAAAACATCATCTGCGTCCAAGTCGGTTTATCCAGCCACTGCCAGCCAAGCACCTGAAATTGCTTTGGTGGTGATTAGTTAACCTGCGTGCTTTCCAAATGGCCAGGGATCGATTCTCCCCCACTGGGGAAACCGAGGCAGTCCCCGGCTAAAGTGAAACTTGGTGCTTATCCGCATGCCCTCTTTTCCCCCAGGAGAAACTGCTCTTTAGTGCTCAATCAGAGCAAACAGCAATTCAGGTTTTCCTCATATTGACATTTTATAGAATCATAGAAATGTAGCGTTGGAATGGACCCCAAGGAGTAGCTACTCCTAGTCCATCCCCCAGCAATACAGAGACCTCAGCAGAGTGAGCGGCAATAGACCTGAGAACATAGAATTTAAAAAGTGTTGGAAGGGAAGAGTCATCTTGTCCCTGCCCTGCATGGCAACTCAATCATCCATGGCAGATGACCTCCACTTAAAACCAGTGCCGGATTTACGTATAAGCTAAACAAGCTATAGCTTAGGGCCCCACTCTCTTGGGGACCCCCAAAAAATTTAAAGGAAAAGAAACTGGGTGTACATTTCCAAAATCTAAGATAAAAAGCAAATAAAGTAAAACCTACATACAGCAACAGCGTTTTGTGTTGTGTAGGCTCCTAGGATGTAAGTCATGGGCCCCGCCTGCTAGCCTGCTCCCTCAAATATCACTGGTTTGCTCCTTTCTATATATAGGGTGCCTACATTCTGCATGGACTGGTTGCACGGCAACATGTGCAAATGGCTTTAGATACCTATTAGGTCCATAAATTACCATCTAGCATATATTCAACACAAAAAAACACACAAAAAAGTTTGTTGTTGACAAAGGACAGCTGGACATATAAAGGGGCCCATTACCTTCAGTAGCTGAAGGTCACATCAAACCTCAATCCAGCTCTGCTTAAAAAGCCTCCAAGAAGGAGAGCCCACCACCTACTGAGAGGGAGACTGGTCCACTGTCAAACAGCTCTTACTGTCAGGAAGTTCTTCCTGATGTTTAGTCTGAATTGCCTTTCTTGAAGCCATGGGTTCGAGTCCTACCCTCCAGAGCAGGAGAAAACAAGCATGTTCCCTCTTCCATGTGACAGCCCTTCAGATATTTGAAGGTGGCTATCACATCTCCTCTCAGCCTCTTCTTTTCCAGGGGAAAAATACTCAGCTCCTTCAACCATTCCTCATCAGGCTTGCCTTCCAGACCCTTGATCATCTTGGTCTCCCTCCTCTGCCCACCTTCCAGCTTGTCAACATCCTTCTTAAATTGTGGTGCCCAGAATTTGACACGGGACTCCAGGTGTGGGCTGACCAAGGCAGAATCGTGGGGCTATTCCTTCCTTTGATCTGGACACTAGCCTTCTGTTGAGGCAGCCTAGAATAGTGTTAGCTTTTTTTTTTGCTGCTGCATCACACTGTTGCGTTAAGCTTGTGGTCTACTAAGACTCCCAGATCCTTTTCACCTGTATTACTAGTAAGCCAGATCTCCCCATCTTATATTTGTGCATCTGGTTCTTCCTGCATTTTTTCAATCTATCACTAAGGAGTGGGTTTTCCCTTGGAAAGGAGCAGAGCAAGGGGAAAACGGCTCAGACCTTCACTTTCTAGGCATGGCACAAGCGAAAGCAGGGACAAGCCCTTTGGTATTGATTCTTTTTGCCGAGGGAATAAGACTTATGTGCATGTTTTCTTGACGTACAACTCCTCTTAGAAGGAAAGTTGGGCAGCCTGGAGGCGATTCTCAGCTTTTAGTTCTGAAGTAAGCCTGCTAACTGGCCAAACGTTGCAACCGGAGATTGACAGCCAGAAACACAAAAATGGTGTTGCTGTTTTCATATATTATAGGAGATGTGGGTTTCTCCGTTCAAAACATGCAGGGAAACATGCATCTCCTGGGACAAAGTGTAGATAAAAACACATTGATTGTGGAGCATATAGAAAAAATGCATCGTATTAGGGGATCTTGCTGTCCAAAAAATGTGTTGCTTAGGCAAAATTGGACACAAATGCATCACCTAAGCAACTCTAAAATCCTGATGCCCCCTCCTTGTGATATATAATTCTTATTATTCAAAAAGTGAACTCCTATTCACGTGGAGGAAGCCTAAAAGGTCTTTAGCTTGGTTTAACTCATTCTCAAATTGCCCTTCTTAAAAATCAAATTGCTGCCCCCCCCCCCGTGGGCTGTTCCCCCAGTGGGAACCTCAGCATTGGAGAAATTCGCAGGAAAACGCTGGTGAATTTTTCGTGTCAATTTAAAAAAACCAAACTGAATTGGTCAGTGAACTGAGTTTAAGCCTGGAAAGATGAAAAACTGAGAAAAACCAAAATAAGCAGATTTGCTCATCCCCAGCAAAGAGTTGGCTTCCCCTATCACTTAGTGATGGGTGTTGGAGGTAGCACAGTCTATTAACATGGTGCAATGGGGGGGGGGTATCAAACAATGCCCAGACCCTGAGGTCCAGCTCCGAGGGTCTTCTGGCGGTTCCCTCCCTGCAAGAAGTGAGGTTACAGGGAACTAGGCAGAGGGCCTTCTCAGTGGTGGTGCCCACCCTCCCATCAGATGTCAAGGAAAGAAACAACTGTCTGACTTTTAGAAGACATCTGAAGGCAGCCCTGTTTAGGGAAGGTTTTTAATGTTTGGTGTTTTATTGTATTTTTAATATTTTGTTGGAAGCCAGTCAGAGTGAAACCCAGCCAGATGGGCGGGGTATGAATGAATGAATGAATAATGTACCGTACTTTTCCGTGTACAGTGGCACCTCAAGTTACAGATGCTTCAGGTTACAGAGTTCGCTAACCCAGAAATAGTACCTCGGGTTAAGAACTTTGCTTCAGGATGCGAACAGAAATCGCGCGGTGGCAGCAGCGGGAGGCCCCATTAGTTAAAGTGGTACCTCAGGTTAAGAACAGTTTCAGGTTAAGAACGGACCTCCAGAATGAATTAAATTCTTAACCCAAGGTACTACTGTATAAGACTAGGATTTTGTCTTCCAAAGTTATTCTAAAAAGTGGTGGTCGTCTTATACATGGATAGTGCATAGGGTGGACATTTGATTGACTGCTGCCATGGCTGTCAGCAGCTGTTGGGCGTGTTATTGGTTGCTGCGTCATGGGCTGGTGTTGATTGGCTGACGCTACGGCAATTGGGCGGGCGATTGGCAGCTTCTGCCAGCGAGGGGGCAGGCGAGTTTTGCGCTGCGTGCAGGCAAGCCGTTTTTGTCAATCCTCCCCCCCCCAAAATAGCTCAACAACTCTGAGTTATCTCCCCCCATTTTCTTAAATATGAGTCCCCCAAAATCGGGGGTGTCTTATACACGAAAGAATTCGGTACATTCCTTGACTCCTAGCAGGAAGGTGGCGATTTCTCAGCTGAAAGGAAGGAGAAGCATTGTCTGGAGTGCGTTCAGGAGCCAGGCCCTGTGACCAGTGGGACTTTGCAGGACTGGGGCCTTCCTAAGTTTGTTCTGAAGAGGCAAGGTGCAACCCCACAGGTGAGGCCGATTGGTAACTCACAGCACTTGGTGGCAAGAGCCGGGAAGGGATATAAGGTCAGCATTTCCCCTTGGCTCTTTGCCACAGCAACACACTTCCTGCCTTGGGCTTCTTGCTTCCTGATCCTTGAACCTCGGCTTCTTGACTCCTTGCTTCTTGATCCTTGGACCCTTGGCTTCTTGACTCCTGGCTCTCTGACCCTCGGACTCTTGGCTTCCTGACTCCTGGCTTCTGGACCCCCGTTCTTGCTCCCACCCCACCATCTTGCCCTCGGTCCTGATGTCCCCTGCCGGGAATTCGATCACCCATGAACCACACCGTGACGATCACATCTGGATTTCCATTAGCTGTGATTTCCGCCTTGTATGGGGTTGGGCTAGATGAGCTTTGGGGGTCCCTTGCAATTCTGTCACCTGTGAGTTGGGTTTAGCGCACCTGTGGATGGGAGTTCCACCTTGCCTGCATCATCCTCCTGCCTCCTTTCATCAGCAAACAGAGCAGGAAGATGTCATTTCCTGAGTGACACATGCCGGCAGGAGGGGGTGGGGTGGGGGAGATGTCAGTGCGTCGCATCCCATAACTGGCAGCTGAACTCCTCCGTCTCGGCCCTTCAGAGGTGTCAGAGGGAAGTGACACTGACACGGCGCTGTTACACTCTCTGCTACTACACTGCTGGGATGCCGTCAAAGGGTAAGAGAAGGGAGCAGATTATGTGGCCTGCCGCAGTGGCAATAATGCAGAGAGCCCCTCCTGTTTGGCTGGCAGCCACTGATTAATTCTGAGTCTCTCCTCTTTGTCAGATGAGCTGAGGTGTGGATTGACTCTGGCCCTTGCCTTGCAAGGATGCCTTCATGTCTGGGACAGCACTTGTCACCAGCGTCATATCCTGTTTTCGCACAGGTGTCTTGGAAAAGAACCCGCAGAGAAGCTCTGCATTTAAACGGTGCTCAGCTTTTTAGGTAAAATAAGCATCTTCAAGGCTTTCTGAGGCACTGCCCCATAAAAACGCCCTGTCCTGTGGGCATTTTATACAATTATATGGGACGCGGGTGGCAGTGTGGTCAAAACCGCTAAGCCTCTTGGATTGGCAGTTTGAATCCCCGCCATGGGGTGAGCTCCCATTGCTCGGTCCCTGCTCCTGCCCACCTAGCAGTTCGAAAGCATGTCAAAGTGCAAGTAGAGCAATAGGTACCACTCCAGTGGGAAGGTAAACGGCGTTTCCGTGCGCTGCTCTGGTTCGCCAGAAGCAGCTTAGTCATGCTGGCCGCATGACCCAGAAGCTGTACGCCGGCTCCCTCGGCCAGTAAAGCAAGATGAGCGCCGTAACCCCAGAGCCGGTCATGACTGGACCTAATGGTCAGGGGTCCCTGTACCTTTATGATTCTATAATTCTATGTTTATCATTCTGATGAGTCAACCTGGTCCAATCTCAAGAGAAGAAGCAAGTGGGAAAAGTCCCTGCCCCATGTACAACCATGTTCATAAGCCGTACTGTGCAATACTGTAAGAGAAAGGAAGAAGAGAATTTGGGGAATTATAGGGACAGAACTACCTAAATTATATAGAGATTTATTCATGTATGCTACTACAGCAGCAAGAATGTTACTTGCCCCAAAATGGAAAGAGGAAGAAGTCCCAGCAAAGGAAGAACGGATACAAAAACTTATGGAATATGCAGAAATGGCAAAACTTACCAGAAGAATAAGAAATCAAGATAACTTTTATATATATATATAAAATAAAGGAAATAGTTTATTGAATATTTCCAGATAAATGGTAAACAGATAAAAAGATTGGCAGGACTATTGTAATAACCTGCAGGTTCTGAAGAAGATGTATTTAAAGAAGATGAATAAATCAGCAAATTAAGTTAATTTGGATATGCAGAAGATGTTAAAAATAAATGTAAGGAACTGCAGAAAGAGGGGGGAGGAAGCCAGTTTTTGAAATGTCAAAAGGATTGTAAAATTAGTGAAATGTATAAACTTGAAAAGTATAAATAATTTAAAAAAAAAAAAAAACCAAGGGAAAAAATACGGTAGGAACTGTTTGACAGTGGAATGGACTCCCTCCAAAGGTTGTGGACTCTCCTTCCTTGAAGGCTTTTAAGCAGAGGTTAGATGGCCCTTTGTCATGGATGCTTGAGATTCCTGCATTGCAGGGGGTTCGACTAGATGACCCCTGGAGGTCCCTTACAACTCTACACTGCTATGATTCTTTGACTTCCTGGCTGGCGTATGAGGCGACAACTTAGTAAAGTTTGGCTTGTTCTGTCCCAGAACTTGCTGTAGTTGCTCTTTGTAGGTCTTCCTTCCATTTGTGAAAAAATAGCTTTTTCGTATCAACGTGCAATGCTTCAACGGCTGGAAAAGAAGAAAAAACGAAATGTAAGAATGGTATTCCTGGCCATTTGGGGAGCAAGGGGGGGTCCCTTCTCCATTAAAAGCAAGGCCGGGTGATGCTTCTCATGTTCTTTCAATTTAATGGTCCGTGGGTCAAGAAAATGGCATTGAATCAGGAAATCAGTAGGGAGGCTGCCTTGGAGAGAGAAAGGGGCCGGATTGCATGTTCTTCAGGACTGCTGCCACACACACACACACACACACACACACACATGGCCAAATGAGCTGGGCGATGGCAAAGGTTATTGGTGGTCCCTTCCCGAGGCTTCCCCGTTGCTGTGGGAGGCCATGCAATACAAATAAAACCACTTGATTCCCTTCTGGAAGTCTGGATCCATCATCAGACCAGAGATGGGTCAGCAAAGCTGGTAGAGGAACGTCCTTGTGGAGCTGTTTCACCAAATAATTTTAGAGCATGCTTGGTGGTCCTGCTATTTGCTGGACTTCAGAAGGTTCCTGGGCCAGAGGATGTGCTAATCCTTTCCTCCTCCTCCTCTGTGGGGCAAGGGGATAGAAGGTCTCAGGCAGGGCCTGACTTGCACTGCACCCCCAGTTGTGTGCTTCTTCTTCTTCTTCTTCTTCTTCATCATCATCATCATCATAATAACAACATTTTATTTATGTCCCGCTCTCCCCAGCTGAAGCCAGGCTCAGACAACAGTAAAGAAAACCACAGTTTACATAAAATCACAATCAATTAATTGAAATACATTCTAAAATCAGTTCAGAATCAAATTAATGGCAACCATTGGGCTAGAGTTCTATGAGGATTACAGAAGGAGGGGGTCAGACTGTGCCTTGGCCAAAGGCCTGGTGGAACAGCTCTGTCTTGCAGGCACTGTGGAAAGATGTCAAGTCCCGCAGAGCCCTAGTCTCATGACAGAGCGTTCCATCAGATCGGGGCCACAGCTGAAAAGGCCCTGGCTCTGGTTGAGGCCAGCCTAACCCCCCTGTGGCCCGGGATCTCCAAGATGTTTTTGTCTGAAGACCATAAGGTCCTCCGTGGGACATACCAGGAGAGGCAGTCCCGTAGGTACGAGGGTCCTAGGCTGTATAGGGCTATAAAGGCTATAGAAGACTATAGAAGAGGACCCTGAGAGTCATCTAGTCCAACCCCCTGCGATGCAGGACTCTCAGCTAAAGGCATCCATGAGAGGTGGCTATCCAACCTCAGAAAGTTCTTCCTGGTGGGGAACTCCATGGGGAAGGAGGTCCACAGGGGCTGCCACAGAGAATGCCCCCCTCCTGGGATGCCCCCCTAAGTCTCTAAGGGTGGAAGAACTACCAAGAGGCCGCCCTCTGCCAATCTCAGCACCTGAGAGGGTCTAGCAGTGTTTCTCAAACTTGGGTTCCCAGCTGTCATCGGGCTACAACTCCCAACATCCCTTGCTAGCAGAACAAGCAGTCAGGGATGATGGGATTTGTAGTCCAACAACAGCTGAGGATGCAAGGTTGAGAAACAGTCATCTATAGGGAAGGAGGTGGGCTTTCAGATATTTGGGGCCTGAGTCGTTTAGGGCATGGGTAGGCAAACTAAGGCCTGGGGGCAGGATCCGGCCCAATCACCTTCTCAATCCAGCCCAAGGACAGTCCGGGAATCAGCGTGTTTTTACATGAGTAGAATGTGTCCTTTTATTTAAAATGCATCTCTGGGTTATTTGTGGGGCCTGCCTGGTGGTTTTACATGAGTAGAATGTGTGCTTTTATTTAAAATGCATCTCTGGGTTACTTGTGGGGCATAGGAATTTGTTCATTTTATTTTTTTTCAAAATATAGTCCTGCCTCCCGCAAGGTCTGAGGGACAGTGGACCTGTCCCCTGCTTAAAAAGTTTGCTGACCTCTGGTTTAGGGCTTTCGACACCAATATGTGCACCTTGAATTGGGTCTGAAAATGAGCTGGCAACTGGTGCAACCTTTTAAAAAATGGGGATTGTATGAGTTCAACATAGAACTCCATTTAGGACCAAATTTCTGAGTCATCTTCAAAGGTGGCCCCACGCACAGTGCATTGCGGTAGTCCAGCCTGGACGTTTCCAGAGCATGCATTCCTGGGTTGCAGGGGGTTGGACTAGATGACCCCTGGGGTCCCTTCCAACTCTACAGTTCTGTGATTCTTTGGTGTACAACGACCAGGACATCTTCATCCGAAAGGGGTTGTAGCTGGTGTACTAGCCAGAACTGGGAAAAGGCCCTCCTAGCCATTGTGGCTGGCTGAGTCAACAGTGACGGGGTCAGATCCAGAAGTATCCCCTTGGCTGGTTCTTCTGTCCCACGCTTCCCGCAGGCTTGGCCTCTTGATGCCAGTGGATCTTCTCTGTTCACAGCCTTTTTTGCAAGAACCGGCTGTTGACAGGCATGTCTCAGGGCTTTGTTTCCTCATCGCTCCCCTTTGGGAGTTGCCGTTTTCATGTTTCCTTTCAATTCACGGCAGTGCGGGACACTTCATTTCAAAGAGCTGACAGGGTAGATCAGATACACTTTCCGTCAGGTGGTGGCTGGGAGCAACAGCAGCAGCAGCAGCAGCTGGCTGGCAGTATGTGAGAGCAAAGGAGTTCATTTTCGGTGGCAAAGCTTTCCGTCAAGAAGGAGCGGAGTATTGCATGAGACAAGGGGACTTCATTCCACACGGGAACCTCAAAAGAGCCAGTGGCCTCACCAGTCCAGCATCCTGTTCTCACAGGGGCCAACCCATTATGAGAAACTCACAACCAGGATTCGAACACAAGAGCCGTCCTGCAGTTTCCAGCAACTGGCATTCAGAAACATTGCCGCCTCCGACTGTGGAGGCAGAGCAGAGCCACCATGACTAGGAGCCATCAATAGTCATCTCCTGCTCTGGAGGGTAGGACTCGAACCCATGGCTTCAAGTCAGAAGGAAGGAGATTCCAACTAAACATCAGGAAAACCCTTCTGACACTAAGAGTTGCGTGGCACGTCCCCCCCCCCCCAGTGGAAATAAAGACACATGAAACAATTATTAAGGTTAATGGGCTAAAAAAGGCCACAACTTTATTGGTTACAAGTATTGGCTTAGGCATTGGTCCTAACCGACTATATCTGACTTCAGCCCGTCCGCTTGAAGTCCGGGAAGGGTTAACCACCAGTAGAAGGAGTCCTTTTGATGCACATCAACTAGGAACTCCCCCGGGGTCACCGATAGGGGGCGTGCGATAGGGGCGTGTGATAGGGGGCATGCCTTCGGACAGGGCCACGCCCCCCAGAATCCTTAACCGGACCACCCTTCAATATGCGGGACAGGTGATGGCGCTACCTCCCCTCTTTCCATCTACAGAACTATTCCAATGCCTAACCGCCAATAACCAGAAAGTTGTGACGATTTGCTATGAGGTAGTCGAAAACCAAGTGGCTGGTGCCAATTTGCCAAGTGGAAAAAATTCCTACCAGGCCCCTCAACAGCGACCAACCGAAGTCCATAGCAAGGTCAAGGAACGAGAACCTTAGAGGGCGGGAGGGCGGGAAAACAGGAACAGTTGGTAGGTGGCAAAAAAGGGAGATCCCCAGCTGCAGCTGCCTTAAATAGGGCAGGCCACACACCCCAGAGCTAGCCAATTGGGGGTGACGCAGCTGGGGATTCCGCAACCCCACCTCCTTTGCAGGGTGGAAGTGGCTTTGTTTGACAGTGGAACAGTCTCCCTCAGGAGATGGTGGACTCTCCTTCCTTGGAGGCTTTTAAGCAGAAGTCAGATGGTCTCTGTCGTAGATGCTTTAGCTGAGATTCCTGCTTTGCAAGGGGGGCTGGACCAGATTGTGGTCCCTCCCAACTGTACAGTCCTCTTTTAAAGCCATCTAGCTTGGTGGGTACCACTACCTCCTGTGGCAGTGAGTTCCACAGTTAACTGTGTCCTTTATTCTATTTGTGCTGACTCTTCCAACATTCAGCTTCCACCAGTTATAATGTTGGGGGGGGGACCCCTTTTCTCAATCTGCTTTCTCCATGGTTTTATGAACTCCTATCATTTTGCTTCCCGCTTTACTAAAACATCCCAAATGCTGCAACTTTTCTCTCCATCGCCTTGATCATTTCGGTCGCCCTTTCCCAAACCTTTCCCACCTTTCTAAGGTGAGGCAAACAGAGAGGTACACCCGTCTCCAAATGCCGCCGCGCCAGAGATCCGTCGGGATTAGGATCCCGACGCTCATATTTTTCGATTCCTTTCCTAACGATCCCTGGCACCTTCCACCGCTCTCACCCGCCTCCCAGGCACACCCACCCAAACCGAGGTGGCCGGGAGTATTGTTCCTCCCATAAATAGTTCCAGAACTAATTTCGTCGGGATGTTGCTAGGCGACCGGCATCACACCGTGGCAACAGAAACTCTATCGGACCTTCGGCGAGAAGGTGGAAGGGGCAGTGATATTTCGGAGGGGAGAAAGCAACTGTTTCTCTTCGCCTGGGGCAGGGCCTGGCAGGGCTCATCAGGACTGCGGCGACAGCGCCTGCCCAGCAAGAACTGGGGTATTTTGGGGGAAGTTTGGTCGGGAGTTTTTGCTGATATTAACTTTTTGTGTCTTTCTTTTTATGTGGAAATTGTTCAGTTGGGTTATGTGGCTTTCAATGAGTTTTATTCATTTTTATGACTACTTTGCTATATTTGCATTTATGTAAGTCTTTTCATATTGTAAGCTGCCTTGAGCATTGTTTTAACTGTGGGAAGATGGCATACCAAAAAAGTAAAGAAAAGAAGGGATGGCGAAGAAAAGCTTTTCCAGGGGTGTAGGAAGGGGAGGGCGGGGGCGGGGGCGGGCCACCCCAGGGGTCATCCTGGGGGGGGTGACAAAATCCCCCCGGGCGTGATCGCCCTGCCCCCAGGTGCACGGCATGTGCGCTGCTCCGGGTGCTCCGGCGCTGAGCTTTGCAAAGGACGACTCCTGGCTGGTAATTCAGCAATATTTTCCCTTGAGACGACTCAGTGGCCCAGCTGACTACCATAGCTGGGATCAGCGAGGGCTAGTGACAGCCCTAAGGGACGTGGGTGGCACTGTGGTCTAAACCACTGAGCCTCTTGGGCTTGCCGATCAGAAGGTTGGTGGTTCGAATCCCCACGATGGGGTGAGCTCCCATTACTCTGTCCCAGCTTCTGCCAGCCTAGCAGTTCAAAAGCACACCGGTGCAAGTAGATAAATAGGTACCACTGTGGCAGGAAGGTAAATGGTGTTTCTGTGTGCTCTAGTTTCCATCACAGTGTTCCGTAGCACCAGAAGCGGTTTAGTCCTGCTGGCCACATGACCCTGAAAGCTGTCTGTGGACAAACGCCAGTTCCCTCGGCCTGAAAGCAAGAAGAGTGCCACAACTCCATAGTCATTGTTGGGATCCAGGGATCCTTTACTTTTTAAACCTTTTTTTACCTTTAGTGACAATCCTGTGGCCTATATCTGTGGGTCATCACAGGACATGTTTGCTTCACAGGTGTTGTTTGATGTTTTTGGGTGTGGCAGCCAGTGACATGAATGATGTGGGCTGATCTTGGGGGAGGGGGGAACGGGGGCACTGACCACCTATTTTAGCAAGCATTTCAACCATGCGGCCTCTGATTCTAAGGATGGTGGATCCATCTGTTTTTAGCTCTCCCAGTTTCTCATTTCCCCAGTGTTAAGTTCAGTCCTCTACATTTCCGCATCATCTGTGGGCTGCTGCTGCTGTTGTTTAGTCGTATAGTCGTGTCCGACTCTTCGTGACCCCCTGGACCAGAGCACGCCAGGCCCTCCTGTCTTCCACTGCCTCCCGCAGTTTGGTCAAACTCATGCCGGTAGCTTCGAGAACAATGTCCAACCATCTCGTCCTCCGTCGTCCCCTTCTCCTTGTGCCCTCCATCTTTCCCAACATCAGGGTTTTTTCCAGGGAGTCTTCTCTTCTCATGAGGTGGCCAAAGTATTGGAGCCTCAGCTTCCCGATCTGTCCTTCCAGTGAGCACTCAGGGCTGATTTCCTACAGAATGGAGAGGTTTGATCATCTTGCTGTCCATGGGACTCTCAAGAGTCTCCTCCAGCACCAGAATTCAAAAGCATCCATTTTTCGGCGATCAGCCTTCTTTATGGTCCAGCTCTCACTTCCATACATCACTACTGGGAAAACCAGAGCTTTAACTATACTGTGGGCTGCTAGTCCTCATGAAAATGTACGCATGTATTTAAATTGTATACCACCCTATAACCGCAGGTCTCAGGGTAGTCGCAACATAAAGTCACAATATAAAAACACAAAATACATTTTAAAAAAACAAAACACTAGCATTTTAGTGCAGATTTCTAGTAGACACATTTTGGTATGCAATTTCCCCTAATATTTTGGTATGTTACTTTTTCACTAGCATATGCACACACTTTTTACCACACACTTGATTTATTTTTATTATTCATAGTTATATCCCACCTTTCACACCCAAGGAACTCAAAGTGTCGTTCTTCTGCCTCTCTCCATATTTATCCTCACACCAGCCCTGTGGGGTAGGCTAGGCTGAAAGAAGACCACCCAGTGGGCTTCATAGCTGAGTGGGATTTGAATCCTGTTCGCCCAGGTCCTAGTCCAGCGCTCTAACCACTGCACCACAGTTCCCCAAGTATATGCATTTTTGCGCACATTACTCAGCTACAGGACTGTGCTGCAAAATTCAGAAAAGGCCGGATTTCAAAGGGCGTCTGTCTTTCAGTTTGCATTTTATTTCAGGAAGGGTGAATGAGGCAGGTTGATCTTTAAATGTGAACTGACTTGAATTTATCCCCGCATTCCCACCTCTTGATTCCAGTTGCTGGAAACCACCAGAGGGGAGAGTTGTGTTCGAATCCTGCTTGCGGGTTTCGCTTTGGGGCAAGTGGTCGGTCAGTTTGAGAAGAGGATGTTGGGCTCAGTGGGCCACTGGCCTGATTCAGCAGCCAGGCTCTCCCGGCGAGTCCCTTCCATGTCTCTGTTTTTACAATTCTCAGTTCCTCATCTGTAAATTAGGAAACTTAATGAAACTTGTCAAGGAGTTGTGTTCTGAGGGTGTCGGAGAGGAGGTTGGCAAATCGCTTTTGTGCAGGCTGAAAATTCTGCGGAAGCAACACATGATTAATGGTGATGATGAAAGTAGTTACAGAAGTTTGAAAACAAAGAATTAAGCTTCCTTCTTTCTTTCTATTTTGCCTCTCAGCGGGTGCCGGAGTCAAGATGCTGGCAAATTGCCTTCCCAGGTTTCTGGCATCATTTAGAGAAAAGGTTAAACAGGCATTCAAGGATTTCATACTCCCTGTGAAACTGCAAATCTGAAAGGGGGGGGGGGCAGCAAATATATGGGGACCATCAGGGCCAACCCAAGACAGTTGGGCACCGGAGGTGAACCGCAAAATGTCTCTCCCTGCCAGGGAATCGTAGAATTGGAAGGGACCCTGAGGGTTATCTAGGCCACCCCCCTGCAATGCAGGAATCTCAGCTAAAGAACCCAGGACAGATGGCCATCCAACCTCTTAACAACCTCCAAGGAAGGAGAGTCCATCACCTCCCGAGGGAATCTGTCCCACTGTCAAACAGCTTTTTAAATGCTTAATGTTTCTTATGTTTTTATATACAGTCATACCTTGGAAGTCAAACGGAATTTATTCCGGAAGTCTGTTCGACTTCCAAAACCTTTGGAAACCAAAGCACAGCTTCTGATTGGCTGCATGAAGCTCCTGCAGCCAATCGGAAGCTGCAGAAGTCCCGCCAGACATTCAGTTACTTCTAGGTTTCAATTGTTTGAGAGTCGATTTGTTCGGGAGCCAAGGCATTCGAGATCCAAGGTACGACTGTACAGTGGCACCTCTGGTTGCGAACGGGATCCGTTCCGGAGGTCCATTCGCAACGTGAAAAGCCCGCAACCTGAAGCGCTGTATCTGCACAGGTGCGCGCCGCAATTTGGTGCTTGTGCACATGCGCGAAGCACGATTTGGCGCTACTGCACATGTGTGAGCGGTGAAAACCGGAAGTAACCCTTTCCGGTACTTCCGGGTCGCCGCAGGACGCAACCTGAAAAAACATAACAGGAAGCAAACGTAACATGAGGTATGACTGTATGTTGGACAACCCAGTCAGATGGGCAGAGTATTAACAACAACAACAACAACTGAATACGCTGTCCCTATTTTAACTGGAGAAACGTTTGAGCGTATGCACTTTTGAGAGCTGTTGGGAACCTTGACGATTGGGCTGACAGCTTGCTGTTGCTGCTTTCCTGCTGCGGAATAACATTTCCAGTGCTAACCGACGGCTTCGCTCACTTGCAAGTGCCTTTTAAGAAAGGTGCCGGCAGCAGGGAACCTTTCTGGTAGTGATCAGCGCTGAATTTTAGTGGCATTTTGCCGTGGCCTTTCCGTGACCCCGAACACGTGGCTCTCCGTGTACCCGGCTCACAGACAAGCTCTTGCACGGAGGCAGCATCTGATGTTCGAGGGATGGAGAGAGCGATCCGTCAGGTGAGAAGAGCTTCCCCCCTCTGTCTGCAGGGGAAGGGGCTTTCCTCCCTGGAGGAGGGGCTCCTGCATGGATTGAACGCGCACAATCCCACATTATGGATCTGTTGCATAGATCCATAATGTGGGGAGACTTGTGCGTTGTGCATCATCAATCCATGCAGGAGCCTCCCCACATTATGGATCTTTTTTAATATCTATATATACATTTTTATTGATTTTTTAACATATCAGTTCCAACAGTCATACAACATATCTTCACATCTTATACAATATTTTTGATTTCCGTCAACACCTCTGATGATTTCCCGTTCTTTATCACTTATTCTGCATTACTTAATTTCCTATTACATTTCATTGTCCTTAACTAATAATTCTCTTCATAGTCTTTCTTGCAGTATTTCAAATAATCCACTTTACAAAACTTTTTGCAATGCTGCTAGCGTAATCTGTTCGTCACAATTACTTTTCAGATGATTCATATATTTACTCCAGTCTTCTAAGAATCTCTGATTCCGCAGGTCTCAAATCCTTCCTGTCAATTTATCCAGTTCTGCATAGTCCATCAACTTCAACCTCCGTTCTTCTTTCGTCGGCAGTTCGTCTTGCTTCCATTTTTGTGCCATTAATGTTCCCCACATTGTGGATCTGTTGCAACATGCAATACACTTGCTCAAGGAAAGGTTGCAGCATTCGAGACTTCTCAGGTTAGAGAAAAGGCGAGTAACAGGCCACATGATAGGAGGGAATAAAATGCGTGGCCCAGAGAGAGAAGCTGGAGAGAAGTTTCTCTCGCAGCAGTAGAACTCATGCACCTGCATTTTGGAAGACTCAGGGCAGATAAAAGAATGCAAATTGTTAAACTATGGAACTCCCTGCCACAGGAGGAAGTAATTGACACTGACCCCTGATAGGCGGCACCCTCCGGGACGCACGCCACGCCCTCTGGGACGAGCGCCGCTCCGGGTACTGGAGCAGGTTGCTTCGCCTCTGAAGAGGCCGCAATGTTTCTGAACACCAGTTGCTGGAAACCACAGGAGGGGAGAGGGTCTTGTGTTTGAATCCTGCTTGCAGTTTTCTCGCAGGCATTTGGTTGGCCCCTGTGAGATGCTTAAGATGCCACCGACTGCTTAAGGACATTTTAAGCCACATTAGACACTTGGAACAGGGAGGCAATAGCAGAACAACCCCGGACTTCCCCAAGAGTTTGTTCCAGATGAGTCCAGCCCCACTCTCTAGGCACTGCCCCAGGAGTCCTTTTGTAGCTGGGTGTGTGAGGGCCTGGCCCAGTTGGAAAAGGCCTTGGAAGGGAGCAGGCCCTGCAGTCCTCACCACAGCCGATGGTACGCAGATATTGTTGCATGCTTCGCCATTTCTCCACGCGATAGGAATTTGCAAGGGTGGTGTTAGGCAGGGTCTGGTTCCCTTTGGCTGAGAGGACACAGAAGGCTTTTGAGCACAAGAAGAGCCTTTGCTGGATCAGGCCAATGGCCCATCGAGTCCAGCATCCTGTTCTCACAGTGGCTCGACCAGATGACTCAGGGGGGGAACCCGCAAGCAGAATTCGAACCCAAGAGCAACTCTTCTTCTGAATCCCAGTTGCTGGAAACCACAGGAGGGGAGAGTTGCTCTTGTTGTTCGAATCCTGCTTGCGGTTTTCTCACAGGCATTTATTTGGTCAGCCACTGTGAGGACAGGATGCTGGACTAGGTAGGCCATTGGCCGGATCCAGCGAGCTCTTCCTATGTTCTTAAAAGATGCACATCATTGGAGCTTGCCTTTGAAGACACGTGCTGAAATGAAAGCAATCTGTCCCTACCCCCACCGCCCACCCCCAAACTAATAGAGAAGCGGCTCGCTCCCTGCCATACTGTAAATTTGTAGTGGATGCAAAACACTGTCTGTTTTCTCCTGTCAAACCTTGAAGGGTGTGAATGATGGAGCTGGCGAGGAGGAAGGTGTGATCTCGGTTTGGAATGACAGAAGGCATGATGTTGAGGAATGAAAGCGGGCCAGAGAACGCCATATTAGCGCACTGGTGCATGCTGTCATTCAGAGCCAATGGCCCTACTACAGGATGCAGAGAGGAGAACCAAGATTCTTGCAGAGAGCTAGAAGTGTAGATGACTTTCACTGACACCACTGCATCCAATTCATTTGTTTTCTTTAATGAATTACACTAGATAGTTTTAATTTGGTTATGAATAAATGTATAATTAATTGTTGCCGTTTTGACTTTTGTTTTCATTCGTATCTTCCTTAGTGGGTCTTGCAACCCGCTATTCTGAACAATGGTTTTTATAGAGCAGGGTAAGGGGGCACTGGGAATGAGTTAATGGAATGAATGGGATGTTAGGAGAGCTTGCGGCTTGGTGAACTGGACTGAAATGATCACTTGCAACTGGGATTCAAAGGCTTTATTCATGCAGGAGACATTCACAGGTTGAGTAGAGATGACAGAGAGAAATAACAGACATCTTGTCTCAACAAGTTGGGCGAGAGAAAAAGCAAAACACAACTCAGCTTTTAGGGGCGGAGGTAACTTTGATGAAGAAGCTACAAGCAAGTTAGACCAGGCATGTCCAAAGTCCTTTTTTTGGGGGGGGGGGTGCATCAGTGGGTTTATTTTTTTTTTTTTTATAAATGTTTATTAGGGTTTAACATACAGAATAGATATAATAAGCAATATAGCATATATCTTAACATAGTTTCACATCTTCTTTGGACTCCCTCACATCTCCCGCTCCCACTTTCATCGTTATAACTTTTTGCCAGCAATTTATCATCTTGTTTACATTCTTATGTCCCATCTATTTATTTATAATCTTGTAATTCTCAAAAAAGTTTGTATTTTCTCAATCTCACTTATCATTTTGAATCATCTAATTTAGTGGTGCTCAATTATTTACGATCTAGCATCCTGCTTAACATTCACTCAAATTACAATATTTTTGTAAATAAATCTTGAATTTCTTCCAGTCCTCCTCCATCCTCTCCTCTCCCAGGTCACGGATTCTGCCGGTCATCTCGGCCAGTTCCATATAGTCTATCAGTTGCGTCTGCCATTCTTCCAGTGTGGGTAGATCTTGAGCTTTCCAGTGCTTTGCAAGAAGTATCCTTGCTGCTGTTGTTGCGTACATAAAAAATGTCCAATCCTTCTTTACCACCCCTTGGCCGACAATACCCAAAAGAAAGGCCTCTGGTTTCTTTGTGAAGGTATACTTAAATACCTTTTTCAGTTCATTATAAATCATTTCCCAGAACGCCTTCACTTTAGGGCAGGTCCACCAGAGGTGGAAGAATGTTCCTTCACTCTCTTTACATTTCCAACACTTATTATCAGACAGGTGGTATATTTTTGCAAGTTTGACTGGGGTCATATACCATCTATATATCATTTTCATTACATTTTCTTTCAAAGCATTGCATGCAGTAAAATTCAGCCCGGTACTCCACAACCTTTCCCAGTCCTCAAACATGATATTATACCCAATGTCCTGCGCCCACCTTATCATAGCCGATTTAACCGTTTCATCTTGTGTATTCCATTTTAACAGCAAGTTATACATCCTTGAAAGTACCTTAGACTTTGGTTCTAACAGTTCTGTTTCTAGTTTCGATTTCTCCACCTGGAACCCTAGTTTCTTATCATTTTTAAAAACTTCTTTAATCTGAGCGTAGTGTAACCAGTCTCGCACTTTATCCTTCATTTTCTCCAAACTCTGCAATTTCCAGTTGTCTCCATCTTTTTCTAGTATTTCCCAATATTTTGGCCATTTGGCCTCCATATTGGGTCTTTTTCGGGCCTTAGCTTCCAAAGGTGAAAGCCACCTTGGAGTTTTATTTTCCAACAAGTCTTTATATTTTGTCCAGACATTAAACAGTGATTTTCTGACAATATGGTTCTTAAAGGCCTTATTGACTTTAACCTTGTCGTACCATAAGTATGCATGCCATCCAAAAGTATTGTTAAACCCTTCCAAATCCAACACGTCAGTGTCTTCAAGAAGCATCAGTGGGTTTAATCCAGTCCCTGTGGCAATTTATTTCCTGGGGTAAAATCCTAAAAACCTCAACAACTTCAGTCCTAAAAAAAGGTTAACAACTTTGGTCAGCCCTTTGGTCGCCCCTCACGGCCCTTCACTTCATCAAATCTGGCCCTCTTTGAAAAAAGTTTGGACCCCACTGAGTTAGACAAATAGTGCCCTCGTGTAGTTTAAAGTAACACATGCATTAGTTCAAGAGGTAGGAAATGTATTTGCTTTTCTTCAGCGGGGGGCTGTAGCCCCCAAAAGTTTGCAAACCACTTGTCTAACCCCTTTGCCCTTTCCTTCAACTGAAAAGAAGCCTGTAAATGAGGGTGGTGGTTCAGATGAGCCAATGTGGTTGAGTGTCAGACCTGGGAAACCTGGATTTAAATCCTCACTCAACCAAAGAGCTCACTGGGTGACCTTTGGGGTCAATCACTGCCTCTCAGCTTAACCTACCTCACAGGGTGGTTGTGATAATTAAAGAGGAGGGAAAGACCTGGGTGTGGAGGACTCCCTGGTCCTGAATGGGGTAACTGTGCCCCTGAAGGACCAGGTGCGCAGCCTGGGAGTCATTCTGGACTCACAGCTGTCCATGGAGGTGCAGGTCAATTCTGTGTCCAGGGCAGCTGTTTATCAGCTCCATCTGGTATGCAGGATGAGACCCCACCTGCTCGCAGACTGTCTCGCCAGAGTGGTGCATGCTCTGGTTATCTCTTGCTTGGACTACTGCAATGCGCTCTACGTGGGGCTACCTTTGAAGGTGACCCAGAAACTGCAACTAATCCAGAATGCGGCAGCTAGACTGGGGACTGGGAGCGGCTGCCGAGACCACATAACACCAGTCCTGAAAGACCTACATTAGCTCCCAGTACGTTTCTAAGCACAATTCAAAGTGTTGGTGCTGACCTTTAAAGCCCTAAACGGCCTCGGTCCAGTATATCTGAAGGAGCGTCTCCACCCCCATTGTTCAGCCCGGACACTGAGGTCCAGCTCCGAGGGCCTTCTGGCAGTTCCCTCGCTGTGAGAAGCCAAGTTACAGCGAATCAGGCAGAGGGCCTTCTCGATGGTGGCACCCGCCCTGTAGAACGCCCTCCCATCAGATGTCAAAGAGAACAACAACTACCAGACTTTTAGAAGACATCTGAAGGCAGCCCTGTTTAGGGAAGCTTTTAATGTTTGATGCATTACTGTATTTTAATATTTTGTTGGGAGCCGCCCAGAGTGGCTGGGGAAGCCCAGCCAGATGGGCGGGGTATAAATAATATATTATTATTATTATTATTATTATTATTATTATTATTATGCGCCACCTTGAGTTAAGACCATACCTCGACAAAGGGAGTAGTTTGAAGGGCTTCCTCATATACACTCCATCCTTGCAGGTAAAGGATTGAAGCTTTGTTGTAAGGGGACCTAGATCCCATCCATACTGACCACTCCCAAACATTCTGCATTTGCGAAACTGTTCGTGTTTCTTTGTGTGTGCCTGTATGCTTCCTTGATACCGTTCAGCTCTTTTTACTGCTTGGCTTGTGACATTTATGAAGGTTGCTGCAGATGGAGATCATTCTCTCAAACCCTGCTGACTGACGGGAGACGGTTTTGTCACCTGCTGAGTCATGCGAGGGGACAGCGTTTTGCTTGCACCCTGTCCACTCATTGGTAGCGCTTTGCTTGCGCTTTTGCTGACTGGAGAAAAGAGCCCAGTCGATGGAGAGCAGTCCACGCTCATCTCACGAGATCACAGGCAGTCATTTGCTAAGTGTTTGACTTGCACCATTTGCGAGCGCTTGGCAAACTATTTGCCTTCCTCCATCCTGCCAAGAACACGGAGGCGATTTAACCACACTTCTGCACCCGATTTAAGTCCAGGAAAGTGTATGAGAGAGAGCGCTAAGAATCATCTCACCGCTGGGTGAAAGACTGCAGATGGACGGCCGGCTTAATAGTGATATGTGCAACTTGAGGAGCAGTCAACTGTAATCACTCAGAGTTTTGGCAAGGAGAAGCTGCAAGGAATTAGCTTTGGCTGGTGGCGGCATGTCAGCCTTGCCAGCCTTGAAGAGAGCCAGTTCTAATCAGGCAGACAGCGGAGACAGAAAGCAGGTGGGCTGGGATGCTCTCCATCAGGTACGTCAACATGTAGAGACAGGCAGATGGAGGACTCAAAAGTCGAGAGAGAAGTTTCATAACAGAGGCTGGGGAACTGGGTTCGTCCTTAATCCTCACACCCCTAAGGACCAGTTTCCAATTGTAATGATGTCAAGCGACTGCAGAGGTGCCACTTTGAGCCAAAGATTGAGGAGGTCCAAAGTTGCAGGCATGCGATGAGCGCTTGTGACATCCCTTTGTGGGAATGTTCAGGGTGGCAGGAGAGGATATATTGTTTATTAATATCCTTCCTAACTTGCACTAGTAAGTTCCTTTATGTAGCAGAGTTACATTCCCCCTTTTATATGCACAGCAGATAGCTGGTTGCAGGCTCATGTGAGCCTCTTACTACCTCACTGTCTCAGATTGAATTGTACATTACTGGTAAGTTCCCTTGAATCCCTCTCAAAAGAATAAAGATGCCACAATCTAATTCAAAGTCAATAAAAGAAGTGTACTCACATCAGTTCACAGATGGATTCCTGAAGGCAGACTTAGTTACAAATATGTACATGTGGATCTACCCCATATGAGGGAATAATCTCAGTGCTTCTGCTAGCTGAGAGCTAGCAGAGCAGTCCTAGCTAGAAGCTGGTCAAAAGAAGAAAGAAGTCAAAAAGAGACAGGTGTGCTGCGTGACTCGTCCTTTTGTTACCTGGACAGGTTAGGTCACACCCACCTTCTTTGTTGTTTAGTCGTTTAGTCGTGTCCGACTTTTCGTGACCCCATGGACCAGAGCACGCCAGGCACTTCTGTCTTCCACTGCCTCCCGCAGTTTGGTCAAACTCATGCTGGTAGCTTCGAGAACACTGTCCAACCATCCCGTCCTCTGTCGTCCCCAACATCAGGGTCTTTTCCAGGGAGTCCTCTCTTCTCATGAGGTGGCCAAAGTATTGGAGCCTCAGCTTCTATCACATGCAAAAGGAAGGATGCTCCAGCCAGGGCGAACAGGAAGTTTCGACTGGCTGGACCAAACATTCCCTCGCATGTCTTCTCTAACATTACAAGGAATATTGTACTTGACTGCCTCTCGTGGATCATATCCCACACACATGCACAAAGTGCTTCTTACATCACTGCCGTGGTCAGGAGAAGGCAGCGTGCCATGCTGCACCCCATGTGCCCCACACCAAGCCCTCTGTGCCCCCCCCCAGAGTGCGCCACAGTAGGGAGAAAGCTGGGCACTGTTTTGCACCCCAGGTCGAAGCAGCCCACACCCTGCTGTTGGGAGGAAGCCAGTTGCTGCAATGCACGCTGAAGCACCCTGAGTCCTGCATGTGGGGGGGAGGCCCCCCAAAAATATGGAGGGGTCCCAAAACAGCTCAGCTTGTTGTTTAGTCGTTTAGTTGAGTCCAACTCTTCGTGACCCCCTGGACCAGAGCACACCAGGCTCTCCTGTCTTCCACTGCCTCCCACAGTTTGGTCAAATTCACGCTGGTAGCTTCGAGAACACTGTCCCACCATCTCCTCCTCTGTCATCCCCTTCTCCTTGTGCCCTTCATCTTTCCCAACATCAGGGTCTTTTCCAGGGAGTCTTCTCTTCTCATGAGGTGGCCAAAGTATTGGGGCCTCAGCTTCAGGATCTGTCCTTCCAGTGAGCACTCAGGGCTGATTTCCCTCAGAATGGATCGGTTTGATCTTCTTGCAGTCCATGGGACTCTCAAGAGTCTCCTCCAGCACCATAATTCAAAAGCATCAATTCTTCGGCAATCAGCCTTCTCTGTGGTCAGCTCACACTTCTATACATCACTACTGGGAAAACCAGAGCTTTAACTATACGGACTTTTGTCGGCAAGGTGATCTCAGCTACCTACAGATATATCTCAAGGGCTGTCACATTCTCTTTTGGTCAGACCACAGCTGGAATAGTGTGTCCAGTTCTGAGGATCACAATTCAAGAAGGATGTTGACAAGCTGGAAGGTGTTCAGAGGAGGGAGACCAAGATGACCAAGGGTCTGGAAACCAAGCCTGATGAGGAACGGTTGAAGGAGCTGGGTATGTTTTTCCTGGAAAAGAGTGGACTGAGAGGAGATATGATAGCCATCTTCAAATATCTGAAGGCTTGTCACATGGAAGAGGGAACAAGCTTGTTTTCTGCTGCTCTGGAGGGCAGGACTCAAACCAGTGGCTTCAAATTACAAGACTAAAACATCTGGAAAAACTTTCTGAAAGTAAGAACTGTTTCAGGGGAACAGACTCCCTTAGGAGGCAGTGGGCTCTACGCCCTTGGAGGTTTTAAAGCAGAGGTTGGGTAGCCATCTGGATGTTTTAGCTGAGATTCCTGCATTGCAGGGGGTTGGACTAGATGACCCTGGGTGTCCCTTCCAACTCTGCAATTCAATGATTCTATGAAATGTCAATCGGAAGAGAATCTGAATTGCTGTTTGCTCCAGTTGGACTAGAGGACCATTGACCTTCCATCTCTACGATTCTATGATTCTGAGACTAGGTGGGCCATTGGCCTGAGCCAACAGACACTCCTTCGGTTCTTATGATCTTTCTTATGTTCAGGATTGGGAGCAGGGGGAGGTAGACAGTCTGGACTGGCTCAAACAAAACACCAGGGTGTGATGCTATGGTGGAGCATGTATGCACTGCCCGCTTCCAGCCCTGGCGTTGCTTGTCTTAATTGACGTCAAGGGGCGCGGTTGAGTCATTCCCTTCCTCCTTTGCCCTCTGGCGTCTCCTGCTATTCTCCTTGATTGAGAAGCTGGCAGGGAGCAGAAAGACAGGCTGATGAAGGCTGATTGGATTGTCGGATGTCAAGGACTCATCAAGTTAACCCGCAAGCGTCACAATCTCAGCCAGCCTTCCCCAAGCTGGTGCCCGCCGTCTATTTTGGACGAACTATGGCTGGTGCCAGTTGGAGCGGTGGTCCAAAACAGATGAAGAGCACCAGGTTGGGGAAGGGTGATTTTTCAAGGAGCATTGCAAGTGTGCGCTCTTTTTTAATTTAGCAGGGAGAGACAGGTAAGCAGAAGGGATCACATAGCAATAGTAAAGGTAAAGGTACCCCTGCCCGTTCGGGCCAGTCTTGCCAGACTCTAGGGTTGTGCGCTCATCTCACTCTATACGCCGGGAGCCAGCGCTGTCCGCAGACACTTCCGGGTCACGTGGCCAGCGTGACAAGCTGCATCTGGCGAGCCAGCGCAGCACACGGAACGCCATTTACCTTCCCGCTGGTAAGCAGTCCCTATTTATCTACTTGCACCCGGAGGTGCTTTTGAACTGCTAGGTTGGCAGGCGCTGGGACCGAGCAACGGGAGCGCACCCCACCGCGGGGATTCGAACCGCCGACCTGATGATCGGCAAGTCCTAGGAGCTGAGGTTTTACCCACAGCGCCACCAGCACCACATAGCAATAGCCGGGCATAATTGGCCAAGGTGGAGAATCAGTTGGCTAGCAGCCAGGGAATGAATGAATGAATTTAAAAACCTAAGAAGAGTCTTCTAGATCAGGCCAATGACCCACCCTAGCTGTGTTATCAATGGTTAGTGATAAAAGGCCTGGGAAAATTAAAATGTTGTTTTTTCATAGAATTGTAGAGTTGGGACCCTGAGGGTCATCTAGTCCAACCTGTGCAGTTTTGGCCTGTTCCTCAGAAGGCCGCAGGTCTCATTCAACCACCTCCCCTGAGGCAGCAGGAGCACCTCCAAAGAATATATTGATGTATTGGCAGCCCCATGTGAAGGCATTCAGATTGAAAGGCTTTGATGTCTCTGAAGGCAAGGACCAGCAGTTTGAGCAGTCTGGATTGTTTTAAAAGAGGAATTGACAAATTCATGAAGGAGAGGACTGTCCCTTTGTCCTATCACTAGAAATTGCGGACATCCCGTGAAGTTGAATGCTGGAAGGACAGGCGAAAGAAAGTCCTTCTTCACACAGTGCAGAGAAACTGTGGAACTCCCTCCCACAGGAGGCAGTCAAGGTCACCAACTTAGATGACTTTAAAAGAGGAAAAGACAAATTCCTGGAGGATGTGATGGCCTGGGACTCGGGCTTGGACTCGGAGCCAGGGGAGTCTCAGTCTGCACCGGACCCTTTGCCTCAGGCGGCATCTGAATCGAGTCTGGGGCCTGATTCTGAAGAGCCCCAGTCTGCACAGGTTCCCTCACAACACGCTCCAGCTGGGCCGAGTCAGGGGCCTGAGCCAGCTGGGCCATCACTTACAGCTGCTCCACTACCGGTTGGGTCAGGGGAGGCTGAGGCGGCCTCTGGGTCTAGTAACCCACCGACGTCTCCCAAGCTGCAGAGACTAAGGTCTGAGAGAAGGAGAGACCCGAGTACTCGCAGGAGGAGGGCTTGCCTTTGGGCGAAACAGGGAGGTGAGTCACGGGGGGATCAGGACCGGCCGTTACCCAGATAAAGATAAAAGGCTGCTGGACCCCACCCCAGGTTGCGGGAGCAACGTTGCTGTTTGCCAGAACCTGCCTGTGATCCTGTGCCTGACCTAGCCTGGTTTCCTGCCTCGTGTCCTGCCTTGGCCCTGTCGGACTGACTCCTTGTGGAACCCTTGGATTCGGGACCGGACCTGGACCGCGTTGCTTGGGTTACCCCCGGGCCCAGCACAGTGGAGGAGAAGCCTATTGATGGCGAGTAGCCAAGCTGGCTGCGCTCTTCTCCATGGTTGGAGGCAGCAATGCTGAATCCCACGGGGGCTGGAGATGGCTCCTGTGTTCAAATCCTGCTTGCAGGGTTCTCTCAGGCATTTGGTTGGCCCCAGTGAGAACAGGGTGCTGGTTTCGATGGGCCACTGGCCTGATCCGGCAGGCCCTTCTTAGGCGCTTTCCTTCTTAACTGATGATTCCTGTCTCCTCTCTGCTTCGCCATCTGCTCCCATTAACCCGACATGGATGCTCTGAAAACGCAGCACGTCCTCTATTGAAACGGGTGGGTGGTTGCCCTCCCCTCCCCTCCCCAAGTGGACGCATGTTCCCGCATTGTGTCCCTCCTAATGAAAGCAGGGCCCTATCTTGTCCGCGATAAGGCTGCTATTGTGTCCTCTTATTTGGCGCCCAGCATCACCCGCCGCCATCAACGCCACCCTTCGGAGAGGAGATCAGATAGGAGGTTATGAAAGGAAGAGCGCTGCCTTTCATTCGCTGCCCCATCCAGGCTAGCCGGGAGACTGTCATTGTTAGTATTGCTGTCACTGTGCTGTCGATGGGGCAGGCATCACTGCCAGAGCGCCCTCCCCACCCGCTGCTGCTGCCAAGGCCTTGCCACCCACTCAGAGGACATGATTCCCCTCCTCTCCCTTCTCTAATCTCCTAAATGGCTCCATCAATAACAATCTCAAGGAGTGCGCATGAGACATATGGGCGCACCTTTATCGGTGTACGTGAGCCCCTGGCTAGGCACTTGAGAATGGATGGACCCAGACCAGCAGGGCTGGCGCGCTGGTGTGTTTGGGGAGCTGCTGACTCCCGACAGTGTCCCCAAGTGATCCAGGGCAACTCTGGATTTCTGGCAGATTGCCGCGGACTCTGCAGGTTTGGCTCAAAGCAAGTGTTTGCAGCTCCTTGAAATCTTAGCTTTGCAGCTAGTGATGTTCCGGGAGTTTTTTCCTTTCTCTCTCTCATGTGGGGAGGGCGGAAGGTAGCAAAGAGAGAACATAATAGCTGGTCAGTTTGGGTTAGAATGGGCGGCTGATAACGCCAAGGTTGCAGGTTTGATCTGCACATTCCTGCGTTGCAGGGGGGTGGGGTGGACAAAATTATTCTCAGGGTCCCTTCTAACTCTATAATTTTATGATTTCCTATGATAAGGCCAGTCGCCCATCTAGCCAAACTTCCCACAGTGGCCAACTGATGGCTGCAGTTCGCATCTGTGTCCGAGGTCATGAATGAAACTCACGCAGGCGAACAGGAGAGGGATTTGTTGCCTTTCTTTTATCAGTCTGCAAATTTACACACTGTTTTCTGCATTGTTTTTGAAGTTTCCTTTCCCACGGAAATTCGTATTCCATGATGCTCATTTAGTGAGATGAATGACGCAGGTCTTAGTGGAAGCTGAAGTGGAGCTGAATGGAAGCAGCGCTGGTGGTGCTGAACCCAGGACAGGATGGGGCCTCCTTACACCCCTAGAGGTTCACATGTTCATGGCACACATTCGGTCTCCGTACCTCTCTCAGCCACTATCGTGGACCAGCATGCGTGCACACATTCTCTGACACACACACACACACACACACACACACACACACACACACCTTTCTGATGGCTCCGCTCTGCCCTCCAGTCAATGGAAGCAATGCTTCTCTATGCCAGTTACTGGAAACCAAGTCTTGCTTTTGGGTTTCCCATGATAGGCATCTGTTTGGCCACTAAAAGAACAGGATGCTGGGTGTTGGGAGCGAGCCAACAGTAAATCACACCATGAAAGTTGGAATTAAATCTTTATTACCAATTTTTTTCACAGCCTTGGTTGAGTGTCAGTCCTAATGAGCACAGCAGCTCATTCCTGGTGGACTTCCTCCATGAAAATAAGTTGCCAAGACTGAAAGTCCCCATCTCCTCCCAGCCATCTAAGTCCCTTCCTCCCCACGGCTTTTCCCAAGCATTCGGAGACTGTGCCTGTGTGAAGCCAACCTCTCCTCTGCCCTTTTCATGCCTCGCCTTGTTCTGGGAGACCAGGGAGGCATGGAGCTTGTGACAGCAGGAGGGGGAGACATCCATGATTCTTCACCGGCCTGACTCATCTCTGCCTCTTGGCCTCCCTCATCCCACTCTCTTGCTTCAGCTTCTGCCTCTGATCCTGGACTGCTCTCTGCCACAGACTCCACCCGCTCACTAAGCCCTGTTACCTCTTCAGCTTCTGACACCTCCTCTTCCCAGGCTTCTCTCTCTTCTCCCTCTGACCACCCATCCTCGTCTCACCACCACTCCCCAGGCTCTGAGCCTTCTTCCCTTGGGGGTCCCCCAGCTGCTTCCTCCCACCATTCCTCTGCGTCTGTGACATTGAGCTGCACCCTTGTGCAAATTAATTGAAACAAACAATGTAGTTTATTGTATAAATCTCACATATACATGTACAAAACTCACATATACATACATTAGTAATGGATATAACCTCCACTATTTTTAAGCAGCATTTGAACACGGTTTGGCATGGAGTTTAATAGTTTCGAACAGTCACTGTTGTTTTTCGGATCCCTGTACCACACTTGAATCAGCGCCTGAATGAGCTTCTCCAGTCATACAGTCTACAGAACGGAGGCGACTTTTGCATACAGCCCACAAATTCTCAATGGGATTTACATCCGGGGAATTCCTGGCCAATCAAGTACCTGCGTTTGCTGCTCTGACATGAACTTCTTCACAACTTTTGATGTGTGACGGGGGTCTAGGTCCTGCTGCAATATCCCAGTACCGTCAGGATACCTCTTTTCCAGCTCTGGAATAACTCTCTTTCGTAGAACCGCAATATATTGTGGCGAGCGCATCATTCCTTCTATTGGCTGCAGGCTTCCGCCACCATAATGACCAACTGACTTTTCGTGTTTGTTTTGAGTACAGGGTTACGAGTAAGATAGAAAACAGGCTTTGTTTCAATTAATTTGCACAGGGGTGTAGATGTGCTGCTGGTCAGATCCAGAACGTGCTCTCCTGCTGTTCTTATATCCTTTGCCTTCGGCAGCCAGGGATGACCAGGGCTCAAAGAGAGACAGGTGATGTTGGGGGCTGGGCATCCTGACAGGTGGCCACTTTTGCCTTCAGCATCTTTGCGCGTACCCTGGCAATCTGCCCATGCTCAATACAGCCATGAAAAGGTCCAGCCAGACGGTCCTGTTCCACACCGGTCCTGCTTAAGCCCAGTTAAACAGAGCTTGATCTGAGCCAAGGGATTCTCTCTCGTGTCCTTGAAGACATAGCCCCATTTTTGCGACTAGCTCACTAGGCCACACTACCCACTTCCTCCTCCCTACGGAGCTCCCCAGCTGTCGGGAGGGAGGGCAGGGTTACAGGCTTCGCATGCCTGCTGTCCTCTCCCAGGCTGTCACCAGCAATTCCTCTCCGCTGTGAGCGCGGGCAGCCGAGGGCTGTGTGTTGTGTTGTGGTGGTGTTGTTGTTGTGAACAAACCTTGGGGCTTGATGATTTCTTCAAAGCATCTGTCAGCTTTGAAGGCATCCAGCAGGTTCGGGTTGTTCTGAGCCGCCAGCCATGACCTTTCCCCTGGCTGATGAGTTCGATGGAGAAGAAAGAGCTCTGGTGGAAAGCCTGGAATCCTTTTAATCCTCCAAATTTATGGTCGGCCCTGCAAGGGGGGAGTGATTTAGGGAGCCGCTGCCGCCTCACAAAAGGGTGGAGGGGAAGCAAGAAGGGCTTAAGGGAATCAAGACCCTCTCCATCCCCACCATGTAAGGTTGTCACCTGTCCTGTATCCTGTATTTTGATGCAAAATGCTACGTCCTGTATTGATACGGTTTTGTCCTGTATTTCAAGTCTGTCCTCTCTCTCTCACCCTCCCTCCCTCCCTCCCTCCCTCCCTCCCTCCCTCCCTCCCTCTCTCTCTGCCAAGTTAGGGATCCTTTCCAAATGCATGTGTTTGTAGGGGTTTCAAAAAATTCCACTGGAAAAACGGTTATGTCCCTGTGAAGATGGCAGTAGTGAGTCAGTGGCTCATGTGCTTCTGGCTTGCACCCATTATAAAGATTTGAGGAGTGAGGTTATTACCCCTCTATTATTGTACATGCCAGGTCACTCAGCCATTACTACTGTGTCCTTTCTTTTAGCAGATCAAGATGATCAGGTGACAGCAAAAACTGCAGGGATTTTAGGGGGGGCACTTAGAATTAGATCTATTCTTTGATTATTGATGTAAACCCCAAAATGTATTTCCTATACTGTATATACTCGAGTGTAAGCTGACTTTTTCAGCACGTTTTTTATGCTGAAAAAGCCCCCCTTGGCTTATACTTGAGTGAGGAGGGTGGCGGAGGGACGAGCGCCCTGAAAGGAGCCCTTTCTGGCTGCTTGTTCTTCCTCCACCGCTGCCGCCACCACCAGGTTTGTGGTGTGGTGAACCGGCTTATACCCGAGTCAATAAGTTTTCCCAGTTTTTTTGTGCTAAAATTAGGTGCCTTGGCTTATAAAGTGGTACCTTGGGTTAAGTACTTAATTCGTTCCAGAGGTCCGTTCTTAACCTGAAGCTGTTCTTAACCTGAAGCACCACTTTAGCTAATGGGGCCTCCCACTGCCCCCGCGCCGCCGGAGCACAATTTCTCTTCTCATTCTGAAGCAAAGTTCTTAACCCAAGGTACTATTTCTGGGTTAGCGGAGTCTGTAACCTGAAGTGTATGTAACCTGAGGTACCACTGTATTCGGGTTGGCTTATACTCGAGTATATACGGTAGTTAAGTTTTTACCTCCATTTTCAGTACATTTTATTTTATTGCTATGGCTAGTGCCTGATGCAAATAAAGATTCTTCTGATTCTGAAGGGGTTTGTGAAAGTTCATGTATTTAAGCTCTGAGTAGCCAAGCACAGACAGATTTACACATTCATGTGCATGTGTGTGACAAATTCCAGAGGGGCCATCCTGATAGGCTGCAGTAGTTGTAAGGGGTTGCTTTGAAGCTTCTTCAGCACTAGATGGGGGGGGGGGGGAAATATCCCCTCTTAACCGCCCCTCCATGTCCTGTATTTTGCCAGAACAAAGGTGGCAACCCTGCTACCTAGACGGAAGGGTCTGTAGCCTTGGCTGAAAGGAGCCAGGAAAGGATGCTGAACTCTGGGGAATGATTTTTAAAAAACAACCAGGGCTGGGAAACTGTTTGTTTGTTGCTCTATTGTATGAGGGATAACCTATCAGGGATTCTTTAGCTGAGATTCCTGCACTGCATGGGGTTGGACTAGATGACCCCTGAGCTCACTTCCAACTCTACAATTCTATAATTCTAGGAATATAGTGGCTCTTGCAAATCATGGCACAGGAAGATGGTGAGCAGCGGGCAGGATGCTTCTGAGTGCTTCACAGCTGAATGAATGCCCATGGGCATCTAAAAGGATCCCCCTACCCCTGTAAGATCACTAAATTTGTAGGAATGTTCAGGGAGGCAGGAGATGATATATTGTTTATTAATAGCCTTCCTAACTTGCACTAGCAAGTTCCTTTACTTAGCAGAGTTTTACATTCCCCTTTGAAACACACAGCGGGTAGCTGGCTGCAGGTTTTATTAAGCCTCTCACTATCATACAATTCAGTATTGAATTTTATGTGCCTGGTAAATTCCCTTTTTATCCCTCTTTTAAGAATAAAGACATGACAATCTTATTTAAAGTCAATAAAAGAAGTTTCCTTACAACGTCAGTTCACAGTTGGATCCCTGAAGGCAGACTTAGTTACAAAGTATATACGTTGTGGAATCTATCCCATATGGAGATAATCCCAGTGTCCTCTGTTGGCTAAAAGCCAACAGAGCATTCCTAGCTAAAAAGCTGCTCCAACAACGGAGGAAGTCAAAGAGACAGAGAGAGAGTGCTGCGTGCCTTGTGCTTTTGTTACCTGGACAGGTAAAGTCACGCCCACCTCTAGTCACATGCAAAGGAAGTATGTCCCAGCCCAGTAGGAAACAGGATGTTCCGACTGGCTGGACCAAACATCCCCTTGCATGTCCACTCTAGGAAAACAAGGAATGTTGTACTTGACTGCTACTTACCTTATGTATTAAGATTAGCTGCAGTTCTCACTCAGGGCCACCAGTATGCAAATAAAGGATTGAGAACTGTCGCTCACTGATTGGTTAGCTAGTTGGGCGTTGTTACTGTTACAAGTTACTTAGTATTATAGAAAGCAGCCAGCTAGGCTTTAGTCAGTCTGACTCCAGGAGCAGTTCTAACTGCTGCAATAAAGAGCTGTGAATCTGACAGAGCTGTGTCCTTCATCCATCTTTCCCACTATTCAACAACTTACATATCACATCCCACAAAATTCAGGATCTGAAATTATCTAGCTGCACCTCTGACCCTTACGTATCCTCGCTCAGAGGTGCGTTCTGTTTCACATTGGGTTAATGCCTGCTTTGCAAAATTCTAAAACGTGCATTTGGTTTCATGCAGGGAAAGAAGCAGCATCTGTCAGCTGCCTAGTAAACCTGCTCACCTGTTCAACTTTATGGGCCTAATTCTGCAGAAGTCTCCCTCTCCTGATGAGGTCGGACAGGCCTTCCTCCCTGTTGAACTTAGGAGCAGAGTAAGAAAGAGGCTGCTGGATTCGGCCAAGGGCCCATCTAGTCCAGCATCCTGTTCCCGCAGTGGCTGACCAGATGCCCATTATGGGAAACCCGCAAGCAGGATCCGAGCACAGAAGACCTCCCCCCTCCTGCGGTTTCAAACAACTGGTATTCAGAAGCATTTCTTCCTCTGAATGTGGAGACAGAACATAACCTTCACCGTGGCTGCTAGCCATCAATAGCCCTTCCTCCATGAATGTGTCTAATCTGCTTTAAAGTCTATCCAAGTTGATGTCCACCACTGCTTCCTTCTTCCATAGTCTAGCCTCTGCTGCCTGGTGACTTATTTATGGAAGCAGGCATTTTAAGCAAGTTTCCCAGTTGATTTACCTTTTGTAAACTCACAGGGCGCTGTTTAGAGACTGTGAAGTTAAGTGACATATAAATTGTTGTGGGGAAAAGGTTGGAATAAACTTAGCGGTAGAAGCAGGCGCAGAAGTTATCCCTCCAGGCACAGGAATGCGATGGCAAAAGACAAGGGCGGCGAGGAACGCCACCTTATTTTCAGAGCCTGCCTGTTCCCAAATATAATAGGCCTCCTTGGTGCCATAAATCCTTCTGCAACAGCAGGAGAGCGAGCGCCTGCTCTCTCCTGGGCAGCCTCCGTTGTGCACCGAGAAATGGAACAGTGAGCTTCATTATTTACGGACAGCCTCCTGCCTCCCTTGTGTTCCTTCCTCCTTTCCATCTAGCTGGGTCCCTAATGGGGAGCAGATACTCAAACAAGCTCGCTAACCATCCCTGACTGCCCGACTGGATTGAAAAAACATGGGTTTGTGCAGTGAGATGAAGAAGTCTTCGCCCCATTAGGAGGACAGGGGATTTTGTTTTTAGAATGTTGCACTATTTTAGTGTTGTTAGCCGCCCTGAGCCCGGCTTCGGCTGGGGAAGGCGGGATGTAAATAAAATTTATTATTATTATTATTATTATTATTATTATTATTATGCGCATGTGTTGTGGCAGGACTCACTACAGCCGTCCTAATGGAAGTACAGGGATCACATTCACTTTCACCCCTAATGTTAGGAGTTCTTGCTTCCATTTCAATCTGTGCACCCCTAAGGGTTAAGGGAGGGAGTAGGCATTTGATTCAAAGGACTTAGAATCAGGTCACCTTTGTTGCGCCAGAATCTGCCTTCCCCCCCCCCCGTAAATAATTTTTATTTGATTTTACAAGTGTGAAATTACAACAGCATCAAATACATACTCATTTAGAGATTTCTCTGAATCTCTATAGACTTCCCACCATTCCCTCCAGGGGTCCTATTGTCAGCATTTTCAACTGCATACTATTTCATCATCCATATTTTAAATCTATCCATATTGTCCAAAGTATTTGTAATAATAATAATAATAATAATAATAATAATAATAATAATGTATTATTTATACCCTGCCCACTCTGTGCGGCTCCTAACCAAATATTAAAAACACAATACTGTACAGCATTAAACATTAAAAACTTCCCTAAACAGGGCTGCCTTCAGATGTCTTTTAATGCCGGCTCAGACTCGTTATCCATCCAGCCCAGCATTTTTATTTAATTCTTATTTATTGCATTTATACCCCACCTTTACCTCCATGGGGCTCAGGGTGGCATTACTCAGCTCTCCATCCCACTCCTCACTGAAGCCCTGAGGGGCTGAGAGAGACAGCAACTTGCCCCCCCCCCCCCCCGGCAACACCCAGCAAGTGCCATGATGGCCAAGTGGGGATTCACTTCTCTGTTAGCAAATCAGGTGCTGTTTCAACAAGCTGGTTGTCCTTGCTTTGTTTACCCTCTGCTTGCGTATTTTTTAAAAAATAAAGAAAAAGAAAACTTACGGAGAGACCTGAAGTCTCTATTGTGGGAATGTTCAGGGAGGCAGGAGAGGATATATTGTTTATTAATAGCCTTCCTAACTTGCACTAGGAAGTTCCTTTACTTAGCAGAGTTTTACATTCCCCTTTTCACACATAGCAGATAACTGGTTGCAGGCTCGTGTGAGCCTCTCACTATTATACAATTAATTCTGTCTCAGATTGAACTGTACGTTCCTGGTAAATTCCCTTGAATCCCTCTTAAAAAGAGTAAAGACACCACAATCTTATTCAAAGATGATAAAAGTTTACTCACATCAGTTCACAGTTGGATTCCTGAAGGCAGACTTAGTTACAAATATGTACATGTGGATCTATGCCATACGGGGGAATAATCCCAGTGCTTCTGCTAGCTGAGATCTGGCAGAGCAGTCCTAGCTAGAAGCTGGTCAAACGGAGAAGGAAGTCAAAAAGAGACAGGTGTGCTGTGTGACTCGTCCTTTTGTTACTTGGACAGGTTAGGTCACGTCCACCTTCTAGCACATGTAAAAGGAAGAATGCTCCAGCCAGGAGGAACAGGAAGTTTCGACTGGCTGGACCAAACATTCTCTTGCATGTCTTCTCTAGCATTACAAGGAATGTTGTACTTGACTGCCTCTCATGGATCACATCCCTTCCATCTGAAGTTAGCTCAGTCCAGCCATATGCTACCCCTGGATTGGGTTGGTGTTGGCATCCGTCTGTCTTGAGAGACAACAGAGTTTGTCCCTGGGGTGAAGTCAAACTACTGGAGAATCCCAATGCCTGCTGTGACTGCAGAGACCAGTAGCTCCTCACTGCTGCCCCCCGCATTGCTTTTGCTGCACACCGAAGTGACCTCCTGAGCAGCGTGTCTGGGGGTTCTGGGCTGCCCAGATGGCAAGACCCTCCTTCTGGGCCTCCCTGATGTGGTCCAAAGGAAAGCAGAGCAAGACTCTGGGCACCAGCTTGGAAGGAGGCATTTGAGGAACCACCCAACCGATGGATTTGAGCCTCTTCTTCCCCGAAAATGTTCTGCAAAGCATCGGGTTGGGCTAGGATGGGTGCAAATGCTCAGGGTTCTTGTTGCTGGTGCCTCCGGGTCCCCTAGGCAGGCTTTGGGGACGGGATAGGCAGCATCTCGGATGGAGCCTCACCCAGAAACAGAGCCCCAAAATGGGCATCACCTGACGGAGCCCCCGGCAAGGAAGGCCTGGTTGTATTCTACAGTGCATGTGTCTCCAGTGTTTTTGAGCAGCTGGAGATACGGCCCTGTCGGAATAACAGCCAGAGCCAAGAGCGTCAAAGGGATCCATCTCTCAGGTATCTGCAGTGGGACTGATGACGTTGACTGATGATTTAGTTTACTTATATGCTGCTTTCTCACAACATGCTGTGCCCAAAGCAGCTCACAGCAAACATTCAAAAACACCAAAACATTGAAAATACAAACATACAGTGGTACCTCTGGTTACGTACTTAATTCGTTCTGGAGGTCCGTTCTTAACCTGAAACTGTTCTTAACCTGAGGTACCACTTCAGCTAATGAGGCCTCCCACTGCCGCCGCTGCACAATTTCTGTTCTCATCCTGAAGCAAAGTTCTTAACCCGAGGTACTATTTCTGGGTTAGCTGAGTCTGTAACCTGAAGCGTATGTAACCCGAGGTACCACTGTACAAATCACAGAACATGTTAATAAAGTCAAATGACAAAAATCAACAATTCAACAAATGCAGAATAAATCAGTGTTACCAAAACAAACAAACAAACCCCGCCAAATCAATGTTTAAGTACATAAAGTAAAACAAAAGTGAACCAGCAATAATGCTTCTGGTATTGCTCTTGCTGCACTCTAAGGAGACTGACCCATAATTTAGAGGGAAGGAGTAGATGACGTACAGCTGGCATACAGGCTAGATGACACACAGCTGGTCGACTTAATATTTTAAAATATGGTCTCACCGACACATTAGACTGATTATATGCTGATTTATTAAAGCAAAAATACATACCCAGTTTTAAATGCAAAATTAGTACAAGGCATCTCTTCCATTTCCAGCCTCGTGCCGTTATTCATAGCATGATGGGCAGGTCCAGCTTCTTCTCTGCTTTGCCAAAGTAGATGTAGACATGTTGTTGAGTATTGGGGACATGGTAGAATGTGAGTCCAGGCCAGGGCGAACTTCGTAGTACAGTCATACCTCGGGTTACAGATGCTTCGGGTTGCGTGATCTCAGGTTGCGCACTGTGCTGAACCCGGAAGTACCGGAAAGGGCTTACAGCACATGCACATGCGCAGAAGCGGAGAAGAGGAGGTTAAGGGGTGATATGATAAAGGAGAAGAGGAGGTTAAGGGGTGATATGATAGCCATGTTCAAATATATAAAAGGATGTCACATAGAGGAGGGAGAAAGGTTGTTTTCTGCTGCTCCAGAGAAGCGGACACGGAGCAATGGATCCAAACTACAAGAAAGAAGATTCCACCTAAACATTAGGAAGAACTTCCTGACAGTAAGAGCTGTTCGACAGTGGAATTTGCTGCCAAGGAGTGTGGTGGAGTCTCCTTCTTTGGAGGTCTTTAAGCAGAGGCTTGACAACCATATGTCAGGAGTGCTCTGATGGTGTTTCCTGCTTGGCAGGGGGTTGGACTCGATGGCCCTTGTGGTCTCTTCCAACTCTAGGATTCTATGATTCTATGAGAAGCGCCAAATCACAACCCGCGCGTGCACAGATGCGGCGCTGCGGGTTGTGAACGTGCGTCCCTCACGGATCACGTTCGCAACCCGAGCGTCCACTGTACTTGTTGTTGTTTAGTCGTGTCCGACTCTTCGTGACCCCATGGACCAGAGCACGCCAGGCCACTGTACAGTCCACTGTACTACCACTCTGCCTCTCCTCTCAAACTGGATGCTCTGGGACCCTTTAGGAATATTGGGGCATTGGGGCAAGGCACTGGGCTGCAGGACAGGAATATAAACATTCCCATGGAATGGGGTGGGGGGTTAGGGGTGGGGAGAAAGGGGCCGGTGTGGGGGAAGCTCCCCTTTGGGGTTTGAGAATGGCGGCTCACACCATTCCCAAGCGGTCAGACTTTATTTAGTGATGGCTCACAGGCAGAGCCCAAAGGGTCTGCAAGAACATTTCCATTAGGACACACGCAAGAAATAAATTGTTGCATGTCCCGCCCCCACCCCCCAATCTCCGAGTTCTGTGAGATTCCAGTGGTTCCAGGGTTTGTGATTCCTTTTGAGATTGAGGCACAGCAGAGATTACAGTATCTGTAGAAGAGGCTGTTTATTTACACATATATACAACCTGAGGCTACGATGGACGGGTTCGCAGCATCAACAGCCCAAAAGGGTGTTGCTTCTCCCATAGTCAGCTGTATGCTGAGACCCTTCTAATTCCTGGTTCCAGCAAGTGCTAAAATCTAAACAAGGGTTCAAATTCCTGAAATAGCCAGGCTAGCTTCCTGGTGAGGTAATGGCCTAAGCAGGGGTCATTAAGGCAACAAAGGAAGTGGCTCTGTGCCAGAGAGAGAAAAAGGGTCCCCTCCCTTTCTCAACTGTCATGTAGTTGGAAAGACAAAGGCCAAAACTGAGAGTTGAGTTGTGTGCAAGCCAAAAACAAGCTGCAGGCTGGGAAGCCAGCAAGCGGGAGCCATGCCTGATTTCTGCTTGAATTCAAGGCTGCAGCTGTGAGAGAAGCAAGACGCTTTGGGGCGTTAATGAAGAAGAAGAAGAGTTTGGATTTGATATCCCACCTTTCACTCCCTTTAAGGAGTCTCAAAGCGGCTAACATTCTCCTTTCCCTTCCTCCCCCACAACAAACACTCTGTGAGGTGAGTGGGGCTGAGAGACTTCAGAGAAGTGTGACTAGCCCAAGGTCACCCAGCAGCTGCAGGTGGAGGAGCGGAGACGCGAACCCGGTTCCCCAGATTACGAGTCTACCGCTCTCAACCACTACACCACACTGGCTCTCAAACCCCGCCATGCTGTGAACCCCTCCATCATCTCAGGTTGTATATACGTGTAAATCAGGGGTCAGCAAACTTTTTTAGCAGGAGGCCGGTCCACTGTCCCTCAGACCTTGTGGGGGGCCGGACTATATTTTGAAAAATAAAATAAAATGAACAAATTCCTATGCCCCACAAATAACCCAGAGATGCATTTTAAATAAAAGGACACATTCTACTCATGTAAAAACACGCTGATTCCCGGATTTAGAAGGCGATTGGGCCAGATCCAGCCCCCGGGCCTTAGTTTGCCAACTATGGTGTAAATAAACCATATATCATCGAGCCACTGCAGTCTCCTCTGTGCCTCATTCCCAGAAGGAAACCCAAACCCTGGGCAAGCGTCAGGAAGCCCTGGAATCTCACCCCACCTGGAGATTGGGGTGGTGTGCCAAAATATTTAGGGTGCCCTGCCTCCCTGCTGCAGATTTTTCTCTCCTGCCCTCCACATATTTCCCCCAGTCTCCGCCGCCTTTCAGCCTCTCCTCACTAGCTAAGCTATAATCCACACCCTCCCTGCAGCGTCTGCTCTCTGAGTTCATTACTAGGCCCTGCGATGGGCTTGTGAGCAGCATCGATCCGTCCATAAGCATCACAACACAGCTAAAGTATGTCCTGATGATCAATGACACCCGGCCTCGAGGGACAGCAAAGATGCTCACAGGCTGCAGATGCTTGCACAAAAGCCAAGGAGTGTGTGCGAGAGAGACGGAGCTCATTCGAAGCCTCTCTCTTCAATTTCAGGTGCTTATGGCTTATGGCTGCAGTTAATCAATGGCGAGGGAAAAGCACTCTGGACAAAGAAGCAAAGAATTGTAGAGTTGGAAGGGACCCTCAGGGTCATCTAGCAGACACTCCAGGTGTCTCCAGTTTCCAGGGACGTCCCTGATTTAGAGAAGCCATGCAGGTTTCTGATTTGATACTGGAACGTCCCACTGTTCCTTAGGATGTTTCCAGGGCCGGATTTAGGTTTGATGAGGCCCTAAGCTCCTGAAGGTAATGGGGCCCTTTATATGTCCAGCTGTCCTTTGTCTGCAACAAATGGTTGCTGTTTTTTGTGTTCAAAACAGTCATACCTCAGGTTAAAGACGCTTCAGGTTTAGTGTTTTCAGCTTGCATCCCACGGCAACCCAGAAGTAACGGAATCTGCCAGAATCTTATTTCACCATGGAGAAGCAAAGCTGGCTTCCTGGGTGTGTGGGCGTGAGGAGAACCCTCTGGAAGAGTGTGCGATGTGTGGGGAAGGAAACATTGTATCTGGGAAGCTGAAATCTGTTGGCTCCGCCTCTCCTTGGCTGTGGCTCCGCCTACCATAGGCTGTCTTGCCTTCTGCCCCACCAGTCCAAATGGGGCCTGCCCTCCACTGCTTATCAATGCAATATCTGTTCCCTCCTGATCACCGACTAGAAATCTTTACATGGGATATCAAGTAAATGTGCGGTCTTAGAATCAAAGAGTTGCAGGGAAGGGATCCTCCAGCGGTCATCTAGTCTAACCCACTGCAATGCAGGAATCACACATAAAGCACCCCTGAAACATGGTCATCCAAAACTCATCCAAATCTCATTTTTTTGTGTTGAGAATTCATGTGATAATATTCTTACCTGTTGAGAATATTAAGATCCTAGTGACTGATATCAATAATATAAGTGCTCACGTGATTGCAGCTGAACTAACCATACGCTTTAAATTTTGAATGTGCATGTGTACCACAACGTAGTGGACATCACACCTTGTTGAATTTGCACAGGGTTCGCTTATGAAAGCATGCAAATGCGACTGTGAATAACAAGATGAGACTGCGCTGGGTCAAAATGCAGGAGTGAATGTTCCTAGAGAGCTGGAAGTACTCAGTTCACAGCAAAAGTTTGCACGCCGTGATTCAGAACTGTGCATGCACTGAACAGGAAATAAATAGATATATTATTAGGAATTACATAAAACATATCCTATAATCTAGTTCAGGCACCCCCAAACTCGTCCCTTCAGCTGTTTTGGGATTACAGTTCCCATTATCCCTGACCACTGGTCCTGTTACCTAGGGATGATGGGAATTGTAGTCCCAAAACAGCTGGAGGGCTGAGTTTGGGGGTGCCTGATCTAGTTGGACCCCAAGCCTCCTTCTGGACCCCCAGGCCCCAATAATTTGTTCCACCTCCCCCCCCTTATCACCATCCCTGCCTAGGAGCGCCTTCAATTTCCACAAATCAGAAGCATGTGCAAAGCAGAGAAGAGTTAACTTTGTGTGTCAAACTTACCTCCAAGATTGTGCAGTCCGTGGAGAAGATTCTTTCGCATATCAGAAGGAAAGCCCATTATTTTTGCCCTGCTATATCTGGCTGGTTATGAAAAATTGGAGCCAGCGATCATGGAAAAATTACTTTCGTTCTTTTTTTCTGCTCCCAAATAGGCTCCTGTCCTAAGAAAAGAAAAAGGATGCTCTGAAAATAGCAAGAGTCCCATTGTTCTCTAAAAGTAGAAAAATTGCTCTGAGCCATTTATAAAAGCTTCTTATTCCCCACCCCCACCCCCGCCAGTCCACCTCCCCAGGATATCTGTGGTTATGCAACCAAATTGTGGCGCACCTCCAGGTACACACGGTTGCCTCACAGGTCTTCTGTGGCCATCGCTATAGAGGAGATTTGATTTATAGGCATTTTTAGAGAAGGGCTCTATTCTCAGCTGGGCAGAGCAGAAAGTGGATGAGGCCATTCCCTGGCTGCTACACATACACAAGTGATGCGGGTGGCGCTGTGGTCTAAAACACAGAGCCTAGGGCTTGCCGATCAGAAGGTCGGTGGTTCACATCCCTGCAATGGGGTGAGCTCCCGTTGCTCGGTCCCTGCTCCTGCCAACCTAGCAGTTCAAAAGCACGTCAAAGTGCAAGTAGATAAATAGGTACCGCTCCGGCGGGAAGGTAAACGGTGTTTCCGTGCGCTGCTCTGGTTTCACCAGAAAACTAGAAAATCTATCTGTGGACAAACGCTGGCTCCCTCAGCCTGTAAAGCAAGATGAGCGCCACAACCCCAGAGTTGTCTGCAACTGGACTTAACTGTCCAGGGATCCTTTACCTTTTACCTTTAAAGCCCTTAGGGATGAGGGTGGCGCTGTGGTCTAAACCACTGAGCCTCTTGGGCTTGCCAATCAGAAGGTCAGTAGTTTGAATGCCTGCAACGGGGTGAGTTCCCGTTGCTCTGTCCCAGCTCCTGCCTACCTAGCAGTTCGAAAGCACACCAGTGCAAGTAGATAAATAGGTACTGCTGCAGCATGAAGGTAAATGGTGTTTCCGTGCGCTCTGGTTTCCATCATGGTGTTCGGTTGTGCCAGAAGCGCTTTAGTCCTGCTGGCCACATGACCCGAAAAGCTGTCTGTGGACAAACGCCAGCTCCCTCGGCCTGAAAGCGAGATGAGCGCCGCAACCCCATAGTCGCCTTTGACTGGACTTAACCATCCAGGGGTCCTTTACCTTTTACCTTTACCTTTTCACACACACACAAGAGTTGTAGTGCTTTCCAGTGCTGGTGCAACAACTCTAGACAACACTGGTGCAGCTGAATTCTGCAAAGACTTTCTCAATGGTGCAGTGGGGCAGGTTTGGAGAATAGTCAAATTGCATACAATGCCACTCCTATCATCATTATTAAGTTTGTATACCAGCCTTCATCCGATGATGACAGGGCAGTTGGCAACATAAAAATACGGAATGAAACCCACAAAGTACGTAACGGAAACAAGAACAGGAGCAACATCCTTTGTGACGCTGAATCCACAAGACATGAAGACTAATTTTTGCAGTGCTTGTGTGAGGCTGCCTTAAGAATGCAATAAGTTCAGAGGAGGTTGCTGGATCAGGCCAATGGCCCATCTGAGCCAGCATCCTGTTCTCCCAGTAGCCAAACAGATGCCCCAGTGGGAAATCAGCAAACAGGATTCATGCACAATAGCATGAATTGACACCAACCTGGCTGGGTTTAAAGGAGGATTGGCCAAATTCATGGAGGAGAGGGCTCCAACTGTGGGGCCAGAGCTAAAACATCCTTCCTAGTAGCCACTGATAGCCCTCTCCTCCTCCATGAATTTGGTCAATCCTCTGTTGGTGGCTGTCACTTTTCCTGTGGCAGGGAGTTCCACAGTTTAACTCAGCAATGTGTGAAGAAGGACTTTCTTTCATCTCTCCTGAATCTTCCAAGACTCATCTTCACAGGATGTCTGCAAGTTCTAGTGTTAGGAGGGAGGAAGAAAACATTTTCTCTGCCCATTTTCTCTCTGTCATGCAACATTTTAGAAATTTCCTCCTTTTTTTGGAAATAAATTTTATTAGTTTTACAAAATAATTCACAGTTAACACATTTACATTTTAAAACAGAACTAAAATTCTTCCGAATCTTAAAACTCCCCTCCTCCCCTCCATGGGTCTTTTCAATATCATAATCAACTCCATTTTATATTTCATCCAAATTATAGCCCTCCAATATGTTCAAAATCTTTGTAACGTTGCAAGAGTTATTGAAAGCCTGCCAAAGAGTTCAGGTGTTTACAGTGTTAGATGCCATCTGTGTTTACAGTTTTAGATACAATCTGTATTTATCCCATTCTCCGTTGAAGTTTTGATCCTCCTGGTTTCTGATTTTCCCAGTCAATCTGGCCATCTCCGCATAGTCCAGTAATTTCATCTGCCAGTCTGACTTTGTTGGCATCCTATCCTCTTCCCATCCTTGGGCGAGCAGCATCCTTGCAGCCATTGTCCCGTAAATGAACAGTCTTCTCAAATCTTCCAGTATATCTGCACCTAAAATTCCTAAGGGAAACGCTTCTGGTCTTTTATCATAGAATCATAGAATCCTAGAGTTGGAAGAGACCACCAGGGCCATCGAGTCCAACCCCCTGCCAAGCAGGAAACACCATCAGAGCATTCCTGACATATGGTTGTCAAGCCTCTGCTTGAAGACCTCCAAAGAAGGAGACTCCACCACACTCCTTGGCAGCAAATTCCACTGTCGAACAGCTCTTACTGTCAGGAAGTTCTTCCTAATGTTTAGGTGGAATCTTCTTTCTTGTAGTTTGGATCCATTGCTCCGTGTCCGCTTCTCTGGAGCAGCAGAAAACAACCTTTCTCCCTCCTCTATGTGACATCCTTTTATATCTTTGAACATGGCTATCATATCACCCCTTAACCTCCCTTAACACCCCTTAACAAAGGTTATTTTAAACGTGTGTTTTTCCTTTATCTTATTACAATTCCACCACATGTGGTAAAAAGTGTTCTCTTTTTCCTTACGTTTCCAACAGACATTTGAGTTAGTCCTACACATTTTCTCTAACTTAAGGTAAAGGGATCCCTGACCATTAGGTCCAGTCGTGGATGACTCTGGGGTTGCGGCGCTCATCTCGCTTTATTGGCTGAGGGAGCCGGCGTACAGCTTCCGGGTCGTGTGGCCAGCATGACTAAGCCGCTTCTGGCGAACCAAAGCAGCACACGGAAACGCCGTTTACCTTCCCGCCAGAGTGGTACCTATTTATCTACTTGCACTTTGACATGCTTTCGAACTGCTAGGTTGGCAGGAGCAGGGACCGAGCAACGGGAGCTCACCCCGTCGCAGGGATTCGAACCCCTGACCTTCCGATCGGCAAGTCCTAGGCTCTGTGGTTTAACCCACAGCGCCACCTGCATCCCTGGGTGTTAAATACCTGCTGTACATCATCTTCACATAGTTTTCTTGCAGTGTATAACACGCTGTAAATTTTTAGCTCCTCTCTCCAAAGTTTTTCCCATGCTGCCAATTGTATGGTATATCGAAAATCTCTTGCCCATTGAATCATTGCATGTTTTAGAGATTTCCACCCTGTCGCTCCTTTCTCGCCAATGAAGGTCATGGACCACTGGTGGTCTGCAGACCGCAGTTTGGGAACCATGGATCTTAAGAGCAGAAGAGCAGAGCATTCCTCATATTGCAAATGTGTTGTTTCCAACACACCGATGGTTCAGAGACAGAATCTTGAAAACTCCAGAATGTCTGTGCGTGGTTTTTCCCAGAAGCCCCTCCACCCGAGCCTCATGACTGTGGCTGCTCAGGTGTCTCTGCAAAGCCTGATATCTCAGGACGTTCATCATCCACCACACCTGGAAATCCCAGCTGCCCTGGCTCACGATACGGAGGCTCTCTTTGGAGCTGCAGCAGCTGATATGCATTGATGGACGTATCCTCCACAAACATAGCTAATCCCTTTAAAAGCCTCTTGTCAAGGAACGATGATGGATTTGATAGGCTAATTGGCTAATTACGCTTTGAGAGAGAACCCGGATTGTCCTGGGCTCTAGTGTGTGGGTGAGAGAGGCAGACAGACTTCATTTCGCTCTCTTTCTTTCCTCCACATCATTCATAACACGGTGGCTGGGCGTAGTGGTTAGAGCATCAGACTAGGACCTGGCAGAAGAGCAGGGATCGAATCCCCACAACTCGGACACAAAGCTCACTAGGTGTGACCTTGGGGGGCAGTCCCGGCCTCTCACCCTAGCCCTAGTTTCTGCGGGAATTAAATGTGGAGGGGGAGGAACCATGCTCGCCACCTTGAGCTCCTTAGGGAATGGAAGGAAGGAAGGAAGGAAGGAAGGAAGGAAGGAAGGAAGGAAAGAAAGAAAGAAAGAAAGAAAGAAAGAAAGAAAGAAAGAAAGAAAGAAAGAAAGAAAGAAAGAAGCCATGTGTTTGTGGGTATCTTTATGAATGATGCACAAATTCGCTTGGCTCAAATTGATGACTGGTTGATCAGGAACCTTCTAGAAAAGGTGTTATATAAATGTAAACAACAACAACAACTTTATTATATGTACCCCACCCGTCTGCCTGGGTTGCCCCAGCCACTCAGGCACCTTCCAACAAATTATAAAAATAATACAGTCATACCTCATGTTACGTTCTTTCAGGTTACGTCACGCGGTGACCCGGAAGTACCGGAAAGGGTTATTTCCAGGTTTCGCCACTCGCGCATGCGCAGACGCACAAAATGATGACACTCGCATGCGCCGAAGCGGTGAATTGCAACCCGCGCATGCGCAGACGCGCCACTGCGGGTTGCATTCCTTTCATGTTGTGAAGGGGCCTCCGGAACGGATCCCGTTTGCAACCAGAGGTACCACTGTAAACGATTCCCTTTGCCTGTTGGCTATCCCAGTTGTGCAGGGAGTCTTTTGGGCCCAGCAGTCAGAATCCTCAGCTGAAGCTCTGTAGCACCTCGAGCTCAAAGGACACAGGAGCAGCCCTCCAGTTTAGCTTCTCCTAGGGGGATATTTTAAGAGACTTGTGAGGAGATGGACTCTCTGAACTTGGGGGAAGATGGAAGACTCTTGCACTGAGCATGATGCAAAATTCCTCGAGGCTTTTTCAAGTCCTGTAAACAAACCACCCTCATCTGAAATGACAGGCCCTCCAAGATTTCTCCGTTGAAAATAGGGGCGTCCCATTTCATAATGATATTTTTTCCTATTTATACCCTACACATCTTAATGGGTTGCCCCAGCCACTCTGGGTAGCTTCCAACATATATAAAAACACAATAAAACATTAAAAGTTTTAAAAAAACACCCTCCCCTATGCAGGATAGCCTTCAGACGGCTCGGGGTCGGACAATTCCAGACCCTCCAACATTTGTCCAAGGAAAATAAGGACGTCCTAAGGAAAAGTGGGGCATTCCGGGATCAAATCAGAAACCGGGAGGGCTTCTCTAAATCAGGGACATCCCTGGAAAATAGGGACACTTGGAGGGTCTGAAAGTCATCTCCCTCAATGCTTCCTTGCTTCTGGTAAAGCAAAATCGAGATTGCCTCCAGTTTTAAGTAAACAGATTCCTTTTTTCCTTAAATGCCTGGGAGGAAATCAACACACGGATCAGTCCTTGTAAGATGCACACCAGCCTTGGAAGGAGAGAAGATGATTATATATAAATATATTTTAAACACAAGAAGGATGTCTCCGGGTAGAGAAAGTCCGTTTCACATTTCAACTACAGTTTACTGAGCATCCCCTTTGCAGTAAACAAATGTCCTCTACAGAAAACTGGTGTGGGCCAGGAACTTGAGGTTTGTGCAGAAACTCCTGTTTCTACTTCAGCTGTACCATAAAAATGCTGGATTTGGGGGAGAGTGCTAAATGTAGCATTATGTAGCGTGACTTAAAAAGGGGGGGAAAGAAAAAAAGTCCGTTGAGCAGCAAAAATTGTTGCATGGATGACTACATGTGGGAACAAGGCCATTAAGGCGGGCAGGTATCCATTGCACAAAGAGAGGGGCTTCTTCTTCTCTGGTGATCCCTCGTAGCCAAGTAAGATTGTCTTCCATAAACACGGTTTTAACAATGAGTCCGCAAGTGACTGTGGAGGCCAAATCTGGACCCACACGTCCTTCCACAGAGGGGACATAGGTTTCCGGGTGGGAGTTGATCACAGTGTGGGTTTGCCAAGCGCGCCTTCCTCTTAGCACGTTTCTCCCTTGTGTCCTGAGTTCAAGTGTCTTCAAAGCCCATGACACCTTTGGGAAAGGCTGTTCTCCAACTGGAGCACTCTCAGGCAAGTATTTCCCAATTGTCAGTGTTTATACTACATTTTTTTAGATTTGCCTTGAGACGGTCTTTAAACCTCTTTTGTTGACCACCAGCATTATACTTTCCATTTTTAAGTTTGGAATAGAGTAGTTGCTTTGGAAGACGATCATCAGGTATCCGCACAACATGACCAGTCCAACAAAGTTGATGTTGAAGAATCATTGCTTCGACACTGGGGATCTTTGCTTCTTCCAGTACGCTGGCATTAGTTTGCCTGTCTTCCCAAGTGATGTGTAAAATTTTTCGGAGACACCATTGATGGAATCTTTCAAGGACTTGGAGATGGCATTTATAAGTGGTCCATGTTTCACAAGCATACTGAAGACTGCAGTGACTTCAGAAAGAGATCCAGGAAGCACAAAAATGTAACAGCAGAATCAGACCACAGAATGGCTGCAGAATTGAGGGCCAAGGATTTCAGCTTAGCTGTTGTGTGGATAGTGTTGGACACTAGCCAGGGGGCAGGCGGGGGGCAGGGGGAGAGCCAGGTTTCCTTGGCATCCGTGATGTAAAGCCGTTCTCCTTCCAGCTTCGATGGAGCAACTTCATCCCAGGAACATGAATGACATTTTAACGCACGAGGCTTAATATCCCTGATGGATATTTTGGCTGCGTTGAATATTCCACTCTTGGCAACTGCGAGAAAGTCTGCTTCGTCGTGAAACCTTGCTGAATTACTCTCCTCAGCGCTGCTGCTACAACAACTCTGACAAATCATTATTTTATTAGATTTCTTTTTTAAAAAAGCACTTTCCGTCTGCTGTGCTTGTGATGCTCAGTCTGAAGCACTCGCAAGCGAAGAAGCATTTTCTCGGGCTAAAAACTTAGGTGTTAGTTATTCCCGCAGTTTTGTTCCTTCTCTGCTTCATTATTCATTCATTGTTTGGCAGCTCCAACTTCAAACTGTCTGCACATTGTTGATTGCCCGAACCATCTGGCCTGATGAAGGAGAAAGTAACTAAGTCCGGTTCCAAATGCCAAGATATTTGAATTTGGCAGACATTTTCTGTTTTAAAAGTGCCATATACCTGACAATGTACAAACAAGCAGAAGCCAGAGCTGGGGCTGGTGGGAGCTCTCATCCAAAACAACTCTCATTAGGGCACCACATTTGAGAACCATAGAATTGTAGAGTTGGAAGGGACACCCAGGGTCATCTAGTCCAACCCCCTGCGATGAGACAACTACAGCTAAAAAGTGGTGATCCGACCTATGTTTTAAAACCTGCAATGAAGGAGAGACCACTACCTTCTGAAGGAGTCCTCTCCTGCCAGAACTCAGAGCCAGTGCCTCTCAGGTGGGCGCCACTGCCGTGTTAAGAAAATGAGGGAGGGGTTTATGGTGAGTTCTGGCACCTCTTTGTGTAGAACACAGATAGGGAAACTAAGGCCCAGGGGCCGGATCTAGCCCAATGGCCTTCTAAATCCGGCCCACGGACGGTCCAGGAATCAGCATGTTTTAACATGAGTAGAATGTGTCCTTTTATTTAAAATGCATCTCTGGGTTATTTGTGGGGCATAGGAATTTGTTCATTTTTTCCCCAAAATATAGTCCGGCCCTCCACAAGGTCTGAGGGACAGTGGACCGGACCCCTGCTGAAAAAGTTTGCTGACCCCTGGTGTAGAAAAATAGCCCTGCATTTGACAACCCTTGAGATATCTGAAGATGGCTCTCATATCTCTTCTCAGTGTCCTCTTTTCCAGGCTGAACATTCCCAGCTCCTTCAACCATTCCTCATCAGGCTTGGTTTCCAGACCCTTGATCATCTTGGTCGCCCTCCTCTGCTCACATTCCTGCTTGTCAATCTCCTTCTTAAACTGGGGCACATAGAATAATGGAGCCTCCCTCTTCCGACACAGTGTACCTCTTGCGTACCAGTTGCTGGGGGACAAATGCTGTCTTGTCACCCTGTTTGTGGGCTTTTGGAGTTATCTGATTGACCAGCATTTCATCCTGTCCCCTCTTGCGCGCTCTCTCTCTCTCTGCAGCTGTCTTACATAATGCATATCAGAGCCACGTCACTAGCCAGCTGTTATCATTGCTGGAGAAAATAGCTTCTGGGCAGGCGTATGCAAAGGAGAATGTCAATGTGTGTTTTGGAAGAAGGAGGCTCCCATTTTGCCCGTGGCCGCCACTTTCTCTCCCACCTGACGCTTCCTGGGCAACAAACAGAAAGCTGCAAAACAGGTGCCAGCAAGGATGGAGAGATCTTACGTCACAATCCTAACCCTGCTTACCTGAGTGCATAATTCCCATTGACTTCAGCAGGGCAAAACCGAGAGCTCTGGCTTCTCAGCTCTCCATCTTCCTACCTGTTCACAAACTATTCTGCTGATATGAAGCCCTGGGTGCCTCAGGGCCCATTTAAATAAGAGAGCTCTTCCCCCAGGATAAATTCCCATGATTCGAGATCTGCTGGGGAGAACCTCCTCAGCAGGATCTGTGACCTTCTAGCAATAGTGACCCAGTTATGAAATCTGCTCCCCAGAGATTCAGCTGGTACAAATTCTGCTAACCGTTGGGTGCTGCCTGAAATCCTCTCTTTTTTCCACAGGCGGTTCATAATTAAGACATTGGACTGATTACTGGTATTTTACAGAGAGCTGGTGTTTTATTCAATTGTATTATGGAGTTCAGTATGTTTAGCCCAGAAGAGAGAAGGCTGAGAGGAGATATCTTCAAATATCCAAAGGGCTGGCATACAGAGGATGGAGCAAGCTTGCTTTCTCCCGCTCTGGAGGGTAGGACTCGAACCCGTGGCTTCAAGTTACAAGAAAGGAGATTCTGACTAAACATTGGGAAGAGCCATTTGACGGTCTCTCCTTCCTTGGAGGTTTTTAAGCAGAGGTTGAAGGCCATCTTTCATGGATGCTTTAGCTGAGATTTTTACATTTCTATGAGTCTGTGATTCCATAATTTATTTTTACTGATTACCTTGACTGTTTTGACCTTGTAAACTGCCCTGAGGTCATAAGACGAAGGGTAGAATATAAGTTTTTTTTAAAAAAGTAAGTTAGTAAATAATGTCCTGACCCCATAGTTGTGTGAGATTAGTCCCCACCACATGTCCACATGCATAAACACCACCTCACCCAACTTTCAAGCTTCTCACACAAAATATGAACTCTTTGCAAGTATTCCTGAGCAGTTGAAGTGTTTGTGAGCAAGCCAAGACATCACAGCAATCCAGCCAATGGTGGGAGAGCGTGACTTGGAGATGGGCTGGCAGGTGAAAAGCAACAACTGGCGTCTGGGCTTTGCTGTAGCACCAGCTGTAACGAATCGTGTCATACAAATGTGACCTCCCCGAATTCTCCAGCCTTTCTGCATGCAGTGATTCCTGCATTGCAAGGGGTTGGACTAGATGACCCTGGGAAACCCCTTCCAACTCTACCATTCTGTGACATTGGGGGCATTTTGCTGGATATTCTTTGGGGGCAGTCGGAACAGTTTGGCATTGAGGAGCTGGAAAAATCAGCTCAGAAAATTGCCCTCTGGGGAATTTTGGCGCAGTTACAGTCCTTAAATCCAAACATAAACAACATCCTAAGAGTTCCCACCTTGGCTTGAGAGACATCAAAGTTTCTTTTCATTTTTTAAAAAATAATTTTTATTGAGTTTTCCACTTTTATCATATTCACATTTTGTTACATAATTCTATATCTTAATTTGTTGTTGTTTAATCGTGCCCGCCTCTTTGTGACCCCCCGGACCAGAGCATGCCAGGCTCTCCTGTCTTCCACTGCCTCCCGTACTTTGGTCAAACTCATGCTGGTAGCTTCGAGAACACTGTCCAACCATCTCGTCCTCCGTCGTCCCCTTCTCCTTGTGCCCTCCATCTTTCCCAACAGCAGGGTCTTTTCCAGGGAGTCTTCTCTTCTCATGAGGTGGCCAAAGTCTTGGAGTCTCAGCTTCACGATCTGTCCTTCCAGTGAGCACTCAGGGCTGATTTCCTTCAGAATGGAGAGGTTTGATCTTCTTGCAGTCCATGGGACTCTCAAGAGTCTCCTCCAGCACCAGAATTCAAAAGCATCCATTCTTCGGCGATCAGCCTTCTTTATGGTCCAGCTCTCACTTCCATACATCACTACTGGGAAAACCAGAGCTTTAACTAGACGGACCTTTGTTGGCAAGGTGATGTCTCTGCTTTGCTTTGTTTGTCCATATTCTTAGCATTTCTGTAATCACTTATTTACCTTCTATCATATTGTAGTATTTCACCTTGTTATCGGTAAATCAGTTCCTTGTGTATACATTACAAAACATTTCATTTCAAGCCTACAAACATTTTCAGATGTTTACAATTTTCTTCCATGTAAAATATAAATTTGTTCCAGTCCTTTTGAAGCAGGTCATCACGCTGATTCCGGATCTTAAATTCAAACAAACTACATCCTGAGAGTTCCCACCTTGGCTTGAGAGACGTACGTCAAGGAAGAGCTCACAGAAGCCTAAAGTGTGCTAGAAAACAGGGAGAAGGAATAGGAAAAGAAGGAAAGAAAACACCCTGTGACAGAACGGCAGATTGTGTGACATTGCAAATGAGGGAATAATTCATGAATAATGGCAAATTTGCAAGTTCAAGACGAACAATTTGCCAGGAAGAGGACAAATGTGACAGGCCTGCCTTCCTGGCTTGTTGTTCTCTCCACCCACAGCGGCCAGGCAGACAGGAGGGTCCCCAGGAAGTCTTACGAACAGGGAAAGATCAGTACATCCGCCCTCTGTCATTATGCCTGCAAAGCTGAAATGTTGACAGTTGCCCTTTGGGTGATTCTGGCTAGTAGCCAAGGATAGATCTGCCTGCAATATTTTCCCCAACTCATATTTGTTGGAAGATTCGGAACTGATGAAGGAAAGCGCTTAGTTAAACTGTGGAACTCCCTCCCACAGGACGGAGTGACGACGAACACCAACCCAGGTGGCTTTATAAGAGGACAGGACAAATTCATGGAGGAGGAGAGGGCTATCGATGACTTCTAACCGCAAGGACTTTGCTCTGCCTTCACAGTCAGAAGCAGCGATGCCTCTGAACCCCAGTTGTCAGAGACCACAGTGTTGTTCTTGTGCTTGGATCCTGCCCATAACGACGTAAACGTAATAGGCTGTATAATAACAATTTTAAAGTTATTTACTAGAAACTGCTTGCTGATCAGAAGGTCGGCAGTTCGAATCCCCGCGACGAGGTGAGCTCCCATTGCTCGGTCCCTGCTCCTGCCAACCTAGCAGTTCGAAAGCACGAAGTGCAAGTAGATAAATAGGTACCGCTCCAGCGGGAAGGTAAATGGTGTTTCTGTGCGCTGCTCTGGTTTGCCAGAAGCGGCTTAGTCATGCTGGCCACATGACCCGGAAGCTGTATGCCGGCTCCCTCAGCCAATAAAGCAGATGAGCACCGCAACTCCAGAGTCGGCCACGACTGGACCTAATGGTCAGGGGTCCCTTTACCTTTTCTCATAATGTCAAAATCAACATCGTGACCTAACATATTAAAATGTAGCTTATTCAGTTAACCACCAAGTCCAAGTGGTACCTCGGGTTACAGACGCTTCAGGTTACATACTCCACTAACCCAGAAATAGTACCTCGCGTTAAGAACTTTGCTTCAGGATGAGAACAGAAATCGCATGATGGCGGCACGGCGGCAGCGGGAGGCCCCATTAGCTAAAGTGGTGCTTCAGGTTAAGAACAGTTTCAAGTTAAGAACGGACCTCCAGAACGAATTAAGTTCTTAACCCGAGGTACCACTATATGTACAAAATGAGATTCCTATTTTGTCAGTCCCATAGTGCATTCCTTTCTAATTTCTTCATCTTCTCTTGTATTTTTCTATCTGACGTATTCCTTAGAAGAGTACCATGAAACAGTGGCATAGTGTGGGGGGTGCAGGGGGTGCCGGCCGCACCGGGCGCAACATCTGGGGGGGGGGCGCGCTCACACTCGCAGCTCTCTGCCCCTACCTGGCTCACTCACTCTCTCTCACTGCAGTGCTGGCTGTGCGAATCCGATCCGAGCCGCTGGGTCGCCGCCCACTGTGGAGGGGGTGGGTGCCAGGCGTGCGGTGCGGAGAGAGAGCGTGGGACTATCTGGGGGAGGGACAGTGCAGTGGCCGCCCAGCGCAGCGCTGAGCGCGGGAGAGAACCACACCAGACCAGCCCAGGCAGCAGCAAGAAGAAGCTGGCAGCGGTGGCAGGTTAGGGGTTAGGGGGCGCAAATTACTTGCCTTGCCCCGGGTTAGGGGGCGCAAATTACTTGCCTTGCCCCGGGTGCTGACAACCCACGCTACGCCGCTGCCATGAAATAGTCTTGTAAGTGTCTAATGAAGATGATAAGGTTGTTGGGCATAAGAAACTGGCACTGGTAGATGTTGGCACAGGTAAGCAAGACAAGGATTCCTGGATATTCCCCTGTTTCACCCCAAGGGGCTTCATCAGCTGTGCATGGTTCCAAATCATATGGATTTGCGTAATAGAGACATTCTAGTGGTTTTGATTTCCAATAATGGGCATCTGATTGGCAACCGAGAGAACAGGATACTGTACTTGATGGGCAGCTAGCCTGGTCCTTCAAGGCTCTTTTGATGTTCTTATGTTGTATGAAAAAGCCCCTGGCCCAGCCCAGCCCAGCCTTGAGACTTCTGTGGGGATGCTGGGAGGACCTTGCCCTCCCGCCTTGCCAAGCTCGGCTGGCTGCCAGCTCCTCTCCCTGTTGGAGGCCAGCCTGATAACCCCTGCTTTCATCTCAGCCACGACAACTTAGCCCGTTGTTCACGGCATTCCTAACTCTGCATCTGATGGAGCTCACCAATGACGTCTCGCTGTCTGGAGAGGCAGCTTTGGAGTCAAGGTCGTAGGCTGCTAATGCACAAGATTCAACAGCGAGCAGTAAGAATAAATGCACGGGTCGTTGCACCCAACCTAGAAAAGGAGGGCGGTTGCAAATGGATAGGCAGGGAGCAGCCTTTTAAGGAAGGAATAATTGCTGAGTGGAGCTCCATCTGGGACTCTGCTGCTGGTGGAGAATTGAAGCAGGATTTGCACCCCTGCAAAATTTCCCAATGGGCCAATGAATCATAGAACTGTAGAGTTAGAAGGGACCCCAAGGGTCATCTAGTCCAACCCTCTGCAATGCAAGACTCTCAACTAAAGCATCCACGACAAGTGGCCATACAACCTCTGCCTAAAAACCTCCAAGGAAGGAGAGTCCGCCTCCTCCCGAGGGAGACTGTTCCTCTTTCAAACAGCTCTTACTGTCAGAAAGTTTTTCTTTATGCATAGTCAGAATCTCCTTTCTCGTAACTTGAAGCCATGGGTTTGAGTCCTACCTTCCAGAGCAGGAGAAAACAAGCTTGCTCCCTCTTCCATGTGACAGGCCTTCAGATATTTGAAGATGGCTCTCATATCTCCTCTCAGTCTCCTCTTTTCCAGGCTAAACAGACCCAGCTCCTTAAACTATTCCTCATAAGGCTTTGTTTCCAGACCCTTGACCATTTTGGTTGCCCTCCTCTGCACACATTCCAGCTTGTCAACATCCTCCTTAAATTGTGATGCCCTGAACTGGACACAGTATTCCAGGTGTGGTCTGACCAAGGCAGAATATGGTGGTACTATTTCTTCCCTTGATCTGGACACTAGACTTCTGTTGATGCAGCCTAGAATAGCATTAGCCTTTTTTGCTGCTGCATCACATGGTTGACCTAGTGGCATTCTTAATAAATACTTTATTAAGCATATAAGATTCAGATAAAATTAAGGCCTTCTTCACACAGTGCATAGTCAGGGTTTTTTGGTGTGTGTGTGTGTGTTTTACTGTTTATTGTATTCCTGCAAACCACGAGGTTCCCCTTAGAATGCTTTTGCTTCCCCCTGGACCCTCAATGGCTCCAATCCTGTCTGCATCTGAGTTTATTGTTGCACGATGTGACAAAAGAAATAAAGGGAGGGGGGATATGCAGGGAAAACAGCAATTAAATCTCCTCCACCTCATACCAGAATCAGATGATTACAGTCTGAACACATACGCACAAATCAATTTAATGTGCACGATTTAGGCCTGAGACGCAACACTCAGCAGTTCCTTAGTGTGTAATTTGGATATATGCCCCTGCCCCCCCAAAAAACCCTGCCGACCCGTTTCCAAAGAGGAGCCTGGTTCTATTTCACTCCCTCTCCAACTCAAGTGTGGTTACCTGCTCTTGCACTCTTTGCTAGTCTTATGAATATTGCATCCTGCATGCGTGAGGAGTACGGGGAGTTGGAGAGTTACAGTCTACCAGTAAATATTCAAAACGCAAAAGGTACATTTTGGATTCGGTCTCATCCAAGCGTCTTAAAAAATTAACGGTTGCCTTAAGCGGTGTGCACTGTCAGCGGAGAACTTCAGGCGATGCTCGCTGGGGCAGACTCTGTCAGATGGGGTCTGGCTGGCACACAGAGAGCAGCGCCTCTTGAGAAGGGGACGTAGGTCCATTGCAATACGCAGCACTGCCCTTGAAGAGGGCAACAGCAAGCCTGTTTTTGGGGGCACATGATAGATCCGGTCTGGTCGCCTCTTCTCAAAACGGAGGTGGCAGAGTCGGAAAAGGGCAAACAGAATGCTCAAGGAGATGGAGCAAAAAACTGCAGCATTTGGGTAAGGGAGAAAGAGGTGACACGATAGAAGCTTATATAACATTGGAAAATGTCAACCACTTCTCCTGCCTGGGCAGTTATCTTTCCACAAGGGCCGAAATTGATGCTGAAATCCAGCATCGCCTGAGCTCTGCGAGTGGGCTTTCTCCCGATTGAAGTGCAGAGTGTTTGAGGACCGGGACATTTGCAGGGAAACCAAAATGCTTGTTTACAAAGCTATTGTACTACCAACCTTACTTTATGCTTGTGAAACATGGACCACTTATAAACGCCATCTCCAACTCCTTGAAAGATTCCACCAATGGTGTCTCCGAAAATTTTTACACATCACTTGGGAAGACAGGCGAATTAATACCAGCGTACTGGAAGAAGCAAAGATCACCAGTGTTGAAGCAATGATTCTTCAACATCAACTTTGTTGGACTGGTCATGTTGTGCGGATGCCTGAAGATCGTCTTCCAAAGCAACTACTCTATTCTGAACTTAAAAATGGAAAGCGTAATGCTGGTGGTCAACAAAAGAGGTTTAAAGACTCTCTCAAGGCAAATGTTAAAAAATGTAGTATAAAAACCAACAATTGGGAAACACTCACCAGCGAGCGCTCCAGTTGGAAAACAGCCTTTCCCAAAGGTGTCATGGGCTAGGAAGACACTCGAACTCAGGACGCAAAGGAGAAACATGCCAAGAGGAAGGCACACTTGGCAAATCCACACCGTGATCAACTCCCGCCCGGAAACCAATGTCCCCACTGTGGAAGGACATGTGGATCCAGAATTGGCCTCCACAGTCACTTATGGATTCATTATTAAATGGAAGACAATCTTACTTGGCTATGAGTGATCACCAAAGAATAAGATATAATTATGCATGGCAGAGAGAAAGTGGAGAGAGAAAAGTTTTTCTCCCTCTCTCATAACACTAGAACTAGTTGGCATCCCATGAAGCTGATTGTTGGACCATTCAGGGCTGATAAAAGGGAGTCCTTCTTCTTGCAGCACATTGTTAAACTATGGAACTCCCTGCCACAGGAGGCAGCGATGGCCACCAACTTTAAAAGAGGATTGGACAAATTCATGGAAGAGGAGAGGGCTAGAGATGGCTGCTGGACATCAGGACTAAGCTGTGCTTCCATGGACAGAGGCAGTGAATACTTCTAAATACCAGTTGTGGATACAGCCATAGTTCATCTGCAGAAGATGGATGATAGATTAGATGGCTCTCAAAGGGAGTTGATCAAATTCATGGAGGATGACGCTTTCGATAGCTGGCAGTCGCGACAGGAACCTCCATCTTTGGAAAAGGAATGCAAGAACAGCTAAGCAGACCGGATTGCAGAGTTGGAAAGAGAGCAAAAAAGAACCAAGATCCTTTTCAAAGCACCCCTGGCTGTTTGGGTGAGCTCTGCAAAAATTGTGGGAATGTTCAGGGATTCAGGAGAGGATATATTGCTTGATTACAGCTTTTCCAACAAGTTCCACAATTTAGCAGAGTAACATTCCCCTTTTTAAAACTAACAGCGGATGCGTTTGCTCAGGCTCGCTAAAGCCCCTACAATAACTGTTCTGGTATTTTCCCCTTATTCCCTCATAAAAGATAAGACATGACACAGTCTTCTATAAAAGTATAAAAAGAGTTTACTCACTCACATTCTGTTCACAGTTGGATCCCAGAAGGCAGACTTAGCTTAGAAAAGTAACATACACCTGGAAACTATCTCATAAGGAGACAGTCCCTTTGTTGCTTCTTCGACGAAAGTAGTCATAGAGAGAGAGATGGCGGACAGTCCTATATTTTTGTTACCTGCACAGGTGAGGCCACGCCTACCTCTAGTCACATGCAGAGGAAGTCTGTCCCAGACAGGAGATACAGGAATTTCCAACTGGCTGGTCCAGACATCCCCTTTTATGTCCACTCTAGGGATGTTGTACAGTGGTACCTTGGCTTACAGATGCTTCAGGTTACAGACTCCGCTAACCCAGAAAAGTACCTTGGGTTAAGAACTTTGCTTCAGGATGAGAACAGAAATTGCGGACTTCCGGGTTAGCGCGATCGGCTAATGGCGGATTCCCTCCGAGCTCCGGAGGGAATCGGCTTGACAGGGGCTGGGTCTTGCCGTGCCGGCGACACGGGGACCCTCAAAAACCACGGGCATAGGAGCCCGTGGACATGGTGACTCGGCGGGCATCGTTAAGCGCCCTCCCGACTCGCGAAGGAGCCTTTTTAAAGGCTACGGAACGGGTGCCGGGGAGCGGCGTGGTGCTGTGAGTCTTCTGCTTCCCCTGCCGAGCGAAGCCGCATGCCATTTGTCGGAGAGCGCTGACTTCTTCCTATTAAAATTTGGACTTAAAATCAAGAACAACAACCCGTGAGTAATTGGGAAATTGGATTACAAATAATTTGATTATGAATTTGGCACGAGCGGGGGAGGTGAAAAAAAGGGAAGTCCGCCCCCCCCTTATTGTAAACAGTTTGAAGCAAGGAGCTGTCAACTAAGGTTGCGTGAAGAATTGGGGTAATTCGATAAAAGATATAAATTCCACAGATTTAAAGGACTAAGCTAATGTGCCGGAGGACAAAAGTTTAATTATTTGGACTAAGTACCACCTTTCTCAAGCCCGGGAGTAACCCGTGAAAAGAGCCTGCAGAGGATTTATAGAAAACTTTTGACAGCTGTCAAATTAGCTGTCAAAGCCGGAAAAATCAAAGCTTAAATTCTAACCGGCTATACTGCTACAAAATATTGAAAGTAAAGAAAGACTGATACAAATAAACTTGATTTTTGGATCGGAAGGGAAAAGAAATACTAAGTAACTAGAATCCCTCTAGAGGGGATTCTTGGATATTACAAGAATGGAACTAGGTCGGGAAATACGAGCTGACTTGCAAGAGCTTATTTTTCTCATGGGAAAGCTGCAAGAGAGGATAGAGCAAGGCCATGTTTTGTCTACAAGTCCTACGAAACCGAAGTCAACAGAAAATATACCTACTGAGTTGGAAAGGGACTTGATGCTCAAAACACAGGCAGCTGGACAAGAAAAGAAACCAAAGGCTAAGACATCAGCTGAACAGGAGGAGCAGAAAGAAGGGGTGACTGAAAAGTTACAGAAGATAAAAGAGAGCCGGAGACCTGCCAAGAAGAATTCCAATTCGACTAAGATGAAAACTGGATTATTTGGGACATATAGACTTAAGAAACAGAGTTGGAGCTCCACCTCTAAACAAGTAGGCCTTGCTGGAAGAAATATGGTTAACATGGAGAAGGTACTTCCCCGACCTGGGGCGTTCAATATGAAAGATTTTCGAAGAAGCCGGCGGAAAGGGACTGAGAGAGATCCGAGAGCCTCGGACGTAAGGTCACCAGGCTAAAAAGATGGACTAATTGGACTTTGGTTTGGGATTGAAACCGGGAAGAGAAGGGTGGGGTTTAGAAGTCCAAAGGGGGCCTGATTTTTATTTTGCAGTGTAAAACTATATGCTCTTTATTATTATAAGAATGGGGAATCTGTGGATGGGAATTAGGGACAATCTTAGGGAAGGTATTTTATTATTTGTTTTTATATCTCTTTTTTTAAATCTTTTTTTATGTATGATTAAGGTATATATTCTAAAAATTGCTAAATAATCTAAATTAATGGATAATAATGAATTAAGGTTTAAAATTATTATAAAGAATCACATTAATAATTTATGGTTAAGTAAATTAATAAATTATGATTAGGACATTAAGGATAAAAACTTGCTTGAATAAACAATCGGAGTTGGAATACAATAAGGGGAGGCGTGGGGAAGTCATGAAAAGAAGTTATTGAAAATGAGACCTAAAAGGTGGAATTTTTTTTTTTTATGTGGTGTTTTGTGTTATTTTTGTGTGTGTTTTTGTTTTGTTTTTTTTGTAACCTTTTGAAACTTTAATAAAGATTATTTAAAAAAAAAAAAGAGAACAGAAATTGCGCAGCAGTGGCAGGCCCCATTAGCTAAAGTGGTGCTTCAGGTTAAGAACAGTTTCAGGTTAAGAATGGACCTCCAGAACAAATTAAGTTCTTAACCCGAAGTACCACTGTACTTGACTGCTCTTGTGTTTCACATCCCACAAAAATAAAAACCCAAATAGCTCCCTAAGGGACCCTTCCGTTCTGTGTTTCTCGCCTGAATTATGCACATTAAATAAATTTGTGTACATCTGTTCATACTGATGTAGCTACTGATATAATCTGTGTCTGGAGGGGTCTTGCTCGGGTTGCCATGGGGTGCCATGAGACTCCCCGGCAGCCTTATAAGGGTGCTAGTGTTGTACATGGCGGCTCCTTAGTAATCTGCACCGATTCCTGGCCATGATGGGCACATCGGCTCCCGGCTCCGATTTCAATCTGCCAGCATTGGTGATCTCGCAGTGCTCCCGCGGTGACATTTTCGGAGGGCACAATAGCACAACATCAATCACAGCTGGGGAACAAACAACAGCAGCTCCACGCAAAGGCAAAAGGTCGGGGCAGGCGTAGACGTAAGAAAATGCCCTCTCCAGCTGTGGGGGGAGCCGCCCCCCACCCATGCAGTGCCCTCTCCTTTGTGCATGGAATGTGTTCCAATTTGTATAGTCCCTCTCAATCTTTCTCTTTGATGCCTGTCAGCTTTCCTACTATCCTTCTCAAAAGAGACAGCAGTAGCTGTCAGATTTTTTTTGGGGGGGGGGAATCAGCTTGTAGAATCACAGCATTCTAGAGTTGGAAGGGACCCCTGAGGGTCATCTAGTCCAACCCGCTACAATGCGAGAACCACAGCTAAAAGTATCCCTGACAGATGGCCACCCAACCTTCGCTTAAAAACCTCCGAGAGAGGAGAGTCCATCACCTCCCGAGGGAGTTCACTCCTCTGTCTAACAGCTCTTGTCACCAGAAGGTTCTTCCTAAGGCTTTTCTGAAATCTCCTTCCTCGTCATTTGAAACCACTGGGTTCAGGTCCTTCCCTGTGGAGTAGCAGGAAGCAAGCCTCCTCCGTCCAACAGCCTTTCAGATATTTGAAGATGGCTATCAACGCGGGTGGCGCTGTGGGTTAAACCACAGAGCCTAGGGCTTGCCAGTCGGAAGGTCGGCGGTTCGAATCCCCGCAATGACGGGGTGAGCTCCCGTTGCTCTGCCCCTGCTCCTGCCCACCTAGCAGTTCGAAAGCATGTCAAAGTGCAAGTAGATAAATAGGTACTGCTCTGGCGGGAAGGTAAACGGCGTTTCTGTGTGCTGCTCTGGTTCGCCAGAAGCGGCTTAGTCATGCTGGCCACATGACCCGGAAGCTGTATGCCAGCTCCCTCAGCCAATAAAGCGAGATGAGTGCCGCAACCCCAGAGTCGGCCACGACTGGACCTAATGGTCAGAGGTCCCTTTACCTTTATCAGGTCCCCTCTCTGTCTTCACATACACCCTCAATAAGGCTCAGTTTCCAGACCCCTGATCATCTTGGTCGCCCTCCTCTGCCCACCTTCCAGCTTGTCAATATCCTTCTTCAACTGGGGTTCCCAGAAGCAAACACAGGATTCCAGGTGGCATCTGAGCAAGGCAGAATAGAGCGGGGCTCTTATTGTCCTTGACCTTGAACCCGTTGAAGTTCCCATGGGCAGCTTAAGAGTATAAGAATAGCTTGCTGGGTCAGACCAATGGCCCAACTAGTCCAGCATCCTGTTCTCACAGGGGCCCCCAGGGGCCCCAATGGGGAAGCGAGCAGTAGCTGAAGAGCATCTCTCCTCTCCTGGGGCTTCCAGAAGGTGGTAATCCTCTTGTAAAGCCATCACTGACCCCTGCAGAAGCGAGTCACACAGTTTGACCCGGTACTGTGTAAAGACGCATTTCATTTTATCTCCCCTAAATCCTCAGCTACATTGGATGTCCATGAAAGAGAGAGAGAGAGAGAGAGAGGGAGAGGGAGAGAGAGAGAGAGAGAGAGAGAGAGAGAGAGCAGTCCTGGATTTACGTATAAGCGAAACAAGCTATAGCTTAGGGCCCCACTCCCTTGGGGGCCCTAAAAAAATTAAAGGGAAAAAAACCTGTATGTACATTTCCAAAATATAAGATTTATAAGATATAAAATCTATATAAGGGGTCAGCAACCTTTCCCAGCCGTGGGCCAGTCCACCGTCCCTCAGACCTTGTGGGGGGGGGGCCGTGACCATATTTGGGGGGGGGGGGAATGAACAAATTCCTATGCCGCACAAATAACCCAGAGATGCATTTTAAATAAAAGGACACATTCTACTCAAGTCATAACACGCTGGTTCCCGGACAGTCTGCCGGCCGGATTTAGAAGGTGAATGGGCCGGATCTGGCCCCTGGGCCTTAGTTTGCCTACTCCTGATCTATATGGTTTACTCATTTCTATATATAGGTTGCTGACATTCTCCATGCATTTCAGTTCAACAATTACTTTAATAAAATACATATTTTGTTATGTGCAAATGGCTTGAGATACCTATTAGACCCGTGAATTATCATATAGCATATATTCAACACAAGAAACAGTGACAATTTGGTTTTGACAAAGGACAGCTAGACATATAAAGGGCCCCGTTACCTTCAGCAACTTAGGGCCTCATCAAACCTAAGTCCGGCCCTGAGAGAGAGAGAGAGAGAGAGAGAGAGAGAGAGAGAGAGAAGAGAAGATCCCAACTGGTGATCTGGGTCACTTGACCTTTGCTGCAGTACCCTGTCTGGCCTTCGGTCGTGGGGGCGCTGCAGTCTGGGTTCTCCCAGGTCTCAGAATCACAGTCCGCTCTAGAAGCAATTTCCCTCCTGTCCAAGAAAACACAGATATCATTGATGTGCTCAAAGCCATTGAATGTTGCTTCCCAGACTGGATCCAGCCAAGTCCTCCCACCCATTGTGCCTGCTGGTTTCAGTAGAAGCCCCTTGAGAGATATTTTTGTCCCGTACTCTATTAAACCATTCTGCAATCCTTTAAGCAGGGCAGGAAAGAGAGCGCCCTCTCTGCCCTCTTGTGGATCAGAGTGAGGCCACCTCTGAAAAGCCGATCTCCATTAACGCACTTTGCCTGCGTTAGTCCATTCCTTGCAAAATGGTGGCGGGTTTTTTTACATTTAATATCAGTAATTTAGATAGCTGGCATTCAAGGGTTTGGCAAATTGCCCCTTTTGAAAATATATCTCAATGACTAAATGTCTCCAGAGAGCAGGGCTTGAACGACTGGGTTTTTCTTTTTTAATGGCATGGATTCATTTCTTATACAATAGCAAAATGAGGCACACGGTCACTCAGTGTCCATAGCAGAAGCAAATGCCTGGCTCATTTCAGACCACATAGAACCTTTATTCACAATAATGAACTCACAGGTGGATAATGCTTCCATTTTTATATTTCTTTATTCTTTGAGAAGGGAATCCTTGTACAAGTTAATACTCTATGCTGCGCACTGTCTTTCGACTTTTGTCCTTCCCAGCTCTGACGCTTTATGGCTGAAATGTCTGATTCTTTGTTTTCTTTCTTTTTGATAGGTTTTTGTTGTTAACAAATCAAGATTTTTTCAAAGATCGTTTTGCTAGGGATCTGCATGCGCACCTTCAGCATCTCAAAGCAGGGATGCTCTCCTCCAGTCACTCCCCAGCTAAATAGTGACTCCTAGTGCAGAGAGGAAGAGGACAGCAGAAAAGACTGAGCGCTACACTCCAAATATTTAAATAATAATAATAATAATTTTATTATTTATACCCTGTCCATTTGGCTGGGTTTCCCCAGCCACTCTGGGCGAATCCCAACAGAATATTAAAAACACGATAAAACATCAAACATTAAAAATTTCCCTAAACAGTGCTGCCTTCAGATGTCTTCTAAAAGTCAGATAGTTGTTTATTTCCTTGACATCTGATGGGAGGGCGTTCCATGTGGCAGGCGCCACCACAGAGAAGGCCCTCTGCCTGGTTCCCTGTAACCTCGCTTCTCGCAGGGAGGGAACCGCCAGAAGGTCTTCGGAGCTGGACCTCAGTGTCCAGGTTGAACAATGGGGGTGGAGACGCTCCTTCAGGTATACTGGACCGAGGCCGTTTAGGGCTTTCGAGGTCAACACCAATACTTTGAATTGTGCTTGGAAACGTACTGGGAGCCAATGTAGGTCTTTCAAGACCAGTGTTATGTGGTCTCAGCAGCCACTCCCAGTCACCAGTCTAGCTGCCGCATTCTGGATTAGTTGTAGTTTCCGGGTCACCTTCAAAGGTAGCCCCACATAGAGCGCATTGCAGGAGTCCAAGCAAGAGATAACCAGAGCATGCACCACTCTGGCGAGACAGTCTGTGGTCAGGGAGGGTCTCAGCCAGTGTACCAGATGGAGCTGGTAGACAGCTGCCCTTGACACAGAATAAAGTGTGCCCGGCCCCAACAATCCTGGGAACTGTAGCACTGGTGGGTAAACTAGAGTTCCCATTATTCTTTGCAGGGCTGTTTTAAATGTATGGCATGTGTGCAGCCAATATGGTGCAGTGGTCAGAGAACCTGGGAGTCCAGAGTTCAAATCCTCCCACTTGGCCATGCATCTCACTGAGTGGGCCAGTCATGGCCTTGCTGCCTCGCCTACCTCACAGGGCTGTTGTGGGTGTTAAATGAGGATGGAGGGGGGCGGGGAAGGATCACACACACTACCTTGAGCTCCCTGGAGGAAAGACGAAATATGAGCGCAATGCATCAACAAACCCCAAACCCAGCAAAGTGACAGATCTGTGTCTACTCTCTATCATTGTGGGTTGGCTTGGCTGTTTCTCCTGGTCCTCTGTGATCCCACCTCTCAGTCCCTGGTTCAGCACTGGCAGATGCTAACCGAGAGAGTTAGCATTACGGACTCACAAATTTTTATGTTGCCATTGGTAAAACGCCCGTAAGAATCTCGTGCGCTGCTGCGACAGCATCAATCACACTCTCTGTGGCTGAAATGCCACAGTCAGTGAGAGGATCTCTGGTAGAAGCCAAAGATGCTGATTTGGGGACATTGTGTGCAAAGAGAAATAAAGCCGAACCGAACAGCAATCCTCTGCCCCTTTCTTTTTTAGTTCCTGCAGGCTCTCGGTGCTTATAAACTAGAGAGGGGGAAAAGAAAAGAAGACAGTACCGGAAAATGAAAAGTAATAACTGTCCTCGGCAAGCTAGAGGCAGGCAGAGGTTGTTCCTTGGTTTCCGATTCGTAATTCCAAGCCGAACCCCAGTCATGTTTAGGGATGGAGGAGAAATTCAAGGGCCATAGCGCAGCGGCAGAGCATTTGCCTTGCATGCAAAACGGTTCTGGGTTCAGTCCCCAACGGCATCTGCGAGAGACTATCTGAAACTGTGTGAAGCTGCTACCAGTCAGCGCAGGCACTACTGAGTTAGATGGGGCAGTAGGTCTGGCTCCCCATAGGGCAGCTTCCGCTGTTTTGAGTTTGCATTTGCTAAATACAATAGTTTTATTTCATTTATTTGTTCCCTGCATGGAAGTGGAGGTTGTGGTTAATACAGTGTAATTCTGTCCATCAGGGCTAGGGGGATCTGTGATGGGAGTGTCTCTGGTGACATTTTGTAACAGTTTCCTTTTAGAGGGGAATGTTGTGCTTTGGGATCAAACCGCGGGGTGGCCTTTCTGTGGACAGCAGGATTCAGCAAGAGGTTGTCATCCACTTGTAGGGACTGATAACAAGGCCCCGAACCAGTGTTGGCAACACTGATGAACTCAGATCCGCTTCTGGGACAGCGTAGGCTGAGTGTCATAGCCAGGGACTGGGCAAACACTCCATCATATTTGGATAAGCAATTTCGTATTTACCCACTGCCTTGCAGGACATCTTCTGGAGAGGAAAGGCCAAGGAATAAAATCAACATAAATGCAAAGCAGGGTCCCTGAGACTTGATTCTGTACTATGCCTCCTGATGTATATTGTGCTCAAGGAAGTCTGGTTTGGTGAGAATTGAGTACAGTGGTACCTCGGTTTACGAAAAGTCCTGTTTGCGAAAGATTTGGTTTCGTAGTGTCCCGGTTTGCAAACTTTACCTCGGTCTAAGAATGGAATCTGAACGGTGGAAGGGCACCAGCGGTGGGAGGCCTCATCAGGGAAAGCATGCCTCGGTTTAAGAATGGTTTCGGTTTAAGAACGGACTTCTGAAATGGATTAAGTCCATAAAACCAAGTACCACAGTACAGTCAAACCTCAGCTGTAGAACGTAATCCATTCCAGAATACCGTTCGACTTCTGAAACGTTTGACAACCGAAAACTGAAAGCGGAAGCCTTGATACAATAGGGAATCTCAAAACGGAAGCCGTTCGGTTTCCAAAAATCGTTCGGAAACTGGAGCAGTTATTTCTGGGTTTTCAGCTTTGGGAATCAAGTCATGACTGTATACACTTCCAGGTAAAGGTAAAGGGACCCCTGACTGTTAAGTCCAGTCGTGGACGACTCTGGGGTTCCAGCGCTCATCTCGCTTTATTGGCCGAGGGAGCCGGCGTACAACTTCTGGGTCATGTGGCCAGCATGACTAAGCCGCTCCTGGCGAACTAGAGCAGCGCACGGGAACACCGTTTACTTTCCCGCCAGAGTGGTACCTGTTTGTCTACTTGCACTTTGACGTGCTTTCGAACTGCTAGGTTGGCAGGAGCAGGGACCGAGCAACGGGAGCTTACCCAATCGCGGGGATTTGAACCGCCAACCTTCTGATTGGCAAGTCCTAGGCTCTGTGGTTTAACCCACAGCGCCACTCACGTTCCGTGTTCTTCTGATTAAAGCTAAAGGTAAAGGGACCCCTGACCATTAGGTCCAGTTGTGGCTGACTCTGGGGATGCGGCGCTCATCTCGCTTTATTGGCCGAGGGAGCCGGCATACAGCTTCCGGGTCATGTGGCCAGCATGACTAAGCCGCTTCTGGCAAACCAGAGCAGCGCACGGAAATGCCGTTCACCTTCCCGCCACAGCAGTACCTATTTATCTACTTGCACTTTGACGTGTTTTCGAACTGCTAGGTTGGCAGGAGGAGGGACCAAGCAACAGGAGCTCATCCCGTCACGGGGATTCGAACCGCCGACCTTCTGATCGATAACCCTAGGCTCAGTGGTTTAGACCACAGCGCCACCCACGTCCCATACACTTCCAGACTTAACGCTGAATACATTCCTTCTGGCCAATGAGCCACCACAGCTGCTGGAGGGCTGTGAAAATGTGTGTCCCAGGCTTTTTAGACTTGTCTTCCGATGTACTATGTGAAAGCAAAGAGATGCATTGGTTGCCAGATCAGAAATATCTTGGCTTTGTTTTAAGCTCTCCCATCCCATTATAGTCACTGCTTCTCAGGCTAACCTATCTCTTTATTTAAAAAAAAATAGTATTTATTAGGGTTTTAAGTTTACAAAAAGGCAAAAGAAAACACACCAAATTAAACAATGACAAAACAACACATCACAAAACATAAAGATAGAAACAATTAAAAAACAAAAAAAAACAAAAAAACAAATCAAACCTTCCCATAACTTATCTTTCATTTGCTTGTTTCCCTGACCTCCTCACACCTCCCTTTTTTGTATTCTAAGTCAATTATCCATTTCAGCAAATCCTTTCCCTCTCTTCAAAATTTTTATCCTGAAAATTTATCTTGATCTTAATATAAATTTACTTTCCCTCTTTTCACCAATTAACAGTCTATTTTTCTTAAATCTTTGTTACATTTTTGCTAAAATCACATAGATTCATTCCAACATCATTCTAACATTCATTAATTTTACAATGTTTCTGTAAATAGTCTTTAAATTTCTTCCAATCTTCCTCCACCGACTCTTCTCCCTGGTCTCGGATTCTGCCAGTCATTTCCACTAGTTCCATATAGTCTATCACCTTCATCTGCCATTCTTCCAGAGTGGGTAGATCTTGTGTCTTCCAATACTTTGCAGTAAGTATTATTGCTGCTGTTGTGGCATACATAAAGAAAGTTTTGTCCTTCTCTGGCACCAACTGGCCGACCATGCCCAGGAGAAAGGCCTCTAGTTTCTTCAGAAAGGTATATTTAAATACCTTTTTCATTTCGTTATAGATCATCTCCCAGAAAGCCTTAATCCTTGGGCATGTCCACCAAAGGTGAAAGAATGTACCTTCCGTGTCTTTACATTTCCAACATTTATTATCGGGCAAGTGATAAATTTTCGCAAGCTTGACTGGTGTCATGTACCACCTGTATATCATTTTCATTATATTCTCTCTTAAGGCATTACATGCCGTGAACTTCATACCTGTGGTCCATAACTGTTCCCAGTCAGCCATCATAATGTTATGTCCAACATCCTGTGCCCATTTAATCATAACAGATTTCACCGTTTCATCCTGAGTATTCCATTTCAACAGCAAATTATACATTCTTGACAAATTCTTAATTTTTGGATCTAACAGTTCTGTTTCCAATTTTGATTTTTCCACCTGGAAGCCAATTTTTTTATCCAAATTATATGCCTCCATTATCTGATAATAATGAAGCCAATCTCGCACTCTGTCCTTTAATTTTTCAAAACTCTGCAGTTTTAATCTATCTCCCTCTTGTTCCAAAATTTCCCAATATTTCGGCCATTTAGCCTCCATATTGAGCTTTTTCTGAGCTTTCGCTTCCATTGGTGACAGCCACCTTGGGGTTTTATTCTCAAGCAAATCCTTATATCTTATCCAAACATTAAACAGTGCTTTTCTGACAATATGGTTTTTAAACGCTTTATGTGCTTTGACCTTATCATACCACAGATATGCATGCCACCCAAAAACATTATTAAAACCTTCTAAGTCCAACACATCAGTGTTCTCAAGAAGCATCCATTCTCTCAACCAGCAAAATGTGGCTGATTCATAATAGAGTTTTAAGTCTGGCAGGGCAAATCCATCTCTTTCCTTAGCGTCAGTTAATATCTTAAATTTTATTCGAGGTTTCTTGCCCTGCCAGACAAATCTAGAGATATCTCTCTGCCACTTCTTGAAACACTCCATTTTATCTAATATTTGCAATGTTTGAAACAAAAACAACATCCTCAGGCTAACCTATCTCACAGGGTCGTTGTGGGGATTAAATTGGTGAACCATGGACTCCACCTGGAGCTTCTTGGTGGAAAAAGCGGGATAGACGTGCAATAAATGAATAATTCTTAAAACTAATAAAGAATGCATGGGTCTTTGAACCGGCAGGGCAGTTCCTCCTGTGCTAAAGCTCCTGCTGTTTTCCCCTTTCTCCCAGGATGCCTTGCTGAGCCTGGGCTCTGTCATTGATGTCTCCAGCCTCCGGGAAGTCATCAAAGATGCCATCGCCTCGGTGCTCCCCAAAGTGGTAAGTAGAGCAGTCAGTTTTTATTTTAGGAGGGGGCTGGCCTGAGGACAGGCAGCTTCTTTCCCCTTCCAGATTAATCTGTGCAGCTGAAATGGCCAGAGGGCGGAGGGGGCTCCCTTTTGACAGAAACTGAGTTTTCGGGTGTAGAGGGCCGGGAGGCCAGCTGGCAAGCCCCAGCTGTGCCGTCTCCTTCCATCGGCCCATGCTCCGACGTAAATCAGTGACCCAGGCTTCAAAGCCAGGGCATGCTATTAGCAGAGAGAACTGCGCACACAGAATAGGCGTGAGGCTTGTGGAAGCATACTACAACTACAGATTTATTAATCATAAATCAGGACAAAGAAACATGTCATCTCTCTCTTATGTTGTCTCAGAGAGAACGGGAAAAGCAAAAGCTATACACAATGGAAGTTCCCAGCATACTGTGCTGGAATGTAAACAGACATGTGACATGTAACAATTCCACATGTCTGTTCCTTAAGGTGGAATAGAAATCTCAACAGGTCCCAGTCTGCTTTGAAGCATCTTTGGAGGTTTTGTCTGCAGATCTTTGGAGATTCTGAACCACAGAACTTCATTTGCTTGCCTTCATGTTCCTGGCTAGAACGCCAGAAACTGCCCTCTACTTGGTTATGTTTAGATCCATCTTCTTCAGTATTGTTGTGAATTGGGGGGGGGGGGTCAGTCTGGGTGATGTCCCAAACCCCTTGTCGGTCTTGGGGTCCTGTACCCAGTGGGAGTTAGCATCTAAGAGAGGATGCTATTTCTGAACTGGTCAGGCAAGTTTTTGGGGGAGACAGTGACCTTAGCTGGCCACTTAAGTGTCCTCATCAACATCCCAAAAGAATGAGCTAGGTTGCAAAAGCTACAGCTAAGGAATGGTGCCCTCCAGGCTGGGGTGTGTGTGTGTGTGTGTGTGTGCGCGCGCTTTCTTCCACCCCACTCACCTGCCTGCTAAGTAGGAGAACTATAGTGGGAAATATGTGTGAGCTGAGCTTGAAAGCAGGATGGGAGCTGCATGCGCAGAGACCTGCTTGCTCTGTGCTGGATCCAAAGATCTGACTAATGGAGAGGCAAGATCTGTTCGGGTGTCAATGCTGGGAACACCTTTGTCTTATGCTCTGGTTGTGTGTGTGTAAATAAATCCAGATATCCTAAAGACACCACAGTCTCTGTTGACCTTCATTCCAAGGAAACCTAACACCAGGGCAAGCTCCTGGAAGCCCTGGAGTTTCTCACTGCTTGGAGACTGGGGTGGCAAAGAAAAGCATTATTCGCTGGGATGGACAGCTGCTTTCTCAAGGCCAGAGAGCTTTGCCGTCCTGCTACCCGAGATCCTTTCAGTTGGGGGTGTCGAGATTTGAACCCGGGACCTTCGAAACAAACCTGGCATTCCCTTTGCCATTGACCTGCAGCTCCTCCTCTTCCTCCTCTTCTTGTTCCCTCTCCTCAATAAGGGCCAGCAGCTTAATCAGCTGAAATGTGTGTTGATTAATTGGTGGGGGGCAATTTTATTCTGCAGGGCTTTTGGTTAAGGGCACACCTGTCTTTCATGATTCTAGATTCAGGAAGGTAGCCATGTTGGTCTGATGCAGTCGAAATAAATTTAAAAATTGTCCAGTAGCCCCTTAGAGACCACCTAAGTTTGTTCTGGGTATAAGTGTGCGTGCGCATGAAAGCTTATACCCAGAACAAACTTAGTTGGTCTCTAAGGTGCTACTGGACAATTTTTTAATTTTTTTTATTTATTTCAACCTGTCTTTCCATTTCAATTCAGGTGTGTTTCCATAGCAGGTAATGGAGAGAGGGGGAGGAAGTGTTAGAGATATCTCCTCCTTTAAGCAATAAGTGATAGCTTTGGTGTTTTAAATTTTAAGTAATATCTCACATATCTACATCTGAAAAAGACGCTTCTGTTGACTGTTTAGAAACATGCATATTAAATCTCAGATGATAAATGCACTAATATTCTTGGGAATGATTGATAACCCGGCTGTTCACCCATGATGAAAGTAAAAAATTAGTCACGGCGTTTTCATATTTGCATTTTGTCAAGTTCCAAGACACTTCCCGTGGCCAGACTGTGAAGCTGAAGAGCCAGAAAAACACTATTCTCCCTCTCTTCCGAGCGTGGCACCTCTTGGAAGATCTGGCTGCGTGACCTTAGAGATGGATTCAGAAGCAGCTCGGGTTCAGCAGAGTGCAAGCTGTGAGGCTGTGCTTTGATCCAGCAACTCCTTGGGGATTACTCAGGTCCCGGAGTTCAGCTGGCCAGTTCAAAGCAAAGCACTGCTGCGTGGCTGCTCAGGTCTTTCCTGAGCTAATGTGTGCCACACAGGGGCGAAACTGCTCACGTTGTCTTGCAAAGCAATGAAGTACCAAAAGAAGATGCAGTTCAGCGAGCCCCACCTGTTCCTAAAACCCACACATGGCAGCTTGCCATGGTTCCGAGGGCAACCCATGCTTATTATTATTATTATTATTATCCCACTGTCTGGGCTCCCTCCTCCTCTTCTCCTTGTCTGCTTCATCCCCTGAGTTTGGCTGTAGCAGCCATGCTTGACAAGGTACAACCCGGGTTTCCAGGATGATGTAGTGGTTAAGAGCGATAGACTCATAATCTGGTGAACCGGGTTTGCTTCCCCGCTCCTCCACCTGCAGCTGCTGGGTGACCTTGGGCTAGTCACACTTCTCTGAAGTCTCTCAGCCCCACTCACCTCACAGAGTGTTTGTTGTGGGGGAGGAAGGGAAAGCAGACTGTGAGACGCTTTGAGGTAATAATAATAATAATAATAATAATAATTTATACCCTACCCATCTGGCTGGGTTTCCCCAGCCACTCTGGGCAGCTTCCAACAAAACACTAAAATACAATAACCTATGAAACATTAAAAGCTTCCCTAAACAGGGCTGCCTTCAGATGTCTTCTAAAAGTCTGGTAGTTGTTGTTCTCTTTGACACCTGGTGGGAGGGCGTTCCACAGGGTGGGTGCCACTACCGAGAAGGCCCTCTGCCTGGTTCCCTGTAACTTGGCTTCTCGCAGCGAGGGAACCACCAGAAGGCCCTTGGAGCCGGACCTCAGTGTCCGGGCAGAACGATGGGGGTGGAGACGCTCCTTCAGGTATTCTAGACCGAGGCCCCCACCCACCCCTGTAGAAGTTTATTCCCCACCTGTTCCTGGACTAGATCTTTCCTGGGAAGGGGCCATTTCGTGGTCCTCCTCAGGTGCCAAAATGTCTTGGGCCAGCCCTGCTCTAAATGCAGATGGATGGACTGCATGATAGATGGGGAGACAGACCTGCTGTAGGACTGTTTCCTGCATCTTCTGAATGCCAGACATAAAAGCAAAGGTCACCTTGGAAACGTCCCGAAGTGATGGCGTGTGTATGTGCTTGTACCACTTTAAATCCATCCCCGTCGTTCTCTGCCTCGTGGGCATGTTGCTTTGATGTGCTGTTAGCCATTTCAGAACATGAAATCATTCTTTCTGACATTTGCTAATCGCCCGCGCGCTCCCTCCCTCTTTCCCCGATAGCGCAGCGCTCAACAATGCCAAATCCCTGCTGCGTCTCCAAACTATTGTGTTCCTAATCTCCTGGCATTACAACATTAATGCCGCAGGATAATAATAACACCTTGCACAGGCCTCCCTCCCCCTCAGAGAGTCTATTAGCGCTTAATCTCAGCTATGAGCTCCTCCAGAAGGAGCTGCGGCTGTACCGGCGCTGCTCCCTTAGAAAGATAAGAGGAGCCTGCCGGATCAGGCCCATGGGAGTCCATTGAGTCCAGCATCCTGCTCTCACAGTGGCCGGCCAGATACGTGTTGGAAATCAGCAGGCAGGATTCGAACACAAGAGCCCTCTCCCCTCCTGAGGTTTCCAGCAACTTATTCAGGAGCTTTGCTGCCTCCAACTTTGGCGGCAGAGCAGAGCCATTGTGACTAGTAGCCATCAATAGTAAATTGCCTCCTTCGGAAAGGAGTTCCACAGTTGAACTGCACACGTCAAGTGCAAGTAGATAAATAGGTACCGCTCCGGCGGGAAGGTAAACGGCATTTCCGTGTGCTGCTCTGGTTTTGCCAGAAGCGGCTTAATCATGCCGGCCACATGACCCGGAAGCTGTACACCGGCTCCCTCGGCCATTAAAGCGAGATGAGCACCGCAACCCCAGAGTCGGCCACGACTGGACCTAATGGTCAGGGGTCCCTTTACCTTTTTTACATGAAGGAAGACAAACCTAGACAGCATCTTAAAATGCAGAGACATCACCTTGCTAACAAAGGTCCGTATAGTTAAAGCTCTGATTTTCCCAGTAGTGATGTATGGAAGTGAGAGCTGGACCATAAAGAAGGCTGATCGCCGAAGAATGGATGCTTTTGAATTATGGTGCTGGAGGAGACTCTTGAGAGTCCCAGGGACTGCAAGAAGATCAAACCGATCCATTCTGAAGGAAATCAGCCCTGAGTGCTCACTGAAAGGACAGATTGTGAAGCTGAGGCTCCAAGACTTTGGCCACCTCACGAGAAGAGAAGACTCCCTGGAAAAGACCCTGATGTTGGGAAAGATGGAGGGCACAAGGAGAAGGGGACGACAGAGGACGAGATGGTTGGACAGTGTTCTCGAAGCTACCAAAATAAATTTGACCAAACTGTAGGAGGCAGTGGAAGACAGGAGGGCCTGGCGTGCTCTGGTCCAGGGGGTCACGAAGAGTCGGACATGATGAAATGACAACACTATGAAGGAAGACTTCCTTTTAGCTGGCCTAAAACTTCATATATATATATATATATATATATATATATATATATTCATTTTTCTTTTTCATTCATTACATACATCTCAAATTCTTAACATTTACTATATATTCCTCCCTCCCTCCCTCCCCTCCAGGTCTTCTCCCAATTTGTGCTTCTGTTTTGTTTCTATTTTCACCCACTTTGCTAACTCTCAACAGAAAAAGTTATTAATAACATTACATCAAACCTAAAAACATAAAAATAAAATTAAATACACCATCCTATTTCACTATCTTCTAAACATTTTCTGATGCTAATAATGTGGATGTTTATTTAAATCCTACCATCAAGTCTATTGACTTTCTTTGTTTCTGCAAATATAATATGAATGGTTCCCAATCTTTTTCAAAGTCTCTGTTGTCTTTTTCTCTTAGTCTTTCTGTCATTTTTGCCAGTTTATCAACTTCTCTTGCCATTGTTCTTTAGTTGGTATTTCTCCAGTCTTCCAATATTGTGCAATCAACATTCTCGCTGCTGTAAAACTTCAACAACCAGCTTCATTTGAGGTATTAAGAGAGGGGGGGGGGGGAATCTCTATCCACTTTTACCATGCAATGCATGATTTTTAAAAACTGATCTCATGCCAGATGTCAAAGAGAACAACAACTACCAGACTTTTAGATGCCATCTGAAGGCAGCCCTGTTTAGGGAAGCTTTTAATGTTTGATGCATTACTGTATTTTAATATTTTGTTGGAAGCCGCCCAGAGTGGCTGGGGAAACCCACATTCTACTCATATAAAAACATGCTGATTCCCAGACCGTCCATGGGCCAGATTTAGAAGGCGATTGGGCTGCATCTGGCCACCGGGCCTTAGGTTGCCTACCTATGGCCTACTCCATGGTGGCCCCTGAGCTGTGGAACGGCCTCCCCAAAGAGATGCTTCTGGCCCCTTCTTGGTACAGATTTCAGCAACTGTTGAAGATGCACCTGCTCAGCCTCGCTTTTGACGCTTGAGGTGTGTATTTTTAGCACCCACCTTATTCTCATTAATTTAAGCTGTTTCAAAATAGACATTTGGTGCTTCTGTGGTGGGTGGGGTCGTTGAGAATATAACCGTTGCAAATAAGTGGGAAAACTAAAATATTTGGGGATTGGGGAAGAAAGAGCTCCAGAAGAAACACACAGACACATATTGCCATAAAAAAACCCCCAAAATAACGAAGTGAGCAAACCGCATTAATGCTTCGAGTGCAGAAAAAGTGTCCGAGAGAAGACAGAGCTTGCTTCTCAGAGAATAAATGATCCTTGCTTTTCTCCAGCGGGCAAGGAGATGGTGACCAAACGGAAACCAAGGGGCTAAAGTTTGTTCAGAAATATTTATTTCAAATAAAATCAGCAGGAGTTGAGGGGGGTGTAGTTTAGACTCTTTTCAGAATATTGTGTAATATCGTGCTGAATGTGTTTCCATTGTTGTATGTGTTTCCTGAGACTTTGGAGTGATGGGTAGGTAATAAGTTGTAATATTAATAATATTATTATTATTATTATTAATAATAAATGTTCTCTCTGTCCCCGATTCTCACACATGCATAGAGAGGGAGAGAAATAAATGAGGACGTTTTCATTCTCCCCTTAGCTGTTTCCACGCAGTGCAATTATTGCCGAGCGCCTGTTAGCAAGGGAGCCTTGTGTCAGTGCGCATGTTAATTAAATTCTTTTCAAAAAGCCAAGATCAGAATGACTATTCTTTGTAAAACAGAAATCCACGCTTTGCAGCTTTGAGAGAGACTCGTTTGCTGCATTGGGGTGGGAGTGAAATCCCCTTGCCTTGTTGCTGGAAAAGATAATTGCAGGGACTGTTCTTGTGTTAGAGAGCCACAGAGGCACTTTCAAGGCTGCAGGGGGTCCTGATCCTGCAAGTTCTTCTTAGATCCTTCGGATTCTTATATTGACCTACCTTACAGGGTTGTTGTAAGCTCTGCAGCTAGACAACGCCCGTGCAAAGTCCCCAGAACACTCGCAAGCGCCAGACAAGTGTAAAGTAGGAAGTTTTTCAACCCACCAATTATTGGGCAACCTCCCTCAAATCCCCCCTCCCCCTCCAGACGGCAGACGTCGCTTTCACGCTCTGACTCACTTCCTGGCAACTGGGTGCCAAAATAATTAATGATAACGAATGTGTTATTGGGTCCGTGCCAGCTAATTATTGCAGATCTTTCAGCCTGCCCTTGCCCAATTAAATACATTTAATTAACGCCGTTTGCAAAACTTGTACACACTGTAGCACCCTTTTGGAGGAAGCTGTGAAAAAGTTTGTCTTCAAGATGAGAGCTGTGTCTTTTGCAAAAACAAAGGCACCTCCTCTGTGGGAAACGGTGCTTTGTGGTTTACATCCGCGGTGGAAAGCCATCCATAGGGAGATCACCTTGTGTTCCTGTCTGCAGCTGGTGGTTGTGGAGGTCCTTGAGAGAGAGCCTGTCCCATATAGACCACTGGGTGTTAAATTTGTACAGTGGTACCTCAGGTTAAAAACTTAACTCGTTCCGGAGGTCTGTTCTTAACCTGAAACTGTTCTTAACCTGAGGTACCACTTTAGCTAATGGGGCCTCCCATTGCTGCCGCATGATTTCTGTTCTCATCCTGAAGCAAAGTTCTTAACCCGAGGTAATATTTCCGGGTTAGCAGAGTCTGTAACCTGAAGCGTCTGTAACCTGAAGCATCTGCAACCCGAGGTACCACTGTACACTGAAGCAGGAGGGGGGAAAGGGAAGAAGTTGTTGAGCAGATAGTGTACATTTTTTACACACAGTTGATCTTAGGTGTGATCCCTGACAACATCTCCAATTAAGAAGGGGTCATCAGATAGCAGTTGATAGCAGTGCCCTGTCCTGGTTCTCTGCCCAAGAGATCTTGGAGACTTGCTGGCAGTCAGGGCAGGCCATGGGTGGGCTTGAAGGACCTACTCTGCTGTTTTACTAAAACCACTGGTGCCTCCTGAAGGCTCCTTCATCAAGTCTCTCTTTGCTCTGCCCTCTTCATCCCTCTATGTGTCCTGGGAATCCAAGGGGGGAGGGAGTCTGGTCAAAGAACCATAGAGTTGGAAGGGACCACAAGGGTCAGCTAGTCCAACCCCCTGCAGTGATGCAGGAATCTCAGCTAAAGCATCCATGGCAGATGGCCACCCAACTTCTGCTTAAAAGCCTCCAAGGAAGGAGAGTTGACAACCTTCTGAGGGAGACAGTTCCATTGTCAAACAGCTCTTACTGCATGGGTAGGCAACATAAGGACCAGGGGCCAGATCCGGCCTAATAGCCTTCTCAATCCGGCCCGCGGACGGTCCAGGAATCAGCGTGTTTTTACATGAGTAGAATGTGTCCTTTTATTCAAAATGCATCTCTGGGTTATTTGTGGGGCATGGGAATTCGTTCATTTTTCCCCTCCAAAATATAGTCTGGCCCCCCACAAGGTCTGAGGGACAATGGACCAGCCCCCTGCTGAAAAAGTCGTAGAATCATAGAATCATAGAGTTGGAAGAGACCACAAGGGCCATCGAGTCCAACCCCCTGCCAAGCTGACCCCTGTCTTACTGCCATAAAGTTCTTCCTGATATTTAGTGGGAATCCCCTTTCTTGTAACTTGAAGCTGTTGGTTCAAGTCCTACCTTCAACAGTAGGAGAAAACAAGCTTTTCCCCTCTTCGCAGCAGGCAGGGGAGAGTCTTAAGCAGTCGGCCTCATCTCTGTCTCCTGGTCCCTCTGCTCCTGCTGCCGAGTCTGAACTGCTCTCTGCCCCAGCCTCTTCCTGCTCACCTAAGCCTGTTGCTCTGACACCTTCTTCTTCCAGTCTGCCCCCTCTTCTCCCTCCGACCACTCATCGTCGCCCCCACCACCAATCCCCTGGCTCTGAGCCTTCTTCCCACCCCTCCCAAGGGCCCCCAGCCTGAGACAATGCCTTCCGCTTGCTTCATGGGTGGGCCAGCTCTGTTTGGAAACAATGCAAAAATGTGCCAAACATCTTTGATCAAGAGGCAATCATTCCTAGCACATCGAACACTTCCTGCATCTGAGCTTAATCAGTTAATTGCACTCATTGGTTGATTTAAGCTCGTGACCCGAATAATGAAGAGGCCTTGGGTTGCAGTTTGATGAGAGAAGCATTGGGTTGTTGCTAGTCCTGTAGTTCTGCCTCCATCACGCCTCTCCAGCCCGAGGCTGGAGCCACCAGGTATAAGGACCTGGACGGTTAAGTCCAATCAAAGGCGACTATGGGGTTGTGGCGCTCATCTTGCTTTCAGGCCAAGGGAGCCGGCGTTTGTCCACAGGCAGCTTACCGGGTCATGTGGCCAGCAGGACTAAACCGCTAATGGAGCAGCGGGACACCGTGATGGAAGCCAGAGCACACAGAAACACCGTGTACCTTCCCACTGCAGTGATACCTATTTATCTACTTGCACTGGTGTGCTAGGTTGGCAGAAGCAGGAACAGAGCAGCGGGAGCTCACTCCATTGTGGGGATTTGAACCGCCGACCTTCCAATCAGCAAGCCCAAAAGCCTCAGTGGTTTAGACCACAGCACCACCCACATCCGTTAGCCACCAGGTACACAGGAATGGCATGAATCTTTTTTTATATATATAAGATATTTATTAAGATTTTCAAAATATTACAAAATAAAAATAGAAAAAAGAAAAATACAAAATAAAATTAGTTAAAAACAACTCAATCTTTCCATTACTTATTTTTCATTAGCTTGTTTCCCGGACCTCCTCACGCCTCCCTTTTTTGTATTCCAGTTCAATTTGTTGGTTCAGCAAATCCTTCCCCTCTTTGTTTATCCTAATCTTTAATCTTAAAGTATTGTAACATTAAATTTTTACCTGTTAGTAATCCATTTTTCATATTCCCTTATAATATTTCAGCTAAAAACCATTTAATTTCTATCCAACATCATTCTAACATTCATTAATTTTACAATATTTCTGTAAATAGTCTTTAAATTTCTTCCAATCTTCTTCCACCGACTCTTCTCCCTGATCTCGGATTCTGCCAGTCATTTCCGCCAGTTCCATATAGTCTATCACCTTCGTCTGCCATTCTTCCAGAGTGGGTAGATCTTGTGTCTTCCAATACTTTGCAATGAGTATTCTTGCTGCTGTTGTGGCGTACATAAAAAAAGTTCTATCCTTCTTTGGCACCAGTTGGCCGACTATGCCCAGGAGAAAGGCCTCTGGTTTCTTCAAGAAGGTATATTTAAATACTTTTTTCAATTCATTGTAGATCATCTCCCAGAAAGCCTTAATCCTTGGGCATGTCCACCAAAGGTGGAAGAATGTACCTTCAGTTTCTTTACATTTCCAACATTTGTTATCGGGCAAATGGTAGATTTTTGCAAGCTTGACTGGAGTCATGTACCACCTGTATACCATTTTCATAATATTCTCTCTTAAGGCATTACATGCCGTAAACTTCATACCTGTGGTCCATAACTGTTCCCAGTCAGCCATCATTATGTTATGTCCAACATCTTGTGCCCATTTAATCATAGCAGATTTCACCGTTTCATCCTGAGTATTCCATTTCAACAGCAAGTTATACATCCTTGATAAAGTCTTAGTTTTGGGTTCTAACAGTTCTGTTTCTAATTTTGATTTTTCCACCTGGAAGCCAATTTTCTTGTCCAAATTATATGCCTCCATTATCTGATAATAATGAAGCCAATCTCGCACTTTGTTTTTTAGTTTCTCAAAACTCTGCAGTTTCAATCTGTCTCCCTCTTGTTCCAGAATTTCCCAATATTTCGGCCATTTGGCCTCCATATTGAGCTTTTTCAATGCTTTCGCTTCCATCGGTGACAACCACCTTGGGGTTTTATTTTCCAATAAATCCTTATATCTTATCCAGACATTAAACAATGCTTTCCTGACAATATGATTCTTAAATGCTTTATGTGCTTTGATCTTATCATACCACAGATATGCATGCCATCCAAATACATTATTAAAACCTTCTAAATCCAAAATGTCTGTGTTTTCAAGAAGCAGCCATTCTTTCAACCAGCAAAAAGTTGCTGATTCATAGTAAAGTTTAAGGTCTGGCAGGGCAAATCCACCTCTTTCCTTTGCATCTGTTAGTATTTTAAATTTTATTCTAGGCTTCTTGCCCTGCCAGACAAATCTAGAAATATCTCTCTGCCACTTCTTGAAACAGTCCATTTTGTCCACAATTTGCAATGTTTGAAACAAAAACAACATTCTAGGCAATACATTCATTTTTATTGCAGCAATATGACCCAACAGTGAAAGCTTCAAATTTGACCAAATTTCTAAATCTTTTTTCACTTCGGCCTAAATCTTTTTTCACTTCACTTCCATCTGCCATAACACTCTCATAGAAGTCCAAGGTCAGTCCCACGGCTGGAATTTGTTTTGAAATGGAAAATTCTCCTAGCCCAGTTGTTATTGTAGGAATGGCATGAATCAGTGGTCTCCTTTCCATCCTTTGGGTTAGCATCTGTGCTCAGCAGGCATTACACACGGAGCATCTGTTTGCCAGAAACCAATGCGCAAAGCTCTCAGCACAGGTCCTGATCAGCTGTCCAAAAGGGGGGGAAGCAGGCAGGTTAGCTGGCCTGCCTATGGAACAAATGTTGCTCCACACAATGGCTCAATAAGCAACACCTGTCACTCCATACAGGCTTGATGCCAACAGGAAAACCTGCCTGGTACTGCCAAGTGGGTTACCGCATGTGGAACAGCAACAAAGGGCTGGCTTGCGCTTATCACATGATGGCTGTCGCAACTCCTCATGTGACAACCACAGCATCCAGTGGTGGCATTTTAAGTGACAATGAGCCGCAGCGGACCGGACACTCATCACTTGTTTGCCACCTCAGTGGAACATGTTGTGTTTGAGGACGTAAAGGCAAAGAGTCAAGTGTTCATCTGTGGGACATTGCAACTTCTCTAAACTAAAATCCCGTGGCTTTTCCTTTTCGGGGGTGCTTCGCCTTGATAATTTTGTTTGCCCTTTTGTGACCTTCCCCCAGCATTATGACCAGTGCTGGATTTACGTATAAGCTAAACAAGCTATAGCTTAGGACCCCACTCTCTTGGGGGCCCCAAATAAATTAAAGGAAAGGAAAACTGGATGTACATTTCCAAAATATAAGATAAAAAACAAATAAAAGAAAACCTACATACAGTGTCACATAGGGACGTGAGTGACGCTGTGGGTTAAACCACAGAGCCTTGGGCTTGCCGATCAGAAGGGTGGCGGTTCGAATCCCCGCGACGGGGTGAGCTCCCGTTGCTCGGTCCCTGCTCCTGCCAACCCAGCAGTTCAAAAGCACGTCAAAGTGCAAGTAGATAAATAGGTACCGCTCCAGCGGGAAAGTAAAAGGTGTTTACGTGCGCTGCTCTGGTTTGCCAGAAGCGGCTTAGTCATGCTGGCCACATGACCCGGAAGCTGTACGCCGGCTCCCTCAGCCAGTAAATCGAGATGAGCGCCGCAACCTTAGAGTTGGTCATGACTGAACCTAATGGTCAGGGGTCCCTTTACCTTTACCTTACAGTGTCAAATGGCTTTAAATACCTATTAGGTCCATAAATTACCATAGAGCATATATTCAACACAAAAAGCAGCAACAGTTTGTTGCTGACAAAGGACAGCTGGACATAGAAAGGGCCCCATTACCTTCAGGAGCTGAGGGCCTCATCAAACCTAAATCCGGCCCTGGCTATAATGGAGTCCTTTCTGAGAGGAGGAGGTCAGGACAGGACACAATATGCCAAACGCAGTCGCGCCGTAGAATGGTGTAATCTACAGATTTGTATAACGACATTTTCCGCCTGTGGAATCATTTGGGTGGGAAATGACTGGTCTGGGCTGCTGTTGCATTTTCCTTCCTCACATGTCACACGGTAGAACAGCAGATTATAAATGGGGCTTCCATTCCTCAACTGGACAGGCAGAGCTTAGCTTTAATTAACCCTGCCTCCGTGCAGAAGGAGAGATTAACAGCTTCCCGAAGCCTCTTCCAAGCCCTCTCATTTCATCAAGGCGGCAAAACAATGACCGGTTCTTTGAAGCTGGTCAACTGAAGTGTCCGCCCAACATGCTCCCCTCCGGTGTGCATTGCGCAGATTGCAGAACCCGTCATCAGACAGACTCCGAAAGGCGTCTGGGAGGGGAGAAGGTAGAAGAAAGCACCGATGGAGAAGGGAAGGAACTGGGAAGGGAAGGAACTGGTTTCAAATCATAGAACTATAGAATTGCAGAGTTGGAACGGACCCCCAGGGTCATTGAGTCCAACCCCATGCAATGCAGGAATCTCCGGTGCCAAGATTTTGGTGACCTCTGTAATAAACGGAAATCTGCCCTTATTCCCTTATGGGGGACACAAGAGCCCTTAGAGAGTCCTTTGCAGGTTCTCCATCGGTCGGAGAAAATAGCAGAGGCCAACCAGAGAATACTGAGAAGCAAAGCAGCTCATAAGCCTGATCTTTATGGAACTGTTGCAACAGGGTTCCCCCTTCACACACAGGAGGAGGAGGAAGACTCAGAAACAGGTGTGCCCACCCTTACAAGACATTTTAAATTGCCCACCCTGGAGTCCAAGACCACCCCCAGAAACATCATACCTACATCACAGAAAGGGGTGGTCTACAACAGAAATCTGAATGCGTTGTTTACCTCCTGTCTGGCAGGTTACCTGTTAATGCTTACTTGATTGGATAGGCTGGGGAGCCTGGCCAGTCTTTTGTAATGATAAATACTTCGTTCCTGAGCGAGGTCACAGGTTCACCCTATTCATACACAGACATACCCTTAATACAGGATTTGTGAAGGAAAAGACAATGGGGAGGCTATTCCATTTTCCTTGACCTTGCAGAGAAATCATTTGGTGAGTTTGGGAGTCAAAAATGGTTTCAGGGCTGTTTTCCTGTGCTGCTTCAGACATGTGGTTTATATATTGATGTACGTGTTTGCTTGGAACATTTATTTTATATATATATAAGACCTTAATTTTTTTATTTCACCTCCAAAGGAGGAATTTCCCTCTCCTTTCCCCCCGCCCCACAGCATATGTGGGACTATGAATGAGGGATGGGTTGAAGGGAGTGGCCCACAAGGGGGAGGTCTGTACAGATGTAAAGAGAGGCAGTGCAGTGCAGTGGTTTGAGTGTTGGACCAGGAACTTGGGGACCAGGGTTCAAATCCCCCACTTGGCCATGGTGATCTCACTGGGTGACCTTGGGCCACTCACATGAGGATAAAATGGAGAGGAGGAAGAGAAGGAGGAGAACTATGCCTTGCTCTCTTGAGCTCCTCAGAGGGAAGGTGAGATGTAAATGGAATAAATAAATGTTGGAGACCCTCTACCCTGGTCAGCAATAGTGGAGAGTCCAGTGCACAGTTGAAACAGACCCCAAGCATCATCCAACCCTTCATTGCAGGAACCTCAGCTAAACCATCCATGGCAGATGGCCACCCAACCTCTGTAAGAATAATGGAGACCACAGGAGGTTGGATGCAGGTGAGCTGCGCAGAAGCATGCTGGCAAGTATGCGCCAAGCAAGCTGCCGGCTAGCTCTGCCGAGGCTCCTTTTATTAGCAGAAGTCAGCAATTGGGAACAGTAGTGAAACCAGCCTGAACTTAACGTATTTCCATCTAAGCACATTTCCAGCATTAGCAAATACACGTGTCAGCAGGTGTTTCCTTCAGATATTCCCCCCGATACTTGATTACGTCTGCGTTCCCGGTCATGTTCCAGCCAAGCGTTATGTCTAGCAAACAAATTGTGAGAGAGGAGGAACAAGAAGAAGAGTTTGGATTTGATATCCCGCTTTATCACTACCCAAAGGAGTCTCAAAGCGGCTCACATTCTCCTCTCCCTTCCTCCCCCACAACAAACACTCTGTGAGGTGAGTGGGGCTGAGAGACTTCAGAGAAGTGTGACTAGCCCAAGGTCACCCAGCAGCTGCAGGTGGAGGAGTGGGGAAGCGAACCTGGTTCACCAGATTACGAGACTACCGCTCTTAACCACTACACCACGCTGGCTCAAAAGGTCAGGGGGGAAACCCTGTTTTCTAGCCAAGAAGGCAAAATGTCAGGGAAAGCAGGTGCAACACTCCTTGCCATACTGTTGCATGTCTGGTGCGAGGTTTGCCTTCGCAAAGCGGAGCGTTACCTCCACAAACCTCTGCTTAAAAACCTCCAAGGAAGAAGAGCCCACAACCTCCCCAGGGAGTTCATTCCACTGCTGAACAGCTTTTACTGTCAGAAAGTTCTTCCTGTTTAGTTGGGACCTCCTTTCCTGTAAGTTGAAGCCCTTGTGTCACAGTCCGGTCTACGGGTGATCGAAGTCCCAATGAGGACATCGGGACGGGGTTAAGATGGCGGGGTGGGAGCAGGAACCAGAGTCCAGAAGCCAGGGGTCTGAAGGTCAGGAAGTAGGGAGTCATGAAGTCAAGGGTCCAAGGGTCGAGAAGCAGGGAGTCAGGAAGCCGAGGTCCGAGGATCAGGAAGTAAGAAGCCAAACGCAGCAAGGCAGGAAACGTGTTGCTGTGGCAAAGAGCCAAAGGGAAATGCTGACCTTATATCCCTTCCCAGCTCTTGCCACCAGGTTACCAAGCGGCCTCACCTGTGCGGCCGCGCCTTGCTTCTTCAGAACAAACTTAGGAAGGCCCCAGTCCTGCGAAGCCCTACTGGTCACAGGGCTTGGCTCCTGCACGCACTCCTGACACCTTGCTTCAAGTCCTCTATTCTTGAGAAGCAAAAAAAACAAGCTCGCTCCACCTTCCATGTGACAGCCCTTGAGATATTTGGAGATGGCTATCACCTCTCAGTCTTTTCCTCTCCAGATGAAACATACCCGACTCCTTCAACTCTCTCTCATAAGCCTCATAAGGCTCAGTTTCCACCATGGCCACCCTCCTCTGTATACCTTCACACCAACAAGCCACACAGATCCCAGCTTACCTGAGGGAGACCGTTCCACAGTCAAACAACTCTTGCTGTCAGAAAGTTTTTCCTGGTCCATACAGCTCAGTATTGTCTACACAGACTGGCAGCAGCTCTTCAGGGTTTCAGGCAAGGAGTCTCTCCTCCCAGCCTTTCCAGGAGATGCCAGCAAGACTTGAACCCAGGGCCTTTTGCTTGCAAGGGAGATCCTCTGCCGCTGAGCTACAGTGCTTTTTAATCCTGCCACCCAATGGCAAAACATCACACAGCTGTGTTTCCTGGGTCGGATGGGAGTTGTAGTCCAAAAGGGCTGTGTTGGCCAGGGGTGATGGGAGTTGTAGTCCAAAACAGCTGGAGGGCACCAGGTTGGGGAAGAATGGCCTTCGCTCTTTTTCTCCCTGAGGTGCACAAAGATCTTTCTGTTCCACTGAGCCTTAGGAGCGTATTCTGCTGCCAGCGATGCTTCTTTTGAAACAGTTTTATCAAAGATGTTTAATTTGTAATAGTTTCCCCCTCCAATTTAATGCCATTTTGCAAACTTCCTTGAGAACATCTGTCAAGAGTCAGTCTATAAATACTGCGAGCACAAGAGTAAATAAGGGGAAAACACCGACAAAGACTACTGGAAAGGGAGGCAGAGTATCTCTTCCCTTCTCAGATCTTTTAAGCTAATCTTTTGGAGAACAAGGTAAAAAACAACAACAATTAAATCTGAAACCACTCAATTGTTGGCTCACAAAACGCACTGCACAGGAGTATTCTTGTGGCCTCTTGCCACAATAAGTCAAAAAGCACTGGTGGTGCCACAAACATCCTCTCTCCACTCCAGGGAAGTTCAGAGGTCCTTAGCAAAGGCCACACTCATCTAGAGAGAACATATTGCACCAATCCTGGCCCAACTGCACTGGCTGCCAATTAGTCTCCAGCCCCAATTCAAAGTGCTGGTTTTGAGCTATAAAGCCTTAAACGGCTCAGGATGGCAAGACCTCAAGGGCCGCTTCTTCCCATATGAACAGACTCAGACAATTCCAAAATTGCCCTCTGGTCCTGCTGCAACCCACTCCTAGCTCATCATAGAAGAGTTGGAAGGGAACCCAGTGGTCATCTAGTCCACACAGCCCAGCCCACCCTGTAATGCAGAAATCATGGCTCAATAATCTCTGACAGGTGGCCATCCAACCTCAGTTTTAAAAGGTAAAGGTAAAGGTACCCCTGACCGTTAGGTCCAGTCGCGGACGACTCTGGGGTTGCGCGCTCATCTCGCTCTATAGGCCGAGGGAGCCGGCATTTGCCCGCAGACAGTTTTTCCAGGTCATGTGGCCAGCAGGACTAAGCCGCTTCTGGCGAACCAGAGCAGCGCAAGGATGCAGGTGGGATGCAGGTGACGCTATGGTCTAAACCACAGAGCCTACGGCTTGCCGATCAGAAGGTCGGAAGTTCGAATCCCTGCGACTTGTTTGGTCCCAGCTCCTGCCAACCTAGCGGTTCGAAAGCACACCAAAGTGCAAGTAGATAAATAGGTACCGCTCCGGCGGGAAGGTAAACGGCGCTTCCGTGCGCTGCTCTGGTTTGCCAGAAGCGGCTTAGTCATGCTGGCCACACGACCCGGAAAAACTGTCTGTGGACAAACACCGGCTCCCTTGGCCTATAGAGCGAGCTGTTGCACTGTCAACGAACTCTTGCCGCCAGAAAGTTTATCCTATACTTTAGCTAGAATCGCCTTTCTTATCATTTGACTCCATCGGTTCAGATCTTCCGCCCTGGAGCAGCAGAACTTGCACCACCTTCCACTTTGCAGCCCTTTTGATATTAGAAGATGACGCAGGTGTGCCCACTGACTGCGAAGGACTAGCCCTAAGCAGTGGGGACTCCCGCTTCAATTGCAAAGGCAGCAACCTGTTTCAGCATCCGCCTGTGCGCATCCCCCCAAATTGCCAGTCTCCCACCTGCTTAACATCTTCCCCAGGTTGTCCCCGTCGGTGCCAACTGGGACTCTGGCATTGCGCCACTCGGTTATCGTCTCCTCCTTCGGGAGGAGGCAGAGCGCCTCTTCTGTAATGAGCTTCATTGAGCGTGAAATTGAGCGGAAGTCCTTGTCAGCTCCCAAATAAATCAATGGCTCAGATAAATATAGGCAAGAGATGCAGCCGCGTTCCTCAGAAAGATGTAGTGCCGTCGCCGTCATTTAAGCACGCTGCCCTGGAGGTTGTTAGACGATGACAGCGGCAATTGATAAAGCACTTCAGGGAGGTTTAGAGTATTTTCTTGCAGTCCTAACAACAGCCCTGTAAGGTAGGTCACTATTATTAATCCCCATGGGGTGTGGGGGGGATGAGAATGTCAGAAGAGAATGTCAGAAGAGTCTGCTGGATCAGGCTGATGGAGAGTACAGCTAGTGTGGCCAGAAGCCACAGAAAGCCCTCTTCTCCTCCATCAATTTGTTTAATCCTCTTTTAAAGGCTCCCAGGTTGGTGGCTATCATGGCCTCCTGTGGCAGGGAGTTCCATAGTCTATGCACAAAGAAGTCGTTCCTTTTATGTGTCCTGAATCTTCTAACATTCAGCTTCTTCTTTTTTATGGTTTATTAATGGTTTATATTTTGTTTTGGTTTTTTTATTTACATTTCACTTATTTGTTAACATTCTTATATTATACTGGTAAACGTTGTCATATTACATTACAGGACTTACTATAATATAATTTCCAACATGTATACAAAAATTATATAATTTTTTTATATACCTAGAAAGAAAATGAAACAAAAAGAAAAAAGAAAGAAGAGAAAAAACAAAAACAATTCCCCCCCCCAATCATATACATACCAACACACTAGACTTCCTGTCTTTCCTGTTGTATATTCCTTTTTCACAAATGAATGTACTCTTATTATTGTATATTTCTTTACGTATTATCTAATACATTCCTATATCAATATGTGCTCTTAGTCTTATTTCTCAGCTCAGTCTCACTCCAACGTCAATCAAATGCTAGCATAGATAGCGAACCTTTACTGTATTTTTGAACATAAGTTTTATATCTATCCCACTTTTCCATCTAACATTCAGCTTCATTGGATGACCACGAGAGATGGATAAAAGCATTTCTCTGTCTACTTTCTTGTGTCATAAACTTCTATCCTGTCCCAGGCACAGCAGACTTTCTTCATAGAAAGACTTTCTCCATCTCTTTGATCATTTGGGCGCCCTGAACCTTTCTCAACACTACAATATCCGGTGACCGGCGCAATATTCCCAGTGTGGTTGTACCACGAGAGAGCGTGAGGTTGCTTGGAGCCACTGGTGCCTTCGGGGGAACTTCAGGGTGACATGGTCCCCTTTGACATGGGTGCTTCCATCCTTAAACCTCCTTCCCCCTGTGTCCATCCTTTTTTGATGTTGAAGAATCATTGAAGAATCATTGAAGTGTCGAAGCTCTTGTTGTGAACACATCATGGCTCATATGCTTGGCATTCTACTGGAAAAGAAAAAGGGGAGGGGGGGGGAATCAGATCCCTGCCCCAAGGAGCTTACAGTCTAATGCAAGGCACAAGGGCACTGAATCTGACCAAATGCAGCGACATGTATATCTGGCTTTGTTGTAGGTGGGATAAGGGCTCCCAGGACCAAGTCCTTGTGGAAAAGATGAAATTTGCATGGGCCATTTGGAGAGAGGGAGAAAGGGATATTCTTCATTAAACATATTCAATGCTTCCCCCAGCCCCAGTGTAACCCAAAACAACTTACAGCAATAAATAAACAATATACGTTTAAAACCATCACAAAGCAAAGCATTGCAAAATCTAAAAGGCAGCCCTGTTTTTAAAAAGCAGGATTAAAACAACCCAACTGTTCTGCGTGCCCACAGCCCTGGGTGATCCGCTAAATTAGATCCCAGAATAATGTTACAAAAGTTTAGTGCCTCCCCTCTATCTGCTGAGCGGTGGCAAGAGTCCAGGGGGTTCCAGGCACTCACCCAGGGTCTGTGTCCTTTGGAGAATTGAGACACAGCGGAGACTGTCTTGGCTTTAAGAAATGTGGCTTAGTCCCCTATTTACACCTTCAGTTTGCACGGAAGGAGCCTTGATTTTACAGCATGGTCCTTCCAAAAGAGGCTTGTGCAGTCCTGGGGCCCAAGGCATCTCTTCCAGCCAGCCAGCCTTCAGCCAGCCTGCCCAAGATGGAGCCCAGTCTTTCCTCTTCCTTCCTCTTCCAGCACACCTTGCTAAGAACTGTCTTTTCCTGTCACCTCACACCCAGTTACCCTGGCTACCTTCCAAACCTCCAGTCTCTGTTCACACCTCAGGGCAAGTGGGGAGGACAGTTCTCCGCATTGCCAATGGTCCTCAATGGCCCTCTCTTCTTTCTTTCTTTCTTTCTTTCTTTCTTTCTTTCTTTCTTTCTTAATATAAATGTTATTGAGTACAAATTAGAAAAAAATACAAATATACAAAAAAAGAAAATACAAAAGAAAGAGAAAATGCATGTAACCAAGGAAAAAATTAGAAAACATTTTGCCTCTTTTCATATTTACAGTTATTTATACCTCTATAAAATACTATTCACAATAAAGAGGAGAAATGAAAGATAAATTATAAGAGAAAAAGAACAAAGAGAAAATAAAGAAGTAGGAGAAAAAGATCGAAAGTGAAAATGTTAAAAGTAGATAAGTATTCACTATACACAGCCATTTCCAACCAATATTTATATTCAATTATGTAATTTCATCTTGTCCTTGTCATCAAGTCCCTCTCTTGTTTCTTAATGGCTGTATCTTGGCCAGGTCATTTTGCGTAGGCTAACCCAGGAATTCCTTCAACCTGTATTTCTCCCTTCACGCCCCAAATAATCAAAATCCTACTATTTATTAATTTCTAGGGCTTAGCCCCCATCCCACCCCCCAGAAATCTAAAACAAAAAGATCAAAACTGGTTCCCAGAGTGCAGCATGGCTCACTTGCTAGAGAAATTTGGAGAGATCTTCTTTTTAATAACACATTTCTTCTCTGTTGCTCGGCCTGGGCTATCCAGCAGGTGTTGAAGAATCCTTTTAGCCTTATTTAGCTTTTTCCCTTTCGTTGCAATACTTCAGTTGCAAGACAGTGAAAAGAAAGGCTCTCGTGGCATTTGCCAATCGATACATGAAACATTTAAAAAATCGTGGGGGGAAACCATCTGAAACAAACCGCAGTTGTTTTTAAGGCATACGCTGCAAAGTTCATCTATCAAAGTAAAGGCCTTTCAGAAAAGGGACATTTGTGCTATTATTTTCACTGACACAAATCACAAATCCCAGAGATACTGCTTTGCACTCTGGTGATGCTCCAGGAACAGTCAATGTCTGTGTGTCACACACAAACTGCAAGAAGAATGTTGTCCCTACTCTCAAAGGACCTGGGTTCCTGCTTAGGCCATTTATTAGTTTAAAAAGACAGCTGTGCTGCTTTTTGAAGATTGCAACATGGTGTGAGATCCATAAAATTCACCAAGGTGCTTAATACGATAAGATTACCTGGAGTCCTGTGTCCAGTTCTGGGTGCCACAATTTAAGAAGGATGCTGACAAGCTGGAAGGTGTGCAGAGAAGGGCGACCAAGAAGATCAGGGGTCTGGAAAAACCAAGCCTGATGAGGAACGGTTGAAGGAGCTGGGTATGTTTAGCCTGGGAAAGAGGATATATGATACAGTAGCAAGCTTGCTTTCTCCTGCTCTGGAGGGTAGGACTCGAACCCATGGCTTTAAGGAGATTCGGACTAAGCATTTGGAAGAACTTTCTGAGGGTAAGAGCTGTCCAACAGTGGAACAGTCTCCCTTGGAAGGTGGTGGACTCTCCTTCATTGAAGGTTTTAAAGCAGAGGCTGGCTGGCCATCTGTCAGGGATTTTCTATCTGTGATTCCTGCATTGCAGGGGGGTTGGACTAGATGCCCCTTGGAGGTCCCTCCTGATTCTACAATTCTAGGACGGCATGAGGTGGTAGCAGTAACTGCATTTTTAAAAAAAATTCTTCTGGAATGTTTTACTTGTTGTCATAAACCGCTTTGTAGGCATGTTTGCCTGAAAAGTGTTATACAGATAGGATAATAATAATACAGTGGTACCTCTGGTTACGTACTTAATTCGTTCCGGAGGTCCGTTCTTAACCTGAAACTGTTCATAACCTGAAGCACCACTTTAGCTAATGGGGCCTCCTGCTGCCGCCGCACCACCGCTGCATGATTTTTGTTCTCATCCTGAAGCAAAGTTCTTAACCTGAGGTACTATTTCTGGGTTAGCGGAGTCTGTAACCTGAAGCGTATGTAACCTGATGCGTATGTAACCCGAGGTACCACTGTAATAATAATAATAATAATAATAATAATAATAATAATAATAATAATAATAATTTATTATTTATACCCCGCCCATCTGGCTGGGTTTCCCCAGCGACTCTGGGCAGCTTCCAACCGAATATTAAAAACAATACAGCGTCAGACATTAACAACTGCCCTAAACAGGGCTGCCTTCAGTTGTCTTTTAAAAGTAAAATAGTTGTTTATTGCCTTGACATCTGCTGGGAGGGCGTTCCACAGGGCAGGTGCCACTACCAAGAAGGCCTTCTGCCTGGTTCCCTGTAACCTCCCTTCTCGCAGGGAGGGAACCACTAGAAGGCCCTCGGAGCTGGACCTCAGTGTTCGGGCAGAACGATGGAGGTGGAGATGCTCCTTCAGGTATACTGGACCGAGGCCGTTTAGGGCTTTCAAGGTCAGCACCAACACCTTAAATTGTGATCGGAAACATACTGGGAGCCAATGTAGGTCTTTCAAGACCAGTGTTATATGGTCTCAGCAGCCACTCCCAGTCACCAGTCTAGATGCCACATTCTGGATTAGTTGTAGTTTCTGGGTCACCTTCAAAGGTAGCCCCACATAGAGAGCATTGCAGTAGTCCAAGCGGGAGACAACTAGAGCTTGCACCACTCTGGCAAGACAGTCTGTGGGCAGGGAGGGTCTCATCCTGCGTACCAGTTGGAGCTGATAAGGTCCGTATAGTTAAAGCTCTGGTTTTCCCAGTAGTGTTGTATGGAAGTGAGAGCTGGACTATAAAGAAGGCTGATCACCCAAGAATTGATGCTGGAGGAGATTCTTGAGAGTCCCATGGACTGCAAGAGGATCAAACCTATCCATTCTGAAGCAAATCAGCCCTGAGTGCTAACTGGAAGGACAGATCCTGAAGCTGAGGCTCCAAGACTTTGGCCACCTCATGAGAAGAGAAGACTCCCTGGAAAAGACCCTGATGTTGAGAAAGATGAAGGGCACAAGGAGAAGGGGACGGCAGAGGACGAGATGGTGGGACAGTGTTCTCGAAACTACCAGCATGAGTTTGACCAAACTGCAGGAGGCAGTGGAAGACAGGAGTGCCTGGCGTGCTCTGGTCCATGGGGTCATGAAGAGTCGGACACGACTAAATGACTAAACAACAGCAATGCATGTTTGCCTGAAAAGTGTGATACAGATAGGATAAATAAATAAATAGATGATGTTTATTTCTGCTCAGTCCCATGGGGCTTATGCCGGTTGGGCTGGGAGAGAGCCCTGCCTGAAATCCCAGAGAGCTGCTGCCAGTCCGTGTAGACAGTATTAAGCTAGATGGACCAAGGTCCTGATGGTCCAATCCTGAGCAATCTCCACCTCCTCTACCCCCGGCGTGGCAGCATCATGTCCGCTGCCTCCTTCCCACCCAGCCTCCAACGCTCGGCTTTGCTGCTCCCCTGCCGCAAAGTGCCCGTCTCCGTGGCCAAATTAAGCAGAGCTTCATTACAGACGTTACTATTACGGGTGGAGAGCGAGCAATTTGCAGGCACTGCTCTGCCTGGAGAGAGACTGCTGAACCCTTCATTTGTCTGCAAGGGGTGATTTAGACAAATCAGGGCCTCGAAGATCGGGAACAGCTGAGGCGGAACAAAACAGAGGGCATGTTTCTGTGGCACCAGGACGTCAAATCACTCAGCGGCGACTGCATTATTTCCGATATTAGCTAAAGATAATGGCTCCGCGTCCCACACGACTGGCATGAATTGCGCTTACTGACTTCAGCATGCCTCTCTGCCTCGTTGTCTGCGGCAGGCCTGGAGTTCTGGGGTTGGGGACCCCATCTACCCACAGCTATGGTGCAGCGATGTGCATCACCTATGGGCATACACAAGGGATGCGGGTGGCGCTGTGGTCTAAACCACTGAGCCTCTTGGGCTTGCCGATTGGAAGGTCGGCGGTTTGAATCCCCGCGTCGGGGTGAGCTCCCATTGCTCAGTCCCAGCTAATGTCAACCTAGCAGTTTGAAAGCACACCAGTGCAAGTAGATAAACAGGTACCGCTGTGGTGAGAAGGTACTGTAAATGGCGTTTCCATGAGCTCTGGCTTCCATCACGGTGTCCCGTTGCGCCAGAAGTGGTTTAGTCCTGCTGCCCACCTGACCCAGAAAGCTGTCTGCAGAAAAACGCCGGCTCCCTCGGCCTGAAAACAAGATGACCGCCACAACCCCATAGTCGCCTTTGACTGGACTTAACTGTCCAGGGGTAACAGTAACAATCTTCTTTTAAAGGCATCTAAGTTGGTGGCGCTGTGGGTTAAACCACAGGGCCTTGGGCTTGCCAATCGGAAGGTCGGCGCTTTGAATCCCTGCAATGGGGTGAGCCCCCGTTGCTCGGTCCCAGCTCCTACCAACCTAGCGGTTCAGAAACATGCCAGTGCAAGTAGATAAATAGGTACCATTGTGGCGGGAAGAACTTCCTGACAGTAAGAGCTATTTCAAAGTGGAACAGGTTGTGGACTCCACTTCTTTGGAGGTTTTTAAGCAGAGGTTGCCATGGGTACTTTAGCTGAGATCCTTGCATTGCAGGGGGTTGGACTAGATGGTCCCATGGGGTTCCATTCAATTTTAAAATTCTTCGATTTTATGTCACAGAGATGGCATTGCTTCTGGGGTGCCCAGCATCTTCTGGCCACACCCTGGACCAGGCATAGGCAAACTCAGCCCTTCAGATGTTTTTGGGACTACAATTCCCATCATCCCTGACCTCTGGTCCTGTTAGCTAGAGATCATGGGAGTTGTAGTCCCAAAACATCTGGAGGGCCAAGTTTGCCTATGCTTGCCCTGGACCATTAGGATTTTAGAATTGTGCAATTGGAAGGGACCTCTGTTTAGGGAAGTTTTTAATGTTTGAAGTTTTATTCTGTTTTTAGTGTTCCATTGGGAGCCGCCCAGAGTGGCTGGCAAAACCCAGCCAGATGTGCGGGGTATAAATATTCTTATTCTTATTACCTCAAGTGTTATCCAGTTCAACCCCCGGCAATTCCCAAATTTGTTTTGGGGAAAATGATTTTCATCTGCAGTGGAAAACAATGCAATCGAATAAGAAGAGAGGGAGGTAGAACAGCCAGTCTGCCAAGAGAACAGCCACACCAACCCATTCAGCTAAGCCCCCCTGAAGAGGATTTAATTGTGAGGCTCCTCAGTGGTGAAGACATTGGGAGACAATTAGCAGCAAAATAGTATTAATCTGTTCCAGGAGGTTGCAAGACGTTGGCTATCTGGGGCATGGGGTGGGGTGGAGGCACGCAGGAAGTTGGGTTTTTATTCCGGAAAGCTGTGCCAACAGTGCCTGGGTACTGTGGCCTGTCGCCTGCCCTCCGCAGTCCCCCTCTTCTCTCGGCGCTAATGGCCTGGCGTCTCCTGGGCGCCTTTGCCAGCCTCCCTGACACACTTAATAGGCTCGAGCGGATGTCCAAATCAGAGTTAATTGGAGCCAGAAGCAGCGCTGTTTCATCTTGGGAAAAGCAGCCAGCTCAGGCTCCAACTTCATGTGGATCTAGGATTCTGACAAGCACTGCAAATCCTCCATTGGGTGCTGTGTGACGACAGCCTTATGTTTTTATTTATATAGGAAGATAGGGCTCTTCTGATGTTCTGGTGCCAAGCTGTACTGGGCTTTATTCACGCAAACCAGCACCATGAACTTAGCCCAGGAGCTAATTGATAGTCGCTGTGACTTATTCTGCAGTGGCTTAACATGGCATAACAATCTGTACTCTTTAACCCTCAGGAAAGAGTGTATGTCTACCTCCTGGACGGGGAAACCCGGCTGACGTGCAACGACCCACCCCATGAGTTGCCACAGGAGGGGAAGCTTGGGTAAGCGATATCATCTCTATGTGGGGGGTGGATTTCATATAAAGAGATCTCAGTGTAACCCCAGCATTACCATCTTCTGCAAGAGTTGTGCTATAGCATGTGGTATTGATTTTATTGGTCGAGAAAGAGAGTGAATCGGCTGTAACGTTCTTATTATTTCCCCATCTGTTAATATACTACAGATATAGTCCTAGTGGTGCAGCAATGAAACTGCTAGCATATTGGCAAAGCTAAATTGGCTCTGTTGGGACACGGGTGGCGCTGTGGGTTAAACTACAAAGCCTAGGACTTGCTGATCAGAAGGTCGGCGGTTTGAATCCCCATGAAGGGGTGAGCTGCCGTTGCTCGGTCCCTGCTCCTGCCCACCTAGTAGTCTGAAAGCACGTCAAAGTGCAATTAGATAAATAGGTACCGCTCCAGCGGGAAGGTTTCCATGCGTTTCCATGCGCTGCTCTAGTTCGCCAGAAGCGGCTTAGTCATGCTGGCCACATGACCCGGAAGCTGTACGCCGGCTCCCTTGGCCAATAAAGGGAGATGAGTGCTGCAACCCCAGAGTCGGCCACGACTGGACCTAATGGTCAGGGGTCCCTTTACCTTTACCTTTAAGCTGGCTCTGGTATGGTGGAGGGGGGACAGTGCATTGAGATTCCTGCATTGCAGGGGGTTGAACTAGATGCCTCGTGGGACCCTTCCAACTCTACAATTCTATGATTCTATGATTGCACTCTAACACAAAAAAAATCCCCAACAACTTCAGCCCATTTGCTGCCTTCTTTCCTCTCGGTCTTAACGTGAAAATGCCGGTCTGATCACTCTCAAATTTCCTTTCACAAAGCCTTTTGCTTTTCACAAGCTCACTCAGCCACTGCTGTGTCATCAGATTCACAACAGCTAATTCCTGATGGTGATTTCTGATTGTACCTTTTATTTTATTTTTATTTTTACAGATTGGGATTGCGGGGTGGGTGCCACAGACTACACACTTCTGAACTCCAGGTCAGGGAAAGGACATTTTTCTTGAAGGCTATGCATACTGAGCAGAGAGAATTCTCCATATTGACTGGAGAATGTACAGTAGGCGAACACGGTGCAGGTGTTTGCGTGACGTCACAGGTGCTAGCCAATTGGCGTCCTTCACAGCTGTGTTTTGCAGGGGATTTGAAGAACCTGTTTATTTTTAGCTTGACCCTGGTGAGGAAAAAAAATACATGTGCATTGAAGGGAGTGGTGGTTCCAAACCTGCTCCTTCGCTGTAACTGTTAAATCTGTTTTTGTCCAAATGTTATTGAGGGTTTTTCTTATTTTTATTAAAAATAAGAGGCTTTGTGTTTCTGCTGGAAAGAGGAAAGGATGCAAAACTGCCCATAATGATTCCAAATCGCCCTGCTTTATCTGCAGTTGCTGGTCTATCACTTGCAAATCAACTTGCCGCCGTCAACAAACCAGTTATGGCGAAGGCGATGGCTCTTCCTCTGCAAAAATAACATTATCTGAGTTACGATTCACTCGACTGCGGCATGTTCTCCTGGTCCCATCTGGACCTATAAAGTGCATCCACTTCAGTGACCTCACAGAGATAGATAGATGCACATAAAGCCACTCTCGCTGTGTGGATACAAGATACGGAGCTTTATAACCTTTCGCTAAAGCCTGCCAAGAACAGGCCACGGGTCTGTTCAACCCAAGCACAATATGCAGTCTTCTTGGTGAAAGCCACTGCAGGTTGAGGGCAGCCTTCTCAGGTAGCTATTGATTTCATTTACTTATTTTACTAATACCCTACCTTTCCTCCAAGGGAGGTGGGTGTTGCTGTGGTCTAAACCACTGAGCCTAGGGCTTGCCGATCAGAAGGTCGGCGGTTCAAATCCCCGCGATTGGGTGAGCTCCCGTTGCTCGGTCCCTGCTCCTGCCAACCTAGCAGTTCGAAAGCACGTCAAGTGCAAGTAGATAAATAGGTACTGCTCTGGCGGGAAGGTAAACGGCGTTTCCGTGCGCTGCTCTGGTTCGCCAGAAGTGGCTTAGTCCTGCTGGCCACATGACCCGGAAGCTGTACGCCGGCTCCCTCGGCCGGTAAAGCGAGATGAGCGCCGCAACCCCAGAGTCGGCCACGACTGGACCTAACGGTCAGGGGTCCCTTTACCTTTACCTTTCCTCCAAGGAGCTCAAGGGGGCATGCAGAGTTTTCGTGTTCCCCGTTCCCCCCTCACACCAACCCTGCAAGGTAGGCTAAGCTGAGATGCAGCCACTGTGACCTAAGGTCACCCAGTGAGATTCAAGCGGCCGAGTGGAGATTTGTACCCTGGTCTCCCAGGCCTTAGACTGACACTTTTAACTATTACACCACCACTGAGACCAGAAAGCAAGAGGAACTGATTGATGGATTGATTGATCTATTATATTTCTATGCCGCTTTTTATTCAAATGATTCCCAAAGCACCTTATAATAGCTTAGTTGGTTAGAGTGGATTCTGACATATTCCTGCATTGCAGGGAATTGGATTAGATGGTCCTCAGGTTTTCTTCCAACTTTGTGATTCTATGAGAAATAACAGGTAGAACATAATAGGGCATCACAAATCATATAGAATAATTAACAAATCACCGGTAAAACAATTGCAATCTATAAAGCACTGCAAACAAAGGAACAACTAAAAAATGAGCTAAATGTCACAATTAAAGCAAAAGTCTTATTATATGATTAACAAATCAAGACTGCATTTACAATTAATGAAACAATAATTAACAGCATTAGCAAAATACCAACCAAAAGACCAACTCAGCACTGTTAAGTTCATACTCTCCACACCCCCGTGACTCAAAATTTTTTATTCTATTTCACTCATTAAATTACATATACAGCTAATGCCCTCCCAGCTGCTCTGCTCTATTGCAATGAAATGCAGGACTAGGATGGAAAGGAGAAATCTAAGAGCTGAAATCTCCTTGAGGAGGTTTAGAGAATGCTTTCCTAGCCTGGCGCCCTCCAGGTGCTTTGCGCTATAATTCCCACCAGCGCCAGCATCCCGTAGCGCTGCATCAACTACAGCTCCTACATGACCAGAGGCAGCTGTTCTGCTTCTCCCTCCTTAGTACCAGCCCTTTTTGGTGCGCTTGCGGCTACTCGACTGCAACCCGACAGCCAGTCTGGGAGAGGTGCCAGTTGCCAGCGGCAGATTAATGCCCTCCCCAGGCTGTTTACAGCCCCTGGCTGTTATCTACTGCAAACAAGTCAGCGGCAGGCAGACAAATCGTTTTCCGCGGATATTGCTCCGCTGCCTCAGAGTGCCAGAGGATAAGACGGCCTCCGTCGGCCAGAAGTCAGCCTGCCCACACCCAGCCCCTTTGCAGCTCTCGGACTGGCACACTGGGCTCTGGGAGGCTCTCGTGAGATCATAGAATTATAGAGTTGCAAAGGGACCCCTGAGGGTCATCCAGTCCAGCCCCCTGCAATGCAGGAATCTCAGCTGAAGCATCCATGCCAGGTGGCCATCCAACCTCTGCGTAAAAACATCCAGGGAATCCCTTGAGATCTCGGCTGGTCCTATGAGATGTTGTGAGAGTCTTCCAGAGCCTCTTAAGCAAGGAGGAGAACTTAAAAGCTCTCTGCCTTGCATTGGGTGGGAGATCTTTCCAGTGCAGCAGGTTAAGAAAGCTAAGGTCGCTTGGATGGGGCGGTTCCAAGGGGATGCTTCGAGGATGTAAGTCCCACGCCAGTTGCAAATCGACCGTATAAACAGACAAGCAGTGCTCAACTTAGAGCAGGTGTCGGCAAGGTTCCCTCATAAGGCTTGGTTTCCTAAGACTTGAGGGCGTCTTATGTTAGAATCACAGGATTGTAGATTTGGAAGGGGTCCCACGGGTCATCCAGCCCAACCCCCTGCAATGTAGGTTAAAATCTGCAGTCCAGCTAAGTCAGATTGCTCCTAGCTGCCCTTGGTCATGAGGGTCCCAGAGCCCCCTTGGCTGGGCAAGCAGAAACTCCCCGCTTGGGGAAGAAATGCTTGATAAGCCGAGCAAACCGATTCCTATAACCACACACTGCCTGGCAGGATCAGGGAATATGAATGTTGGCTATGCTGCAGCGCCACCGCTGCATGTGGCTGGCAGGTAGTACTGCAACCACCAGCTTCGGAGGGATCAGATGATGGAAGGAGCCCACCTGAGTCTCACTGGCCTTATAAAAGCTGCCAGTTGCCCTGGCACCTTGGTGCAAGCGGCACCATCTCTCCATCGCAGGATGAGATTCCAGGGCCGCCAGCCCAAACGGGAGCAAACAACTTAGCTGGCTAATGAATTGCTCTTAAAGGAATGGTGAACGGCCATCCCTTGACAGAGGCATTGCACTGGGGCACGGCTGCAGGAGTGATTTTAACAGTCCTTCAGTTGCACAGCCGCTATTCCGGTGGCAAATGTTTGCTTATCAGGACACTTCTTGTGCTTTTATAGCCTTGCACACACGGGAGCTGCCGGAGGTTTATGGCCTACTATTCATTTTAAGGTCTGTTTGCTCATAGGGACTTTCAGCACTTTTTTTCTGGAGATAGCAGATGAGGCTTCGGGGGGGGGGAGCGGAGAGGAGCTCACTTCTTCACCCTTTCTTGGCACCTGGATGAAACTGCTCCCCTCATTTCAGGGACGGCTTCTTTTGCAAAAGACGTTTGAGTCATCTCAGTTAAGATAATCAGGAAGCTGCATTGTACTAAATCAAACCTTTAGACCACTTAGTTCAGAACTGCCTGCTCTGACCGGCAGCATCTGCGCAGGCTTTGGGGGCCTTTCCACTCTACCTGGAGTTGCCACTGGAGGCCGGACTGAGACTATACTATCTGCCTGGAAGGTGGATGCTATCTCGTCCAGCCATGGCCCCTCCTTTGCCCTAGGGAGTTGCCCTCTGTGAGTCAGACCTTTGGTCCACTTAGCTCAGTATTGTCTACACTGACTGGCAGAAGCTCTCACAGAATCATAGATTTGGAAGGGACCACAAGCGTCATCTAGTCCAACCCCCTTCAATGCAGGAATCTCAGCTAAAGCATCTGTGACAGGTGGCCATCCAACTTCTGCTTAAAAGTCTCCAAGGAGCAAGAGTCCACCAGCTTCCAAAGGAGACTGTTCCACTGCCAAACAATTCTTGCTGTCAGAAAGCTCTTCCTGATGTTTAGTTGGAATCTCCTTTCTTGTAACTGGAAGCCATGGGTTCGAGTCCTACCTTCCAGAGCAGGAGAAAACAAGCTTGCTCCCTCCTCCATGTGACAGGCCTTCAGATCTTTGAAGATGGCTCTCATATCTCAGTGTCCTCTTTCCCAGGCTAAAAATCCCCAGCTCCTTCAACCGTTCCTCATACGGCTTGCCTTCCAGACCCTTGATCATCCTGGTCTCCCTCTTCTGCACATCTTCCAGCTTCTCAACATCCTTCTTAATGTGGTGCCCAGAACTGGACACAGGACTCCAGGTGTGGTCTGACCAAGACAGAACAGATAGAGTGGGACCATGACTTCCCTTGAGCTGGACATTAGACTTCTGTTGATGCAACCTAGAATAGCACTAGCTTTTTTGCTGCTGCATCACACTGTGGACTCATGTTCAGCTTGTGGTCTACCAAGAACCCTAGATCCTTTCCACATGTACTGCTAGTAAGCCAGGTGTCCCCCATTCTATATTTGTGCAGCTGGTTCTTCCTGCCTAAATGCCTTCAGGGTTTTGGACCTGGGGCTTTCCCAGCCCTACATAGAAAAGTCATTTGGGACTGAACCTGGGACCTTCTGAAGAAGAGTTTGGATTTGATATCCCGCTTTATCACTACCCTAAGGAGTCTCAAAGCGGCTCACACTCTCCTTTCCCTTCCTCCCCCACAACAAACACTCTGTGAGGTGAGTGGGGCTGAGAGACTTCAGAGAAGTGTGACTGTCCCAAGGTCACCCAGCAGCTGCAGGTGGAGGAGCGGGGAAGCAAACCTGGTTCACCAGATTACGAGACTATCGCTCTTAACCACTACACCACACTGGCTCTCTGTCACTACACCACACTGGCTCCCTTGGGAAGGGAGAAATAATACCACGTGTACAAAGTGCATGCAAACTTCCCTGGGATTCAGACAACCAACTGCCCACCCATTTCTTTAAAAGTCTTTTTTTAAAAAGAAAGAAAGAAAAGAAAAGAGGAAAAATAAACGCCCTCAGCCCTCTTGCCTAAGGCCAGCCAAATCTCCGAAACCCTGAAATTTCAGTGAGATGTGACTGCCTCCCAATTTCGTGGGGTGTCTTTGTCGCCTCCCCATCACCCTGCAAAATAAAACCTAGACCAGAAGATGCAGCCAAGCTCTAAAAAGTCCAACGGCGTCAATAGCTCACAGCCACCAAGTCCTCTAATGGCAGGGGTGATCTTTCCCCAGGGATCAAAAGGGCCAAAATGGGGCTCACGCCACTCTCTTCCCCCTTCCCTGTGTTATAAAGAGGTTAAGGCCACCACTAATCTCTCCGAATAGAGGGAGAAGGGCAGGACCAGCAGGGAGGCCCCACTCCTCGCTCGCTTGCTCGCCTGGGGGGTAATCGCTGCTCACCGTGGGCGATCAGGAAAGCGACGAATTACCCCTCCGCCAAACGGCAGGGCCCATTTCTGTGCAGCATGGCAATAAGCGCATATTGGGAATAATAATAGCAACAAATTAGAGACCGAGAGAGAGGGAGAGATTTGATTTGTTTCTGTCGCTTTTGCAGGGAGGGAGGGGCAGAGGAAAACCTGTCTCTGAAGTGCTGTCAAGAGAAGCATGTTGCGCTTCAGATTGACACACAGGGGGCAGGCATGTAGGCAGCGAAGTACAATAGGCAGGCAATCCAACACGCATCGGATTTTGGATTTTTTTTTAAGCGTGTGGGATGGCAGTGCTACCCCAGGAGGCGAGAAAACGCAAGTATACAGCGCGATCATTTTTGTTCAACTTCCAAAGGGTGTGTGTGTGTGTTTATGATTTGCATTCTTTTAAAAACCGACGGAGATGATTCATGCCAACCCCGCCTTTGCCAGCAAGGCATATTTCATCTCGTTTAGCTGCGTGGCGAGCCGCTGTTAATTGCATCCACGAAACACATCAAACGGAACCGGAGATAAATTGGAAATGGAGACTGACATGAAAAGGAAGACAGCCAGATCTGTGCCTCTATATCACACGTGCACCTTCCTTCCATGCCCTCAAGGTTGTTGGTCGCGGGTTTATTTTGTCACCTTCGAAACACACTTTGTGGGCTCCTGCAGTGTAGGCTTTGCTTTCATCTCCTGGAAAAATCCTGGGGGCACCATCCTGCCTGGCAGAAGCAGACGGGCAGGTAAAGGTCCGTCCGCACAGAATTGAACTGTGGAACTCACTCCCACTGGAGGAAGTGATGAGTATCAATCTAGAAGGCTTTAAGCCAAGGTTGGATGGCCATCCATCAGGGATGCTTCCTGCGTTGCAGGGGGTTAGGGCTAGATGACCCTTGCGATCCCCTTGTTAGCATTTCACTCCTCCGTTGCTGGATGTGTGATTGTTACATCACATGTCTGTGTTTACTTTCCAGGCTTGGGAAGTGTGAGAACGGAAGTCAGTCCTATCTCTCTAACTATTAATTTTAGGTGCTGACTACAGATGAGCTTTGTGTGCTAATTTAGTGTAGTCAACTGGAACTCTAGCAAAACGGGAAAACCCTATCGTGGTGTTTTACACTACCCTAACCTTTGAGCAGTGAGAGAATCCAGGGTTCCCAGGCCCTTCCTCAGGGTTCATCTTCCTTGAAATAAAGGTCAGTGGTGCCTTTAGGATACGTGCTAGTTATTTGCACGTGTATGCAACCTAAGTATAGTACCTCAGGTTAAGTATCGTACCTCGGGTTAAGAACTTTGCTTCAGGATGAGAACAGAAATCACATGGTAGTGGCACAGTGGCAGCAGGAGGCCCCATTAGCTAAAGCGGTACCTCAGGTTAAGAACAGTTTCAGGTTAAGAACGGAACTCCAGAACGAATTAAGTCCTTAACCCGAGGTACCACTGTACATTAAAACAGTCATTAAAGAGGGCTGCCTTCAGATGTCTTCTAAACGTCAGATAGTTGATTATTTCCTTGACATCTGATGGGAGGATGTTCCACAGGGCTGGCGCCACCACCGAGAAGACCCTCTGCCTGGTTCCCTGTAACCTCACTTCTCGCAGGGAGGGAACTGCCAGAAGGCCCTTGGAGCTGGACCTCAGTGTCTGGGCTGAACGATGGGGGTGGAGATGCTCCTTCAGGTCTACTGGACTTTAAAGGTCAACACCAACACTTTGAATTGTGCTTGGAAACATACTGGGAGCCAATGTAGGTCTTTCAGGAGTGGTGTTATGTGGTCTCGGCAGCCGCTCCCAGTCACCAGTCTAGTATCTTCTCTTAGATTCTAACCCTCCCCGGGTACAAGACTCCAAGAATGACAAGGGGCTTAGGGCATCATCCAGACTGAACCCCGCCCACCTCCCAAAAAACTGATAACATCTTTTTTTAAAAAAAACAAACAACTTTTCCTATCATCACCCAATGAAAAACTGGTGAAGCTGGCAACACAGCCCGGGTTCAAGAGAGTTTGCTCTGTGCTCATCCAATGCCATCTGTAGTTAAATGCCAGCCCCCCTTCTCCAACTTTGCTGAGGTGGAGCAGTGAAAAAACAAACTGGCAGGGAAGAAAAATGCACCAAACCGCTTTCTCTAATCTCTTAATTGCAATCTTTTTTTTTTTTAAGGTTGCTGTTTCTCCGTTCTTTGCAAAAGGTGTGATTTGCAAGCCGCCACGGTGCTTTGGGAATATTTCATTAGCACGGCGGGTTTGCACATTTAACCCAGCTCCCTGGGACTCCCGGAGTTTGCAATTGCTGCTTGAAAGGTTTCAGATCTTTCGACAAAGGAGCATTCAGGAACTGCAGGTCCTCCATAGCAGTGGGATGCTTTGGGCGTTTGCTTGAGACTGTCTTGCTGCAGATCCATTGACGGCCAGAAAAACCAAATGAGATCTGGGAATCTGTTGAGCTCGGCTCCTTGTCAAGGAATTTGCCGGGCCCTGAGATGGGATCCTCTCCCTGCCCCACATAACTCCTGCCCCTCTCCAGAGAGATATCAGCTTGCCTAACACTCACTGGTTTGCTCATTTCTATGTATAGGGTGCCTACATTCTGCATGTGGAAATGGCTTTAGATACCTATTAAAGGTAAAGGTAAAGGGGTAAAGGGACCCCCTGACCGTTAAGTCCAGTCGCACTCTGGGGTTGTGGTGCTCATCTCGCTCTATAGGCTGAGGGAGCCGGTGTTTGTCCACAGACAGTTTTTCCAGGTCATGTGGCCAGCAGGACTAAGCCGCTTCTGGCAAAACCAGAGCAGCGCACAGAAATGCCGTTTACCTTCCCGCCAGAGCGGTACCTATTTATCTACTTGCACTTTGACGTGCTTTGAACTGCTAGGTTGGCAGGCGCTGGGACTGAACAACATGAGCTCACCCTGTCGCGGGGATTCAAACCGCCGACCTTTCGGTCCATCAATTACCATATAGCATATATTTAACACAAGGAAACAGCTTCAATTTGTTGTTGACAAAGGACAGCTGGACATATAAAGGGCCCCATTACCGTAGTTTAGGGCTTCATCAAACCTAAATCTGGCCTTGTTCGGGGGTGGGGGGGTCAAAGGCACCTGGGCCCCTAGGAGTTGGCACCCCTTCTTGGCAGTTGAAACGGATGGAATATGCAGAATTAGCAAGTTTAACTTGCAAAATCAGAGAGCAAAATGAAATAGATTTCAAGGAGGATTGGAAAATGTTTGTAGGTTATTTTTTTAAAAAAAGATATTGTAAACGTGTTGACACGCTAGCAGGTTTGAAGTAAGCCCGACAGTGAAAGTTCTTTCGTAATAAAGCTGAGAAAAGAAGTTATAGATTCATTTTGATACACTGCAGCAAAAGTTAACCATGAGAAAACGTGGAAGGGGGGGAAGGAAGTCGACTTTTCAAAGTGAATGTTTACTGGGAAATGTTTGATTAATTGTCTTTTGTTTGTGAAAAGTTAATAAATAAAAATCTAAAAAAGGAGAGTTGGTGCCCTCGATCATGGTGCTGGCCTGTCCAGCCTGAATTTCAACTTCTGGTTGGCTTGGTCACCGCAGACGGCTTTCTTCTCCCCCAGAAGGAGCAGCCAAGTACTGGGTGCAAGAGGTCTATCAATGGCCATGAGCCACAAGGGCTCTGCTCTGCCTCCACTGTCAAAGGCTTCTGAATCCCACTTGCTGGAAACCACAGGAGGGGAGAGGGGTCTTGTGTTCGAATCCTGCTTGCAGGATAACGGGCATCTCGCTGGCCCTTGTGGAAACAGGATGCTGGACTAGATTGGCCATTGCAATCATCCAGGTGCCTCTTCTTCTGTTAATGCAGCAAGCAATCGATTTCCTCCTCTCCGGCTGTTGGTGGAAAAGATAAGGGGTTATTGTGGGCCACTTCATCATATGGAAACCATAGGCTGAGTTGTCACTTGGTTTCCTTCTCAGATTCACATCAGTCACGACTCTGAGCGGTTGTTTTTCATGGCAGGGGTAGGGAATAATGATCCTTCAATCTGAGACAGAAATGTAAACTTCTTTAAAAGTCTTGTTTCTCGATTTGCAACCATCTGTGCCCAGAGACCTGTGCCTAAGACGACAGGAGGCTCTCAGCGCTGCAGAATGACGACAGTTGGTCTGCCTCGGTCTGTGGGCCCAATATGGCCACTTTGGACGGCCTGCGTGGCTGGGATTTGTGGCAGATGCTGTTTGACAGGCAGATGATTAATTGGCTGGGATGAGTAAATGGCCTGCGGGAAAGAGAGAGAGGGAGGGAGAGATTAATAACATGCTAAAAATCAGTCTTTGCCAACCTGGCGCTCTCCAAATAAGAGCATTAAGAACGGCCTGCTGGATCTGGCAAAAGGAGACCCATCTAGTCCAGCTTCCTGTTCTCACAGAGGCCAACCAGCTGCCCCTTTTGGGAAACCATCAAGCAGGATTCAAGCACAAGAGCAGCAAGAGAGAGCCGGAACATGTCTTTGGATCGGCAGCATGAGAAACCAGCCCTAGGGTCGTGGAAATTCGGGAGCAACCTGCAAGCTGCCGAGCTGAGCTTCCTGTGATGGTCTGGGATTCAGACTCGGAGGCTGAACCTGAGGAATCCCAGCCTGCACAGGATTCCCCGCCTCCAGAACCAGCTGAGCCGGGGCTGGGGCATGAGCCTGAAGGGCCCTCACCTGTGCTGGATCCTCAGGTGCAGGCACCAGCTGAGTCTGCTCTGGCCCTGAGGTGATGAAGGACCCATTACCTGCAGGTGCTCCACTCTCAGCCCCATCAGAGAAAGCTGAGGTTGCCTCTGGGTCCGGTAACCCTCCAGCTTCTCCTGGGCAGAGAGGCGGAGTGAACTAAGTTCCCGCAGGAGGAGTGCTCGCCTCCAGGCCAGGAGAGGCGAGTCACCAGAGGATCGGGGCCGCCCTATGCCTCAGGGCAGATAAAAGTCAGCCAGCCCCAGTCCCAGGTTGCGGGTGCAACATTGTTGGTAGCCAGTTCCTGCCTGCACCCTGTCCTGCTCTTCTGGCAGAACTCCTGACCTCACTCGACTCCCTGCTTTGGACCCAGCTTCACCTCTGACGGACTGCATCCATACTGCACCCTCAACCTCGGACTGGACACGGACCTCGCCTCATGGATATCCCACAGGATCAGCATTCTTCCAGCATCAAGGGAGGGAGACTCAGAATGGACTTGCAGTTGTCTCTAGCATTCTGCCGCCACCTCCTCCTCTGCGGTGGGGCTTGGTTTCTGATTGGCAAGGCCAAGGAGCTGTCCAGCATCCCTAGGGTGCTGAAGCAGCTCAGCAGCTGTCCAGCCAAGGCACCACAACCCGGCTCCTGAGAACGCAAGGAGGTGCCCGATGGATTGCACTAAGGGCATCATCCCAATGGAGGAGTGTTCCTTTGGGGGTGAAGTCAAACCATCAGAGAGTTTCAGCACCTGTTGTGGCCGCAGAGACCAATACAGGAGAGACATGTTTTGTTGCAGCCAGGGCAGATGAATGCATCCGGTTGTGCTGTCGCAGATGCACCAGGGCGTTCCTTCGTGTTTTTTAGGCACGGGTGTGTGCTTTCCTGGTCCATGTCTTCTTCTTTTTCTATTCAAAATTAAGACAAAACATATTATCCAGAAACATATCATCCTTAGATCAAGGGAAGTAATAGCGCCACTGTATTCTGCTCTGGTCAGACCTCACCTGGAGTACTGTGTCCAGTTCTGGGCACCACAGTTCAAGAAGGACACTGACAAACTGGAACGTGTCCAGAGGAGGGCAACCAAAATGGTCAAAGGCCTGGAAACGATGCCTTATGAGGAACGGCTAAGAGAGCTGGGCATGTTTAGCCTGGAGAAGAGGAGGTTAAGGGGTGATATGATAGCCATGTTCAAATATATAAAAGGATGTCACATAGAGGAGGGAGAAAGGTTGTTTTCTGCTGCTCCAGAGAAGCGGACACGGAGCAATGGATCCAAAGTACAAGAAAGAAGATTCCACCTAAACATTAGGAAGAACTTCCTGACAGTAAGAGCTGTTCGACAGTGGAATTTGCTGCCAAGGAGTGTGGTGGAGTCTCCTTCTTTGGAGGTCTTTAAGCAGAGGCTTGACAACCATATGTCAGGAGTGCTCTGATGGTGTTTCCTGCTTGGCAGGGGGTTGGACTCGATGGCCCTTGTGGTCTCTTCCAACTCTATGATTCTATGATTCTATTCTATGATCCTTATTCCCCCCCCCCCCATTTTTCCTCCTAGTCTGTCGCTGCCAGTTCAGACCCCAGGAGTACAGAGGTGAAACTAAGGTTTTGGGGTTATTGTTTTTTGCCCTAATATGCATAAATTTGCAACAGCTGACACTGATTTGCATTTGCCATTTTACCATCTATCCACTCAGTTTGGAGAGGTCCTGCAATCCCTCTTTGCTTTAACCATCCTGAACAGGTTGGTGCCATCAGCAAACTTGAAAGCATGGGCACCAGAATAGGCGCCAGCTCTCAAAATTCATGGGTGCATCCAGACATATATAATTTGAGTGGTGCATCTGTTGTGTTAGTTTTGTTCAGATGTTCAACCTTCTGTGAAATGATTTGGAAGGAAGGAAGGGCTTGTAGTTGTTTAGTCATGTCCGACTCTTCATGACCCCATGAACCAGAGCACGCCAGGCACTCCTGTCTTCCGCTGCCTCCCCCAGTTTGGTCAAACTCATGCTGGTAGCATCAAGAACACTGTCCAACCATCTCGTCCTCTGTCATCCCTTCTCCTTGTGCCCTCCATCTTTCCCAACATCAGGGTCTTTTCCAGGGAGTCTTCTCTTCTCATGAGGTGGCCAAAGTCTTGGAGCCTCAGTTTCAGGATCTGTCCTTCCAGTGAGCACTCAGGGCTGATTTGCTTCAGAATGGAGAGGTTTGATCTTCTTGCAGTCCATGGGACTCTCAAGAGTCTCCTCCAGCACCAGAATTCAAAAGCATCAATTCTTCGGCTATCAGCCTTCTTTATGGTCCAGCTCTCACTTCCATACATCACTACTGGCAAAACCATACCTTTAACTATACGGACCTTTGTCGGCAAGGTGATGTCTCTGCTTTATAAGATGCTGTCTAGGCTTGTCATTGCTTTTCTCCCAAGAAGCAGGCGTCTTTTAATTTTGTGGCTGTTGAGGGAAGGGAAGAGGTAACATATTCCTCCTGTTGGCAGCTGAAGCTGGCTGGCCACAGCCCTGATTGGCCAGCTCACAGCTGAAGCTGGCCGTGCCCAGTGCTGATTTGTTCCCTCCCTATGTTGTCACAGCCACTTCCCCTGGAGCTGTTTTTCAAACTTTTGCAAAACCTATTCCCTCCCGCTTCCCCAAGGAGGAACAAAACTGAATGAAGTGTACATGCTGTGCTTTTAAAATTCTTCTTCTTTCTAAAACGAGGCAGCGTGTGAAGAGGGCTGGGCAGTAAACTGAATCAGTCTTCAGTTAGTATGTCTGGCATTGGAATTCAAGTCACAGGAAGAAGGTGGCTCCTCCTCTGCTCCAAGGGGAAATCTATGCTGCAGTTCCTGGTTTTTTTATGTACTTTTGTACATACTTAGATTCACTCTTCTATGAAGGAGAAACAAAATCCCCAGTTGCCAAACACAAACAGTCAGATCTCATTCATCAGGTCTCTGCATGTTCAAACAATGGACTCCTATGTCGTGGGGTTTCTTTTCCCTTAAAAAATGCATTTCGGGTTTCTTTTATTTGAATTTCAATTGCTTGATCCTCCAGAGCACACCAGATGATCTTGGTTTTCAGAAATACACCCATTCTTTTTATTCAGAATGGGTTGCAGAGAGTTTCAGTCTTTCAGCAGGTGAGGTCTTCAGAACACTCCAAATGAAACCCTGTTTGCAGGGGAAAATCTGAAAATTTGCAGCCAGGAAGCTGGTCCTATCTAGGCTGGCCTTGTAGCAGTTAACCTGTGGGACTCACTTCCACAGGAGACAGGGATGGCCAGCAATGTGGATGGTTTTAAAAGAGGATTAGAGAAATTCATGGAGGAGGAAAGGGCTATCGATGGCTCCTAGCCAGGGTGGCTCTGCTCCTCTTCCTCCACAGTTGGAGGCAGCAAAGCTTCTGAATACCAGTTGCTGGAAACCACAGGAGGAGTGCTCTTGTGTTCAAATCCTGCTTTTGGGTTTCCCAGAGGCATCTCGCCGGCCCTGTGAGAACAGGATGCTGGACTAGGTGGGGCTATTGGCCTGATCCAGCAGGCTTTTCTTATGTTCTTATGTACCGCAGCAACCGGCAACCAACATTTGACAGCAGAGGTAAAAAGGTAAAGGTACCCCTGACCGTTAAGTCCAGTCGCAGACGACTCTGGGGTTGAGGTGCTCATCTCGCTTTACTGGCCAAGGGAGCCGGCGTACAGCTTCCGGATCATGTGGCCAGCATGACTAAGCTGCTTCTGGAAAACCAGAGCAGCGCATGGAAACACCGTTTACCTTCCCGCCGGAGTGGTACCTATTTATCTACTTGCACTTTGATGTGCTTTCGAACTGCTAGGTGGGCAGGAGCTGGGACCGAAGAACGGGAGCTCACCCTGTCGCAGGGATTTGAACCAGCGACCTTCTGATCAGCAAGTCCTAGGCTCTGTGGTTTAGATCACAGCACCACCCACGTCCCTGACAGCAGAGGTTAAAAGGTAAAGGGACCCCTGACCATTAGGTCCAGTCATGGCCAACTCTGGGGTTGCGGCGCTCATCTCGCTTTATTGGCCAAGGAAGCCGGTGTACAGCTTCCGGGTCATGTGGCCAGCATGACTAAGCCGCTTCTGGTGAATCAGAGCAGTGCACGGAAATGCCATTTACCTTCCCACTGGAGTGGTACCTATTTATCTACTTGCACTTTGACGTGCTTTCGAACTGCTAGGTTGGCAGGAGCAGGGACCGAGCAACGGGAACTCACCCCGTTGCGGAGATTCGAACCGCCAACCTTCTGATCGGCAAGCCCTAGGCTCTGTGGTTTAACCCACAGCGCCACCCACGTCCCTGACAGCAGAGGTACAACACAGCTACTGAAGCTTTTCCAAAAGCCTCACAACCTTGCTCTGCAGGAAGGTTGGTGGGGGGAGCAGAGGGGTTGCTGTCGCTTTTTTTAAAAAAACAAATGAGGCAATAAGATCATCTCAGCATAACAGAGAGGCTGGCACCGAGAGCCGTCAAACCGGTGTCTTGCCATTTGTCTGTGATGGAGAGCTTGAGCAGGCCTGGAGGAGAGATGAGTTCATGACTCTCCAGGCCATTAAGCAGGGACCCATAGCCACTGGCAGTGACTGATGTCAGTGCCTGAGACATCCATCGGAACATCATTATTCTCACACAGCCAGGAAAGGAAGCCCATTAAACAGAGCCTATCTCGAGGTGCGCTGTGCCCTCAAGGGGCCATCAGTCACAGGGATGGGCTGAGAGCCGGGAGCCACGTCCCTATGAAGTCACATGTCTGGTGCTCTCCCTCCCAGCATTCACTTGGCAAAAAATCTTTTTCCTGTCCAGATGGCCAAGGAAGGCCATCAGCTCTTGCTCTCCTGGCCACAGTGCCGGATTTACGTAGAAGCTAAGCAAGCTATAGCTTAGGGCCCCACTCTATTGGGGGCCCCAAAAAATTTAAAGAAAAGAAAACTGGGTGTACATTTCCAAAATATACGATAAAAAACAAATAAAATAAAACCTACAAACAGCAACAGTGTTTTGTGTTATTTAGGCTCCTATGGTGTAAGTTATGGGCCTCACCTGCTGGCCTGCTCCCTAAAATATCACTGGTTTGCTCCTTTCTATATATAGGGTGCCTACATTCTGCTATTTATCATTATTAGTAGTTTGCACCATATATTTACACCTATTATTATGTCATGTTATAGCGACTTTCTAGAGACTAGGTTATGAGTCTTTGTAAATTGTGTTTCTAAATGAACTTTTGTTGTTGCCAAATGCCAGTGTGTTTGCATTATTAAGTTTGTGATGAATAAAAAATCATTTCAAGCTAGAGCTTAATAATTATTTCACTGTTAATATACTTCTTCTTAATTGTATTTCAGTTCAACAATTCCTTTGATAAAATGCATACTTTGTTATAAGCAAATGGCTTGAGATACCTATTGGGTTCATAAATTACCATATAGCATATATTCAACACAAAAAACAGTGGCAATATGTTGTTGACAAAGAACAGCTGGACATATAAAGGGCCCCATTACCTTCAGGAGCTGAGGGTCTCATCAAACCTAAATCCCGCCCTGCCTGGCCATATTTATCTATCTATTTATTTGATTCATTTAACCCGTCTCTTCCTCAAATGCACTTCTCTGAAAAGCAGCTTACAAATACATCTAAAACCACACCCTCCAACATTTCTCCGGTGAAAATGGGGTGGTCCTATTCCATCATCATCATCATCATCATCATCATCATCATCATCATACCCCACCCGTCTTACTGAGTTGCCCCAGCCACTCTGAGCAGCTTCCAAAATATGTTTTTTAAAATAATAATAATAATAATAATAATAATAATAATAACAACTATACAGGGCTGTACAATTACTTATCTCCTTGGCTCAGGGTTCGCATAACGCCAAACCCTCCAATGCAAATAGGTACATTCCAGGGTCATTTCAGAAACTGGGACAGCTTCTGTAAAACCAGGACTGTCCCTGGAAAATAGGGACACTTAGAGGGTCTGTAAAACTACAGTCAGCACCACAAATGTGTGTCTTTGTGTGTAACAGTTGAAGGAGCTGAGAATGTTTCGCCTGGAAAAAGGAGAGTGAGAGGAGAGATTACAGCCACCTTCAAAAATCTAAAGGGCTGTCACAGGAAAGACCGGCTAGGGCAACCCAGCCAGATGGGCAGGGTATAAATAATAAAATTATTACCATCTCAAGCTCTCAGGCTTGTTTTCTCCTGTTCTGGAGGGTAGGACTCGAACCCATGGCTTCAAGTTACAAGAAAGGCGATTCTGATGAAACATCAGAAAGAACTTTCTGACAGCAACAGCTGTTCAGCAGTGGAACGGTCTCCCTTGGGAGGTTGTGGACTCTCCTGACTTGGAGGTTTTTAAGCAGATGTTGGATGGCCATTTGTCAGGGATCATTGAGCTGAGATTCCAGCATTAAAGGGGGTTGGACTAGAGGACCCTCGGAAGAATCATCTCCAAGGAAGGAGAAGCAGGTGCAACACAGTTCGAGTAGGGCAGTGGTGGTCAAACTTGTTTTTGGACTACAACTCCCATCATCCCTGGCTAACAGGACCGGTGGCCAGGGATGATGGGAGTTGTAGTCCCAAGACAGCTGGAGGGCCAAGTTTGGCCACCACTGGAGTAGGGCTATAAAAGGCTCCCTTTCTGAAACCCTGCCAACCAGTGTGGACATTACTGAGCCAGCTGGACCAAAGATCAGCCACAGCTTCCCGTGTTCTCCATGTGGCTCATAATTTGGAGGAGAACGGTTAGGTAGAACACGTGCCTTACATGCAGAAGGTCCCAGAGTCACCTCCCAAGTATGGCTGAGAAGGACTCCGTGTCTGACACCCTGGAAAGCTGCTGGCAGTCAGTGTGGACAATACTGAGTTACATGGACTGATGTTACGGCTCTGTCCTAGGCTGCTTCCAATGTTCTTTGTCCCTGAAAGCTCTCCTCCTATCTCACCCCAGGCCTACTGAGGAGGGAAGGAACAGCTTGAATCAGTTTCCATCGACATGCCGCAGATAAGGATGCGCAGCGACTGAGAGATGCTTTAGGAGGAGGAATTTTGCCAGCCATAAATCAAAACGTAGCTGGAGATCAAATGCAGGGCTCATTGTGGGTTTTTGAGGGACTTGCCATGCCTCCTGCAGATATTTTCCAGCAGAAGAGATGTCTGTTTCCAAGGCCAGCTGCTATCGGTAACCCCTCGGTGGGTTGTTCATTCTGCATTCCCTTTCTGCTTCCAAGAGGCACAGCAGATGCCGGCAGCCACCGAGCTTCGCTCTGAAAGACCATTTCCTGCTCCCAGGAAACACCAGCTCTCTCTGGGGAACTGAGAAGCCTCTGCACCAACAAGACTCTGAATGCAGCTACCTCTGGAGAGGAGCACAGCAGCAGCGTACATTATTTTATTGTTTCATGATCTATTGTTTCACAGAATTTATACACTGCTCGGTAGTAAATAAAACACACCGGAGCGGTTTATTAGGAGAATAAAATTATCAGTAAAAGCAACTATTGAGATAAATAAAACCAGCAATAAACTAAAAACAGATGCTGGAGGAGACTCTTGAGAGTCCCGTGGACTGCAAGAAGATCAAACCGATCCATTCTGAAGGAAATCAGCCCTGAGTGCTCACTGGAAGGACAAATCCTGAAGCTGAGGCTCCAAGACTTTGGCCACCTCATGAGAAGAGAAGACTCCCTGGAAAAGACCTTGGGAAAGGTGGAGGGCGCAAGGAGAAGGGGACGGCAGAGGATGAGATGGTGGGACAATATTTTCAAAGCTACCAGCATGAGTTTGACCAAACTGGGGGAGGCAGTGGAAGACAGGAGTGCCTGGTGTGCTCTGGTCCAGGGGGTCACGAAGAGTCAGACACGACTAAAGGACTAAACAACAACAAAGCCCCATGGATTGTGAAGGAGGCATGCAGTTCATTTTGTTTGACGCCTGTCCAACAGCACGGAATTTTGCAGAATCTTCCCGAGGCTCCAGAATCCTGAGAGCCCAAGCTTTCATCTTTGTTTTTCAGTTTAAATAAAAGTCTGCTTCTAGCTCACATTGTTACAGAAATAGGCTGGGACACCCATCATCCTTCTCTGTAAAAAAAAGTTCAGTTGCCCAACAGATGGAGCCCTCAGACTGTACATCCCTGGTCAGTGCTGGAGGGGGGAAGGGGCTGTCCGTCCCGTTCTGGCCTGTCCTGGGCTTTGCAGTGATCCGGATGTGCAAGGATTAACTGAGCAATGAAAAAGCAGCAGGGAACTGTTTAATGGGATGATTCAATAATCCCATAGCCAGAAGTAACAGGAAACCACTAATTAAAGAGGAAGTAGCGTTGGAAGCTGAAAATGATTTAAACGAATAGGGGCAAGAGGAGATGGTTCATTCAAAGGCCTGCAGCGAAACAGGGATTTAAGTCAAAGAGGAGTACTTATGAGGAAACATGTATCAGGATCTTCCCCCTGGAGATGGCCTTTGCAGGATCATTATGGGAAATATACGGTTATATTAAGTGTGGAGCTAAAAGACTGCCAGATGATTGTGCAGGAGGAGTGCCACATGGCTTTTTTCCAGCCAGAACGTACCAGAACTCAGTTCCGGCACCTCTCAGGTTGGCAGCATTGCAGTTACAAGAGAACAAGGGAGGTGTTCGTGGTGAATTCCAGCACCTCTTTTCCCACACAAGGGGGTGAGGGGAGGTTTGTAAACAGTGGAGTGAGAGGGAAAAAGAGACCAATTTGCAATATGGGGCAGGGAACAGGCACTAACTTTCCTCTGTCTCTGGAGGGTGTGCCATTGACAGCCACAAAAGTGTGCCCCAAGGCACCTGAGATAGATAGATATTTAGGATCCACCCTATTCTCTTGACTGCAGTTTGGTTTAACTGATTGCAATATTGTATTTTTACATCAGTTACCCCACCCGTGGGAGCTCAGCCTGCAGCTGTATTGGAGTCGAATTTGTTTTCATATATGAATTTGTTTCTAACCATTTGCATATACTGATTTTTTAAACGTAGGGAACTGCTTTCATCTATGGAATCGTTTTTAACCATTGATGTCTTTGCTGTGAACCAGCTTTGAGATAATTTGTGGGATGCGATTAATGAATAGGATTAAATGAATGAATGGTGGAGCCAAGCAAGAAATATTCATAACCACCCTTTCCCTGCCTTTTATGCCCTACTAAGATCCATTACGCTGGTTCCCCCCCCCCCCACTTCTTTCTTGATCAGGAATTCAGCCCCTTCCTTCCAGAATCATAGAACTGCAGAGTTGGAAGAGACCCCAACGGTCATCTAGTCCAACCCACTGCAATGCAGGAATCACAGCGAAATAAAATTTAATTCTCTTTGCTCTGCTCTCTCTGTTCCAGCTCACCTTCAGCCATCCTTCTTTCCCACTTTCTGGTATTTGACATCTCCTATGGAATGCAGCTTGGCTTACTTGCTAGAGCTCTCTGGGGCGGTGTCTTCCGCAGGGGCCTGCTCCCCTTAGGGTAGCCCACCTGCCACACTCTCTGCTTGTAACGGACCCTGGTGTAATAATAATAATAATAATAATAATAATAATAATAATAATTTATTCAGGACCAGTGTTATGTGGTCTCGGCGGCCGCTCCCAGTCACCAGTCTAGCTGCCGCATTCTGGATTAGTTGTAGTTTCCGGGTCACCTTCAAAGGTAGCCCCACATTGAGCGCATTGCAGTAGTCCAAGCAAGAGATAACCAGAGCATGCACCACTCTGGCAAGACAGTCTGCGGGCAGGTAGGGTCTTAGTCTGCGTACCAGATGGAGCTGGTAGAGAGTTGCCCTGGACACAGAATTGACCTGCGCCTCCATGGACAGCTGTGAGTCCAAAATGACTCCCAGGCTGCGCACCTGGTCCTTCAGGGGCACAGTTACCCCATTCAGGACCAGGGAGTCCTCCACACCTGCCCGCCTCCTGTCCCCCCAAAACAGTACTTCTGTCTTGTCAGGATTCAACCTCAATCTGTTAGCCGCCATCCATCCTCCAACCGCCTCCAGACACTCACACAGGACCTTCACTGCCTTCACTGGTTCTGATTTGAAAGAGAGGTAGAGCTGGGTATCGTCTGCATATTGATGAACACCCAACCCAAACCTCCTGATGATCTCTCCCAGCGGCTGCATGTAGATGTTAAAAAGCATGGGGGAGAGGATTGAGCCCTGAGGCACCCCACAAGTGAGAGCCCAGGGGTCTGAACACTCATCCCCCACCACCACTTTCTGAACACGGCCCAGGCGTAGTCAACAAGGAGAGCATGGGGCTCCCTGCCTTTCCTTCAGCAACAAACAATCCTTAGCTTCTGTTCCTGCGTTGCAGGGGGTGGGTCCAAATGATCCTCGGGGGTCCCTTCCAGCCCTACCATCCTATGAATCTAGGAGACTCGGTCTCTTTTCCAGCTCTGCTGTTCTTCTTTTAGGGAGCTTCTGATTCACCAGGAAGTCTCGCCTCCCCAAAGGGAGAGCTGGATCTCGTGGGCAGCTGTAGCGGCTTACCATCAAATCCTCCGAAATGCCAGGGGGGCTTTGGCAGTAATCCTGACAAGGTGGCAAGAGGGAGGGAGGGAAGGACACACACACATATCACAAGCTGTTCTGCTAGCTGAAGGGAAATCAGGTGGGAAGCAGGAAAGCAATGGCCAGTTTGTGCCAGCAGCAAATATATATATATATATATATTCAAAGTGTTGGTACTGACCTTTAAAGCCCTAAACCGGGCTTTAAAGGACCAGGTGCACAGCCTGGGAGTCATTTTGGACTCACCGCTGTCCATGGAGGCGCAGGTCAATTCTGTGTCCAGGGCAGCTGTTTATCAGCTCCATCTAGTACGCCGGCTGAGACCCCACCTCCCCGCAGACTGTCTCACCAGAGTGGTGCATGCTCTAGTTATCGCTCGCTTGAACTACTGCAATGCGCTCTATGTGGGGCTACTTTTGAAGGTGACTCGGAAACTACAACCAATCCAGAATGCGGCAGCTAGACTGGTGACTGGGAGCGGCTGCCGAGACCATATAACGCTGGTCCTGAAAGACCTACATTGGCTCTCAGTATGTTTCCAAGCACAATTCAACGTGTTGGTGCTGACCTTGAAAGCCCTAAATGGCCTTGGTCCAGTATATCTGAAGGAGCGTCTCCACCCCCATTGTTCTGCCCAGGCAATGAGGTCTAGCTCCGAGGGCCTTCTGGCAGTTCCCTCCCTGCGAGAAGTGAGGCTACAGGGAACCAGGCAGAAGGCCTTCTCAGTGGTGGCCCCCACCCTATGGAACACCCTCCCATCAGATGTCAAGGAAATAAACAACTACCTGACTTTTAGAAGACATCTGATGGCAGCCTTGTTTAGGGAAGTTTTAAATGTCTGATGTTCTGTCGTGTTTTTAATATTCTGTTGAAAGCTGCCCAGAGTGGCTTGGGAGACCCGGCCAGATGGGCAGGGTATAAGGGTATAAGTTATTATTATTATTATTATTATTATTATTATTATTATTATTATTATTATGGTTGCTTGGCATCCACTTCTCTGGATCTGAGCAGCAATCAAATCTGCAAAAGCTGAGACCATGTCTCTTCCAAAGCCCAGATAATAATCTGTTGTTTTATCTTGTGAACCGCCCTGGGATCTTTTGATGAAGGGTGGTATATCAATCTAGTAAATTAAAATAAAATACTCTGTGGCTCAGCAGATTTGGCTGTACAGCTTCCTTCCTTCTCTACCTGGGATCCGTTCTTACACCTGTGCAGCCTGCTCTGACGCTAAACATGAGCTGCTCGGTGTATACGTATGCTTGGCTGCGATCCCCGCATTTCATGGGGTTGGACTAGAGGACCTTGAGGGGTCCCTTTCAACTCAGCAATTCGATAGTTAGAAACACTTTAAAGCGTCCGCCTCGAGGTTCAAAAGTGGACAGGAGGGTCTACTGCATCCTCCTTAAACTACTCAAGGAAGGTGCCAGTTACAAATCCTTGCGGAGGGAGTCCCACAGATTAGGGGCTGCCACAAAGAAGACCCTCTTCCCCTGGGGCTGCCACCACTCCATAGCCTCTGAGGACGGAGGGGCTACATTCAGCTGGACGTTTTAAAGGCCAGGAGGCTGTTTCTCACTTCCCCTTCACACTCAGCCGAGAAAAATCTTTGCTTGGTGAGAATGACCACTTAACACTCTGATTCTAACCCAAGGTTCTTTATTGGGAAGCGCCAACAAGCAGGTGCTAATGGGACTTGCTCCCGGCTTTTGAATGGCGCCTCTGAGCACTCCACCCTCAGCTTGGAGAGGTCCCCTTTCTTTATGCTCAAACAGTGTTCATCGCATATTTGAGAGCGTTTTTGAGAACACCAGGGCTCTGTTTCTATAAAGGATCCCTAAACTACTGAATGCGAACCCACCAACATTTCTCCAATGAAAATTATTATTGTTATTATTACTATTATTATATATATATATATATATATATATATATATATATACATGTTATAATATATATATTTTATATTATATATTATTATATGTCCCCCCCCTTATGGTTTTGATCTATGTAAAATGAGGCTGCATTTTAAATTGCATTTTAACCTGTATTATAAATTGGTTCCCCCCCCCCCCATTATGTTTTTACTGTAATTTTACTGGTGTTAACCGCCCTGAGCCCGGCTCTGGCCGGGGAGGGCAGGGTATAAATAAAATTATTATTATTATTATTATTATTATTATTAATGCCCCACCCATCTGACTGGGTTGCCCCATCCACTCTGGGCGGCTTCCAACAGATATAAAAACATCAGAGGACATTAAACATTTTTTTAAAAAACCTCCCTAGGCAGGGCTGCCTTCAGATGTCTTCTAAAGGTTGTCTAGTTACTTATAGCTCCATACCCTCCAAGACATCTCTGATGAAAATAGGGACTTCCCAAGGAAAAGTGGGACATTCCGGGATCTAATCAGAAACCGGGATGCCTAAAGATGGAGCCTTAAGATGGTGCCAGGCGAGTCTCCCTGGGGAGAGCGTCCCACAAACAGGGAGCCGCTACAGAAAAGGCCCCGTTCTCGTGTTGCCACCCTCTGAACCTCTCATGAAGGAGGTGCCTGGAATCCTTGGGCATTTCTCCAAAGCTAATTTACCATTTTGCGTTTGCGGGGCACTCTAGCCTTTCGCCTCGTTCTTGTACCAGCTCTCCTCCAGCTCTGCTTTCTTTTTTAATTGTCCTTTCAGAGATGCCGTCCTGCAGCAGAAGAGGGTGGACTGCAAAGGGCTGCCGTCGGCGGAGTTGCAGGGCAAGCCCATGGTTGGCTTGGCCGCCCCGTTAGCCCCGGATAAGCAAGGTAAGAACCGTCCTGGGAAAGAGCTGGAGCGGAAGCGGGTTGAGGTTATGGTTACCAGATTTCTTTGAAGGAATCTGGGGACACTTTGCTTTTCTCTTTCCTTTTTCTTTTTTTGCATTTCATGCTTTATTATTTTAGGAAAGCCACTTCCACCCTGCAGAGGTGGGGTAATAATAATAATAATAATAATAATAATAATAATAATAATTATTATTTATTTATAACCTGCCCATCTGGCCACTTTGGGCGGCTTCCAAAAAATATTAAAATACTGTAATACATCAAACATTAAAAGCTTCCCTAAACAGGGCTGCCTTCAGATGTCTTCTAAAAGTTTGGTAGTTATTTTTCTCTTTGACATCTGGTGGGAGGGCGTTCCACTGGGCAGGTGCCACTACTGAGAAGGCCCTCTGCCTGGTTCCCTGTAACTTGGCTTCTCGCAGGGAGGGAACCGCCAGAAGGCCCTTGGAGCTGGACCTCAGTGTCCGGGCAGCACGATGGAGGCGGAGACGCTCCTTCAGGTAAACTGGACCGAGGCCGTTTAGGGCTTTTAAGCTCAGCACCAACACTTTGAATTGGAAAGGGACTGGGAGCCAGTATAGGTCTTTCAAGACCAGTGTTATATGGTCTCGGTGGCCGCTCCCAGTCACCAGTCTAGCTGCCGCATTCTGCGGGCTTCACATTCCCACCATGTGCGTGGTGGCTGGAGCCCAGCCCCCACATGATTGGGGGAATCCCCGGCTGCGTCACCCCCTGGCCAGCCAATCGGCTGGCTCTGGGGGTGTGGCCTGCCCTATTTAACGCGGGGCCGGGGATCTCCCTCTTTTGCCGCCTACCAGCTGTTCGGGTTGCCCAGAGTTCTTGACCTTTTTGGGGGGGACCCCAAAGTTTTCGGGCATGCACCTCGACACAAGGCAGGCAGAGAAGCCCATCTACAAACACACAAATGCCCCCCAAAAAGAGAGGTGGAGGGGTGTGGAGAGAGATTGAGTAAAGGCGCTCTCTGATCATGGGAAAACACACATTAAAACACACGCACAAGGCAGCCGAGCGGCTCAGAGTGCGTTGGAGTGCTGCGGCTCTTCTGCTGCGGGCTGCTCTGCGTGAGTTTGGGGTGAGCACTGATTGAGGAAGCGAGCCAGAAGGAAGCTCTCTGGCTCGCGCCTCAGTTTAAATAGCTCCCACACCAGCCAGCCAGCGGATTGGCTAGCGGGAACTTTGACGTGGCCGGGACCTACAGTGCTGCTCGCTGCCATGGCATAAATGGCCAGAAGTCCCCAGGCATAAATCCGGGGACATTAATTAAAATCCAGGGACAGATTTATTGGTAAAACCTATTTGGTGTTTTGTAACTTTCTGACTAGTTGCAGGACCTTAGCCAGACCTAGCAGAGTAAACGCAGAATCCACGGAATCAATTGGCGACTTGGCTGCAGACAGGATAGACGAAGCAGGAACCAGGAACTTGTAGTTAGGTGTTTATTATATACAGTGGACTATTTACAGGAACAGAACACGGATCTTTTGCTAGCTCTCTCTGACACGACTCCTACACTGACACACAGAACTCTGAACTCACGAACTCCGAACTAACAGATTCCAGTTAGTAGACCATTAATTATCACTCCTTTGAGAGAGCTTGACCAATCAGGGAGCAGTCTCCATGTCTCTGTTATCACCAGGCAGACTTACTCCTTCAGATTGCCTTCTGGCTGTCTGCCAAACCTTAATTGACTCTGTGTGAGTAGCTGCACCTACACAGTTTCCCAACAAGATTTTGTCCGGGGACAGATTGGTGAATCTGGGGGCTGTCCCCGGGAACCAGGGACATCTGGTAACCCTAGTTTAGGTTGTTGAGATCTATGGGTATAGGGTGGTGTAAAAATTTATTAAATAGTAACAATAATAATATCCCCCCCTTTCTGCCCAAATAGTGCATGGCTGGGGAACCTGGAGAGGCAGTGTGGTGCAGTGGTTAGAGTGCTGGACTAGGACCTGGGAGACCAAGGTTCAAACCCCCACCCAGCCGTGAATGAAGCTCACAGGGTGTGGCCTTGAGCCAGTCTCTGCCCCTCTCGGTGTACCCTACCTCACAGGTTGTCGTGAGGATAAATCATGCAAGAAAAGGAACCTGCACACGCCACCTTGAGCTCCTGGGAGGAAAAGGGAGGCTTTAAATGCAAAACAAAATAAGGCAAAATTACATATATAATAATAAACATTTTATTTTTTTGTATCCCGCCCCTCTTACTGGCTTGCCCCAGCCTCTTTGGGTAGCAATGAGTCCATTTGGAGAAGTTTGCACGGAAATGCTTGCAAACCTTCATGAGGATTTTATTTTTTAAAAAACTATGTGGAAATCATAGAATCAGAGTTGGAAGGGACCACAGGGGTCATCTAGTCCAACCCCCTGCAATGCAGGAATTTTTAGCCCAAGGTGGGGCTTGAACCCACAACCCTGAGATTAAGAGTCTCTACCGACTGAGCTATCTCACTTAATACGGAACAATGGGGAAACAAGGAACTGATTTTTATTTTTATTTGGAGGATTAATACCCTGATCTTCAACCCAAAATATAAGAGAAGCTTACATACGATCAGAACAAGCATGGGCTTGTAATCTGAATAAAAACACGACACGCAAGGGGAATGGGACAGGGAGGGAAGAGGAAGAACAAAACCTCAAACCAGGCACCAGTTTCTAAGCAGTTGTTCCTATAATGAACAGCCGGCTCGGTTCAGGGGCAAAGAGGTGCAGGGGGAACTAAGCCTCCAACAATATGGATGACATTTTACCTGTGGTTGTTGTCTAGAATAGTTGGGTTTTGGGGCACTCCCACCACATGTGGAGGTATGTGCCTGTGGAGGTGCACCCTCTCCAGCATTTTGGTGAGGCTCCTGGGCATATTAGTGCTAATTTTCTTCCTAATGTCTCAACAAATGAAACTGATTTGTAAGAATGTTACATGGGGGAAAAATACGAGAGAGAGATATTGCACACACTTTGTAAATCAAGAAAATCTTTAATTTAAAAAAAAAAATGGATGAAATGAGCCTTCTGCTTCCTATTTCTCTCTCTCCTCCCTGCCCCCCCGGCCCCCACCGCCACAGGGCAACCTGGCAGAATGGCTGCCCCACCCAGGTGACAGTTGAAGGATTTGCCCATTTCTCAAATCTGGGTAGCATTGCCCTGTTCCCGCTGCCTTTCTCCTCCATCTCGTGGGGTGCAAAGGGTTTTCCCCCTCTTTATCTCCAGCCCCCTGTCTTTCTGCTTCCTTCTCCTTCCTGCCTCCCCCTTTGCTAAACTCTCCCCTGATGGGGTCCCTTCCTCTTTGCCTTGCAGTGCTGATCATCCCCTTGGCGGACAAGGATGCAGGGACCGTGGTCTGTGTCATCCTGGTAAGTCCACAGGTATTCGCACCTAAGAGGGTCTGCGGGGAAGGAGGCGTTCTACTCAGGTCTTTGTGGACGGAGGCATTATTTATTTCACAAAATAGATACACCTCCTTTTTGTTGTTGTTTTTAAAAACGCCACAACCTCAAAGCGGTTTACAAACAGGCTAAAGCAGTTAAATTATCACGAAGAAAACGAGCACCCATAATTTTAGATCTTTGAAAAGTTAAAATAGCAGTCGACTAAGAAGCAGGTCCCTAAAACTAGGGACGCGGTTGGCGCTGTGGCTTAAACCACTGAGCCTAGGACTTGCCGATCAGAAGATTGGCAGTTCGAATCCCCGCGACGGAGTGAGCTCCCGTTGCTCGGTCCCTGCTCCTGCCAACCTAGCAGTCTGAAAGCACGTCAAAGTGCAAGTAGATAAATAGGTACCGCTCCGGCAGGAAGGTAAACGGCGTTTCTGTGCGCTGCTCTGGTTCGCCAGAAGTGGCTTAGTCATGCTGGCCACATGACCCAGAAGCTGTACACTTGCTCCCTCGGCCAATAAAGCGAGATGAGCGCCGCAACCCCAGAGTCGGCCACGACTGGACCTAATGGTCAGGGGCCCCTTTACCTAAGAAGCGAAGAAAGCGCACATTCTCAACAACTGAATCTGACCAAGAACGTTTTTAGCAGGCACCGAAAAGAATACAGGGAAGGCTTCTGCCTGAAATCAAGAGGCAGGGAGTTCCACAGGGTGCTGCCACACTAAGCAATTGAGTTCTTACAAATGCACAGCAGGTATTATATAGCAGCTGCGGCCGTGCCAATTCCACCAACTGAAACAGTCGAGTGGGCAATATGTATATGGGGTACGGTGGTCTCGTAGGTAAACTGGTCCTAAAAGGCTTACGATGCCAATAGCAACGCCTTGAACTTGGCTTGGCAACAGATTGGTGCCCAGTGTAGATCTCTGAGCAGCAGCAATTAGATGCCTAAAAGGCCTTGCTTCTGTTGGCATCCACAGCACCAAGCTGGCACCGGGAAACCTGATTTAAATGGGCTGTTTTGCATTTAATTCCTGGGATGGGCTCTGTAACGTTTTTTCAGACTGCTGCTTTCAGCTTGTTCTACCTGTAACGAGATTATTTTAGCCGTAGTTTGCGGTTTTAATTGCTTATCCGGGCTGCCTTGAGAGGGCTTTACCCAGAAACCCAGACTGGCGGCTCAGCGGTGTGTGGCAAGAGAGGCTGAAGAGGTCATTCGTGGCAGCCTCTCTGACACGGCCATTATCGGCACTCCAATTAAGCCGCCTCGTTCAAGCCCCAAGAGCCAGAGGGTCAAACCGGGATGCGATTTCTGCAGAACTTTCCCTTCACGGAGGCGGCGAGGCGAGTGGCGAGGTTAACCAAGCCCTGGAGCTGCCCAACTTCTCTTGCCAGCGCCCAGCAAGGTTGCGGCGACGGAGTCGGCAGCCGGGGAGATAAGGGCTTAAGTGGATTAGCGCCTGGTGCTCTGGTACCACATCTGCGAAATTCGCACCATCGCTTATTAAAAAGGAATTAAGATGATTAAGAGGCGCTGACCTTTCCCTGCTGGCACAGGGAGATGGGAACACGTGGCAGGCGCCCTGCGTTTCCACAAAGCCGCATTGGCCTTTACAGTTGCTGGCAGGAATGAGGCCTTGTCAGAATAATAATAATAATAATAATAATAATAATAATAATAATAATAGTACCCTGCCCATCTGACTGGGAAGCCCCAGCTTGGCGGCTTCCAACAAATGCAAAAGCATAATAAAACGACAAACATTAAAAACTTCCCGGTACAGGGCTGCCTTCAAATGAACAACATCTGTGCTCAGAGATTGGCGCTGGCCGCCGCTTTGCAACTGGGTGTTAGAATAATAGAAATGTAGAGCTGGAAGAGACCCAGAGGGTCATCTAGTCCAACCCCCTGCAATGCAGGAAACTCAGCTATTCCTATATAAAGCCCTTAAAAGCTTGGGGCCAGTTTACCTGTGAGATCACCTCACCCCATATACACCCTTTCAGCTGCTTTGACTGGCAGAACTGGCAGTATTACAAGCGCCCCACATATCACCTGTTCCACATTTGTAAGAATCTGATAGTTTTGTGTGGCAGGGCTTACTATATACTTTGGAACTCCCTGCCTCTTGAAATCAGACCTTCAGAGTCCTCTTTTCCGCTCCTGCTTAAACCATCCCTGTTTTGACAAGCCAGTCCAGCGGTTTTAGAAATGGTGGGTTTTAATCTGTTTTCAGGGTTTTTTAAAAACTTTTGAAAAGTTTTAAATTGTTGTTGTTGTTTTCTTATCAGCAATCTTATCGCTTTATCTTTTTTTGTGAACAGTTTGGAGTTTTTTTAACAATCAAATTTTATAAAATCAAATAAATAAAAATAAATAAAGATAAAGTATGTAGCTTTTTCAGACAGCAAAAGGATGGCAGTATGAACTTTAACTATCCAGAGTGGTTTAACCAGTCATAGGCAAACTCAGCCCCCCAGCTGTTTTGGGACTACAACGCCCATCATCCCTAGCTAACAGGACCAGTGGTCAGGGATGGTGGGAATTGTAGTCCCAAAACATCTGGAGGGCTGAGTTTGCCTATGCCTGGGTTGAACTATCCATCCCTCTGCATGGGGAATTCTGGGAATTGTAGCTCTGGGAGAGGAATTGAGGGTCCCCTAGCAACTCTCAGCACCCTAAACAAACTGCAACTCCCAGGATTCTTTGCGGGGGGAGCCATGGCTGTTTGAACTGACATCATTGTGTTTTAAAGGGATGGTGTGAATGTGGCCGGGCTGATTGAGAGGGAGAACTGGGCTCCTTTCTGCAGGATCTAGCGCTCCCCGGTTGTTGGACTGGGCCTGCTTTTAGCAGCTTGCTTGTCAGAATTACAGAGCAGAGAGCTTGTGTTGCATTTGTTCCTGGCAGGCTTGCTGGGGTTGGCTAAGGTCTCCGAGAGGCTGGTGAGAACTCGGTGCTAATTAACCGGAGATTTATGACAGGGGCACTTTTCTAGGGAGAACTGCAAGTGGAAGGAAGAAAGCAGAGACAGAGAAGAATGCCGTCTAACTCATTGCCAGGATCACTGTGGAAGTATTCTTAGTGTAACTCAGTGGCAAGAGGGCATTACAGTTGTTACTGGAAAAATCCGAGGGCTCCCTTGGACAAAAACAAAGACACCAACCAGGATAACTTGGAGCAAAACAGCAGCCTGTAGGCTTGGCCTTTATTGAACTGTTGCCACAGGGTGTTCCCCTCACTTGCAGGAGAGAGGAAAGACCCAGAAAGATGGTGTGCAAGACCTTATAAAAACTTTTGAAATTCCCATCCTCTAGGTCAAGCCCACCCCCAGAAACATCATGCATACATTACAGAAAGGAGGGGTTGACATCATGCATACATTACAGAAAGGAGGGGTTGACATCATGCATACATTACAGAAAGGAGGGGTTGAGGGAGGAGTTGTGGTGGTAACCTGAGTGTCCTGTCACCTGGCTGGTTCCTCCTTTCCCCCTCCCCATGAGTCACTTCCAGGAGACAAAGGGGAGTTGGCAGTTTCCTGCCCCCAGAGGGAAGATTTGATCATTGTCCTTTGTTTCAGTCCATGCTGAATCCACTCCCATATGCAAGTTCTTTGTGATCTTGATGGGCTTCTGTCTAGGACCATCAGGGTTGGCATAGCAACTGGGCAGAGCTCCTGTGGATGTGCTGGGATGGTGAAGGGATTATGGCTGACCAGAACCAAGCCACCCCCCTTTGATAGTCCTTGTCATATGGAGTAAAATAAAAATGGAACAGTGCAAATCCGATGTATGGTTGATTTTTCTATGAATTTATAACAGAAGTGTGGCATATGTAGTGTGTGAGTGTGAGTGTGTGAAGTTTGTACAAACTGAATGATTGGGGTGGGGGGTTCCTGCTACACAGTTTAATTTACAGAGAGAGAGAGAGAGAGAGAGAGAGAGAGAGAGAGAGAGAGAGTGCCAGATTTACGTATAAGCTAAACAAGCTCTAGGACGCGGGTGGCACTGTGGGTTAAACCACAGAGCCTAGGGCTTGCCGATCAGAAGGTTGGCGGTTCGAATCCCCTCGACGGGGTGAGCTCCCGTTGCTCGGTCCCTCCTCCTGCCAACCTAGCAGTTCAAAAGCACATCAAAGTGGAAGTAGATAAATAGGTACCACTCCGGCAGGAAGGTAAATGGCGTTTCCGTGCGCTGCTCTGGTTCACCAGAAGCGGCTTAGTCATGCTGGCCACATGACCTGGAAGCTGTACTCCGGCTCCCTCGGCCAGTAAAGCGAGATGAGCGCCGCAACCCCAGAGTCGGCCACAACTGGACCTAATGATCAGGGGTCCCTTTACCTTTTAAAACAAGCTCTACTCTCTTGAGGGCCCCAAAAAAATTAAAGGGAAAAAACCCTGGATGTACATTTCCAAAATATAAGATGAAAAACACATAAAATAAAACCTACATACAGCAACCGGGTTTTGTCTTGTGTAGGCTCCTATGATGTAAGCAATGGGCCCCGCCTACTAGCCTGCTCCCTAAAATATCACTGGTTGGCTCATTTCTATATATAGGGTGTCTACATTCTGCATGGTTGCATGGCAACCTGTACAAATGGCTTTAGATACCTATTAGGTCCATAAATTGAGACGCAGGTGGCACTGTGGGTTAAACCACAGAGCCTAGGACTTGCCGATGAGAAGGTCAGCGGTTCGAATCCCTGTAAAGGGGTGAGCTCCCGTTGCTCAGTCCCAGCTCTTGCCAACCTAGCAGTTCAAAAGCATGAAGTAAATAAATAGGTACCACTCCGTCAGGAAGGTAAACGGCGTTTCTGTGCGCTGCTCTGGTTCGCCAGAAGCGGCTTAGTCCTGCTGGCCACATGACCCGGAAGCTGTACGCCGGCTCCCTCAGCCAGTAAAGCGAGATGAGCACTGCAACCCCAGACTTGTCCGCGACTGGACCTAACAGTCAGGGGTCCCTTTACCTTTACCTTTAGGTCCATAAATTACCATATAGCATATATTCAGCACAAAAACAGTGACAATTTATAGTTGACAAAGGACAGCTGGACATATAAAGGGCCCCACTACCTTCAGGAACTTAGGGCCTCTTCAAACCCAAATACAGTCCTGCACACACACAAACATACATTCAGTTTATGGCAGAGGGAGCTAACACTGCACACTGTCCGGTTTATTGTTGAAACTCCCATCTGTGAGGTTTTCTCTTCTTCCCCAAAATCACCACTTTACTTTGGGAATGGTTGACTGTTAACTGCTCTTTTGTGCAAAAGACATTCAATTTCCTCAAAAGTCTCCACATCCCAGTTAAGGCAGCAGAAATCAAAACAGTATCGTCGGCATACGAAAGAACTGAGAGTTTGACATCCTGAATAGAAACAGGAAAATATTCTAGACCTCTCAGTTCTCGAACAATGTCATTTATATAAAAATGAAAAAAGAAAGCGTGCGAGGACTGTCTGGTTGAGGGAGCTGGGTATGTTTAGCCTGGAGAAGAGAAGAAACAGAATAGATGTGATTTGTTGTTGTTTAGTCCTTTAGTCGTGTCCGCCTCTTTGTGACCCCCTGGACCAGAGCACGCCAGGCCCTCCTGTCTTCCACTGCTTCCCGCAGTTTGGTAACAAACTCATGCTGGTAGCTTCGAGATAGATGGGATAGCCATCTTCAAAGATCGGAAGTGCTGTCACGTGGAAGGGCAAAACCAAAACCAATGCATTAAAGTGGCAATAAAGGAGATTCCAGTTTTACAAAAAAAAGTGGAATCATTCCTTCTTGGGATTCTAACTGACAATATTCCAAAAGAAGGATTAAAATTATTTTTCTATGCAGTAACGGTGGCTAGGATATTAATAGCCAAGTACTGGAAGGGTAACCATATACCAACTAGAGAAAAATGGCTACAAAAGCCGAGCGAATACTTGGAACTCGCTAAGTTGACTGAAGCCTTAAGGAGCAGGTCAAATAAAATAGCCCAGAAGGAATGAAAATGCCAAAATACCTAGCTATCGAGTCAAGGTTCAACAACCAAGATTTGGTTGTGTTTAGAATAAACCCGTAAGTGGGGAAATGTCTCCTTATACCAAGATGAGGAATATATTGAAATACAGAGAAATTGTTGCAGTTATAGGAAATGAACCACCGTGAGGTCGATGGAAGTCAGAAAACCAAAAGTATAATAAAAAGAGATCCACCCCAGAAGGGTCAGCATCTTGGTAGAGAAATAATATTCTGGGATGTCTATTATAGTTACCTTGTATTATACTTATGTTCTTACTTTTTGCGTTTGCTCTGTTTTGCTCTGTTTTCTTTTTTGTTTATTTAATTTTTTTGTATTCGTTTGCATCTGCATAATAATTCAATAAAAAATTAAATTAAAAAAACCATTGAAAGATAAAATAAAATAAAGGAGATTCTGACCAGCCAGTGGCATAACTCCTCTCATAGAATTACAGCACTGCAGAGTTGGAAGCAAGGCTCATCTAGTCCAACCCCCTGCCAGACAGGAACCACCGCTAAAGAATCCATGACAAATGACCACCCAAGCTCTGTTTAAAAACCTCCAATGAAAGAGAGTCCACCACCTCCTGAGGGAGACTGTTTCACTGTCCAACAGCTCTTACTGCCAGACAGTTCCTCCTGATGTTTAGTGGGAACCTCCTTTCTTGGAACTTGAAGCCATGGATTCAAGTCCTACCCTCCAAAGCACGAGAAAGCAAGCTTGCTCCATCTTCCACATGGCAGCCCTTTAGGTATTTGAAGATGGCTACCCCATCTCGTCTCAGTCTCCTCTTTTCCAGGCTAAGCACACCCAGCTCCTTCAACCATTCCTCTGTTAGATTTCTGTTATGCCACTGTGCAGTTTTTGGAGTCGCAAGACTCTGTTGACATTCCAGACTGTTGGAAGTCTCATGGGAGACAGGAGATGGATGTTGAAGTTCTGGTTTCCTGTTTTCTTTGCTCTTGTTGTTCTCTGTCTCTCACAGAGAGCAGACGCATATTCTTTTCTGTCCTGCGTAGTTAGAAATAAACGTAGCAATGTAGCACATATTTCTGGCTCGGTGTAGTGGTTAAGAGCGGTAGACTCGTAATCTGGTGAACCGGGTTTGCTTCCCTGCTCCTCCACATGCAGCTGCTGGGTGACCTTGGGCCAGTCACACTTCTCTGAAGTCTCTCAGCCCCACTCACCTCACAGAGTGTTTGTTGTGGGGGAGGAAGGGAAAGGAGATCGTTAGCCGCTTTGAGACTCCTTAGGGTAGTGATAAAGTGGGATATCAAATCCAAATCCAAACTCTTCTGTTTGGGTACTCTGTGTAATGGGAGCGTACCTGAAGTCTCATTAAAGGCTTAGGTCGTTAATCACCATCGGAGCAGAGGTTGATGGATTCCAAAGATACGACGAGGAGGAGAGCCATTACAGCTTGGTCGTACGGAAGCTTGGCTTCCAGACCCTTGATCATCTTGGTCGCCCTCCTCTGCACGCTTCCCAGCTTGTCAACATCCTTCTTAAACTGTGGTGCCCAGAACTAGACATAGAATCACAGAATTGTAGTATTGGAAGGGACCCCGGGGGTCATCCAGCCCAACCCCCTGGAATATAGGAATCCTTTTGCCCAACGTGAGGCTCAAACCCACGACCTTGAGATTAAGAGTCTCATGCTCTACCAACTGAGCTATCAAGAAGAGAGAGAGAGAGAGCTCTTAATGTTCAGCCGATCGGCTGTTTGTGGTCCTTCGTTCTCAAACGGTTGCATCGATGGTCTGCTGCAGCACTTTTACTGCTGCGTAGTTTGGATAAGCTGTCAAGGTTCTGAGAAAATGGGGTGATAAACGGTGACACAAGCTCAGCTTCCAGCAGCTGCATAAAGCAGACCCAAGTTATATTTTCCCCAGGCTGCATCAGTGGCCATAAGGCTGGGAGAAGTGCCTGTTGCTGCCTCACAAGTCCGTGTCCAAGGCCAGATCCGAACCAGAGGCTTCTGTCACTATCCTATGTCACTGCTGGTGCCCTCCATCTCTGCAGCCCCTGTTAAGAGCCCGTTTTCTGGGCTGGCTGGCTGGCTGGCTTGGGCCTTTCCTTCCATGAGTCAGAGAGAACTCTAGCATGTGGGAGCTTCTGCTAGGCAAAAGGACCTTGAGGCAAGGGCTTTGGGATGACAGGGAGCGAGGAGCACGCCCCCCCTTCTCTGCATCTCATTATCCTTATCTCTCTGGGACTGTAGTTATCTGTCCCTGCTTTCTCGAACTCATTTGTGTCTAACTCTCTGCTGAGGGATGCTCGCCTCGCACAGGGAAGCAGAGAAGGCACTCACCCAAAGCGTAACCCGGGGTCAGCAACCTTTTTCAGCCGTGGGCCAGTCCACCGTCCCTCAGACCTTAGTGGGGGCCGGACTATATATTTTTTTTGGGGGGGAGACGAATTCCTATGCCTCACAAATAACCCAGAGATGCATTTTAAATAAAAGCACATATTCTACTCATGTAAAAACACCAGGCAGACCCCACAAATAACCCAGAGATGCATTTTAAATAACATCACACGTTCTACTCATGTAAAAACACGCTGATTCCCGGACCATCTCGCTTCAGTTAAAGATTTTCAGAGACTTTGAGACTAACGATTTCATTTTGCACTTATTATGGTTTGAAGGAATTCTATAAAGATTATCTCTTGCTTACGTACATGGTCATCGTGTTGCCTAGATATTGCTGACAAACAACTCTTACTGTCAGAAACATCTTTCTGATGAAAGCTGACCTTGAAATTGTTGCTTTAACACTCTTCCCTTCTCCTTTTCAGGTACACTGCAGTCAACTCTCTGAATCGGATGAGCTGAACCTTCGCGCTTTAGAGAAGCATGTAAGTATTATTATTATTATTATTATTATCTTTGTGTGATGCTACTCACCAGTACGGAATACCTTAAACTCTTTGTGTGTCTGCTGCTACCAACAGTACTTTGATCAAGATATTTTTTACCCTTGTCCTTGTTACCCGTTGACCTGCTTTGACACCGTTTTAATGTGGGGACTCTGCTGCCATCTCTTAAGACTCACCTTCCATCATCTTTCTCCCTGGAAGACATTTACATGTGTTAGCGGATAATATGCCATCTTCTTGAGCGGGTGGAGATTTACCAAGTTGTTACTCCAGCATCTCATCTACCGCAGTGAACATAAGAATATAAGGAGAGCCTGGTTTCAGAATCAGGACAATTCCCCCCGAGTAGTCCAGTATCAGGGGACACGGGTGGCGCTGTGGGTTAAACCACAGAGCCTAGGGCTTGTCGATCAGAGGGTCGGCAGTTCGAATCCCCACGATGGGGTGAGCTCCCGTTGCTCGGTCCCTGCTCCTGCCCACTTGGCAGTTTGAATGCACGTCAAAGTGCAAGTAGATAAATAGGTACCACTCCGGCAGGAAGGTAAACAGCATTTCTGTGTGCTGCTCTGGTTCACCAGAAGCAGCTTAGTCATGCTGGCCACATGACCCGGAAAAACTGTGGACAAACGCCGGCTCCCTCCGCCAATAAAGCAAGATGAGCGCCACAACCCCAGAGTTGTCTGCGACTGGACTTAACTGTCAGGGGTCCTTTACCTTTACCTTTTTATCACTTCACCTCTCAGCCTTCTTTTTTCCATTTTCCAGCTTGTATGATATCTTTCTTCTGGGAATGTTGTGGGTCACAGAAGAGGATATATTGATTAATATTTTCCTTCCTAACTTGCGCTACCAAGTTTCTTTACATAGCAGAGCGTATTCCCCTGTTATACAGCAGGAATCTGGTTGCAGATTCATTAGAATCTCTTAACTTCTGTTATTCCTGGTAAGACCCCTTTGATTCCCTCCTAAAAGAATAAAGACACAACAGTCTTGCTCATAAGTAACAATAAGAAGTTACTCACGATTAGGCAGAGCACAATGTGATTGATCCCTGAAGGCAGGCTTTAGGCTCAAGGTTACAAATATGTATAAATAGGTTTACCCCGTATGGGAGATAACCCAGGGACTGCTGGCTGAGAGTGCGGTCCAGGTGAAGCAGGAAGCAGGCAGGACAAAAAAGAGAAGGGAAGGGAAGATGGCTACATGACTTGGCCTTTTACCAGGTCTGGAAAGGTAACACCCACCTATTGGTCACATGCAAAGGAAGGATGCTCCAGCCAGCAGGAACAGGAAGTTCTACTTGCTGGACCAACATCCCCTGCATGTCCACTCTAGGCAAACAAGGAATGTTGTACTTGACTGCTCCAGAGGATTACATCCCACACTTCTTAAACTGGGGTTCCCAGAATTGAACACAGGACTCCTATGAGATAAGCTGTGATTCCTGCATTGCAGGCATTTCGAATAGGTGACCCTTTGCATCCCTTCCGACTCTATGATTCTAAACCCAATGTCTCATTCATCCTCACCCTGTCTCCCTCCTTAGAGCACCTTCCCTCTTAACAAGCCTCTTGGGGAACAGTAAAAATCCATCCATCCACATCGCTAGCCACACACAAGCCCTGCTCTTGCCTCGCAAATCTGAAAACTCCCGTCCGGCTTAATCAGCCGGCAACAAGAGACTAGAATAGTTGACACGGAGAGACCTGTGCGGGAGTGTTGCAAGGGAACGCCAACCCTGCCAGGTGGAGCCGGTGGGAGGCTGCTGCGAAGATGGAAGCGTTCAAAGTCGCTCTCCCTCTCCATCTGCCTGCATTTTCTTGATGCCGTGATAATGAGGAGCCCACCTGCCACTCAAGAGACAAGGCGCTGCTGTTGCAACGATGAGCTCCACACCCCAGGAAGTTGTGCTAGTGCTGGGGGGGGGGGCGGGTTGCAGGATTCAAGCCTGCCTAGAAACCTCATCCTCTGATCATCAAGGTTTCGGACATTTTGGACTCACAACTGCCCATGGAGGCGCAGGTCAATTCTGTGTCCAGGGCAGCTGTCTACCAGCTTCTTATGCTACGCAGGCTGAGACCCCACCTGCCTGCGGACTGTCTCGCCAGAGTGGTGCATGCTCTGGTTATCTCCCGCTTGGACTATTGCAATGTGCTCTACGTGGGGCTACCTTATTATTTATACCCCGCCCATCTGGCTGGGCTTTCCCAGCCACTCTGGGCGGCTTCCAACAAAATATTAAAATACAAGAATTCATTAAACATTAAAAACTTCCCTAAACAGGGCTGCCTTCAGATGTCTTCTAAAATTCAGATAGTTGTTTATTTCTTTGACATCTGATGGGAGGGAGCCACTACCGAGAAGGCCCTCTGAAGAATGATCATGATAATAATAATAATAACATTTTATAATGATAAGGGGAGAAGGGCAACTTAACTGGGGGTGGGGTTGTGCTTTGGGCCTCATTCCACTGCAAAGTTCCTGTCCTTCACACCCATCTGTTTCCCTTGCCTGCTTGCAAAATGCAATTCCTTGCAGATCCTGGTGTCATATAAGCGCATCCAAGCCCTGCAGAAGCTGCAGCCCTGGCCGCAGGTCAGCCTCTCCACCAGTTCCTCGCAGAATTCTCTAGCAAAAACCGAGGGCCCCCCCAAGAACAGCTACAGCGACTTGGACCGCAAGATCCTCCAACTGTGCGGTAAGGGTGCGAGGCAGCCAACGACGTGCCCTGACGCGGTTAGATAACAATATACTGTACATTCTTTTATATATCATCTTCAACCATTGTTTTTATATTTAGGGGTGCCATATTTCCAAAAGTGAACATCCGGACAGAGTTATTGAGCTCCCCACCTCCCACCCAGACATTTTGCTGATTTCTGAAACTTCCCACTGGATTTTCCTGGGCAGATAAACTCAGACATATGGCAGCCCTATATATATATGCAATTATTTTAATTGTTTTTATATACTGTGGGAGGTGGGGTCAGTCTGGATGATGCCCCAAGTCCCTCCCAATTCAGGGAGGTTCCTGTACCCACGTGCTGGATAGGAAGGATGCTATCACTGAACTGGTCAGACCAGTTTCTTTGTAAGACCTTAGCTGGCTGCTTAAGTATCCTCATTTGCACCCCAAAGGAAGAAGGCAGGTTGCAAGAGCTACAACTAAGTGAGGGTGCCATCCTGATGGGCCTTTCCTCCACCCCCTCGCCTATCTGCTAGCTAGGAGAACACTACAGTGGTACCTTGGTTCTCAAACTTAATCCATTCTGGAAATCCATTCCAAAACTAAAGCGTTCCAAAACCAAGACGCGCTTATCCATAGAAAGTAATGCAAAATTGATTAATCCGTTCCAGACTTTTAAAAACAACCCCTAAAACAGAAATTTAACATGGATTTTACTATCTAACGAGACCATTGATCCATAAAATGGAAGCAATAATCTATGTACTGTACTATAAAATAAGAGAGTATTGTAGTTGATAAAAATTAAAATTATATTTTTTTCTTTACCTGCACCGATGATAGTCATTGTTTGGATGAGGGGCTTTTATCCATTTCTGCAGTCACACAAATCAATCAGTAGCTGAACTGGGTTCCACACAGTCACAAAAACAAATTAACCAAAAAAGCCTCAAATTAACCAAAAAAAGCCTCAAATTAACCGAAAAAGCCTCAAAAACGCAAAATAAACAGCAAAAACAAAAGCGCCAAACTTAATCCGTTCCAGAAGTCCTTCTGAAATGTTAAAAAACCAAGGCGCAGCTTCTGATTGGTGCAGGCGCCCCAGAAACAATAGCCGACAGCCGCATCGGATGTTCGGCTTCTGAAAAACGTTTGAAAACCGGAACACTCACTTCTGGGTTTGAGAAGCAAGGTACCACTGTAGCAGGAAAGTGTGTGTCAGCTGGGATTGAAAGCCGGCTGGGAGCTGGAAACGCAGAGACTTGCTCGCTCTGTACTGGACCCAAAGCTCCCGCTCATGGAGAAGAAAGATCTTCTTCGGTGGCGATGCAGTGAGCTCCTCCATCCCTTGACAAGGTTGCAAATAAAACCATAAATCCTAAAAACACTGCAGTCTGTGCTGACCTTCATTCCAGGGAAACCAAACCTGAGCAAACGCCTGAAAGCATTGGAGACTCTCACTTCTTGGGAGACCAGGCTGGCCTGAAACACATATTCTTCTATATGTTTTTATGAATCAGTTCCGGGTTCCTCAGCAGAAGTGATTCAGAAATGAAATAAGCAGTTCTGGTTACGTTTGTTAATCTCGTAGCAGGAACTCACAGCTCCCGATCTGTTGCTTTTGCAGGCGAACTGTACGACTTGGATGCAGCCTCACTCCAGCTCAAAGTTATTAATTACGTGAGTATTTTGGAGCCTGGCTGTCAGAATCATAGAATTGCCGAGGTGGGATCCCCAAGTGTCATCTAGTCTGACCCTCTGCAATGCAGGTATCTCAGCGAAAGCACCCAGGGCAGATGGCCACCCAACCTCTGCTTAAAAAAAGAGAGTCATTGCTTATTTCCTGCTCGATCCCTGCTGGGGGAGAGGGGTCCTTTTGTCTTCCACAGACACCTGGGAAGCCGTTTCCAGCTAGGTGAGAAGGGAATGACGCCCCATGGCTGTGACAACCTTCATTTCCTGCATTGCAGTGGGTTGTACTAGATAACCCCTTTGGGTCTCTTCCAATTCCATGATTCTATGGAGAACAGAAGTCTGATGGTCTGGGAGCGGCTGGGATGTGGGTGGCTTCCGCCTTCTGGGAATGGCTCACTTTTCTCTCTCCCTCTCTCGCAGCTGAAGCAAGAGACCCAGTCGCCATGTTGCTGCCTCCTCTTGGTTTCTGAAGACAACCACCAGCTTTTCTGCCAGGTCAGTGCCTTCGACCCGGAAGCTTCCTGCCCTAAGGGAATCACTGCTCCCGATTATTCCCCTATGCAGAGATTTTGCGAGGCTGCCTAATTTTTGAGCTATGCTGTAGATCAGACTAAACCACATAGAGCACCATGAATGGCCTACCAGGATATTTTGTATTATTTTTATCTATTGCCCCATGTGCAAAGACAGCTGGAACGGCAGGGCCTAAGTCGTGAAAAGATTCTAGAATTGTTGGGATATTAAGACCAAGTAAAGACCCAGAAAATCCAGAAAATCATATAGGAGTACCTTGTGTAATAGCCTCACTAGATGTTCACAAGGCTTTTGACAAAGTTGATTGGGATTATTCATTCCAATTACAGTCATACCTCGGGTTACAGACGCTTCAGGTTGCGTTTTTTCGGGTTGCGGACCGCCGAAACCCGGAAGTACAGGAACGGGTTATTTCCAGGTTTCGGCGGTTGTGCATGCGCAGAAGCGCTAAATTGCACTTTGCGCATGCGCAGAAGCGCCGAATTGCAACCCGCGCGTGCACAGATGCGCCTCTGCGGGTTGCGAACATGCATCCCACACGGATCATATTCGCAACCCGAGCGTCCACTGTAAGCGGCAAAGGGTGGGAACTGGGTCCTGATCTCTGGACAGCAAGATCAGTGCATCTCTCCTGGACAAGGCTGGAGAAAACCATCACAGCAGCAAAATCACATCCTGCTTACTGGAAAACTTTTTCTCTGTGTTACGAAACGTGCCAGACAACCCACAAATCCCAACTTCCAGTGCCGGATTTATGTATAAGCTAAACAAGCTATAGCTTAGGGCCCCACTCTCTTGGGGCCCCCCAAAAAAATTTAAAGGGAAAAAACTGGATGTGCATTTCCAAAATATAAGATAAAAAATAAACAAAATAAAACCTACCTACAGCAACGGTGTTTTGTGTTGTGTAGGCTCCTAGGATGTAAGTCATGGGCCCCGCCTGCTCCCGAAAATATCCCTGGTTTGCTCCTTTCTATTTATAGGGTGCCTACATTCTGCATGGACTGGTTGCATGGCAACCTGTGCAAATGGCTTGAGATACCTATTAGGTCCATAAATTACCATATAGCATATATTCAACACAAAAAACTGCGACAATTTGTTGTTGACAAAGGACAGCTGGACATAGAAAGGGCCCCATTACCTTCAGGAGCTTAGGGCCTCATCAAACCTAAATCCGGCCCTGCCAGGAGGCATCTTAGATGGATGGCTGCAGGCTCAGCGATGAGCGCAGTCAAGGACATTTGTGACTATCAGACTTTGAAAAGCTGGAATTGAAGGTTCAAGTTTGTCAGTTTTGTTGGAACTAGATAGCTTTGTCACTGTTTTGAGTTTCTCTATGTTGTTGTCTAGGTGGGTCATGCAAACCCCTGTTGTGAGTAATGTCTTTTGTAGGGATGAATTTATGGAACTACTTATTCCTCCCTAAGGTCATTGTCTTACGAATAATTTGTACAACCATTGCAGCCACCTCTTCCATTAGATTTTATCCCTTACTGGGTAGAGGACCCCCAAAATCGGAAGGGACTTGGTGCATTGTCGAAGACTGACCCCCCTTAAAAACCTAAAACAGTATATTCCATCCCCTCTGTTTCTGGTGATCATGCGCCATTGGTTATGTAGCCAAAAGTGGATAATCTATGCAGAAAAAGGGGTAGTTCCAGGAAGTCCGGACAACCTCTGAGATTTTAAGAAGTGCAAAAAATTGGGGTGTGGAAAATTAAGAGGGGAACCCCAAAATCACACCAGTGAGAGCTCAACATACTTTGTGGCCACAGAGAGCTGTCAGAATGGAGTAGTTGGACGGTATCGCTGTACGCTGCAACATTTTGTTGCAGTTCCCACTTGTGTGTTATCTTTAGGCGGACAATATTTCAAGTGATTGCTGCTCCCTTCCTCCCAGCCAACCATTCGGTGAGATGGTGGTCTGCAAGCCTTAAGAAACGACCTGTGGCTCCTTCAGCATCTGAGATTTAAATGCTGCTACGTCTTTGAAGATGGGAAAGCCTTTGATTCCTTCCTTTTCCCCACACCCCTATTTTCTTGTTTCTTGCAGGTCGTTGGAGACAAAGTGTTGGAGGAAGAGATCAGCTTCCCTGTGAGTGGCTCATCATCATCGTCATTATCAGTGCTTTTTTTCCTAAAAAACTGTGCCCTGCAGTTTAGGAGGCATCTCTTCTCCTGAAGATCGTGAGCCTCTGTCTAATTACCGTATTTTTCGCTCCATAAGACGCACCAGACCACAAGACGCACCTAGTTTTTGGAGGCGGAAAACAAGAAAAAAAATATTCTGAATCTCAGAAACCAGAACAGCAAGAGGGATCACTGCGCAGTGAAAGCAGCAATCCCTCTTGCTGTTCTGGCTTGTGGGATAGCTGCGCAGCCTGCATTCGCTCCATAAGACGCACACACATTTCCCCTTACTTTTTAGGAGGAGAAAAGTGAGTCTTCTGGAGCAAAAAATACGGTATATTTATTTCATCCCGCCTTCTTCCCTGACAGGGACTCAAGGTGACTTGAGTGGTGATTGCAGTTTTACAATCCTCTAAGTAATAATAATAATAATAATAATTTATTATTTATACCCCACCCATCTGGCTGAGTGTCCATATTTCCCCTTCCAACTCTGCAATTCTGTGATTCTCTGAAGCCTTCGCCTCTTTCCCATCGCTCTCTCTTTCTTTCCCCCATGCAGTTAACGGTTGGGCGTCTGGGGAAGGTTGTGGAGGAGAAGAAATCGATCACCCTGCAGGACATCAGCTTGGTAGGTCTGTCCTGGGCTTCTTCAGTACATGTCATGCATGTCACTGGGGCTCCCATGCTGTGGCTCCAGCACGATTCACATTTTATTTCTCCGGCTGCCCTGCTCTTGAATGAAGCCAGGATTACAGAGATACATGTCAACCGCCAACCCAGCAGGGGCTGTTTGGAATGTGCCCTTTCATATTCAGTTTGCAAAAAGGAGGCAGATCTTCCTGGAATATATATACACACACAGTGGTACCTTGGTTCTCAAACTTAATCTGTTCCATAGGTCCGTTCCAAAACCAAAGGCGTTCCAAAACCAAGGCGCACTTTCCCGTAGAAAGTCATGCAAAACGGATTAATCCCTTCCACTTTTTAAAAAGAACCCCTAAAACAGCAATTTAACATGGACTTTACTATCTCACAAGACCATTGATCCATCCAGCCTGCACCTCTTCCTTAACCATGATTTGCTCAGCTCAAACCATTTTGGCTCAATCTGTCTTCTCCGTGCCCAGTTAAAGAGCCCTCTCGCGCCCCAGACCTCCTCTCTCTCGGCTAGATTTGTCACGCTCCAGGGTGGACTAATATTGCGTCTTAATCCCACGGTGGCTTGGCTGGACGCAGGGAAATCTGGTGGGTCAGGGAAAGGCTGGCTGGCCCTCTCCCTTTTTCTGCCTTGGCAGTCGGCTGCCAGGCAGCATCCATGCAAGGCTGGCATCCCGCGATTTTGGACCAGCCAGAAATGTGTTTAACTCCCCGTCCTGCCCTACTTGTTGACTGAGGCATGGATGACGGATCGGCCGAGCAAAAGAGCTTGCCGAGGCGCCACAGGCTGGCTCTGGCGGTTGCGACGGGGATGGGTTTGATTAAAGGGGGGAAATAGAACTAGTTGCTTCCCTTCTTAGTTCCCAAATGTTTTGGCTCCCAAATGTTGCAAACTTGGAAATGACTGTTCCAGTTTGCAAACTATTTTTGGAAGCTGAACATCCAACAGGGCTTCCGCAGCTTCTGATTGGCTGCAGGAGATTCCTGCAGCCAATCAGAAGCCTCGCTTTGGTTTCCTAATGTTTTGGAAGTCAAATGGACTTCTGGAATGGATAACATCCAAGGTACGACTGTATCGGTAAAATGCCCGGGAAAACCTGGGCATATGGGAACCCGTGTTGGAAGTGTTGATTTGGGGGCGAATTTCCTTAAAAATGGTTTTTTAAAAACCAACAACTTTGTCACCCGCCCCCCCAAAAAAACCTCAAAAACTTTTTGAAATATGGCAACCATATCCCAGCATTTATCTGAGGGATATTGGAGGGTATGTCGGAGGGTTCCCTAGGTCTCAGGTTTGGACCATGATATCTCAGGGTATGTGACATTTCTGATGTTTCAACCCTCGAGACTGAGACGCCCCACCCCACCAAGCCAACCACAGATGGAAGGGAACCTGCCAACTCTGCTCCCGTCCCCTGGATGACCAGCCCTTGTCTTTTCCCACCAGGAGGAGCATAAGCAGCTAAACAGTATGCTGGCCTTTGAGGTGACCGCCATGCTGTGCGTTCCGGTGATCAGCAGAGCCACCTCGCAAGTCGTGGCATTGGCCTGTGCCTTCAACAAGCTCGGTGGAGAGAGGTGAGTTCGAGGCTCCGTGCCGGCTGCGGACAGGAGCCAGAACAGAGCCACTGCCAAGAATTCTCCCTCAAAGTTTGATGGTCTCTCAGTCTAGGCCCCCTTCCTGCCAGGAATATATATTGCAACAAAACCATAACTGATGTGCCCTGGTTGCTGTTTTATTTTTGGGGAAAAAACAACTTCCACAAAAGCGCCATGAAAATTTCTTTCTATGGAAGGTTACTACGGAAGTGGGGAGGGATGGCGGCAAATGCGACTCCAGTGGCGGGTAGTTCCGCAGTACAGAATTAACATGGTTGTTGTTCTTCCTCTCTCCCCCCCCCCCCCCGTAGCTACTCAGAAATGGACGAGCACAAGATCCAGCACTGCTTCTGCTACACTTCCACGGTGCTGACCAGCACACTGGCCTTCCAGAAGGAGCAAAAGCTGAAATGCGAGTGTCAGGTGAGGGGCGGGCAGGCGGGCACACCTGGCGTCTCTAGGGCAGCGCTGGAGAGGTGGGTCTGGAGCTCTGCATCTCTAAGGGCATCACCAGACAACGTGCTTGCATCAGTTTAACCATTACAAAGGCACTGTAGTTTGTTGATATGGCAGGGCAGTGCGGTGTAGTGGTTACAGCAGGGGTTGGCAAACTAAGGCCTGGGGGCGGGATGCGGCCCCCCAAGCTCGTAAATCCAACCCGCGGACCCTGCCACCCTCTCGGTCAGTCCCCACGCACTGCAGACGACTTGCCACGCGGGGACTGACGTCCGTGACACTGGCAAGGCTTCTGGGCGGGTGGCAACACTGGCGAGGCTTCGGATCAGCTGCAGAAAGCTCCTGCAGCCCATCCGAATCACGGGCAGCTCTGGGTGGGTGGTGACGCTGGCACGGCTTCGGATTGGCTGCAGGAAGTTCCCACAGCCAATCCGAAGCCTCGCCCCCTGCGGCTGAGGTAAACCCGGCAGGCGGGCAGCGGGTCTGGGCCGTGCTATGGGCATCGTGATGGGCGCATCGCAGGGCTTCAGCCAGAGCTCGGCGGCTGCGCTGGAGGGCAAGCTGTGCGCTGCCTGCCCGGCGCTCTGTGCGCATGGCCTGCCCGCCGACCTGGCCTCAGACGGCAGGCCACAGTGCATAGTGCACGCCGCCTAGGAGTTCCACAATGACAGGCCAATGGAGCGGCTGCTGTTTGTCAACAATGTTGGTGAGTGGGCAGCGCCAAAATGCGCTCCTGAGTGCGTGCAGAGTGCATTCCTCCTCCAGGTCTGAAGGCAGTTGCGGGACTGGCTTGCAAGGTATTTACATTTTTCAAAATCTAGTCTGCCCCCCCCCCTAAGTCTGAGGGACAGTGGACCAGCCCCCTGATGAAAAAGTTCGCTGACCCCGGGGTTACCGTGTTCAAAAGGTTGCCCTTTTCTGAACGTCCGCCTCTTTAGAAACTCTCGTCTGCCCCCCACTCTTGAAACTTCACCTTCCTTGCTCCTACTGCCAAACGCCCGCCCGGCATGGGGGGAACTTTCCTTTGCCAGAGCCATGCAAAGTTTTTGACCTGTCGACTGAAACTCTTGTAAATCCTGCTGGTCTCCTTTTCCCCACCCGCTGGCCTGCTGACGCTGGAAGCAGCAGCAAAAGCTCAGCAGGGATGCTCTCCGCAGGATCCTGCGCAGCCCACAGAGCAGCCTCTGAGCTCAAGCAGCAAGGGGGACGCAGGCAGTCAGTCACCTTCTCAAAGGCCCCCAGCCTCATTAGAGCCAGCCAGGTGACGGTATGAAAGGGAAGGACGGAAGCAGGTTCCGGGAAGCAAGCTGAGATCAAAAGAGCCGGGAGGCTGCTGCAGAAGAGGGGGCAGGAATCGAGGAATCCTAGAACCTTAGAGCTGGAAGGGGTCCCCAGAGGTCATCCAGTCCAACCCCCCCATGCCCACATCACAGCTAAGCCTCTGTTTGGAAACCTCTGGTTTGAAAGTTTTTCCAAGTTAGGTTCAAAGGAGCATATGTACAGCAAGGACATGGAAACACAGAATTGCAGAGGTGGAAGGGACCCTGAGGATCATCTAGTCTACAATGCAGGAAAATGCAGCTGTCCCATAAGGAGATCGAACCTGCAACCTTGGCGTTATCAGCACCACGCTGTAACCAACTGAGCTATCCATTCATCTGGCAAAATAGCTTACAGACAGAATAGATTAAAAACAACCACAAGGGTCTGAGCCATTCATGTCCTTGGTCCAGTCTGATGAAATGCAGGCTTCTCCTGTTCCAACTTTTAATAGAATCACGATCTTGTCGAGTTGGAGGGGACTCCAGTGGTCATCTAGCCCTGCCCCCTGTGATTCAGGAATAACAGCTAAAGAATCTCTGACAGATGCCCGCACCCCAACCTCCCCAACCCTTGTGGGGGGCCAGATGGGTGGGGTATAAATAATAAATTCTATTCTATTCTATTCTATTCTATTCTACAATCTTATTCAAAGTCAAAAAAAGAAGTTTACTCACATCAGTTCACAGTTGGATCCCTGAAGGCAGACTTAGTTACAAATATGTACATGAGGATCTGCGCCATATGGGGGAATAATCTCAGTGCTTCTGCTAGCTGAGAGCTGGCAGAGCAATCCTAGCTAGAAGCTGGTCAAACAAAGAAGGAAGTCAAAAAGAGAGGGAGGTGTGCTGCGTGACTCGTCCTTTTGTTACCTGGACAGGTTAGGTCACGCCCACCTTCTATCACATGCAAAAGGAAGGATGCTCCAGCCAGGAGGAACAGGAAGTTTCGACTGGCTGGACCAAACATTCCTTGCATGTCTTCTCTAGCATTACAAGGAATGTTGGACTTGACTGCCTCTCATGGATCACATCCCACAAGTCCACCACCTTCCAAGGAAGCCTGTTTCCCCTTCAAATAGCTCTTGTGCTTAGCAGGTTCTACCTTACTTTTAGTCGGCATTGCAAGGAGGAGCCCTGGATCTTAGCCTTTTTCGCTAATCGTTTTCTCGCACTTCAATCCTTTTACCTCCTTGCCTCAGCTGGATGAGCAGACACGCTGAAGATTGCAATGCCCAAACGATTTGCAAAATGTAACCGTCTAAATTTAATAATGACAATTTGAGGTATTGAGGGATAGCTCGGTTGGTAGAGTTTCTGAAGTTTGTGAGTTCGAGCCCCACATTGGGTGCAAGATTCCTGCATTGCAGGGGCCTGGAGTCGACCTTCCTGGTCCCTTCCAACTCTACCATTCTATAAATATAATAATAAAATAATAATAATAATAATAATAATAATAATAATAATTTTATTTATACCCCGCCCTCCCCGGCTAGAGCTGGGCTCAGGGTGGCTAACACCAGTAAAATTACAGTAAAATCATGGGGGGGGGGGGGAAACCAATTTAAAATGCAATTTAAAATGCAGCCTCATTTTAAAAGTGGCCCATAGATCAAGACCATAAGGGGAGGGAAACGTAAGGGTCAGACTGAGTCCAAACCAAAGGCCAGGCAGAACAGCTCCGTCTTGCAGGCCCTGCGGAAAGATGTCAAGTCCCGCAGGGCCCTGGTCTCTTGTGACAGAGCGTTCCACCAAGTTGGGGCCAGTACTGAAAAGGCCCTGGCCCTAGTTGAGACCAATCCAACCACCTTGCGACTTGAGACCTCCAAAATGTTGTCATTTGTGGACCTTAAGGTCCTCTGCGGGGCAGACCAGGAGAGGCGGTCCCATATAACTGCTGTTTAGACTTTTGCTTGCTTGCCCTGAGATGCACGTCCGAAGCCCCAGGGTGCCCTGATCTCAGAAACCTCAGCTGACAAGCACATATCTTTTTATAGTTGGTCAAGGTCTTCGCGAGAGGGAAAGAATAATCTTAAAAAACAAAGAAAGAAGAGATGGCTATCGGGAGCTACTAACCAAAATGGCTCTGCTGTGGAGGTTGCTAGAAACCACAGGAGGGGAAGGGGCACTTGTGTTCGAGTCCTGCTTGCATGTTTTCTGGTTGATGATTTATGAGAACAGGACTGGAGGAGCCATGGCCTTCATCCAGCAGGGTCTTCAAATGTAGCCAAGTCTGTGGGTAGCATCCCATCGCCCACCAGGCTCTGCTTCCCCCCCCCCCCTTTCCACCCCAAAACACCTGAGTAGTTGTCCAACTCCCCAGAGAGCAAAGGTCATGAATTGGGTGAACAGGGGACGGCAGCTGGTTGGTCCAAATGAGAGCCAGTGTGGTGCAGTGGTTAGAGTGTACCAGGGAGAGACCTGGGTTCGAATTCCTCCCCCAACTGGGCCATGAAGCTCATTGGGTGTGACCTTGGGCCCAGTCCCTGCCTCTAACCTCCCTCGCAGGGTCGTTGTGGGGATAAAGCGAGGGGTGGAGGACAACCATGCACTGTCGCTTGGAGCAGACAGGTGGCAAAAATCAAGGAAAATATTAAAGGACGGCTTTCTCATCTTAAAAATATTTCTGTGCCAACTGCGTGCAAAGAGCACCCTCTTGTGGCACCAGCTGGTGCTGCAGGGCAATAAATAGCATTGGCTGAGGAGCAAAGCTGATTTACTGCTAATACTGCTGCACATGGAAATTGATTTGGCGTGGAAGGATTTATTTGTTTGTTTGTTTCATAAAATTTATACATCGCTTGCTGGATTTAAAAAACCATTGAACTCAGCTCACCTGTGGCTCCTAGAAGCTGTCAGAAGGCCACAGCAGCCAAACCTAGGAAACAGCTTCCGCTGACCGATTAAATCCAGTGAAGGCAGCCGGTGGGTCTCTAACCCTCAGGGAATTAGGGACCTCCCCTGAATGAGAAGACAGGCTCTTGAAGATTGAGGAGACGAGACCAAGAGTGGGTCTAATGGTCAAGAAAGCTGTTTCTGCAAGTGCTGTAGAGAGAAGGGAGGGGCAGGTTGGGTCATCCACTTGGGAGGGGGCCCATCTAGGAGAAGGAAAACTCTGGTCCTAGATGTCTTCTGCCTTGAGGGACATCTTCGGGAGAAGAACGGGCTCAGGAGTAAACCCTACGCAAATCTGGAGTGGAGTCCTGAAGACAGTTGGATGGCATCTTTTATACTCCTCTTTCCAGCCACTCTGGCAGCCAGGTAAAGGTAAAGGGTCCCTAACCGTTAAGTCCAGTTGTGGCCGACTCTGGGGTTGCGGCGCTCATCTCGCTTTACTGGCCGAGGGAGCCGGCGTACAGCTTCCGGGTCATGTGGCCAGCATGACTAAGCCGCTTCTGGCGAACCAGAGCAGCGCACGGAAACGCCGTTTACCTTCCCGCCGGAGCGGTACCTATTTATCTACTTGCACTTTGACATGCTTCCGAACTGCTAGGTAGGCAGGAGCAGGGACCGAACAACACGAGCTCACCCTGTCGCGGGGATTCGAACCGACCACATCAGCAAGGTTGAGAGGACCTCATATACTACATAGTGTTGTAACTCTAATTCCGTTGTCATTTTGATGTTGCGTCGTATGAATCACGAAGTGGGCGGGGAGGCTTCACCTGCTTTGATTTCAGAATTAAGGTGCAAGGTTTATATATTTCATCTCTCTCTTCTTCTCTCTCTCTCTCCTCCCCTCAGGCTCTTTTGCAAGTAGCCAAGAATCTCTTCACACACCTCGGTAGGTATCCTCCTTCATAGCTGCCCCCAGTGTAGCCTTGGGACTCAGTCCCCATCTGTAAAATGGGAATAATGGCAACTACAACAAACAATGGGGAAGCTTTGCAATGAAATCCTGAAGGGCCAAAAAGGCCTCTGTGTGCCCCCGCAGTCATGATATTCAACAAGGAACATTTTCAATGGCCCATGTCAGGCATCGCTGAGCTGTTGACGTCAGCAGGTGCCTTTGAGCCACCCACCGTTCCTACCTCACAGGGTTGTCGGGAGGGTAAAATGGGGAAAGGGGGGGATCCTGCATGCCACCTTGAGCTTCTTGGACAAACAGGTGGGGTCTAAATGTGATAATATTAAATAAATCGAAGGGGAAAGGGGGCTGCAGGGAAAAGGGGTGCCTTTCTGATCCTCCCTCTGGACCCCAGAATTCTCTCCGCATTTGAGACTCACCACAGCTTGACGTGCTCTCTTGTGCTGAGCGAAGGAAGGTGATGAGATAGAAATTTAGCCTAGAGTTTCCAGCAGATGTGATGGAAGTCCTGTATGGCTTATTTATTTATTTAAATCATTTTTATTGATTTTCCAATAAAAAACATCCAATTAATATATCCAATCATAAAATTAAAAAAACTAGAATAGAAAAGACCAAATTATAATTATTAATTTTTCAGAGCTCCCCACGGTCTGGATCTCTGAAGCATATCTCCACATCTCAGTCCTGCCTCTCCTCGTTGTTTCCATATTTTCCACATCTCGATTTTGATGCTTTATAATTCTCCGTCCCTGAGTCCACGATTCTCAATCATGTCAAACATCATGTACTTTCATCCGTCGACAACAGCTTTGTTAGTGTATATTTTTCCAACTGTCTTTTTATCAGCGCAGCTTCCTCTGACTCTGTTCCAATCTGGGATGTTGTCCAAGTCTGTTATCTGGAGTTTAATGGCGCAGCAACTCCCAATCATTAATTGTCCAAACCTTCCTTTTGAGCTTTATTGAACCAGTACCTTCCAAGTTAAATTGTTAGGCAAAACTGTTCGGAATATTGCAATGTAGATAAACTGTATTCCACAAATATCAGTCATTTGGCGATTGATCAGCCTTTGGAGACCGCACTCTGCCCCCTCTGGGGAAGTCCTATATGGCTTAGGTCCAGGCTATCTGATGGGCCTTCTCCTTCCTGGGCTCTGAGATATTCAGAGATGCTCTTCTTTGAATCTCCGCTTGGTGGGGACGTGGCAGAGGGCCGTCTCATACCTTCCCAAAACCAGGATGCCTGTCTTCCAGGACATCTTCCCGGGCAAGTCATGTGACCCACAACTCACTCTCGCTCCCCCCTCCAAAAAAATGCTTTTTTCAGGGCAAAATCTCACATGGTGCCCCAAAGTATGCATTTTTGGGCACTGCGCAAAATCGCAGCTCCCAAAATGGCCACAGTGCTCTCGTGCAAAAAACCCCATTTTTTCTGGGGCACTTGGCCGGTTATGCCTTCTCGGTGGTTTCTGCTCCCAGACAACTTTGGAATTCCCTCCCTGGAGAAGCCAGACTGGCTCCTTCCTTGCTGTTGTGCCAACAGCCAGGGGAGACTGTTTTATTCTGGCAGGCCTGGGAAACTGCCTGTTTTCCAAGGGCTTTTCAACAGTGCTGTGCCATTTTCACTGTATTTTCATAGATCTTTATATTGGTTTAGCTCTACTGCAGTCCAGTTGTTTTTCGACAATCATCTTTGATATGTTTCCAGCTTTTTGTATTCTGACTTGCTTTTAATTTCTGCAACCCTCCTTGAGTCCCGGCCGGGATATAATTAAAATTAGCCATAACCAAGAATAAGAATAATCTTCCACAAGCCGCTCGGTGGCCTTTGGGTCTCCTAACCGACTGCTTCTCTGACCCTTCGCAGATGACGTCTCGGTGCTGCTGCAAGAGATCATCACAGAGGCCCGGAATCTCAGCAACGCCGAAATGTGAGTCTCCCGCAGCGACGGTGACGCACGGAGCTCCCTCTGGTGGAACGTGAAGCCAGGGGGGCTGGCATTCCTGAAAGCAAGCCCCCGCCCTGAGACACCAGACCCTCTGGCCAAGGGCGGGTCTTTTCATGGGTCGGTATATTTAGAACAGACACCCACCACCCCGGAAAATTGCCTCCAAGATGGTTTGGGAACAGCAGGACAAACACATTTCTGAATTTAGCCATGTGGGTTTGGACTGACTTTGGATTCCCAATGCCTCACCCCCACAAGGAATTTGTTCCCTCTCCCTGTTTTTTGTTTATTTTTAAATGAATTTGGGGTTGTTTTGGAGAAATGAGCTAGAGGAAGCTTTAGGTAAAGGTAAAGGGACCCCTGACCATTAGGTCCAGTCATGGCCGACTCTGGGGTTGCAGCACTCATCTCGTTTTACTGGCCGAGGGAGCCGGCGTACAGCTTCCGGGTCATGTGGCCAGCAGGACTAAGCCGCTTCTGGTGAACCAGAGCAGCGCACGGAAACACTGTTTACCTTTCTGCCGGAGTGGTACCTATTTATCTACTTGCACTTTGATGCGCTTTCGAACTTCTAGGTTGGCAGGAGCTGGGACCGAGCAACGGGAGCTCACCCCGTCGCGGGGATTTGATCCGCTGACTTTCTGATCAGCAAGTCCTAGGCTCTGTGGTTTAACCCACAGCGCCACCTGCACTTTAAAGGAGGCTTTAGTGCACCCATATTCCCCTATCTCTTAGTTTCCGCATCCTGTTCCAACTTTCACCTGACGCAGAAGAAGCTTGTGGAAACCAAGTGGAATATAGCACAAGTTTGGCACTCATTTCTGCGCTATTTGCTTCCAGCAAAAATCCATTTCTAAATAACGTGGAAATGAGCGCTTAACCTGCACCAGGCAGTACAATCACCTCTTGCACCCGGGTAACTTGTGCTATTTCAACCATACGTAGCTGAAGGCAGGGTGCTTGAAACCGCACAAGTTAAATCCAAGCAAGACACAGAGTTTAATAGCTCTTTTTGCTCCGGTTCTGTTGTTGTTGTTGTTTAGTCATTTAGTCGTGTCCGACTCTTCGTGACCCCATGGACCAGAGCACGCCAGGCACTCCTGTCTTCCACTGCCTCCCGCAGTTTGGTCAGACTCATGTTTGTAGCTTGAAGAACACTCTCCAACCATCTCGTCCTCTGTCGTCCCCTTCTCCTTGTGCCCTCCATCTTTCCCAACATTAGGGTCTTTTCCAGGGAGTCATGAAGTGGCCAAAGTACTGGAGCCTCGGCTTCAGGATCTGTCCTTCCAGTGAGCACTCAGGGCTGATTTCCTTCAGAATGGATCGGTTTGATCTTCTTGCAGTCCATGGGACTCTCAAGAGTCTCCTCCAGCACCAGAATTCAAAAGCGTGAATTCTTCAGCGATCAGCCTTCTACTTATAATAATAATTGTGTTCTTTATACCCCACCCATCTAGCTGGATTGCTTAAAAGCTCTCTGCCTTGCTTGCGAGGCCTGGCTTGCTCACAGCACCAATTCTGGGATGCTCATGCAAGATCCCACAGGACAAATCTGAATTCCCACAAGATCTCTCACTAGATCCCTAGCCTCCCAAAGCTGGGATACTGAGGAGGCTTGCTCCCCAAGCAAGGCAGATGGCCAGTGCTGGATTTACGTATAAGCTAAACAAGCTATAGCTTAGGGCCCCACTCTCTTGGCCCCCCCCAAAAAAATTCACTATTAATATACTTCTTCTTAATTGTATTTCAGTTCAACAATTACTTTGATAAAATACATATTTTGTTATGTGCAATTGACTTTAGATACCTATTAAGTCCATAAATTACCTTACAGTGGTACCTCAGGTTAAGAACTTAATTCGTTCTGGAGGTCCATTCTTAACCTGAATCTGTTCTTAACCTGAAGCACCACTTTAGCTAATGGGGCCTTGCGCCGCCGCCGTGCAATTTCTGTTCTCATCCTGAAGCAAAGTTCTTAACCCAAGGTACTATTTCTGGGTTAGCGGAGTCTGTAACCTGAAGCGTCTGTAACCCAAGATCCCACTGTATAGCATATATTCAACACACAAAAACAGCGACAATTTGTTATGGACAAAGGACAGCTGGACATATAAAGGGCCCCATTACCTTCTGTAGCTGAGGGCAGGCACCCCCAAACTTGGCCCAGATGTTTTGGGACTACAAATCCCACCATCCCTAGCTAACTGGACCAGTGGTCAGGGATGATGGGAATTGTAGTCCCAAAACATCTGGAGAGCCGAGTTTGGGGGTGCCTGACTTAGGGCCTCATCAAACCTAAATCTGGCCCTGCAGAAGGCTCAGCAGGTGTGTTTCTTTCTGCCAGGTCTTCTTGGGTTGCCTGGTGCAAAATGAGCTTTTAAGTTCTCCACTTTGCTTGGCGGGCAAGGCCCACTCGGGGTGCGGACTCTGGAAGTTCAGGGGATTCTTTCTCCTTCCTCCGCCTCCTCAACTTCTAGCCACAAGGCAGATCTAACGGTTTGGGTATACACAGTTTTTGTGACGGCATGGAACCGCTGCAGCCGAACCACCGCATACCATATTTTTCCGTGTATAAGACGCCCCATGTATAAGACGCCCCCTATTTGGGGGGGACTAAATTTAAAGAAAATGAGGGGAGGGAGCCCAAAGTCATTGAGTTTTTAGGGGGAATTGCACGCACGCCATCACTCCAGCAGGGCCGTTGCTGGGGGTTGGCAAAGTGGGCAGCTGCTCCCCCCTCGCCACTGCTGGCATGCGCCTCCTGCAGCGGCAAGGGGGGGAGTTGCGTGCCCACCAAACAGCTGCCTGGCGGGTGCGCAGATCCTCCCCCCATGCCACTATCCATGCATAGGATGACCCCAGTTTTTTTGACATCATCATCATAAACTTCTATTTGTATCCTGCCCTCCCTGGCTGAGACCGGGCTCAGGGCAGCTAACATCAAAAATCAACACTGATATAAAATCAAACAATAATTAAATCACCTCTTAAAAATAAGTCAGGATAAAATTAAAATCTGAATTAGATGGCTTTCCACAGGATTTGGGTTGGGAACCGTAAATGCTCCCCAGGCCCAACTGTGTACGCTGATCTTATATGGGCCTGTGAGAATGCTGGGCAGCCTCTTTCGTACTAGTCAAAAAACATCGTCTAATACACAGAAAAAATACGGTAAGTTGTGATCGTATTGTATCAGAAACGGATTTAGGGCGGCAAGATGTGTTCCCCTGCACAGGGCATTGCAACTATGATGTAGGGAACTGAGCAGAACAGAAAGCGAGAGGCGCCACATGTTGGGCTTGCACAGGGCTCTGCTAGAATTTGAAAGACCAAACTCCGCCCCCTGTATTCCGCTGTATTTCCGGAAGTGGCACTCATGCGATGCAAAGGCTCAGGCAGAATGGGGAAATGAACAGTTAGGGAAACCTTTCGGGGGAACTGGAATAAACAGCTTACGGCTGCAGCCCAGTTATTTAGATGTTTGTATTTATCTTTAGAGTTACTGTATTTTTCGCTCTATAAGACACACCCGACCATAAGATGCACCTAGTTTTTAGAGGAGGAAAACAAGAAAAAAAATATTCTGAATCAAATGTTGTTGAAGAAAGCAATGCAAAGCCTCTTCAGCGCTTCGGGAGGAACTCTCCTGCTTCCCTGAAGAGGCTTCGCGTGGCTATCTCAGAAGCCAGAACAGCAAGAGGGGAAAAGTGTGTCTTATAGAGCGAAAAATACGGTATATATTGTCACAAGATTTCAAGATAATAATACAAGGTAAAAAAAACACACCAGTAAACGGTTAAAGCAAAAACAATGAGACAGTATAACACCCTCTCCCACAACACATTTAAAAGGCTGTAGAATATCAACCAGCCTTGTAAAACCAAAGGTACAAATCACAAATACAAATTAGCAAATATCACTTGAGAACAATTTAAAACCACCCCACCCCAAATAAACGACACCAAATCACAAACCCCACCCCCATCAAAACCATAATTTTAGCACACAGGGGGGCTGACCCACGCCCTCATTCCGTCCCCAAAGGGCCGCCCCCAAAGGGACTTGCTGTGGTGGCAGCACCAACATTGCTGTGGTGGCAATTATCTCCTCCTTTACCAGATACTTGCGTTGTCTTGTGATGCTTCTGGGACCTCACAGTTTCTCACACCACCACCACCACTTTGACCCGTGCACAGGCCCAGAAGTTGCATTCCCCCTCGCTTGTCCCAGAGAACGGTCAGGATCCTGGCGACGGTGGTTTATCGAGCCCGTATCTCACCTGGGCTTGTTCTTTTGCAGATGTTCTGTATTCCTGCTGGACAGAAGCAGCCATGAACTGGTGGCCAAGGTTTTTGACGGGGGTGTGGTGGATGATGAGGTAAGGGCCACCGGCAGTGGCGGATTTACGTGTAAGCTAAACAAGCTCTAGCTTTGAAATATACCCAGAGTCGAGTGGATTTCATGCTCTTTATTCAGCTCATAGTGGAGAGGAGGAATGAGAGTTTCCCCAAAATATCTGCTTTGTATACATTATTTACACAATGGGCTGCACATGATTGGCTAATTCCGGGATTCTCCTGTAGGCCAATCAGGTTGTAGATTCACTTCCACCTGGAGCTGGATTGGGTGGCTCCTGCGGACCAATCATATTGCTACATTGTTCTAGGAGGAATCAGACTGCTGCATTTTGGATCCTATTCAACTCAGTACATAAGAAGCTTAGGGCCCCACTCTCTTGGGGGCCCCCAAAAAATTTAAAGGGGAAAAATCCTGGATGTATATTTCCAAAATATAAGATAAAAAACAAACAAGATAAAACCTACATACAGCAACAGTGTTTTGTGTTGTGTAGGCTCCTATGATGTAAGTCATGGGCCCTGCCTGCTAGCCTGCTCCCTAAAATATCACTGGTTTGCTCATTTCTATATATAGGGTGCCTACATTCTGCATGGACTGGTTGCATAGAGACTGGTTTTTAGAGACTAGATTATGAGTCTCTGAAAATTGTGTTTCTAAAGGAACTTTTGTTATTGCCAAATGCCAATGTGTTTGCATTATTAAGTTTGTTACGAATAAAAAATCATTTTAAGTTAGAGTTTAATAATTATTTCACTATTAACATACTTCTTAATTGTATTTCAGTTCAACAATTACTTTGATAAAATACACATTTTGTTGTGTGCAAATGGCTTGAGATACCTATTAGGTCCATAAATCACCATATAGTATTTATTCAAACACAAGAAACAGCGACAATTTGTTGTTGACAAAGGACAGGTGTACATACAAAGGGCCCCATTACCTTCAGTAGCTGAGGGTCACATCAAACCTAAATCCGGCCCTGGCCACCAGAAGGAAAGCGTGGGGGGGGGGACTACAGTGAAAGTGGGAGTGGAGAAATGGGGGTCATTTTTCTCCAGTTTCCCCCATTCTTTTTTCCAGTTTTTTAGGGACAAATTGAAGGGGGGGGAGAGGAAAAATGGGGAAGGGAAACCCCTCCCCTGAGTCCCCCCCCCCCCACGCTTCATATATCTCTGGTCCCCCAGATATGGTTGGATCAGAATTCCAACCATCCTCATCCCTGACCAGTGGCCACACTGGGACTACTGGGAGGTGGTGGGGTCTAACAATATTTGGAAGGCAGCAGGTTAGACACCCCTGAACTAAAGGGATGGGAGTATAATTGTGGGCCCTACCTTATTTTTATCCTTGTAAGTTCTTTTAAACTGCTCTTAATATTTCATTTCTTGGTTGTCTCAAGGATTTGGCCCCAGTGTGGTTTTTAAGGCTCCAGGTATCTTTTGCCAAACTCAATTCCCATCCCTTCTCTTATTCTTACACCGTCTGAATCCGGAGAGATTATTGCAAAAATGAAATAAAAAGAACTGGGAGAATTTGAATTCATTTTAAATCCCAGCACATTCAAGCCAAGCTTTTGGCAATAACTGACCTTTGGGTGGAAGCTAGTAGTTAATTTCGCGCCAACGCTTTGGTGAGGGAAGCCTCAACTGGTTGGGAGGAAAACGGAAAGAAATTCTGGGCAGGAATTATCCAAATTTCTGGCAGCTGTCAGAGCCTCACTTGCCCCCTAACTTGAAAACCTCACTTGTGACTTTCGCTTTGGTGCAAAAGTAGGTGAGATTTAGCATTAGCTGAAAGATACTAAGTCATATATTGCATGTTGCCAAAGGCTTGGAGGACCCTGGTAAATTCTAAGCTGTTCAGTGGGATTTTATCTTCGATACAGCAAATGCAGACACCCAGGACTCCCTCCCCACAGTGCAACATGAAATTTGGCTTTCCTGATGGTCTTAAGCAGTCTACCAGCCTAATCACAGAACTGCAGAGTTGGAAGAGACCCCGAGGGTCATCTAGTCCAACCCCCTGCAATGCAGAAATCTTTTGCACAACGTGGGGCTCGGACCCACAAACCTAAGAGTCTCATGCTCTACCGACCGATAACACTTTATTAGAAAAGTAAGCAGTGGTGAAGTCACTTATTTAAGATATTTATCCCGTTAGATTCCAAGCAGATCAATTTTCAATATCTTTTAATAGTCTCCTCCTAGTTAATATTACGTGCTTTCCGGATAAACCACACTGGTTTTTTTGAACTTCTGTTATTTTTATTCTATCAGTTTCCCCCCTTCTCCTCCCAACCAGTTTGCGCTTCCATCCCCTCCTTTCCCTCCTGTTGAGACAGAATGTCTGTTGTCTTCGAGCCGAAGGCCGAGTATTGGCTGGCCTTCCTCTCAGTCCTCAACGATGCCCTTCCAGTAACAAGGCTGGTTGGTGGCGGGTAGTTCCACACACACACACACACACACACACACACACGAGACTGTGGAGTAACCCGCTTTCCTTCTGCTGTGCACTCCTTTCTCAGAGCCACGAATTCCGGATTCCGGCCGATCAGGGCATCGCGGGCCACGTGGCGACCACAGGGAAGATCCTCAACATCAAGGACGCCTATTCGCACCCGCTCTTCTACCGTGGGGTGGACGACAGCACTGGCTTTCGCACCCGGAACATCCTCTGCTTCCCCATCAAGGACGAGAACCAGGGTGAGTGTGTGGAAGAAGCGCAACGCCAGGTGTGCGCAATGCCCCATGCGGGTGAGATGTTTGAGAAGCCCCTTGTGCCCCATCTTCCGTGCTCCTCCAAGTGGGAGAAGGATCAACGTCCCTTCCCCTTTCGCCTCCACCTGGGCTCACCGACTTACTCAAGCGTAACTGACAGCTCCCTTGCCTCTTGACGTGCCAAGAAGAAGGCACATCATCGGAGCATCCTTTGGAAGGGAGAAAGAAAGGGAAACATAAGGAGAGCTTGCTGAATCAGGCCAACAACATGCCAATTATGGGAAACCCGCAAGCAGGATTCGAACACAAGATCCCTCTCCCCTCCTGCTCTTTTCCAGCAACTGGCATTCAGAAGCAGAGCCCTCCTGACTAGTAGCAACTGATAGCCCTCTCCTCCTCCATCAATTTATCTAATCCACTCACTGCTGCCTCTGGTGGGAGAGAGTTCCGTAGTCTAACTATGCACTGCAATTGTGGGAATGTTCAGGAAGGCAGGAGAGGATATATTGTTTATTAATATTCTTCCTAATTTGTTCCAGCAAGTTCTATAATGCAGCAGAGTTTTACATTTTCCTTTTAAACGCACAGCAGATAGCTGGTTGCAGGCTTGTGTAAGCCTTTCACTATTAAGTTCCTGGTAAGTTCCCTTATAAGGGATGCGGGGGGCGCTGTGGGTTAAACCACAAAGTCTAGGGCTTGCCGATCAGAAGGTCGGTGGTTCGAAACCCCGCAATGGGGTGAGCTCCCATTGCTCTGCCCAAGCTCCTGCCAACCTAGCAGTTCGAAAGCACACCAGTGCAAGTAGATAAATAGGTACCGCTCCGGCGGGAAGGTAAACGGCGTTTCCGTGCACTTCTCTCGTTCGCCAGAAGCGGCTTAGTCATGCTGAGCACATGACCCGGAAGCTGTACGCCGGCTCCCTCGGCCACTAAAGCGAGATGAGCGCCACAACCCCAGAGTCGGCCATGACTGGACCTAATGGTCAGGGGTCCCTTTACCTTTACCTAAGTTCCCTTATATCCCTCTTAAAAGAATAAACATGCCACAATCTTGTTTAAAGTATATAAAAGAAGTTTACTCACGTCATCAGTTCACAGTTGGATCCCTGAAGGCAGACTTAGTTACATGTGGATCTATCCCATATGGGGATAATCCCAGTGACCTCTGCTGGCTGAAAGCCAACAGAGCATCTCTAGCTAAAAAGCTGCTTCAACGACGGAGGAAGTCAAAGAGAGGAAAGAGGAAAAGAGAAAGAGTGTTGTGTGCCTCGTGCTTTTGTTACCTGGACAGGTAAAGTCACGCCCACCTCTAGTCACATGCAAAGAAAGTATGTCCCAGCCCAGGAGGAAAGAGGAAGTTCCGACTGGCTGGACCAAACTTCCCCTTGCATGTCCACTCTAGGAAAACAAGGAATGTTGTACTTGACTGCTATCTATGTATCACATCCCACAGCAATCGGGTGTGCTCCTTCTCCTGCCCATCCAATGCAAGAACTCACCTGTTGTCTTCTTCTCCGCTTCTTCCAGAGGTCATTGGAGTGGCTGAGCTGGTGAACAAAATCAATGGGCCTTGGTTCAGCAAATTTGATGAGGATCTGGCCACCGCCTTCTCCATCTACTGTGGCATCAGCATCGCCCACGTAAGCAGGATCCTTTGGGTTCCCCTGGATCTTTTCTCCACCCCGGGTAGAGCTGTACACCTCCCTTGCACAGTGGACCAGCCTTCTCCAACCTAGTGCTCTCCAGAAGCCTTGGGTGCAGCCCCACGACTGCACCAGCTGGGAGGGCACCAGGTTGGGGAAGACTGCAACGGACCATATTCTTTCCAGGGAAGAGGGTGCAAAGCAAGCCTCCTTGCTGAAGATCACTAGATTTTGATCCATTAACACAGAGACGCGTTTCCATCCTATAAAAAGGTTTTTCAAGCTTTTGCAGATCTTTCTTCAGAAACAAAACAAAAGCATCCAAGATACGTCAAAAACATCCATACACTCAAGTAGGACCCTGGCAGAGACACATGCCCGACTGGCATGTTCTCTCCCTCCTGGTCTTTCGTTCGGGGGCTTCAAAAGCTTTCTTCAGCCCGAATATCACAGCAACCGATGTCAACAGACATCGGCACACTTAGGGATCCGCAGAGTTTGCGCACCTTGCGTGACAGACCTCAGCAACTCAGCATTTTGGCTAATCTACTTTATTTGTATATAAACACACACAGAGCACTGCAACATGGCTCCCTCTCTCTCTAGCATCAGACAGCAAAGAGAAAAAGAACAAAGTACAATAGTCCCACTTCACGGAACACAGGAACACAAACATCCTGTCTCTGTCACTTCCCACTCTGTGGAATGAAAACATACACAATCATGGGATAGAGAACAATCCCATGACTGCAATCGTGGAGCAGGAATTCTAACAGGGGGCACCACTGGAAGCCTTCATGGGTGCTTTGGTGCCCGTGGTCACTGGATTGGCGACCCCTGTATTAACATATTCCCTACCCACCCCTTGTTTTCCTTCACTCCAGTCTCTGCTCTACAAGAAGGTCCACGAAGCCCAGTACCGAAGCCACCTGGCCAACGAGATGATGATGTACCATATGAAGGTAAGGCTGGCTTGCCTTTGCGTTATAGAATAATAGAACTGTAGAGTTAGAAGGGACCCCAAAGGTCATCCAGTCCAACCCCCTGCCATGCAGGAATCCCAGCTCCAGAATCGCTGGCAGGTGGCCATCCAACCTCTGTATAGATATCTCGAGTGAAGTCTACCGCCTTCCGAGGGAAACCATTGCACTGTTGAGCAGCTCTTACAGTCAGAAGGTTCTTCCTAATGTTCAGCTGCATTTCTGGTTAATTGAATCCATTGGTCCAAGTCCTTCCCTATGGAGCATCAGAAAACAAGCTGACTCCCTCTTGCTGCATCACCTTCCTCTTGGGGGCATGTGAGGGGGGGTAGACCTGAGCTAGTTCCAGCATCAGTATACTGATAGCATAGCTCAGTGGCAGAGCATCTGCTTGGCATGCAGGAGGTTCTGAGTTCAAACTCTGGCAGCATCTTCAGGTATAATAATAATAATAATAATAATAATAATAATAATAACAACAACAACAACAACAACATTTATTTATTTATACATACCCCGCCCATCTCGCTGGGTTTCCCCAGCCACTCTGGGCAGCTCCCAACAGAATATTAAAAACACAATACAGCATTAAACATTAAAAACTTCCCTAAGCCTTCAGATGTCTTTTAAAAGTAAAATAGTTGTGTATTGCCTTGACATCTGGTGGGAGGGCGTTCCACAGGGCGGGCGCCACCACTGAGAAGGCCCTCTGCCTGGTTCCCTGTAACCTCACTTCTCGCAGGGAGGGAATCACCAGAAGGCCCTCAGAGCTGGACCTCAGTGTCCCGGCTGAACGATGGGGGTTCAAGTATACTGGGCCGAGACCATTTAAAGGTCAGCACCAACATTTTGAATTGTGCTCGGAAACATACTGGGAGCCAATGCAAATCTCTCAGGACCAGTGTTATATGGTCTCAGCGGCCGCTCCCAGTCACCAGTCTAGCTGCCACATTCTGGATTAGTTGTAGTTGTAGTTTCCGGGTCACCTTCAAAGGTAGCCCCACATAGAGCGCATAGCAGTAGTCCATGCGGGAGATAACTAGAGCATGCACCACTCTGGCGAGACAGTCTGCGGGCAGGGAGGGTCTTAGCCTGCATACCAGATGGAGCTGGTAGACAGCTGCCCTGGACACAGAATGGATCTGCGTCTCCATGTACAGCGGTGAGTCCAAAATGACCCCCATGCTGTGCACCTGGTCCTTCAGGGGCACAGTTACCCCATTCAGGACCAGGGAGTCCCCCACACTCACCCGCCTCCTGTCCCCCAAACACAGTACTTCTGTCTTGTCAGAATTCAACCTCAATCCGTTAGTCACCATCCATCCTCCAACCGCCCAGGTAGGGCTGGGGAAGACCTTGGAGAGTTAGAATCATAGAATCATAGGCTTGGGAAGGGACCCTGAGGGTCATCCAGTCCAGCCCCCTGCGATGCATGAATCTGCTGCCAGTCATACTAGGAAATACTTAGGTGGGTGGACCATGGCTCTGACTCTGTGCCTGCCAGCTGCCTAGGTTCCTGTCATCCTATTTCAGCTTATGGCAGCCTCTGCTCACCTGGCACCTTGCACTGTTGAACTACAACTCCCACCGTGGCTGGGCCTGAGGGAAGTTGTGCTCCAACAGCCTCCGGCAGGCAGCAGGTTGCATATGTGTTGGTAAACAGGTAAATGAACATGCTAACACAGGTGACTTAGTATTGGCAGTTTAGCTTTAAGTTGGGATTATGACTCCAATTGTCATCTAGTCTAACCCCCAGAAGTCTTGATTGTCACATTTCTCCTCCTCAAAATAGCTTGTTCCACATAATAATAATAATAAAGGCGGCACCAGCTATTTTTCCTTTTGAAAAGCTAAGCGCTGCTTCGTCTTCCAGGTTTCAGATGATGAATACACCAAGCTCCTCAATGAAGGAATTGTGCCCGTCTCAGAAATTGACCCGAGCTTTGCCAAATTCACCTACACCCCCCGTTCCCTTCCAGAGGACGACACGTCTATGGTGAGCGTTGAGGGCGGAGGAGAAATTTGGTTGGGTTTGCATTTTAATTTGAGATGTACCTATTTTGTACTTTCCAAAACAAGGCAAAACACAGGGATCCTTAGAAATCGGCAGTGCTCCAGATTTTGTGAGGGAGATCTCCACCCCTACAGCATACGCCCTCTGTGCTTTCTTAGGCTGATGGGAGTTGTAATACAAAGGTGGTGATGTGGTCTAAACCACTGAGCCTCTTGGGCTTGCCGATCAGAAGGCCGGTGGTTCGAATCCCCGCGACGGGGTGAGCTCCCGTTCCTCGGTCCCTGCTCCTGCCAACCTAGCAGTTCGAAGGCACACCAGTGCAAGTAGATAAATAGGTACCACTCCAGCGGGAAGGTAAATGGAGTTTCTGTGCACTCTGGTTTCCATCACGGTGTCCTGTTGCTCCAGAATCAGTTTAGTCCTGCTGGCCACATGACCCGGAAAGCTGTCTGTGGACAAACACCAACTCCCTCGGCCTGGATGAGCGCTGCAACCCCATAGTCTCCTTTGACTGGACTTAACTGTCCAGGGGTCCTTTACCTTTTTCTCTTAGGCTGATGGAAGTTGTAGTCCAAAGGAGGGCATCAAGTTGGGATTGGCTGCTTCTGCGTACGTCCTGAATACTCTCTCTCTCTCTCTCTCTCTCTCTCTCTCTCTCTTCTCCACAGGCCATTCTGAGCATGTTGCAGGACATGAATTTCATCAGCAGCTACAAAATCAACCGCCAGACCCTTGTCAGGTAGGATGTCAAGAGGGCTGTCTTTTGTTTCTCTCCCTTTCATAGACTCACACATTAGAATCATAGAATTGTAGAGCTGGAAGGGACCCCTAAGGGTCATCTAGTCCAACCCTCTGCAATATTTTTGCCCAACGTAAAGCTCGAACTCACAACCCCGAAATTAAGCATCTCGTGCTCTGCCAACTGAGCTGTTGCTTGCACCCGGCTTTCCCCCCAGACTGGGGCTCGAGGTGGCTTATAACAAAACAACACAGATTAAATACAAAAGGCCAGAAACGTATAAGAGCTTTATTAAAAGGTAATTGAACTCAGTTAGCATCAAAACAATCTAAAAAACAGAAACAGCACAGTGCTATTAAAAGCACTTTCCTTAAAAACAAAAACCAGCCAGTTCCCAAAGACCTGCAAGCAGTGCCGGATTTACGTATAAGCTAAACAAGCTATAGTTTAGGGCCCCAATCTCTTGGGGACCCCAGAAAAATTTAAAGGAAAAGAAACTGGATGTACATTTCCAAAATATAAGATAAGAAACAAATAAAATAAAACCTACATACAGCAACAGTGTTTTGTGTTGTGTAGGCTCCTATGATGTAAGTCATGGGCCCCGCCTGCTAGCCTGCTCCCTAAAATATCACTGGTTTGCTCCTTTCTATATATAGGGTACCTACATTCTGCATGGACTGGTTGCAGGGCAACCTGTGCAAATGGCTTTAGATTCCTATTAGGTCCATCAATTACCATATAGCATATATATCCAACACAAATAACCGTGGCAATTTGTTGTTGACAAAGGACAGATGGACATATAAAGGGCCCCATTACCTCCAGTAGCTTAGGGCCTCATCAAACCTCAACCCGGCCCTGCCTGCAGGAATATAACTATCTTCACCTGCTGGCGGAAGGACAGGGGTCTGGCTTCACTAGGCATGGACTTCCAAAGTTGCCTGGAAGCAGCCACCACAAAGAAGGCCCTTCCATTGTGGCTTAACGTGAGCAGGGGCCACGATGAATCTGAGCCATTGAACTCAAACGCTGGGGAAAAGTCAGAGCCAGGAGGGTCTGTGTTTTCACTTGCTGAGCCCCAATGAGCCTCAGCCATCCCCACAATCTTGGAACTGCAGAAGGGGCAAGGGTCTCTCCAAAACTGTCTTAAGCACCAGGGTGCAAAGATGCGCCCGGCTTCCCCTCCCCCAGTGGCTCATTCCCAGACACACAAGAGGGCTGAGCTGGCCAGCTCTCTCAGCATCTTGCTGGCTCAGTTGCCCCCGAACTCGCGGCACAGAGCCGCCCACAGCAGAAGAGCCTGCTGCGGCCAACGCACGGGCTCTTCCCCGGACTCAGCTCTCGGGCCCCGGACTCTCAGCCTGGCACCCCTGAGAGCCCGACGCCCGGGTGCCCCACACCCGTGGTGCCTATGGGTAAGATGGCCCTGGGTCTCTCCCCAGTGCCTGCCCCTCCACTCTCCACTTTGCCACTGGGAGGAGGAAGGCTGGGGCTTGCACGGCCCCTGGGTTGCGACCGAGAGCGCCCAAACCAAACGCCCCAAACTGGCTGTGCAGACTCAGTTATTTGGAAAGAGCAATTTAAGGGGTGCCCACTTTTAAAGGAACAACGGTCTTGCAAATGGCTGGGTTTCACCCACCGAGCTTTTTAGAGTGCCACATAATTTTCACTCCAGACTTATCATCATCATTATAAATGTATAAATGTATAAGTTCATTATACATTTAAATCCTGCACACTTCCTCCGAAGAAGCCAAGGGTGGCACAAAAATGGTATTTCAGTGTGGCAGCACCTGCGCTTTGCAACTCCCTGTCAATTGATATCAGGCAGGGCCTTTTGCTGTCGTATTTTCAGCGTTGGCTAAAAAAAACCCACCTTTTTGTTTAAGCATGCCTACCCAGACATGTGCATCTGACATGTGTATTAATATGCAACTTTATTGGGGGGGGGGAGGAATAGACTAACTTTGGTGTTTTTTTAATGTTTGAATTGATCCTGAATTTTAATGTATATTGAATGTACACTACTTAGTAGTTGGCTTCTTTTTATGACCAAATGGAGTGCAAAATCTATTAAATAAAAATGAAAATAGCCAGTGTCATTCTCACCAATGGGCTTCTTTTGGGGGGGGGTTTCCTCACAGGTTCTGCCTGATGGTGAAAAAGGGATACAGGGACCCCCCATACCACAACTGGACCCATGCCTTCTCGGTCTCCCACTTCTGCTACCTGCTCTACAAAAATCTGGAGCTGGTCAATTACTTGGAGTAGGTGGACGATGCTTTGCTTGCCAAAGGGAGGGGGGCAGAGTTTATGCCAGGGATCAGCCACAGAGCGCATGGAGGCAGGGACAGGAGAGAGTGTCCTGGTGATGTGGAGCTTGGTGGGGTATCTTCTTCTTTGGCGATCCCTCGTAGCCGAGCAAGATTGTCTTCCATAAACACAGTTTTAACAATGAGTCTGTAAGTGACTGTGGAGGCCAAACATGTCCTTCCACAGTGGGGACATTGGTTTCTGGGCAGGAGCTGATCACGGTGAGGGTTTGCCAAGCGTGCAGCTCTCCTTATGTTCCAGCTTCATAGAAACACAGAATTGCAGAGTCGGAAGTGACCACGAGAGTCATCTAATCCAACCCCCTGCAATGCAGGAATCTTTTGCCCAACATGGGGCTCGAACCCACGACCCTGAGATTAAGAATCTCAAGCTCTACCGGCTGAGCTAAGGACCCACATCCTGACTCCGGATCCAATACTGACCTCTTGCTCCCATGTTCCCTGGGTACTTGACAAGGTCCCCTCCCCCTCTGCTTTAAGAAAATGAAATACTTTGGATCTGAGGGTGTGCTTGGTTGGCAGGGGGGCACCAGGTTGGGGAGGCTGAGCGAAGATGCCACCTCCGACTCCCCTGGGGCTGGTTTGCATATGGGGTGCCTCCTCTACTGCCAAATTTGGGAGCAGCCCAGGCATCTCAGAGCCCTTCCGCAGCTCATACGTGGTTTTTGCTCTTTTTCCCTTCGACAGAGACATCGAAATCTTTGCTTTGTTCATCTCCTGCATGTGCCACGATCTGGACCACAGAGGCACCAACAACTCCTTCCAGGTGGCTTCGGTACGACTTTTTATTTATTTATTCTGCATTACGGTTTATTTATATGTCACCTTTCAGCCCAAAAGGCTCCCGAGAACAAACGTACAAATGCGATATTGCAAATGCAAAATAACAACGCGGATGGCGCCAATTCAAAACGTTTCTGCGGTCTTTCCAAACCAAACATGCCTGTGTCCCTGCCGAAAAGAACATTCCTTGCAACAATGTGAAGGGGAAACAAAAATATTCAAGCAGAACCCGTCTTCAAGAAAGGGAGGGAGAGGTTTGGGGTCTCGTATCGTCCTGGATTAAGACAGCAGCTTGGGTTCCTTGACATGATGTCTCTTTATTTTCTCTTTTCAGAAATCGGTCTTGGCTGCCCTGTACAGCTCAGAAGGCTCAGTGATGGAGGTAAAACTATTACAGATATTATTAATATTGTGCAGTTTGAAGCGGCTGGATGCATGAAAACTGACTCCTTATTGAAAATAAAACAGTGTCGAGGTTCCTGCCCTCTGGAGCAGCAGAAAGCAAGCTGGCTGCATCTTTTAAAACAACAACAACAATTTATTATTTATACCCCGCCCATCTGGCTGGGTTTCCCCAGACACTCTGGGCGGCTTCCAACAAAATATTAAAATACAATAGTCCGTCAAACATTAAAAGCTTCCCTAAACAGGGCTCCTTCAGATGTCATCTAAAAATCTGGTAAAAATCTGGTTGTTGTTCTCTTTGACATCTGGTGGGAGGGTGTTCCACAGGGCGGGTGCCACTACTGAGAAGGCCCTCTGCCTGGTTCCCTGTAACTTGGCTTCTCTCAGCAAGGGAACCGCCAGAAGGCCCTTGGCACTGGACCTCAGTGTCTGGGCAAAACGATGAGGGTGGAGACGCTCCTTCAAACAAAAATATCTTCAGTAGGCGCCTAAACCCCATGATGCGGGGCGCCTGTCTAATTTCAGCTGGCAACTGATTCCAGAGGGCTGGAGCTGGGACACTAAAATGGCGTGTTTTTCTCTCTGCACAGAGGCACCATTTTGCTCAGGCCATTGCCATCTTAAACACCCACGGCTGCAACATCTTCGATCATTTCTCTCGGAAGGTGAGTCAGAAGAGGGTCAGCAGTTCCCGGGGTCTCACAGCGAAAAGCATTGATGGGTAAAGCCGGTCATTTCTCGACACTCCGTCATCTACAACCTTGTGCACTCCAGGACCACGACACCCATCAACCTCAGCCAGCATGACTGGCAGCTGTCTCGTGTGTCACCGGCAGCTGATATAATTTCAGGAGGGCGTCATATAGAATTGAAAAGTTGGAAGTGACCAGGAATCACAGCCAAAGCATCCTTGAGAGATGTCCACACACATCCTGACTCCAAGGAAGGAGACTCCACCGCCTTCCGGGGAAGTCCGTCCCACAGTCAAATGGCTCTCGCGGCCGGAAGGTTCTTCCTTGTTTTTGGTCAGAATCTCCTTCCTTGTGACTCAAAGCCATGGAGCAGAAGCCTGTTCCATCTTCCGTGCAACAGCCCTTAAGATATCTGAAGATGGCTCTCCTATCATCACCTCTCAGTCTTCCTGTCTGTGATTCCTTGGAGGACCTGAAATTCATGTTGCCTCTCCAAGGCAGCCTATCTCCCTGTCAGGAGTTCAGCCTACACTCGAGTAGGACCCTGGCAGAGACACATGCCCGACTGGTATGTTCCCTCCCTCCTAGTCGATCGTTCGGGAGCTTCAAAAGCTTTCTTCAGCCCGAACATCACAGTGACCGATGCCAACTGACACCGGCACACTTAGGGATGTGCAGAGTTTGCGCTCCTTGCACGTGACAGACCTCAGCAACTCAGCATTTTGGCTAATCGACTTTATTTACATATAAACACACACGGAGCTCTGCAACATGGCTCCCTCTCTCTCTAGCATCAGACAGCAAAGAGAAAAAGAACAAAGGACAATAGTCCCACCTCGCGGAACCAGTAGCACAAACATCCCGTTTCCATCACTTCCCACTCTGTGGAATAAAAACATACACCATCATGTGATAGACAACAACCCCATGACTGCAATCAGGGAGCAGGAATTCTAACACTCCCGCCCCCACTGGGCTACCTGCTCCCCCGATGTGAAAAGCAACAACTTCTGTGGGAATGTTGTGGATAGTAGGAGAGGATATGTTGATTAAATATTATCCTTCCTCATTCATGCAAGTGAGCTGGTGACAGAGAACATTCCCTTGTACATTGCAGGCAACAAGTTGATGGATTTGTCTGAACTGTTTGAGTTAAGCAATCCGTTCTGGCTTTTCCAGATTGGGTTGTTCCTGGTAAATCCCCTTTAGGTAAAGGTAAAGGGACCCCTGGCCGTTAGGTCCAGTCATGGACGATTCTGGGGTTGCGGCGCTCATCTCGCTTTACTGGCCGAGGGAGCCGGCGTACAGCTTCCGGGTCATGTGGCCAGCATGACTAAGCGCATCTGGCGAACCAGAGCAGCGCACGGAAACACCGTTTACCTTCCTGCCAGAGCGGTACCTATTTATCTACTTGCACTTTTTGGCGTGCTTTTGAACTTCTAGGTAGGCAGGAGCAGGGACCAAGCAACGGGAGCTCACCCCATCGCGGGGATTTGAACCGCCGACCTTCCGATTGGCAAGCCCTAGGCTCTGTGGTTTAACCCACAGTGCCACCCGCGTCCCCTAAAATCCCCTTTAGTTCCCTCTTAAAAACAATAATGACACAACAGTCTTCTTTTAAATGTCACGATAAGGTTTACTTACATTCAGTTCACAGTATGATCCTGAAGGCAGGCATGAGCTTGTAGTTACAGTTACAGAGAAATGTGTGGGTTCATCCTCTGAGCCCTTGTCTTTCTTCTTTGTCAATCCCTCGTAGCCGAGTAAGATTGTCTTCCATGAACACGGTTTTAACAATGAGTCCGCAAGTGACTGTGGAGGCCAGTTCTGGATCCACATGTCCTTCCACAGTGGGGACATTGGTTTCCAGGCGGGAGTTGATCACGGTGTGGATTTGCCAAGTGTGCCTTCCTTGTAGCACGTTTCTCCCTTGCATCCTGAGTTCGAGTGTCTTCCAAGCCCATGACACCTTTGGTAAAGGCTGTTCTCCAATTGGAGCACTTGCAGGCCAGTGTTTCCCAATTGTTGGTGTTTATACCCTATTTTTGTTAATTTGCCTTGAGAGAGTCTTTGAACCTCTTTTGTTGACCACCGGTATTAAGCCTTCCATTTTTAAATTCGGAATAGAGTAGTTGCTTTGGAAGACGATCATCAGGCATCTGCACAACACAATCAGCCCAACAAAGCTGATGTTGAAGAATCATTGCTTCAACACTGGTGATCTTTGCTCCTTCCAGTACACTGGTATTTGTTTGCCTGTCTTCCCAAGTGATGTGTAGAAATTTCCGGCTGCAGCAGACAACAAAAGACATCAAGTAAGCAAGACCAAGAGAGTAAGGGGAAGATGGCTGCGTGACTAGCCCCTTTATAAGGACTCCCAGGGTCGTGCCCATCTACCTGGTCACACGCAGGGGGAGGATGCTCTGGACCAGGTGTGACAGTAAGTCCTCCTGGCTGGAGCAACATTCCCCTGTGTGTCCACTCTGGGCAAACAGGGAATGTTGTACTTAACTGCTTTGGTGATGTTACACCCCTCAACTTCCAGTCTTATTGTCCCAATAGGATTACCAAAGGATGCTGGACTTGATGAGAGACATTATCCTGGCTACAGACCTTGCTCACCACTTGAGGATCTTCAAAGACCTCCAGAAAATGGCTGAAGGTAACCAGGGGTTCACCTGTCTGGGGCCTCCCATGTCAGGGAGAGGCAAACGGGAAAAGATGAAAGGACAGAAACCAGCAGTTATAGAGAGCCTAAAGAGATTATCAGCAGCCTGTCGTCTGACAGTGGGTCTGACGTAGAGGGGGAGGAGGATGAGCCTGGAACAAGTCATTCTGTACACAGAGGAAGTCAGGGGAGGAGTTTCCGCAGACTTGCATGCTGGGTACGGAAAAGGAAGAAGAAAGATTTGAGGCGGCAACTGCACAACAACGGGACGGACGCTAATTGAAACGCTGGAGATGTATGTTTGAACTTTGTCAAATAAATCAAATAGTTTGGAACTGGCTGGGAGCCCGGAGTCTTATCTATGCCAGCTGGACAGCATTAAGCCTCCGACATCCCAGGTGGAGCCAGATGTGAAGGGCGTGGCCACCAGATTTCTAAAGTTGAAAGGGAGTCTCCCTACATAATAGCTACACACACTCACACAACTACTACTACAACAACAATTTATTCCTGTCTTATGACAAGGAAACAGAACCCGGGGCTAGGATCTATTGGTTTTCTTGTGTTGAAATATCTTCCTCGAATACACAATTCAGTCTAGCCCACAGGAAATATTAGGTATGAACCATAGAAGAAGTTAGCCCGGTTTTCCAGTAACGCACAAAAACTTAAAACACACTGCTCCCTCCACCTTCATCTTTTCAGACACATCCCTAGCATAGCTGTCAACATTTCCCTTTTTTTAAGGGAAATTCCTTTATTCCGAATAGTATTCCTCGCAAGAAAAGGGAAAAGTTGACAGCTATGATCCCTAGGGGGATGAGAGCTAGAAAGAAAACAAAGGCAAAGTCCTAAAGAAACCAGATTTTGAAGCGCCGAATCACGAAATAAAAAAAATTGTAGAGTTGGAAGGGACCCTGAGGGTCATCCAGCCCAACCCCGTCATACAGGAATATTTCACCCAATGTGGCACTTGAACCCACAATCTTGGGATTAAGAGTCTCGTGCTATTAATAATATTATTATTTATTACATACCCTTCGTGCTAAGGACCCGGGGCAGGTTGCAACAATTTGAAATACAACATTAAAAACCATTTATTGAAACAAAAGAGAAAAAAATCACAAAAGAATCTAATAAAAATAACATCTAATCAGAAGTAACAAAAGTTCCTACAACGGCTTATATTTTGTTTAGATTTCCAGTCTTTCTGCATTAGAAATCTTCATGGCCCTCTTCCAAAAAGTGATTACTTTTCCCATGTTGTGGGACGGAGAGTTGAAAGGGACCCGGGGTCATCTAGTCCAACCCTCCGCAAAGCAGGACCAGATCTCACGTTTCTGACAATAGGGGCTTATATTTAATAAAGTCAGGTGGCACCTGTTTGGCTTGAGAAGCTGCTTTCTTTCTGTGGCCCAAATACTTATTTTTACCCAGTTCTGTTTTTTAGGGGGTGGGGATTCAATCACAGGCAATGGATTGTGATTCTGAATCCCTTACGATACGATAATCTTTATTGTCATTGTCCCATACAGAACAACGAAATTGAAAAATCTACATAAGACATTCAAAACCCAAGCAGCCTACTATCCCACCTATCCCAGCCTGGTTAACCCCCTAAAAACTCTGATACTTCCATAATTAAATACAATATACTCCCATAGAGAGTACCTTAAAAGGTAAAGGGACCCCTGACCATTGGGTCCAGTCGCGGACGACTCTGGGGTTATGGTGCTCATCTCGCTTTATTGGCCGAGGGAGCCAGCGTACAGCTTCCGGGTCATGTGGCCAGCATGACTAAGCCGCTTCTGGCGAACCAGAGCAGCACACGGAAACACTGTTTACCTTCCCGCTGGAGCAGTACCTATTTATCTACTTGCACTTTGACGTGCTTTCGAAGTGCTAGTTAGGCAGGAGCAGGGACCGAGCAACGGGAGCTCACCTCGTCACGGGGATTCGAACCGCCGACCTTCTGATCAGCAAGTCCTAGGCTCTGTGGTTTAACCCACAGCGCCACCCGCGTCCCTGAGACTACCTTACAGTGTGTTTAAAACCAAGGTGTGATTCTCCTAAGGGCTATGGCGGGGGGGGGGGGATAGAACAGAGACCCCACACCTTCCAGGCCTCGTTTCTTTGGGGAGAGGGTCTTGCTGGCCTTGTGCTGTCTCTGCGGAGTCCAGAAAATGAGACCTCCTCCACCTCTCGCCCTTTCCAGTTGGCTACGACCCCAAAAACAAGCAGCACCACAGCCTCCTTCTCTGCCTTCTCATGACCTCGTGCGACCTCTCGGACCAGACCAAAGGCTGGAAGACCACCCGCAAGATCGCGGTGAGTGTGGGAATCCTAGAGCTGTAGAGTTGGAAGGGGGGGTCCCCCCAGGGTCATCCAGTCCAGCCCCCTGAAATGTAGGAATCTCGACCAGATCATACATGACAAGGTAGCCTTCTCACCTCTGCATCCTCATGAGGAATGGTCGCCACCTCCAGGGTTTTTTCAATTCTGGGGAAAGGCGAGTCAGAGGTGTGTAAAATCACGCGTGGCATGTCGGGAACAGAAAGGTTTTTCTGCCTCTCTCATAACACTAGGACAGGCATTGGCAAACTTGCCCCCCCCCCCGATGTTTTTGGGACTACAACTCCCATCATCCCTAGCTAACATGACCAGTGGTCAGGGATGATGGGAGTTGTAGTCCCAAAACATTGGGAGGGCCGAGTTTGCCTGTGCCTGCACAAGAACTCGGGGAATGTTGGAAGATTCAGGATTTCTTTCTGTATGTTTTGTGGTATTTTGTGCATTGTGACTTGCCAATATTCCTATTGATTATAATTTATTGGAATTGTTAAGTGTAAACTGTTTCATTATTATTTGCTGATATGTCATTTTGCTGCTTACTATTATGTTCTAATGGGTTATTGAATATTGCTTTATTTGATATGTCGTTTATTTTAAAGTTATTGTAGCTTTTTTCTACAGTGGTACCTTGGTTCTCAAACTTAATCCGTTCCGGAAATCCATTCCAAAACCAAAGCGTTCCAATATCAAGGTGCGCTTTCCCATAGAAAGTAATGCAAAATGGATTAATCCATCCCAGACTTTTAAAAGCAACCCCTAAAACAGCAATTTAACATGAATTTTACTACCTAATGAGACCACTGATCCATAAAATGAAAGCAATAATCAATGTAAGATAAAGTTAAAGGGACCCCTGACCGTTAGGTCCAGTCGTGAACGACTCTGGGGTTGTGGTGCTCATCTCACTTTATTGGCCGAGAAAATAAATTAGACAGTATTGTAGATGATAAAAGTGAGAAAAAAAAATTCCCCTTTGCTGCACTGATAATAGTCATTGTTTGGATGGGGGGGGGGGGGCTTTTATCCATTCCCGCAGTCACACAATCAATCAGTAGCTGAATTGGGTTCCACGCAGCCACAAAAACAAATTAACCGAAAAAGCCTGAAAAACAAAAACGCAAAATAAATAGCAAAAACAAAAGCGCCAAACTTAATCTGTTCTGGAAGTCCTTTTGACTTCCAAAATGTTCGAAAACCAAGGCGCAGCTTCTGATTGGTGCAGGCGCCCCGGAAACAATAGCCGACAGCCGCATCGGACGTTCGGCTTCCAAAAATTGTTCAAAAACACTTACTTTGTGTTTTCGGAGTTTGAGAACCAAAGCGTTTGTACGACTGTATTGTTATTAGGTGTGTGTTCTTTGCTGCCCATTTTGTTGTTGTTTTTTGCAGCTTGTAAACCGTCTTGTGTGTAGCAATATAGAAAGGCAGCGTGCAAATTAAAAGCAAAATGAAACGAAACTGTGGAACTCCCTGCCACAGGAAGCAGTGATAGCCACCACAATGGAAAGCTTTAAAGGAAGATTAAACAAATTATTGAAGGAGCACCAGGCTATTGGTGCCTGCAAGCCATGAGAGAGGCTATGCTCTGCCTGTACAGTCAGAGGCAGTCATACTTTCATTTTGCTGTTTAACTTAATTTTGCTGGCAAGCGCAGAAGAGGGTAGGGTGCTGTTGGACCGCGAGTTTCCTACAGACATCTGGGTGCCTGTTTCTCTATGCCTAGAAAAGCTTTACTTGTTGCACTGCTGCCAGGAGGTTAGAAAAGGAGTTACGCTAATTGCTTAGGGATCCTTGGATATTGTTTGAACCATATTGACACTCTACTAGTAGCCTGAATTTTGCATGCAGAATGTGCCTGTTTAAATCACGGCGTCTCTGTTTTTAAAAGGCTATTGGGTGGTAGGGCAAGGGAAAATTTCTCAGTGATGGCTCCGACCTGGTGGAATGCTCTGTCCCAGGAGACCAGGGCCCTGCAGGATTTAACTTCCTTCCGCAGGGCCTGTAAGACAGAGCTATTCCGCCTGGCTTTCAATTTGAACCTGGCCTGATCTTTTATTCCCCTTCCTTCCCTCCCCCTCCTCTTTTTATAGAGATTACCCGCTCTGGGATCCCACAGCTAATTCTCCCCTGGTCTCCTCGCTGGCCCAAATAGGACTAATTTAGCCAGCTAGCCCTGGTGACCATCGAATGTTTATTGGATGGATCTTCCCCCCTAAATTGATTTTTGAATTCTGAATTTATTGTTATTCACGTTTTATACTGTATTTTATGCTGCTTTTTGTTGCATCAATTAAGTGTTTTAAATTTGTTGTTAGCCGCCCTGGGCCCAGTTTTCTGAACTGGGAAGGGTGGGGTATAAATAAAAATTTAGTATTATTATTATTATTATTATTATTATTAAAAAACCCTTCCCAAGACTCTGGGGCTCCACTGCCAGGCAGAGGAAACAGTTGCGGGTAGCGCATACCAATAGTCAGAGTCAGAGGCTGAAATTTGGGCAAACAGTCGGGGGCACATATCTCCAAGGGTGCTGGCTCGCCTGAGCAGGGAAGAAGGTGGCCAGATGACTTCACATTGAGGAAATTAATTAAAACTTGCCTAAACCATGACTTTTGCTTTCCAGGAGTTGATCTACAAGGAGTTCTTCTCCCAAGGAGATCTGGTACGTAAGAAAACTCTCCTGAGACAACGCATGTACACCTCTCTCCCCCCCCCCCCCAATAAGCCCCTTGCCCAGATCCTTGCTGACCCCTTACCAGGCCTGACAGAGCTAGAAACGGTGGTTGGGAGGTCTCTCTTGTAGAAAGATCATCGGGTGCTCTGGGAAAATCAGATTTCCCAGGGTGCCCAGGATCTTGCTAAACCTCATCCAAGCTGTCAAGGAGAAAGGGAGAGTGTGCTGAGGAAGAAACCTTCTTCCCTGCTTCCACTTTTCCTGCTGCTGCTGCAGATCCCAGATCTCCCTCGTAGAAAGAACATCAGGTGCCCTGGGAAAATCAGATTTCCCAAGGTGCCCGGGATCTTGCTAAGAATCATCTGAGCTGACAAGGAGAGATGGAGAGTATGCTGGGGAAAAGACCTTGCCTGCTCCCACTTCTCCTGCTGCTGCAGATCCTAGATGGGTAAATGAGAGGGGGAAAATTAGGTTACAATCTGAACCAGGAGAGAACTTTTGAGTCCTCATGCACCTCTCCAGTTGGAGGTTTTCTGAGTTGCAAAGGTTTGGATTCCAATCCAGGCAATCAGGAGACTTGGCACCACCAGATGCACCACTCTGGCTGTGCATTGCAACATTAAACTCCTGATTCAACACTGGATGATGGCAGATCTTTCTCTGCCTCTGAGCTTGTATTCGTTGCAGGAAGTTTAACTTTCAGGGTCTTACAAGTACATTTTGGAGCACAATTCAAAGCGTTGGTGCTGACCTTTAAAGCCCTAAACGGCCTCTGTCCAGTATATCCAAAAGAGCGTCTCCATCCCCATCGTCCAGCCTGGACGCTGAGATCCAGCTCCGAGGGCCTTCTGGCAGTTCCTTCCCTGCCAGAAGCGAGGTTACAGGAACCAGGCAGAGGGCCTTCTCGGTGGTGGCACCCGCCCTGTGGAATGCCATCCCATCAGATGTCCAGGCAATAAGCAACTATTTTACTTTTAAAAGACAACTGAAAGGCCCTGTTTAGGGAAGTTTTTAATGTCTGACCCTGTATTGTTTTTAATATTCGGTTGGAAGCTGCCCAGAGTGGCTGGGGAAACCCAGCCAGATGAGCGGGGTATAAATAATAAATTATTTTTGTTGTTGTTACAAACTTCTCAGAGACATTTGGTTACAGAGCAGTATGTACAGCCTTAGATTTTCCACGGACGGTGAAATTAGAGACATCGTTTCACTCGCAGAAGATGCTTATCTGCAGCGTTTTTTGAAGACCGTGTTGCTGAGGAGGGCTCTCTTCTCCTTAGACAAAATCCCCCCCAACTTGGGATTTGTATGAATTTAGTTAAGCACATCCAGGGCACGATCTCAACTCATCCATGCTCGCAAGAGTCCTCCTGTATTGCAGCATCACGTGGAAACATTGCAATGATGCCTCCACATTCAAAAACGACAGAATTATCTCTGGATCTGGGCTGGATTTGGAAAGATCGGAGAGTCACAGAATTCTAGAGTTGGGTGGGATCTCAGGGGTCATCTAGCCCAACCCGCTGCAACGCAGGAATCATGGCTAATGCATCCCAGGCAGATGGACACCCAAGCTCTGCTTAAAAACCTCCAGTGAAGGAGACTTCATAATCTTCCAAGGGAGTCTGTTGGTTATTCCATGGTGCAAGAAAGGGGAGCCTTTTGTGATCCAGTTGTCGCTGGACTACAACTTCCATTCTGGCTGGGGCTGATGGGTGCTAGGGTTCAACACATGGAGGGGGTAGGCTCTCTGTTTCTCCCCGAGAGTGTGGAAAGTCAGGTGGGGGTCATTCCTCAGCTCTCTGGGCTCACAGGAAAGCAGGGAAGTGAGCTGTGCCTTGTCGACTTGAAAATCCGATTTCTCTGCAGGAGAAGGCCATGGGCAACCGGCCGATGGAGATGATGGACCGGGAAAAAGCCTACATCCCGGAGCTGCAGATCAGCTTCATGGAGCACATTGCCATGCCCATCTACAAGTGAGTGCTTGGGGGGCGGGAGAGGATCGTGGAGGGAGGGGGGCTGCAATCTGGAGTAAAGCTCTGTCTGGCCACAGTGGTGCGTGCTCTGGTTATCTCCGCGGGATCTGATTTCTTTCCGCAGGTGCTTGTAAGACAGAGTTGTTCCGCCTGGCCTTTGGCTTGGAATCAACTTGATTCCCTCCCCCTCTTTCCTTTCTCCTTCTGTGATGGAACTCCTATTTGGGGACTTCCCTGGCTTTTTTCTGGCCCATGTAGGACCAGTCTGGATAGTTGGCCTTGGTGAAGATTTGACATTTTCATCCCCAAAAAGTTTTTGATTTGAGTTTCTACTGAAATGAGGCTGCATTTTAATGTTGTTTCTAAGTTGTATTTCAATCAATTTGTTTTTATATCGGGTGTTAGCCACCCTGAGCCTGGTCTTGGCTGGGGAGGGCGGGGTATAAATAAAATTTATTATTACAGTGGTACCTCGGGATGCGAACGGGATCCATCCCGGAACCCCATTCGCCTCCTGAAGCAAACGCAACCCGCGTCTGCGCGCGCGTGGGTCACGTTTCGCCGCTTCCGTGCATACGCATGACGTCATTTGGAGCGCAACCCAAAAATACTTAACTTGAAGCACATTTATCCCGAGGTATGACTGTATTATTATTATTATTATTAGCTCATAGCTACGACTCCATATTGTTTGTTCATCGACATGGATATTGTTGGACCTTCTCTGTCTCTCTCTTTCTCCCCCGCCCCCCCCCCAGGGTCCTCAACGACCTCTTCCCCAAGTCGGCCGAGTTGTACGAGAGGGTGGCCAGCAACCGGGAGCACTGGATGAAGGTCTCGCACAAGTTCACCATCCGGGGCCTCCCCAGCAACAACTCCCTGGACTTTCTGGACGAGGAATACGACCTGCAAACAATGGGCGAGAACAACGGCCTCAAGATGAACGGGTGCCTGGACTCAGAAGACGGGCACATGGAGGCAGAATGACGCCCCCAGGCACCTCCCCGCTTGGGGAGGAATCCGGACACACACAAGTGCAACTTTGCAACCCTTTTCCCTTCCGGGAAAACAACGGGGCTGATTTTGGAAACAAACAAAAAAAGGGGGGTTCTTCTTATTTATATATACAATGTGCTCTCCCCGCCGCAGGCATCCCCTTCCATCGCCACCCACCTCCCTCTCCCCACTCTCCATGCTCCTCCTGTCAGATACCTACACCTCACCCCACCCCGCAACACCTCGCAGACCGGCTTCCTCCATGAGGACTAGGAGCCTGCCAGCTTGCTGTCGTTTCTAAGCTTCCTCGCGCAGTTGAGTGGGATGAATGCACGACACACACCCCCGCCCCACACCACCCAACCCACTTGACTCACCCGCTCGTCGTCAGCGTCTGGTCAGGCAGTCATCTTTGGGTAGCCTGGTGAGATGTGCGTGTGTTCCCCAACTCTGGTAGCAGAGTCGTTTAGGGCTTTAAATGCTAAATGTGATCAGCAACAGGTAAAACTGCCCCGGCAGAATGCAGCCCACCTCACCACCCTCTCCTATACCCAGAAATGCAATTTCTTCTCATAGTCAGGGCTGAGAGCTGTTTCACATGGAACTACTGTCTTGCGCCTCTGGTCCCACACACTCAGTAATGCCCACACTGGCTGGCAGTGACCCACCCAGGGGTCTATCTAGAGATACCAGGATTGAACCTGGCACTTAGACTTGCCACCCGCTGCCAAAGGATAACCACAGAATTGCAGAGTTGGAAGAAACCCTGAGGACCATCCAGTCCAAAGTTCCCCAAATTTGGGTCTCCATCTTTTTTTGGACTACAACTCCTATCATCTAAGCAGGACCAGTGGTCAGGGATGATGGGAACTGTAGTCCAAAAACAGCTGGAAATACAGCTCTAGAATTGTTCTGTCCCAATTCTAGGCTTGAAAGGACACCTTTCTCTTTCGGTATTCTCAACCGAACCAGCCAGGTCTGTAGTCGAAGGAGATCCATCCACCCCTTTAGCAAATCGTGGTTCACTGAGTTCAGGCTTCCAGTTTCTTCTCCGTCTTCTTTTGAAACAAAGCGTTCTCGTTCCTGGCATTGAACTTTCAGGTTGCTAAGCCATTTGGAGTCCAGGGCCCAAACAGTCGAGTCAGTGATGGGCTGCCTTCTCTTCAACCCTAGACAGCTCTACAAATAATTTGGAGGTTAATTCCTCAGGCATCCTCTTGATCCCCGGAAAGGTAGTACTGCTCCTGGATTGGGTCCGGAACAAGCTTCCGGTGCCTGGCAGGCCCTGAATTGCACGATGCCATGGGAGCGGTAGCAGGGGTCCTGTTGACAATTTGAAGCCTTTATGGACTAGGCTGCGGGTGCTTGTGGGGCAGGGTATCAGCAGGTTATGGGGAAAGCAAGAGTTCGCTGGAGAACCCAAAGCTCAGACCAGGAAATCAATGCAGGAAACTTGCTAGGTGCATAAAAACAAAACCATGGTTTGGCTTAGCGTGTCATCCAAACCTAGGATCTTGATTAAGGCGTTTCCTCCCTGGGGATGGGCGAGTCTGACAATTCCAGCTTCTCTCAATTTCTCATTTCCCCCGATCTTAAATTCCCCGCATTTTCACATCAGTTTGCAATATCGTCCTTGTGAAAAACCATCGCCATTTCAGCGCAGATCACCCCCCCGTGTGAATATTTTTGTATGCGATTTTTGCCTAACGTGCACTTTTGTAAATTATTTTCACCAATATACACATTTTGAAGCGCACGTCGGCTGAGCGTGGGGATCTTTGTACGCTTGGCTGGAGAGCAGATCTGCAAAATTCAGAGACGTGCAGATTTCAAAAGGCAGCTGTGCTCCAGTTTATGTATTGCTTCGGAAACCGTAAATTAAGGAGATTCACCTTGCAATGTGAATTGAATTTCTCCCTCACCCCTGCTCATCCATAACCACAATCAGTAGCCAAGGTTTGACCAATGGTTACAGGTTGTTAAGGTGGAGAGATCTAATCTATTGTCCCAGCTTCAGATGACGCACTAAGCTAAATGCAAAGGCAACTGGTGTTCAGAAGCATCACTGCCTCTAACCTTGCAGGCAGACCACATCCATCGAGGCTAGTGGTTATTGACAGCTGTCTCCAGGAATTTGTCCAATCCTCTTTTAAAGCCATCTAGGATAGTGGTCATTGTTGCCTCCTGTGGCAGGGAGTTCCATAGATTAACTATCCAACACCCAAATATGGCTGGGACTTCTGGGTTGAGGAATGTCAGGCTCAAAGAAGGGGTGTGATTTCATAGAAACATAGAACTGCGAAGTCAGGAGGGGCCCCCAGGGCCATCTAGTCCAACCCCCTCCAACGCAGGAATTTCAACTGGATCATTCATGACAGATGGCCCTCCAACCTGTGCATAAAAACCTCCCAGGAAGGAGATGGCCACCAGCTCTTGTGGGAGACAGTTCCACTGTTGAACAGCTTTCCATCAGAAAGTTCTTCCTGATGTTAAGTCGGACTCACCTTTCTTGTAACTTGAAGCCATGGGTTCGAGTCCTACCCTCCAGATCAGGAGAAAACAAACTTGCTCCATCTTCCAGATTTGAAGATGGCTGTCATATCAGTCTCCTCTTCTCCAGGCTAAACATCCCCAGCTCCTTCAACCGTTCCTCATCAGGCTTGGTTTCCAGACTCTTGATCATCTTGGTCGCCCTTCTCTGCACCCATTCCAGCTTGTCAACATCCTTCTTAAATTGTGGTGCCCCAAATTGGACACAGAACTCCAGGTGTGATCTGACCAAGGCAGAATAGAGTTGGACTATGACTTCGTTTGAGCTGGACACTAGATTTCTGTTGATGCAGCCTAGAATAGCATCAACAGAACCGATAGCCTCCTCCATGAATTTGTCTGATCCTCTTTTAAAGCCATCTAGGTTCATGGCCGTCGCTGCCTCCTGTGGCAGAGAGTTCCATAGTTTAACTATCCAGCACCCAAGTATGGCTGGGACTTCTGGGTTGAAGGATGCCAGGCTAAAAGAAGAAGGGGTTTGATTTGCATTCCTGATGCTGCTGAAGGCCTTTTGCGCTCGCTAAATTGCCATTTTGAAAGCCGCTTGGCAGAGAATCTCAGGACGAGGAGCAAAGCCAGAGAGGCGTGTTGCAGCAGTGCTAAGGCAGCGTGATTCCCACCCTCTCCCCTCTTTCTCTTAAAAGTGATGGGCAGAGGGATGATTCCTTGCTTGAGTCTCCACTCTGGACCAAACACAAGAGCAAAGTGATGAATAGCTGGAAATGCTAGCTGTAGGGTGCCACTCCTGAAAACTTGTTTAAGAACCTAAGAGGAACATGTAGCAGGCACATGGGTGGGTTCCCTTCAAAATACAAAATTTTTAAAACCAGGTCTCCGCTGAAACTGGCCTTGCTTTGGGAAAGTTTTGTGGGTGCAGAAAGCCACCTTCCCATCTCCGTCTTCCCTGCTTTCTTTGCATCTTATCTGTGCCAAAGATGTTGGCACTTCTCCAAACCACCTCCCTTCTCCCCGCGGGCCCGTCTCTGCCTGCTGGCGATACGGTGGTCCACGTGTCTTTTTTTTTTGCCGAGGCGTTTGCAAAGAAAGTCCCGTGGCTTACCTGGGCCATGGAGGTTCGATCGCAGTGTGGGGATATGAGGCCGAGAACCACCTCGAGGACAAAGAGAGGGGACATGGCACGGAGAAGGAGCATAAATGGGCACCGGCGGAGTTTTTCAGCAGCGTCATAGAATTTGTCTACTTGGAAGGGCCCCCTAATGCTCATCTAGTCGTACCCCTTGCAAAGCAGGAACGCGTTACTTTCAGATGAGCTGTTTTCAAAAAGGGTATCAAAGTTAGAGAGTGGGGGTCTCCTTCTCCTTCGCTTGAAGAAGAGAAAGCCGCCTTCCATACCCATCATGTTTGAAACTCTGGACATTCTGAATCACAGAATTGTAGAGCTGGATGGGACCTCCAGAGGCCACGTAGTCCAACCCCCTGCACTGGAGGAATGTCAAAGTTCACCTTCTCAATCAGGCATTTGAGCTCTGTCCGTTGACAACGTCATCTTTACAGCCTCGAGCATTAACGCGCTAGACCAGTCTTTGCCCACCAGGAGTTTGGGACTACCACGACCATCGTCCTCAGCCATCCCCTCTGCGCTGGCAGGGGCTGATGGGCATTGTAGTACATAACACCTGGAGGGCGCCTGGTTGGCAAATGGATGCCCTAGTTCCTCATTTTCTCTCTGGCCTGTTTCATTTTGCACTCACGCACGGTCCCTTTTGCAACGCGGCTCACACGAATCTTTGCTGAGATTTCCCTGGCGTTCTGCATCGTCCGGTTCCCGTCATCACTGCCAGTTTCTATCTTTGGGAAAAACGGGTCTTTTTCGGTATCAGTCCTCTCTCACTCTAACAACAACGCAAGGGCTCCCGAGAACCATTCAAGTGTTACACATTTATTACAAAATAAAAATAATAATAAAAATGGCGATCCTCTGCCCCTCCCTGCCTCCCCACGAGTGACAGGAGTGTCTGTGCGAATCCTGCTGCATAGTTGTCCTGTATTTAACAACAGCAACACAAAGAGGAACACCGAGGTGTCCTGTGTGACACTGGTGTTTGCCCATTGCGGCCATATCCTTACTGGTTTTAACGTGGGTGGGTGTGTTGTCACGTGTGTGTGTGTGTGTATCTGCAGATATATATATATACACACAGTATATATCCCAACATGTAGATACTGTTTGAGAGAGTCAGGTCAGTAGGGATATTCTCTTTGCGTGGGGCGGGGGGGACCGTGTTGAAAAATATTTTCAATTTGCTTTCCTGTCTTTTCTTAATGATAGTTGATTCATTCTGGGTTTTTTGGGAGGGGGGCTGGGCTGCCTCCTTTTCCTCCCCTGAATAGATGTGAAGGGGCAAAAACGAGGATTCTCTTTTCCTAATAAATTTCATATGCAGATCTCTGGAGTCTCTGGTCCTTATTTATTTATTCAATGCAGTCATGTCTTCCCCTTTTCTACAAGGAGCTCAAGTTAATGCACGTGGGCCTCCCACCCTCCTAATTTAATCCCTGCAACAACTCTGCGAGTGTGATGGTCTGGGATTCGGACTTGGATGCTGAACCTGAAGGATCCCAGCCTGCACAGGATTCCCCGCCTCCAGAACCAGCTGAGCCAGGGCTGGGGCATGAGCCTGAAGGGTCCTCACCTGTGCTGGATCCTCAGGTGCAGGCACCAGCTGAGTCTGCTAAGGCTCCTGAGGGGGTGGAGGACCCATTACCTGCAGGTGCTCCACTCTCAGCCCTGTCAGAGGAAGTGGAGGTTGCCTCTGGGTCCAGTAATCCTCTAGCCTCTCCTGAGCTGCAGAGGCTCAGGGCAGAGAGGCGGAGGGAGCTAAGTTTCCACAGGAGGAGTACTCGCCTCCAGGCCAGGAGAGGCGAGTCACCAGAGGATCGGGGCCGCCCTGTGCCTCGGGGCAGATAAAAGCCAGCGAGCCCCAGTCCCAAGTTGCGGGAGCAACATTGTTGGTTGCTAGTTCCTACCTGAACCCTGTCCTGCTTTCATAGAATCATAGAGTTGGAAGAGACCACAAGGGCCATCGAGTCCAACCCCCTGCCAAGCAGGAAACACCATCAGAGCACTCCTGACATATGGTTGTCAAGCCTCTGCTTAAAGACCTCCAAAGAAGGAGACTCCACCACACTCCTTGGCAGCAAATTCCACTGTCGAACAGCTCTTACTGTCAGGAAGTTCTTCCTAATGTTTAGGTGGAATCTTCTTTCTTGTAGTTTGAATCCATTGCTCCGTGTCCGCTTTTATATATTTGAACATGGCTATCATATCACCCCTTAACCTCCTCTTCTCTAGGCTAAACATGCCCAGCTCCCTTAGCCGTTCCTCATAAGGCATCGTTTCCAGGCCTTTGACCATTTTTGTTGCCCTCCTCTGGACACGTTCCAGTTTGTCAGTGTCCTTCTTGAACTGTGGTGCCCAGAACTGGACACAGTACTCCAGGTGAGGTCTGACCAGAGCAGAATACAGTGGCACTATTACTTCCCTTGATCTAGATGCTATGCTCCTATTGATGAGGCCCAGAATTGCATTGGCTTTTTTAGCTGCCGCGTCACACTGTTGGCTCATGTCAAGTTTGTGGTCAACCAAGACTCCTAGATCCTTTTCACATGTACTGCTCTCAAGCCAGGTGTCACCCATCTTGTATTTCTGCCTCTCATTTTTTTTGCCCAAGTGCAATACTTTACATTTCTACCTGTTAAAATTCATCTTGTTTGTTTTGGCCCAGTTCTCTAATCTGTCAAGGTCATTTTGAAGTGTGATCCTGTCCTCTGGGGTGTTAGCCACCCCTCCCAGTTTGGTGTCATCTGCAAATTTGATCAGGATGCCCTTGAGTCCATCATCCAAGTCGTTGATAAAGATGTTGAATAAGACCGGGCCCAAGACAGAACCCTGTGGCACCCCACTAGTCACTCTTCTCCAGGATGAAGAGGAACCATTGATGAGCACCCTTTGGGTTCGGTCAGTCAGCCAGTTACAAATCCACTGAGTGGTTTCCTGCCTGAGCTCCTGACCCGCCCTGGCTCCCTGCTTGCAAGCCTGTTCCTGACTTCACCCAACTCCCTGCCCTGCACCCCGATTCAGTTTCTACGGACTGCCTCCACGTTGCGCCTTTGACCACGGACCGGACCTCGACCTCGCCTCTCGGGTAACCCACGGGACCAGCACAGTGGGGTAGGCTTGAATGTCCCCTCAGAAGCACAAGCCGAGAAACAAACTGATATGAGTTTTAAACTCTGCCCACAATATAGTAAATATTTGGGAGTCAACATCACAAAATCATGGGCAGAATTATTTCAAGTTAACTTTTTACCCTTGCTGAAAAGTGTTGAAGGGGATCTTGAAAGATGGCCAAAAGATTTCTATCCCTTGGGTGAGTTAGGCAGCGTCAGTCGAAATGATATTACCAAAAAAAAGTATTTTCGTCCCAAACTGTACCTATATGTATTTCAGCAAAGACCCTCAAGAAAAAGGGAAAAAAAGAAAAGAGATTGCGAGCTTCATTCATCAGGGCAAGAGATCTAGACTGCAATGAACTGTATTGTATGAAGATTCCCAGAAGGAGAGTATGTAGTGGTACTTCACCCCAATATGTTCCGTCCTCGCATGGAACTTCTCACTCAGAGACGGCTTCGTGCAACTCTGATTGTCCTCTAGCAGCTTAACAGGTCCCTTGCTCACCAACCCAAAGTCCTTCATGAGTTGATCCAGCCAGTCAACCTCTCGGGACGCTTTTGTAGCTGCGACGTACTCTGCTTCTGTGGAAGACAATGCTACACGGTTCCGTTTATAACTACCACATGCAACAGGTCCATACCCAAACATAGACACATATCCACCTTCAGGTAGGTAGCCAGGTTGGTCTGATGAAGTCAAAATATATAGAAAAAATAAAAATGTCCAGTAGCACCTTAGAGACCAACTAAGTTTGTTCTTGGTATAAGCTTTTGTGTGTACAGTGGTACCTCAGGTTACAGATGCTTCAGGTTACAGACGGTTTAGGTTACAGACTCCGCTAACCCAGAAATAGTACCTCGAGTTAAGAACTTTGCTTCAGGATGAGAACAGAAATTGTGCTCCGGCGGCGCAGCGGCAGCAGGAGGCCCCATTAGCTAAAGTGGTGCTTAAGAACAGTTTCAGGTTAAGAACAGACCTCCGGAATGAATTAAGTACGTAACCAGAGGTACCACTGTATCTGAAGAAGTGTGCATGCACACAAAAGCTTATACCGGGGGTCAGCAAACTTTTTCAGCAGGGGGCCAGTCCACTGTCCCTCAGACCTTGTGGGGGGCTGGACTTTATTTGGAGGGGGGAATGAACGAATTCCTATGCCCCACAAATAACCCAGAGATGCATTTTAAATAAAAGGACACATTCTACTCATGTAAAAACATGCTGATTGCTGGACCGTCTGCGGGCTAGATTGGGCCGGATCTGGCCCCCTGGTCTTAGGTTGCCTACCCATGGCTTATACCAAGAACAAACTTAGTCTCTAAGGTGCTACTGGACATTTTTTTTTTCATTTTTTCATATATTTCGACATATCCACCTGTCGTATAAAACATTCCCGAACATGCCCACTGTAGGAATGTTGTACTTGACTGCTATAGGTTATACACCCCACAGTACGCACAGGGCGGGGCTTGACACTGATTGACAGCTGTTGGCCGTCAGAGGGTTGAGGGTTGGGGTGGGAGTTTGGGCTAATGGGCAGGCAGGCATCCCAAGAGGCTCGCAGCCCAAGTGGCCGGCGGCGGCTTCAGGGGGCGGACCCTGGGACCAGAGGCGGGGCTTGCGGGGGTTTGATTGGCGGCGGAGCGTTTGGAATCGGAACCGAGTGACAGTTGGAGCTCTGGGGAGGGGCCCATTGCCGAGAGATACCCGAGGGGGGCAAAAGCTGCTGGAGGCCGGGAATGTGGCCCCCTTTGCCTCGGCCAGGGCAGGGCATGTCGGTCCCATGGGTACTGCTCCTGCTCCTTCTCCTCCTTGGCCCAGGTGGGTAAAAAGTGGGGGGGGGGGCATTCAAGGGGGAGACCTTCCCCTCCCCTGTCTCTCCCTCTGTGGGTCCCAGCTGAGGAGCTCCAGAAGTCCATACATGCTCAGGTCCCCAAATCCAGTTTGTTTGTTTATTTGTCTCCTGCTCTATGTATTGCATTTATATATGCCACCTTTTCCTCCCCAAGGAGCTCAACATTTACTGTATTTTTCGCTCTATAAGACGCACCAGACCACAAGACGCACCTAGTTTTTGGAGGAGGAAAACCAGAAAAAAAATATTCTGAATCCCAGAAGCGAAAGCAGCAATCCCTCTTGCTGTTCTGGTTTCTGGGACAGCTGTGCAGCCTGCATTCGCTCTATAAGACGCACACACATTTCCCCTTACTTTTTAGGAGGGAAAAAGTGAGTCTTATAGAGCAAAAAATACGGTAATCCCCACATCAACCCTGTGAGGTAGGCTAGGCAGATAGGCCTAGATAGGATCCCCCTTAATAAATGGATCAACAATCTGCTGATACTTGCAGCTTATATCTTTAATCTCTGGCATTTTATTATTATTTTTTATATTTTGCTGGAAGCCGCCCAGAGTGGCTGGGAAACAAAGCCAGATGGGTGGGGTATAAACAACAAAACAACAACAACAACAACAACAACAACAACAATAATTAGACTGCTTACAGGGGTAGACTTTGTTTGGATAAATGTGACAATATTTGGAATGAGTTTATACAAAATGTAGTAGGCTATTGATATTTACATTAAGGTTACCAGACGTCCCCATTTCCCAGGACAGTCCCCGGATTTATAAATCAGTCCCCATACAAAATCCATTGAAGTTGAAAAGTGTCCCTGGATTAATTGCAAAAAATCTGGTAACCTTAATTTACATGTGTATTAGGATAATATCAAATTTATAAAAGAATGTATGGATTAGGGTATTTTTCATATATATTCATATATATATATATATATATATATATATATATATCTTTTATCTTGCTTCTCTTCTCTTTGTATCACTTTATTTCTTTAAAATTGAACCATTTTCAATAAAATATTAATACACCCCCCCCCCAGAAAAAAGGCTAGGTTGAGAGGCAGTGGCTGGCCCCCAAAGACACACCCAGAGAGCTTCATGACGGCCAAGTGGGAAGATTTGAACCCAGGTCTCCCGGGTCCTAGCCCAACACTTCTAACCGCCACACCACTGCTAGCTTGTGTTGGCTCTGGAGCAGATAAAATAACAAACCCAAGAGTGTCTCTGAGCACCTACAGAGCGTTATATAACTAAGAAATAGGGATGAACTGGTCCAGAGCTCCCGGCCAATCGGGAAAGGCGTTCCGAGCAATTTTCAGCATCATCTGCCCTGCCTCTCTGGCTCCGAAGGCAGTGTGCTTATGACAAGTCTCTGAGAACACTTTTCGCCCTTTGAAAAACTGCTTTTCTTCCCAGGACTTATGGAAGCCTCTAAATACCTTTACTCCGAAGTGGTGATCCCACAAACGCTCGATCCGAAATCTGGCTTCTCCACTAAGGTAATTTTGCTGACACGCCACCTGCCTGAACTCATCGATCAATAGCTTACCTGACCTCGTAATACCCCAGGGGTGACTGACTGCTTTTTCGCGCGGTGCGTAGTTAATCTGCGGAACTCCTTGCCACTGGAGACAGGGGCGGCCACCGACTTAGATGGCTTTAAAAGGGGATTAGGCAAATTCAGGGCTATCGAAGGTGACTAGCCACTATGGCCATGCTCTGCCTCCCCACTTTGAGGCCGTGATGATTCTGAGGTGAAAAGTAAGAGTAGCAGGTGTGATTTGGGGGGAGCCATGCTCCCAGCACCTGCTCACTGCTGCTCTTTGCGAGACAGGGATGAGGCAGGGTACCAGTAGAGTTGTGAGCATTCAGCCCAAGCCCCTGTATTGGGAGGATGGCTCCATCCCTTGCGGGCAGGGCCAGATTGAGGTTTGATGAGGCCCTAAGCTACTGAAGGTAATGGGGCCCTTTATATGTCCAGCTGTCCTTTGTCAACAACAAATGGTCGCTGTTTTTTGTGTTGAATATATGTTGTTGTTGTTGTTTAGTTGTTTAGTCGTGTCCGACTCTTCATGACCCCCTGGACTAGAGCACGCCAGGCACTCCTGTCTTCCACTGCCTCCCGCAGTTTGGTCAAACTCATGCTGGTAGCTTCAAGAACACTATCCAACCATCTCGTCCTCCATCATCCCCTTCTCCTTGGGCCCTCCATCTTTCCCAACAGGGGGTCTTCTCTTCTCATGAGGTGGCCAAAGTATTGGAGCCTCAGCTTCAGGATCTGTCCTTCCAGTGAGCACTCAGGGCTGATTTCCTTCAGAATGGAGAGGTTTGATCTTCTTGCAGTCCATGGGACTCTCAAGAGTCTCCTCCAGCACCATAATTCAAAAGCATCAATTCTTCGGCGATCAGCCTTCTTTATGGTCCAGCTTTCACTTCCATACATCACTACTGGGAAAACCATAGCTTTAACTATACGGACCTTTGTTGGCAAGGTGATGTGTTGGATTTATATGCTAGATGGTAATTTATGGACCTGATGGGTATCTAAAGCCGTTTGCACAGGTTGCCATGCAACCAGTCCATGCAGAATGTAGGCACCCTATATATAGAAAGGAGCAAACTGGTGATATTTTAGGGAGCAGGCTAGCAGGCGGGGCCCATGACTTACATCCTAGGAGCCTACACAACACAAAGCACTGTTGCTCTATGTAGGTTTTATTTTATTTGTTTTTTATCTTATATTTTGGAAATGTACATCCAGTTGCTTTTTCCTTTATATTTTTTGGGGGCCCCCAAGAGAGTGGGGCCCTAAGCTATAGCTTGTTTAGCTTATACTTAAATCTAGCACTGCCCCCACCACGATCCTGCCCTGCCCTCCAGAATGCAGTTCCTGGCAGCAGCAGAGGACAAAGCCAGAAGGAGGCTTTCTTTTCTTTTTTCCTGAGGAAGGTGATCTAAATAGCATTCGATATTCTGTACTGGGCCGACCGACCAATGCCTTGCTTCTAGATGCTAAGGCTTCATCTGTTGTTAAAAGCAGCAGTTCTAAATATGGACTCTAGGGGGCGATATCACACAATGCCCAGATGGGGGAGGACAGCAATTCGTAACATTCCCAATATCTGCAATAAAAACCCCTTAAAGAAAGAAAAACCTCAATCCAAAATGAAGAACAGTTTTTGAGTGTGCATTACTGCTTTTCTTTTAAGACTAAGAGAGGGAGCTAAAGAATAGTAGCAATTCTATTATGAAAGTATACAGAATAGACTCTATATCTGTAGAGGCAAATTGTCTCAGGTTTTAACTATATATATTTCATTTGAATCCTTTAGAGAGAAGTGTCTTACGTAATTAGAATTGAAGGATCTGACAGAACTATTCACCTTCGACAGAAGTAAGTGGTTGATTTTTCCGTAGCAAAATGTCCATAGGAACATTCTGTTGGAATGTTCTGTTGGAACATTCTGGAATGACAGGCAGAAGTGGCCAATAATCAGAAATCGTTTGCTGAGTCTAGACGCAGCATTTTGCAAGTACACCCTGCGTTTCTAATGCAAGCTTTCTATTTGCAGATTCTTTATATTTCGAAATATGCCTGTTTACTCCTTTAATACAGAAGGAAAACGTCAAGTGCAGAACCCATATATCCAGGTTCATTTTATTCATATTTTTAGAAGGGCAAAGATGGCATTAAACATGGATAATTTTAATATATATAGAGAGATAGATTTAATATCTGGAGTCTGGGGCCCAAGTCGGTGCCACTGGCCCTCACCTTTCTCAGTGGCTCATGCATTCTTTTTCTTTAGGGAAAGGGTGATCTCCCTTTTGACTTGCGCCATTTCAACCTTGTGCGATTGGAATTGTGCAAATTAAATGCATGCAAAGTGGAAAGAGCTTTTAAGCTCCCTGTCCTGCTTACTGGGCAAGGCCCTCACAGCGTGTTGGCTCTGGGAGCCTGGGGACAGCCCCGCAAAGTCTCTGGCGACATCTCACAAGAGCAGCCCAGAGCCCACGCAGTGCGCTGGTTCCAGAAGGGTGAGAACGCTGGTGCGGGTTCAATGCGCTTATATGCGCCATCCTTGGAATGTAAGCTCTGTGTAAGATGGGATCATAATGTAGCTCACAGTCATTTCAGGTAGCCCCTCTCCGATGAAAATAGAGACCTCCTATTCTATTATTATTATTATTATTATTATTATTATTATTATTATTTGATTTATACCCCGTCCATCTGACTAGATTGCCCCAGCCATTCTGGGCAGCTTTCAATCTATGTTAAAACATTAAACATTTTTAAAAAAACCTTCCCTATGCAGGGCTGCCTTCAGATGTCTTCTAGAGATCATAGAGTTATTTACATAGCTGTCAACGTTTCCCTTTTTTAAAGGGAAATTCCCTTATTCTGAATAGGATTCCTCGCAAGAAAAGGGAAAAGTTCACAGCTATGGTTACTTATCTCCTTGGCTCGGGGGTCATATAACTCCAACACCCCCACACAGACACATTTTGATGAAAATAGGGACGTCCTAAGGAAAAGCAGGACATTCAGGGATCAAATCAGAAACTGGGGTGGCTTCTGTAAATCCAGGACTGTCCCTGGAAAACAGGGACACTTGGAGGGTCTGGTCTTGCCCTCAGTTTGTCTTGGGCAGTATTCAAGCGCAGATGCCCAAATCTAGTGAGGGGATGACATGTACATGTGGCATTTGTGGGGCTTTTAAGCCTCTTGCTGACACCATCCCGCAGTCGTAGCCCCAGTTGGATAATGGTCTGTATTCCTGAGTATCTGCTTGAAAGCTGAGAAGAGAAGGAGGACAGTGATCCATTGCATCTCCTCCTGCTTTCAAACAATATTGCCAGAGATCAGTGGGAGGACTTTGTGAATACAGCAGCTCCCTGCTCCTCACTGTTGCTGTTGGAGCAGGAGCAAGTGTCTTTGTAACCATCTAATGAAGAGCAAAAAAGAATCCCGTCCCATCAGGTTCTTGCCATCTCTGCCCTCTGAATTCAACCTTGCAGTTCAAGTCCTTCGCCATAAATTCCACCCATTTCATTAATACACAATCAGTTTGTAGGTTAGTTACGAACCACAATGTGTGTCGGTTAGCCAAGATTCCTGTCCTTGAGCCCTGAACTCTACCTCCACCTCTCTTTCAAATCAGAACCAGTGAAGGTGGTGAAGGTCCTGTGTGAGTGTCTGGAGGCAGTTGGAGGATGGATGGCGGCTAACAGATTGAGGTTGAATCCTGACAAGACAGAAGTACTGTTTTTGGGGGACAAGAGGCGGGCAGGTGTGGGGGACTCCCTGGTCCTGAATGGGGTAACTGTGCCCCTGAAGGACCAGGTGCGCAGCCTGGGAGTCATTCTGGACTCACAGCTGTCCATGGAGGCACAGGTCAATTCTGTGTCCAGGGCAGCTGTTTACCAGCTCCGTCTGGTACGCAGGCTGAGACCCTACCTGTCCACGGACTGTCTGGCCAGAGTGGTGCATGCTCTGGTTATCTCCTGCTTGGACTACTGCAATGTGCTCTACGTGGGACTACCTTTGAAGATGACCCAGAAACTGCAACTGCAACTAATCCAGAATGCAGCAGCCAGACTGGTGACTGGGAGTGGCCGCCAAGACCATATACCGGTAACACCGGTCTTGAAAGACTTACACTGGCTCCCAGTATGTTTCTGAGCACAATTCAAAGTGTTGGTGCTGACCTTGAAAGCCCTAAATGGCCTCATTCCAGTATACCTGAAGGAGTGTCTCCACCCCCATCGTTCTGCCCGGACACTGAGGTCCAGCGCCGAGGGCCTTCTGGCGGTTCCCTCACTGCGAGAAGCCAAGTTACAGGGAACCAGGCAGAGGGCCTTTTCGGTAGTGGCACCCGCCCTGTGGAACACCCTCCCACCAGATGTCAAAGAGAACAACAACTACCTGACATTTAGAAGACATCTGAAGGCAGCCCTGTTTAGGGAAGCTTTTACTGTAATGTTTAATAGATTATTGTATTTTAATATTCTGTTGGAAGCCACCCAGAGTGGCTGGGGAAACCCAGCCAGATGGGCGGGGTATAAATAATAAATTAATAATAATAATAATAATAATAATTAAACGGCTCCTTTGGGTAGAAGGAACCCTGGTTAATTCAGTTCTGTTCCGACCCGTTCCGAAGTACTGTTTTTGAACCTTGCAGGTTGACTGCTATTACGGTGGATATGTGGAAGCCTTGCCAGACTCCAACGTCATCCTGTCTACCTGCCATGGGCTTTGGTAATGTGCATCTTCCCTAGGCGTTGAAAAATATTGCGGCTGATCTGGGGGTTGGGATCTTCATGCCTAGGCCTGTTGGACTCGTAGCCCAGCAGGATGAATGCAGACCGTCATCAGATGCTCACAACTGTGTTTTTTCTTCAGTGCTCCCTAGGCAGGACAAAACCAAGGGGTTAATCATAGGCTGCCTAGGCTGCAAAACAGGGCTGGTGAAATGCTTTGGCACAGGAGATCACAAGATCTGACCTCTCTCTTTTGCGCGCGCACACACACACCTCCCGAGGGTTTGTGACCCATTGACTACCCTCACCTGGTTTATCCAGCCCAGGGCCGGATTTAGGTTTGATGAGGCCGTAAGCTCCTGAAGGCAGTGGGGCCCTTTATATGTCCAGCTGTCCTTTGTCAACAACAAATTGTCCCTGTTTTTTGTGTTGAATATATGCTAGATGGTAATTTATGGACCTAATAGGTATCTAAAGCCATTTGCACATAACAAAGTATGTATTTTATCAAAGTAACTGTTGAACTGAAATACATCTAAGAAGTATATTAATAGTGAAATACAATTAAGAAGAAGTATATTAATAGTGAAATCATTATTAAGCTCTAACTTAAAATGATTTTTTTATTCATCACAAACTTAATAATGCAAACACATTGGCATTTGGCAATAAGAAAAGTTTCTTTCTTTCTTTCTTTTTAAATGATATTTATTAAGGTTTCAATAAAAGATTAAACAACAAAAAAATAAACGAAAAATGCACAATTCAAAAAAGCACAATACATAGTCCAAAAAAAAAGGAAAAAAAAGAACAAAGAAAAAACAAAATACAAGACAAAAAGAACAATTAAAAACAGTATCACCTTTTCGTTTCCATCTTTAAATTTACTTGTTTTCTGGACCTCCTCATACCTCCCTCTTTTGTATTCCAGTTCAAATTGTTTGTCCAGCAATTTCTTTCCCTCTTTTTTTATCCCAATCTTTAATCTTAATATAATATAACATTAAAATTTTACCTCTTAAAAGCCAAATTTCCATTTCCTTAAACTTCTTTAATCCTAATCCTTAATCTTAGTTTATCTATAACTTTAAATCCTGTACAGCTGGAAACCACTCATTTTCAATCCAACATCACTCTAACATTCTTTAATTTTACAGTGTTTCTGTAGATAATCTTTGAATTTCTTCCAATCTTCCTCCACTGACTCTTCTCCCTGGTCACGGATTCTACCAGTCATTTCCGCCAGTTCCATATAGTCCATTAGTTTCATCTGCCATTCCTCCAGTGTGGGAAGTTCTTGTGTCTTCCAATACTTTGCAATGAGTATTGTTGCTGCTGTTGTTGCATACATAAAGAAAGTTCTATCCTTTTTTATCACCATTTGGCCGACCATGCCCAGGAGAAAGGCATCTGGTTTCTTGGGGAAGGTATATTTGAATACCTTTTTTAATTCATTATATATCATTTCCCAGAAAGCCTTAATCCTTGGGCACGTCCACCAAAGGTGAAAAAATGTACCTTCAGTTTCCTTACATTTCCAACATTTATTATCGGGCAAATGATAGATTTTTGCAAGCTTGACTGGGGTTATGTACCACCTGTATATCATTTTCATAATATTCTCTCTTAAGGCATTACATGCCGTAAATTTCATACCTGTGGTCCACAACTTTTCCCAGTCAGCGAACATAATGTTATGTCCAACGTCTTGTGCCCATTTAATCATAGCCGATTTTACTGTTTCATCCTGAGTATTCCATTTCAGCAGCAAGTTATACATTCTTGACAAATTCTTAGTTTTGGGTTCTAACAGTTCAGTTTCTAATTTTGATTTTTCCACCTGGAAGCCAATTTTCTTGTCCAATTTAAATACCTCCATTATCTGAAAATAATGAAGCCAGTCTCGCACTTTGTTTTTTAGTTTTTCAAAGCTCTGCAATTTCAGTCTATCTCCATCTTGTTCCAAAATTTCCCAATATTTCGGCCAATTGACCTCCATATTGAGCTTTTTCAGAGCTTTCGCTTCCATCGATGACAGCCACCTTGGGGTTTTATTTTCCAATAAATCCTTATATCTTATCCAGACATTAAATAGCGCTTTCCTGACAATTTGGTTTTTAAATGCTTTATGTGCTTTGACCTTATCATACCATAAATATGCATGCCATCCAAATACATTGTTAAAACCTTCTAGGTCCAAAATGTCAGTGTTTTCAAGAAGCAGCCATTCTTTCAACCAGCAAAAAGCTGCTGATTCACAGTAAAGTTTAAGGTCTGGCAGGGCAAATACACCTCTTTCCTTTACATCCGTTAGTATTTTAAATTTTATTCTGGGCTTCTTGCCCTGCCAGACAAATCTAGAAATATCTTTCTGCCACCTCTTGAAACAATCCATTCTGTCCACAATTTGCAAAGTTTGAAACAAAAACAACATTTTAGGCAATACATTCATTTTTATCGCAGCAATACGGCCCAGCAGTGAAAGCTTCAAATTTGACCAAATTTCTAAATCTTTTTTCACTTCAGCCCAACATTTTTCATAGTTGTCTTTAAATAAATTCCCATTTTTTGCTGTCATGTTAATCCCCAGGTTTTTAACTTTCTTAACCACTGTTAAACCTGTCTCATTCTGAAACCTCTCTCTTTCAATCGGTGTTAAATTTTTCTCTAAAACCTTAGTTTTTGACTTGTTCAATTTGAATCCTGCTACTTGACCAAATTCTTGAATCAGTTCTAAAACCCTTTTGGTACTAGATTCTGGGGCAATAACAAAAGTTTCTTTAGAAACACAATTTACAGACACTCATAATCTACTCTCCAGAAACTTGCTATAACATGACATAATAATAGGTGTAAATATATGGTGCAAACTACTAATAACGATAAATAGCAGAATGTAGGCACCCTATATATAGAAAGGAGCAAAGCAGTGATATTTTAGGGAGCAGGCTAGCAGACGGGGCCCATAACATACATCCTAGGAGCCTACACAACACAAAACACTGTTGCTGTATGTAGGTTTTATTCTATTTGTTTTTCATCTTATATTATGGAAATGTACATCCAGGTTTTTTTCCCTTGAAATGTTTTGGGGGCCCTCAAGCGTGTGGGACCCTAAGCTATAGCTTGTTTAGTTTACATGTAAATCCGGCACTGAGCCGGCCAGTCGAAGCCGTTCCCAGGATTGTGGCGGCTGTGTCATGCTGACGTGCAGGAGACGGAGGTGAGAGCTGGGAGCAGGATGGGGACCAAAGGTGGATAAACTATCCCAGTGCCTGGAAACCCTGGAATCTCGAACTGCTCAGAAGTTAGGGTGGCATGCAGCAATATTCATCCTTAAAGAGCAGGTCGGTTTTAAGAATTGGTGGGTAGCTGTACTGGGAGTTTTCCTTCTTTTTCTTCATTCTGTCATCACTCCGCTGCTCAGTCACATCTTGTTGCTGGGGCAGAATTCCCCTGGGAACGACCTGGAGAAATACTTAGGGGGAAGATGCTTCCCACATTGCGGCTAATGGGCAGAGCATCTTTCGTCTCTCCAAGAATGTCCTTTGGAACTTGTTTTTGAGCTGGGAACCAAAACTTCCACATAGTTTCTGCCTGCCAACAAGCCTGTATCTTTTTTCTGTCTCACGTCTCATTGTATTGAAAGTTGTTGTGCTTTTATGATGTGTCCCATTTTTATTCATTATTACATTTCTTTCCTACCTTTCTTCAGTGGAGCTCAAGGTCTCACAAAAGCTTCTCCCTTATCCATTTTATCCATTGCATAAAGTACAATAATAATAAAATAAGCTGCTATTATTATTATTATTATTATTTATTATTTATTGGATTCCTTGTACAGTCGTACTGTGGAAGTCGAACACAATCTGTTCCGGAAGTCCATTCAACTTCCAAAACATTTGAAAACCAAATCGCGGCTTCTGATTGGCTGCAGGAAGCCGCAGAAGCCCCATCGGACATTCTGGTTCTAAAAGAACATTTGCAAACTGGATTCTGGGTTTGCGGCATTTGGGAGCCAAAACATCAGAGTTCCAGGGCGCTTGGGGTCTAAGGTACGACTGTATAGCTTGCCAAACCGCTCCTAATGATCTTTTCATTTTGGTTTTCAGGGGACATATACAGATTGGACAATTGCAGTATGAGATACATCCTTTTGAGGGTTCCTCTACGCACCAACACTTTCTCTACCGCATGGCCCCAGAGCAGCAGGAGCCATGCAGAGGGATCCCTGATCCCCAGAAGCAGCTGCCAAGGCATGAGATAGAATTTACTCCAGCCGCAGTGACCTCCGAGGAGAAGGTAAGCTTTCATCCACTAAACCTGAGGAGTCAGTGGAAACTCTATACCCCAGGGGTGTGGTGTTGGGGTCCATGTTCTAAGGCAGGGTTTCCCAAACTTGAGCATCCAGCTGTTATGGACTACAAATCCCATCACTGGTCCAGATAGCTAGGGATGGTGGGAGTTGTAGTTTGGGAAACCCTGGTCTAAGCAGCCTCAGATACATGCAGTCACATTTATGCCTCTCCAACGAGAAGCCCAAATACCCGCCATGTTTGGATACATCCTTTTCATATGCCGTATTTTTCGCTGTATTGTACGCACTTTTTCCCCTCCAAAAATTGAGGGGAAATGTGTGTGTGTCCTATGGAACGAATGCAGGCTCCTTGGCTTCAGCGATAGCAATGCTAAGCCTCCGAAGCGCAGAGGGAGCACTCCCTCCATGCTCCAAAGGCTTCGCATTGCTTTCGCTGAAGCCTGGAGAGTGAGAGGCGTCCGTGCGCACCGACTCCTCTCACTCTCCAGGCTTCAGGGATAGCCGCGCAACCCCTCCGGCAGGTGGCTATGGCTCCTTTAGCCCCGCGCAGCCTCTCCACGCAGGGAGAGGTCGCATGGGGCTAAAGAGGAAGCCAAAACAGCCAGCGGGATGGATCCCGCTAGCTGCCTTGGCTTGTTCCATAGCCGTGCGCAACCCCTCCGGCAGGGAGAGGCTGCACGGGGCTATGGCTTCTTTAGCCTCGCAGCCTCGCCAAAACAGCAAGTGGGATCCATCCCGCTGGCTGCCTTGGCTTGTGCCATAGCCGCATGCAACCCCTCCGGCAGGGAGAAGTTGCGCCTGTACGCTGCTCTTTGGGGCTGGGGGGGAAATAAGATTTTTTTTCTTTTTCTTTTTTTTAGATAATATTTATTAAAATTTCAAAAGAAGAAAAATCACATTAATAAGAAAATTAACAATAAAAAAGAAAAATACAAAATACAAAAAAGAAAAAAAACCAGTTAAAAACAATTCCATCTTTTCTTCACTTCTTTTACATTTACTTGTTTCCCGGACCTCCTCATACCTCCCTCTTTTGTATTCCAATTCAGTATGTTAATCCAGCAATTCCTTTCCCTCCTTTTTAATCCTAATCTTTAATCTTGATAAATTATAACATTAAATTTTTACATATTAAAAACCAATTTTTCCATATTTTTTTATACCATTACCGCTAGAAACCGCTTAACTTCAATCCGTCATCATTCTAACATTCATTAATTTTACAATATTTCTGTAAGTAGTCTTTAAATTTCTTCCAATCTTCTTCCAAGATTTTTTTTCTTGATTTCCCCCCCCCCCCTAAAAAATAGGTGCGCCCTATGGTCCGGTGCGCCCTATGGAGCGAAAAATGGTTTTCTTTCAACGTTTAACACCTTGTGAATTTTAAATCCCAATTCCATAACTTCTCCCGTGCTGTAAGTTGTATATTACACCCAAACCCCGGTGTTTCATTACTCTTTCCTGATGGACTTGACTGGGGTGGACCCAACATTGGATCCATCAGATTTGCCAGCTGCATCTTCCGCTTCCAGCCCAATGGATTCCCTGCAGAAGTGATACAATGTCTGCAGCTCCACATTTCTTTGATTTGCCTCCTACAAACCCAGAGCTGTGTGCATTTCGTTTCAGACAGAGTTCCCTGGAGCTGATGCACCATCCAGATATCTAGAGTATTTTGCTGTTTGCGACAATTCCATAGTAAGTGGTGATATCCTGTATTCTCCGCCTGTAAGAGTTATGCATGTCTGTCTGCCTGCTTAGCGGCTTCCTTCATAGAATCATAGAGTTGGAAGAGACCACAAGGGCCATCGAGTCCAACCCCCTGCCAAGCAGGAAATACCATCAGAGCACTCCTGACATATGGTTGTCAAGCCTCTGCTTAAAGACCTCCAAAGAAGGAGACTCCACCTTGCAGTGCTTAAGTCCACACAACATCCTAGGCTTAAGAAAGAGGGAAACCGACTTTCAGATTAGAGGACAAGCAATTCTCCTCACTGATTAGCAGATTGCAAAAGTTAATATAGATGAAGAGAGCCTAATTACTTACCCTGACTGTGGAATTTTATTGAAAGACAGCACCTTCCCGGAATGCCCTGTGGTGTGGCACGTTTTGGCAGTCTTCAAAAGCATTTAAAGATAAAATGCAATAGAATGACCGCTCCCCACATCAAATGGGCGGTGCCTTTTGTGTGGTCACGCGCAGCCCCCACGATCCCGTGTGGCTCCCTCCCGGCAGTACAGTCTGGATCTGTGCCCCACCCCAGGCTGGACGCTCTGCCAGTTACCCAATCCCAGCTGGGGAGGCGTTGCCAGGAGAGAGTTGGCCAGGTAAGGGAAGGGATCGCCCTGACCACACAATAGTGGGCGGAACTTACCTGGGAGTTCTCAGTCGGCTTCAGAGCTTCTCCCACCCTGCCCTCCCTCAGTTAAGCCTTCTTTCGCAGGTTAACCTCTTCTTCACAGGTACGCGGGCGCTGCTACGCTATAGTCGCTGTTGAAGGGCCGGAAAGGGATTTTCCTGCATTGGCAGGTTTTGCCTTCCCCATAGCAAAACGTCACAACTTTGGTGGTTTCAGGCCTTGGGTGGAATCCTTTAGTCCAGGGGTGGCCAACTCCCAAGAGACTGACAGTGATCTATCCCCTTTTTGGGGATTCAAGTCAAGGTTGTTGACCTCCTTTTTTTAGGGAGGGGAAAACCCATGCAGGGCAAAAATGTTGAACTTTTTTTAGGGGAGCCAAACTTGTTGAGCTTCTTTGGGGGGAGCCAGTGATCTACCAGTGATCTACCACAGACGTCCAGTGATCTACCGGTAGATCACGATCTACCTGTTGGATGTGCCTGCTTTAGTCTATCTCCCCTAAATGGGGGAGGCGTGAAGCGGTGACACACGCCCCCGCTGCGGTGTCAATCCCAGGGTTCCCCGTTAAAGCGGTTGTTTTGAGGGGAGTCATTGGCCATAAGCCGAGAGGATGTCATTGGTCTCCCCCATGTAGCGGCGAATTGGGGGATGGGCTCTCTGCTTGAACAGACTTTCTCCAGAGCCAGCCCAATCCCCACACATTCTGGATAGCCCTGATGTTCCCCAGATCTCCAGCCGGGGACTGGGAGGAATAAACGCCCAATGCCTAAGCCAAAGTCTCCCTACATCTGAAGTTTTAATAAAGTTGTGGCCAAAATTTTAATCCCGTAACACGTTGTCTTGAGTCATTATTCCACTTGGGTGTCGCCTGGGGTTGGAGGGGGGTCAAATGCAATAAAGAAAGATGTCAGCCCTAGCTTATAAAGAACTCTTTTATTTTAGTATCAGCAGAAAAAGAAAAACGTGACTCAGGTGATATTGATGGTGCTTCAGATTCTATCTGTCCTTCACAATGTAAGTATGTTTATTGGAAATTTCTGAATAATGTTCTGTGTCTTGCCTGGGGGAGGAAAGAGGTGAAAAGCACTATCTTAACTTGAAGAACGGAGGACAAAGGGCACATCGCATGCAAAGGCATCGTGAGACGCTCTGGTCTTTGGGGAAGAGTTTCCCTTTTGCAAAGAGGGAGAAGGGGGATTTATGTGTTAGCTGGAGCGAAACTTTCTTGCCGCGATAGTCAAATGTAAAGGGTGATGAGCTGTGCATATTGCAGGTATTAATACTGCACAGTTTGAAGCAACTGGAAGCATAAGAATTGGCTCCTTTTGGAAGAAATCATTGTCCTGGCCCATAAAAACATTATTCAAACTTTCACTTGCAGAACTTTCTTCATAACAGAATTAAAACATCAAATATACACCCAAAACATCCCTACGATGTATTGTGCTGTCCAGCACAGGCTCAGCATCTTACAATAAAAGATAACTCCAGAAATCAAAATGTGTCTCTCTCCCTCATTCCAGCTTCTTGGAGAGCCATTATCACATACTTCTGTTCTCTGCCGCTTTCAGAGAAAAACTAACAATCACAACCCTTTCAAGAAGGCGAATTTGCAGCTCAATGCCTTTTTCAGCTGATTTAAGGTTACAACACTCACCTGTTAGCTAGCAGAAAACAACAGTTAATTATCAGCTAGGCAAGAGCTCAGAGTCTACAGTAGTTTTCTAACCACTGTGGGGCAAACCCAGTGTTAGCAATACACATTTAAGCATTTTCCATTTTAAACCTTCATTGATAAGGAAGCATTTCCCCATTTCTGTGTGAATTAAATCAAATCAAATGTCCCTGGTGTGACTTCATTAGGTTAGACTCCTGCCACACCTTTTGCATAATGGGTGAGAGTCGCTCCTAATGCACAGGGTAAGTAGAAGACAGCAGTTATTACTGCCTTGCAGGGGGTTGGACTAGATGACCCTTGGGGTCCCTACAATTCTCTGAGTCTAAGATTTAACAAGTTGCCTTGCGTGTCTCAAGCCTTCACTTGATACACCACTTTCCTGTAGCTTGGGGAATTTCTGTAGTCAAACTGCAACAAGACAGCTCTGCAGGGTAGCAGGTGGGAGAGACTCTGAGCACATAAATTGATTGCTTTGGTGTGAACTGCCAGGGCATCAGGCATAGAAATGTATTTAATAATAATAACAATAAATAAATACAGTCATACCTCATGTTACGTTTGCTTCAGGTTGAGTGTTTTCAGGTTGCTTCCCGCGGCGACCCGGAAGTACCGGAAAGGGTTACTTCCGGGTTTCGCCGCTTGTGCATGCGCAGACATCATGCGCAGAAGCAGCGAACTGCAACCCGCACACGCGCAGACGTGGGTTGCATTCTGCTCATGTTGCGAACGGGCCTCTGGAATGGATCCCGTTCGCAACCAGAGGTACCACTGTAAATAAATATTACTAATAATGAACAATTGATTGATGGTGATGTGTTCAAAGCACTTAACACATGCTTTGTCTTACAACAACCCTGTAAGGTAGATCAGCATTATTATAACTGTGTCTGTCTGTCTATAGAACCATAGAATTGTAGAGTTGGAAGGGGACCCTGGGGGTTGGGTCACCTAGTCCCCATCTTTTGCGCCACATGGGTCTTGAACCCCATGACCCTGAGATTAAGAGTCTCACGCTATCTTATGCATGTGTCTATATATATATTATCAGTATGTTTTATAAGCACATACTGATTTCCTATTTTCTGTTTTCAGATATATGACGACATAGGTCTTCACGTTGTTTTGACAGGAATAGAGGTGTGGACAAGGCAAGATCTGGCAGGCAGCGATACCGGTTTGCAAGCGTTTCACAACTACGTCACCTCTGAGCTTCGGACTCAAGTCCATTTCGACCATGCCTCCTTATTCACGTGAGACTCTTCCCCATTTCCGTTGCTGGGAGTGTATGGTCACCCTGCTTTGCCTGCCTGCTGCTGAATAGAATAGAATAGAACAGAAGAGAATTTCTTATTTATACCCCACCCATCTGGCTGGGTTTCCGCAGCCACTCTGGGCAGCTTCCAACAAGGATTAAAAATACATCAAAATGTCACACATTAAAAACTTCCCTTCAGATGTCTTCTAAATGTCAGGTAGTTATTTATCACTTTGACATCTGGTGGGAGGGCGTTCCACAGGGTGGGCACAACCACCAAGAAGGCCCTCTTCCTGGTTCCCTGTAACTTGACTTCTCGCAATGAGGGAACTGCCAGAAGGCCCTTGGCGCTGGACCTCAGTGTCCGGGCAGAACGATGGGGGTGGAGACACTCCTTCAGGTATACTGGACCGAGGCTGTTTAGGGCTTTCAAGGTCAGCTCCAACACTTTGAATTGTGCCCGGAAACGTACTGGGAGCCAGTGTAAGTCTTTCAAGACCGGTGTTATATGGCCTTGGCGGCCACTCCCAGTCACCAGTCTGGCTGCTGCATTCTGGATTAGTTGCAGTTGCAGTTTCCGGCTCATCTTCAAAGGTAGTCCCACGTAGAGCACATTGCAGTAGTCCAAGCAGGAGATAACCAGAGCATGCACCACTCTGGCCAGACAGTCCGTGGACAGGTAGGGTCTCAGCCTGCGTACCAGACGGAGCTGGTAAACAGCTGCCCTGGACACAGAATTGACCTGTGCCTCCATGGACAGCTGTGAGTCCAGAATGACTCCCAGGCTGCGCACCTGATCCTTCAGGGGCACAGTTACTCCATTCAGGACCAGGGAGTTCCCCCACACCTGCCCGCCCCCTGTCCCCCAAGAAATATCAACAAATGTTATCTGTCCTTGCCCCTATAATTTAAGGATCCAGTTATGCCCTGAATTTTGACATCTTCTCTTTTCTAGGGCTGTGGGTCAACATAATTCCTTTGGGAACTCGTGGGAAGAACGTTTTTGTCTTCAGGATCATGTCTCAGTTTCTTCTGTCAGAGTAAGTGGTGTGGCACATTATTTGATGTGACCTTGCCAGTCCCTGGTCCCTTTAATTCACATGTTTTTATACACTAGCGTTAAGCTATGATGCCTATTTATTTGTACCCCACTTTTCAGCCAGAGCTCCCTCCCTCAGACTCCCTCCAGAGCAGTTTACGTGAAATCCAAACAAGACAGGCTTACATTCTAATAAACAAAGAATGAAATTAATAAAAACACAATACACAGGGCGAAGGGGACAAGGAGGGAAGGGGGAAATTAAACTCAAAATTCAAGCACCAGTTTCTAGACAGTTGTTCCTATATTGACCAGCTGCTTGGGGCTTCTCTGTACAGTGGTACTTCAGGTTAAGAACTTAATTCGTTCCTGAGGTCCGTACTTAACCTGAAACTGTTCTTAACCTGAAGCACCACTTTAGCTAATGGGGCCTCCTGCTGCTGCCGCGCCACTGGAGCACGATTTCTGTTCTCATCCTGAAGCAAAGTTCTTAACCCGAGGTACTATTTCTGGGTTAGCGGAGTCTGTAACCTGAAGCGTATGTAACCTGAAGCGTCTGTAACCCGAGGTACCACTGTATACTACTTTTTAAATTAATAGGTTTTCAGTGATGCTCCATAGTAGTCTGAAATAATAATAATAATAATGACAAGACCAACAGTACAAAATACCAGCTGAAGAGAATGAAACCGTATGACCATTGGATACTGAAAAATCAGACCTTTGTTTTACGACTCAACATTTTATCTATTTCCTCCAATTTCTGTATACAAGTCACAACATGGTGATGGACTTCTTTGATTTTCCCTGTGATAACATTTATATCGAAAATGTAAGAAAAGCCCTGCTGGATCAGGCCAATGGCCCATCTAGTCCAGCATTCTGTTCTCACGAGGGTCAACCAGATGTCTACCCATAAGTAGGACCCGAGTACAACAACACTCTCTGCTTCATACTGGCTGCCTTGCAGAACATCCTGGGGAGAAGAAAGGGCTCAAGAGTTAACCTGCATAAACCTGGAGCTGCTGTTTTGCCGCTTTATCGTGCAACCCAAAATGGGTTGTTGTTTTTTTGCAAAAAGCTTTGGATAATCTACTCCCCCTGCGGAACCACAATTCGCAGGCAATCCTGTGCACTCCTGCATTCTCAAAAAGGTTTCCTTGTTTTATTTTTTATTGAATACAGCAGGAAAAGAAAACACAGATACAGAATTACTCACAGGAATAACAATAAACACAAAATTTTCTTAACAAACAATAAAACACAATAGACCCGACCTCCCGTCTATTCCTTATTTCAATTTCATATTACTTATTGCCAATACACACTTTTATCACCATTTAACTTTTTCTTACTATATCTTAGCTCTTATGTCTAACTTGCAACTGTTACTGAAGTTCCTCAAATGCTGTGCATTCTCAGAAAGGTTTCAATCGCCTTTGGGCTCAATTCCCTGTCCTTCTTTTTCCTCCCCTGCATACAGACATCCTTGTCTTTAACAAATGACGGCGTATCAGCCGCCCATCAGCTGGGCCACGCGGTCTTTGGCTTTGTCCATGACGACCTTCCAGAGCTTAAAGGCAGAAGGTGTGACTGCACCTGCACCTTGGAGCGTGGCCGCTGTGTCATGCATTCAGCCGTTGCGTAAGTAGGGGGTCAGTGCTCTTTCGACCGCTGTAGTTTTGACTCTGGAAATAAAGCATCTTTGTTGGTTATATTCTTGGTCACTGCCCAAGTCAGCCTTGAAAAGCTGTTGGCGGACAAATGCCGGCTCCCTTGGCCAGAAAGCGGAGACGAGCACCGCACTCTATAGCCAAATTAGACTGGACGTAACTGTCCAGGCGTCCTTTAACTTGACCAGTCAACCCCCCCTTCAGACATATTTATTTTTGGGGGGAAGCACGACCCATTGATTTCAGTTGAACTGATTGGTAACTGGGACTGACCAATATGATCATATCACACCAGTCTGTTTCCAAAGCTGGTCTTAACCTTGAATGTTTTGGGTCCACATTCCCTGAAGGATTGTCCCATATATACCTGTTTGAGTCTCAAGATCACCTCCAGAGCCTCTTCTCCACCAGATGATGATAATAATAATAATAGTAATAGTAATAATAATAATAATAATAAATAATACAATTTATTTATACCATGCCCTCCCCAGCCAAGACAAGACTGGGCTCAGGGCGGCTAACACCAGGTGTTAAAACAATTGATTAAAGTACAACTTAAGAACAAGAGTGTTCCACCAGGCCAGAGCCAGTGTTGAAAAGACCCTGGCCCTGGTTGAGGCTAATTTGACTTCCTTAGGGCCCGGGACCTCTAGGGTGTTGCTATTTATGGACCTTAAGGTCCTCCACGGGGCATACCAGGAGAGGCGACCCCATAGGTACGAGGGTCCTAGCCGTGATGAGGTGGGGCAGATGCCACAGGGAGAGATCCTTCTTGGTGGTGGCCCCCAGGTTGTGGAATTCACTCCCCAACGAGGTATTTTCAGGAACAGGCAAGTGTCCTTTTCATTTCCCCAGGCTTAAGTTATTTTTATGCCCTTTGCGCCATTCTTTTCCATTGCCTATTTTATTCTCAGGCTCTTTTAATCATTTTGGATTTTATGGCAGCGTTCCATTTTACATGCTGCAATTTTAACTTTCATTTGTCAAGCACCCAGGAAGCCTTTTTGTTTGTTTGTTAACGAGCAGCGTGGAAATAAAAAGTAAAATAAAAGGACTGCTGTTCTGCTAACAGTTTGTTGTCTTTTATTGCAGAGGGTGTCACCGATTTAGTAACTGCAGCAAAAATGCATATTACGAATTCCTAGCAAACCGGGGGAAATTTTGTTTGCTGAATCTGCCTAGGGACTCATTTGAAAGCTACTCTGAGAATACATTTAACATAAAGATGTGCGGAAACGGAGTGGTGGAAGGCGAGGAAGAATGTGACTGTGGTAGGCCTGAGGTTAGAGCTTATGTTTGCAGGGGGTGTTATTAAATATATATGTTTTCTGCCTTGACGGGCATGGAGTTTCCTTGCTTTTTAATTTGCCCTAAGGTTCTTGCATCCTGTTTTGTTAGCAAATTAACAACTCCTTTTGTTAAAACATGAACTTAACTTTGCTTCCCAGGCACATTATCTCCAGTTTAATTCTCATTTTAAAATCCCAAATCCTGGAATACATTCCAGGGGGAGCATATAGATTGAATGTGTCTTCTCTGGTTAAGAATCCCCTGGTGACTTGATGGCAGATTAGAACTTAGAATACATTTTGGCTACTGTTGATTTTAATCATTTTTGGAATATTAATGCTTCGTTTTATATTTTTGGCAAGGAGGAGTTGTTCATTTACAATCAAGCAGTATAATAAATTTTGTAAAATGATCTCCACATCCACAAATCAGAATGAATGCCCACTAAACAGCAAACGTAGTAGAATCTCCCTACAAACTTTGTCCAAACCAACTGAGATGAATGCTCACAAGTATCTCCTGTTTTTCTGTTTCACAAACCAATGCACAGAATGATAAAGGTTTTTTAAAAATTTATAGAGAGTGGTACCTTGGTTCTCAAACTTAATCTGTTCCAGAAGTCCATTCCAAAACCAAAGCGTTCCAAAACCAAGGCACTCTTTCCTATAGAAAGTAATGCAAAACGGATTAATCTGTTCCAGACTTTTAAAAACTACCCCTAAAACGGCAATTTAACATGAATTTTACTACCTAACAAGACCATTGATCCATAAAATGAAAGCAATAATCATTTTACTGTACTATAAAATAAATAAGACAGTATTGTAGATAATAAAAATAAAATCCCCCCCCCACCTTACTTGCACTGATGATAGTCATTTTTTGTATGGGGGGCTTTTATCCATTTCCACAATCACACAATCACACACAGTCAGCTGAACTGGGTTCCACACAGTCACAAAAACAAATTACCAAAAAAGCCTCAAAAACAAAAACGCAAAATAAATAGCAAAAACAAAAGTGCAAAATACAGTGGTACCTTGGTTCTCGAACTTAATCCGTTCCGGGAGTCCGTTTGACTTCGGAAATGTTCGAAAACCAAGTCGTGGCTTCCGATTGGTGCAGGTGCCCCGGAAACAACAGCTGCATCGGATGCTCGGCTTCCGAAAAACATTCGAAAACCGGAACACTGACTTCTAGGTTTTTGGCATTTGGGAACCAAGGCATTTGAGTACCAAGGCGTTTGAGAACCAAGGTACCACTGTATTTAAAAACTGGCAGGATGAAAGCGTGGGTGAGACGGGAGACTCTGTAATTTTCTTTTTTTTCCTTGGAAAAGGATCTAAAAGAACTGCAGGACGTTGCTTCACTATCGGAAAGCAGAGTACAAGAACTGAAAAGGCTGGAGGTAAGTTGTGGCTAAAACCAACTGCCCTTTGTCGCTATCATTCAAGAGCACTACTCTGGCCCCAAGGAGCCTGCACAGATCCTGCAAAGTCTAATGTAGATCTTCCCGTTGTTGTACGGCGAGTGGCCCACTGGGAGTGAGGGTTGAGGGCAGCTGGAAGTTGAGCTGACACAACTAAAACGATCTAAAATGTATAAGAACATTTCAAGTAACTGCTGGAGATGTGGGGAAGCGGAAGGCTCAATGCTACACACCGTATTTTTCGCTCCATAAGACGCACCTAGTTTTTAGAGGAGGAAAACAAAGGGGGGGGGGATTCTGAACGAAACAGTGGATGTATGATTTTTGTGGTTCATGCTGTGGCCACAGACATGTGATCTGATGGTGAATTTGGGGTGACCCAATGCAAAAATCCTGAGGATCCATGTGGATCCGTGCTTTGTAACCACGTTTTTGCGCTATTGCGGCCCCACGCAACAGTGGGTGCGTAATTTTTTTGCTGCAGGCTGTAGCCATGGACATGCTATGTGATCTGATGGTGAATTTGGTGTGACCCAATGCAAAAATCCTGAGGATCCAGGGGCTTTTACCTCCCCACTCCCAGGCAGCCTCCGCTAGGTCCCTTATCTCTCTTCCGATCCCACCGATCAGCTGCTTCCTTTCAACACCCCCTTCCCTCTTGTTTGCCTTAGTGTCTTTTCCTTAGCTGGAGCAGTTTTTTGCTCCTCCTTTTCTTCTAATTTCTCTCCTCATTGCTTTAGTCTTCTTGTTTCCCCCATTTGCAAGTTTTCTGTCTTTACCTCCCCTCTCCCAGGCAGCCTTCTTTATTGCTATCATCCCTTATCTCTCTCCCCGATCGCTTTGTTTCAACACCCACTTCCCTCTTTCAAAAAAAGAGAGCATGATCTGCTTTTCACCCCTGGGCAATTTGGCTCCAGGGACTACGCATTCGCTCCATAAGACGCACAGACATTTTCCCTTACTTTTTAGGAAGAAAAGAGTGTGTCTTATGGAGTGAAAAATACGGTATGTGGTGGACCTGTAAGAAAATAAAGGAATTTTGGGATGTAATTTATAATGAACTCAAAAGAATGATTAAGGTATCTTTCATTTTAAAACCACCCGGATGTTTTCCTCCTGGGGTACTAGGCCCAGATATACCTAAAAACTCGAGAGAAATATTCTTGTATGCCACGATAGCTGCAAGAATATTAATTGCTACAAATTGGAAAGGAGAGAAAATGTCGACAAAGCTGGAGTGGCAAAATAAACTGTTGAAATATGCAGAAAAATATGCAGAAAAACTGAGAGGTCACACTGACCAAACATTTATTAGGAAATGGGACATGTACAAAAAAAATACCTTAAGGATTACTGTAATAACATGACGTCAGTGGCAGCCCTTGAATGACTTCTGTGGTATGATGGATAATGGTAGGAGAATATTGGTATGAGCTTTCGTGTGCAAGCACACTTCTTCAGATACACTGAAACAGAAGTTGCCAGATCCTTCTATATAGTGAGAAGGTGGGGAGGGGTATTACTCAGAAGGGTGGTGGGAATGGGAGATTGGCAGATAGCTGAGATGAGCCTGCTGACGACTCTTAACGACTGTAATAGGTCTTACAGGAAAAGGCAAGGGGTGAGAAGGTGAGAAATGGCTTAGTCATGTATAATGGGATAAGAATCCAATGTCTTTGTTCAAACCAGGTCTCTCCATGGTTTTAAGTTTGGTAATGAGTTGCAATTCAGCAGCTTCTCTTTCCAGTCTATTTCTGAAATTCCTTTGTAGTAAAACAGCTACTTTGAGATCTTGCATAGAATGTCCTGGGAGATTGAAGTGTTCTCCTACTGGACATAAATTTTATGGACATAAATCTGACATCAAGAATCACAAAACAGAGAAACCAGTAGGAGAACACTTCAATCTCCCAGGACATTCTATACAAGATCTCAAAGTATTGTGATGTGATGTAACAAATATTACCATTTTCTTTTCTTTCTTCTGGATAACCCTTTTGTTTGTTACTTCTTTTTAATCTCAATGAACCATATGTGTGTGTGTGTGTGAATGAAGTTGAGCGTGAGGCTCTGAGATCAGAGGTTTGCAGAGAGTGGTACCCTCTTCCATCCTGCCAGTTTTCCCTCCATAGGATGCCACAGGGGGTGGGGGGGGTGTCCTTCTGTGGGGCTCTTCCTGAGGAAGCTTTCACATTGACCCAATGCAAGTAGCAGTGTCAGGGAAGCGACTCTCAACTGCCAAGGGAGATAGCTCCGTCTCCAAGGCCAAGGAAGGGGTCAGCCCTTTGTCAGGACAGGGAAGGGAAGAGTCACAAATGTGGATTTGGGAGAGGAAGAAGAGTCATGGCGGTCAGACATTGCCCCTGACCATTGGTCATGCTGGCTGCAGCATTCTCTGCTGGGCACCAGCTTGGCCTGGTCTGGTCTAGGCTTTAAACACATAGGACCATAGAATTGCTGAGTTGGAAGGGACCCCAAGGGTCATCCAGCCCAACCCCCTGCAACGGGAAGTGCAGGAACGTCAGCCTTTGAAGAAGGCACCACCACCATCCCAGCAGCAAAGTGGCCTCAGTACACCAGGCAGCAGTTCAACAGGTGCAGTGGAGAGGCCCGTGGGGTCATTTTTGCCCCTGCTGCCTACTGGGAGGTGGGGGGGGCACATGGATGAGACTGCCCATTGAGCTTCCATCCTGACAAAGCCTCATCCATCCTTTCCTGGTGCCCAAAGGCACCACATGGTTACGAAGAATAGGGCTGGGCAACATGTCGATATATCGTCCAAAACCGGTTTGAAGTCCATATTGTGATCTTGGTCTCATGGTTTTTGACCTGGCCATGTATCGCGGATCACGAGATGGGTGTGTGCGCTATGCAAAAATCACAATGCTTCTCTCGATTCCTGCAGCCTCTGTTAACTCCCCCCTGCCTCCTGCCCCACAAGAGGCTCCTTCGTTTGAGCCTAGCTTTGACAGCTCCTTCATGCGCAGCCACTGCTTCCACTCCCAGGTCAGGTCGGGGGGGGGGGGGGAGAGAGAAGAGAAGGAGGAGAGGAACAGCTCTGGAAGGTGGTTTAGGTCCAAGAAGCTGTTAACTAGCCGGCAATCTTTTCTGACAGGAGTGCCAGAAAAATGATTGCTGCCAAGAGGATTGCAGGTGGAAACCAAACGCAGTGTGTACTCATGGACTCTGCTGTGACAACTGCAAGGTAAGATTGCCACAGCAGCTGCCATTGGCCTCTGGTTTGGTGCTTAAAATCCTTACTCTCTGGGTCTGTCGAACCTCCAGCAAACGCCTTGGGGACATCCTTGTGCAGATAGTTATCTTAACCTCACGATGCCTTTCGCTGCTTATTTGCACTAGATAATGCACGTGGTCTCTTTCTTCAGGTCTAATTTCTTCTCCATCTCGAGTTGGGGAAGGCCGAACATACGCTAAATTATCTGCATTTATGCCTTTCCTATTCAGCGCCCCTCAGTACTTACCCATCCTCATTTTATTTTATGAGTACATCCACTGCAGCACCATTTTACAGACAAAATGCGCTCATCGTAGGCAATATAATTTTTAAGAGCCTTGTTTTTCGACAGTTTGCAAGTCCAACGCTGTCGGCCAGGAAGGAACTTGCTGAGCTAGAGAACCCGGGTTTGCATAGATCTGATTGCATATCCCACACTGATGCACTTTCTCTTATTTGCATGATTATCTGTATTTATTTGCAAAGTTGGGCTCTGGCAGATTGAGCGGACTAGAGTGGGTCCAACGGCCAAGAAGGCAGTTTCGGCACGAGATGAAGAGGGAATACATGGGCAGATGGGGCTCGTCCACCTGGGAAGGGAGGCTAAGAAGGAAAACTCTGATCCTAAACCTCCGCTGCCTTGCGGGACATCGTCAGAAGAAGAAAAGCCTAAGGAACAAACCCTACACAAATCCAGAATGATACGATACGACAATAATCTTTATTGTCATTGTCCCATACAGAACAACAAAATTGAAAAAATCTACATCAGACATTCAAAAACCCACAAGCCTGCTATCCCAGCCTGGTTAGCCCCCTAAAAACTCTGATACTCCATAATTAAATACAATATACTCCCATAGAGACCACCTTACACTGCGTTTAAAACCAAAATCACATTTGGGTAGAAATTGTTTCTCAAGCGGCTAGTCCTAGTCTTTATAACCCTGGACCTTCTTCCAGAAGGCAGAAGCTGAAAGAGATCATTTCCGGGGTGCGCACTATCCTGCGCTATCTCTGCAGCTTTCTTACGGCACCTGGAAGCGTAGATTTGATCCAAGGTGGGAAGAGTGCACCAAGTTATTCTCTCCGCAGTCTTTACAACCCTGGACAGCCTTGTTTTTTCCCTGACCGTGCAGCTCCCAAACCACACACACAGACCATAAGTTAATACACTCTCCACAATACAGTGGTAAAATGCCACCAACAGGTCCTTTGAGAGTCCCTAAGACAGCTGGATGGCACCTTGTATGCCTCCTTCCAGCAACTCCTGCACCAGGCTGGTGCCAAACGTCTTGCTGTGCTTTCCTTTCGACCCCATCAGTGAGGACGAGGGGTGGGGGGGTCTTGTCGTCTGGGCAGCCCAGGACCTCCAGACACACAGCCCAGGCAGCAAAAACAAAGCGGGAGGCCGCAGCTACAAGTTACTGGCCTCTGCGGCCACAGCAGACGCTGTGATTCCCCAGCAGTTTGGCTTCCCCTCCAGAGGCGCACTCCATGTCTCTCAAGGTAGACAGATGCCAGGAACATTTTATTCCACATCTTGTCTGTTATGTGCATATTTCCATGTGGTGTTACAAAGCCAGAGCTTGTTGTATGTAGGCAGTCAATAATTTGAACAGTAATAGCAATAATAATAATAATAATAATAATAATAATAATAATAAATGTTTCTGCATCCTCTGAGAAAGCAGCCACATTGTGGGGTTTGGTTCTTGTTTCCAACAGATTGTCACCGAAGGGAAAGAATGCAGGGAAGCGGCTTCTGAATGTGATTTCCCCGAATACTGCAATGGGGTTTCCTCCAAATGCCCCCCGGATGTGTACAAGCAAAACGGGATGCCGTGCGGCACCAATGACATCTGCTATTCGGGGAAATGCTTCAATGCTCACCAGCAGTGTGAAGAAATCTTTGGCAAAGGCAAGGCTCACATGATTTAATACAAAATAGCTAGCAGCTTTGTGTCATCCTGTATAGTGTGTCCCTAAATGTGCCTTTTCGGTTTCTCAGTTTTCCAGTCTTCGGGTCTCCACATTTCCACTTCAGCTTGTGAAGAATTATTATTATTATTATTATTATTATTATTATTATTATTATTTCCAGGTCCTCATGAAACTTAATCAGCATTTCAGAGCTACTTTCTTCTAATATACATTTTTGCAAAGTAATTTCCCTTAGTATAATGCAGTTTTGCATATTTTGGCTAATTTTTATGCACACTTTGCCAGAGCATATGCATTTTCTCCTCCTTGGTGGGAAAAGTGCACTGCAACCTCCAGAGAGGTGTGAGTTTTGATGGATGGTTGTGTTTCAGTTTGCCCCTCTTTTCAGAAAGTGTGATTTGGGTAGGTTCACATTTAAGGGCAAACTGGACTTTAAGGAACTTCTACCCCATCTCCACCTCTGTGATCAGGAATTTGTGAGTCTTCTCCTAGGAGGGACAAATGCTGTATCGATAAGGTTCCCTCTGGCAACCTCACACTGAATTTCTTGCTCGCGAATCTTTCCCTCTCATGCACAAATCAACAAATACTGAAACTGCCTGGGACCAGCCTTCGTGCTTACCAGCTCCTTCGGCCACTGGCTGAGCTGCTGCGATGACACAGACTGTACACATACTATTCTAGCTGCATGGAGGAAACTGCCGCAGTAGAACTTTCAGCTAACTTGGCTATGCTTTTGGGAGGACCTTTGGGGTTTCTTAAATTGTTATGGATGGGAGAGAGACATTCCACCCAAGTCCTTAAAGGAATCTGGTTGTAACTTACCCAAATCATGCAAGTGGTATAGAACCCATATGCACCTCCGATGCACATGATGACCAATACTCTTCCATGGTAAAAAGGTAAAGGTAAAGGGACCCTGACCATTAAGTCCAGTCGCGGACGACTCTGGGGTTGCGGCGCTTATCTCGCTTTATTGGCCGAGGGAGCCGGCTTACAACTTCAGGTTCCTGTGGCCAGCATGATTAAGCCGCTTCTGGCGAACCAGAGCAGTGCACAGAAATGCCGTTTACCTTCCCGCCAGAGTGGTACCTATTTATCTACTTGCACTTTGACGTGCTTTTGAACTGCTAGGTTGGCAGGAGTAGGGACCGAGCAATGGGAGCGCTCCCCGTCACAGGGATTCGAACCACCGACCTTCTGATTAGAAAGCCCTAGGCTCAGTGGTTTAGACCACAGCGCCACCCGCATTGCCATATTTCAGAAGGTGAACGTTGTTGCGCTTTTCCTGCAAAATCTCAAAAGTTCTTGAGCTATTTTTAATGAAATTCACCAAAAAAAACCCCTACACTTTCCGGCCGGATGCTGTTTGCGAGGTCCAAATATCGGCTATGTCTGGATGTGTGGCAACCCTACGGTGGAGGCTATTGCCCAAGCAGGGTTGTTTGGGACTTCAATCTGATGTTCAGGATGTCAAGCTGCAATTATGTCCCAAATTTCAATATCTTAAGTCTGTTGATTTCGGTGGGTCTGCTTTTGGCTATCACCGTGTACCTGCTAGAGATGTGATGCGAAAGAAAAGATGCCAACCATTTTAAGAGCTAGCCATTTTAATAAATTCAGATTATTTGGATGAGGTGGGGGGATGCTTTCCTTGTCTTATTTGTGAACGTACACACACTTTGCTCCTGACAGATGCCCTCTTTCCCCCTCTTTTCTCTGTCTCCTCTCTCTCCCAAATCCAAAGGTGCAAAAAGTGCTCCGCTGAGTTGCTACAAAAAAGTCAACGTGAGAGGAGATCGGATTGGCAACTGCGGCAGGAATAAATTTGGGTACAAGAAATGCAAAGAAGAGTAGGTTCTACCTGGGGGCAGGGGTCCAACCTGATGAGTCCGATGCAAAGGGGGCGATTGATCAGTGGCATAGCATGTGTTGCCAGTGCCCGGGGTGAGACAAGGATTGCGCTCCCTAACCTTCTTGGGGGGCGTCACGTGGGAGGCAACAGGTAGATTTTGCTGTGCCCCTGTGGTGGTCGCCTGCCAGTCGCTGTGTTCGCCCTCTCAGCTCGGCAAGCTCCTGGCTGGTTCTGCCACAGCTGTGGCAGATATGCATATAGCTTTCATTTTATCAGAGTTTATTTTCCGAAAGATTCTTTTTTAGCTGTTCTTGGTTTTATCTGTTAGCTGCCTGAGTCCCTGTCAGGGAAAAAAGGAGGGGTAAAAACAAATATATACATGAGAACTTTTTTTATCCCCTCTCAGATTTAATACAGTTAGCAAGAAAAAGGCATACTCATACATTCAAGTTATACAGCGTATGAAATAAGGGGTGGAGGAAGTTACTAGGAAGATTGTGCATGGAAAATATTGACTCCAAGTGGCCAGTGGTCTTAAATTAAGGCACGACTCCTCTAGGACGTTTACTAGAGAAATCTAACTGTAGCTGCTTATTGTTTTTTGGAATTTCATGTTTTTACTCAGTTTTAGGACCCAGATTCTTGGCAACAGATATATCCATCTTAAGGGGACTGGATTTTTTCCACTTAAACCATGAAGATGGAACCATTCTGAAAATAAGTCATTAACCTTTAAAAACACATCATCGTCATCGACCCTTTCCTTAGGATGACCTTGAAAGTTCAGGGTCCATTTCTCCTGGTACAGAGCCACTGCTGGCCCTGAAGAGCTGATAAAAGTTCCCCATGCAGAATATCTAAATTAGTGGTTCTTATTAACCTGAGTAGCACCGAGCTAAAAACAAAAGAGGAAAGTAAATGGGTAAAATTAATGGTAACTGCAGCCAGAGAGGTTATAGCGAGTAATTGGGAAAATGCAGAAGAGCTAGGGTTGAACCAATGGAGGAAAAAATGGAATAATATTATAATTTTAGAATATTTAACTGTGAAGATACATAAAATGAAAGGGTTTAAGGTCAGTGAGAAAGAGGAGGATTGGTTCGAGAAGATATTGAATTATTTGGGTAGGTTTGAACAATTAGGGGCAATTAAAATGTTAAAAGTTAAATAAACCTTGTGGAGGGAGGAGTGTTAATGTATATAGAATTGTACATATGGTTGATTTGAATATGTTATTATTGATTATGTATACCCAATGTATCAGCCGCCTGGGGGGGTTCACTGTTTGTGTTTTGCCCTTAGTGAGATTAACAAGCCAGGTTGAATTTGGCGACAAGGCATCCTGGGACGGTCACTCTGAGTGGAGAAGGAGCTGTATGTACTCTCTCTTTCCCTTCTCACTTTTCATTGCAGAGATGTCCTTTGCGGAAGGATCCAGTGCATCAACATCAACAAAATCCCAAGATTTGCAGCCGAACAATCTGTAATTCAGACTCCCACGGACAATCTCTTGTGTTGGGGCATAGTTTCCCACAAAGGGGATGACATGCATGACGCTGGAGCGATAGCAGACGGATCAGTGTGTGGGGACAACAAGGTGACGTCAGTTACCTCTGAGCAGGGCTGAAGGGGCAAGTCCTGGAGGGTTTAGGGCATGGGTAGGCAAACTAAGGCCCAGGGGCTGGATCTGGCCCAATTGCCTTCTAAATCTGGCCTGCGGACAGTCCGGGAATCAGCGTGTTTTTACATGAGTAGAATGTGTCCTTTTATTTAAAATGCATGTCTGGGTTATTTGTGGGGCCTGCCTGGTGTTTTTATATGAGTAGAATGTGTGCTTTTATTTAAGATGCATCTCTGGGTTATTTGTGGGGTATAGGAATTCGTTCATATTTTTTTTCCAAAATATAGTCCGGCCCCCCACAAGGTCTGAGGGCCCGTGCTCCGACGTAAATCTGCAACCCGGACTTCAGAAGCCAGGGCACGCTATTAGCCGAGTGTACTGCGCACACAGAATTGGCATGAGGCTTGAGAAGTCATACTTTAACTACAGATTTATTAAACATAAATAAGAACAAAGAAACATGTCGTCTCTCCCTCATGTCGTCTCAGAGAGAACAGCAAAAGCAAAAGCTATACACAAGCGGAAGTTCCCAGCATACTATGCTGGAATGTAAACAGACACACAACAATCTCATGCCTGTTCCTTAAGGTGGAATGGAAATGTCAACACAACCATCTGCCACCGGATGCATCTGCTCAGCAGTTTTCTGGATGTCTGCAAAAGTAGAAGAAATCGCGCTTTCCTGCTGCCCATTAACACATTGATATATCCTTTTTCCTAGATATGCATAAAAAGAGAATGCGTTGACCTGAAAGTTCTGAATTATGATTGCAATTTCACAAGATGTAACAACCAGGGGGTAAGTATCATAGGAGCACAGAATCGTAGAGTTGGAAGGGACCCCAATGCAGGAATCTCAGCTAAAGCATCCATGACAGATGGCCATCTTGTTGTTGTTTAGTCGTTTAGTCGTGTTCGACTCTTCGTGACCCCATGGACCAGAGCACCAGATGGCCATCTAGCCTCCGCTTAAAAACCTCCAAGGAAGGAGAGTCCACAACTTTCGGAGGGAGTCCGTTCCAAATAAGCTGACTTTCCAGAGTTGGATGATGGCATTTGTGAGTTGCCTTCCAAACCGGCGATTCTTTACCCAAGGCAATGGGTGGCATTCAAAGAGAAGCGTGACCCAAACAAAAAAAAAATCCCTGAACAGTTTGGGGGCAGGGGACACATAGAATCAAAGAATTGGAAGGGACCCCCCAGGGTTATCTACTCTGCCCCCTGCAAGGCAGGAATCTCAAGGGGATTCCCTCTTACAACGCACATGAAACAGAAGTTACATGTAGAAATATCTAGTTCTTTTTTGCTGCCGAAATGCAAAGATACAAAGAAGGCTATAACGTCTTGAGAAGCGGCAGGCTAAAAGTTGAATGCTCATGCTTACAGGAAATAAAGCGCCCATACCATATGTTTGGTATCATAGCAGATGATTGCATTATATATAAGTAAAATCGCAGTAGCAGTGTTGTGTTTTGACCTTCCTCCTCCTCCAACAAGCGTTTTACGCAGCGGTCTTTCCCAGCCTGCTTCTGTGGAATTGCTTTTCGATGTTTTCATCGTTTCCTTGTTTTTGTGCGCTTGGTGCCATGGGCCTCTTTGGGAGGAAGGATGTGGCATAAAAGTAATAACAAAGTGTTTTTTAAAACAACAGGGGAAAATAGGCATATGTAAATACATTATACAATTTTTAAATGTAACGTATTGCGTTGGGATACAGAATTTCACAAACAGCAGTGAAGTGGATTATAGAATCATAGAATTGTGGAACTGGAAGGCACCCAGAGGGTAATCTTGTCCAACCCCCTGCAATGCAGGAATGATGCTCACAGCTGTCCCTGGGTGGGCTCAAACCACCAACCTAATAATAATAATAATAATAATAATTATAATTTACTTATACTCCGCCCAACTGGCTGGGTTTCCCCAGCCCCTCTGGGCGGCTTCCAGCATAATATTAAAATACAATAATTCATCAAACATTAAAAGCTTCCCTAATCAGGGCTGCCTTCAGATGTCTTCTAAAAGTCAGACAGCTGTTTATTTCCTTGACATCTGATGGGATGGTGTTCCACAGGGTGGACACCACCACTGACAAGGCCCTCTGCCTGGCTGTAACCTCACTTCTCGCAGTGAGGGAACTGCCAGAAGGCCCTCAGAGCTGGACCTCAGTGTCCGGGCAGAACGATGGGGGTGGAGACGCTCCTTCAGGTACACTGGACCGATGCCGTTTAGGGCTTTCAAGGTCAGCCCCAAGACTTAGAATTGTGCTCGGAAACATACTGGGAGCCAGTGTAGGTCTTTCAAGGCCAGTGTTTGTGGTCTCGGCGGCCGCTCCCAGTCACCAGTCTGGCTGCCGCATTCTGGATTAATGGCTGTTTCCGAATCACCTTCAAAGGTAGCCCCACAGAGAGCGCATTGCAGTAGTCCAAGCGGGAGATAACCAGAGCATGCACCACTCTGGCGAGACAGTCCACGGGCAGGGAGGGTCTCATCCTGCCTACCAGATGGAGCTGATAAACAGCTGCCCTGGACACAGAACTGACCTGCACCTCCATGGACAGCTGTGAGTCCAGAATGACTCCCAGGCTGCGCACCTGGTCCTTCAGGGGCACAGTTACCCCATTCAGGACCAGGGAGTCCTCGGTCAACAGCCAGACACTGTTCCATTGCACCACCTGAGATAGGATGCTGTGGAAGGTCTGTAGCCAAGTGGCAGAGCAGCTGCTTTGCAAGCAGAAGGTCCTGGGTTCCAATTCTCCAACGGCAAACCCAGGTAGAGCTGGGGAAGAGGCCCCCTGCCTGAAACCCCAGTGATCCCCATCGCTGTGGTAATACTGAGCTACCCAGCGGTCTGACTCGGGAGAAGGCAGCCTCCTGCGTCGGAGCTGTAGAGCATGGAAAAGATCTTGGAAATAAATCCTTTGTTTGCTGCTCAAATGCCTGGTGTATTTCAGTTCTGCAACAGCAACAAGAACTGCCACTGCAGTTACGGATGGGCCCCTCCCTATTGTGCTGGCAAGGGTTTTGGAGGAAGCTTGGACAGCGGTCCCGCTCCGGAACTATCGAGTGAGTATCTTCTTCCTGTGGTCATCCCCAGGGACTGGCTGCAGCTCTTACGGCAGAGAAGTTCGCACCTGTGCTGTTTGCCTGAACAGTCCAAATAAATCTCTGGACCGCTGACACATCTTGCACCAGATCCATCCTAGATTCCTAAAGGAGTGGTTCCCAAACTTTCTCCAGAAGTTCTCCCTTTCTGCAAACATTGCTGGATCCATTGGTATCTCTTTAGCAAGCTGCAGTTCTCAGAATCGAAGGAAACAGATTCCTCTGATATATATTTTTTGTCTAAAATGCCGATTTGCCTGTGCGCTGGAACAACACCCCCTTTTTTGCATTCAATTATATAAATTACATTTCAGTTGGTGTCCTGCTGGATGCAACATGTTCCATCCATCTTGGGGCTTTTGAAATTCGTTGTCTCCATGAGACGCTCGCAGGTGATACAGTGGGCTCCTCTGCACTTTCGCTTGCCCCCAAGAACCCCCCCCCAGCTTATTTTATTTGTTAGGCTTATATACCCCTCTTCATCCAAAGGTATCAGAGCAGTTCACAGAATAAAATACAAGATAAAGCACAAGTGAATTCAGCTTACCGCTGAATCAGAGCAAACGTCAATTGGGTTTTCTCCGGAATGGCATTTGCTGCAACTTAAGTGCTAAAGAGGGCACAGGTGGCGCTGTGGTCTAAACCACTGAGCCTCTTGGGCTTGTCAATCAGAAGGTCAGTGGTTCGAATCCCCGTGATGGAGTGAGCTCCTGTTGCTCTGTCCCAGCTCCTGCCCACCTAGCAGTTCAAAAGCACAAAGTGCAAGTAGATAAATAGGTACTGCTCCGGTGGGAAGGTAAACAGCGTTTCCTTGCGCTGCTCTGGTTCGCCAGAAGCGGCTTAGTCATGCAGGCCACATGACCTGGAAGCTTTAAGCTGGCTACCTCGGCCAATAAAGCGAGATGAGCGCCACAACCCCAGAATCGGCCACGACTGGACCTAATGGTCAGGGGTCCCTTTACCCTTTAAGTGCTAAAGAGGGCATGGGTGGCGCTGTGGTCCAAACCACTTAGCCTAGGACTTGCCGATCAGAAGGTCGGCGGTTCGAATCCCCATGACAGGATGAGCCGCCGTTGCTCGGTCCCTGCTCCTGCCAACCTAGCAGTTCCAAAGCACGTCAAAGTGCAAGTAGATAAATAGGGACTGCTCTGGCGGGAAGGTAAACGGCGTTTCCTTGCGCTGCTCTGGTTCGCCAGAAGCGGCTTTGTCATGCTGGCCACATAACCCAGAAAAACCGTCTGCGGACAAACATCGGCTCCCTCGGCCAGTAAAGCGAGATGAGCGCCACAACCCCAGAGTCGTCCACAACTGGACCTAACTGTCAGGGGTCCCTTTACCTTTACAAGTGCTAAAGAGTGGGTTTTCCTGGAAGAAAGTGGAAGAAAAGAGGGATGAGCCCAGAGTTTGGAAGTACAAGAATGAGATCCGGGATTGCTGATGGCTTAAGTGTGTGTGTGTGTGTGTGTGTGTGTGTCCTTTAGCACTGAAGTGCAGAAAACTAATTCCCTCTCTTCCTCTTCCTCTCAGACACTAGGAGGGTTGCAATGCTGAGCTCTATGGTTGGGATTGGTGTGCTTTTGCTGGCGACTGTTATAATGTTCAGGAACTCTATACAGACCTGGTAAGAAAAGTCTCCTCCATTCTTCCTCCATGGGATAAAAACATGTCTGCGCCGCCAATGTCAGAAACTCAGATATATAAGATAGTCGCCAAATGGCGCCTTAAACCTGGGTAATGGCTGCCACAACAAACGTCTGGGTGCCTTTTTTCCAGTGGGGTTTTGTTGTTATTATTAGTATTATTTTCATTTCTGTACTGCCTTATATTTCAAAGAAGAAGAAAAAAGCATAAAGCATCCAATAAAACAATCCAGAAAAAAAGCAAATTCCATCTTCAAGGAAAATATTTCAGATCCTTCTCTAAGTGACACTTTGCTTTTCCCACATTTACTTGCCTGCTTAATTTATAGTGCTGCCCCACAGCAGAAGTCCTCTAGGAAGCCAGTGTGGAGTAGTGGTTAGAGTGTGGGGCTAGGATGTGGGAGATCAGGGTTCGAATCCCCACTCCATCATGAAGCTCACTGGAGACCTTGGAGTCAGTCACCAGTCTCTTAAAGAGCTCGCAGGGTTGTTGAAGGGATTAACTGATTAACAGTCAGAATGGCCATTCAACTCTTCTTGTTTCGCCACAACAGGTTTGGAAGACTAATCAGTGATAGAATATCTCCGAAACCTATCGATTCTGCTTCGGAAAGTACTGTAAGTTCCTAGAAGGTTCGAGAGCAGAAGGTCTTCTCGCTGGGCTTTCCATTTTCTTTTCTTTTCTTTTTTAAAAAAATATATATAATGGAAGAGCATCTAAGCACTAGAGCATGGGTAGGCAAACTAAGACCCGGGGGCCGGATCTGGCCCAATTGCCTTTTAAATGCGGCCCACAGAGGGTCCAGGAATCAGTGTGTTTTTACATGAATAGAATGTGTCCTTTTATTGAAAATGCATCTCTGGGTTATTTGTGGGGCATAGGAATTGGTTCATTCCCCCCCCCCCAAAGTATAGTCTAGCCCCCCACAAGGTCTGAGGGACAGTGGACCAGCCCCCTGCTGAAAAAGTTTGCTGACCCCTGCACTATTACTATTATTATTATTTATTTGTACCCCGCCCATCTGGCTGGGTTTCCCCAGCCATTCTGGGAGGCTTCCAACAAAGATTAAGAATACATTAAAATGTCACACATTAAAACCTTCCCTAAACAGGGCTGCCTTCAGAGGTCTTCTAAATGTCAGGTAGTTCTTTATTTCTTGGACATCTGGTGGAAGGGCGTTCCACAGGGAGGGAGCCACTACCAAGAAGGCCCTCTCCCTGTAGCTTTGCTCCTCGCAGGGAGGGAACCGCCAGAAGGCCCTTGGAGCTGGACCTCACTAGAGCAATACTCTCCTCTCCTGTGGTTTCCAGCAAGTGGTGTTCAGAAGCATAGCTGCCTCCGACTGTGCAGGCAGTGTAGAGCCTCTGTGACTAGGAGCCATTGGTAGCCCTCACCTCCTCCATGAATTTGCCTAATCCTCTTTTAAAACCACACCATGACTGCATGCTGGTTACTGCCATAGCTGTTAAATGGGGGTCACAAATGCCGCCTGGAAAGTGACTAGATAGGATGGCACCCTGTCACTTGCCCGGGCAAATACCTACCCCCTTCCCCCTTCTTGTCATACAGGGCCCACATAAGGCAAAAAATATCCCCCAAATGGGTTTAGCCGTCTTTTTTGCTGTAGGGTGTCCATGTGAACAATGGGACATGGTCACATCCTGTTGCTTCCCAGGGGGCATTCCCAGCCCCATTTTCTCTGGGTGCAGCCAGAGCAAGTGACAATTGTGTTTTTCCAGGTCTCCTGGTATGTAAAATGTTAAAATCTTAATCTTATGATTATTATTAAGCTGCACATTAAATGCAGAAATGGGGCGCAGTGAATTAAGCTATGGGGATACGTGGAAAGGGGATGGAGCGAAGGGCTTGGCCACACTTCCCTTTGCTTTTTCCAGGCACAGTTCACGATTCAAAGCTCTGTGGCCAGGCACCCTTTCTCCCTATAAAAACCATTGCTTTAAAGCTGAATCGGAGCAAACCTCCATCTGCGGAAAACCCGAATTGCTCCGATTCAGCTTTAAAGAGTGATGTTCCACGAGGGAAGCACAGGGCCAAAATGAAAAACGTATGTGTGAATAAGCCCTTCCAGTCTTTCTCAAACTTGGAGCCCCAGCTGTTGCAGGACTACAACTCCTATCATCCCTGACCACTCGTCCTGCTGACTAGGGGTGATGGGAGTAGTAGTCCAACAGCAGCCGGGGACCCGAGTTTGAGAGACACAGCACCCGTGCATCATTACCCTGGAGGTCAGGTTCCCTGCCCCCCCCCTTCCCAGATGACTACATTCAGGCGCATCTGAGCAAACAAAGGCTTAAGAACATAAGAAGCGCCTGCTAGATCAAGCCAAGGGCCCAACTGGTGTGGGGGGAATGCGGTTTGATTTTCATGCCCGCTTTCCTCATTCCAGGAGCAGCTCAGTGATGAAGAGGAACAGAGCGACTGACACACCATCCCTCTGTAATCTTGCAGAGGACGCTGCCCAGGTCAGTTCCCAGGAAGGAACCAAGGCGGGAAGGGGGGGGAGGGGGCCACGGGGACTTCTGCGTATCCCGCAAATCGTGGCTTGCATCGAAAGGTCAGGCAAATTTCAGGGCCTCGTAAGGGAAAGGGAAAGGACCCCTGGATGGTTAAGTCCAGTCAAAGGCGACTACAGTGGTACCTCGGGTTAAAAACTTAATTCGTTCTGGAGGTCCATTCTTAACTTGAAACTGTTCTTAACCTCAGGTACCACTTTAGCTAATGGGGCCTCTCACGGCTGCCACCGTGCAATTTCTGTTCTTATCCTGAAGCAAAGTTCTTAACCCAAGGTACTACTTCCGTCTGTAACCTGAAGCGTATATAACCTGAAGCGTCTGTAAGCCGAGGTACCATTGTATGGGGTTGCGGCACTCATCTTGCTTTCAGGCCAAGGGAGCCGGGTCATGTGGCCAGCATGACTAAGCTGCTTCTGGCACAATGGGAAACTGTGACGGAAACCATGCATGGAATCAATGTTTACCTTCCCGCTGGAGTGGTACCTATTTATCTACTCGCACTGGCGTGCTTTCGAACTACTAGGTTGGCAGGAGCAGGGGCAGAGCAAAGGGAGCTCACCCCGCCGCGGGGATTTGTTTTTTTATTTATTTATTTATTTTATAACCATACAAACAAAGAAGACAAACACAACACATTCACACCAAAAAAAACTAAATAAAGAAATATATATATATATATATATATATATATAAAATATATATATATATACTCCTGACATAAGACAATAACAAATTAACTACATTAACTACATAACACACAACACTGACTGACTTCCCTTCATCTCGGTTTCGGAATGTGTTATAAAATTTTTCTATCTGCAGTTTCTTTTCCTCAAAAAAAAAAAATTCTTTACATCACAAGTGTTATATCACACCTACTGTGTTTTTTAGTTTTTTTTACCTCTGTTTCCATGTATGCGGGGATTTGAACCGCCGACCTTCCGATCAGCAAGCCCAAGAGGCTCAATGGTTTAGACCACAGCACCACCCAGGGCCTCGTATACAAAGGACAGCAGGATTAGCATCTCTCCCCATCCCTGTCCATAACCCCTTCACTTGCCAGTCCCTTGCAGGCCCCATGAGAAAGGTTAAAAGGTTCTCTGTCCTGCAAATTATCCAGGGTGCTTCTCTTCAAAGAGAGACATGCCGCGGTAGTTTTGCAAGCTCCGGAGTTCTCCAGAACTCTCTATTGGGCAAGATGTTGCACAAAGCCAGGGGTGCAGGGGGGGGGGGTGTCTGTGCGCGTAAAAAAACCTGGATGTTGTGGCCATGAGGTGGGCTTGTAGACTCAGCTCCAAAGTGGAGACTGCAAGCTAAGCCCCTATCAGGCACTGAGATTATCAAGTTGCACGCCTGGGATTCTGGGATAAAAGAACCCTCCACCTTCAAGTGTCTGGCTTGTAACCCAGAACTGTCTCAAACTGTAAGGGAAACTCAGAGCTCCCCAAGGCAGGCAAAGAGCAGATTTAAAGAGAAACACGGCAGTCTTTAACTCAGTAAAACCAGGGACTGATTTTGTAGGCAGAACTAGGCAAAAAGAGTCAATGTAAGCCAAACTGTAAAGTATTATCTATTGGTTGGAAGAGATGCAACACTTAAAAAAAATTAAATGCAAAGTTCAGCTTCAGGTGATAAGAAATCACCTTTCTGTGGTTGCCAACAAAGAACCGGCCGGCAGAGAATTTGCTGGCATCTGTCCGTCTTAGGAGACAGTGGAGAAGTGCTCCTTTGGGGGTGAAGGCACACTGTTGGACACCTGCAGCACCTGCTGTGGCTGTAGAGACCGATAGGGGAGAGAGATGTTTTGTTGCAGCTGGGGCAGAGGAAGGCGTCCGGTTGTGCTGTTGCGGATGCACCCGGGCGTTTCTCCTCTCGGCTCTCCTCCCAGAGGTCATTCCTCCTCTGGTCACTGCTAGAGATGCACAACCTGACTGACTGTCTCCAGGCACTGCGGTCGTTCGCAAGGGATTCCCACACGGCGGGGACAGTGTTGCCACCCTTCGTGTAACGTCTGCAGACATCTTTGCAAACAAAGATGCGCTCCCAAAAGCCCACATTCCCAGCACTTCTGTCTCTGTGACTGCTACACTGGCTTGCTCACGTCCACAAAATGGAAGACAGCAGGATACCCAAGGATGTGCTCTGCGCCTGGCTTCGGGTACCAGGCCCATGGGCAGGCTAAGTATGTCTGCAAATTAGACATGAATATTGCCAACAAGGGTTAGGTAAAGGTAAAGGGACCCCTGACCATTAGGTCCAGTCGTGGCCAACTCTGGGGTTGCGGCGCTCATCTCGCTTTATTGGCCGAGGGAGCCAGCGTACAACTTCAGGGTCATGTGGCCAGCATGACTAAGCCGCTTCTGGCGAACCAGAGCAGTGCACGGAAATGCCGTTTACCTTCCCGCCGGAGTGGTACCTATTTATCTACTTGCACTTTTGAACTGCTAGGTTGGCAGGAGCAGGGACCGAGCAACTGGAGCTCACCCCATGGCGGGGATTCGAACCGCCGACCTTCTGATCGGCAAGCCCTAGGCTCTGTGGTTTAACCCACAGCGCCACCCGCGTCCCCAACAAGAGTTAGATATGCCTTGTTGTTGTTGTAAAGAACTCGAAACTCCCCTGTGACAGAAAGCCACCTAGTCCAGGATAACCCCTCCTTTCTCATATTTTAGGGGTCAATGGAGAGCCAACAATCAACCGAGGGCATGTTGCTCTGCTGCGGACTTGAGTCTGGCTAACTCGTGCAGCAGAAGACATTTCTCATACCTGAAGATTGCGGAGGAGCTTGTGGTGGAGAAAGGAGGGCGCTCCCTCTGCCTGCTGCTTCCCGGCTGCTTACCCAGCATCCTCTTCCGCTACTGAATCTCTTGTTTCTTTGCCCAATCTCATCATTTGCCTTTGAACAAAGTGTTCCGTCTTCCAATGCTGTATATATTTGTCACTGGTCTGCTCCAGGCACAAATCGACACTTCAGTTCTGAGAAATAAATCACACATCAACCTCACTCGAGTGCCCCGCATGTCTGTTTTCTTCTAACGTTAAATTTAACTTTCCTCTTTGGATATTTTGGCTTCTCGCCATGGTCTTATATCACTCCAAAGTGGCCTTCTTGCAGCATGGAGGCTGGGGCAACAACAAGGTCCTTTCGCAACACTCCTCCCCAGAGCTTAAGTCTGGCTCCTCGGTCTACCGACCCACATCTACCCCACAAGCTGCCCACTAGGGTTGCAACTTTTAACAACCTCGTGTTCCTGTAGCTTAGCTAGATGAACTTTTGCCTAAAAAACAAAGGAATGAACTGTCATTTCCAAATCTCTTGGAAAAAGCTCACTTCGAAATCAATCGGTGTTTGTATATGTAACTGTACAACGTGTTGTGTAATATAATACAGGAAAAATAGAGCTGGCAAATTCTCTAATACTCGCACAATGTTTTGTACATTGTTGCTTAGAATAAACCGAGGTTGCAGTTGGCCTTTGCTTCTGCTGCAATAAAATTTGCTTTGATTGTGTGATGCACACTGATTACTTCCTGCGATCTGGATGGATGGATCCGGCAATTCTCCAATACAGTTTTAGGAAGTTCCAGACAGATGTAAAAGTTCTAAACAGATCCATTAAGGTGTTTTTTTACAGTGCTTATACTTATGAGTAGTAATGTTACCTATATGGTGATTCCAACTTTTCATTTTGGGGTGCCCTTTTTTCACAACTGAGAGGAATCAGTCCCCTTTTAAGCATAAGTTTATCCCTTTATGATACAGGAAATCATCTTTTTTTGGGGGGGGGGTCAAAAGGTTGTAACCCTACTGCTCAAAGGTCACTCTTTGTTTTCCCAGGCCCTGAGAATTGCCAGGAAAGTGAACTGGTTCTAGGCTTCTGCCTGAGTCCTGGACAAAAAGACCACCTGCCCCAACCCTATGCTGGAAGGCAGGACCAAATAGATGTGTGTCATTTATTTCAAATGGTGTCTTTAAAGCCCCAAACAGCTTAGGAGCTGAGGACCCTGCAGCCCACCTTATTTCATCTATTTTTCTCTGCTTGCTCCATCCAGTATCTGAGGCCTGGCTCCAGGTGAGAGGGACGGCAGGCAATGATAAGCAACAGGGTCTTCTCGGTGATGGCGCCTGCCTTGTGCAATGCCCTTCCGCATGAAACCCATTGCCAGGCATTTGGTTGTTTAAGAAAGACCTCTAGAGGAGTGTTTTCTGCTCCTTTGTCTGTTTTCACTCTCCCTCTCTTTCTAAATCGCTGCTTTATGAACTGCTGTTTCCGTTTGCTTAATTGATTTCTGGGCTTGCTACGTTAACCAAGGTTTCACACCATTACTTTTTACGTACCGCAGACATTTTATATATTAATTTGTCGTTTTACTGCTTCAGATGGATTTGAAAAATAGGCAGGGTATACATTCAGATCACGGTGGTGCAAAGCCTACGAAGAGACAAACCCTGCTCCCAAGCGCCACTTGAAGCAGAACCCAAGGAAAGAATCATAGAATTGGGAGGGACCCTGAGGGTCATCTAGCCCAACCCGCTGCAATGCAGGATTATTATTATTTTGCCCAATGTGCTCGAACCCATGACCTTGAGATCAAGAGTCTCATGCTTTGCCAACTGAGCTATGCCACAGAAGAGGAAGAAGAAAGCTGGTTTAGCTGGTACATGAGTGCATCTTTGCCCTTTCCCCCATGCACAAAGAACCATTGAATTGTAGAGCTGGAAGGGACCCTGACGGTCATCTAGACCAACCCCCTGCGTTGCACCTGCTCCTTCTTTCTCCATATTCATTCTAAATGCTGGCAAGTGGCTGCAATGGCGGGGAGAAAAAGGGCACGGGGGCAGGTGAGGAGAGATACTGGGTCAGGAAAGGACGGCAGACACTTTGGGACAGTCCCCCATGTGCATTTGGAGGGGGCACCAGGTTGGCAAACAACTGAGTCACATCAGTAGGTATAAAGTCAATCTCTCGGCTGCATCTACCTTGCAGGGTTGTTGTGCAAAAGACACCTGAACGCAATACTGATGAATCATTAGTCCAGCATCTTGTTCTCACAGTGTGGGCGGTGTGCAAATTTAATAAATGAAATAATAATTTTGGGAAGCCTCCAGCGAGACCCGATCTCAGCTGCCCTTTCCCCCCTTGGGATTCCCAGCAGCCAGAAGCACTGCCGCAGATCACAGCCGCCCTGGCGAGGAGCCACCGAATGGCCGCCGCCTCCTCCAAGAATTTGCCCCTCTTAACGTCTCCCACGCTAAGAAGGTCCGTACAGTTAAAGCTCTGGTTTTCCCAGTAGTGATGTATGGAAGTGAGAGCTGGACCATAAAGAAGGCTGATCGCCGAAGAATGGATGCTTTTGAATTATGGTGCTGGAGGAGACTCTGGAGAGTCCCATGGACTGTAAGAAGATCAAACCTCTCCATTCTGAAGGAAATCAGCCCTGAGTGCTCACTGGAAGGACAGATCCTGAAGCTGAGGCTCCAAGACTTTGGCCACCTCATGAGAAGAGAAGACTCCCTGGAAAAGACCCTGATGTTGGGAAAGATGGAGGGCACAAGGAGAAGGGGGCGACAGAGGACGAGATGGTTGGACAGTGTTCTGGAAGCTACCAGCATGAGTTTGACCAAACTGCGGCAGGCAGTGAAAGACAGGAGTGCCTGGCGTGCTCTGGTCCAGCGGGTCACAAAGACTCGGACACGACTAAACAACAACAACGTCACCCATGGTGGGCACCATCACTTGGCATTTTCCCTTTGTTAACGGAGAAATCTGAGGGCTCCCTTGGACAAAAAACAAGGACACCAGCCAGGAATACCAGAGCAAAACAGCAGCCAGTTGGCTTGGTCTTGATTGAAGACTGTCGCGACAGGACTCCCACCTGCCACAAGGTGGAACAAGACGGAAGCCCAGAACAAAAGAGAACCCAAACTTTTATTAGCTGCTCATCCCCATGTTACACCCCCCCAAACATCACTCATACATCACGGTTACATCATGGAAGGGGAGGTCTGGTGGCAGTAATCTGAGCATCCTGGACCCTGCCCCATGCTTCCCCTTGCCCTCCACCAAACACCCATCAAGTGTCACAAAAGAGATATTTAGGGTACATTTCCCTGTTTCCCAGCCAAGTTAATCACACCCCTTTATCTTCATCTGGGTTTGGTATTTCTGGAATGGCTACCTGTCTGGCGCTCAGGTATCAGGATGCCAGGAATTATCACTCAGGCAGAGGGGCTGCTGAGTAGCTGAGCTCACATGTCTATATGAATTTCTGAAGTTTTCCCAGTGAGCCAGTACACAGGTACATTGATCAGTGAATTCTTACATTTGGTATCGTGCAGCAGAGGCCCTTTGAATAGATAGGAAGAAACTGGGATGAAGTGTTTTGTGGGGACAAATCACAAAAGTGATTGTGCTGGTTTTGGTAGTGGGCTGCATGTGCATGAGATCTGCTGGAGGGGCAACTCCCCACCTAGACATAAATTCCTGCAACACCTTGAACCCAGGACCCCGAGAAAAGCCTTGTTGGGTCACGCCAAAGGCGCACCCAGGCCACCGAGAGCCAGTGTGGAGCAGCGGTTCTGGGAAAGACCCGGGTTCGAATCCCCCCAGGAGGCGAGACCTGGGGGTCCAGTCGCCGCCTCTCTGCCTAGCCTACCTCGCAGCTGGCCGGGAGGGGAGGGGCTTTCTCCGAGCGAGGCCCCGCCCACCCCGCGCGCCCGGCGATTGGAGGGAAGCGGGCGGACACGTGGAGCAGGCCGGTTCACGTGACGGGGCGCTCTCACGTGACGGGCCGCCCTGGCTCCGCGCCGATTGCAAGTTTTGGGAGGAAAGGAGGATGGAGGGAGAAGGAGAACAGGAAGAAGAGGGAGAGGAGGAGTGGCTGCTGGAGTCCTTGAGACTGTGAGTCAGCGGGGGGGGGAGGGGGGAGAGAAAGGGGAGGGGAGGGGGGAGAGGGAGGGGAGATCGGGGAGGAGATGGGGGAGAAAAAGAGGGGAGGGGAGGGAGGGAGGGGAAAGAGAGGAGAGGGAGGGGAGGGGGGAAGATGAGGGAGAAGGAAAGAGAAAGGGAGGGGAGGGAGGAGGGGAGGGGGGAGAAGAAGAGGGGAGAGGGAGAGAGGGAGGGGGAAGAGGGGAGAGGGAGAGGGGGGGAAGAGGGGAGAGGGAGAGAGGGAGGGGGAAGAGGGGAGGGGAGGGGGGAAGAGGGGAGAGGGAGGGGAGATTGGGAGGGGGGGAAGAGGTGGGTCTTGCTTTGGGCTCCCACTTTGCCTCCGTGGCCACTGGGGAGCAAGGGCTGCTCTGCCCCTTTGAGCCATCCCAGTGGCTCAGTGTCCATCCGTCTGTCCATCCATCCATTCACTGCATTTCTCTCCCACTTCTCTTTTCCCGTGTTTCCAGGTACAACGATCTCCACCTGTTTGAGCTTCACGATCCCACCAGAGTCATTGAGTGGACGGGAGAAAAAAGTGAGTTTTTGTTTTCTTTCTCTTTGCCATTTTTTTGCTTCCACTTTTTGTTTTGTTTTCTACGAATTCAGATTCCTAGTAATTTGATCAGTTACCAGCTTCAGGGGTCCTTTACCTTTAGCTTTTACCAGCTGACAGTTCGGCACAATGCCCCATATTTTTCTTGATGCCCCATATTTTTTAAAAAAAAACTTAATGTTTTAAAAAGGACCAATGTTGGTCTGATTTCTTTAGGTATTTGTGTGGCGGGGTATGAAAATGGAAGAAGGAATGAAATCCTTCAGCTTCTCCTGCCTCAGAGGCTGTACGCAAAGGAGAACCAGGTAATGTTAATGATCATAGAATCATAGAATCATAGAGTTGGAAGAGACCACAAGGGCCATCGAGTCCAACCCCCTGCCAAGCAGGAAACACCATCAGAGCACTCCTGACATATGGTTGTCAAGCCTCTGCTTAAAGACCTCCAAAGAAGGAGACTCCTCCACACTCCTTGGCAGCAAATTCCACTGTCGAACAGCTCTTATTGTCAGGAAGATCTTCCTAATGTTTAGGTGGAATCTTCTTTCTTGTAGTTTGGATCCATTGCTCCGTGTCCGCTTCTCTGGAGCAGCAGAAAACAACCTTTCTCCCTCCTCTATGTGACATCCTTTTATATATTTGAACATGGCTATCATATCACCTCTTAACCTCCTCTTCTCCAGGCTAAACATGCCCAGCTCCCTTAGCCGTTCCTCATAAGGCATCGTTTCCAGGCCTTTGACCATTTTGGTTGCCCTCCTCTGGACACCTTCCAGTTTGTCAGTGTCCTTCTTGAACTGTGGTGCCCAGAACTGGACACAGTACTCCAGGTGAGGTCTGACCAGAGCAGAATACAGTGGCACTATTACTTCCCTTGATCTAGATGCTATACTCCTATACTCCTATGATAATACTTTGGAGATTTCCCTCCCCATTTGGGCCCACACCCCAACTTCAGAAGAGATAGATATTTGTGCAAATGCTCTCCTGGGTCTCTTTTCTGCTGAGGCCCAGGCATGGATCCTGCAGGATGGTTTTCGGGTGGAACCCTTAATTTATTTATTTTTAAACAGGGCTTATGTCCAGAAAGAGATTTCAAGGTTGAACATGGTGGATTTTCTGATCACCCAGTGTACATGCTGAAGCATGTGCCAAAGACCAGGTCAGTGGTGCTAAAAGGACTTGGCCTCTCGGTTGCTGGTTAATATATAAATTTTATTAAGGTTTATAGAGAAAAATACAGAACTTAATATCCTTTCCTTTTCTTAAAGGAATATTATCTAGATACAATAAAAACACAAAATGCCGGGGGGTGGGGTTAGAAATAAAGAGAACAAAAATAGGTTAAAAGAGAAAGAAAAATAAGATTAAGAAAATCCTTATTTTCTGATTGCTGGTTATCTAGATGTGCAAAGCCTGCCTAAAGCATTCGGTACAGAAGTGGTACATAAATTACCGTATTTTTCCGTGTATAACACGCCCCCATATATCAGACTCAAAATAGAGAAAATGGGGGGGGGGGGGAGAGATTGCACAGAGTTGTTGAGCTTTCTTTGGGAGAGATTGCTAGAGTTGTTGAGCTTTTTTGGGGGGGGGTGTTGCCAAAAATCCCTCTCCCGCAGGACCGCAACAGCCAATCACACACACATCGGCAAAGCCACCAATCATCTGCACGCTTGCAAAACGTAATCGCCAATCACCCACCCAATTGCCACAGTAGCCAATAACCAGCGGACCTATTTTGCCCCTACCTCCTACCCCAGGAAGTTCCCAGAGCTGAGCTAATTGTTGGCCAAGGAAAGCCTAATCCCATCACCAGACCTGCCAAGGGGTCCAGACATGCAAAGGAAGTCCAGTGTGCTTTGGGTGGTGGGACTTCAGAAGTGTTTGCCTATGCTCATCTTATACCTGTGTCTTGCCCTGCCATGTCTGGTTATGCTAATCTTGTACCAAGGACTTGTCTGGACATGTTTGCCAAGGTTAAACTAGTGTAACCCCTGTCTACCCCTCCCCTTTGGTGACATGTCAGTGATGTATCCATGATGCTGTACGAACTGTATTCTGGGATATGGTGGGAAAGTTTTAAAAGTCCTTGTCACCCCATCCTCGGGTTTCAAAATTCCTCTTTGAACCTGTTGCGCAATAAACTTTGGTCTACAGCTATTTGCTCCGGTTGGTGGCTGGATTCCTTCTTTTATTCCGCAGGGACTCGCGGGCTCTGCCCAACGAGCTGGGGGACTGAGCAGCCTCGCACCTTGATTTTTCCGTAACATGTATTAAATACTTGTCTTATACACGGAAACATACGGTAGTTCTAGGGTCCTTGCAGTGCAAAGCGGACTGTGCTGACAGCCTTGGGAGCCGGGAGCCTTGATCATCCTGAACTGGAGTTCTCTGTTGACAATATGTCAAGGATGCCTCTTTCTAGGGTTTGCGTGTGAGTGGAAGCCCACCTATGTCCTGCCCCTTTCCCAAGCATTCCTAACTCTTTTTTGCTTGTGGCTGTAGCTTGCTGGTGACAAGTGGCCCATCAGACGGCTCCCTGCAGGTGTGGCACGTGGGGCAGGATGAAACAGGTGCGTCAATCAGCAAGTCACTGCTTGATGTGTTATTATTTTTATTATTATTTATTACTTAAATTCACCTGTATGGTGCCTTGCATCTGAAGATTGCAGGGCAGTTTCCAGTACAAAAACCCCTAATTCAAAAGAAAACCTACATAGTTTATTTTCCTTTCACTGCACCGTGAGGCTTGCCACGTGCCCGAAAGGCTGAAACTAATATTTTCTGCTTTATAATTAACATAAGGGGTCTCTGCTGCATGATAATGTCACAGAAGCCAGGCTGCTGGATGAGGCCAAAGGACCATCTAGTCCAGGCCTCCAGCTCTCACAGGGGCCAACCAGATGCCTCTTCTGGGAAACCCACAAGTGGGATCTGAGCACAAGAACGCCTCTCCCCTCCTGTGGCTTCGACCAACTAGGATTCAGCAACATTGCTGCCTCTGACCCTGGAGACAGAGCAGAGCCATCCTGACTAGTAGCCTTCAATTGCCCTCTCCTCCATGAATTTGCCTAATCCTCTTTTAAACCCACCCAAGCAGGTGGCCATGACTGCCTCCTGTGGCAGGGAGTTCCACAGTTTAACTCTTGAATAACGGCTTTCTGCTACGCATCCTGAGTTCTCCGACATTCACCGAATGTCCGTGAGGTCGTGTGTTAAAGGAGGAGGGAGGCGAGCGTAGCGTTCCCAAAGCAAGGAAGGATTGGACTCTGATTAATAAAATACACACGAGGCTTGACCAGCAAGACTCTGGGAGGAGTGCGTATAATAATTCTCTCTCCACCCCTTTTTATTCACAAAAGAACTTTTTACACAGTGTTCGTAAGAACCAATCAGATTTCCTCTGAGCATTTCAAAAAACCCCACGTGGGACAAAGTCAGATCAGAAGAAATTCTTTTAACTACAAAGAAACTATTTCCTACTTGAGCATGCATCTGTAGTTCAGAGTACAGTGGTACCTCGCAAGACGAATGCCTCGCAAGACGGAAAACTTGCAAAACGAAAGGGTTTTTGGTTTTATGAGTTGCTTCGCAAGACGATTTTCCCTATGGGCTTGCTTCGCAAGACGCAAACGTCTTGCAAGTTTGTTTCCTTTTTCTTAAAACCGTTAATACAGTTGCGACTTGACTTCGAGGAGCAACTCATAGCACGCGGTGTGGTAGCCTTTTTTGAGGTTTTTGAAGACTTTGGTGATTTTTGAAGCTTTTCCAAAACTTTTCCGACACCGTGCTTCGCAAGACGAAAAAAACCGCAAGACGAAAAAACTCGCGGAACGAATTATTTTCGTCTTGCAAGGCACCACTGTAAATAAAATAGGAAGCAAGGAGGAAGGAGGAATGCTTTTAGCAAACTCCAGAGGTCATAAACAGCAGGAAACAGGAGAGGAAGGATGGGTAGTATTTAACTTCTCTTTGTGAACTCTCTTCCTGGCCCTAAGGTTAACAAAACTAACAATAGCTACGTCAAGGAAGCTACCTTCTATCTTTATGACCCAGGATGCCTGATGAAGCAACCGGCAACTGGTCTGTGTATTTAGAATGCTTATACGTGCCAGTCAGGCGTAGAGGAAGCAAATGGCAGAGGTGCGGAGGCTTGTGGGATTCGATCAGAAACTATTGTCAATGAATCAAACCCAGTCATCGCGGACACAATGGCTCGCTCCATATTTCACAATCCCTCATAGTAATCCCACCTGACCCCCACACTCTGGATATTTGCACCCCTACAGGAGAGCTTTCCTCCATCCAATTCCTCCAGGTCATAAGATTCTCCAATCCACAATTACATCTCCCTTTCTGCAGCCGTTAAATCGGGATTCCTTAAACGCGCACCGCAAGAGCGGTGAGTTTCCAGTTCAAACCCGACCGTCTTCGCTCGGCCTTAACTGGCGCTTCTGGGTTCCAGATTCCAGTTTGCTGGTGCTTGTATAGAAACCCCGCCCCAATATTGATGGACTTCAATTCCCACCTGCCCCAGCCAGCACAGGCAGTGCTCAGGGATTGTGGGGGTTGTAGAGAGCGTAGAGACACACGCAGCCATATCTTGGGGATAACTGTCTTTTCCCTTCCTCCCCCAGATGTTATTAAGCCCCTCTACACTGTCCGCACCACGCAAGGAGAGGAGCACTGCTGGGCAAAGATTGCAACTGCTTTCTCCAAATCGGCGTGGGTCCTTCATGGCCTGCGGGTCAGCGATGTTCAGGTGACCGAGATGGAATCCAGGAGAACCATCTTCGTGGCAGGTAGCCTTCGGTCTTGCGGGATAAAACCCTCAATAATAATAATAATAATAATATTTTATTATTTATACTCCGCCCATCTGGCTGAGTTTCCCCAGCCACTCTGGGCGGCTCCCAATCGAGTGTTAAAAACAATACAGCATTAAATATTAAGAACTTCCCTAAACAGGGCTGCCTTCAGATGTCTTTTAAAAATAAGATAGCTGCTTATTTCCTTCACATCTGAAGGGAGGGCGTTCCACAGGGCGGGCGCCACTACCGAGAAGGCCCTCTGCCTGGTTCCCTGTAACCTCACTTCTTGCAATGAGGGAACCACCAGAAGGCCCTCGGAGCTGGACCTCAGTGTCTGGGCTGAACGATGCGGATGGAGACGCAGTAAAAACAAAAAACAAAAATAAAAAGTCCAGTTGTCTTCCAAATTGTAATCTTAATATTTTTGACTTCCCACGGTCTGAATGTTAGGCAAAGCTGTTTGCAATATAGATAAATCGTATTCCACAAATATCAGTCATTTGGAGATCGATGAGCCTTTGAAGATCGCACTCTCCCCCCTCTAGATGACGTTTGACGTGATCGAGAATCCGGGACTCAGGGACAGAGAATTACATAGCATTAAAATTGAGATGTGGAAAATATGGAAACAGCGAGGAGAGGCAGGGCTGAGATGTGGAGATACGCTTCGGAGATCCAGACCGTGGGGAGCTCCGGAAAATTAATAATTATAATCTGGACTATAATTTGGTCTTTTTTATTTTAGTTTTTTATTTTAATTGGAGTATTATGATTGGATATATTAATTGGATTTTTTTTTTATTGGAAAATAAAAATGATTTTTTGTTTGTTTGTTAAAAGAGTCTCCTTAAGATTAAGAGTCCCATGCCCCAGCTACTGATCCAACCCTCAAAAGTTGGCTTCAGGTTACAAGAGATTTCGAATCAACATCAGGAAGAACTTTCTGACGGGAAGAGCCATTCGAGGTGGTGCTCTGTCCTTCTTTGGAGGTTTTTAGCAGAGTTTGGACGGCCATCTGTCCTGGATGCTTTAGCTGAGATTCCTGCATTGTAGGGGGTTGGACTGGATGACCTTTGGGGGTACCTTCCAAGCCTACAATTCCACGATCCCCTTGTGCTCTTGTTTCCTTCTGTAGGCTCCACAAACACCGATGAGGTTGCCACCCTGGAGTTCCTGGACGAAGCCGCCGTCCTGGCCTGCGGCATGAAGGGGCAGCTGTTCCTGGCTGACACCAGGCAGCCGCAGGGTCTCCTGCGGGTCGCTGAGGATGCCCACGTCTCTGAGGCGCTGCCTGGGCAGAGCTGGTGTGCTGGAGTTTGCTGCGGCCCCCTGGCATCCTCTGGGGACAGGCGGCTGGTGGCCCGCCTCTCCTCTGCCGGCCGTGTCACGCTGACCGACCTCAGAAACCCCGCAAGCCCTGTGAAGATGGCTCAATGCTGTGTGCCCACGGGTGGCCTCTGTGGGGCAGGGTTCCTCTCGGTCTCCTTTGCCCCTCTGCTTGGAGAACACCTGGCCGTCTCAGGTAAGCCTGTGGGGCAGAGATCTCGGTAATTCTTTGGTCCTGTTTGTGCCAGAATTTGGAGGGTGGGGAGAAATTTAGCTGCTTGTGTCATGCTGGCTAGGCTTTAAAGGTAAAGGACTCTTGGACGGTTAAGTCCAGTCAAAGGCAACTCTGGGGTTGTGCTCATCTCGCTTTCAGGCCGAGAGAGCCAGCGTTTGTCCACAGACAGTTTTCTGGGTCATGTGGCCAGCAGGACTACACTGCTACTGCCGCACGGAGGACCATGGCGAGTGCCAGAGCGCACGGAAACACCGTTTACTTTCCCACTGCAGTGGTACCTGTTTATCTACTCGCACTGGTGTGCTTTCGAACTGCAAGGTTGGCAGGAGCTGGGACAGAGCAACGGGAGCTCACCCCATCGCGGGGATTTGAACCGCCGACCTTCCAATCGGCAAGCCCAAGAGGCTCAGTGGTTTAGACCACAGTGCCACCGGTGTCCTAGTCTTGGCTCAAGGGCTACAGAAAACCTGAGGGAATGGGGTGTGGGGGCAAGTCAACCACCTCAGGGGCCCTATCTGGTTGGAGACACAACTTTTGACTTGACAGGGGAGCTTTTGGCAAAACAGCCACCGTTCTCTGCTTCTGTAAAATGGGAATCCTATCCAGTGGAGAGGTGCCCTTTGGTTACAGTAGCCTCTTGCCCAGCTGCCAGGCTCTGCAGCAAAACCTCACTTCATTCTCCAGAGCAGCTGCTTCCAAGCTGAGAAACATTTTAAATGTTGTGAGGATCCTATGCCCTTTTAAAATGCGTAGGGAGGGTGGAATTTGGACAACCCTCAGGGTCCTTTCCAATTCTGCAGGTCCACGATCTCTGAGCATGGCTGGAGCAACATTTCTCCAATTGTCGCATGCTCAGGCGCAGCCACAGGGGGCTGCCCCCCTTCTCCTGTTCAGCCTCCGCATTTGGGGTGCAGTTTCACCTCCAAATACCAGCTGGTAGGTTGTGGCCTGAACCCGAGCCTCTGGGGCTTGCCGATCACAAGGTTGGTGGTTCGAATCCCCGCGACGAAGTGAGCTCCCGCTGCTCTGTGCCAGCTCCTGCCAACCTAGCAGTTCAAAAGCACGTCAAAGTGCAAGTAGATAAATAGGTACCACTGCGGCGGGAAGGTAAACGGCGTTTCCTTGTGCTCTGGTTTCCATCACGGTGTTCCGTAGCACCAGAAGTGGTTTAGTCCTGCTGGCCACATGACCCGGAAAGCTGTCTGTGGACAAACGCCAGCTCCCTTGGCCCGAAATTGAGATGAGTGCCGCAACCCCGTAGTTGCCTTTGACTGGACTTAACCATCCAGGGGTACTTTACCAGCAGGTGGGAACCGCAGGCGATGGAGGCGCCCTGCTTGTGAGAGAGCAGGATGCTGCCCTTCCCAGGGCCCTGATCCTGTTAAGTACCTTCCATGCTCCTTCCCTCTTCTCCCTCCTCTGTGCTGGGAAGTGCTCACCTCTCCCCTCCCCCCCCCCTTGCAGGCTTCGACGGAACTGTGCGGGTCTACGACACACACAACTGGGTCCCGTCCGTGCAGGATGCCAAACCGGCCTTCGTCCACAAAGGGCACATCTTCAGCGGGGCGGGCAAAGCTGGAGTCGCAGCCCCGGTCGTCACAACCCACACCTGGCACCCCTCCAAGTCCCGGACGTTGCTGTCGGCGGCGAGCGATGGGTCGCTGCACGTGTGGGACTGGTCTGAACTCTGCGCGGCCAGCTAGCCCAGTTCTCTACACTGCACATTGGAGAAATGAAGGGGTCCAGTCGTACCCCCTGGAAGCAATTGGATATCTTGCAAAGGAAGGGTTTTTTGGGGGGGTTGCATCTTTGTGGAGCTCGCCCTGCGCGGCAGTTCTTCCTAATGATTTGTCTTTTGAGAGAAGGTCCAAACCCTATACCTTCAGTACTCTGTGGCTGCAAACCTCTGCCAGTTGTGTCACATAGGAACGCAGGACAGAGTGGGCAAAATGAAGCAAATGAGGCTGGCTACGAAACGGGGGGTCTTTTTAGTGTTGCCCCCCCAAAAAAGAGAACCTGATGCCCACACAATGACCTTTTAAGGTACCAGGTTTGTCCTTCTTTTTACAGTTGTTGTACCGGTGTCGTTCTGATTTTATCCTGCGTTACATTTCGGTGTCCCGTTTTATGTTTCTGGTTTTTACTTGTGACCCGCCCGGACAGGTGTGCCAACTTGAATATAATATTGGGGAGGGCAGTAGGTAAGCCCTACTCCCCCTTAATCGATTGCAATGTGTAGCATGCAGCCCCCCCCCCATTTGAATGGCAATACCCAGTAACTTTGGAAGGGCCTGGTCCCCTCAAATATTTTATGGGGTGCGAAGACCCCTCAGCCCCTAGAAGTTGGCTCCTATGCGCCCAGAGGACGTTTTTCCTCCGGTGGTGGCTCAATATAGGAGTTAAATAAATTGGTGTTGCAGGCATCGTGCAGGGGAGAGAATTAGGCTCTGTAGGTCTCAGCTGGTGACATCAGCAAAGGGGAAAAGCCGTTTGTGGGCTGCCTCCCCTTCTGCTTCTTAAGTATCGCTGCAGTGCATTTGCTCCCCCCCCCCCCCCCTTAAAGAGATTGTAGGTACGGTCAAAGTTGTTCAGTAGAAGCCATCTTTGCATTCTGGCTTTCAGGGGTGGCTAAGATCAACGTGAGATTAGTGACCCTCCAGGACGCAAATGGGCTGTTCCGTTCTTCCCCCTTAGGAGCAGAGGAAGAGGGGAAGGGTCCTCGCCTGCCCTTAGGACGTCACGTTCAAACAGTTTTATGGGCTGCGTGCAGGATGGTTTTTAAGCTTTGCCCGTTGGGCTTCTGCAAACTACACAGAGCCCTGTAAAATGGGGTGTAGACCCCCTTGTCACTCTTTTTCCCCGAAGACCTCCCTTATCACTAGGTACCCATTTTATGGCTCTATTTGTTCATACAATCCGCACACACAATCCGAAGCAGTGAATAAAACAAAAGACCAACTTATCAGTGAAGCCCTGGCAGTTGGAATGCAGTACTTAAGTTTAACAATAAATGAGTTTTCCTAAGCTGGGAGGTTTAAATTTTCTTCCTGAAGCCTTTTGAATGTGGCACCTTCTAGGGTTACCCCCAAGTGAGTGTTCACCATTAGCAAAACATGCAAAAAGTGTTTCCCCCCCCCTGTTTTTTGTCATTGAGCCAGGAATAAACCACTCTCTCCGTACCGTCTTTAGAGCAGAGAAAGCTGCCAGACTCAGTGAGGAGGGAGGGTGGAAACTTGATGTTTTTGGCACGCTGGGCAGCCAGTGTGGAGTAGTGGTTAGAGTGCTGGACAAGGACACAGGAGACAGGGGTTCAAATCCCAACGCAGCTATTTAGTTCCCTGGGTGAAATTGGGCCAGCCGCTGCCTCTCAGCCTAATCCTACCTCGCAGGGTTGTTACTCTGAGGATTAAATGGGGAGCAGTGTGTACGGCCCCTTGAACTCCTGGGAGGAAAAGGTGGGAGGGATATAAATGCAATAATAACAGCAACAAATTGAGTTACAGATAGGTAGCCGTGTTGGTCTGCCATAGTCAAAACAAAGTCTTTAAGGTGTGTATCTGAAGAAGTGTGCTTGCACACGAAAGCTCATACCAAGAACTAACTTAGTTGGTCTTTAAGGTGCTACTGGAAGGAATTTTTTTGTAGCAACAAATTGGACTCTGGAGGGAAGCAATTGATGAGGAGATGTCGCATCGCAACAGACACCACCAACTCAAGATGCCACATCAGGGAAGAAGACGTTTGCTGAGATGGATGTTTGAATTTGTGGCGCTCTGCCATGGAAGCAACGAATAACCATGAAGGGGGAAACAGGAGAACTCAATGGAGGGAATGGGGTTTGGGGCAACAACACTCTGCTCCTATTGTTTCCTGTGATGTGTGTGTACATGTAACCTGCAAGAAGTTTTGTTTTTTTCCAAAACGCTAGTATCATTTTGCTTTCGGAATCTACCCTTCCATGGACTGAGATAAGGGAAGTGTGGACTTTATAGTCAGCCAGGAGCCTTTTAGAAGTTTTGGACTACAAACTCCATCATTCAGCGCTGCCATACTGTGGATGATGGGAATTGTAGTCAAAAATACCTGTAATTTGGTTCAACGGTTTGCAGCTTTTATTTCACCCCGCCGCTCCGCATTACTGTTTTCCATGGGGACTTTTCTCTTTTCAGCGCTGACACTACATGCAACAAAATATTTGATAGGAAGTTGAGGTGGGGGAGAAACATCTGGAAGACACCAGGCGGGGGGGGGGCTGCTTTAGTCATACCTGACCAAATACAACAAAAAAGGCATTCCCAGTGTCTGTCGTGGGCATTTCTGGCAAAACAACTCCGGTTCAAGTAAGAGAGACACAAAGGAAGTCAGGGACCCTGCGAGAGCACTTTGTATTTTTCTAAGATTAATAAACTAGAATAATTTATTTGACAAAAACACAGAAAACGTCACGGATACAGTGGAGGAAGCCAAGGTGTTTTCCTACCCCCCCCTTAAAGAACAGTACAAAGGAACCACGTTACAAAACGGACCACCTGGTTTGCTTAGCTAGAGTTTGCAAAGGGCTCCCTTCGCCCGGGATGCCTTCAGCCTTCCTCCCCCTCTCTCCCAGGGAAAGGGGCGGCCGTAACTGTGCTCTGCTTGCCTCTCAAAACCCCCAAATGCACACTTATTAGCAGGGGCCTCCAAGACCCAAAACGGTTCTAGCAAATGTGGAAGCTGCAAAAAGTCAACACAGCAACGTGAAACACAATCGCGGCTGGGACCGAACACCAAACCTGGGCAGGCGCAGTTGTCGCTGCTGCTGCTTTTGTAGAAAGCTTGGGAAGGGGAACTGTGGAGCCATCTAGTCCAACCCCCTTGCTATGCAGGAATATTTATTGGGGGTATTTAATAGAGTGCTTTTTGCGAGAAGAAAAGAAAGCCATTGGAAAGCGGTTTTGTGAAAACTCCTCCTCCACTTTCTTGAGATGGCCTCTCTTGCCTAAGACTGACCCTAAAGGGAATTCCATTAACCGGCAGCTTGGTTTGATTTCACTCCACACTTCAGTGGCACGATTCTGCCCATCAAACTGTTTCTAAAAGCACAGAAGCAGGAAGGACCTGATTTTTCCCCTCTTGGTCAGAGGGCAACCTCACTAGGTTGTTCACTGGAGGAAGACAGTTTGAGCATACTGCATTCTACATATTACTACGTGTTTTGTGCTTTTCTCTTGTATTTTATACGTTGCGAACTGCCTTGAGGTCTTCAGATGAAGGGTGGCGTGCAAATTTAATAATGAATAATATACATACTTGGCCAATTGTTTCTACCGATTTCTCATACTCTAATAATAGTAACTACGACTGCAGTGGTAATATCTGTTCTGCGTGCAAAACTGAAATCTAGCCCTTGTAAATGGAACGAGGAGTACAGGAAGCTTTTCCAGGCAGCTGATTTCTGCAAGTGTTCGAGGCACGCAGATGCTGCTTTGGTGCAGCTGAGCCAAAACATCTTGGAAGACATTTTTTGCGAAGAAGATCTATTCCACTTTCCCCTTTTCCTCAGCTCCTTGGGGAAAGAAGGCTGCTTTGCAGAACGGTCTCAAAATCTTCCCTAGCATAGCAGGGTTGGGCTAGATGGCTTTTGGGGGGCCCTTCCAACTCTGCAATGCTATGATTCATCCCCTGGAGAAATTCAGGGAACCGGTCCCCAGTCCTCTGCTGACAAATGGCAGCGGAAGAGGCTCTACGTGCCAGATTAGTAAAAGCACATCATTCTTTGGGATAGACAAAAATCTTGCCTGCCATCCTTTCGTTGACAGCAGACCTCCTTTCTGACGTTTCTGGGTCATTTGGAGAAAGCCTTGCTGCTCCCCCTCTTCCTTTTTTTATTTTTTAAAGTATTTTCCAGTACAGTGGTACCTCTGGATATGAACGGGATCTGTTCCGGAGCCCCATTCACATCCTGAAGTAAACGTAAGATGTGTGTGCATGGGTTGCGTTTTGCCGCTTCTGTCGTGTGTGACGTCATTTTGAGCGTCTGCGCATGCGGCGAAACCTGAAAGTAACGCGCTCCGTTACTTCCGGGTCGCCACGGAGCGCAACCCGAAAATATTCACCCCGAAGCTACTTCAACCCGAGGTATAACTCTATTCAATACACACAGCATACTTTTCCATCATGCAATATTTACATACTTCCCAACCCAAGACTCCCAAAAGGCATTCTAGAATTAACTTGTTTTGCTGCATATCAAATAATTTATCCACCCTATTTTTTTCTCTTTCATGTCTTCGCTCACTGTTGCTCATAAAGTTGCCCTAACTTGAAATTTTGGTGTAGTATCCCCTCACAAGGGGAAGAAATGGAGGCAGTGAGAGATTTTACTTTCTTGGGCTCCATGATCACTGCAGATGGTGACAGCAGTCACGAAATTAAAAGACGCCTGTTTCTTGGGAGAAAAGCGATGACAAACCTAGACAACATCTTAAAAAGCAGAGACATCACCTTGCCAACAAAGGTCCGTATAGTTAAAGCCCTGAGTGCTCACTGGACGGACAGATCCTGAAGCTGAGGCTCCAATACTTTGGCCACCGCAGGAGAAGAGAAGACTCCCTGGAAAAGACCCTGATGTTGGGAAAGATGGAGGGCACAAGAAGAAGGGGATGACAGAGGACGAGATGGTGGGACAGTGTTCTCGAAGCTACCAACATGAGTTTGACCAAACTGCGGGAGGCAGTGGAAGACAGGAGTGCCTGGCGTGCTCTGGTCCAGGGGGTCACGAAGAGTCGGACACAATTAAACGACTGGAAACGATGCCTTATGAGGAACGGCTAAGGGAGCTGGGCATGTTTAGCCTGGAGAAGAGGAGGTTAAGGGGTGATATGATAGCCATGTTCAAATATATAAAAGGATGTCACATAGAGGAGGGAGAAAGGTTGTTTTCTGCTGCTCCAGAGAAGCGGACACGGAGCAATGGATCCAAACTACAAGAAAGAAGATTCCACCTAAACATTAGGAAGAACTTCCTGACAGTAAGAGCTGTTCGACAGTGGAATTTGCTGCCAAGGAGTGTGGTGGAGTCTCCTTCTTTGGAGGTCTTTAAGCAGAGGCTTGACAACCATATGTCAGGAGTGCTCTGATGGTGTTTCCTGCTTGGCAGGGGGTTGGACTCGATGGCCCTTGTGGTCTCTTCCAACTCTATGATTCTATGATTCTATGACTAAACAACAAATCTTTTTAAATGCCCCCCTGAAGCTTTCCTACTTGCCCCTTATCTGCCTGCCGCCTTGGTTCCTTATTTTGGGCTGTCGTTTGCTAGTTCTGCAAATTCTATCAGCTCATGCAGCCATTGTTCATTTCCTGCAATTCCTCTTTCTTCCCAGTTTCTAGCATCAACCAGCTGCTCCTCTTCTCCCATAGGGCGAAAAGGGCTGTAGCAAAAGAGCCTAACTCCTTTGCATGCAAGTGTTCCCAAGGCTCCATCCCCAAAGGCGTCTCCCACCAAGAAAGGGCCAGGCACTGGGATCCTTTGCCCAAGTCCCTGAGAGACCAGCTGGACAAATATCACACCTGATAGAAGTCTTAGGTCCCTGTATCTTTAATGCTTTTGAATTCTGGCGCTGGAGGAGACTCTTGAGAGTCCCATGGACTGCAAGAAGATCAAACCTCTCCATTCTGAAGGAAATCAGCCCTGAGTGCTCACTGGAGGGACAGATCCTGAAGCTGAGGCTCCAATACTTTGGCCACCTCAGGAGAAGAGAAGACTCCCTGGAAAAGACCCTGATGTTGGGAAAGATGGAGGGCACAAGGAGAAGGGGATGACAGAGGACGAGATGGTGGGACAGTGTTCTCGAAGCTACCAGCATGAGTCTGACTAAACTGCGGGAGGCAGTGGAAGACAGGAGTGCCTGGCGTGCTCTGGTCCAGGGGGTCACGAAGAGTCGGACATGACTAAATGACTAAACAACAACAATCTTTAATGGGGGGGGAGCCTCAGGCCGAATTTGGCCCGCGACGCCTTCCCCCTTGGTCCATGGGGCTGTTTTGGCCAGACCACACCCGCCTGACCCTACACCTGACGCTGATTTATGGCATCAGGTGTGAGGCAGGTAAATGCACGGCGGGAGGGGATTCGCAGGTGAGAGAGAGAGAGAGGGGGGGGGGACTCCAGCCAGTGCAGACAGTGCTGAGATGGATGAACCAAGCCCACCTCTGCTGATTTATTATCAAATTTATTAGGTTTCACCTGTCGAGCTCAGGGAAGTTCACAGCATAAAAAGACAACATTCCTGGCAGGCAATTTTGCCTGTTCGAGAAAGAGAGAGAGCCTGTCTGTGATAATGGCACCAACCTCACAGGTGTCCTTCCGACCGCGCCAACCTGCAGAAACCGGCAATGCTACAGGTGCCTGTTCCACACTGGTAAGAAATCAACATTTTAATGTGACGGCTCCCATACACTTTGGAACTCCCTGCTCATTGATACCGTCCTATTTTCGGTGCCTGCCCAAACCATTCTTATTTATAGACAAGCCTGTCCGGACAGGTGGAACGTCAATGCATGTTTTAGTATGTTCTCAGTTTATTACATACTTTCTCTTTCAAAATATCAAAGAGATTCTTTTACTGGTAATTTTATCGCTTCGTTCTCTTTGTAAACGACTTTCAGGTTTGTTTTTGTTTGTTTGAACAATCAAGCTGTATATATTTTATGGAATTAATAAGATAACAAATGCATAGTCCTTGCTCACTGAAATCACATTGTGTGAAGAAAGAGACCCCTCACCCTGCCTGGCGATGGAAACATGAGTGGCAGGTTTTGCTCTCCAGTCCAGATTGGCTTCTCGGAGCCGAATGTAGCAAATCACAGCATTCGAACCCAGGGCAGTAACTCCCGGGAGCTGCAGCCACCCCAAAGCACAACCTTTTCAGGGGCTGGAATCGGAGCAACTTCACCGAACATCTTTTGCACGTTCCCTTCCAGCTCTGCGATTCTATGAAGCTAAAGCGTCTAGAACATGCAATACGGGTTTGGAAGGGAGAATTCTCCAATTCTGCAAAACCGGACTGCTGCCTTTGTTCACCCCTCATCTCAATTCCATCAACTTGTGCATCTTTTTCTATCTTGTTCCATTTATCTAGAGATGATGGGGAATGAGCCTGCCGATAAACTCCCTCACTGAGTCATAGCCCCTCCTTGGACCTGGGACAGCTCAGTGGGTGGAGCATGAGACTCTTGAACTCAGGGCTCCACATTGGGTAAAAGATTCCTGCATTGCAGGGGGGTTGGACTAGATGACCCACAGGGTCCCTTCCAACTCTACAATTCTAATATTCTAAGCATCTCAAAAAGGCCCTTGGGGCAAGAGATGGAAAACCTGGGAAGACAGTACAGCACTCGACTGGATCCGACCCAAAGACCACGGCAGCCAGCTCTAGGCGTGCCGCCTCCTGGCTTAACAGCCGACAGGCCTCCAAAATCGCCTTGGGAACTGTCAGGGCGAGAGGCGCCCATTGCTGCATCTTGTGGCAGGGGGTTCCGCAGGTGAACGGAGCGAGGTGCGAAGCAGCAGGGCCTGGAGCCAGTGGGGTGGGGACACTGGGATGGAGCCCCCAGCAGAAAGCAGAGCACAGTTACCAAGCAAGGCCGCTGCTCCTTCCTGGGCAAACGACGACAACGACAGAAAACACGCACACACAGCCCCCCCTCCAGCGTGGCTCACAGGGGGGTGGGCATTCGCCCTCCTTGGAGGCCGCCAGAAAAATCTGTGGCTCGCAGAGCGGGTGGGAAAAGAACCCAAGGCTCTTGCAAGCTCCCCGACTCACCCCACAGGTTCCTGGTCAGTGTTTTAAAAAACAAAGGAACTCGACCCCCCACCCCAAACCCGGAGAAAAGAAAGAAACCTTTATACAAAAGATAAGAAGCCTAGTGCTCAGGTGTCAGGACTTGGAAACGGAGAGAGAGACCCACGGGGAGGAGATCCAGTTTATCTGTCGTTCAGCTGCGGGGAGCTCATCCCGTCGTCGTCCTCCTCCTTCTCGTCTTTCACCCCCTTCAGCCTCTGGCGGGCAAAGTCCTCAAAAACGATGTCATCATCACTAGTGGAAGAGAAAAAGTGAGAGGGAAAATGGGCCAAGAGCCGCAAAAAGATGGAACATGGGGCTAGGAGTAGGCAGGTACCTCTGGGGCAGTTGCAGAAGCGCAGAAATGTAGAGGTGGAAGCAATACCCCAGTGATATCACTAGGCAAGAAGTGAAAATGGGCAAAGGGGCCCCCTCTTGGTTGTTCCACTGCACTCAGAAGTGGGGAGAATGGCAGCCTGGGAGAGGGCCTTCTCCGGGGGTGGCCCCAATACTATTTTTTTTCCTCCGTTGCATTCTCTTTCATTCCGTGCTTTTGGCTTTCAACAGTTCACAAGTTGCTGGGCACTTGTTGACATTTGTACACCGCGTTAGGAGACATATTTTGTAGAAATCTACGTAAACGTGCAGTAAAAATAACGATAATCATAATGAATTGCAAGCAAGTTGTGGGCAACAACAGATTTCCTCCAAAAAAGGCTAAATCCAGAGGAACTGGGGGGAAATATGGGCGTTTTGATGACAACAATATATTGGGGGCCCTGCAGACCCCTGAGTCCCCATCCCATAATAACCCCCATCTGGAGGCACCCAGAGAGAGACTGGGAAATGTGATATTAAACTGTGGTCTTCCTCTCCTCCTTTCCCATTGAGAAACTTTCTTTGTTTCCTTATGAAACTTTCAGCAAACTTTTGTGCATCCCGATAAGAATTTGGCTGGGCTGTTCTATGATGTCTCCTGAATTGGGGGGCGGGGGAGAGATTATTTGCCCCAACCCCCACATTTCTGTCCTACCAGAAACCTGAGCAAGCGAAGTCAAGCTGCAAGATCTAACCGATGCTTCGCCTCTGCTCAAACAGGTGCTGCATGTTTTCGGTTTGTTACCGAAACCTGCAAAACCTGTTGGATCAAAGGTGAAAAATCAGGGGCGAAAGCGACAATGGTGCATGGCCTGTGGCCCCAGGCGCAGAGCTTCTCTCAGGCCACTTTCTGCTCAGAAGCAGCAAGCCTGGGCACAGCCCAAGAATTGTAGCGGTGGAAGGGACCTCTCCAGGTCATCTAGCCCAACCCGATTGCAGTGCAGGAATCACCCTGCCCAAGGGAACACAGAAGCAACCGCTGAGCAAAGGCAGAGATTAGGAGAGCTCTTACTGTGTTTTTCCTGCTCCGTGGGACATGCAGAAGAGGCGATGGTTGGGAACATGCAAAGGAGGGGAGGGGGGAAAGAGAAGAAAAAAATGCAGTTTTCGTGTTACATGCAAGAGCGTTAGAAGGAAGCTGCCGCAGACCTTTCCATGGAGGATGGCAAGTTAGTCGGTTAGCGAGTGGCATGCGGAGGAAGTGAGTTGACTCCCTATCGAGCTACATGCAGATGATGGAGAGACATGCAAAGGATGCAGGATTCCCCATGTGGACGTCCCCCCCCCCATCGTCCTCCCCCCACAGTGAGTCCGGCTTACTTCGTATCAAGCTCTATGAGATTTGTGTCAATTGGAGCTTCATTTTCTGGAACTGAACAAACGGAATCAGGGCAAACGGTTAGTTTTATCGAGCGGCGGAAGTCAGCCATTATTTCCCCAACATCATCATTATTATTATTATTATTATTATTATTAAGAATTTATATACCGCCCTATACCCGAAGGTCTCAGGGCGGTTCACATAAAAGGATCACAGTACAGTCATACCTCGGGTTACAGACGCTTCAGGTTGCGGTTTTTTTGGGTTACGGACTCGCCAAAACCCAAAGTACCGGAACAGGTTACTTCTGGGTTTCGGCATGCATGCACAGAAGTGCATGCACAGAAGTGCTAAATTGCGCTTTGCACATGCGCAGAAGTGCCAAATTGCAACCCACACGTGCACAGACACTACGCTGCGGGTTGTGAACACTGCGGGTTGCGAATGTGCCTCCCGCACAGATCACATTCACAACCCAAGCGTCCACTGTTTGCCATATTTTCCTGTGTATAGCACCCCCTCATGTATTTTTGGGGACCGCAACAAATAAATTTTTAGAGGAGAAATTGCCCAGAGTTATTGAGCTTTTTGGGGGGGGGGAGGGTACCAGCCCCCATCATTCCTAACCACTGGTCCTGCTAGCTAGGAATGATGGGAGTTGTAGTCCAACAATAGATGGAGTCCCAAGCCTGTGAAACTGGCTCGTTCTACTGTTTGGAAGAACTCAGTCCTTTGGTATGGCAGGACCTAAACGTTGGAACTCCCTGCCGGTTGACATTGGGAAGGCTGCTCTGGGGCACAGGTCCTGTCGATGCACAAGCTCCGTCCTAACAACCGCGCTGCCGTGGAACAAGTTCGGGCTTCCAGCCTCATGGCTGAAACTGGGTCCTTCCAAAGCGAGATGCTCCCAACTGTGGGATGTAATCCGCTGGGAGCAGTCAAGTACAACATTCCTTGTTTTCCTAGAGTGGACATGCAAGGGGATGTTGGTCCACCCAGTCGAAACTTCCTGTTCCTCTTGGGCTTGAGCATCCCCTTCCCCTGCATGTGACTAGAGGTGGGTGTGACCTTACCTGTCCAGGTAACAAAAGGACGAGTCACCCAGCACTCTCTCCCTTTTTCACTTCAATCTTCGTTGGACCAGCTTTTTAGCTAGGAGTGCTCTGCTAGCTAGCAGAAGCACTGGGATTATTCCCCCATATGGGGTAGATCCACATGTACATATTTGTAACTAAGCCTGCCTTCAGGAATCCAACTGTGAACTGATGTAAACTTCTTTTATTGACTTTAAATAAGATTGCCGTGTCTTTATTCTTTTAAGAGGGATTAAAGGGAAAGCCACTCCGCCCTTCGGAGGAGGTGGAGTTGCGGTCTTCACGGCCCCAGCCCCCGCACGATTGAGGGGATTCCCGGCCACATCACCTCCTGGCCAGCCAATCAGCTGGCTGTGGGGGTGTGGCCTGCCTTGTTTAAAGCAGGATCTCCCTCTTTGCCACCTGCCAGCTGTTCCTGCTTTTCCCACCCTCCCTCCCTATAAGGTTCTCGTTCTTAGACTTTGCTGTGGAACCTTGGTTGGTCGCCGTTGAGGGGCCTGGTAGAAATTTTTTCCACTTGGCAAATTGGCACCAGCCACTTGGTTTTTGCCTACCTCATAGCAAATCATCACTTTCTTGGTACTGGCGGCTAGGCATTGGTATAGTTTTGTAGATGGAAGAGGGGAGGTAGCGCCATCACCTGCCCCACATATTGAAGGGTAGTCCATTAAAGGATTCTGGGGGGCGTGGCCCTGTCCGAAGCATAGGGAGGTGAGGGCCTAAGGCATGCCCCCTATCGGTGACCCTGGGGGAGTTCCTAGTTGATGTGCATCAGCAGGACTCCCCCTACTGGTGGTTAACCCTTCCTGGACTTCAAGCGGATGGGCTGAGGTCGGATATGGTCAGTTAGGACCAATGCCTAAGCCAATACCTGTAACCAATAAAGTTGTGGCCTTTTTTAGCCCATTAACCTTAATAATTGTGTCATGTGTCATTATTTCCACAGGGGGTGGGGGGGTGGGAACTAGCCATGCAACTTACCAGGAATGCACAATTCAATCTGAGACAGACTGAATTGTATAATAGTGAGAGGCCCACACGAGCCTGCAACCAGCTATCTGCTGTGCATGTAAAAAGGGGGGATGTAAAACACTGCTGAGTTATAGAACTTGCTAGCGTCCATTAGGAAGGATATTAATAAACAATCTGTCCTCTCCTGCCACCCTGAACATTCCCACACCAACGAGACCCCCACCAAGCAGAGCCCCCTTGCAGAGTGGGGCAGACACTCAACTCACCGTCCCGTTGCAGAGGCTCCTCCTTGGGTTTGGGGTGCATGAGGGTGAATGGCAACTCCACAGCCACGTCGCTGGAAAGAGAGACAAGAGAGTGAGCAGCCCCAAGGAGCGCCCCAAAACAGTCCGAGTTAGTTTGCTCAGGCTCTAGCAGCCTCTTCCGCAGCCTGCAGCACCCCCCAGATGTTTGGGACCACGACTGAATGGCTGTGAGGGGCTTGAACAAGGAGGAGGGGGACTGCTTTGCTGGGATTGGGGGGGTTGCAGTTCCAAAAGTCAATACAGTGGTACCCTGGTTCTCAAATGCCTTGGTACTCAAACAAATTGGAACCCAAACATTGCAAAACCCAGAAGTTAAGTGTTCCGGTTTGCAAACCTATTTTGAAATCCGAATGTGCTCCGTTTTGAGTGTTACGCTGAGGTCTGCCTGTTTTTGCTATTTATTTTGCGTTTTTGTGGCTTTTTTTGTTTCGTCTTTGTGACTGTGTGGAACCCAGTTCAGCTACTGATTGATTGATTGATTGATTGTGTGACTGCAGTACATTGTTGATTGCTTTCGTTTTATGGATCAATGGTCTCGTTAGATAGTAAAATCCATGTTATATTGCTGTTTTAGGGGTTGTTTTTAAAAGTCTGGAACGGATTAATCCGTTTTGCATTACTTTCTATGGGAAAGCGCGCCTTGGTTTTGGAACAATTTGGTTTTGGAACGGATTAAGTTTGAGAACCAAGGTACCACTGTAACTTGATTGTTTGGTATGGCGGCACCTGCACTTTGGAACTCCCTGCCTGTTGACGTGAGGAAGGCACCTTCGCGGTGCCCTTTTCAGCTTTTGTTTGGGCAAGCCTACCCAGATGTCTAGAACATTGAGTTTGAATGCATTATTAGTCTATTGCTAACTTTTTGAAAGTCTTAAACTATTGCTGTCAATTTTTTCTTTTAGATGACTTTTCTCGTTGCGTTGCATGAAGAAGTACTTTCTTTTATCCACCCTGAACCACAGAATCATAGAATTGTAGAGTTGTAAGGGGTCCCCAATGGTCATCTAGTCCAACCCCCTGCAACGCAGGAATATGCAGCTGTCCCATGCGGGGATCGAACCTGCAACCTAGGCAATATCAGCACCACGCTCTAATCATCTGAGCTAAGCCTGTCCAGACACATGGACATCACAGGTTTTTATTTCTTTTTAGCTAGAGTTGATTTTTGAAATCGCCTTCCGAATGCTTTTAAACACCGGTTTGTAACTGTGTGCGGGGTTGTAATCCACGATTTAAATGTTTTAATAATAATAATAATAATAATAATAATAATTTATTATTTGTACCCCGCCCATCTGGCTGGGTTTCCCCAGCCACTCTGGGCGGCTGTGCTTTTGCCTTGAAGTCTTCTTATGGTCGAGGGATATAGAAAAGTTGTTAATAAATAAATGGCGCCCATCATGCAACTGGTCCCGTCCAACTCTACAACTTCCATGATTCTGCGAATTCGGTTCCAATGGAGTACAAGTGTAAAGTTATTGCCCAGGACAGGAAAATAATGGGCTGGCTCTTCTCTGCCAGCAGGAGGCGGCATTGAGCTAAATCTCTCTTTCTGCATGGATCTGAGATCAAGATGCACCCAGCTGATCAGAGGGAGCTGCTTTTGGGGATGCATCTTCTTGGGACTTGAGCCCTTAACTCGCTGCAGCATCTCAGTTTTATGCTGCCTGCTGTCATCAATGAATCAGGGTGGCTGAGAGAGAATGCTGAGCCCTTGAAACGGGAGGAACCTCTCAAAAGCGAAATCTGCCGGAGACAGCGAGGAAAAGCAAGAGGTTTGGAGCGTTTGCACCCGGAGCACCTCTGGGTGGGAGGACAAGACGTGGAAACTCATGGGCGTCCAATGAAGCTGAAGGCTGGAAGATTTGGGATGGATAAATGAAAGCACTTCTGCACACAGGTGATCTGCGGAACTCCCTGCCACAGGAAGCAGAGGTGGCCGCCAACCTAAATGGCTTTAAAAGAGGACTAGGCCAAAAGGCTAAACTAATTGTAAATAATGCAGTGATGGAAGAATTTAAGATAGAAAAAGGGACACGACAAGGTTGCCCAATCTCCCCATTGCTTTTTATATCGGTCCTGGAGGTCCTGCTGAATATGATTAGAAGGGACCAGTTGGTTAAAGGTATATAAGTCGGAGCCAAACAGTACAAATTGAGAGCATTTGCAGATGACTTAGTATTGACGTTACAGGAGCCAGAATCTAGTACTAAAAGGGTTTTAGAACTGATTCAAGAATTTGGTCAGGTTGCAGGATTTAAACTGAATAAGTTAAAAACCAAGGTTTTAGAGAAAAACTTAACACCGATTGAGAGAGAGAGGTTTCAGAATGAAACAGGTTTAACAGTGGTTAAGAAAGTGAAATACCTGGGGATTAATATGACAGCAAAAAATGGGAATCTATTTAAAGACAACTATGAAAAATGCTGGGCTGAAGTGAAAAAAGATTTAGAAATTTGGTCAAATTTGAAGCTTTCACTGCTGGGTCGTATTGCTGCGATAAAAATGAATGTATTGCCTAGAATGTTGTTTTTGTTTCAAACATTGCAAATTGTGGACAAAATGGATTGCTTCAAGATGTGGCAGAGAGACATTTCTAGATTTGTCTGGCAGGGCAAGAAGCCCAGAATAAAATTTAAGATATTAACTGATGCAAAGGAAAGGGGTGGATTTGCCCTGCCAGACTTCAAACTTTACTATGAATCAGCAGCTTTTTGCTGGTTGAAAGAATGGCTGCTTCTTGAAAACACTGACATTTTGGACCTAGAAGGTTTTAACAATGTATTTGGATGGCATGCATATCTGTGGTATGATAAGGTCAAAGCACATAAAGCATTTAAAAACCATATTGTCAGGAAAGCATTGTTTAATGTTTGGAAAGATATAAGGATTTATTGGAAAATAAAACCCCAAGGTGGCTGTCACCGATGGAAGCGAAAGCTCTGAAAAAGCTCAATATGGAGGCCAAATGGCCGAAATATTGGGAAATTTTGGAACAAGATGGAGATAGACTGAAATTGCAGAGTTTTGAGAAATTAAAAAACAAAGTGCGAGACTGGCTTCATTATTATCAGATAATGGAGGCATATAATTTGGACAAGAAAATTGGTTTCCAGGTGGAAAAATCAAAATTAGAAACAGAACTGTTAGAACCCAAAACTAAGATTTTGTCAAAGATGTATAATTTGCTGTTAAAATGGAATACTCAAGATGAAATGGTGAAATCTGCTATGATCAAATGGGCACAGGATGTGGGACATAACATAATGATGGCTGACTGGGAACAGTTATGGACCACAGGTATGAAGTTTACGGCATGCAATGCCTTAAGAGAGAATATTATGAAAATGATATACAGGTGGTACATGACCCCAGTCAAGCTTGCAAAAATCTATCATTTGCCCGATAACAAATGTTGGAAATGTAAAGAAACTGAAGGTACATTCTTTCACCTTTGGTGGACGTGCCCAAGGATTAAGGCTTTCTGGGAAATGATTTATAATGAAATGAAAAAGGTATTTAAATATACCTTTCTCAAGAAACCAGAGGCCTTTCTCCTGGGCATGGTTGGCCAATTGGTGCCAAAGAAGGATAGAACTTTCTTTATGTATGCTACAACAGCAGCAAGAATACTTACTGCAAAGTATTGGAAGACACAAGATCTACCCACCCTGGAAGAATGGCAGATGAAGGTGATTGGACAACATGGAGTTGGCGGAAATGACTGGCAGAATCCGAGACCAGGGAGAAGAGTCGGTGGAAGAAGATTGGAAGAAATTTAAAGACTATTTACAGAAATACTGCAAAATTAATGAATGTTAGAATGATGTTGGATAGAAATTAAGTGGTTTTCAGCTGTAATACTACAAGGGAATATGAAAAATGGGTTATTAATAGGTAAAAATTTAACGCTACAATACTTTAAGATTAAAGATTAAGATAAATAAAGAGGGTATGGATTTGCTGAACCAACAATTCGAACTGGAATACAAAAAAGGGAGGCGTGAGGAGGTCCGGGAAACAAGCTAACGAAAAATATGTAATGGAAAGATTGAGTTGTTTTTAACCATTTTTATTTTTTGTATTTTCTTCTTTTTTATTTTTATTTTGTAACATTTTGAAAATTTCAATAAATATCTTATAAAAAATAAAATAAGAGAGGACTAGGCCATTTCATGGAGGGGGGTTATCGATGGCTACTAACTAGGACGGCCAGGCTCTTCTTCACAGCTGGAGGAAGCAATTGCAGGAGGGGAGTTTGATCCTAGGTTTGAATCTCGCTTACGGGTTTCCCTATGGAGCATCTGGCTGGCCCCCGGGAGAGCAGGATGGGCCACAGGTGAGCCCTTTTTGTGTCCTTCTGTTCTTCATTTGGCCATCCAGAAAGAGCTCCATGAATTTGCCTGTTCCCCTTTCTGTATCTAGAGAGAGTTGTGCTGGATCAGACCCAGACCCCATCTTGTTGCCAATGGTGGATAACCTTCTTCTTCTTCTTCTTCTTATTATTATTATTACCCCGTCCATCTGGTTGGGTTGCCCCAGCCACTCTAGGTGGCTTCCAACAAATAAATCCTTCTGGGAAGGCCACAAGAGGCCTTGGTTGGGGATGGAAGGGAATTGTAAGTCAACTGCAAGAAAGGAGATTCTCACCGAACCTTAGGAATAACTTTCTGGTGGGGAGGGCTGTTTGACCACGGAATGGACTCCCTTGGAAGACAGTGGAGGGTTTTTTTTTTCCAGAGGGGGGCTGGATGGCCATCTGCCCTGGATGCTTTACTTGTGATTCCTCAACTGCAAGGGGTGGACTACATGGCGGCTGGGGTCCCTTCCAACTCTATGACTCCAAGAGCTACAGGATTGCATTACAAGCTAGCACATGGCGACGGCGCAGCTGCAGAATCTGTGGAGGTACCTCCAGCAGAGCCATGGGGTGGGAGGTTTTTCCGACGGCGCAACCGACTCCCCTGAGAGGTGGTGAATTCCCCTTCCTTGGAGCTTTCTAAGTCCTCAGATGGCCACCTGCCCAGATTCCTCCACTGAAGGGGGTTGCACTAGAGCAGGGATCGGCAAACTAAGGCCCGCGGGCTGGATCAGGCCCAATGGCCTTCAGGATCCACCCTGCGGACTGTCCGTTCTGCAGAGTTCAGAGTTGGGACATCAGAATTGGACATTTGCTGATTATACAAAGCTTCACAGCTTGCTCTCCGCCGGGTAAAGTCTGGCCCCGTGATTCATTTTAGGACTTCCAGAGACTTTGGTTTGTTAGTTTTGATGTTTTGAATTATTCCATTAAGTTTTTCACATTGTTATTATTTCTGGCCATTGTGTTGCTTCTGATATTTCTGACTCATATTTTGCAACATGGAGGAGGAAGGAGGCTGGGCTAAGCTGGCTAAGCACCATTTTAAGCAGCCCCTCTCCAGAACAAGCCCTTTCGCGCCGCTCAACTTCCCTCCGCCGCCCTAGTGCACCTGTGGGCCAGAGAGCAGAGCAGACGAGCTTGCTAGCCTACTCACGAGAAGCAGCAGAGGCGGTGGCGGTGGCAGCCCCTGGGAAGGTAAGCGCAGCGGCTGGGGCTGACTACTTGCCCCTGTCGCCTCTTCTTCCAGCTCCCCACCCGCCCACCACAAGGTCTGAGGGACAGTGGACCGGCCCGCGGCTAAAAAAATTTGCCGACCCCTGGACTAGAGAACCAGGATCTGGAGGGGTACCGGGTGGGGTGTTGAGGCTGGTCCGATGTGGCAGCTTGGAGGGGTCCAAGTGCAAAACGAAAACTTCCGATGGAGGAAGAGAAATGACGGAGATGGCAAAATAAAAAGGAGAAAAAGATGGCGAGCGGAAGATGAGAAAAGTGGGAGGGGTGTTCCCCCCAAGCATGCTGGGTTGGGGTGGGGGCCACGGTCAGCCGCAGCAGGCGGAGTCTGAGGGCGTTACCTGGAGGCAAGGTCTCCCAGCAGGCTGGTGTTATCAAAGGAGATGGAGAGAATTGGTTAGAGGTTGCAACAATCACAGCGGCACAGTCAAGGGGACTGGGATTTGCGTGCAAGCTCAACAAACCCACACTGTTCCGGAGCCTCCGGTTTGCGGAGCCTCGGGGCACAGATCTCCTGGTGCCGCCACCAAGACAGAGGGGATCACTGGGGTGGCGTGGGGCATGACGCAAGGGGGCGGGGTTATCCAACTGGCTTGGCGGCTCATCGGCACATGGGAGCATGCGGAATTGCCGGGTCAGAATTCCCCGGTCCACCACGCAGCCGTTATTTAGATGCCGGCCCCTCAAGTTCAATGGGGCGACCCTAGGTGGCTGTCTCTAGGGCTGCTGCCGGTGATTGTGGACTCCAGGGAAGAGGGCCCTGGAACAGCGATTCAGAGCGCTCCCCAAATCCCTCTAAGTGGAAAGAAGGCATTATGGCACTTTGCAGAACTGAGCAGCACTCACCCGCCGCGAGAGACCACCAGCTTCACTTTTACTTTGTAGGAGACAATGATGCCCAAGACCTCCTTGTTGGCGCCGTCTCTCAACCTGGAGGAGTGAGAGTGTGCAAAAGAGCATGGAGCCAAAGCGATCGTTTGCGGCTTAGGGCCCTCGTATCTACGGGACCGCCTCTACTGGTCTGCCCCACAGAGGACCTTAAGGTCCATGAATAACCATAGTTTAGAGGTCCCAGGGCCCTAAGGAAGTCAGACTATCCTCCACCAGGGCCAGGGCCTTCTCAGTGATGGCTCCGACCTGGTGGAATGCTCTGTCCCATGAGACCAGGGCCCTGCAGGATTTAACCTCCTTCCATCGGGCCTGTAAGACAGAGCTATTCCGCCTGGCCTTTAATTTGAATTCAGCCTGATTTTTTATTTCCCTTCCCTTCCCTCCCCCTTCCCTTTTATGAAGATCACCCACTCTGAGACCCCACAACTAATTCTCCCCTGGCCTCCTCGCTGGCCCAAGCAGGACCAATTCAGCCAGCTAGCCCTGGTGACTATCTTAACGCTTATTAGATGGATTTCCCCCAAATTGATTTCTGAAATTTGAATTTTATTGTTATTCATGTTTTTATACTGTATTTTATGCTGCTTTTACAATTAAGTGTTTTAAATTTGTTGTTAACTGCCCTGAGCCCGGTTTTCTGAACCGGGAAGGGCGGGGTATAAATAAAAATTTATTTATTTATTTATTATTATTGCCGCGTTCGAAACCCCCGAGTGAGATTTGTACAACGTTCCTCTGGGGTGGTCTTTTCTAACGAGCGTTTCCCAGGGCCAGATTAGCAAATAGGCAGAGCAGGCAAGCGACCTGAGGGCCCCGCAGCTTTTAGGGGCCCCATGACGATGGGTTGAAAACATATTGGATATGATCTTGAAAGAAAATTGCAATCAAGATGTGATGGCCTAGGATTCGGACTCAGATGCTGAACCTGAGGAATCCCAGCCTGCACAGGATTCCCCGCCTCCAGAACCAGCTGAGCCGGGGCTGGGGCATGAGCCTGAAGGGTCCTCACCTGTGCTGGATCCTCAGGTGCAGGCACCAGGTGAGTCTGCTCTGGCCCCTGAGGTGATGGAGGACCCATTGCCTGCAGGTGCTCCACTCTCAGCCCCGTCAGGGAAAGAGGAGGTTGCCTCTGGGTCCGGTCTCCCTACAGCCTCTGCTGGGCTGCAGAGGCTCGGGGCAGATAGGCGGAGGGAACTAAGTTCCTGCAGGAGGAGTGCTCGCCTCCAGGCCAGGAGAGGTGAGTCACCTGTGGACCAGGGCCGCCCTGTGCCTCGGGGCAGATAAAAGCCAGCCAGCCCCAGTCCCAAGTTGTGGGAGCAACATTGTTGGTTGCTAGTTCCTGCCAGAACCCTGTCCTGCTTTCCTGCCTGAGCTCCTGACCCGCCCTGGCTCCCTGCTTGCAAGCCTGTTCCTGACTTCACCCAACTCCCTGCCCTGCACCCAACTTCAGCTACTACGGACTGCCTCCACGTTGCACCTTTGACCACGGACCGGACATGGACCTCGCCTCTCGGGTATAGCTGGGCCACTGGCCTGATCCTGCAGCCTCTCCTTCTTAACTGCTTAGCTCTGGGTGCTACACGAAAACAGAAAACACCAAACTCCACCCCCAGTTTGCTCAGCTAGGGAACCTGGCTGCCTCCTCCTTTCCCAACTGCTGGTAGGTAGGAAAAAACCTCACAGTGTGCTAGACGCCAGGTTGGTGTCTTCGTGCTTGAGCTTCCCGTCCAGGGCGAGGCCGCGCTTCTCCCGGTTGTTGGCGAGGAACGGGGTCAACGTGTAGACTTTGCAGAAGGTGGAGCTGGGAGCCACCACGTCGCTGGAGACGGGGATAAAACCACAGATCGGTGAAAGACAGCAAGGCGCAAAGCAAAATGTATAAAGAGATTAATATAACTAACAGTCATTGTAAATGAATACAGACGGACAACAAGAATTGTATAAACAAGGATACAAGGGAGAAGAGGGAGAAGACCAGGGAGAAGAGTCGGTGGAAGAAGACTGGAAGAAATTTAAAGACTATTTACAGAAATATTGCAAAATTAATGAATGTTAGAATGATGTTGGATTGAAGTTAAGTGGTTTCTAGCAGTATAGGTACAAAAGAATATGGAAAAATTGGTTTTTAATATCTAAAAATTTAATGTTATAATATCAAGATTAAAGATTAGGACTAAAAAGGAGGGAAAGGAATTGTTGGATTAACAAATTGAATTGGAATACAAAAGAGGGAGGTATGAGGAGGTCCGGGAAACAAGTAAACGTAAAAGAAGTGAAGAAAAGATGGAATTGTTTTTAACTGTTTTTTCTTTTTTCTACTTTGTATTTTTCTTTTTTATTGTTAATTTTTCTCTTTTATTAATGTGATTTTTCTTCTTTTGAAATTTTAATAAATATTATTTTTTTAAAAAAAGAATTGTATAAACAGAAGGATTTATTTGCTTGTGGATATACAGTCATACCTCGAGTTGAATGTGCTTCAGGTTGAGCACTTTCGGGTTGCGCTCCGCGGCAACCTGGAAGTAATGGAGTGCATTACTTCCGGCTTTTGCCGCTCGCGCATGCGCAGATGCTCAAAATGACATCACACGCATGCGCGGAAGCAACATTCAGGATGCGAACGGGGCTCCGGAACAGATCCCGTTCGCATCCCAAGGTACCACTGTACTATGGACAAATATGGAAAATGAATAACAATATACAAAATGGATGAAAATAATGCCATAAAATTATATGTGATATCAAAAACCAGAAGAAGGAAGAAGGGAAGTCAGCACTTAGGAGGAAGTATAAATGTAAAATGCAACACATTATGTGTATGTGGAGTATGTAACCGGAAAACTAATAAAGATTATTTGGGGGGGGGGGGGGAGAGAAAGAGAACAAGGTGCAGCGGGCTCAAACCTCGACTGCACATCGCTGCAGCTGCCTGGCAGCCATGTTTCCCAGCAGGAAGCCTGGTTGCAGTAGGAGGGAACTGCAACAAGATGTTGCAGCGTGCAGCGCTATCTCCCAAGTATTCCACTCTCTTCCCCTTCCTCAACCGTGAAGTATTCTGTTTGTCCCCCAAATGGCCGACCGGCATTCTGCTACCGCGGTGTGTGGTTAATTCCCCACTGGGCTGTGTTTTTTTGGGGGCAGGAAGGGGGTCTTACTTCAAGGGTTTTTCCTAAGGTTTTTTTTTGGGGGGGGTGTTCTTTGGTACTTCTACAAACCTCAGAGCCCTGAAATCTTGTCCCTGGATGTTGTTGTTTTGCCTACATTAGTCCTGGCACTTGGAGACCTGAAATTTTATCAGTTTATACTAGTGCTGCAACAAAGTGTTGCAGTGTGAAGTGCTCCCTTTCAGGGCGGTTCTGCACTCAATCCTTCTTTCCCAGGGGATTCTGGGAATTGTGGCTCTGTGAGGAGAACAGAGGCCCTCCAACAACTCCCTGCACCCCTGGCCAGCTATAGCCCTCGGGATTCATTGTGGGAAGACATGACGATTTAAAACAGTACAGTTATGCTTTCAATGCATGATGCAGATGCAATCATTTTGCACGTGAACTTTTCCCAAATTCCCAAGACTTCCCAAATTCCCAAGATGGCATTACAAGATGGTGACCCCCAACAGCCGAGCACCCAAGTCCTCACCTCAGTTCATAACAAAATCAAAGCAAGCTTGGCTTCCTCACAGTCAACCCTCTGGTGACTTTTGCCTCTCAGGCTCCAGGCCAACCTTCCCCAACCTGGTGCCCTCGAGACGCTGCTTAATCACAGCCCCTATCCTTCCTGGACATGTTGGCTGGGGCTTCTTCAGACTGTAAGCCCCTTGCGGGCAGAGTCCTGCCTGCTATACGGTGCCCACGTGGATGGAGAAAGCCAAACGACAAAACTCACTCTGCTTCCTCCACTGCGACGGGGCATTTGTACTGGGCTGTGTTGAAGAGGCAGATGTCTGCGTACTGGCGAACTGCAAATGAAAGGAAAGAAAGAAAGAAAGAAAGAAAGAGAGAGAGAGAGAGAGAGGACATTAGATCAGTGGTTTTGAATTTTATTGTGTTATTATCTTCCTTAGTGGGGTGTGCAAACCACTGTTCAGAATAATGCTTTTTTTATTTTTATTTTTATTTTATTATTATTATTATTATTATTATTATTATTATTATTACAGTGATACCTTTAGTTTTGAACTTAATTCGTTCCAGAGGTCCGTTCTTAACCTGAAACAGTTCTTAACTAGAGGCGTGCTTTCGCCGGCACACGATTTCCGTTCTCATCCTGGGGCAAAGTTCACAACTAGAGGTAACTCTTTCAGGTTGGCAGAGTTTGTAACCTGAAGCATTTGTAACCTGAGTCGTTTGTAACTCAAGGTACCACTGTATTATTAATAATAATACTAATAATACCCCGCCCATCTGGCTGGGTTTCCCCAGCCACTCTGGGCGGCTTCCAACAGAATATTAAAATACAATAGACTATTAAACATTAAAAGCTTCCCTAAACAGATACCATATTTTTCGCTCTATAGGACGCACTTTTCCCCCTCCAAAAATTAAGGGGAAGTGTATGTGCGTCCTATGGAGCGAATGCAGGCTCCGGAGGCTTCGCGTTGCTTTCGCTGAAGCCTGGAGAGCGAGAGGGGTCAGTGCGCACCCACCCCTCTCGCTCTCCAGGCTTCAGGGATAGCCGCCTGAACCCTCTGGAGCGCAGCGGGAGGTCCCACTGCGCTCCAGAGGCTTCGGGTTCCTTTTGCTGAAGCCGGGAAAGCAAGACTCTCCTGGCTTCAGCAGAGAGAGAGAGCTGCGCAGCGCCCCTTCAGCGAAGCGGGAGGAGAAATGGAAGGGGCTCTGTTTCTCCTGCCGCTTCGCTGAAGGGGCGCTGAGCAGAGAGGGGGAGAATTTTTTTTTCTTGTTCTCCCCCTCTAAAACAAGGTGCGTCCTATGGTCGGGTGCGTCCTATAGAGCGAAAAATACGGTAGTTGCTTATTTCCTTGACATCTGATGGGAGGGCGTTCCACAGGGCAGGTGCCACCACCGAGAAGGCCCTCTGCCTGGTTCCCTGTAACTTGGCTTCTTGCAGTGAGGGAACCGCCAGAAGGCCCTTGGAGCTGGATCTCCATGTCTGGGCTGAATGATGGGGGTGGAGACGCTCCTTCAGGTATACTGGGGCTGGAACCAAGTCACGGGGGGCAGCCCCAAAAACTCAAGCCACCTCTCCTTTGCCTGGTTGCTCCTTTGACCCACCCACAAGGTAAGTGATGCCCGACAGGCATCCAGACTCACCTGAGATTTTAATCTTCTTCACCGTCTTGTTGGTGTTGTTCGTCACGTGAACGTTGACGCTGATCGGCTCCCCGTGATAGTAAATCTACAGAGAACACAAGCAACAAGTCCTCAGGGAGGAGATTTTAGGAAAGGGCGCCCCCAATCTGGCAATTCCGGCAGATGCACCTTGCAATTCACTCTTGGAAAGAATCACCGTGGGAGTTTATTTATTTAACAGATTTATAAATCGCCTCACAGCCAGAAGTTAATGAAGTTTGTTTTACTCATTTGTTTCATTTCATAAAATTTATATACCATTTGATTGCAAAAAAGCGTAGACAGACAGCCATCCAACCTCCTGATTAAAAACCTCTCTCATTTTATAAATTTATAAAACTTGTATTCCGCTGTGTCATAAAAAATAGATCAAAGCAGGTTACGTCAATTAAACATAAAACCACACAATAAAAACAATTACAAAGTTATAGAAATACATCAGTTAACCCCTGTGAAGTATGTATTCTTTTTTTTAAAAGAGAAATCTCTCTTTTAAAAAAAGTTTATTTTTGCATTTTCCAAGCGAAATAAAAACATAAAATCCCCTTTGACTTCCCTCCCCCTCCCCATATTGTGGATCCTAATATAATGATTTCCCCCTCTGCATCTGTTTCATAGCCCTATTCTTATAAATCCTTTATCATTCCATAGTTCAAATTTTTACTACAAGTTTTCTGTCAATCCTACCAATGTGTGTAATTGTTTACAATAGCCCCCCCCCCCAAAAAAAAGATTGTAAACTTTCCCCATTCTTTATTTGGTGGATGACTTCTTAATTGCCTGCATAAGGCGGGTGGAACAGAAAAGTTTTCAGCAGGGATTTAAAAGTTGGCACAGAAGTTGCCTGCTGGATCTCCAGTGGCACAGAGTTCCACAGGGCTAGGCCAAAGACACTAAAGGCTCACGAACTCGGGGAATGACCAACAAGGGTGCTGCAGATGATCTCTGTGAACTAGCTGGAATATAAGGCTTCAGGCGATCTCTGCGGTGCCCTGGCACTAAGTTGTTCAGGGCTTTCTAAATTAACACTGTTCCAGAGGGCTGAAGGAGCAACACTAAAAGTCCCGTTTTGTGTACGAACTAAGCACAGCTCCGGGGCACGCAGTTCTCCATCAGCAGCGCCCCACCTGAGAAGCGCAATTGCGGGGCCAAGGTCTGTGGGGCGAGACCGTCCCCAAGAGTCCCCTTTACAAGCAGGCATCGCAGTGCCGGATTTACGTATAAGCTAAACAAGATATAGCTTAGGGGGCCCCCCAAAAATTAAAGGGAAAAAAACTCGATGTACTTTTCCAGAATATAAGATAAAAAACAAACAAACCTACATACAGCAACAGTGTTTTGTGTTGTGTAGGCTCCTATGGTGTAAGTCATGAGCCCCGCTTGCTCCCTAAAATATCACTGCTTTGCTCCTTTCTATATATAGGGTGCCTACATTCTGCTATTTATCATTATTAGTAGTTTGCATCATATATTTACTCCTATTATTATTTCATGTTATAGCAAGTTTCTAGAGACTAGGTTATGAGTCTTTGTAAACTGTGTTTCTAAGGGAACTTTTGTTATTGCCAAATTCCAATGTGTTTCCATTATTAAGTTTGTTATGAATCAGAAATCATTTTAAGTTAGAGCTTAATAATGATTTCACTATTCATATACTTCTTAATTGTATTTCACTATTAATACACTTCTTCTTCATTGTATTTCACTATTAATATACCGTATTTTTCGCTTTATAAGATGCACCAGACCAAAAGCGCACCTAGTTTTTGGAGGAGGAAAACAAGAAAAAAAATATTCTGAATCCCAGAAGCCAGAACAGCAAGAGGGATCTGGCTTCTGGGATAGCCTCTTGCTGTCCTGGCTTCTGGGATAGCCACGCAAAGCCTCTCCTGGGCAGCGGGATGAAGGCTTGGGTCTCCAGCTGTTTTTGGACTACAACTTCCATCATCCCTAGCTATCAGGACCAGTGATGGGATTTGTAGTCCAAAACAGCTGGATGCTCAAGTTTGGGAAACCATTACCTTCGGTAGCTTAGGGCCTCATCAAACCTAAATCAGGCCCTGGGCGAGGCCACCCCCGAGAGTCCGCCCGAAACAAGCAGGCAGCCTCCGAGTGGAGTCAGGATTTGGCCCAAACTACAACCCAATCCCGGAAGGGAAGACAGCAAGAGCCGCCCAGCGGATTCTAGAAAACGGGCACAAAATGAGGGCCTGCAAGATACCTCTTTGTCCAGGGAAGCTTCCAAGTGCAGGGGCTTGTCCGACATGAGGAACTGCCGGGTGGTCTCGGCCATCGGCTGCGGCCCCGGCCGCTCTGGCGCATATTGGACTTTGCGGATCACCAAGCGCACCGAGTTCCTGTAGGGGTGCAGGATAGTGGACATTGAGGGGTGTTGTAGGAATTTATGTATAGGTTGGGGGGGGTTGCCCCTCCAGCAGATATCATGCACATGCAGCCCACTACCAAAACCAGCACAATCACTTTTGTGACTTTTGTGATTTGTCCCCAAAAAACACTTCATCACAGTTTCTTCCTATCTATTCAAAGGGCCTCTGCTGCAGAATATCAAATGTAAGAATTCACTGATCAATGTATCTATGTGCTGTGGGTTAAATCACAGAGCCTAGGACTTGCCGATCAGAAGGTCGGCTGTTCGAATCCCCGCGACGGGGTGAGCTCCCGTTGCTCGGTCCCTGCTCCTGCCAACCTAGCAGTTCGAAAGCACGTCAAAGTGCAAGTAGATAAATAGGTATCACTCCGGCGGGAAGGTAAACGGCGTTTCCGTGTGCTGCTCTGGTTCACAGAAACAGCTTAGTCATGCTGGCCACATGTACACTGTACGCTGGCTCCCTCGGCCAATAAAGCGAGATGAGCGCCGCAACCCCAGAGCCGTCCACGACTGGACCTAATGGTCAGGGGTCCCTTTACCTTTGCAAAACCCGGAGAGTCGCTGCACCCACCTTTTGTGGATCTTCTCCTCCAGACTCTCTGCACAGAAAGCTTTCACTTCATAGTCAACACCGCAAGCCTAGGAGGGAAGAGAAGGAAGCAGAAGCAGCGTCAAGAACGATGGCAGATAGAAGCAGTTTGGAACAAAAGCAAGAACAGATTAAGCCAAAGAATCACTGAGATATAGAGTTGGAAGGGAACCCAAAGGACATCTAGTCCAACCCCCCCACTCCATAATGCAGAAATAGCAACTAAAGCATCCTTGGCAGATTGCGAGGAGTCAGGCCACACGAAATAAAAGGGCAGAAGCTTCGCAAGGAAGGTGCCAGGCAAGCCTCAGTGGAGAGGGTGTTCCACAATTTGGGGGCCACCACAGAGGAAGCCCTCTCCCAGGCCGCCTTTTGCCACACTTCTGAGGGCAGCGGAGAAACCAAGAGGAACACCTCTGCTCATCTTCACTTTGGAACTCCCTGCTTATTGATGTACAGTCATGCCTCGTGTTACAGACGCTATAGGTTGCACGTTTTCGGGTTGTGCACCGCGCAGAACCCGGAAGTACCAGAACGGGTTACTTCCGGGTTTTGGCACTTGCACATGCTCAGAAGCGCCGAATCGCGACCTGCACATGCATGCGTGCAGACGCGGCACTGCGGCTTGTGAACGTGCCTCCCGCACGGATCACGTTCGCAACCCGTGCGTCCACTGTACTCTTTTCGGTGTCTGCTCAAAAAATTCTTTTTTACACATGCCTACCCAGATGCCTTTGAATTCTGGTGCTGGAGGAGACTCTGGAGAGTCCCATGGACTGCAAGAAGACCAAACCTCTCCATTCTGAAGGAAATCAGCCCTGATTGCTCACTGGAAGGACAGATCCTGAAGCTGAGGCTCCAATACTTTGGCCACCTCATGAGAAGAGAAGACTCCCTGGAAAAGACCCTGATGTTGGGAAAGATGGAGGGCACAAGGAGAAGGGGACGACAGAGGACGAGATGGTGGGACAGTGTTCTCGAAGCTACCAGCATGAGTTTGACCAAACTGTGGGAGGCAGTGGAAGACAGGAGTGCCTGGCATGCTCTGGTCCAGGGGGTCACGAAGAGGCGGACACAACTAAACAACTAAACAACAACAACCACCCAGACGCTGAGACTCTTGATGTGAATTTCAATCTGTTTCGGCATTTTAAATTGTTGTACTTTTTAAAAACACATGGTTTTAAATTCTTCTCGGTTTTACCGCTTCATCTTTTTGTAAACCGCTTTGAGGTTTGTTCCTACAACCAAGCGGTGTATAAGTACAGTGGTACCTCGGGTTAAGAACTTAATTCGTTCTGGAGGTCTGTTCTTAACCTGAAACTGTTCTTAACCTGAAGCACCACTTCAGCTAATGGGGCCTCCCGCTGCCGCCTCGCTGCTGGAGCACGATTTCTGTTCTCATCCTGAAGCAAAGTTCTTAACCCGAGGTACTATTTCTGGGTTAGCGGAGTCTGTAACCTGAAGTGTCTGTAACCCGAGGTACCACTGTAGTATGAAAAAAATAAATAATAAATCCTAAGCCAGTTGTAAGTTCTGCTTCCCCTTATCTTGACCTGTTGGCCTTAGGAAAAGGCCTCAAAAAGGAAAACTGCCTTGATGATCCTTGGAACCAACACACTATTATTCTAATTATCACTATTATTCTAATAATTATTATTATTCTACCCTTTGACCAAAGTTCACAGGGCAGTGTACAACATTAAAGACATACACAGCATAATAAAATCATAATAACATGCCCCCCTACATTTAATAGGTCATAGATTATTTTTAATGGCCGAAAGCCTGGGTAAAGGGGAATATTTTCACCTGGCGCCGAAAGACATGTAATGATGAACTGTACAACCCTTAAGTGGACTTACCGTATTTTTCGCTCCATAGGACGCACTTTTTCCCCTCCAAAAATGAAGGGGAAATGTGTGTGCGTCCTATGGGGAGAATGCAGGCTTTCGCTGAAGCCTGGAGAGCGAGAGGCATCGGTGCGCACCGACCCCTCTCGCTCTCCAGGCTTCAGGAAGCTATCCGCAAGCCTTGCAAGCCCGGTGGGAGTTCCTGCGGGCTCACAAGGCTTGCAGGCAGCAGCCTGCAGCCCCGGCAAGTGTCCGCAAGCCTTGCGCGCCCGGCAGGAGGTCCCGCCAAGCGCGCGAGGCTTGGGGCGGCAGCCTGTCGCCCGAAGCACGGGGAGCCCTCCGGAGGGCTCCCCGTGCTTCGGGCGAGTGTCTGCAAGCCTTGCGCGCCCGGCAGGAGGTCCCGCCGAGCGCGCGAGGCTTTGGGCGGCAGCTTGTCGCCCGAAGCACGGGGAGCCCTCCGGAGGGTGCCCCGTGCTTCTTGCAGGTGTGCACAAGGCTTGGGGTGGCAGCCGTGGCGGGGGGGGGAATAATTTTTTTTATTCATTTCCCCCCCAAAAAAACGAGGTGTGTCCTATGGGCCGGTGCGCCCTATAGAACGAAAAATACGGTAAGTTCATTGCATGGCATTGAAATTAATGGCCAGCAGACAGCGCTGTTGTCAACTGTGGTCTCTTAAAGGAACACACCAAAAGAAGTTTGCAGAGGCTAATGGGAGCTGAAGCCCAACACACCCGGAGGGCACCAGGTTGGGGAAAGGCAGCATGAAGAAAAGAAGGGGCCTGTGTCTTCCGTGCAGGAGCATTACGATGTCTTGAAACTGCCCCAATTCACCAGGGCTGTCGTCAGCACCCTTTCCCCACTCCTCTCTTTATTTCATTTTCTTTCTTTTTTTACCTTTCCTGTGTCTTCGGGTCCCGGCTGCAACGTCACGGAGCAGGGAAGGTTGGGAAGGATCTGGAACGGGAAAAATGTCCCGCGTAAGGGACAGCGTCACCAGGCTGACCAACAATGCCAAAGTCTGTGTATGTGTTAACATTTCATTAAGGGTCCAACTAGGGATGCGGGTGGCGCTGTGGGTTAAACCACAGAGCCTAGGGCTTGCCGATCAGAAGGTCGGTGGTTCAAATCCCCGCGACGGGTTGAGCTCCCGTTGCTCGGTCCCTGCTCCTGCCAACCTAGCAGTTCGAAAGCACATCAAAGTGCAAGTAGATAAATAGGTACCACTCCGGCAGGAAGGTAAACGGCGTTTCCGTGCGCTGCTCTGGTTCGCCAGAAGCGGCTTAGTCCTGCTGGCCACATGACCCGGAAGCTGTATGCCGGCTCCCTCGGCCAATAAAGCGAGATGAGCACCGCAACCCCAGAGTCGTCCGCGACTGGACCTAATGATTAGGGGTCCCTTTACCTTTTTAAGGGTCCATCTAGTCGAGCAGCCCGCTCTCACAGCAGCCAACCAGGTGGCTCAAAGCGAAACCCACAAGCAGGATTCGAACTCAAGAGCCCTCTCCCCTTCTATGGTTTCCAGCCATTGGCATTCAGAACCATTGCTGTCTCCGACGTGGAGCCAAAGCATAGCCACCCTGGCTAGTAGCCATCATAAGATAGCCCTGTTCTCCTCCATGAATTGTCCAATCCTCTTTTAAAGTCCCCTAGGTATCTGGCCATCGCTTCTTCCAGTGGCAGAGAGTTCCATAGTTTAACTCTACATACATATTTTTATTCATATGCCGCCTTTCTATATAGTTCAAAGCATCATGAAAAAAAGACATCATTGCAGCATAGCATAAGTAGTCAAAAGCAAGAAAGGGCACAGCTCCGAAACGTGAGAAACTCTGGATCAGGGCTAAACTCCTGGGGGGTCCCTTGGCTTTCCTGCCAGCCACCTGCCACCATGCTTTTCACTGCCTCCAGTGGCAGAGAGTTCCACAGGCTAACGATGCACCGCATACAGAAGGGTGGCCTTTTCACAGAATCCTAGAACTGTCTAGTTGGAAGGGGTCCCGAGGGTCATCTAGCCCAACCCCCTTTTACCCATCCCGCCCAGCAGGAAGCGTGGCCCTTGGGTGGCCAGAAATTTTCTCACGTGGGCAATTTCGGGGCGAGGAAGGGGAGCAACCGGATCACCTGCTGTGAAGCTGGAGCAGCTGCCCAATTGTGAGAATTTTTTGTCGGCGAGGTGCAAACGTCGCCTGGGGTGGGGCGACTGGCGAAGGAGGGCTGGGGGGAGAGGGGAGCTAAAGGTAGGGGGGAGAAAGAAGGATCCGTACCTCGAAGGTAAAAGGGTAGGCCTGCTCACCGAGCTTCTTAATCAGTCGTTCCTGGAGCCGCGTCAGAGGCTTCTTCTCCTCAGTGACCGGAGGGAAGGCCTGGATGTTGGCGACAAAGAGGTCCTTGCGGAAGGTCAGCCCCAGGACGTCCAGGTCCTCGCGGCCGTAGCGGAAGGCGCACGTGAGGGTCACGAAAACTGCAAGCAGGGCAGAGAGGAAGGCATGTGGCGCAGAGGACAATACAGAGGGCCGGATGTGGCCCCCGTTTCCCACCTGCGCCCAGGGCTTGTGTCGGACGCGTTTCCGCGCTGCCCTCCGAACCCCAAGGCGGCTTTTGAGCGACGCAGCACAACCGCAGAATGCGAAATGGGGCAGCCGCCAACAGCCGAGCTCATGGAGTCATCGGACATTGCCAAGAGGCAGTGTGGTGTAATAATAATAATAATAATAATAATGATGATGATGATAACGATAATGATATCTTTATTGTCATTGTCCCTTGCGGAACAATGAAATTGAAAAACTACATAAAACTACATAAAAACTACATAAAACTACCACAAAACTACATAAAACTACATAAAAACTACATAAAACATTCAAAAACCCCTAAAAAAACCTCTAAAACCCCATTTTAAAATACACTATAATAATAATAATAATAATAATAATAATAATAATAATAATAATAATAATTTATTTATATCCCACCCTTCCCAGTTCAAAAAACCGGGCTCAGAGCAGCTAACAACAAATTTAAAACACTTAATTGATGCAACAACAACAACAACAAAAACAGCATAAAATACAGTATAAAGCATGAATAACAATAAATTCAGAATTCAAAAATCAATTTAGGGCGGAAATCCATCCAATGAACATTAGATGATCACCAGGGCTAGCTGGCTAAATTAGTCCTATTTGGGCCAGCGAGGAGACCAGGGGAGAATTAGCTGTGGGATCCCAGAGCGGGTAATCTTCATAAGAAGAGGAGGGGGAGGGAAGGAAGGGGAATAAAAGATCAGGACAAGTTCAAATTGAAAACCAGGCGGAATAGCTCTGTCTTACAGGCCCTGCGGAAGGAAGTTCTATCCTGCAGGGCCCTGGTCTCCTGGGACAGAGCATTCCACCAGGTTGGAGCCATCACTGAGAAGGCCCTGGCCCTGGTGTAGTAGTTAGAGTGCCTGGGTTTGAATTCCCGTTTGGCCACGGAGCACGCTGGGTGTGACCTTGGGCGCTGCCTCTCAGCCTGCCCTACATTGCAGGGTTGTTGTGAGGATGGGAGGAGGACCATGTACATAAGAAATGAACAAGAAAGCCTTTGCAAGTACAAGACAGCAGAGGGAAGCTTTCTGGGGGCCGCTTTGCCAGGTGTGAGCAAAGCCAGAGGCAAAAGTCAGGTAGTGTAGTGGTTAAAGGTCTGGACTAGGACCTGGGAGAGCAGGGCTCAACTCCCAGCTTGGCCATGATGCTCACGAGGTGATCTTGGGCCAGTCACTCAGCCTAACCTACCTCACAGGGCTGTTGTGAGGAGCAGGAGAACCACGTACACCACACTGAGCTCCTTGGAGGAAAATTGGGCAATAAGTAAATAATAAAATAATAAAGCAGGCAACTGGCACAAAACTCACCTTTGCAGGATTCCAGGCGCAGGTCAGAGTTTTCCACCCCTCCCATCGCCCACCTTTCCATCCAGACAAGCAAGGAGGCACTCTCACCATTCAAGGGCCCATTCCAGCCAGTCAAAAGCCTTTTCGGAGGTTGTGGGGCAAGGACCGCGAGGGGTGCGGCTCGAGGAGAGAAGGCGTGGCCTGGGAAGGGGTCCTGACCTGGGGAGGTTCCCAAGAGCCAGACAGAGTGGTCTGGAGGGCAGCACCCAGCCCCAAAGCCTGAGGTACACAGACACAAACACCGGAGTTACCTTTCCTTTCTTTTAAGTATTCTGGATCGACCAGCACAACGCCATCTGCAAAAGGAACGAGAGGCAGGTATGAGGGCAATGCAAAACTGGTACTTCTGCTCTGCATGGGTTAGTATAGCTAACCCGGCTCTGTCCACGGAAACATGGCAGGCGACACGTCTTGGCTCGATGCAGAGGAACAGTGGGAATGTTGAGCTGGGGAACCCCCAAGGGACGAAGGCTCAGAACCCGGGATGTGGGGATGGAAAGGGCTGGGCGATATCTGGTTTCAAGTGCATACAAAAATGTCATGTTTTGGATTCAGATGGGTAGCCGTGTTGGTCTGACGCAGTCGGAAAAATAAATAAATAAATAAAAATGTCCAGTAGCACCTTAGAGACCAACTAAGTTTGTTCTGAGCATGAGCTTTCGGTTTTTTTTTTAAAGTGATATTTATTCCAAGTTTAAGATTACAAAAAGAGAGAAAAACAGTACAAAATATAAAAAGAAATACAAAAAAAAATTTTTTTTCCATAACAGAGCAAAATAAAAAAAAAAGAGAACAATAAGCAAGACAGAAAATGTAAAAATACATTAAATTATATTAAAACAAAAACAAATTAAACCTTTACATAACTTTTTCCCTTTACTTATTTCCTTGACCTCCTCTCATCTCCCAATTTTGTATTCTAGTTCAGATCATTTTTTCCAGCAAATCCTTCCAACCTTATTTTCATTTACTTATTTTAATTTAAAATATTATAATTAAACATCCTCTGTTTCATCAATTTCATCAACTCGTTTTTGCTTAATCCTTAATGTCATATCTACCCAAACTGCCTAAATTTTCTTTTTCCGACATCTTTCTAACAGTCTTTAATATTACAATATTTTTGAAGATATATTTTAAATTTTTTCCAGTCTTCTTCCACCGACCCCTCTCCCTGGTCTCGGATTCTGCCAGTCATCTCAGCCATCTCCATAAAGTCCATCCTGAGCATGAGCTTTCGTGTGCATGCACACTTCTTCAGATACACTGAAACAGAAGTCACCCACAATAATACAGCAAACAGACTTAACATGGACACTGGTACCATAGAACCAGTATCTGAAGAAGTGTGCATCCACACGAAAGCTCATACCAATAACAAACTTAGTTGGTCTCTAAGGTGCTACTGGAAGGAATTTTTTAAATTTTGTTTTGACTACTACAGACCAAGACAGCTACCTATCTGTTACTGGTACCAGAGCCTGCAATAAACCCAGATGCCAACATTGCTGACACATACACCCGGACAACACCATCACTGGCCCCAACAATATCAAACACACCATCTCAGGACTATTTAATTGCTCATCTTCTAACATTGTGTATGCCATCAAATGCCAGCAGTGTCCTTCAGCTCTCTATATTGGACAAACAGGCCAAACCCTACGCCAAAGGATAAATGGACATAAATCTGACATCAGGAATCACAGGACAGAGAAGCCAGTAGGAGAACACTTCACTCTCCCAGGACATTCAATGCAGGATCTCAAAGTAGTTGTCTTGTGGTGGACTTCAGGAGACAGAAGAGCAACGTCCAGCCACTTTTGATTGACGGGGTCTGTGTGGAGAGGGTAACAACGTTCAGATTTTTGGGCATTGAATTACAGGAGGATCTGTCCTGGAGTGTCAACACAAGGGGGCTTGTGAAGAAGGCGCAGCAGAGACTGTACTTTTTGAGAATACTAAGGAAAAACCATCTTCCGCAGAAACTGCTGCTTGCCTTCTATCACTGTGCCATTGAGAGCGTGCTCACTTATGGCTTATGTGTGTGGTACGGAAGCTGTACTACCCAGGACAGGATGGGGTTGTGCAGGGTTGTTAAGGCAGCAGAGAGCATTGTTGGCTGCCCATTCTCCACCTTAGAGCAGATTTATGCCACAAGGTGCCATAGGAAGGCACTGGACATAGTAAAAGATCCATCGCATCCTGGTCACTGTCTCTTCGAGCTCTTGCTGTCGGGACGGAGATACAGGACGATGAAGACAAGAACGAGCCGTCTTAAGAACAGCTTCTTCTCCAGAGCGATCTCGGCCCTGAATGGGAAGCCCGGACTTTGAAAGTCATCTAATCTCCCTTGCTGTATTATACTGTATTGTTTAATTAGTGTTTTTATGGAGCAGTCAAGTAATTTCGTTGTCCCCGAAGGGGGCAATGACAATAAAGATATTATTATTATTATTATTATTATTATTACAAAAGAATTTCAGAAACAGACTTGAAAGAGAAGTTGCTCAATTACAACTTATCACTAAACTGAAAACCATGGAGAGACCTGGTCTTAATAGAGATACTGGATTCTTGTCTCACTACACATGCTAAAGCTATTTTTGGTCATCTGCATACTATCCCTTGCCTTTTCCTGTAGGACTAATTGCAGGCATTAACAGTCGTCCACAGGTTTACCATATCCATTGAGTCAATCACCCATCTCCTACAACCCTTCTGAGAAAAACTCCACTCCACCCTCCTACAATATATAGGATCTGGTGACTTCTATTTCAGTGTATCTGAAGAAGTGTGCCTGCACACAAAAGCTTATACCCAGAAAAAACTTAGTTGGTCTCTAAGGTGCTACTGGACATTTTTATTTTATTTTTATTTTTTAATTTGTTCATGTTTTGGGTTGAGGGTGGGGTCAGTCTGGATGATGCCCAGAGTTCCTTCCAATGTTTGGGGTCCTGTGCCCAGGGAAGGTTGGAATCTAACAGAGGATGTTGCTGTGGTGCTCAGACATGTTTATTTGCAGGACAATGTCCTTCGCTGTCCACTTCAGCGTCCTCAACAGCATCCCCAAAGAATAAGCTGGGTTGCAAGAGCTGCCACTAAGCGAGAGTACCCTTCAGGCGAATGGCTGGGCCTTTCCTCCAGCCCCCTCACCTATCTGCTGGGTAGGAGAAGCCAGAGGGTTGTGTTTGAGCTGAGCTGGAAGCCAGCTGGGAGCTGGAGACACCAGGATCTGCTTGCTCTGGGCTGGATCCACAGCTGAGACTAATAGAGAAGCAAGATCTCTTTGGGTGTCAATGCTGTGAGCCCCTGTGCCTTATGCTCAGGTTTAAGGTAAAGGTAAAGGGACCCCTGACCGATAGGTCCAGTCGTGGCCGACTCTGGGGTTGCGGCGCTCATCTCGCTTTATTGGCCGAGGGAGCCGGCGTACAGCTTCCGGGTCATGTGGCCAGTGTGACTAAGCCGCTTCTGGTGAACCAGATGAGCATGGAAACGCCATTTACCTTCCCACCGGAGCGGTACCTATTTATCTACTTGCACTTGACGTGCTTTTGAACTGCTAGGTAGGCAGGAGCAGGGACCGAGCAACGGGAGCTCACCCCATTGCAGGGATTCGAACCGCTGACCTTCTGATCGGCAAGCCCTAGGCTCTGTGGTTTAACCCACAGTGCCACCCGTGTCCCTATCATGCTCAGGTTTATATATGTGCAAATCAAACCAGATATCCTAAAGGTGCCAGTCTCTGCTGACCTTCCAAGGAACCCAGGTGAGTGCCTGGAACCTTTCGCCACTCATAGATTGGGTGGTTTGTGGCAGTAACTAAAGCTGTCCATATGCAACTATATCAGGATTTGCCCCTGATATGGAAACCTCAAAGTTCTGAAGCACAGATGAGATGGAGAAGTTTGAGCCTTTACCCCCTTCTAAATGCTGAAGCCAATTAATTTCTTAAATGGGGAGAATAGCTCAGGTGGTTGGAGCGTGGTGTTGATAACGCCAAGGTTGCTGGTTCAATCCCCGTATGGGACAGCTGCCAATTCCTGCATTCCTGGGGGTTGGACTAGATGATCCTAAGGGTCCCTTTCCAACTCTACGGTTCTGTGAAGACAGGACAGAACTGAGAGCTGCTGGGGAACATCAAATTGGCAGGATCAGCTCCCATCGGAGCAGAGGAAGTGTGCTGCAGAGATGAGTCAGGCTTTGCAGATTTCCAGGGTGGAGAAATTAGCAGACAGGAAAAAGCCTTCGCTGCTGGTTCAATGTGCCACCAGAGGAAGGGTGGTAATTAAATAGTGGGTGGTGGCGTGGGGGGCAGAGAACAAAGCAAAACACCCGACATCCGCAACAGGAATCCTCCGGATCAGAGGTGATGGAGGCTCCGTGCAGCCTGCTGGCCTTAATAAATAACCGGAGGAAGCAGAAAGCACCACACACACAAAGCCGCAGAGCGAGGAACTGTTGGCACTGTTGCAGCACGCGCAACAGGGCTACGGACTCCAGTACGGGCTGTGGCACTTTTGGAGCTAATTGGTGCCATTCAGCTTTAAAACCTGGATCTGTCTGAATTGGCACGGCAGAGAAAAATGAACATTTGGGGGCTCTGCCCGTGGCATCATCTTGCCTCCTACCTAGAGGTTTATATTTGGATGATAAACAAGGCAAGCTAAAATTTCCTGCAAGCAATTCTCCACTGAGACACACAAACACAAGGATCCGATTCAGCTAAACGTGTGAGGCAACCAGCCGTTCCATCAGGTTGCGTAGGAGAGGCGAGAACCCAGAACAATGGATTCAAATGAGGAGAAAGGAGATTTTGACTAAACACCAGGAGGAACTTTCTGGCAGTAAGAGCTGTTCAACGGTGGAACAGTCTCCCTCCAGAGGTTGTGGACTCCCCTTCCTTGGAGGTTTTTAAGCAGAGGTTGGACGGTCATCTATCAGGAATTCTTCACCTGCGATTCCTGGACTAGATACCTTCCAATTCAACAATCTGATGATTTCTATGAGAGTGGGAGAGAGGGGGCTGGAGGGCCTTGCCACCTGCTCTGGGCTTAAGCCCAGTGATGTTTAACTCCTCATCTCTCCCTCTATCTTTCCACCCCAAGAACTCTGTAACTAAGAAGCAGCGTGATAGATAGAGCTGTGCCTGAATACAAGCAGACTGCATTTTGTGTGAATTATTTCATTCACCCCTTTGGCCAGAGTGGGTTTCTCATCTGCAGCCTAAGCGTGACTCACAGCAGAAGCCTGGAATGCCCCAGACCATGAGTAAGATTTGTCACCATCGACACGTACTTCCTCGGACGACATGAACTGTTTTCACCCCAGCCGGTCCCAGGTCCCAGCCCCACAGGGGCAGCCTGGGAAGCCCCACTGCCTTGCTGAGCTAATAATAATAATAATAATAATTTATTTTTTATTTATTATTTATACCCCACCCACTCTGGCCGGCTTCTAACAGAATGTTATAATACAATAGTCTATTAAACATTAAAAGCTTCCCTAAACAAGGCTGCCTTCAAAAGTCTTCTAAAAGTCTGGTAGTTGTTGTTCTCTTTGACATCTGGTGGGAGGGCGTTCCACAGGGCGAGCGCCACTACTGAGAAGGCCCTCTGCCTGGTTCCCTGCAGCTTCACTTCTCGCAGGGAGGGAACCGCCAGAAGGCCCTCGGAGCTGGACCTCAGTGTCCAGGCAGAACAATGGACACAGCTGCCATGGACACAGAATTGACCTGCGCCTCCATGGACAGCTGCCAGTCCAGAATGACTCCCAGGCTGTGCACCTGGTCCTTCGGGGGCATAGTTTCCCCATTCAGGACCAGGGAGTCCTCCACACCCGCCCGCCCCCTGTCCCCCAAAAACAGTACTTCTGTCTTGTCAGGATTCAACCTCAATCTGTTAGCCGCCATCCATTCTCAAACCGCCTCCAGGCACTCACAAAGGACCTTCACCGCCTTCACTGCGATGCCGCGAAATGACATCACATATGAATGTAAAGAAGAACGGTGACTTTTTAAAGAAGTGGTGCCTGAGGTTGTTGTTGCTTTTCCCCTCCTCCCAGGTAATCTCCCATCTGAGCATTCACACCATAGAACAATAGCATCACAGAATTGCAGAGCTGGAAGGGACCATGAGGGTCATCTGGCCGAACCCTCTGCAATGAAGGAATCCTTTTTCGCTTCGGCAAGGCAGCTGCATCGCAGGTCTGTAGGGCCATCTCCCGGACCCACGAGACGGATGTCTCAAGAGAGCAGCGCCTGAGGGCGTGCCTCTCTGCGGCACTTCAGCGGGCGCCGGACCCAGCCCAGAGCTCACTTACCCACTGGATCGACGACATCTATGTGGTCCACGAAGTCCCTCTTGCCCAAGTAGACGGTGAGCTGCAGAGAGGAGACACAAAGGCATAAGGCGGCTGTCAGCACCCAGCTGATTCAACAGTAAGGTTTCTCACTATGTTATCAACCGATGTCCGCAGGCACACACAGTCGCGCCAGCGCCACTAGCCACTTAAAATGTGAGCAGAGCAGATGGGCTGTGAGAGGCATGACGGCAGGATCGCATCTAGTGAAAACACGAGGAGGGGCCTTTTCTGCGGTGGGTCCCCGCTCGCGGAATGCTCTCCCCAGGGAGGCTCGCCTGGCACCTTCACTATATATTTTCAGATGCTAGAAGAAAACACTCCCCTTCAACCAGGCCTTCAGCCATTAATAGACATAGGGCCTTTTAAAGTGTGTGTCTGTGTGATTTTTAATATTATTTGTTTTTATGTTGTAAACTGCTTTGTGGTCTTATGATGAAAGGCGGTATATAGTGGTGGACTTGTATGGTTATAAGCGAGTTTTGGAATAACATATATGACGAATTAAAAAAATTATTTAAACTTAACATCAAAAAAAGGACTGGAGGTTTTCCTTCTAGGAATATTACCAACAGAAATAAAGCAAAACACAAGACCACTGTTTATGTATTCAATCATAATACATAATTATGATTGCAAGAATATTCGTAGCCAGAAGTTGGAAATGTGAAACAATACCAACAATAATAGACTGGCAAACACTCATGGTAGAGTATATTCACTTAGCAAAGCTGACTGGAAAAGTTAGGGGAGTCCTAAATCAAAAAGTATATAGAGAATGGATATTATTCAAGGAGTATATAAGATCACACTGTAAAAATGAAACTGTCCTGGCAGAATTGAATGATACTTGTGTATAATAAATAAATGGGAAAAAATATTTTAGAAGAATATGTAGGAAAAGCTATAAAATAAACTGTGCGATAAAATCAAGATATTAGAAAAAGTACGATGAGAATGATTGGACGTTTTTGTTCCAGAAGACTTTATTGGTCATGATATGATAATACAACCGATATTCTTTTATTTTAATGTTAACTCTTTTTTGCTCTTTATTTTTATTCTTGTTATTCTTTTTTACATTTTCGTGTGAAACTCTGTTGTAACCATTTGTAATGTATTTATATGATAGTATTTTATATCAACAAAGATGTTTATTAAAATTTCTAAAAAAGGTGGTACAGTGGTACCTTGGGATGTGAACGGGATCCGTTCTGGAGCTCCGTTCGCATCCTGAACAGAACATAAGACGCGACTGCGCGGGTCGCGTTTCGCCGCTTCTGCGCATTACGTCATTTGACTGTGCATGCGCGAGCGGTGAAACCCGGAAGTAACGCACTCCGTTACTTCCGGGCCGCCGTGGAACGCAACCCGAAAATACTTATCCTGAAGCTTATTTATCCTGAGGTATGACTGTATATAACTTTAATGAATAAATACATAATCTAAACAAGTAAATAATAAATAATCCCACAGTCAGAGGCAGCGATGCTTCTCAGTGTCAGTTGCTGGAGAGGAGAATTGCTCTTGCCTTTGAATCCTGCTTTGAGGGTTTCCCATAGTGGGCATCCGGTTAGCCACTGTGAGAAGAGGATTCTGGACTCAATGGGCCACTGGCCTGATCCAACAGGCTCCTACTTTCTTGTAAAACACTACACGCAGCAATTGCACATAACAGCAACCACTGCTACTACTTCAATGGAGCACAGAAATCTGTCCCATCCCAACCATTGAGCCAGCATCATCCCTGGCTGGCAGCAACTCTCCAGAGTTTTTAGACAGCGGTTTGGAGGAGCATAGGAAGCAGCTGAGTCAGACCACAGGTCCATCTGCCTCAGTACTGCCTACACTGGCTGGCAGCAATGGGTTGGGGTCTCCACAATCCCTACCTGAAGATGCCACTGAGGGTTAAGGCTAGGCGATATCTGCTTTTCAGCTTCGTGATCTATCACCATCTAAACACTGTGATGTAACTGATATAGGATTTGCATCATCAGTTCTGTGTCCAGGGCAGCTGTCTACCAGTTCCATCTGGTATGCAGGATGAGACCCCACCTGCCCGCAGACTGTCTCGCCAGAGTGGTGCATGCTCTAGTTATCTCCCGCTTGGACTACTGCAATGCGCTCTATGTGGGGCTGAAGGTGACCTGGAAACTACAACTAATCCAGAATGCGGCAGCTGGACTGGTGACTGGGAACAGCCTTCAAGACCACATAACACCAGTCCTGAAAGATCTACATTGGCTCCCAGTACATTTCCAAGCACAATTCAAGTTGTTGGTGCTGACCTTGAAAGCCCTAAGCAGCCTCAGCCCAGTATACCTGAAGGAGCGTCTCCACCCCCAGCGTCCAGCCTGGACACTGAGGTCCAGCTCCGAGGGCCTTCTGGCGGTTCCCTCATTGCGAGAAGTTACAGGGAACCAGGCAGAGGGCCTTCTCGATGGTGGCGCCCGCCCTGTGGAATGCCCTCCCGTCAGCTGTCAAGGAAATAAACAACTACCTGACTTTCAGAAGACATCTGAAGGCAGCCCTGTTTAGGGAAAGTTTTTAATGTTTGATGTTTTATTGTATTTTTAATATTTTGTTGGAAGCCGCCCAGAGTGGCTGGGGAAACCCAGCCAGATGGGCAGAGTATAAGTAATATATTATTATTATTACCTCGGGATGCGAACGGGATCCGTTCCAAAGCCCTGTTTGCATCCCGAATGGAACGCAAGACGCGACGGCGCGGCGCGTTTTGCCGCTTCCGCGCGTGACGTCATTTTGAGCGTCTGCGCATGCGCGAGCGGCAAAACCCGGCAGTAACATGCTCCGTTACTTCCGGGTTGCTGCAGAGCGCAACTCAAACGCTCTCAACCCGAAGCACATTCAACTTGAGGTATGACTATTATTATTATTATTATTATTCGAGACATATTGGCAGGTCAAAAATTATGAAACCGATACCACAATATGGACTTCAAACCTGTTTCTGGCGATATATTGATATATCACCCAGTCCTACTAGGGTCTGAACCTGCACGCAGACAAACTGTTCCACTGACATTTGCTGCCAAGTTACTCCCAGAGTAAGGAGGGCTTTGCAAATAAAAATTGGGCAGGGGTGAGCTCTGCTCTCTGTAAACTCTTCCTTGATCAACTTCAAATTAAAACGACAAAAACAACAGCTTTGAAGAAAGGAGGGCAGACTAACAAAGGCAACTTAAGCTGAGCACTTCTTTGGCCGACAGATGGCTCCGAGAGGAGCTTAAGAGAGAATTTGGATGATCTTCCCTACTGCTGTGCTGGACCATGTCTAGTTTTCAGAGGCTCATCCATCTTACGCAGCATTTAGAAAGAAAGATTTACAAGGCTTGTGGCGGAAAACCAGGCAGGCTTTGTTCAATTCCCGCTTTATAGCCGTCCGGCCCTAATCGCTCAGTTACCCGCCACCAGCCAAAAGGGGCCTGTGTGCTCTTAGTTCCATAAAATTGTAGAGCTGGAAGGGACCCAAAGGGTCATCCATCTCAACCCCATGGGAGCACAGGAATCGGCAATGGAGGGGAAAGGTTTCTTGTAAACTTGGCAAAGATCAGCCTTCCTCAACCCGCTGCCCTCCAGGGCTCCAAAGCAGCTTTATCTGGGTTTTGCAAGTCTTTATGGCCACCAAGAGACTTACGCTCCATGCCTGGAAGGATAAACACTGTTTATTGCTCAACGATCTGAAGACTTTCAATGCCTACAGTTCAACACTCTTTCTAGAAACCTCAGCTTTGCTCAGAGCCACAATGGGCCCCACATGATTGGCTAATTCTGGGATTCTCCTGTAGGCCAATCAGGCTGCAGATTCACTTCCACCTGGAGCTGGATTGGGTGGCTCCTGCGGACCAATCAGACTGCTGCATTCTGAATCCTATTGTTCTAGGACCAATCAGACTGCTGCAGTTTGGATCCTATTCAACTCAGTACATAACAATGGCAGAGTCCTCACTGCCTCTTGCAGGAGAGAGTTACACAGTTCCAACTATGTGCCACGTGTAGAAGTCTTCTTCCCCAGTGGCATCAGCTGCCACCAGAAGCATCAACCTCACCAAGGCTAGGCGATAGGTGGTTTTCAGCAGCGTGATATATCGCCAGCTAAGCATTGCAATATATTGATCTATCGCAATGTCTGAAATAAGGATGGAGCTATGTAGAGGCATTCGCTGGCTGACCGGTTCCACCCACATTGTGATTTTTGCCGGCGCCTGCTCTTGCGATTCTCTGCCCCGCTGCAGGACGTAGGGAGAGCTGAGCTAGCGGGGGCTGCTGGAATGGAGAGACACATTTTCTTTTTTTCTAAATGATTTTTATTGGATTTGCATATAATCACATTACGTAACATCGTAACCCTCTTGTTTTCTCTCTTTGGCTCGACTGAGCCCAACGACTTCCCTCCCTCCCGTCTGACGGTTTACAAAATTAAACTTTACATCTTTACATTTCGCTTCGTTTCCTACCCTTGTTATATCATTACCTAAAGTATTACATTACTCAACCTGCATAGATAGCAATTTGACCTTACAGATCTGCAGATAACCCTGCTGATGATGTTAATTGCTTACAGTTGCCTTTCAAATATAATATAAATTTGTTCCAGTCCTTTTGGAATACTTGGTCTCACTGGTTCCGGATTCTTCCCGTCAGTTTCGCCAGTTATGCAAAGTCCATCATTTTCAACTGCCACTCTTCCTTTGTTTGTAGCTCCTGTTGCTTCCATCATTGGGCTAACAAAATTCTTGCTGCAGTTGTTGCATATAAGAAGAATCTTTTATCTTGTCTCGGTATCTCTCTACCCACTATACCCAATAGAAAAGCTGCTGGGTTTTTTTAACAAAGGTGTTTTTAAACATTTTCTTTAACTCATTATATATCATTTCCCAGAATGCTTTTACCTCTTTACATGTCCACCACATATGATAAAAAGTACCTTCCTTCTCCTTACATTTCCAACATTCATTTTTTGTTCTATACATTTTGGCACATCGTGATTTTTTCATAGCAGACACACATGCCACGATTCGCAATACATTGGCAGGTCCAAAATTATGAGGCAGGTTATCATGATACACACTTCAAACCGGTTTTGGATGATATATTGATAGATTGTTGCTGTTGTTTAGTTGTGTCTGACTCTTCGTGACCCCATGGACCAGAGCACACCAGGCACTCCTGTCTTCCACTGCCTCCCGCAGTTTGGTCAAACTCATGTTCGTAGCTTCGAGAAGACTGTCCAACCATCTCGTCCTCTGTCGTCCCCTTCTCCTTGTGCCCTCCATCTTTTACCAACATCAGGGTCTTTTCCAGGGAGTCTTCTCATGAGGTGGCCAAAGTCTTGGAACCTCAGCTTCAGGATCTGTCCTTCCAATGAGCAATCAGGGCTGATTTCCTTCAGAATGGATCGGTTTGATCTTCTTGCAGTCCATGGGACTCTCAAGAGTCTCCTCCAGCACCAGAATTCAAAAGCATCCATTCTTCGGCGATCAGCCTTCTTTATGGTCCAGCTCTCACTTCCATACATCACTACTGGGAAAACTATAGCTTTAACTATTCAGACCTTTGTTGGCAAGGTGATGTCTCTGCTTTTTAAGATGCTGTCTAGGTTTGTCATTGCTTTTCTCCCAAGAAGCAGGCGTCTTTTAATTTCGTGGCTGCTGTCACCATCTGCAGTGATCATGGAGCCCAAGAAAGTAAAATCTCTCACTGCTCTCACTCATTGATAGAATTGCCCAGGCCTAAACCTCACTAACGTTAGGACCAGACCTGATGCAGACCATCTTCCTACTTAACCGGTTTGTGAAACCCTCGGTTGTGGGGGTGTCTGCTGAGCGCAGAGTGCCCATGAGGCTGCCATAACAAGCCACCCCACTGGAGAGGGAGGCAGCGCAGGATAGGGCCCTTTGGAAACAGCTACAGGCATTCCAGGAATCGCTGGTGCTCCTGGTGCAGAGGCAGTGAGTCATCTGCTCGATTCAAATTCAAATGCAGACCTTGCCTTCCAGCCTCCAGGAAGGCCAGAGATAAGCAGTTCGTGGAAGGCCAGAGAGCTCCTCTCAAACCTTTATGCGCTGCCTGAACAAGACCACATTAAAGTGTTTAATCACAGGGGCGGCTACCTCAGGTGCATCATTAAAAACAATTACGAGCCCAGCTCTCAAGTGGGAAGGGAGAGAGAAGCAGGTGTGGAAAGGGAATGCATGAGCAGGTACCCTCGACTCTCTTTTTTAAAGATATACTTTTCAAGTTTATACATTTCACTAATTTCACAATCATTTTGACATTTCAAAACTTGGCTTCCTCCCCCCTCTTTCTGCGGTTCCTTAAATTTATTTTTAATATCTTCTGCACGTCCAAACTGACTTAATTTGCTCATTTATTCGTCTTCTTTAAATATAAACTCTTATGAAACAGCAAGTTTATTACAATAGTCCTGCCAATGTTCTTATCTGCTCACAGTTTATCTGTGAGTATTCAATAAACCATTTCCATTCTTTTATTAAAAAAAGCTTTTTATCTTGAACTTCTTATCCTTCCGGTAAGTTTTGCCGTTTCTGCATATTCCATAAATTTTTGTATCCGTTCTTCCTTTGCTGGGGCTTTTGCTTCTTTCCATTTTTGGGTGAGTAACATTCTTGCCATTGTAGTAGCATATATGAATAAGTTTCTATACAGGTTAAGTAGTTGTGTCCCTGTAATTCCCAAAAGCTTCTGGGTTGTTGTTTTTTTTTGGGGGGGGGGCGGTTAACAAAGGTTATTTTCAACATCCTTTTGGTTTCATTATATATCATTTCCCAGTAAGCTTTTACCTTAGCACAAGAACCACATATGAATACTCTTGACTCTTAAGCCCAGTTGCGGGAAGCTGCCCCAGGATGAGTCAGGCCACTGGACCAGGACTGGCAAGAATGGAAAGGGACCCCCAAGGATCATCCAGTCCACTGCTCTTGCAATGCAGGAACCGGAATAATAATAATAATAATAATAATAATAATAATAATTTTATTATTTTCACCCTGCCCATCTGGCTGGGTTTCCCCAGCAACTAAAGCATCCAAGCTCTTGTGAGATCTCGTGCTTGACCTCTGGGGGACTCTTCCAACTTGACGATTCTACAATCAGCCATCTAGCAGGGCTCTTTGCATTGTGCCTGCTCCCCTTATTCCCCCAGACTCTGTCTCCATCTCCCCCTTCCCCCCCCAACCCCTCTCCAGGCTTCGGCATCAGCCGTACGAAGCGCGATAGTCTTGCTTTTGCAAAGCCCCAGGAATTCCAGGCGCAGCTGATTAGCTCCCTGACCCTGCAGTTCATCCAATTAGGTTATTGAATAAGCCTCCATCTCAATCACATTTCGAGGGCTTGGGCTCGGGAGGCGGCTGCATGACTCACCGTCGCCGGCAGCCGACATCTGGGAAGAAAACAACTCCGGTTATCAAAAGAGTCGCCTGCCGACGAATCTGCCTCGGTGGCAGATGGGTCCTTGCGAAGGAAACCGGGGTGGCTCAAAATCTCTTTGAAGGCTGAGCTCCAGCTGTGAATGATGCCCTGAGTTCCTTCGAATGTTGGGGGTCCTGTGCCCAAGGAAGGTTGGAATCTAACAGAGGATGTTGCTATGCTGGTCAGACATGTTTATTTGTAGGTCTTCTTTTTGTTCAGCGATCCCTCGTAACCGAGTAAGATTGTCTTCCATAAACAGGGTTTTGACAGTGAGTCTGTAAGTGACTTTGGAGGACAATTCTGGATCCACATGTCCTTCCACAGTGGGGACATAGGACATAGCGGGAGTTGATCACAGTGTGGATTTGCCAAGCGTGCCTTCCTCTTAGCACGTTTCTCCCTTGCGTCCTGAGTTCGAGTGTCTCCAAAGCCCATGACACCTTTGGTAAAGGCTGTTCTCCAACTGGAGCGCTTGCAGGCCAGTTTTTCCCAGTTGCCGGTGTTTATACTACATTTTTAAAGATTTGCCTTGAGAGCATCTTTGAACCTCTTTTGCTGACCACTGGTATTATGCTTTCCATTTATCTGAAGAAGTGTGCATGCATTTTTAAGTTCGGAATAGAGTACAGTGGTACCTCAGGTTAAGAACTTAATTCATTCTGGAGATCTGTTCTTAATCTGAAACTGTTCTTAATCTGAGGTACCACTTTAGCTAATGGGGCCTCCTGCTGCTGCTGCGCCACCGCAGCACAATTTCTGTTCTCACCCTGAAGCAAAGTTCTTAACCCGAGGTAATATTTCTGGGTTAGGGGAAGCGTATGTAACCCGAGGTACCACTGTAGTTGTTTTGGAAGACAATAATCAGGCATCTGCACAATATTTGCAGGACAATGGCCTTCACTGGCTAATTCAGTGTCCTCAACAGCATCCCCAAAGAATAAGCTGGGTTGCAAGAGCTGCCACTAAGCGAGAGTACCCTTCAGGCCAATGGCTGGGTCTTTCCTCCAGCCCCCTCACCTATCTGCTGGGTAGGAGACGCCAGAGTGTTGTGTTTGAGCTGAGCTGAAAGCCGGCTGGGAGATGGAGACACCAGGACCTGCTTGCTCTGGGCTGGATCCACAAAGGTGGCAAATGGAGAAGCGAGATCTGTTGGGATATTGATGCTCTGAGCCACTCCATCTTATGCTCGGGTTATATATATGTGTGCAAATATAGTCATACCTTGGGTTACAGATGCTTCAGGTTGCGTTTTTTCAGGTTACGGATGCGGCGAAACCCGGAAGTACCAGAACGGGTTACTTCTGGGTTTCAGCAGTTGCGCATGCGCAGAAGTGCTAAATCACGCTTTGCGCATGCACAGAAGTGCCGAATCGCAACCCGCACATGAATAGACGCAGCGCTGTGGGTTGCGAACGCTGCGGGTTGTGAATGTGCCTCCCGCACGGATCACGTTCACAACCCGAGCGTCCACCGTATAACCAGATACAGTGGTACCTCGGTTTAAGAACAGTCCTGTTTACAAACGATTCGGTTTATGAACTCTGCAAAACCGGAAGTAGTGTCCTGGTTTGTGAACTTTACCTCGGTCTAAGAATGGAAGCCGAACGGTGGAAGGGCACTGGCAGTGGGAGGCCTCATTAGGGAAAGTGCGCCGCGGTTTAAGAACGGTTCCGGTTTAAGAACGGACTTCTGGAACGGATTAAGTTCGTAAACCGAGGTACCACTGCATTCTAAAGACACCCCAGTCTCATCTGACCTCCATTCCAAGGAAACTGAAGCCTTGGACTCCCTCTCAGACATTGCGGTGTCGTGCAACAGCTAGTTTAACGCAACTGAAGTGGGTCGAAGTGCTCTGCCACACGGCACAACAAATCTGCTTCAAAAAGCAAAACAGCTGGACGTTTTGCGGTTTGGAAAAGCGAGACGCCAACCAATGACTCATGGGGAGATGTGTAAACATGCCACAAGCAAATCAAGATGGAGGGCAGGAGGCGCGCTCAGAGTTGTATAAGCACCCCACAAACAAATCGCAACAAATGTCAACACCAGATGTAACACAACATCCTGGAAAGCTTTGTGCAGGCAAATGAGGATGAAAGCTCACTAAATAGGTCATCCGGAGAGCCCATCAAAAACTGCCTTTTCCTTGCCTGGAAAGGAGTTGGGGACCCAGGCATCCTGACACCTTCCCACTGCTGTTGTACCCCATTACCACCCCCTGAGGCTGGCTGCCCCAATTCCAGCCTGTCCCTCTTTGTTCCACGCAGACCTATTGTTTATCAAAGGAAAATATCCACAGAGCCAAAGCTCTCTGAAACAATGTCCTCCACCCACCACCACCTCACCCTTGTGACGCTCCAGGACTGAACCCGGGACCCTCTGAACGCTGCTCTACCACTGAACCACGGTCCCGTCCAATACTCAGAATGCCTTTTGAGAAAGCTCTGGGTGTTTGCCTGTTTTATTCCTCTTGTTCTGAATTTGCAGAAACAGTGTTTCCTAGTTCGCAAAAGGTGTGGGGTTCAGCCCCGCTATCCACCCACCTACAGCAAGCAAGAGTCCTGCTTTGGAGAAACTCATGCCCCATGGAAAAAGGGGAGGGGGGGAATAGTATTCAAAATGCAACGAAGCAATTTTGGAGTCAGCTCAGAGGCAAGCCCCGCAGCCGAGTCAGAAACAGTCTTCAGCGACCCAGCCGAGTCTTTCGTTTTCATTGCCCAAACTGAATAATGAAAATGTTAATAATAATAATAATAATAATAATAATAATAATAATAATAATAATTTCATTATACCCTGCCCATCTGGCTGCGTTTCCACAGCCACTCTGGGCGGCTTCCAACAGAATATTAAAATACAACAGTCTGTTAAACCTTAAAAGCTTCCCTAAAGAGGGCTGCCTTCAGATGTCTTCTAAAAGTCTGGTAGTTATTTTCCTCTTTGACATCTGGTGGGAGGGCATTCCACAGGGAGGGTGCCACCACCGAGAAGGCCCTCTGCCTGGTTCCCTGTAACTTGGCTTCTTGCAGCAAGGGAACCGCCAGAAGGCCCTCGGCACTAGACCTCAGTGTCTGGGCAGAACGATGGGGGTGGAGACGCTCCTTCAGGTATACTGGGCCGAGGCCGTTTAGGGCTTTCAAGGTCAGCACCAACACTTTGAATTGTGCTCAGAAATGTACTGGGAGCCAGTGTAGGTCTTTCAGGACCGGTGTTATGTGGTCTCAGCGGCCGCCCCCAGTCACCAGTCTGTCTGCCGCATTCTGGATTAGCTGCAGTTTCAGGGTCACCTTCAAAGGTAGCCCCACAGAGAGCGCATTGCAGTAGTCCAAGCGGGAGATAACCAGAGCATGCACCACTCTGGCGGTGTGGTCTGTGGGCAGGTAGGGTCTCAGCCTGAGTACCAGATGGAGCTGATAAACAGCTGCCCTGGACACAGAATTGACCTGGGCCTCCATGGACAGCTGTGAGTCCAAAATGACTCCCAGGCTGCGCACCTGGTCCTTCAGGGGCACAGTTACCCCATTCAGGACCAGGGAGTCCTCCACACCTGCCCGCCTCCTGTCCCCCCAAAACAGTACTTCTGTCTTGTCAGGATTCAGCCTCAATCTGCTAGCCGCCATCCATCCTCCAACCGCCTCCAGACACTCACACAGTTAAAAGCCATCTCTCCCAGCCTTGCACAGTCAGGATAATGCAAGCCGTCCAGCCCTGGGGACTGTCTCCCCGCCTTCAGCCAATCCGATCCAGCATCCTCCTTCCCCTCTTATAAGAGCACTGAGTGATGTGTATCAGGGTCAGGCCGAGGTGGAACAGGTGAGCTCACCTAGCAACAAGATGCTGGTATGCAAGGAAGCTTTTGTTGCCTTGGATGAAAAGCACTTAGCCCGCTGGCAAGGTGAAGGACGGCCCAAATGGTGGATGCTGGCATTCTGAACAAGCTTGCCAGTATATTCACTATTATTATTATTATTATTTATTAAACCCATTAGTTGCTTTTTTTCTTGCCACAGCGATGCAAAGAGTCTTAGAATCACAGAAATGTAGAGCTGCAAGGGGCCCCCCAGGGTCATCCAGACCAACCCCCTGCAATGCAGAGATCACAGGTAAGGCACCCATGACAGGCGGCTGCCCACCTCTGCTTTAAAATCCCCCAAGGAATGAGAGCCCGCAACCTCCCAAGGGAGTCAAAGCTCTTGCCACCGGGGAGTTGTTCCTAACGTTTAGCCAGGGTCTCCTTCTTTGTCATTCATTTATTTATTAAATTTATGGACCACCCTTCGTCACAAGATCTCAGGGTGGTTCGCAGAATAATCAAAGCTGCACATAACTCTTATTTATTGAGTCCAGACAGGGTCTCAAGGAAGCTTACAGTCAAAAACAAACAACTAAAAAGATATATATATGTGAAGGGGCAGAAGCAAGTATCCACCACAGCTTCTATGGTACTGTACTGTACTGTACTGTACTGTACTCTATTCTATTCTATTCTATTCTATTCTATTCTATTCTATTCTATTCTATTCTATTCTATTCTGGTTTTCCCAGTAGTGATGTATGGAAGTGAGAGCTGGACCGTAAAGAAGGCTAATCGCCAAAGAATGGATGCTTTTGAATTCTGGTGCTGGAGGAGACTCCTGAGAGTCCCATGGACTGCAAGAAGATCAAACCTATCCATTCTGAAGGAAATCAGCCCTGAGTGCTCACTGGAAGGGCAGATCCTGAAGCTGAGGCTCCAGTACTTTGGCCACCTCATGAGAAGAGAGGACTCCCTGGAAAAGACCCTGATGTTGGGAAAGATGGAAGGCACAAGGAGAAGGGGACGACAGAGGACGAGGTGGTGGGACAGTGTTCTCGAAGCTACCAACATGAGTTTGACCAAACTGCGGGAGGCAGTGGAAGACAGGAGTGCCTGGTGTGCTCTGGTCCAGGGGGTCACGAAGAGTTGGACACGACTAAACAACTAAACAAATACACAAGTCAGCTTGCAAGAAGGAGAAACAGCAAAATATTATTCCTGCATTGCAGGGGGTTGAACCAGATGGGCAACTTCATGATTCTGTGATTCTATGAAATATACAACAAAGATTGCACACCCCATAAGAATCCAATCCAATGCAAATAAGTCATAATAAAACTTGTATCAAATAAAGAAATATTCAACAATCCATCTAGAATATGCAAAGCTTGTGTAGCCATGCCTTACACCTGCTGTGCTTTGCCTTGATGATGGGCCGCACTCATTGATGCCTTAAAGCTTTTAGCAGAAGGCCTTATTCTGAGTCTGAGTCCTGATTCCAGAGGGAGGGAGGATGCAAGTTCCCCATTCCCATAAATAAATAACGAGAACTAAATCCCATTCCTCCCCTCCGTCTTCTTCTCTCCCACTTCCCCAAACGAAAGAAACCCAAAGAACTGGCGAAGAAGTTCAGCTTACCTTCCCATTGGGACTGGCTTTCTTGAACACCCTGAAAAACAAGAGGGGAAGGAAAAGGTGAGCCAGGGGGAATGAGAGAGACCTTCAGCACACAGGAGCTAATGTGAAAAGCATAGAATTGTAGAGTAGGAAGGGACCCCGAGGGTCATCTAGTCCAACCCCCTACAATGCAGGAATCTCAACTAAAGCAGCCATGACAGATGGCCATCCAACCTCTGCTTAAAAACCTCCAAGGAAGGAGAGTCCACCCCTTTCCACTGTCAAACAGCTCTCACCATTCTTCTTGTTTAATTGGAATCTCTTTTCCTGTAACTTGAAGCCATGGGTTCAAGTCCTACCCTCTGGACCAGGAGAAAACAAACTTGTTCCCTCTTCCATGCGACAACTCTTGAGATATTAGAAGATGGCTATCATATCTCCTCTCAGTCTATTCTTTCTCAGGCTAAACATACCCAGCTCCTTCAACTGTTCCTCATAAGGTTTGAATTCCAGTCCTTTGATAATCTTGGTTGCGCTCCTCTGCGCACCTTCCAGCTTATCAACATCCTTCCTAAATTGTGGTGCCCAGAACTGGACACAGGACTCCAGGTGTGGTCTGACCAACGCAGAATAGAATTGCTCCATGACTTCCCTTGACCTGGACGCACTATACTTCTGTCCATGCAGCCCATAATAGCATTAGCCTTTTTTGCTGCTGCATCACACAGTTGTCTCATGTTAAGCTTGCGCACCACCAAGAATTCTATATTCTGTTCACAAATCCCAACAATGCACAGAGAATTCTCTGACTGGGTAACGTTCCTGAATTTTTACCCATCGCTTGCTTGTTTGCCCAGTTGATGAGGACATAAGAATAGCTTTGTTCAAAGATTTAAAACTCTCAGCCGACGCATATCCTGGATAATCAGATGTTTAGGAAGTTGAGGTAGTTCTCACCTGTTTTAGTATTTCAACTTTTCTAAGTTTTAAAGTATGGCTGCAAAAATTTTCCTGGTGTTATTGTTGAAACTTCATGTGAACTGCTTATATATATATAAAAAGATCAAGCCGTATAGATTTTCTGAAATAAATAACTGATCAACTTTCTATTAGGTCCCCTTAACATTTCTGAGAAGGCAGCCCATTTTGCCATTACAGCGGCAATTCTGAGAAAGGTTTGCATGGATGATAAGTGGAGTTCATTTTTATTGGACAGAACGCCTGGTCTGAATAATTATCTCGTACCTATGGGACCGCCTCTCCTGGTTTGCCCCACGGAGGATCTTAAGGTCCACAAATAACAACACTTTGGAGGTCCCAAACCGCAAGGTGGTTAGATGGTCTCAAGGTGGTCTCAGCTAGGGCCAGGGCCTTTTCAGTACTGGCCCCGACTTGGTGGAACACTCTGTCCCAAGAGACCAGGGCCCTGCGGGACTTGACATCTTTCCACAGAGCCTGCAAGACGGAGCTGTTCCACCTGGCCTTTGGTTTGGACTCAGTCTGACCCTTATGCTGCCCTTCCCTTATAGTTTTGATTTATGGGCTACTACGAAAATGAGGCTGCATTTTAAACTGTATTTTAACCCATATTTTAATAAACTGTTTTTTCTTTTTCTTTTACATTTTATTGTAATTTTATTGGTGATAGCCGCCCTGAGCCTGGTTCTGGCTGGGGAGGGCGGGGTATAAATAAAATTTACTATTATTATTATCATTATTATCATTATTATCTCAACTTTTGCAGTGTACAGTGGTACCTCGGGATGCGAACGGAACGTAAGACGCGACAGCGCGTCTGCGCGTTTCGCCACTTCCGCGCATGCATGTGACATCATTTTGAACGTCTGCGCATGCGCGAGCGGCGAAACCCGGAAGTAACATGCTCCGTTACTTCTGGGTCGCCGCGGAGCACAACCCAAAAATACTTATCCTGAAGCATATTTATCCCAAGGTATGACTGTATTTTATCTTGTTTTTATGTATCTTGCTTTGCAGCTGTTTCGGCTACACAAATAAAGAAAAATGAATAATAGGAGGAGTCAGGCTAACAGAATCCCCTGACCTGCCACAGCCTCTTCATTCAGCTCAATGGAGGGACCCAATCCACCCCCTCGCTTTGCGAGAAGTCAATCAGGGCTGAGGCACAGACACCGTCCCTCAGAGAACCCGGAGAGCTACAACTGGAGCAACCGATTTCTTAAGTTGCACATTTTTAAAAACAACAACACCAGACCCCAGTTTGACTCCAATACAGACACAGACATTGTGTGATTTCTGCATTGCAGGGGGTTGGACTAGATGACCGCTGGGATTCCCTCCCAACTCTTCGATTCTTCGATTCTACGACATCCCTGACTGCAGTAATGAGAGTGGTGACGAGAGAGTCAAACTGAGATTTCCATCGTTTAGTGACAAGCTTTGCCAAGCAGGCAAATGAACAAGCTGGTGGCAATCTAGTTTGTCCTCGTTATTGCTGCGCGGTAAATGACAGCCGGGGATATCCCTCTGGGGTTTTCCAGTCCTTCGTTGCCATCAGAAAATCTAAACCTCCTGCGCAAGCCAGACGCCGCCGCTGCCACCAACCCCAACCTGGCGATTCAGAAAAGGAAGAAGTGCCCTTCTTCGTGCAGCGCACGGTCAAATAATAATAATAATAATAATAATAATTTATTTACCGTATTTTTCGCTCTATAACACGCACCCGACCATAACACGCACATAGTTTTTAGAGGAGGAAAATCCGTAGGCATGCCACCCGTAGGCATTTCCTCCATAACACGCACAGACATTTCCCCTTACTTTCTAGGAGGAAAAAAGTGAGTGTTATGGTGCAAAAAATACGGTATATCCCGCCAATCTGGCTGGGTTTCCCCAGCCACACTGGGCGGCTACCAATCGAGTGTTAAAAGCAATACAGCATTAAATATTGAAAACTTCCCTAAACAGGGCTGCCTTCAGGATTTAAAGGATTTAACCTCCTTCTGCAAGGCCTGTAAGACAGAGCTATTCTGCCTGGCTTTCAATTTGAACTTAGCCTGATCTTTTATTCCTCTTCCTTGCCTTTTTATGAAGATTACCCACTCTGGGATCCCACAGCTAATTCTCCCCTGGTCTCCTCGCTGGCCCAAATAGGACTAACTTAGCCAGCTAGCCCTGGTGATCATCGAATGTTTATTGGATGGATTTCCCCCCTAAACTGATTTTTGAATTCTAAATTTATTGTTATCCACGTTTTATACTGTATTTTATGCTGTTTTTGTTGTTGCATCAATTAAGTGTTTTAAATTTGTTGTTAGCCACCCTGAGCCCAGTTTTCTGAACCGGGAAGGGAAGGGGTATAAATTAAAAAATATTTATTTATTTATTTATTTATTTATTTATTTACCTATGGAACTCCCTGCCACAGGACAGGGGGCAGCGACGGCCAGCAACATGGATGTTTTTGACAGAGGAGGAGGAGACAAATCCATGGAGGAGGAGAGGGCTTTCAGTGGCTACTAGCCAGGATGGCCACGATCCATCTCCACAGTAATAGGGAAAGACTTCTAAATACCAGTTGCTGGAAACGGCAAGAGGGGAGAGTTGCTCCCGTGTTCAGATCCTGCTTGTGGGTGAGGATGACGGACTAGATTGGCCATGGGCCTAATCTGGCAGACTCTTCTTACGTTCCTCTTGGAACTGCATTTCCTTTTGGCCCAGGCCTGACTCTGGAACAGGGTTCGAAATTAGCCAGGCGCCAGGCACATTTTGCAACAGGCTTTCGACCACTTGCGACCAAGTGAAGATGCCCAGCCTTGTGCCTTATATCTCCACCTGCGGATCCTTGGAGCCGCTGGGAGAGATCATCAGGGGGTTTGGGCTGGGTGTTCATCAGTATGCGGATGATACCCAGCTCTATCTCTCTTTCAAATCGGAACCAGTGAAGGTGGTGAATGTCCTGTGTGAGTGCCTGGAGGCGGTTGGAGGATGGATGGCGGCTAACAGATTGAGGTTGGATCCTGGCAAGACAGAAGTACTGTTTTGGGGGGGACAGGAGGCGGATGGTTGTGGGGAACTCCCTGGTCCTGAATGGGGTAACTGTGCCCCTGAAGGACCAGGTGCGCAGCCTAGGAGTCATTTTGGACTCACAGCTGTCCATGGAGGCGCAGATCAATTCTGTGTCCAGGACAGCTGTCTACCAGCTCCATCTGGTATGCAGGATGAGACCCTCCTTGCGGACTGTCTGGCCAGAGTGGTGCATGCTCTGGTTATCTCCCGCTTGGACTACTACAATGCGCTCTATGTGGGGCTACCTTTGAAGGTGACCTGGAAACTACAACTAATCCAGAATGCGGCAGCTAGACTGGTGACTGGGAGCGGCCACCGAGACCACATAACACCGGTCTTGAAAGACCTACATTGGCTCCTAGTACATTTCCGAGCCCAATTCAAAGTGTTGGTGCTGACCTTGAAAACCCTAAAGAGCCTCGGTCCTGTATACCTGAAGGAGCGTCTCCACCCCCATCGTTCATCCCGGACACTGAGGTCCAGCGCCGAGGGCCTTCTGGCGGTTCCCTCCTTGCGAGAAGTGAGGTTACAGGGAACCAGGCAGAGGGCCTTCTCGGTGGTGGCGCCCACCCTGTGGAACGCCCTCCCTTCAGATGTGAAGGAAATAAGCAGCTATCTTATCTTTAAAAGACATCTGAAGGCAGCCCTGTTCAGGGAAGTTTTTATTATTTAATGCTGTACTGTTTTTAACACTCAGAGTGGCTGAGGAAACTCAGCCAGATGGGTGGGGTATAAATAAATAAATTATTATTGTTATTGTTATTGTTATTATTGTTATTATAGATCTTGTTTTCACACATTAGGATCCCATCTTGTAGAATTCTATCCGTTCTATTTTATCTGCACTCTGGGAATGAATTTCAGGAAGCAAATTGCTTTTTCTGCGCATCCTGAGCAGCAGCAGTGAACAAAGTTGTAGTTAACAGTTGTAGCTTTTCTTGACTCAGCCCCTCCCCCCCCCCCCCCCCCGTGCTGCGAAGAGTATTCTTGCTTTATGAATGGTCATGAAGAAAAAGAGGTGGGAATAGGCCAATATATATGTTGGCTGTCCCTGGATCAAGAGACTTTTCTTTTTTAGTTTTTCAAAGCTCTTAACTGGTCCTCTGAACTAGCCAGATATTTAACTGAGAATCTATCACAGTCAGTCCATCATTTGAAAAAATAAGACTTGCCCATAATGGTAACTAGGTATGCCGTTTTGCTGACCTTGGTTTAAGGAGCCATTTGCCGCCTGGCTTATATAGCTGAGTTTCTGACACTGCCCTGGAAGTTCTGAACTACAATTCCCATCAATTCCCATCAGTTCTGAACTACAATTCCCTAGGGCAGCAGCCCCTGCCAACCGGATGCCCACCAGAGGTTTTGTAGTCCAAAACATCTGGAGGGTGCCAGGATGGAAAAGGAAGTGAAGACACAGCAAGAGACTGACCACACCAGAAAATACTGACCCCCCCCAACCCACCATTATTCATTGATCATTTTAATCCGCAGCTTGCCTTATCCCAAAGATGCACGCGAGCATTTTGTATTTTTATTGCTATTTATTTATTTAGCACATGCACAAACGACATTTCCGTCCGTGCCCCGCGGGGTGATTTGCAACTTAAAATAATGGCACAAACCATCTTGTTCTCTCCCTCTTGTTTACCCCCCAGGTTCCCTTTCCTCTACCGTCCGGCCTGCACCCAAACATTTAGAAAGAACCATTTCACATTTTAAAACACACACTTAAATGCAACTTTTGGGGAAACCGTTGGCAAGCTAATGCAAAAGCAGGACGGCAAGGGCTTCAGGCCAACGCCTCATCCCGAGGGATCGAGGGGGTGGAGAAGTTTGCAAAATTATGCATTGTGTGAAGAAAAGCAGATCGAGAAAAGTTCCCAACCCCCAAACCCACATTACACTGGAACGCAGGAGTATCTAAATGAAGCTGAATGTTGGAAGATTCGGGACGGAGAAAAGGAAGTTCCTTTACGTAGTGCATAGCTAAACTACACAACTCCCCGCCACTGGAGGCAGCAATGGCCACCCACATAGATGGCTTCAAGAAGCAAATTTGTGAAGGAATAGGGGGCTGTCAGTGGGTCCACAGCAGAAAAGGATTTAGGGCAGCGCGCAGGGCCAGATTTAGGTTTGATGAGGCCCTAAGCTACTGAAGATAATGGGGCCCTTTATATGTCCAGCTGTCCTTTGTCAACAACAAATGGTCGCTGTTTTTTGTGCTGAATATATGCTATATGGTAATTCATGGACCTAATAGGTATCTAAAGCCATTTGCACCTGCTGCCCTGCAACCAGTCCATGCAGAATGTAGGCACCCTATATATAGAAAGGAGAAAACCAGTGATATTTTAGGGAGCAGGCGATCAGGTGGGGCCCATGACTTACATCCTAGGAGCCTACACAACACAAAACAAAACACTGTTGCTGTATGTAGGTTTTATTTTATGTGTTTTTATCTTATATTTTGGAAATGTACATCCAGGTGTGTCTTTCCTTTACAATTTTTTGGGGCCCCCAAGAGAGCGGGGCCCTAAGCTATATCTTATTTAGCTTATATGTAAATCCGGCACTGAGCCGGAGGCAGTGTGCATGGACAATGTTCTGTACACAGACGCAGGTGGTGCTGTGGTCTAAACCACCGAGCCTCTTGGGCTTGCCGATCAGAAGGTCGGCAGTTCAAATCCCTGCAATGGGGTGAGCTCCCATTGCTCTGTCCCAGCTCCTGCCAACCTAGCAGTTCGAAAGCATGCCAGTGCAGGATGAAACGGTGAAATCTGCTATGATTAAATGGGCACAAGACGTTGGACATAACATAATGATGGCTGACTGGGAACAGTTATGGACCACAGGTATGAAGTTTACGGCATGCAATGCCTTAAGAGAGAATATTATGAAAATGATATACAGGTGGTACATAACCCCAGTCAAGCTTGCAAAAATCTACCATTTGCCCGATAACAAATGTTGGAAATGTAAAGAAACTGAAGGTACATTCTTTCACCTTTGGTGGACGTGCCCAAGGATTAAGGTTTTCTGGGAGATGATTTATAATGAATTAAAAAAGGTATTTAAATATACCTTCTTGAATAAACCAGAGGCCTTCCTCCTGGGCATAGTCGGCCAATCGGTGTTAAAGAAGGACAGAACTTTCTTTATGTATGCTACAACAGCAGCAAGAATACTTATTGCAAAGCATTGGAAGACACAAGACCTACCCACACTGGAGGAATGGCAGATGAAGGTGATGGACTACATGGAATTGGTGGAAATGACTGGCAGAATCCGAGACCAGGGAGAAGAGTCGGTGGAAGAAGATTGGAAGAAATTTAAAGACTATTTACAGAAATACTGCAAAATTAATGAATGTTAGAATGATGTTGGATTGAAGTTAAGTGGTTTCTAGCTCTAATGGTATAAAAGAATATGGAAAAATTGGATTTTCAATACGTAAAAACCTAATGCTATAATATATTAAGATTAAAGATCAGGATTAAAAAGGAGGGAAAGGAATTGCTGGACTAATAAATTGAACTGGAATACAAAAAAGGGAGGTATGAGGAGGTCCGGGAAACAAGTAAATGAAAGAGAAGTGATGAAAAGATGGAATTGTTTTTTGTTGTTTTTTTTGTATTTTGTATTTTTCTTTTTTCTATTTTTTTTCTTTTCCATTTATGTATCCTTCTTTTGAAACTTTAATAAATATCATTTAAAAAAAAAAAAACGAAAGCATGCCAGTGCAAGTAGATAAATAGGTACTGCTGCAGCGGGAAGGTAAACGCGTTTCCGTGTGCTCTGGTTTCCATCACGGTGTCCTGTTGCACCAGAAGCGGTTTAGTCCTGCTGGCCACGTGACCTGGAAAGCTGTCTGCAGACAAACACTGGCTCCCTCGGCCTGCAAGCGAGATGAGCGCTGCAACCCCATAGTCGCCTTTGACTGGACTTAACCGTCCAGGGCTCCTTTAACTTTTACCTTACCCTGGTTGGTCCCAGTGAGAATGGGATGCCGGACTAGAAGGGGCCACTGGCCTGATCCAGGAGACTCTCCTTGTGTTCCTCTGTAATGCTGTGCCTAAGCAAGGAGCTTGGGTGGGACACGGGTGGCGCTGTGGTCTAAACCACAGAGCCTAGGGCTTGCCGATCAGAAGGACGGTGGTTCGAATCCCGCGACGGGGTGAGCTCCCATTGTTCGGTCCCTGCTCCTGCCAACCTAGCAGTTCAAAAGCACGTCAAAGTGCAAGTAGATAAATAGGTACCGCTCCAGCAGGAAGGTAAATGGCGTTTCCGTGAACTGCTCTGGTTTCGCCAGAAGCGGCTTAGTCATGCTGGCCACATGACCCAGAAAAACTGTCTGCAGACAAACGCCGGCTCCCTCAGCCTATAGAGCAAGATGAGCGCCACAACCCCAGAGTCGTTCGCAACTGGACCTAATGGTCAGGGGTACCTTTACCTTTACCTTTAAGCAAGGAGCTTACATAAGCAGAGAAGAGATGAAATTGCAAGCAACTCCTGGACCAAGAATGGCAGGTGCATTTCTTGAGAATGCTTTTATCGACTGATTTAAAACACTTCTGCCCTGGACAATAAGACGATTTGTGGCTCCTGGCCACAACGGCTACGCTCTCCTTTCGCTTTCAGAGGCTGCAATGTTTTTGAATACCCGTTGCTGGAAATGGCAGGATGGGAGAGGGGTCTACGCTTGGATCCTTGGCTTCCCATATTATTGGGAATTTGGTTGTCCACTGTGAGAACAGGATGCTAGACTAGAAGGGACCACTGGGCCTGATTCAGCTGCAGGTCTCTGCTTACGACTGTATCCAGCCTTTCAATCAATCAATCAATCAATCAAAATCCACCAAGGAGGCAAACACCTCCACGTGTCAAAAGTTCAAACCAATCCATTTGCAACGCACACAATTTGAAATGCACTCACAAACAAAACAGAAAAGGAGACCAACAGTAACATTATACAGTGGTCCCTTGCTTCTCAAACGCCTTGGTACTCAAACAACTTGGAACCCAAACACTGCAAACCCGGAAGTAAGTGTTCCGGTTTGCAAACTTTTTTCAGAAGCCGAATGTGCTCCGTTTTGAGTGTTACGCTTCTGATTTGAGAGCCACACTTCCGTTTTGAGTGTTACGCTGAGGTCTGTCTGTTTTTGCTATTTATTTTGCGTTTTTGCGGCTCTTTTTTGTTCTGTTTTTGTGACTGTGTGGAACCCAGTTCAGCCACCGACTGATTGATTGGTGACCACAATACAGTGGTACCTCGGGTTACATACGCTTCAGGTTACAGACGCTTCAGGTTACACACTCCGCTAACCCAGAAATAGTACCTTGGATTAAGAACTTTGCTTCAGGATGAGAACAGAAATTGCGGGGCGGCAGCGGGAGGTCCCATTAGCTAAAGTGGTGCTTCAGGTTAAGAACAGTTTCAGGTTAAGAACGGACCTCCGGAACGAATTAAGTACTTAACCCGAGGTACCACTGTACATTGTTGATTGCTTTCATTTTATGGATCAATGGTCTTGTTAGACAGTAAAATCCACGTTAAATTGCTGTTTTAGCGGTTGTTTTTAAAAGTCTGGAACAGATTAATCCGATCTGCATTACTTTCTATGGGAAAGCGCGTCTTGGTTTTGGAATGCTTTGGTTTCAGAATGGACTTCCAGAACGGATTAAGTTTGAGAATCAAGGTACCACTGTATATACAATACCAAACAAATGATATTCACCACAATATAGCTCAGTTGGTACAGCATGAGACTCTTAATCTCAGGGTTGTGGGTTTGAGTCCCCAATCTGGCAAAAGATTCCTGCATTGAAAGGGGTTGGACTAGATGACCCTTGTGGTCCTTTCCACTCTACACTTCTATGATTCTATTATTTGAAACACCACAAGAGATTCAAATCAGCTTCACCTTTCACCTTAGCCCCAGTAAAGTAGGTGGCAAGCAAGCCTCCCTGGGGAAAGCGCTCCTTAATTTGGGGGCCACCACCAAGAAGGCCATGCTCCCCCAGTTGCTACCAGTCTGAGCCTGAAGGTGGAGGTGCCCGCGGTGGGTCTGCGATGGGGGTCTTAATGAACAGTCCCACTCATGTGATATTTCTTAAGCATTACCTCACAGGTGTGCATTTCCTAGTGCCTGTGCAATCCCAGAGATGAACACAGGCAAATTGCATTTCTGCTCTAAGGCAGCCTTTCCCAACCCAGTGCCCTCCAGATGTTGCCAGACTGTAACTCGCCCCCCCCCCAGCCAGCACAGGTGCTGGAAGTTGAAGTCCAGCAAAGATCTGGGTGGGGGCACCATGTTGGGAAAAAAACACACAGTTTGTTCTTTTCTTACGGAGGACATATTTTCTGTCCAATAAATTCTCCCTCCCCACTCTCTCCTTCTCCCCCCCTCTCTCTTTCTTTCTTTCTCTTGCACTCTAGCTCAGAAAACTGGAGTGAAAATGCATTAATAAAAAGCAAAAAGACTCTCATGGCGGAAGGGTGTTGTTTTTGAAGCGCTCCCCTCCCGCATTTGAAGAGCTTGTTGGATAGCTCACCCACCCAAGTGAACAAGGATTTTACCAAAACACAAACCTACTGCTTTTTAAAAAAAGAAAAGAAAATTCTTTTCTAAGTTTCCAAAAATGCACAGCACGAGAGAGGGTGAGGACCACCCTGAGCGCCAGCCAGCACTGATGTCACAGGCACTGTCCAATAGCACCCTCACCCCCCAATGAGGTAGTAGCCCAATGACATCGTTAGGTACTTAAGACTTTGGGTGCCTCTCAAGGTGATACTAAAAAAAAACCCAACCCTCTTCATTTCCCAGGGCACAGCTGCGGGAGACGGAAAGGAAACTGCAATTGATGCATCTCAGCGAGTAAGAAAAAGAAACCGCTGCTCTGGAAAAATGAATCTGCTGTACCGGCGCTGTGGCTCCCTTCTTGGGGAATGATTTTCTGTGACTGGGCTCTGGCTGCGGCATCCTCTGATCTCGTCCCCGCGCAATCCCTTACCGCTTCGTCAAGTCTTCTGTAACCGTGTTCCTGAAGACTCCATCCCTGCCTTTGAAGCCAAGAGGGGGCTTGTTAGCCGAATCTCCCTGCGCCCCCTTCATCAGGGCTCTCCGGCTCGCCAAGCGAGCAGCCAGCAGCAGTCACGACCCAGGGAGGGAGAGAGAGAATGCTGTTCCTTGACTGGGTCTCAAGGGGGCCTCCCCAGATCCACGGAAAGCTCTCAGCAGGATCGCCAGGGCGAGGTATTCGGGAAGAAAGCCGGGATGCAAGCAAGCAAGCAGCCGTTTCCCAGCCCGCGGGCCTTCAAAGGTTTTTCTGGAGGCGGCGGTGCAAAGGAAATCCCGCTATTATTCGTCACAACCCAGCTGCTTCCAGAGAAAGACGAAAACAAACCACCCGGCCGCAGCCCAAGCAGCAGCCGGATGTTTCAAAAGCAAGAAGGCTTTCCACGTCTCTGCAGCTACAGAGAGAAGCAGGGAAGCTGCCTCCTGCAGAGTCAGGTCACTGGTCCATCGAGCCCCATATTGTCTACCCTGACTGGCAGCCGCTCTGGGTTTCCTGCCAGGCCTACCTGGGACCTCTTGCATCTGAAACAGAGGCTTTGCCACTGAGCCACAGCCCTTTTCTCTGCCAGTTCTCTGCTCCAGATGCACCCCTCCTTCTCCTCCCAGCCTGCCATCTTCTTAGCACCTTCTATACTAGGCTCATAGAATCATAGAATCGTAGAGTGGTAAGGGACCCCTGAGGGTCATCCAGTCCAACCCCCTGCAAATGTAGGAATCTCAGCTCAAGCATCCCTGACAGATGGCCATCCAAGCTTTGTCTAAACACTTCCAAGGAAGAAGAGTCCGCAATCTCTGGAGGGAGACTGTTCCACCACTGAACAGCTCTTACTGTCAGAAAGCTCTTCCTGATGTTTATTCAGAATCTCCTTTCTTGTAACATGAAGCAGAGACATCACCTTGCCAACAAAGGTCTGTATAGTTAAAGCTATGGTTTTCCCAGTAGTGATGTATGGAAGTGAGAGCTGGACCATAAAGAAGGCTCGTCAGCGAAAAATTGATGCTTTTGAATTCTGGTGCTGGAGGAGACTCTTGAGAGTCCCATGGACTGCAAGAAGATCAAACGTATCCATTCTGAAGGAAATCAGCCCTGAGTGCTCACTGGAAAGACAGATCCTGAAGCTGAGGCTCCAAGACTTTGGCCACCTCATGAGAAGAGAAGACTCCCTGGAAAAGACCCTGATGTTGGGAAAGATGGAGGGCACAAGGAGAAGGGGACGATAGAGGACGAGATGGTGGGACAGTGTTCTCAAAGCTACCAGCATGAGTTTGACCAAACTGCGGGAGTCAGTGGAAGACAGGAGGGCCTGGCATGCTCTGGTCCAGGGGGTCACAAAGAGTCAGACATGACTAAACGACGAAACAACAACAAATTATTTGCAATAAAGCATCGCTTCCCCTCCCCCCATTGACATCACGCGTTCCCGGCAAATATGTAGACACCTTGCGGGCTGTCATGTTTTAATTATGGTCCCATGAATTTTTCATTGCCGTGCTCCCTCTCTCTCTTGCGCGGTGCTCCCCCCTCCCCAAATAAGAATCAGAGCGACTTGAGTAAATCATTAGCGTGACCTCCCTAGGAAATAAAAGACGCTAATGAGGTTTGGTGCCCATCAAGGCGAGGGGACTTTCTCTCCCCATTTGGACCCTCCCCCCCAAGAGAGACAGCCACACACACCCCATACCTGGTCGAAAGGGGGAGATGGATGAATTGGGGGAGGAGCAGAGGCAGGGAGGGGGGATCCCCCCCCAAAGCACCTGCTGAGACTCCTCCCAGGGAGGGATGTCAAAGCCCGGCAGTTGCCATGACAGCCGCAGCTGTTTCGTACCAGGGAGCTCATTAAGGGAAGCTCTTCGCCATGCAAATTAGCAGCGAGACAGAGGCATCCGAGGGCAAGGATGGGGAACAGGGGAGAGACCCAGATCCGTTTTGGCAGAGGGGCCAATTTGGGGAAGAGTGAGGATCCAGTGCGTGGCCACACACCCTGGAATCCTTTATCGGACTACCCTTCAATATGTGGGGCAGGTGATGGCGCTTCCTCCCCGCTTCCATCTACTGAACTATACCAATGCTTAACTGCCAATACGAAGAAAGTTGTGATGGTTTGCTACGAGGTAGGTGAAAACCAAGTAGCTGGTGCCAATTTGCCAAGTGGAATAATTCCTACCAGGTCCCTCAACGCCGACCAGTCCACAGCAAGGTCAAGGAACGAGAACCTTATAGGGTGGGAAAAGCAGGAACAGCTGGTAGGCAGCAAAAGAGGGAGATCCCCGGCCGCGCCTGCCTTAAATAGGGCAGGCCACGCCCCCAGAGCCAGCTGATTGGCTGGCCAGGGGGTGACACAGCCGGGAGTGGCTTTCTTAAACTGTGGTGCCCAGAACTGGACACGGGACTCCAGGTGTGGTCTGACCAAGGCAGAATAGAGCAGGACTATGACTTCCCTCGATTAGGACTCCAGATTTCTGTGGATGCAGCCGAGAATAGCATTAGCTTTTTTTGCTGCTGCATCGCCCTGTTAAGACGACCAATAAGCCAGGCAATACTACTGGGAACATAGCCTTATTCTTGCGATGTGCAGGCATTGCTTCTCTGCACTCCTCTCTCTCTCCTCTTGCAGAAACTCATCTTTTAACACGTTGTCCATTTTCCAACAGCACGACTTCAAAGCCTTTGCAGCCTGTGTGGCAGCTGGTTTCTGCATCCTTATCTATGTTCCTTAAGTCATTTCTCCACCTTCGCTAAAGCCTTGTTAATATCCACCAGAGGATGTACAGGCGCAGCTATCGTCTTAAGCAGCTCGTTACAAACCAGAAATCTATAAAAGAAGGTTGCAGATGTTTCACAGAGCCCCTTATCGCAGAACTAACAGCCAGACACTCATCCTCGCTGAAGCACCAGAGTTTATAAGATAAGAGGCACCAGGGCATAATAATAATAATAATAATAAATTTTATTTATATCCCGCCCTCCCCAGCCGAAGCCGGGCTCAGGGCGGCTAACAACAATCAAATAATCAAAAAATCAAATAATCACACAATCTAAAAATATTTCATTATAAAAATTAATTAAATCAAATTGATGGCAACCAATTAAGCAAAGTTCTGTGCAGGTTGCCAGAGGAGGGAGTCAGGCTGCGCCCTGATCAAAGGCCTGGCGGAACAACTCTGTCTTGCAGGCCCTGCGGAAAGATGTCAAGTCCCGCAGGGCCCTAGTCTCTTGTGACAGAGCATTCCACCAGATTGGAGCCGCAGCCGAGAAGGCCCTGGCTCTAGGTGAGGCCAGCCTAACCTCTCTGAGGCCTGGGACCTTGAGGATGTTATTATTTGCAGACCATAGGTTTCTCTGTGGGGCATACCAGGAGAGGCGGTCCCGTAGGTACGAGGGTCCTAGGCCGTATAGGGCTTTAAAGGTTAAAACCAGCACCTTAAACCTGATCCTGTACTCCACCGGGAGCCAGTGCAGCTGGTATAGTACCGGATGAATGTGATCTCGCAGCGAAGACCCCATAAGGAGTCTCGCCGCGGCATTCTGCACCCGCTGGAGTTTCTGGGTCAGTCTCAAGGGCAGCCCCACGTAGAGCGAGTTACAATAATCCAGTCTGGAGGTGACCGTCGCATGGATCACAGTGGCTAGGTCAGGGCGAGAGAGATAAGGGGCCAACTGCTTAGCTTGGCGGAGATGAAAAAATGCCGCCTTTGTTATAGCTGTAATCTGCGCCTCCATAGAAAGGGAGGTATCGAAGATTACACCCAAACTCTTAACGGACGGTGCTGGCACTAATTGCACCCCCGCAAGAGATGGGAGTTGCCCCCTCAATCCCATATCGTCCCGCCCCAGCCAGAGGACCTCTGTCTTCGAAGGATTTAACTTCAACCGGCTCCCACGTAACCATCCAGCCACAGCTTCCAGACATCTGGTCAGTGTGTCTGGGGCCGAGTCAGGATGGCCATCCATCAACAGATAGAGTTGGGTGTCATCAGCATACTGATGGCAACCCAGCCCAAAACTCCGGACAAGCTGGGCGAGGGGGCGCATAAAGATGTTAAAAAGCATCGGGGAGAGAATCGCACCCTGAGGCACTCCACACACCAAGGAGTGGCGCGATGACAATTCCCCCCCAAGCGCCACCCTCTGTCCCCGACCAGAGAGAAGCTGAAAGTCCTTTACTTTCAATCCAACAGGTGGGAAGGGTGTCTGGCTCCCAGGTGAAGGGGGTGGGAACTGTGTGTGCTTTGAAGTCCTGCTGAACCACCCTGTTAAGATTTCCCAATGGAAAGTATTCCTCTGAAATCTCGGGAGGAAACGCTCCCAAATGTCTAGTTTGTTTTGTGTTTTTTTTAATGATATTTATTCCAAATTTAAAGTTAAAAGTTACAAAAAAGAAAAAGAAAAACCATACAAAATACAAAAAAAAAAACTTTCACCATAACAAAACGAAAAATGAACAAGTAAAAATGAACAGTAAAATAAGATAAAAGAAAAAGACTTAACAAAAAATATAAAAATACATTAAATTAGAATAAAATGAAAACAGATTAAACCTTTACATAACCTTTTCCCTTTACTTATTTCCATGACCTCCTCTCACCTCCCAATTTTGTATTCTAGTTCAGATCATATTTCCAGCAAATCCTTCTAACCTTATTTTCATTTACGTATTTTAAAATTAAAATAATGTGATTAAACCTCCTCTATTTCATCAATTTCATCAACTCATTTTTGCTTAATCCTTTATGTCATGTCTACCCAAACAACCTAATATTCTTTTTCCAACCTCTTTCTAACAGTCTTTTATATTGCAATATTTTTGAAGGTATATTTTGAATTTTTTCCAATCTTCTTCCATCGACCCTTCCCCCTGGTCTCGAACCAAATGTCTAGTTTGTCCCCAGAGAGTGCTGTTTTGCGGGGGAAAGAAGAATGGCAGACAAAATTAATGGACAACGCAGAATTGGATAAAATGACAGGAAGGATTCGAAACCTGCGGGACCAGAGATTCACAGAAGATTGGAAGAAATATACAAACTATTTGAAGAGCAACTGTAATCAACAAATTACGCTAATAGGACTACAAGAACTTTTGTAAAGAGGAATATATGAAACGTTGTAAAGTAGAGAAGGAATAGAGATATTAGTTATGAGATTTAAATGCAATAGTGAAAGTAAGAAACGTAAATTCAGTGAATAGATTGGAAAGTTTTCAGATGTGGTTGATGGAAATCAAAAAAATTGTATAAGATACAATATAAGTAATATTATATTATAAGATGATATTATATTATAAGATACAATATAAGTAATATTATATTATATTACAGTATAAGATACAGTATAAGTATGTTTAATTACTGTTGAAAATGATATGTTAAAAAACTATTATTATTTTTTTAAAAAAGAACTTCAGCTAAAGAATCCCCAACAGGTGACCATCAAATCTCTTCTTAAAAACCACCAAGGAAGGAGTGTCTGGCACCTTTCAAGGGAGTCAACAGATGCACAGAGAATAATAATAATAATAATAATAATAATAATAATAATAATAATTTATTATTTATACCCTGCCCATCTGGCTGGGCCTCCCCAGCCACTCTGGGCGGCTTCCATAGAAACCAAAAATACACTAAAATATCACACGTTAAAAACTTCCCTGAACAGGGCTGCCTTAAGATGTCTTCTGAATGTCAGGTAGTTGTTTATCACTTTGACATCTGCTGGAAGGGCGTTCCACAGGGCGGGCGCCACTACCGAGAAGGCCCTCTGCCTGGTTCCCTGTAGCTTTGCTTCTCGCAATGAGGGAACCGCCAGAAGGCCCTTGGCGCTGGGCCTCAGTGTCTGAGTAGAACAATTTGGGTGGAGACGCTCCTTCAGGTATACTGGACCGAGACTGTTTAGGGCTTTAAAGGTCAGCACCAACACTTTGAATTGTGCTCAGAAACGTACTGGGAGCCAATGTAGGTCTTTCAAGACCGGTGTTATATGGTCTCGGCGGCCGCCCCCAGTCACCAGTCTAGCTGCCGCATTTTGGATTAGTTGTAGTTTCCGAGTCACCTTCAAAGGTAGCCCCACATAGAGCGCATTGCAGTAGTCCAAGTGGGAGATAACCAGAGCATGCACCACTCTGGCGAGACAGTCCGCAGGCAGATAGGGTCTCAGCCTGCGTACCAGATGGAGCTGGTAAACAGCTGCCCTGGACACAGATTTGACCTGTGCCTCCATGGACAGCTGTGAGTCCAAAATGACTCCCAGGCTGCGCACATGGTCCTTCAGGGGCACAGTTAACCCATTCAGGACCAGGGAATCCTCCACACCTGCCCGCCTCCTGTCCCCCAAAAACAGTACTTCTGTCTTGTCAGGATTCAACCTCAATCTGTTAGCCACCATCCATCCTCCAACCACCTCCAGACACTCACACAGGACCTTCGCCGCCTTCACTGGTTGATTTAAAAGAGAGGTAGAGCTGGGTATCATCCGCATACTGATGAACGCCCAGCCCAAACCTCCTGATGATCTCTCCCAGCAGCTGCATGTAAATGTTGAAAAGCATGGGGGAGAGGACAGAACCCTGAGGCACCCCTCAAGTGAGAGCCCAGGGGTCTGAACACTCATCCCCCACCACCACTTTCTGAACACGGCCCAGGAGGAAGGAGCGGAACCACTGTATGACAGTGCCCCCAGCTCCCAGCCCCTCAAGATGGTCCAGAAGGATGTTATGGTCGATGGTATCAAACGCCGCTGAGAGATCCAGCAGAACTAGGAAACAGCTCTCACCTTTGTCCCTAGCCCGCCGGAGATCATCAACCAGTGCGACCAAGGCAGTTTCAGTCCCATGATGAGGCCTGAATCCCGACTGGAAGGGATCCAAATGGTCCGCTTCTTCCAGGCGTGCCTGGAGTTGTTCAGCAACCACTCGCTCAATCACCTTGCCCAAGAATGGAAGATTTGAGACTGGGCGATAGTTGGCCATCGTGGCCGCATCTAAAGATGGTTTTTTTAAGAAGCGGTTTAATAACCGCCTCTTTCAGCGGGTCTGGGAAGGCTCCCTCATGGAGGGAAGCATTCACCACCCCACGAAGCCCATCGCTCAGTCCTTCCCAGCTAGCTTTTATAAGCCAGGATGGGCAAGGAACCAGGAGACAGGTGGTTGGTTTCACTCGTCCAAGCAGCCTGTCCACATCCTTGGAGGTAACAGGTTGGAATTGATCCCACTCAACTTGACTAGACAAAACTCTAGCACTCTCCCGCCCCGGCCCTGCTCTACGGTGGAGTCTACTTCTTCCCGAATCTGAGCGATTTTATCTGCAAAAAACTTTGCAAAATCATTGCAGGAGAACATGTGGCCCGTACTGGGCCCCGATGTAGCAGGTGGTTCTGCTAAATTGCGAACCCCCTGAAAACGTCTCCTGCTACTGTTTTCTGCAGATGCAATAGAGGCGGTGAAGAAATTCTTCTTCGCCGTCGCTATCGCCACTTGGTAGGCTCGACGTTGAGCTCTAACCCGTGTCCGGTCAGCTTCAGAATGAGTTATCCGTCACCGTCTCAGCGATTGTTTCATTGCCCTCAGATCCGTGGAAAACCACGGGGCTGTCCGGGCTCCATGCAATCGGAGAGGGCGCTTCGGAGCCAAACAGTCAATAGCCCTGGTTAACTCCACATTCCAGCGGGCCACCAGGGAATCGGCTGAAAGGCCATCAACATGGGATAAAGCATCCCCTACCACTCTCTGGAAACCATTTGGATCCATTAAGTGGCGGGGGCGGACCATCCAAATTGGTCCCAATTTTGCTAGGCTTGTCTCAGAGTTTGGGGGGGGGGGGCTGCAACAGGGAGAGTCCTCCAAAAATGCAAGTGAGGGGCAAGGAGGATGGGACGGAGGCGGCCCTGCCTGGCTACCTGGCGCTGGAACAAAGTGGCTTCTTGAGGCTCGCCAGTGATGCCATCCTCCCCTGCTGGCCCCCGTGTGACACGCCCTGCCTGGCACCTCCCATTGACCCCAGCCAGAGGGTGTGTAAAGCCTCAACCTCGCAGCAGCAGCAGGAGGAAGGTGACTGCTCAGAACTCTCAGTGGCCCACCAAGGTGGCAGTGTGCCTCTGAGTGCATGCAGAGTGTCGCACCCTCCCCCCCCCACAGCGGAGGCTCCCCAAGGGAAAATGGACGTCCTGGGGGTTGTGGCTCCATTTTGCGCCCCGTAACACCCCATCCGATATGCTTCTACTCAGTCACAAGTTGAGCTGAGGACTCGATGCGCCACCCTTGCCTTCTGCCAGCTGTGCTGGGGCGACGGCGTGTGTGCAAACAGAGAGGGCTCTGAGTGCCTCTTCTGGCATGCACGCCATAGGTTCTCCACCCTTGGGCTAGACCAGCCTTTCTCAACCTGTGGGTCTCCAGATGTTGTTGAACTACAACTCCCATCACCCCTAGCTAGCAAGGCCAGATCTCAGGGATGATGGGAGTTGTAGTCCAACAACAACATTGGGGACCCACAGGTTGAGAACCGCTGGGCTAGACAATGTGAGGATCAGCACCTTGGAGAGGGGCCATGGTGTAGGTTTCAGGACCATGGTTAGCACCACTACTGCTGAGGCAGAAGATGCAAGTTGTCTCAGCGATGTCCTGGGCCAAATTCATGGAGAGGTCTATCAATGGCTACTAGCTAGGATGGCAATGTTATTCGCTCTGCAGGAAATCAGAGGAGGGGAGAGGGCTCTTGTGCTTGTGGGCTGTCCACAATGGGCATCTGGGTAGCTACTGTGAGATCAGGAGGCTGGGCTGGACAGGCCACTGGTCCGATCCATCAGGCTTTTCTTGTGTTCTTATTTCCTTGTCCGGTTCTGCTGAGCCAAACGTGAAACATTCCGGAAGGCCTACAAACGCCATCTTGGCAGTCAAGATAACCCCGAACTAATTGGCCGTTGTTGCACCAGTGAGCTCATACATGCTTATGCATTCACTTGCTTTGATGTATGCTAATTGGCTGGCTTTGATGCGGCGCTTATCGGTAGGCCTTGGGATGCTGGGCTCGAGGCCCAGAGAGGGGAAAAGTTCTGGACAGCTGCCACCTATGGCCTCACCGGCCAGTTGGGAAGGGAGGGTCTGGGCAAACTGACGTACGCTGCTTTGTGCATAAATGCATGTTAGCTTGGTTGCGGACAAGCCATCTCCTTGCTGCGGTGTCCATCCCATGTCTGCAAAGACTGGGAGACCCGGCAGGCTGACTTGCTGGAAGTCTGCACCTTCTTTTAATAAAGCTCTGCAACCGATCATTCTAGAGTTATTGACATTCTTCTTTGGTATTCCTGAACCCAGCCCCTCCCACGAGCCCTCCTTTGGGCCAGTGGATCTAGGACTGAGCAATGTCTGGTTTTCGCCAGCTAAACACTGTGATGTACTGAGATAACACGATGCCTGAAATAAGGATGGAACTATGTAGAGGCAAACGGGTTAATTTCCTGGCAACTTCTACTACTTAGTGGTTTAAAGCTGATACATTTTACTTACATTTAACATATAATAATAATAATAATAATAATTAATTTGTACCCCGCACATCTGGCTGGGTTTCCCCAGCCACTCTGGGCGGCTTCCAACAAAAATTAAAAATACATCAAAATATTACAACTGTTGTTTTATAGTACAGAGCAACAGGGGCAGAAGAAATCATGAGAGCAGCAGTGGAACGGTCTCCCTCGGAAGATTGTGAACTCTCCTTCCTTGGAAGTTTTTAAGCAGAGGTTGGACGGCCATCGGTCTTGGATGCTTTAGCTGAAATTCCAGCATCGCAGGGGGTTGGACTAGATGACCGTTGGGGTCCTTTCCAACTCTACAATTCTATGTTGCTAAGCGATGACCGGTTTGACAGGTTTGACAATTTTTTAAATCACAAACACATACAAATTGTGATTCGGGTTCTGTCGTGGGCCCGCTGTTGTTCAACGTCTTTATAAATGACTTCGATGAAGGAATTGAGGGGATGCTCATTAAATCTGCAGGTGACACCAAGCTGGGAGGGGTAGCTAAGCTCGAAGAAGACAGAATAAGAATTCGAAATGCCTTTAACAGATTGGAGAACCAGGCGCAAGCTAACCAAATGAATTTCAAGAGGGACAAGGTTAAAGTTCTGCACTTGAGCAAAAAGAACCAGCTGCACAAATATAGGAAGGGGGACACCTGGCAGTACATGTGAAAAGGATCTAGGGGTCTTGGTGGACCACAAGCTTAACATGAGCCAACAATGTGATGCAGCAGCAAAAAAGTGAATGCTATTCTAGGCTGCGTCAACAGAAGTATAGTGTGTCCGGGTCAAGGGAAGTAATATTTCCAGTCTATTCTGCCTTTGCCAGACCACACCTGGAATACTGTGTCCAATTCTGGGCACCACAATTTAAGAAGGATGTTGACAAGCTGGAAGGTGTACAGAGGATGGCAACCAAGATGATTGAAGGTCTGGAAACCAAGCCTGGTGAGGGATGGTTGAAGGAGCTGGGTATGTTTAGCCTTGGAAAAAGGAGACTGAGAGGATAGCCACCTTCAAATATCTGAAGGGCTGTCCCATGGGAGAGGGAGCAAGCTTGTTTTCTGCTGCTCCGGGGGATAGGACTCGAACCCATGGCTTCAAGTTACAAGAAAGGAGATTCCGACTAAACATTCATGATTCTATGATATATCGCCATGTCAGATATTATGAAACCAATATCATGATGTGGACCAGACCAATTTTGGATAATGTATCTACACATTACCCGACCCTATAGGACAACCGTGTGCTGTTTTGTGATTTTCATAACCATTTACACCTCTGTGACATTTTCTTGCTCAGTGACTCGTGGCTCCAGGGCGAGGCAAAGGCTGCCAACTCTCAGAAGTTACAAGTCTCCAAAATCTGATGAGGTCAGCTCAAAAGCTGCAAGATTCATTCAAACAGCCCCCCACGGGACCCTGCTTTCAGAAAACGCCCCACCCCAACTTCAGAAAACAGGACCTAATATTGATGTACCAGACTGAAAACATCGCCAGAGAAAACCCCCTTTGAAATAAACATTGTGGAGGCAATTTGGGTCTTGCTGACAGATGCCGGCTAAGCGTGCTGCAGACACGGTTGTTTGAAACGCATCATAAATTGCGGAACAGCAAATAAGATTCTCCACGCAGCTTGTACTGAGCTTCCGAATCTCTCGCCTGAATTTTTTTTTGGGGGGGGGGAGGGAACCTGTGCAAACAGACCGAAGTAGTTTGTGGTCTCCTGCGGCAGGTCGAGCTTAGCTGCTCCCCACTTGCAGCTGAGAGCCCTGCGTTTCCCTCTGTTTGTTTGGCGCTCAAGAGGAAATGAGCAAGGCTTGCTGACAACAGAGGCTTAACTAATTAGACAAATGGTGGTGTCAAGAGAGGACAGGAAGGAAGGAGGCAGTGGCTCACCTTTGGAGCACCTGGCGAGACTTCTCTGCCCAAAGGCCTCCGGGGGAAGGGAATCGGCTGAGGCTCAGGTATGGCCATCCTGCAAATGAATCCCAAACAAACACAGGTCTGGGCCCTCGGGACACAGTTGCAGTGGCAGTGCAGAGCCTTCAGATACAGTGGTACCTTGGTTTTTGAACAGAATGCGCTCCGGGAACCCGTTCGACTCCCGGAACCATTCGAAAACCAAAGTGCAGCTTCCGATTGGCTGCAGGAGCGTCAGGTGGAGGGTTGCAGTTGGAGGGGCCAGTCAGATGGAGATGTCAGTTGCCAACCTAGCAACCAGAGATCTCCACGTGGCTGCAATTGGACCCACATCGGTTCCAAAACATGCCTGGCGCCTGGCTAATTTCCAGCACTACTTGAGAGGTCTCCTACATGGAAGACGTTGCTGTTCTTCCCCATTTCAAGCCCCTCCTGGTTCCAGGAGACAGCGGGGCGGGGGACCCATCCCTACTGACCCATCCCTCACCTGAACCGTCTCTTCTTCCTCTGCCCCTTCCTCCGCCACGGACTGCCCTGAATCTCCCTCCTCCCCGGTCTCCGAGTCTTGCAGGTGATGTTACACCCCATAAATCACTGGTCCCATAGTACATATTCTTGGGGGCCCAGCCAGCAGCAGAGCAAGATGATTGGGCACCTAGGGCGGTGTGAGTGCCCTTCGCCAAGGGGCAGGGCCAGCTGGGGCAGGACGCTCCATGGGGCCTCTGAGGAGTCTGCCTGCCCCCTCCCACTCATCCGCCCTACAGCTGAGGGGGAGGCGGCGGGCAGACCTTTTGGGGCAGCACAGAGCCTGCAGGTGCCCAAGTCACCACGTCACTCCCAGGAGAGACACGTGGCTTGGGCGCACTGCAGGCCCCGCGTTGAGTGCCACCCGGCATTTTCCCACCCCCCTCAGTGGTGACACCCGGGGCGGTCGACCCCCACCGCACCCCCTTCCTCCACACCTGGGCCCAGCCTGTCCCTAACAGGTATGTATCTCTCAGCTGTGGCAGTGGCTCATAGCACTGCCCCATGTGGCTGACACCATATGCAGCCTCTACAGGGCTTTGGCACATACGGGGTTCCTGTGGCTTCTCTGACAGCCTGCTTTCCTTATCTGTGTGTGTGTTTCTCTTCCCTCCTTTCTTGCTGGGGGCTGTGATGTAAGCCTTCAGCGGATGATAATGAGCAGTCTGGACTGATGCTCCTGCAGGCCTCTCGAGGTGCCCCCTCCTGCCTCCTCCTGCTGTCCTCCCTCCCTCCCTCCCACCTTATGCAAATGAGGCACATCAAACAGAGCACCCGAACCTCTGGCAGCCGAAATCTCTTTAAAGCCAGCAAATCTGATAAGGAAGTTTCAAGCATCAGATTATTGCATTACAGGGAGAGCGAGAGTGGAGCAAGCTGGAGCATGTTAATGAGCGCAGGGAGAGATGAAAGCATTCAGTGCCTGGTGGCAGAAGCTCTCCCAGCGCAAACCACTCAGCCTGACGCATGGGACGTGCTACATGCGTCTGCGCGCACACATGGGGGAAACCGCTGCCCAGCTCTGAAGCGCCAACGCTGCCGAACGGAGCAGGTGAACTCGGGTCGGCCGGCTTGCTTTGTATACCAGGTGAATCGATCCCAATTCATAACAGCTGTGCTATCTTTTTCTGCTCTGCTCATTGAGCACTTAGGTAAACTCGTGGGAAAGAGTGTTTGCTCAGTGACTGGATATTGATAGCGCGTACAAACACTCTTTTCTGCCAATGCACAAGCAGCAAATTCTCTTCTCACCCTCCCGAACGGATGGCGTCTCCTTCCCCAACTTTTTTTTATTTTGGGAACCGCCCTGAGATCTTTTGATGAAGGGCAGTATTGTTAACGTTAACAGTATATAAATCTAATAAATAAAAATAGAAAAATAGAAAAACTTGGGGCACTCCGTCTGTTTTTGGACTACAGCTCTCATCCTGCTGTGCTTGGCTGAGCTCGATAAGAGTCATCTTCAGTGCTTTTTTTTTAAATTCTCAAGGTGTGATGGCCTGGGAATCGGATTCAGAGGCTGAACCTGAGGGATCCCAGCCTGCACAGGAGTCCCTGTCTCCAGGACCAGCTGAGCCACGGCTGGGGCTTGAGCCTGAAGGGTCCTCAGCTGTGCTGGGTCCTCAGGTGCAGGCACCAGCTGAGTCTGCTCTGGCTCCTGAGGTGATGGAGGACCCATTGCCTGCAGGTGCTCCACTCCCAGCCCTGTCAGGGGAAGGTGAGGTTGCCTCTGGGTCCGGTAACCCTCCACCCTCTCCTGAGCTGCAGAGGCTCAGGGCAGAGAGGCGGAGGGAACTGAGTTCCTGCAAGAGGAGTGCTCGCCTCCAGGCCAGGAGAGGTGAGTCACCTGTGGACCGGGACTGCCCTATGCCTCGGGGCAGATAAAAGCCAGCCAGCCCAGTCCCAGGTTGCGGAGCAACATTGTTGGTAACCTGTTCCTGCTGGCACCCTGTCCTGCTCTTCTGCCAGAGTTCCTGACCCCACCCGACTCCTTGCCTTGGACCCTGCTTCAGCCTTGACAGACAGCCTCCATACCACACCCTTGACCTCAGACTGGACTCGGACCATGCCGCACGGTAACCCCCCCGGGACCAGCACATAAAGGTACATTGTACCAGCACTGTTTTTTCGAGAAGAAAAGCACCGGTCGTAGTGCTAAACATCTGGAGGGAACCAGGTAGTGGAGGTCCAAAATGCAGTTCGGCAAATTCATGTGAACGGACATGTGTTTCATCAGAAATGGCCTTCAGATCTTTGCTCCATTTAGCTGTCCAAGGGCTCAGGAAATTTAGTCAAGAGCCTTTAAGGGTTTAAGAATAACAGAATACCCAAGTTAGAGTTACACATTTTTCCAAATCTGTTTGCACAAGAACGAGGTGCCTCTGGGGGGCTTTAGAAACCTAAAAAGAGTGTGCTGGATCAAGCCATTGGCCAATCTAGTCTCCTGTTCTCACAGGGGGCAACCAGATAAAAGGTAAAGGACCCCTGGACGGTTAGGTCCAGTCAAAGGCAACGATGGAGTTGTGGCGCTCATCTCGCTTTCAGGCTGAGGGGGCCAGTGTTTGTCCACAGACAGCTTTCCGGGTCATGTGGCCAGCAGGACTAAACCGCTTCTGGGACAGCATGATGGAAACCAGAGCACATGGAAACACCGTTTACCTTCCTGCTACAGCAGTACCTATTTATCTACTTGCACTGGTGTGCTTTCGAACTGCAAGGTTGGCAGGAGCTGACACACAGCAACAGGAGCTCACTCCGTTGTGGGGATTCGAACCACTGACCTTCCGATCTGCAAGCCCAAGAGGCTCAGTGGTTTAGACTACAGAGCCACCCACATCCCAAGATACCCATTATGGGAAACCCACAAACAGGATTCGACTTCCTTGTGCATCTGCACAAGCTCTGCACGGATATGTGATCATATGCTGCATATGAATTTAAGAAGCATTACCCTGAGTCAGACCACGGGCCCATCTGGCTCAGGACATTCTATATTAAGTGGGACCAATTCTTCAACATTTCAGGCAGACAATTGTAAATGCCCTCCCACTTAGTTTTACCGTTTCTCCTGCTTCGCAGAGAAAGGACATATTATACCAGGGCTTCCCAAACTTGGGTCTCCAGCTGATTTTGAACTACAACTCCCACCACCCCTACTACTGCTCCTGCTAGCTAGGGATGATGGGAGTTGTAGTCCAAAAACAGCTGGAGCCCCAACTTTGGAAAACCCTGTATGATACCAAAGACCCAGATGTCAGTTGCACAACCCCTTTTTTTTCTGGGCACAGAACTGTATTCCGAATAATCGCCATCCACACTCAGGCATTGAGTATATTAAGGAAAACGCTAAATAGCCGGGCTGTGACCCAACACCACTTTTTCCCTTGGCCCACCAACTGAGGCCGGCAGTATATCAAATCCAATTCAGGGCAGATGGCCGCTTACGCAGAGAGGAAGGAAACGGCCCCACGTTCAATCCATTATTGATTAGCCATTATTCTTCCCCAGGCTTTTTATTTTATTGATTCAATAAGCCGAGAAGTTTGGCACTGCAGCAGCTTTTGGCTTCCATCTGTAGCCACTGGAAGTCAGGGATGGAAACCGGCCAAAAGAGATTAAAAAATAAAAAATAAAACCTTGCGCTCCCCCCCCCCCCTCAGATCCAGGAGTGACATTAATCAGAAGGAAGGAGGCAGTTGCAAACCGCAGGATCAGAGCTCTTTCTGGCTCTTTCCCTTCCCTGACTGTGACACTTTCAGACACATAGAGTTGGAAGGGACACCGAGGGTCACCTAGTCCAACCCCACCTGCAATGCAGGAATCACAGCCATTGGCTTGATCCATGCTGCCTCTCAAGCTCACAAGACCATCCCTTGCAGAGCAGAACTGCTAGGCCAGGGATGGAGACAATATCTTTAAGCCCTGGGGCCACTCTGTCTCCTGAGCAATCTTCCAGGGACCACATGTCATGGGGTGAATGTGGCCAAAGGCAAAAGTGGGTGGGCCATAAATTCTACCTTTTTACAGTAGGTGTCATGGACTGGGAAGAAGACTGGGAAGAAGAGTGATGGTGGGACGGTGATGAGTGGTCAGAGGGAGAAGAAGGATAAGACTGGAAGGAGGAGGCGTCGGAAGCTGAAGAAGCAACAGGGCTTAGTGAGCGGGGAGAGTCTGGGGCAGAGGGCAATCCAGACTCGGAAATGGAGGTTGGTGAGGAGTGGGGCCAAGAGGTAGAGATGTGGCAGGCTGGTGAAGAAGCTACGATGTTTCCCTCTCTTGCTGCAACCAGCTCCCCTCTCCCCTGATTTCCCAGAACCAGAAGAGGTATGAAAGAGGGAAGAGCAGAGAGAGAGGAGATGGCAGAGTCTCAGATTGCTTGGGAAGGATCCATGGGAGGAGAAGACAAGAGATCTGTCAGAAGGCAGGGACCTTCAGTCCCCCAAACTGCCTCACAGGGGCAAGTTCTACCAGGAAGAGTAGCTGCGCTCACTAGGCCTGGCCTCCTGAGTTGACTTCGTTTCCTTGAATAAAGAGCCAATTTCACTGACACCGTGTGATTTATTGCTGACCCGCTCCTGACTCCCACTCCTGACACCAGGCAAGCGAGAGGCATTGTCAAGAGTCCACAAATTTATCTGGGGGTGAAGCTGGGTAAGAGAGGGGTGCAGCCTGAGGTCCTCCACCCCAGCGCTAGACAACAGCAGAGCAAACCTCAGGGCAGCACAGGGCTATTTCTTCCTCCCTCCCTCCTCTCTCCATCCTTCCTTAATTTTCTCCTCCACAGCCTACAACAAAAGAGGAAAAGCAGGCAGTGATGAAAGGGAAAGGAACAGCAAAACAGATTAATTCCCTAATAGGCAGAGGAGCTATTCGGCAGAAACATTTAGCGCATACTTTCGTCGGGGGCCCAGTAATTGCCGGCACAATGCCTGCTTCCTCAAAGAGATTGAGGACATTGCAAAGAGTGGCAGCGCCACCAGTGCCATCAAGGGGCACGCTCCAGTCGCTCTGGCGGCGCCAAATTGTCTCGGAGCAGCTCTGCTTTGCAGGAGGCCTCACAGCTTTCATGCGCAGGAAGGTGGAAGGAGGGAGGGAGGGAGGGAGGCAGATGAGGAGAGGGAAATCGGGTGTGGGAGGAATTCACCGGCAGGCTCTAACACCGAGGGCAAAAACTGAGGCCCTCTAGATGTTACGAAGCTAAGAAGATCCCTGCAGGATCAGGGCCCACCTGGCCCAGCATCCTGCTCTCACAGTGGCCGGTCAGATGCCTCTGGTGCGAAACCCGCAAGCAGGATCCGGGCACAAGAGTCCTCTCTCCTCTTGCTGGTCCCTGCTTTCTCCAACTGTGGACTCAGAGCTCAGCCATCATGACCAGTGCCAGATTTACGTATAAGCTAAACAAGCTATAGCTTAGGGCCCCACTCTTTTTTGGGGGGGGGGCAACAAAATTAAAGGGGAAAACACTGGATGTACATCTCCAAAATATAAGACAGAAAACAGATAAAATAAAACCTACATACAGCAACAGTGTTTTGTGTTGTGTAGGCTCCTATGATGTAAGTCATGGGCCCCGCCTGCTAGCCTGCTCCCTAAAATATCACTGGTTTGCTCCTTTCTATATATAGGGTGCTATGGTTTTCCTAGTAGTGATGTATGGAGGTGAGAGCTGGACCATAAAGAAGGCTGATCGCCGAAGAATTGATGCTTTTGAATTATGCTGCTGGAAGAGACTCTCTTGAGAGTCCCATGGACCGCAAGAAGATCAAACTGATCAATTCTGAAGGAAATCAGCGCTGAATGCTCAGTGGAAGGACAGATCCTGAAGCTGAGGCTCCAGTACTTTGGCCACCTCATGAGAAGACTCGACTCCCTGGAAAAGACCCTGATGTTGGGAAAGATGGAGGGCAGAAGGAGAAGGGGACGACAGAGGATGAGATGGTTGGACAGTGTTCTCGAAGCTACAAACATGAGTCTGCCCAAACTGCAGGAGGCAGTGGAAGACAGGAGTGCCTGGCGTGCTCTGGTCCAGGGGGTCACGAAGAGTCGGACACGACTAAACAACTAAACAACAACATATATAGGGTGCCGACATTCTGCATGGACTGGTTGCAAGGCAACCTGTGCAAATGGCTTTAAATACCCATCAGGTCCATAAATTACCATCTAGCATATATTCAACATAAAAAACAGCGACCATTTGTTGTTGACAAAGGACAGCTGGACATATAAAGGGCCCCATTACCTGATGAGTGCCTCATCAAACCTCAATCCAGCCCTGATCATGACTAGCAGCCATCCACGTCTGTGGCCATACACACACAGAAAGACACACACACAGCATGCCGGACCAAGGTGCGGATTTAGCAGAAAAGAGGATTTGCACCAAAAAGAGGATTTCCGCCTGCTCTTAGCGACTCTGCCACAGCAGCTCAGCATTATATGGCTGGTGGCAGGAGAAGGAAGAGTCGTGGCTTGTAGGGTAAGGCAGGCCTGGGGAACCTCACACCCGGTGCAGGTCAAATGTGGCCCTTCATACCTTCATACTTGGCCCTTGCTACTTTCCCCAGGGCACACCAGCCTTGCTTCTCCTCCTACCTGAGTACATGGCCCTTCAGAGGCTGGTCGGAAGGGAATCCGGCCCCGGGCAGAACAAGTTCCCCCTTGTTGACCCAGGTGTCCAAGGGCCAAGAAGCCAAGCCTTCGCCATGCCGGCTGGTCCTGTGTGCCAAACAGGGCCCCTCATGCTGCACCACTCATCTCTCTCTGGGTTATCGATCCGCTAAGTGCTTCCAGCTCCTCTGAGACTCAGGGAGGATTAACTTTGGAGCAGAAACAGCAAGGAAACTCGGCAAGCAAGGCTCCCCGCAGTAGTTTTCCAACTGAGTCATGTGGGAGAGAAAGCGCTCTCTTCCAACGCCCAGGCGTCCCCTCCAAAGGGGAAAAAGCCCCCGTAAATGTAGCAGGTTCAGGTATGGTGGCAGCTCTCTTTCGCTCTCCCATCGCCATGGAAACGGGAGGGGGGGTTTGCATTGCAGGGGCTGCTCCTGTCGCAGGCCTTCCTGCGCAAGGTGGCGTTTCTCTTCCCTGCAGCGGAAAAGCTGCACCTGTTGAACGTCTGCCTGGCTCCCATGTCTCTTATCAAAAGCACATCAGTTTTGCCGGGCGGGCCGAGGAAGCCTCTTGTCAGGACCGCTCTGTGCAAGGATGTCTGGCCTTGAGAGGCAGCGGTGGTGCAGTGGTTAGTGTCAGGCTGGGACCCCGGAGAGCCGGGTTCAAATCCCCCCACTCAGCCACGAAGCACAGCCTAACCTGCCTCACAGGGTTGCTGTGAAAATGAAATGGGTGGTGGGACGAAAACTCTGCATTCCACCTCGAGCTCCTTGGGGGGGGGGGGAGATGGGATATAAATGCGGCAGCACAAATCTCAGAAGGTGCCATTTGAGCCCAGTCCAAACGCAGCCAAATCGGGGTGTGAAGGCTGCCAGCTGACTAAGGGAAAGAAAGAACTTGGCGTGATTCTGCGCTGAAATCAGTAAGCGAAGCTTTTTCACGGCACGGAGGGAAGTGCTGTCAGCTGCTCGAGCCAGCGAGCCAAGCCGCGGTTTACGGGCAGAGGAGGAGGAAAGCACAGCCATTTCCGCCCTGCCCTGCCCTCGGAGGACTGGCTCATGTGTGTGCTGAGGAACGTGTGTCAAGAGACAGGGTGGTGTAGTGGTTAGAGTGCTGCTGAACTAGAACCAGGTTCAAATCCCCCACTCAGCCATGACGAAGCGACCCCAAAAACCAGTCCTTGCCTCTCTGCCTAACCTACCTCACAGGGTTGTAAAAGGTAAAGGTAAAGGGACCCCTGACCATTAGGTCCAGTTGTGGCCGACTCTGGGGTTGCGGCCCTCATCTCGCTTTATTGTCCAAGGGAGCCGGCGTACAGCTTCCGGGTCATGTAGCCAGCATGACTAAGCCGCTTCTGGCGAACCAGAGCAGCGCACGGAAACGACGTTTACCTTCCCGCCAGAGCAGTACCTATTTATCTACTTGCACTTTGACGTGCTTTCGAACTGCTAGGTTGGCAGCAGCAGGGACCGAGCAACGGGAGCTCACCCCGTCGCGGGGATTCGAACCGCCAACCTTCTGATCGGCAAGCCCTAGGCTCTGTGGTTTAACCCACAGCGCCATCCGCGTCCCACCACAGGGTTGTAATGTGGGATTAAATGAGGGCCCAGAGAACCACGCACGCCGCCTTGGAAAGAAGAAGCTGGGCTACATATGCAGCGAATAAATGGAACCTGTCTCCGAAGAACAAGTATATTTCCTGTGGATATTACGCTTGATCTTTGAAATTAATTTTCTGTGGCTCTGATAAGTCAGATCGTGTTTCTTGGGAGAGGGAGAGGAAGGCAACTCGTCCTAGCGCTTGGCTGTTGTTGTTGTTTCTGTTGCTGGTTAATTAAGGAAGCCCATTTGCAAATCTCTGGGAGTGCAAAGACATTTTCCAAGCCCCAAATTCCCCAGGCATGAGAGGCTGCCCAGCTCAACAACAGAGGCCCTTCCCTGAACATGGAGCAGCTTTCAAAGTACAAAGGAACTGTTTGGTTCCCACTCTCAACGCAGACCTAAGTCCTTAACCAGTTACGGACTGAATCGATGCCATTCTGGGCTGCAGTACCAGCCCTGCTTGCAGAGAAGCAGGAATCCAACAGGCTCCCCCCCCCCCCAAATGAAAAGCACTGGGCTGGCAATGCTTCCCCAGTTGGATTTCTGCCTGCCACGCAGCTGATTTAAAAGTGAAAGGAGCCCTCCAAGGAAGGCTGGGGTGGGGGAAACAGCTGGCAAATCTACACGGTGAGAGGTCGACTTGTTAAGAGATAGGGATCTTTTCTCTATCGATTTTCACCAGGAGATGCATAATTTTATACACGTTTATCATGTTGCCTCTTCCTCACCTTTCCTCTAAACTAAAAAAAATAAAACCCAGCTGTCACTCTGCCTTGCACACAGAGTAAACCTCCTGCAGCTGCTTCTGAGTCACTGCAAATCCATTGCATGCGAAAGCTGAAAATCGAGGGCCAGGCTAGGTCTGCAGCAGAACAAAAAAAAAGGTAAGCCTGCTTTTAGCTTCCCCTGATGTTAGGATACCTGATAGGCTGAGAGTGCTACTTGGACAAAGAGATTTAGGATCGTGGACTTGAAAGGGAACCCCAGAGGTCATCTAGGCCAACCCCCCGCAGTGCAGGAATCTCAAAAGTTTTTCTCCATCTCTCATAACGCTGGAATTCATGAACATCCAAGGAAGGTTCAGGATGGAGAAAAGAAGGTTACTTCTTCATGCAGTGCATAGTTAAACTATGGAACTCTCTGCCACAGGAGGCTACCAAGCCTAGATGGTTTTAAAAGAGGATTGGATAGTGGAGAGGGCTGTCCACAACTACCAAGAAGGGGCCCTAGAATCTACACCACGATAACAACAGCATTTAAAATTAAGCTAGCCAGCAGATCTGATAAGCGGGGGGGGGGGTGTTAGAGGAGGAATAAAAGAATCGGATGCAAATTCTGCACAGCTAAAATTCAGCACAGCGAAAAGGCTCCCAGAGCAATCAGATGGGTATTGTTGCAGGAATTTATGTATAGGTTGGGGGGGGTTGCCCCTCCAGCAGATCTCATGCACATGCAGCCCACTACCAAAATCAGCACAATCACTTTTGTGACTTTTGTGGTTTGTCCCCACAAAACTCTTCATCACAGTTTCTACCTATCTATTCAAAGGGCCTCTGCTGCACGATATACCAAATGTAAGAATTCACTGATAAATGCATCTCTGTACTGGCTCACTGGGAAAACTTCAGAAATTCATATAGACATGTGAGCTCATCTACTCAGCAGCCCCTCTGCCTGAGGGATAATTCCTGGCATCCTGATACCTGAGCGCCAGACAGGTAGCCATTCCAGAAATAACAAACCCAGATGAAGATAAAGGGGTGTGATTAACTTGGCTGGGAAACAGGGAAATGTACCCTAAATATCTCTTTTGTGACACTTGATGGGTGTTTGGTGGAGGGCAAGGGGAAGCATGGGGCAGGGTCCAGGATGCTCAGATTACTGCCACCAGACCTCCCCTTTCATGATGTAACTGTGATGTATTAGTGATGTAGTTTGGGGGGTGTAACATGGGGATGAGCAGCTAATAAAAGTTTGGGGGCTCTTTTATTCGGGGCTTCCATCTTGTTTCACCTTGTGGCAGGTGGGAGTCCTGTCGCGACAGTCTTCAATCAAGACCAAGCCCACTGGCTGCTGTTTTGCTCTGGTATTCCTGGCTGGTGGCCTTGTTTTTTGTCCAAGGGAGCCCTCAGATTTCTCCGTTAACAGTATAGATATTAAAGTGCATAAGCCGGGGCTTGATGACAAGATAAAACTTTCCAGAGAGGACAGATCAACAAATAATCAGCTTCGGAATGTCTTGACATTTAACATTCAGAACAAGAGGACGTCAGTTCAAAACAGAGGGCAGTGCTCCTCCCCAGAGGAAGCCGAGCCAAGCTGCGCATAAGCTGGAATGTGGGGCCGGCAAGAGGTCTGTTTCCACTTTAGGCACTCGGCACTGACATCCCACTGAGTGCTCAAAACAGCATTAGGCCTCTATCTGAGATAGGGCAGCCATGTGTCCTGCCTTACAGAGGCCGGGCCTCTTATCAGCTGAAGATTCAGGAAAGATAAAAGGGCACTTTTTAACATAGAGCATGGTTAAAACTGTGGAACTCTCTCCCACAGGACTTGGTGACAGCAGCCAGCTTGGATGGCTTTAAAATAAGGTTAGGAGGAGAGGGCTATTGGCTCACCAGCAAGACATGTGAAAAGGATCTAGGGGTCTTGGTGGACCACAAGCTTAACATGAGCCAACAGTGTGAAGCAGCAGCAGAAAAGGCGAATGCTATTCTAGGCTGCGTCAACAGAAGTATAGTGCATCCGGGTCAAGGGAAGTAATGTAGAGGTAAAGGCACCTCTGACCATTAGGTCCAGTCGTGGCCCACTCTGGGGTTGTGACGCTCATCTCGCTTTACTAGCCGAGGGAGCCGGCGTACAGCTTCCGGGTCATGTGACCAGCATGACTAAGCCGCTTCTGGCGAACCAGAGCAGCGCATGGAAACGCCATTTACCTTCCCACCGGAGCGGTACCTATTTATCTACTTGCACTATGATGTGCTTTTGAACTGCTAGGTTGGCAGGAGCAGGGATCGAGCAACGGGAGCTCACCCCTTCGCGGGGATTCGAACCGCCAACCTTCTGATCGGCAAGTCCTAGGCTCTGTGGTTTAACCCACAGCGCCACCCACGTCTCAAGGGAAGTCATAGTCCCGCTCTATTCTGTCTTGGTCAGACCACAGCTGGAATACTGTGTCTAGTTTTGGGCACGGCAATTTAAGAAGGGTGTTGACAAGCTGGAACATGTGCAGAGGAAAGTGACCAAGATGATCAAGGGTTTGGGAAATAAGCCTGATGAGGAACGGTTGAAGGAGCTGGGTATGTTTAGCCTGGAAAAGAGGAGACTGAGAGGAGATATGATAGCCACCTTCAAATATCTGAAGGGCTGTCACGTGGGAGAGGGAAAATGCTTGTTTTCTTCTGCTCTGGAGGGTAGGACTCGAACCCATGGCTTCAAGTGGTAAGAAAGGAGATTCCGACTAAACATTTGGAAAAACTTTCTAACAGTAAAAGCTGTTCTACATTGGAACAGACTCCCTTGGCAGGTAGGGACACGGGCGGCGCTGTGGTCTAAACGACTGAGCCTCTTGGGCTTGCTGATCGGAAGGTCGGCCGTTCAAATCCCCGCGATTGAGTGAGCTCCCGTTGCCCTACCCCAGCTCCTGCCAACCTAGCAGTTCGAAAGCACACCAGTGCAAGCAGATAAATAGGTACTGATGTGTCAAGAAGGTAAACGGTGTTTCCGTGCGCTCTGGTTTCCATCACGGTGTGCTGTTGCGCCAGAAGTGGTTTAGTCCTGCTGGCCACATGACCCGGAAAGCTGTCTGTGGACAAACGCCAGATCCCTCGGCCTGAAAGCGAGATGAGCGCTGCAACCCCATAGTTGCCTTTGATTGGACTTAACCATCCAGGGGTCCTGGGTGGTGGGCTCTCCTTCCTTGGAGGTTTTCAAGCAGAGGTTGGGTGGCCATCTGTCAGGGATGCTTTAGCTGACATTCCTGTGTTGCATGGGGGTTGGACTAGATGACATTTGGCAGTTCCTCCCAACTCTATGATTCTATTATCTCTCTTCTAAATTGGTGGCACATTCTGCTGTGGCTGTGACTTTTAGCAAAAAGACTGGTCTTGAGCTGGGGGAGCAGGTGGGTTTGCTGGACAAGGTAAGGGTAAAGGTAAAGGGATCCCTGACGATTAGGTCCAGTCGTGGCCGACTCTGGGGTTGCGACGCTCATCTCGCTTTACTGGCCGAGGGAGCCGGTGTACAGCTTCCGGGTCATGTGGCCAGCAGGACTAAGCCGCTTCTGGCGAACCAGCGCAGCGCACGGAAACGCCGGTTACCTTCCCGCCAGAGTGGTACCTATTTATCTACTTGCATTTTGATGTGCTTTCGAACTGCTAGGTTGGCAGGAGCAGGGACCGAGCAACAGGAGCTCACCCCGTCGTGGGGATTCGAACCACTGACCTTCTGATCGGCAAGTCCTAGGCTCTGTGGTTTAACCCACAGCGCCACCCGCGTCCCTATGCTGGACAAGACACCCCCTCCAAATCAACTCAAACTGCATGACTTGACTTTGACGGTGGGATGCGACTCAGTCCCAACCTGGATTCCGCGGTGGTCTATAAGAACCCCCCAGCTCTAGTGAATTTCACATCTTCCTGTAGCATCCATAACCACAAGTCTTCCGCTGTCAACTGGAGGCACGAAAACCAAATGCCCCCACTTTGCACAGGCATTTTTCCTTCCCAGAAATTGCTTTGGGTAATTATCTCGGGGGGGGGGAGGGGGGGACACCATTCACACTGAGGTTCTAAGCTTTTAAAATTCTGCCCCGTGCCAAAGATTCCGCGCACGATCTCCGCAGACCTTTCTTCGCTGCCTACTGGGCTCGGTTCTTGTTCTCTCCGCACGTTTTGAAACTACAGATGCTGTTGGCTCTCCTGCCAAAGCCCGGCTTGTTTGACACCTACCACCCTCGGAGAAAAGCTCGCTTCCATTTCATCTCCGTTAATGATACAAGGATAGAACAAGCAGCAGCTCCCTTCCCCAGGGTCTCCCTCTACCAGGAAAGCGTTTGCGTTATTACGAGGCCTGATTTTCAAGAGGAAAAAAGCAGAGGTACTGGAGATTTCTTCCTCTGACCCCAGCGCCTTTAAGCCAAGATGATCAAGGGCCTGGAAGCAAAGCCTTGGGAGGAACGGCTGAGGGAGCCGCTTCTGAATGCCAGTTCAGCATTTGCACCTGAATTCTGCTGGTGGGTTTGTGTGTTGGTTGCATGTGTGTTTGTTGTTGTTGTTTAGTCGTTTAGTTGTGTCTGACTCTTCATATAGTTATGTCCGTATAGTTAAAGCTCTGGTTTTCCCAGTAGTGATGTATGGAAGTGAGAGCTGGACCATAAAGAAGGCTGATCGCCGAAGAATGGATGCTTTTGAATTATGGTGCTGGAGGAGACTCTTGGGAGTCCCATGGACTGCAAGAAGATCAAACGTATCCATTCTGAAGGAAATCAGCCCTGAGTGCTCACTGGAAGGACAGATCCTGAAGCTGAGGCTCCAATACTTTGGCCACCTTATGAGAAGAGAAGACTCCCTGGAAAAGACCCTGATGCTGGGAAAGATGGAGGGCACAAGGAGAAGGGGTCGACAGAGGACAAGATGGTGGGACAGTGTTCTCAAAGCTACCAGCATGAGTTGGACCAAACTGCGGGAGGCAGTGGAAGACAGGAGTGCCTGGCGTGCTCTGGTCCAGGGGGTCACGAAGAGTCGGACACGACTAAACAACAACAACAACAACATGACTATATGGGGAAGCTTTGCAAGATGGTTGGATGGCGCCTTGTACTCCTGCAACCAAGCTGGTGCCAAATGTCTTGCTCTGCTTGCTTCTGGACCACATCAGTGAGGCCGGGGGGGGGGCGAGGGTCTTGTTGTCTGGGCAGCCCAGAAAGACCTTCGTACACACTGCCCAGGCTTGCACCTCATGGTGCTGTTAATGCAGCAGTTTGACTTCACTCCCAGAGGTGCGCTCCATTATCCCTTGAGACGGATGGATGCCAAGAACAACGGGGCTCTCTGGTTTCCCACCAGGCAACTCCATGAGAACATCGAGAACAGGATGCTGGAGGAGATGGTCTCATCGGGCCTGATCCCACGGGGCTCTTTGCGTTTCCTTATGTCCAGCACCATCAGGCCTGCTGGTGGATCCCGGGCGCTGCGCTTCTGAGTCCCTCAGTCCAAGGCGAGCAGCTCCTTTCCGGAGGTGCCGCCTGCTGCAAACCACAAAAGCCCCAGGTGCCCGCCCTCCTCCGCAGGCAGAGCGTGCATTGCGGGGCGCTCTGCCAAGGGAAACCAACTTCCTAGAACACCAGGAACGGAGCCAGGGGAACTGGCAAGAGTTGGGACCAGCCGGGATGTAAACAGAGGGAAATGAGCACCACAATATGATCCAGCTGCTCAGCTGCAGGCAAAAGGGTGTTTTGTGTGGAAGCAAAGTAAGTACCCAGAGACATTCTTGGAAAAGCATAAAGGTAGCTAAGCTGTGGGTGGGCTTGTTTTCCTCTCTCTTCCACCAACCCAAAAGACCATAAGATGAGCCCAGCTGGGTCAGGTCAAACGGGGACCATCTCTCTTCATCACGATCTTTCAGACAAGTCTAAACTTAATTCTCTCCTCTTAGGCAAAGATCACAAGAGGACCTGGCTGGTAGCCAGATTCTGCGCCCAAATTTGTAGGCACAGGTCACCCTCTAGAATACAATAGCTTACTAGGGAAATGCTGAAGTCGCCCTTTGGGGAGCCTCAGGGTCAATTTTTTATGGTAGCCCAAATCTCAGTTGTACCGGTGTATGTATATATTTCAATTTTAACTCATGAGCTATTGCTGCAATCTGCTCCGATTGTATATTTTATGAATGCTGTTTTTATTGTGTTATGTGAGCTGTTCTCTGACCATAATAAATTACCTGTCTATCTATCTTCATCACCATCCCCATGACAGGGACTCTAGGCAGCTTACAGATAAAATAAGAGCAGCTAAAAACATGGGGGAGAAACCGCAATCACTTAAAAAGACACCCCACAAAATATCTATTTAAAATACAGAGGACCCCCCGAAACAGCACCAGCCCTTTCATTAAAAGCAGGGGGTTCCCCAAAGCCAGTTGGGAGAAGGAAGGTCTTCACCTGCCAGAGGAAGGGCGACAAGGAGGGAGCCAGTCTCGCTTCTCCAGGAAGGGAGTCCCAAAGTCTGGGAGCAGCCGCCCAGAAGACCCTCTCCCCGTATCCCCATCAAGCAGGCCTGTGAGGTTGGCAGGAGCAAGAGAAGGGCCTTCGCTGCAGATCTACGCCAGCATCCTGCTCTCACAGTGTCCAGCCAGATGCCTCTGGGAAGTCTGCAAGCCGCACATGAGCACAACAGCCGCTGTTCGCTCTGAAGAAATTTCTGGCAGTAAGAGCTGTTTGATAACGGAATGGATTATTACCAGAGGAGTCTACAGAATCAGGCTCATCTAGTCCAGTATCCTGGTCCCACAATGGCCAGGCAAATGCTGCAATGGGAAACCTGCAAGCAGGATGCGAGCCCAAGAGCAACTCTCCCCACCTGCGGTTTCCAGCAACGAGGATTTAGAAGCATCACTGCCTCCAACTGAGGAATCAGAGCGGAGTCAAACTGGCTAGGAGTCCTCAGTAGCCCTCTCTTCCTCCAGGAATTCATCTAATCCTCTTTTAAAGTCATCTAGGTTGGCCATAACTCAGGCATAGGCAAACTCCGGCCCTCCAGATGTTTGGGACTACAACTCCCATCATCCCTAGCCAACAGGACCAGTGGTCAGGGATAATGGGAATTGTAGTCCCAAGCATCTGGAGAGCTGAGTTTGCCTATGCCTGCCATGACTGCTTCCTGGGGCACAGAGTTCCAGAGTTCAGCTAAGTCAGGGGTCAGCAAACTTACCGCCCCCTGGGCCGGTGTCTTCAGCGCCGATTGTGCAGCAGGCCGGAGGGCAGGGGAGCGCGTGCCCATAAGCATGCGCACACACTATTTCCAGCGCACTTCTGGGTCAGAGGAGCACTGGAAATAGCTTGTGCGCATGTGCATGGGCCTCCTCCGACCCGGATGTGCACCGGAAATAAAGCTTGCGCATGCGCAAATAACGCTTGCGCATGCGCACAAGCTATTTCCGGTGCTCCTTCGACCCGGAAGTGGGCAGCCGCACAGCGCAGAGCCGGTAAGAGCAGGTGGCGGCAGCGGGTGGTGCCGTGGGCCGGATAAACGAGTCCCTCGTGCCTTATCCAGCCCGCAGGCCTTAATTTGGGGGCCCCTGAGCTAAGTGCTGGGTGAATAAGTGTTTTCTTTTATCTGTTCCAAATCTCCCAATGTTCAGCTTTGTGGCACATCTCATTCTGGCGTGATGCGGGGTGAGGAATCTTTGCTCTATCCAATTTCTCCATGCCATGCAGAATTTTATAAATTTGCAAAGCCGTATTGTGAAATGTACCAGTTGTCTCAGTGCACGTAGTGATGGTGAGAATGCGTCTTCACTTTGATCGCCACATTCTGCCTCTCTCTGCTCTCCTCGGCCCCAGTGGTGCTATCGACTCCGCCCTCCCCCCGCCCCACACGCAGAAGAGGCACCATGGAGGGGGGGTGTTATGCAACCCTGGTCCCTCCAAACGTCCATGGCACCAATGTGATGACTTCAAATGGGCAAAAGTGCAGCATTCCGCATGCAGAAAACTCAAGGGAGCACGAAGTCAGGGCAAAAGAAGGAGGTACCTGTATTTGTAGGTTGCCGCCATGTCACGACTGCGAAGCAAGGCAGAAGACAGAAAGACAGAGTGGTTGGTCAAAGCCGCAGCAGCTAAACAAGACTTTCTGGAGGCACAGCCTAGACCTCCTGGCTAGTAGCCCTCGATAGGCCCCTCCTCCTCCATGAATCTGTCCAATCCTCTTTTAAAGCCATCAAGGTTGGTGGCCTTCACTGCCTCAGGTGGCAGGGAGTTCCACTGCTTAACTTCATCTGTTACGTTCGCTATAGGCCAGGAGCAGATGCCAAGGCACATTGGCCACCTGCCTCGCAACAGACCATTCCTACCCAATGGAAGACAGCCGCACAACCTGTTCACATAGCGATTGATCTTGCAAAGACGCCCCAACTATTCAGTTGCCTCTCCTGTGTTCACACAGTCAAGAGGTGCATCTGGAGTAAACATCCCTAAAGGGTCTCCAACCTTTTGCTTCCCTGGAAAGGTGATCTGGTGATCTTTGCAAGTTGGCCTTTGCAGACCTGATGCCCTACAGATGTTCTGGAGAACTCCAGAGCACATGCGACAGCCTTTCAGATATTTGCAGAGGGCCATCCTATCTCCTTTCGGTCTCCCAAGCTAAACAGAACCAACTCCCTCAAAGGTTCCTCATCAGGCTTGGTTTCCAGAGCCTTCACCATCCTGGTCACCCTCCTCTGAACACCTTCCAGGTTATCAATATCCTGGAAAAGAAGACAGCTGTGACAGCAGAGGGGGACGTCAGAAGCCCATCTCCTGGAAGCCACAAAATCCTGGCGCTGGGGGCAACTTTTCTAAGTCACAGCGCAGGAGCACCAGGGGCATAGCATGGGGGGGCTGGGGGGGCCGTGGCCCCACGCACACAACTGAGGGGGCGCAAACCACGCAGGCAACCCCAGCAAGGCCCAGTCCGGTGCGCCTTTCAGCTGCCAAGGGCTGTGTTGGCTGGCCGGGCTCCCCACTGCGTTGGCTGGCAAGAGGCTCAGCGCGGCCCCAGTGAGGGTGGAGTCGCTCCGGCAACATCACTGGTGAGGGCTGGGCTGGTGCAGACCCCCCCCCCATTCTCAGAGTACATGCAACCCCTCACCCTGTCCAGTGTTCACACGAGCCCCGGGCACTGGCAAATCATGCTACACCACTGAGGAGCAGCACTGAAAACCGATTAGAGGTGGATGGAATCAGAGCCATCTTAAGCATATCCGGCACCGTGGTGCAAAGCTCCCTCCAGAGCCCACCCCACCCCCATTTCCCAGAGTTTTTTAGGGCGTTGCTGGCAGGGCTGGAGGAGGCAGGCAGTGGAGTGGCTGGAGGACAGTTCCTCCGGTGGGGAAGAGGTGGAGGCTGAACGTGGCGCCTCCCGGCTCAGCTGGCCACTTTGTGCCGTGGTGGCCACGGCAAACGGAGGCTCCGGGCGCAGTGCTGCTTTGGCGTGGCATGGCGGGCGAGGGCGGAAAGCTGATGCTGGGGGGGGCGTGTCCAGCTTCCGCCTCTTCCCTGGCGCCTTCCAGAACTTTGCGCCCCGGCGCCCCGCGCCACTACCCTCTATGGGTAAGACGGCCCTGGATGGAATCAGCTGCTTCAAAGGAAGGGTTGCAGATTTGCAAAGGAGAGCAAGTCTAGGGCACCGTGACTAGGAAGAGGTGGAGATTTCTCTCTCTCTCTCTCTCTCTCTCTCTCTCTCTCTCTCTCTCTGTGTGTGTGTGTGTGTTAAACAGAAATTGGTTCTTGCAAAAAAGCAGGCAGAAAATAAATGAGAGGGGTAAGATGGCAGGCGCATGAGAGAGCGTCTTCTCTGCTTTCCCCTACGAAAGACAGGAGACAACCCAATACCTTGAAGATCAGCATGTCAGAAGCACGAAATCCTTTGCAAGCCTTTTACAAGCGACTGGATGTCGCCCCGTCCGCCTGGCACCAGCAAATGCAGACAGGATGGCACAGGGCACTGAGAAAAGGAGAGGGGGTGGAAGAGCAGCTCAGGGGAGGCAGGGGGAGGGGTGGAATCACTGACCTGTAGAGTTGGAACGGACCCAAAGGGTCATCTAGTCCAACCCCCTGGGATGAGGGGGAGTATTTGGCTTGCAAAGCGCAGGGTGGGTGGCCAGGAAGGAAAGTCAGTGCAGTACGCAGACAGGTGTGGAAAAGGCAAATTCCACGCTAGGGAACTGAAAACAGAACTGCCAATATCGTCATGTTGTAAATCTATGGTGAGACCCCACGTAGCATTCGGTGCACAGTTCTGGCCACCTCCTCTCAAGAAGGATGTTGGAAGGAGTCGGAAAAAGCTTCAGAAAAGGGCATCCAGAAAGATCAAGGAGATGGAGCAACAGAACCCCCTCTGCTATGAGGAAAACTTGCAGCATTTGGGACTTCTGAGTTTAGACAAATGGAGAGGAAAGGGCAACATGATACAGTCAAACCTCGGATCCCGAACGCCTTCATTTTGGGACGTTTGAGCTCCCGAATGATGAAAACCTGGAAGTAAATGCTCTGGTTTTTGAACGTTTTCCAGAAGCCGAAAATCCAACGTGGCTTCCGTTTGAGTGCAGGAAGCTCCTGCAGCCAATCGGAAGCCGCGCCTCGGTTGTCGAACGTTTCGGAAGCCGAACGGGCTTCCGGAACGGATTAAGTTTGAGAATTGAGGTTTGACTGTAGAGTGGTACTTCTGGATATGAACGGGATCCATTATGGAGCCCCGTTCGCATCCTGAAGCGAATGCAATTTGCTTCTGCGCATGTGCGGGTCGCGATTCACCACTTCTGCACATGCGCGTGACGTCTTTTTGACCATCTGCACATGCGCGAGCGGCAAAACCCGGAAGTAACACACTCCATTACTTACGGGTCGCCGCAGAGTGCAACCCGAAAACGCTTAACCTGAAGCAACTTCAACCCGATGTATGACTGTAGTTGCAAACAGGCTATAAAGAGGCAACACGAAAAGAAAAATAAAATCCCCACGCACAGAGGCATGTTTTCCCCATGGAGTGCGCCAGATGCATGTTTATGTCACAGAGCCACGCTCGCAGGTATCGTTTAGCTCTCAGGAAGGCTGTTGCGATTCCTCTTGGGCTCACCTCAGGCGTGCAGCGCAGTCAAGAAAAAGGAGCTGCAAAAGAATACCCCCCCCCAGCCCCCGCTTCCAATGTCCTTGACATGAGCGCCAAAATACCCCAACCCAACTTTGGACAGACCCTTCGCCCCCCCCCCCCCGAAGCTTGCCAGGCACTGATCGTTGGCCTAATGAAACAAGTGACAGATGAACATCGATCTGCCATCAGATCAATCCCAGGGAGCTTCCCAGAGAGGAACAGCTCGTTTCAGGGCTGCGAGGAAAGCACCGACACTCCCCACCAATACACTCCGCCAATAACAACAACAACAATAATAATAATAATAATAATAATAATAATAATAATAAATTATTTATACCCCGCCCATCTGGCTGAGTTTCCCCAGCCACTCTGGGCAGCTCCCAATCGAGTGTTAAAAACAATACAGCATTAAATATTAAAAACTTCTCTAAACAGGGCTGCCTTTTAAAAATAAGATAGCTGCTTATTTCCTTGACATCTGATGGGAGGGCATTCCACAGGGAGGGAGCCACCAGCGAGAAGGCCCTCTGCCTGGTTCCCTGTAACTTGGCTTCTCGCAGGGAGGGAACTGCCAGAAGGCCCTTGGAGCTGGACCTCTGTGTCCGGGTTGAACGATGGGGGTGGAGACGCTCCTGCAGGTATACTGGACCGAGGCCGTTTAGGGCTTTAAAGGTCAGCACCAACACTTGCCACAGAACACACAAATGCGGGGGGCAAGAAGGGGGTCCGGAGAGGCAGAAGGCCTGTGGGAAACCAGCCAGGAGAACCTGAGCCCAAGAGCAATTCTCTCCTCCTTCAGTTTCCAGGAATTGGGTTTTCAGAAGCATTGCTGCTTCCGACCGGGGAGGGAAGAGAAGAGCCACCCTGACTGTTAGTCACCGATAGCCTTTCCTCCACCATCAATGTGTCCCATCTTTTTTTAAAGCCATCCACGTTGGTGGCCACCCCTGCGTACTGTGGCAAGGAGTTCCATAGCTTAACTCTGCTATGCATGAAGAAGCCCTTCCTTTTCTCTGCCCCGATTCCTGCAACGCTTCATTGGACGTCCATAAATTCAGGTGTTGTGCCATGCGTAATTTTATAAACTTCTTGCACGTGGCCTCTTGCTGGTCTTTCCTCTAAACTAAAAAAGGCCCAAAGGCTGCGACCATTCTTCATACAGGCGTCGCTCCCATCCCCTTAACCTTGTACACGTGAGAGAAAGCAAGGCGGCGGGGGGGGCTGGGACAAGTGAGAAGGTGGCTGTGCAGGGATTGATGGAGCGAGGAGCTTAATCTGCTTTATTTGTAATCCACTTTGAAGTAAACCAGCATTAATAAATTCCCTGGGAACAAACAGCACTGGTTGGCCAACTCTATTTTCATCCGTTTCAGGATTGGCCGGGGGGGTGGGTGGGGGGGTGTTGAGGCGAAAAAACAAAGCAATAACTCAGGCTTTGCTCCCCGATTTCCCAAGTCCGTGTTTTTAGGTTAGCGCCTTTCAAGCTTCCTTCTACCTCCACATTTGCTGGGAATCACATGTATCATAATTATAATTATTATATTTATTTATAGCCTGCCGTTTTTAGACAAACTAAAACAACACGGATAAAATACAAAATATAAAAGGTTGTCACAAAAAGAAAACTGAACTCTAATATAACTAAAACAAAATACAAAACCACATCTATTAAAATGCAGGTAATAGTAATAAGGCAAACAGCTTTGCACCATTTAAAGCCCCTTGGATTTATTTATTTATTTAAAGGGGGGGGGAGCTGTCAATTCCCAAATGCCTGTCGGAATAAAACAGCCTGCACAGAGAGGAGGGAGCCAGTCTGGCTTCTCTAGGCAGGGAGTTCCAAAGTGATCTGGGAGGAGCCACCACAGAGAAGGCCCTGCTCCATGTCTCCACCAAGCAGGCCTGGGAGGGTGGTGGGACTGAGATAAGGGCCTCCCCCAGGGACCCTGGATCCTGGGCAGGTTCAGATGAGGGAATATGGTCCTTCTGAGCCTAAGCCATTCAGGGCCTTATACAGGGTGTCCTGCGGCTCTTGAATTCCTGCTTGCAGGTTTGCCATGAGCATCTGGTTGGCCCCCGACAGAATAGAATGCTGGATTTGGGGGGCCAGTGGCCTGATCCAGCAAGCTCTTCTGACATTTATTTCCGAAGGAAAACCTGATCAACATTGAACGTGAATGCCGAGGAACTTCTGCGCATCTCCCCAAAAACCCCAACACACAGCACAACATTCCGGCTGTAGGAGGTTCTGGAGTTGAGTTCTCCACAGTTCGCCATCAGTTTACATGTTTTTTAAAGGAGGCCTCATGAAAACCCATCAGAATTTCAATTTATTTTATTAAATTTGTTAAAGCTATGGTTTTCCCGGAACACGGATGGCGCTGTGGGTTAAACCACAGAGCCTAGGACTTGCTGATCAGAAGGTCCGCGGTTCGAATCCCCGCAACTGAGTGAGCTCCTGTTGCTTGGTCACTGCTCCTGCCAACCTAGCAGTTTGAAAGCATGAAATTTTGGAACAAGATGGAGATAGATTGAAACTGCAGAGTTTTGAAGAACTAAAAAACAAAGTGCGAAATTGGCTCCATTATTATCAGATAATGGAGGCATACAATTTGGACAAGAAAATCGGCTTCCAGGTGGAAAAATCAAAATTAGAAACAGAATTGTTAGAACCCAAAACTAAAATTTTGTCAAAGATGTATAACTTGCTGTTGAAATGGAATACTCAGGATGAAACGGTGAAATCTGCTATGATTAAATGGGCACAAGATGTTGGACATAATATTATGTTTGCTGACTGGGAACAGTTGTGGACCACAGGTATGAAATTTACGGCATGTAATGCCTTAAGAGAAAATATTATGAAAATGATATACAGGTGGTACATAACCCCAGTCAAGCTTGCAAAAATCTATCATGTGCCTGATAATAAATGTTGGAAATGTAAAGAAACTGAAGGTACATTTTTTCACCTTTGGTGGACGTGCCCAAAGATTAAGGCTTTCTGGGAGATGATATATAATGAACTAAAAAAGGTATTTAAATATACCTTCTTGAAGAAACCAGAGGCCTTTCTCCTGGGCATAGTCGGCCAATCGGTGTTAAAAAAGGACAGAACTTTCTTTATGTATGCTACAACAGCAGCAAGAATACTCATTGCAAAGTATTGGAAGACACAAGATTTACCCACACTGGAGGAATGGCAGATGAAATTAATGGACTATATGGAATTGGCAGAAATGACTGGCAGAATCCGTGACCAGGGAGAAGAGTCGGTGGAAGAAGATTGAAAGAAATTTAAAGACTATTTACAGAAACATTGCAAAATTAATGAATGTTAGACTGATGTTGGATTGAAGTGAAGTGGCTTCTAGCTATATAGGTACAAAAGAATATGGAAAAATTGGTTTTTAATATGTAAAAATCTAATGTTACAATATATCAAGATTAAGGATTAGGATTAAAAAGGAGGGAAAGGAATTGTTGGATTAACAAATTGAATTGGAATACAAAAGAGGGAGGTATGAGGAGGTCCGGGAAACAAGTAAACATAAGAGAAGTGAGGAAAAGATGGAATTGTTTTTAACTGTTTTTTCTTTTTTTCTACTTTGTATTTGTCCTTGTTATTGTTAATTTTTTTTATTAATGTGAATTTTTTTTCCTTTGAAACTTTAATAAATATTATTTTTTTTAAAAAAAGAAAGCACGTCAAACAAAAACAAAAATGCTTGTTAAAAATGTAACCACAGAAGAAAAGGACGACTTAGAAAAAATATTGGGCCTGAAAATCTCTTCAAAAGCGAAATACTTGGGTATTTGGATCACCCCCAAGAACATAAACTTATTTCAGGATAATTACACCAAAACTTGGTTAGAGATTAGAAAAAACTTGGTAATCTGGAGTAAACTAAAATTAACATTTCTGGGTAGGATTTCCATGATAAAGATGAATGTGCTTCCCAAATTAATCTTTTTATTTCAAATGATTCCGATACTGGGTGAAGCAGGTTGTCTCAAGATATGGCAAAGAGAAATTTCCAAATTCTTGTGGGAAGGGAAGAAACCTAGGATTAAACACCTGATCTTAATAGACATAAAAGAGAGAGGAGGCTTTTCCCTACCCGATCTAAAACTTTACTACGAGGCTGCCTGTTTCACCTGGCTAAAAGATTGGTGCACGTTGCAGGATCCGGACCTCCTGGACCTGGAAGGTTTTGACAACCGTTGGGGATGGCACGCCTACCTAATATATGGAAAAGCGAAAATTCATAAAAAATTTACCAACCATATAATAAGAAAGTCACTCTTTGCTGTATGGGAAAAATATAAAGACCTGATGGAGCCTAAAGTCCCGTGGTGGACTTCTCCAGTAGAAGCCATAGCAGTAAAACGGAAAAATACTCAGGAAAGCTGGCCAACATATAAAATACTTCTAAAAAATGAGGATAACCAAATAAAATTAAAAAACTTTGAGGAGATAAGAGAACACATTTCAGACTGGTTCCAATACCATCAGTTATTTGAAAAATTTAAATCTGACAAACAAAAGGGGTTCTCAACAGAAATTTCCCGATTCGAATCTGATCTTGTAAACTCTAAAAGAAAAACTCTTTCCAAAACTTACCGACTCCTCCTTGACTGGACAGTCAAGGAGGAGGCGGTAACAGTGGCAATGGTGAGGTGGTCCCAGTGAGTGCTCACTGGAAGGACAGATCCTGAAGCTGAGGCTCCAATACTTTGGCTACCTCATGAGAAGAGAAGACTCCCTGGAAAAGACCCTGATGTTGGGAAAGATGGAGGGCACAAGGAGAAGGGGACGACAGAGGACGAGATGGTTGGACAGTGTTCTTGAAGCTACCAGCATGAGTTTGACCAAACTGTGGGAGGCAGTGGAAGACAGGAGTGCCTGGCGTGCTCTGGTCCAGGGGGTCACGAAGAGTCGGGCACGACGAAACAACTAAACAACAATGCTCCCCTTGGCTGGACAACTGCACTGCTTTCAGAGACGTGCAAAATCTTTTTACAGAAGTTCTGGCTGGTTTGTGCTGCTGTATCATTATTTCAGGAAGTGCAAATTGGTTCACCTTTAAACGTGAACGGGTCTAATTTCTTCTCCATCTCGAGTTGGGGAAGGCCGAACAAACGCTAAATTATCTGCATTTATGCCTTTCTTATTCAGCGCCCCTCAGTACTTACCCATCCTCATTTTATTTTATGAGTACATCCACTGCAGCACCATTTTACAGACAAAATGCGCTCATCGTAGGCAATATGATTTTTAAGAGCCTTGTTTTTCGACAGTTTGCAAGTCCAACGCTGTCAGCCAGGAAGGAACTTGCTGAGCTAGAGAACCCGGGTTTGCATAGATCTGTTTGCATATCCCACACTGATGCACTTTCTCTTATTTGCATGATTATCTGTATTTATTTGCAAAGTTGGGCTCTGGCAGATTGAGCGGACTAGAGTGGGTCCAACGGCCAAGAAGGCAGTTTCGGCACGAGATGAAGAGGGAATACATGGGCAGATGGGGCTCGTCCACCTGGGAAGGGAGGCTAAGAAGGAAAACTCTGATCCTAAACCTCCGCTGCCTTGCGGGACATCGTCAGAAGAAGAAAAGCCTAAGGAACAAGCCCTACACAAATCCGGAATGAAGTCCCTAAGACGGTTGGATGGCGCCTTGTACGCCTCCTTCCGGCAACTCCTGCAGCCAAGCTGGTGCCAAACGTCTTGCTCTGCTTTCCTTTGGACCCCATCTTTGAGGACGGGGGGGGGGGTGGTCTTGTTGTCTGGGCAGCCCAGGACCTCCAGACACACAGCCCAGGCTTTTGCCCTGGAAAGGTCACTTTGGTGCTGCTAAAGCAGCGGTCTGACTTCCCCCTTGGAGGCACACTCCATTGTCCTGTGAGACAGACAGATGCCAACTTTTATTTTTATTTACTGAATTTCAATGCTGCCCTTCGTCCGAGGATGACATGTGATGCCCTCTTTCATTGCACGACTGTTTTCCCAGCAGTAGCCATGAGTTGTCTCTGTAAAAGGACTGCCTGGACCCTGAGATCGTGCCGCAATGAGCTTTTCAGCCGTCCAACCCTGAGTTAAATCTGGAAGGTGGCGAGGAGAGAACGGGATCCGCTGACTGCTCAATTATGGGATGCTTCTCTCAAGGAGGTCCACCTGGCACCAACCTTGTAGGGTTTCTTTGACCCCAACCCACCTAGCAGTTCGAAAGCACGTCAAAGTGCAAGTAGATCAATAGGTACCGCTCGGGCAGGAAGGTAAACGGCGTTTCCGTGCGCTGCTCTGGTTCGCCAGAAGCGGCTTAGTCCTGCTGGCCACATGACCCGGAAGCTGCACGCCGGCTCCCTCGGCCAGTAAAGCGAGATGAGCGCCGCAACCCCAGAGCCGTCTGCAACTGGGCCTAATGGTCAGGGGTCCCTTTACCTTTACTCTGAGTAGGGCTTTGTGATCTATCACCAGCTAAACATCGTGATATAGCGATATATCACAATGTCTGAAATAAGGATAGTGCCACGTAGAAACATTGTATGGCTTCATGGTTTTCCTCGCAACGTGATTTTTGCATAGCACACACAAACATTTGGCTTGTTGTTGTTTAGTCGTTTAGTTGTGTCCGCCTCTTCGTGAACCCATGGACCAGAGCACGTCAGGCACCCCTGTCTTCCACTGCCTCCCGCAGTTTGGTCAAATGCATTCAGCTTAGGGAATCCTAAAGCATCAAGACTACAAAAACAAAGAGCAGTTGAGGATGCTTGAAGAGGAGATCCCCCCCCCCCGAAAAAAGCCATTGCCCTGGGGGAGGCTGTAAAGGGGGCTTCTGCAGCCCATCTCCACCAGCCCTTTCTTATTAGCATTTTGAGAAGTTCTCCACCAGTGAAGACCAGACAAGTCGTGACTCTCCTGGGAAGGAGGCTGAAGCAGCAGCTGCGCTCATAAGCAGCCTTCTGCCACCTCGAAAGCCTTGCGCCATCTCACAGAGACTCCATCTGTTTCCTCTGGACTGCCTTTCACCTCCTTAATCCACTTATTGCTGGAAACGTAATTAGAAGGATCGCTGCAGACCAGGGCCCGAGAACACATTTGCTCCCGGAAAGGAAGATGGCAGGTCCCAGGAAAAGGTTGGGGAGGCTTCACCGTCACGGGGGGGGGAGGGGTAAAGAGCAACAAGGAACGAGTCCTGTAGCTGGATCAGACCAAAGGCCCGTCCAGCATCCATCCTCTCGCAGTGGGAAACAAGGGGCAGGTGGGAAACCCGCCAGCAGGATCAGGGCACTACAGCAATCTTCCCTCCTGTGGTTCTAGCCCTCTCCTCCGTGAATTTCTCTCGCTCTCTTTGAAAGCCACCTAGAATCCTAGAGGTTAGGGCTGCCTTAGGGCTGATATCCTGGGATATCAGGAATATCCCAGACAAAGCCGGAATACGGCAGCCAGAAACAGTGTCCGGTCAGGAAGCACTTAAATGTCCAGGAAAATCCAGACGTCATGGCAACCCATGTCGGACGTGTAGATTTTGGCAAATTTCCTTAAAAATAGCCCCAAAAAACCAACCCTCAACAACTTTACCAAAAAACGCTGAACAACCTTTGTGTGCAGATTTTCACTTTTTGAAATATGGCAACCCTAACAGAGCTGGAAGGGACCCTGGCGGTCATCTAGTCCAACCCCCTGCAATGCAGGAACATGCAGCTGTCCCATACGGGGATCAACCCTGCAACTTTCGTGCTACCAGGACCCGTTCTAACCAACTGAGCTACCCAGGACCACAGCCTCCAGCCGGAGCAAGTTCCATAGATTAACTATGCGCTGTATGAAGAACTACTTTCATGTATCTGTCCTAAATCTTCCAACCGCCCCCTTCATTGGAGATCCATGAGTTCTAGTGTTATGAGAAAGGGAGAAGCACTACAATGCTGAGGTCCAGCTCCGAGGGCCTTTTGGCGGTTCCCTCACGGCAAGAAGCGAAATTACAGGGAATCAGGCAGAGGGCCTTCTCGGTGGTGGCACCCGCCCTGTGGAATGCCCTCCCATCAGATGTCAAGGAGATAAAGAACTATACAACTTTTAGAAGACATCTGAAGGCAGCCCTGTGCAGGGAAGTTTTTTATGTTTTCTGCTTTATTTTATTTTTATATGTGTTGCCCAGAGTGGCTGGGGAAACCCAGCCAGATGGGTGGTGTATAAATATTATTATTATTATTATTATTATTATTATTATTATTATTATTCTCTGATAATCACTCATAGCCGAGTAAGATTGTCTTCCATAAACAGGGGTTTAACAGTGATTCTGTAAGTGCCTGTGAAGGCCAGTTCTGGATCCACATGTCCTTCCACAGTGGGGACATTGGTTTCTGGGCAGGAGTTGATCATGGTGAGGGTTTGCCAAGCGTGCCTTCCTCTTAGCAGTTTCTCCCTTGTGTCCTGAGTTCGAGTGTCTTCAAAACCCATGACACCTTTGGTCAAGGCTGTTCTCCAACTGGAGCGCTTGCAGGCCAGTGTTTCCCAGTTGTTGGTGTTCATACTACATTTTTAAAAATTTGCCTTGAGACAGTCTTTAAACCTCTTTTGTTGACCACCAGCATTACGCTTTCCATTTTTAAGTTTGGAATAGAGTAGTTGCTTTGGAAGACGACAATCAGGCATCTGCACAACATGACCAGTCCAACGAAGTTGATGTTGGAGAATCATTGCTTTGACACTGGTGATCTTTGCTTCTTCCAGGTCACTGGCATTAGTTTGCCTGTCTTCTCAAGTGATGTGTAAAATCACTATCATTATTAATATTATTGCCATGTTACAGACACCCACTTGCGTCTTTCTGCTTGGCCAAATTCTGCTGTTGCTCAGAAGGCCGGTTTGCTGCCTTACCTGCCTCCAGCTGCCAGAAAGGCAAAGTTAACAGCTGGAAAGCCATTGCACACAGAGAGAGAGAAATATTCCCACCCCAAACCCAGGTGACACTTCCTTGAACAAGTGGTTGCTCTCTCTGCATCTGCGAGGCGGCATTTTTTGCCCACAAATCAAATGGCCCATGCATCATTTATCGCCGTTGTGGTGTGCGCTTGCAGAAATGTGGGTTTTTGTCTAGTCCTGGAATTTTGGCTCCCAGTTTGACGGCAAAAGAGCAGCGCACGCAGGCGGCCAGCGTTCAGACAAAAGGAGCCTTTTGATCTCTCGGCTCTCCTTTATTTATAATGCTATTAAAGCCTTTTCCCTGGCTTTAAGCCAGGAATAATGGTGTCTCTGTGGATGAGCCGCACTCGCGCTTGGATTCTAGTAATGCTATCTCGGAAGATTACGAACAGAGGTTCAGGCACAGAGAAAGAGCGAAGGCGAGGATCGAGGGGACGGTGCCATCGGCTTGCTCCAAAAGCAGAAGCCAGGATCCTCGGGTACCAGCCAGAGTGGGCACCCAGGCCATTTGACTTTCCCCCAACTGCCAAGAACTGCTGCACCCACCCACTGCAAGGGAGCTTATCGGACAGTAGTGGGGGTTTTTTGGGGGGGGGTCAGTTTGGATGGTGCCCTCTGTCCTTTCCAATGCTTGGGGTCCTGTGCCCAGGCAGAAGTTTGGAATCTAAGAGGTGGCTGATGAAATGGTCAGGCAAGTTTATTAGTAAGACCAAGGGTCAGCAACCTTTTTCAGCAAGGAGCCGGTCCACCGTCCCTCAGACCTTGTGGGGGGCCGGACTATATTTTTTGGGGGGGAAATGAACGAATTCCTATGCCCCACAAATAACCCAGAGATGCATTTTCAATAAAAGGACACATTCTACTCATGTAAAAACACCAGGCAGGCCCCACAAATAACCCAGAGATGCATTTTCAATAAAAGACTTTAAACGGCCTCGGTCCTGTATACCTGAAGGAGCGTCTCCACCCCCATCGTTCAGCCCGGACACTGAGGTCCAGCGCCGAGGGCCTTCTGGCGGTCCCCTCATTGCAAGAAGTGAGGCTACAGGGAACCAGGCAGAGGGCCTTCTCGGTAGTGGCGCCCGCCCTGTGGAACGCCCTCCCATCAGATGTCAAAGAGATAAACAACTACCCGACATTTAGAAGACATCTGAAGGCAGCCCTGTTTAGGGAAGTTTTTAATATGTAACGCTGTACTGTTTTTAACACTTGATTGGGAGCCGCCCAGAGTGGCTGGGGAAACTCAGCCAGATGGGCGGGGTATAAATAAATTATTATTATTATTATTATTATTATTATTATTATTATTACCCACTGAGCTATCCCAGCTGTTGCGCTCAGATCCTGCAATTCTGGGCTTCCCACTGCCATCTGGTCGGCCGCCATGAGAGCAGGACAATGGGTGGGCCACTGGCCTGAAACAGCAACTAGCCCTTCTTCTGCTCTTAGGAATCCAGGTGATCCTTCCAGTTTCACAAACCACGGTTTACAGGGCCAGGAGCACTCTTCCTCCCCAGACCATGTTGTGGTTTCAGGGTGACGCTCCAGGTGTGCAATACGTCTGAACTGGGAACTGTCTTGAGACAAGTCAGTGGGTTTGCTTCAACGTCAGCGTGTGACAGGGTGGGAGGAAGGGTGAGAGATTAGAAAAGCCCTTAATTGACGTTGGAGTGAGACTGAGTTGAGAAAGAAGACTAAGAGCACATATTGATATAGGAATGTATTAGATAAAACGTAAAGAAGTATACAATAATAAGAGTACATTCATTTGTAAAAAAGGAATATACAGCGGGATAGACAGGAAGTCTAGTGTGTTGGTAAGTATATGATTTGCGGGGAGGGGAATTGTTTTTTGGATATGATTTTTGTATACATGTTGGAAATTATATTATAGTAAGTCCTGTAATGTAATATGACAACGTTTACCGGTGTAATATAAGAGTGTTAACAAATAAATAAAATGCAAATTTAAAAAAGCCCTTAAAAAACACACCAAAACAAAAACCAAAACCCACAGTTTACAGATCCTAGAAGAACCGTACAACCTCGGCCATTATTTGCAATCAACAGCTTCTTCTGAAATATCCCAGTGCCTCTCAAACATAAATGGAGCTCCTTGGGGAAAAGCTATTCAATGTATACATTGCAAAATCAATATTCCAGCCGAATATGAGCTCTGCCAGCTGACTGCATAGAAAGAGAGTCACTCGGGGCTGCAAAGGCCGGTCAAGTATCCTGGTGAAAAGAAAGATGCCTTCTCCTCTCGCATGTCCGGGAAATCTGGAAAACAGGCTCCCCAATTTTGCTTGGCTTAGGATCACTGGATGTAGAGTTGGAAGGGGCTCCCCAAAGGCCATTTAGTCCAACCCCCACCAATGCGGGAATCGTGACTTATTATTATTATTAATATTCATTTCATTTCTCCAACGCTTTATATTTTAAGGGGGATGGGATCTCAAAGTGGTATATAACACATTCAAACATCAGACAATCCAGAGTAAAACAAAGTCATGCTTCCAGGAAAATATTCCAGATCCGTCTCTAAGGGACATTTTGCTTTCCACATATGAATTACCTACCGTAGATTCCGGTGTATAAGACGACTTTTTAACCCCGGAAAAGAGATTTAAAAGACGGGGGTTGTCTTATACGGCTTTCTCCTGGCGCGGAGCTGCCAATTTGGGGGGTCGTCTAATACGCCCAGTCGCCTAATACGCCGGAATCTACGGTACTTCCCCATGGCAGAAGGACTCTAGGAAGACAGTGGGGTATAGTGGTTAGAGTGTCGGACCAGGACCTGGGAGATAAGGGTTCAAATCTTCTGCTTGCTTGCTTAAGAAAGCTGGGGAGGCCAGCCAGGTAGACCTGTCAGTCACGAACCTGCCACCCAGAGCTCTCCGTGTGGCTGCAATTGGACCCACACCGGTCGCAAAACGCACCTGGCGCCTGGGAAATTTCGAACACTGAATGTGAGAACAGGATGCTGGACTAGATGGGCCACTGGCCTGATCCAACATCTGGCTCTTATGCGCTTCTCAAAACACTCATTTAATGGTTATACTCTTAAGTATACTTAATACACTATATATTTAATGGTTATAATCACTGTGCCATTGAGAGCGTGCTCACTTATGGCTTATGTGTGTGGTACGGAAGCTATACTACCCAGGACAGGATGGGGTTGTGCAGGGTTGTTAAGGCAGCAGAGAGCATTGTTGGCTGCCCACTCTCCACCTTAGAGCAGATTTATGCCACAAGATGCCATAGGAAGGCACTGGACATAGTAAAAGATCCATCGCATCCTGGTCACTGTCTCTTCGAGCTCTTGCCGTCGGGACGGAGATACAGGACGATGAAGACAAGAACGAGCCATCTTAAGAACAGCTTCTTCTCCAGAGCGATCTCGGCCCTGAATGGGAAGCCCGGACTTTGAAAGTCATCTAATCTCCCTTGCTGTATTATACTGTATTGATTAATTAGTGTTTTTATGGAGCAGTCAAGTAATTTCGTTGTCCCCGAAGGGGGCAATGACAATAAAGATATTATTATTATTATTATTATTATTATTATTATTATTGAAGATATGTTCAAAAAACAAAATAGTTTTGACTCCGTGCTAGCATTCGAGTGACAAAGGAAGTAAACGGAGGTGGATAACAATTAAGGATTTATTATGTTTTCAGAATGTATTGGAAAATTTATATAGAAAGATTTATTGTTCTGCGTACATTCAATTGTAAGATAAAACATATGCAAAGGGACTTGACAGGAAGTCAAAACTGAAGAAAAGATTTTGTAAGATAAAAGGGGGAAAATATTTATTTTCAATATTATCATTATCTATTTCTCTGTGTGTGTGCACAGGTGTGGGTTTCGTATGGAATGTTTGGGAGGAAATAAGACGGTAAATAACAAATAACAAACAAAATATTGATGTATGTAATTTTCATTTCTCAATTACACTGTGTGGTATGGATGGTGGTAATGTTTTTTGTAACATAAAATCATTCAATAAAAATTACCGTATTTTTCACTCTATAAGACGCACCAGACCACAAGACACACCTAGTTTTTGAAGGAGGAAAACAAGAAAAAAAAATACTCTGAATCTCTGAAGCCAGAACAGCAAGAGGGATGGATCTCTGCGCAGTGAAAGCAGCAATCCCTCTTGCTGTTCTGGCTTCTGTGATAGCTGCGCAGCCTGAATTCGCTCCATAAGACGCACACACATTTCCCCTTACCTTTTAGGAGGGAAAAAGTGAGTCTTATAGAGCAAAAAATATGGTATTTTAAAAAACAAACAAACACTCATTTAACTGGACTTGACATCATGAAAAAGCAGGGCTCTTCCCCTGAGCCTTTCCCATCCTGGCCGGTTTCAGCACCCGCTACAAACAGCTGGTTCCCCTTCCTTACATCAAACAAGCCATTAAGAGTGTTGCAATTAGTTGTGCAATAGGCAGCGATGGTGGTTTAGAAGCACGGTTAGGAAGAGCAGGATGTGATCCTCCGCCCGCCCGGAGCCGGCTTTTAATAAATCAGAGAGCGCTTCCCGCTCGACCTCTCGCAAATGGCCTGGGAACGAGTGCAATTGCTAAGAAGCCCTGGCCGGCTGTATAAACAGTTTGATCAAAACTTCCGAAAGACTCGTCCAAGGCCCGGAACGCGCTCCTCAAGATCGCAGGCCTCCTCTTCGAAGGACAATGCGGGGCCGGGGACGTGCCTTTGTCAACCACATCAAGGTGTGTGTTTGTTTGTTATAATCAAGCAGTGAATAAATTTCATTAAACCAATATACGGAAATAGCTGAGAGGGTGAAGCAGCGCGAAGGGTGTTGCAAGAAGCATTCGAAATCCACCAGGTACATTTTGCACCTGGCTATTGGCTACTTTGGGACGCAGGTGGAGCTGTGGGTTAAACCACAGAGCCTAGGACTTGCCGATCAGAAGGTCGATGGTTCGAATCCCCGCGACGGGGTGAGCTCCCGTTGCTCGGTCCCTGCTCCTGCCCACCTAGCAGTTCGAAAGCACGTCCAAGTGCAAGTAGATAAATAGGTACCGCTCCGGCGGGAAGGTAAACGGCGTTTCTGTGCGCTGCTCTGGTTCGCCAGAAGCGGCTTAGTCATGCTGGCCACATGACCCGGAAGCTGTACACTGGCTCCCTCGGCCAATAAAGCGAGATGAGCGCCACAACCCCAGAGTCGTCCGCGACTGGACTTAACTTTCAGGGGTCCCTTTACCTTTACCTATTTGCAAATATAAATGGCCTGAGCATAAGACAGAGGGGCTCGTAGCATCAGCACCAAAACAGATTTCGCTTCTCCATCTGTCATAGCTTTGGGTCCAGCGCAGAGCAAGCAGGTCTCTCTGTCTCCAGCTTCTAGCCTGCATCCATCTCAGCTCTCACACAACTCTCTCGCTCCTACCCAGCAGATAGCTGAGGGGGCTGGAGGAAAAACCCGCCCATTGACCCACACTCTCTTCGCTGTAACTCTTGCAACCAAGTTCAATTTGAAGGGGTTATGACTCAAGAGGCCAGCTGAGGTAATGGTCTTACTCAGGGGTAAGCAACCTAAGGCCCGGGGGCCGGATGCGGCCCAATCGCCTTCTCAATCCTGCTTGCGGCCCTCCCTCGGCCAATAAAGCGAGGTGAGCGCCGCAACCCCAGAGTCGGCCACGACTGGACCTAATGGTCAGGGGTCCCTTTACCCTTTACCTTATTGGCCACTTGCAACCAAGTGAAGATGGCCAGGTTCCAGGATGGTGCCTGATGTCTCCACCATCTGGAGGCGCGTGCCTGGGGATCTGTGGATCTTGCCTGTTTTCACACACGAGCAACACATCCTGTAGTATTCTGCTATTTTTTATCTGCACAATCAGAAAGAATTTCAGGAACCAAAAAGCCGCATTGAAAAAAAATACAGTGGTACCTCGGTTTACGAAATTAATCCGTTCCAGAAGTCCATTCTTAAACCGAAACTGTTCTTAAACCAAGGTGCGCTTTTCCTAATGAGGTTTCCCACCGCTGATGCCCTTCCACCGTTCAGATTCCGTTCTTAGACCGAGGTAAAGTTCGCAAACCGGGACACTACTTCTGGTTTTGCGGAGTTCGTAAACCGAACAGTTCGTAAACAGGACTGTTCTTAAACCGAGGTACCACTGTAAGACTTTTGAACCATCTGGTAACTCGGAATTCTGTTTTGGAGCCTATCTTAAACACCTGAGTTTTTAACACTGGTTCCAAGGCCCTGATAGAGAGTCCAGGAAGGAGGGCTAAATTTGGGGCCCTGGACCCCAGCTTCCCAGCCCCTGGAATATATCATCATCATCATCATCATCATCATAATTTATTATTTATACTCCGCCCATCTGGCGGAGTTTCCCCAGCCACTCTGGGCAGCTCCCAATCGAGAGTTAAAAACAATACAGCATTAAATATTAAAAACTTCCCTAAACAGGGCTGCCTTCAGATGTCTTTTAAAAATAGGAACTAAATACCCACTTTAAAAAAATTTAAGTTAGAATTTCTAGAGTGCAAAAAGAACGATGTAAAACATGTGGGCAGGGGAATCAAAGCAGGACACTTATTTTTTTTTAAAAAAATCCACAGTAAGAGCTGCTGCCTTCGAAGATGGTGGACTTTCATTTGCTAGAGGGTTTTACGCAGAGGCTGGGTGGTGACGGATCCAGCGTGCTGGAGCCATGAGCTCCCTGAGACGGCAGCCGGGGCTGGACTAGATGACCTGATGGGGTCCCTTCCCAACCCTTAAGATTCTAAGGAATTGTAAGGTGCCAGTTTAAAACAGCGCACAGCTTGTTCTCCAGGCCTGAACATAAAGCAAAAGGCTGGGAGGCGTCAAGGCCCTGCAAAACCAAATCTCTCCCCGCACGAGTGACACAGATGCAGGATGAATTATGCAGAGGCTAGGAAAATATATGTGAGTGAACCACTTTGCTTGGCGCAGCATTTGGGTCCCCTGGCGCAAAACCTCAGCTTTACAATTCGGCAGGCAGGCAGGGCAGATAACGTTTTTTGCATTTCTAGATCTGTCCTGGCAACGCAAGGCAGGACGTGATGAGCAGAGGGTGCTAAGGAAAGGGGGACATGAGACCCCGGGAGCAAAAGGCCCCATCCTGATTTATGCTGTGTGCACTGGGGCAGGTCTGCAAAGCAGCCAACACTCCCTTGGAGACGAATGAAGCGGCCCGAGTTTTGCACAATCTGACCGACGAGAAACGCCAGGAATCTCGGCAGATAAGGAAGCAAGGAGTTTCTGACACCGAAAACACAACGCAGGCTGCATAAATCCAGGAAGAAAGGCTGATGGAGCCCAAGAGCAGGACACTCTAACCTAGCAATTCCTAGGAGCTGTCAACATCCCGATCGGAACGTTTTTCTGCTCAGAAACGTCTCGGATAAATAGCAACCCTCGAGGCTCAGAAGAAGATTTTTAATGTCAAAGTGCCTTTTCTCCAGGGTCCAAGAGCTGGAAAGAAAGAAAGGATGGGGGAGGGGGGAGCCAAGGGCAATGTCAGCCAGGAAACCTAAATATTCAGCAGATTCACTCGGTTTTTTTTGGGGGGGGGAGAAGCAGATGGTGTCGCAGAGAAAACGAGAAGCAGCAAAACAGGGTGATGGCTGCCAGTTCTTGGATTAGGCAGCATCCAAAATGCTGGGAGCTTTTGAGCTCTTCACGACACAGCACAAAGAGTGACAAAAACATTTATTATTATTATTAATAATAATAATATTAGGCGGGGCTGATGCTATTTTCAGGTCTGATTCAATCACATACAATAGTACCTTGGTTCTCAAACTTAATCAGTTCCGGAAGTCCGTTCCAAAACCAAAGCGTTCCAAAACCAAGGCGTGCTTTCCCATAGAAAGTAATGCAAAACAGATTAATCCGTTCCTGACTTTTAAAAGCAACCCCTAAAACAGCAATTTAACATGGATTTTACTATCTAATGAGACCACTGATCCATTAAATGAAAGTAATAATCAATGTACTGTACTATAAAATAAATAAGACAGTATTGTAGATGATAAAAATTAAAATTAAATGACAGTTATTGTTTGGATGGGGGGGATTTTTATCCATTTCCTCAGTCAATCAGGAAATCAATCAGTAGCTGAACTGGGTTCCACACAGCCACAAAAACAAATTAACCGAAAAAGCCACAAAAACAAAAGCACAAAATAAATAGCAAAAACAAAAGTGCCAAACTTAATCTGTTCCAGAAGTCCGTTTGACTTCCGAAATGTCCGAAAACCAAGGCACAGCTTCTGATTGGTGCAGGCGCCCCAGAAACAATAGCCGACAGCCACATCTGACATTCGGCTTCCGGAAAACATTCAAAAACCAGAACACACACTTCTGGATTTTCGCCGTTTGAGAACCAAGGCGTCTGAGAACCAAGGTACAACTGTACTTTAATTGAAGTCCATTTGGCACTCTTGCATAGCAAACCTGCTCCCCTGAAAGCTTGAATTCCTTGCAGTAAGTAAAGCGATGGGAAACAGCACTTTAAAGTGTGCAATAACAATGGTTTGGTGCAACAGGGTGTAACCTCCCTGCAAACATATAAGAATGAACGCTCAGTAAATAGCAGACATCGTCTGAGCTCCTTCAAGCTTGGTGAAAACAGATCAGGATAAATGCTCAAAAAATTGTCATCGTGTTTTTTAAAAAATAGTCTCGCTAGGGAAGTTTTAAAACTGAATTTTCTTTTTAAAAAAAACCCTTTTAACCAATGAAACAGGAACTTTTTCAGCAAAACCTCCATAGAAATGAATGGGAGACGCACAAGAACATGATTTCTTTACAAAATTGATATACAGCTTGATCGTTAAAACAAACAAACCTCAAAGCGGTTTACAACCCTAATTTCTCAGGTTTACAAAAAGAGTAAAACAATGCAATTGTTAGTAAAAACAACCAAAACATTCAAAAAGTGAATTCCAAATGCCATTAAAATTGGAATTCATTTTTATAAACAGTGTATTAGGTCAAGTTTAGGTTAACTACAATAACAATCATGTAAAGTTTAGGTTTTCCGTTTGTTTGTTTACATGGGTGTTTATTTTTTAATTATTGTTTCCACTTCCTATTTTACCTTGTGCACTTACGATTTCATACTTACTTTTCAATAAAAAATATTTAAAAATTCAAAAACTTAAAAGCAGCAATAAGCTAAAAACGCATCAGCATTCCAGATATCTGAGTAGCCAAGTCTAAACAAAAATGACCGCACGTCCTTGCACCTTTTCCCATTATTTTAAGCGCGTGGAAGAACTTCCCACTCAACATTTTAAAGCAGAAACTATTCGGACGGCCCATTGTTAGTGGATATTAGTGACACGATAGCAGATCTCTCACAGAGCTCGGCTTTTCTTTAAATGTTAGCGCTGTGTTGTTGTCCTCGCCCCGTATTTCTCGCCCGGCACTGAGAGCCAAAAAGGCCCTGCAGAAATGTTTGGAGCCTCTGGTTCGGTCTTCCAAACAAGCAGCAAAGAGCAAATTGCTTTTCCCAGAAAGCTGCCGCTTCCTTCTCGGAAACAAGCGAAACTCCCAGCAAAGCCAATTCCCCCAGGCATTCTGAATTTGCAAGGATCCGGCCGAAGGGAAGCTTTTGAAAAGTTCGCCCCGGTCCCAAACATCAGGGTCATCTCTGCAACGCTCCGAGCTGCCTTCCTCTTCACATTCCCTGGACGGCAGCCAGGACGGCTGCACTGGACCAGGGGTCAGCAAGGTTGACCTCGCCTGGGCCGGTTCACTCCAGCAGAGATCGCTCCGTGGGCTGGATTGCACGCACACCCATAATTTCTGGCGTCTGCGCAGACGTGATTTTTTAAAAATAAATAAATAAATATTTTTAATTAGAAATTTAAATAAATCATATTGTTGTTGTTGTTTAGTCCAGTTCGGGGGCGGCTCAGGGGCTGGTTAAAAAAACCCTGTGGGCCGCTTGTGGCCCATGGGCCTTAGGTTGCCAACCCCTGCACTGGACAAACATCAAACGCTAAGGGGGAGCTGTTATGTAGTGAACTATCTACAGTATCCCCCTGTTGCGGGTGAACATATCAGTTGACACAGTGATTCTCCAAACAGCTCTTGTTTATTCACAGGTCAGAACAGAACTGAACTGAACTGAGGGGTTCAGCCAGCCTGCTTATATAGAGCTCCAGTACAACGTAACTGTAACAACTTTCTGTAACTATCCAATCACTGAACGTTACTTTCGATCCCTTATTTGAATATGTGGACCTGAACTATCTACAGTATCCCCCTGCTGGCCCAGGGTGAGAACTTCAGTACATAACAGGAGCAGAGCCACCATTTGGCTCAAAGCAGTTGCTTAGGCTTCACCGTCCCAACAAATTCTGGCTGCCTTGTCAAGGAGCCCCGCTGGAAAAGAGCCAGGGGCCATCAAGCCCTAAGGTGGCCAGTCAGGTATCTCGATGGCTTGCTTGCCTTTGGGTTTCCCAGCCCCCTGCCCTCGATATTTACGTTATGAATGGTCCGTGCCATCATTTTAAAAAAACAACAACACACACCCGGAATAAGCCACTAGATGTGTGGACTTCCCCTGGATCGGGGGACTGTTCTTCTTTAAGTTCTCAAAGTTCTTAACCGAGGTTGTCACCTGAACTAGCCAGATGTTCAACTGTGAATCAATCACAGCCAGTCAATCCTTTGAAAAATAAGACTTTAGAGCTGTCTGTTTTGGCGAATGTAACCCTGGTTTAAGGAGGACTGTAACCCTGGTTTGAGGTGGACTGCAACTCCGGTTTAAGGACTGTAACCCTGTTTTTTTGTCATTTAGTCGTTTAGGCACTGTAACCCTGGCTTAGGTTGGACTATAACCCTGGTTTAAGGAGGCCTGTAGCCCTGGTTTATTTGGCGCCTAGCTTCTATATCTGAGTTTCTAACACTGCTTGCCTGAAGTAACAAAGATGTCACATCTCAAGCCTGCCTCGCGGCAAGCTGGCTTACTCATAGGCTTTGAAAACAAGACAAAAAATGCCTTGCTATATGGAGGGGGGGGGGAAAGAACGTGTAAAATTTTGCATATCAGCAATGAGATGTTCCTACACACACACAGGTAGTGTGCAGCTCAGAGTTAGTTAACTGAGGAAGTGCATTGGGGGAAATCAATTCGCTCCTCTCTCCTCCCTGAAGAAGAGAGCTTTCGACATTTCTGAACTTTCCAAGCGAAGCTGAACATCATGTTTTGTTCCCAGCATGCAAGTGGATTATGGGAAGCAGGCAGCAATCTCTCCCCCCACTCTCTGTGCGGAAACAGAACCTTTACCTCTGAAGACCTATCCAAATTTTGACGCAAATGCTGAGAAGCTTAGAAGTGAACATGGCACAGTCGGCCTGCAAATATATTGCGCAGCTCCAGGGAGGGAGTGTCCAGCTCAGCACCTGCCTTGCATGCAGAAGGTTCCGGGTTCAATTCCCGGTGTCTCCAGGTAGGGCTGGCGAAAGCTTTTGCCTGTAACCCTGGAGAACCACTGCCAGTCAGAATAGACAAAATGGAGTTGGCAAAAAGCAGCTCCTTCTGTTCTTATATATTTTTAAGCAGCAGTTGTGGTTCAAGACAGAAGGAGGGCACCAGGTTGGGGAAGACTGCAGGGCAGGAAATCTAGATAGCTATGCCTAAAAAAAGGAAAAAAAATGAATCCCTGTTCAGTCGTGGTCACAAGAACAGTTAACGAAGTAAGCAATGCAGAAGGAACCATTTTGGAGAAAAAGGGAACAGGCACATACAATCATGTTTTTATTTTATTATTGTTAACATTTATCTACATATCGCCATCAGGGCACAGGGCTCCGTGCACAATTAAAGCAATAAATTCTGCCACTGCCTTTCCATAGGTCTGGATTATTATTTGGTTTCAGCACTTCATGTCTTGTGCTAGTTACAGTGGTACCTCGGGTTACAGACGCTTGAGGTTACAGACTCCGCTAAACCAGAAATATTACCTCGAGTTAAGAACTTTGCTTCAGCATGAGAACAAAAATCGTGCTCCGGCGGCATGGTGGCAGCAGGAGGCCCCATTAGCTTAAGTGGTATCTCAGGTTAAGAACAGTTTCAGGTTAAGAACGGACCTCCGGAACAAATTAAGTACATAACCCGAGGTACCACTGTATTTTCCCAGTAGTGATGTATGGAAGTGAGAGCTGGACCATAGAGAAGGCTGATCGTCAAAGCATTGATGCGTTTGAATTATGGTGCTGGAGGAGACTCTTGAGAGCAAGAAGATCAAACCTATCCATTCTGAAGGAAATCAGCCCTGAGTGCTCACGGGAAGGACAGATCGTGAAGCTGAGGCTCCAATACTTTGGCCACCTCATGAGAAGAGAAGACTCCCTGGAAAAGACCCTGATGTTGGGAAAGATGGAGGGCACAAGGAGAAGGGGACGACAGAGGACGAGATGGTTGGACAGTGTTCTTGAAGCTACCAGCATGAGTTTGACCAAACTGTGGGAGGCAGTGGAAGACAGGAGTGCCTGGCGTGCTCTGGTCCAGGGGTCACGAAGAGGCAGACACGACTAAACAACTAAACAACAATAATAACCACTGTATCAACTGTAGTAACCGGTTTTTTATCTGTTTCTCCCATGCGTACAGCTGAAACGGATGCTTCCAGCCGTTGTCGCATGTAACCTGCATGATATGCTATACACGCAATGAAACTGTTTGGGTAGGAAGTGTGAGAAATCCTCCCCCAAAGGGCATTCAATCTGCAACAACAAATATGAACGATGTGATTTTTTTAAAAGCCATGGTTTGAAATGCAATCTTCACAAGCCATTACCTTCAGGTACGCTAAAACAGCTGCACCTTATTTTGTGACCTCATCTTAACGCATCGGGAGAGGTCCCTAAGTTGTGTACTCAAGACAACGCAAGTGAGGCATTCACGCCTCTCGACCATCCTTTCATACCACTCGTTCTTAGAGCTGAAAAGGCAACACTATTCATGCCAGCAACATTACATGCTAAAAGTGGCCTTGCATAATTCTTTTAAGTCCCTGCAGATATGAAGCTATTGTGTCAAGACGAAAGCAGATCAGAACCATTCCCTCCACCAACGAACTCACAAGGTATGTGAAGGATTTTTCCTGGGCAAACAGGAGCGTCCAACACACCGGCCCCTCTTTCAATGTGAAGTGGTACAACCCAGTGACCGCACCACTTGAATCTCCAGATAGTGTGGTTCATTTTTTGCCTCCACATTCCACCTTTCCAAAGACCTTTGCAGACCAAGTGGTTCTCCCCTTCCTCATTTAATTCCCATGATGGCCCTGTAAGGTAGGTTAGGCTGAGAGGCAGTGACATGCTCTGGTTATCACCTGCTTGGACTACGGCAATGCGCTCTACGTGGGGCTACCTTTGAACGTGACCCGGAAACTGCAATTAATCCAAAATGTGGCAGCTAGACTGGTGAATGAGAGCGGCCACCAAGACCACATAACAACGGTCCTGAAAGACCTTCATTGGCTCTCATAGTTCAGCTGGGACACTGAGGTCCAGCTCTGAGGGCCTTCTGGCGGTTTCCTCACTGCAAGAAGTGAGGTTACAGCCAGGCAGAGGGCCTTCTCAGTGGTGGCGCCCACCCTGTGGAACGCCCTCCCATCAGATGTCAAAGAAATAAACAACTATCTGACGTTTAGAAGACATTTGAAGGCAACCCTGTTTAGGGAAGCTTTTAATGTGTGACGTTTTATTGTGCTTTTAATTCTGTTGAGAGCTGCCCAGAGTGCCTTCTGGGAGTGCCCTCACTGGAAGGGTTACAGGGAAGCAGACAGAGGGCCTTCTCGGCGGTGGCACCCTCCCAATGTCAAAAGAAACAATCTGACTTTTAGAAGAAATCTGAAGGCAGCCCTGTATAGGGAAGCTTTTTAATGTTCTATTACAGGCATCCCCAAACGCAGCCATCCAGATGTTTTGGGACTGCAACTCCCATCATCCCTAGCCAACAGGACCAGTGGTCAGGGATGATGGGAGTTGTAGTCCCAAAACATCTGGAGGGCCGAGTTTGCCTATGCCTGCTGTATTATGTTTTTATATGTGTTGGAAGCCGCCCAGAGTGGCTGGGGCATGGGCAGAGTATAAATAATAAAATTATGATGGTGATGATGATTATTGGTGTTGGGGGGAGAGGTCACAAATTAACCCTGAGCCACAGGTGTCATCCTTCTGGCCCCAGAGTCGGAGCCACAAAAGCTTACTCCACCGATGGCTCTCTTCCTCACCTGCCCCGCCATGGTAGTTCACCACTGCCAGCCGCTCTGGTTAGGCTCAGGAACTAACGAGCTCATTAGGCACGCGTCTGGGATGCTCCATAGCTAAGGATCACTCTATTTAGTCGCCGATAATTGAGTGGTGTTTGTTTGATCTCCGTTTTGAAGATTTATGGGGTTTTTTATTTCTTTCCATGTGGCAAGAGCAGAATATTAAAGAGATTTCATCGATTTCCTTTGAACACACTGAATGGAGAAGGAAATCCAACCCGCTCAATATTTTAGCGCAATGCTCGGGCACGTTGCAGCAGCCGGCAATGCTGGATGTGCAAAGGGTAAAAAGGAGGAGGAATGGGCATGCGAGGGCGGTAGCTCAGGGGCAGGAGGTCTTGGGTTCAAATCCTGACCCAGCAGCCTCTTCTTCTGTTCTTAGGCCCAGCTCCGCCATGGTGACCCTCCTTTCCTTGCAGCAACCCGGCCTCAGCAGAGCTTGAGAAAGACTCAACATGGTGGCCCCTTTGGGGGAGGAGAGAGAGAGCTTTTCCACAAGTGTGAGCTTACAACAGAATAGTGTTGGAAATAAAAAAGGAATGCTAGATCAAGCCAATGGCCTAGTCCGGCAGCCTGTTGTCACAGTGGCCAATGAGATACCCATTACAGTATCTAAGCGGCTCTCGGCCCGGTATACCTGAAGGAGCGTCTCCACCCCCATTGTTCTACCCGGACACTGAAGTCCAGCTCCGAGGGCCTTCTGGCAGTTCCCTCCCTGCGAGAAGCCAAGTTACAGGGAACCAGGCAGAGGGCCTTCTCGGTGGTGGCGCCCACCCTGTGGAATGCCCCCCCATCAGATGTCAAGGAAATAAACAGCTATCTGACTTTTAAAAGACATCTGAAGGCAGCCCTGTTTAGGGAAGTTTTTAATGTTTGATGTTTTATTGTGTTTTTAGTGTTCTGTTGGGAGCTGCCCAGAGTGGCTGGGGAAACCCGGCCAGATGGGTGGGGTATAAATAATAAAATTGTTGTTGTTGTTGTTGTTGGAAACCAGCAAGCAGGATCCAAACACGAGAGCGACTCTCCCCTTCTGTGGTTTCCAGAAACTGGTATTGGGAAGCAACGCTGCCTCTTTCCATGGAGGCAGACCATAGCCATTCTGGCTAGTAACAACTGATAGCCCTCTTTTCCTCTTTTAAAGTCATCCAAGTTGTTGGCCATGGCAGCTTCCTACAGAAGCGAGTTCCACTGTTTAACTGTGCGCTGCGCAAAAAAGGATTGTCTTCAGAGCACTGCCGCTGAGCTCGGATCCTGCCTGCCATCTCCCCGACGTGGGTCGCCACTGTGAGAACAAGATCCTGGACTAGGTGGGCTCGATCCAGCAGCCAGGCTCTCCTGAACGTCTTCTGGTTCTCAGGGTTCGCCATGCTGCTCTGCTCTGCCGGTAAACGTAGTGAACACACAGCCTGCGTGGCAGCAGAATGCACAGGCGGCGCGACCTCCCTCGTCCCCCCTCATGTTTGGGAAATGCTGCTAGGGAGCTGGAAAACAAACAGGACTCAGTGGCGGAGAGATCAAGGCGGGAGTGTTTACAAAGGCCGTAAGTAATGAGAAAGAGAACTGGGCGGCCACAGCAGAGCACCATGCGTCTTGACCGCTGCGCTGCAAAGGGATGATGGCAATGCCTAGGAGAGGCTCTCAGGCGTTCCAGTTGCACAGCCAACACTCGGTGGGTTTAATTTTGGAGGTGCTTAATTTTTGCTGTTGATGGTATTCTGTTTTTGAATTGTTATTGCCAAGCCTGATTACGAGTTAGGTGGAGGTGGTTCAGTTTTACTGTACGCTTACTGAGGTATTTTTATTTATTGTTGATGACTAGGGCTGAGCAATATCTGGTTTTCAACATTGCGATATAGCACCAGCTAAAAGTCGCGGTATTTCAGACATCATGATGTATCAGTGTAAAGATGGAGCTACGCAGAGGCCTGGCTGCACAGTTTTCCCCATATTATGATTTTTGCACAGAATACGTACACACACACACACACCATGATTCATGATATGTCGCCAGGACAAAATTATGAAACCCAGCATCGCAATATGGACTTTAAACCTGTTTTGCATGACATATCGCCCAGCCTTACCGATGACTACTTTTGTTATATTTTTGCAATTATGTAAATCTTTTTTCCATTGTGAGTAGCCTTGAGCCTCGTTTAACTATGGAAAGGCAGCATACAAATAAATAACGATGGCAATGAAAGTGGAAGTTCCCTGAACTGGTTTTCACAAGGACTTGTTTCAGATTCACCAGTTCATCACAAATCCCAGGCTCCTGGCTTGAAGCAGGTTTAGGATTTGTGATAATAAGCTCAGACACTACAAGAGGCAAATGTAAAAGCCTCTGATCTGCTGAAGGTTTTAGAAGCAGGAGGAGCTAGACAGGAGGAAGATCGCTGGAGACGACATTGTGTGTTGATGGAACCTTCCTCTGTCTATGAATTCTGGCAGGTGAATCACACAACTAATATGGACATCTCTCTCTCACTCTCTCTCTCTCTCTCTCTCACACACACACACACACACACACACAATGCAATTCAGCACAATCTGGTCCAACTGCAAAAGCAACCCCCAATCAATCAATATCTGGACTAGACGGGCTTTTGGTCTGATCCAGCAAAGCTTTTCTTATGGTGTTAGGGTGCCAGCCAAACGGTTTGTGTACCCCAGAATCAATCCTGGGTAGCAACACCGGCATGACAGGCTCCAGCCAAGGACCCTGATAATGGAAGACACAGGACCAGGCGAAAGGGAAAGCGCAATGGAATTTGTTACCATCAGTTAAGAGCAGGGGTCCCCAAACTAAGGCCTGTGGGCCGATAAGGCCCAAGGGACTCGTTTATCCAGCCCGCAGTGACCCCTGCCACCCTCCACAACTGCCCGCTCTTACCAGCGCTGCGCTGCACGGCTGCCCACGGCTGGGTCGGAGGAGCACCAGAAATAGCTTGTGCGCGTGCGCAAGCGTTATTTGCGCATGCGCAAAGCGTTATTTCCAGTGCACATCTGGGTCGGAGGAGGCCCGTGAACATGTGCACAAGCTATTTCCAGTGCTCCTCCGACCCAGAAGTGCGCCGGAAATAGCGTGTGTGCACGTGTATGGGCACGCGCTCCCCCGCCCTCTGGCTCACCACGCAATTGGCGCTGGAGACACCGGCCTAGGCACGGTAAGTTTGCTGACCCCTGGTTAAGAGCATCCGAAGAGCCAGCCGGATCAGGCCCATCAAGTCCAGCATCCTGTTTTCCCAGCAGCCCAGGGCAGAACTTCCTCCCAGAGACGCTTTGCCTCTCGCAAACATCGACATCCTCCTCTTTGAAAATTGAAAACGCCCTCGTTTATTCCAGTGGGGTAGGAGAGCTGAAAATAATGGTTTGGTTTCAGATAGTAGCTGAGTAGGTGACTCTTAACAGCCCCAGACACAAATGTTCATGGCCCTCTAGCAGATATGGTGGCCCACTGACCAGAAGTAAAGTTTTTAGTGTTAACTCTGGAAGAGAGGCGTGGAAAATGTTTCTGGCTGTATATCCAAAACAATTAATTTTGATACTAACTATACTATACTACTGCACTGAAATGTTTAAATGGTTCTTTGATTGTCCTTGAACCTTCCCGCTACACTTGCCATCCTCCCCTGCCACACCCTTAGAGGAACACTGCTCTAACCACTACGCCACACTGCCTCTCATATATCCAAGGTGGGGTGGGGGGAGAGAAAGGGGAGCGGCTGGGGCGTCATCTTGGTTTTAGTGTTTATATTTTGAATTGGGTTTGGTATTTCAATGTTTACGTGAAGGCGTCCAGAGAATCTGGTCAACCATCGACCAAGTGCCACGAAGATTAAAAACAATACCGTATTGGCCCAAATATAAGCTGTACCCGAATATAAGTTGCACCTTTAAAATTCGGGGGGGGGGGGAGAAAGACAATACCCGAATATAAGCCACTCCGCAGGCACTCACACCCGTTCCGTTTTACCGTATGTCTGTTTCAGCAGCAATATCGTAAAAGAGCCAATTTTTGTAAGTTAAGCCACACTTTAACTTTTCACGGTCAGAATTTGAGGGGCGGGGGAGTGAGGCATATATTCAGGCCAATACACTAATTATCCATTTCTCCTCTTCCAAAGAAGAAAAACTGGAACCAATAAGGCAGGGACCCCAAAACCTGGCCCTCCAGCTGTTCTGGGACTACAGTTCCCATCATCCCTGACCACTGGTCCTGTTAGCTAGGGATGATGGGAGTTGTAGTCCTAAAATATCTGGAGGGCTGAGTTTGGGGGTGCCTGCAATAAGGAGATAGATGAGCTGTGCCTGGAAATTGAGGATGCAGTCGCATGCATCAGGCTAGGAAACAGCCAAGTCAGACTGGTCTGCCTAGTCCATTATTGTCTACACTGACCAGCAACACTGTCTCTCCAGGGTTTCAGAGAGAGTGTTTGAAAGAAAAAAAGGGAAAGTCATTCAGCTCATGTCCTTCTCTACTTGTTGTGAACTAGGCAGGAATTACTTCTGAGCAGACATGGTGATCACTGCACTGTAAATCCATACACAAATCCATTTTTCTTTACAAATCCCAAATACGCCATGAACTTGGCCACCGTTTTATTTACTAGGGTTTGGGAAAAGGCGGCCCACACTGAACCTGTCAGCAAAGGCAACAATAATTTTAAGCGGCTCTCCTCCCTGCCACAGCCCCGGTGCCGAACAACGCACAATCTGTCACCAGCTCAGGCATTACGCAAGGAAGAGGCGCAGCACACCAGAGGCACTTGAGAATGGCTGCATTTGTACACACACACACACACACACGCCAGAAAGAGCCTTGCTAAACGCAAAAACCTCCGCCTGGTCCAGCACTCGGGCCCCAAACGCAGGCAGGCAGCCAGCGTGCGTCTGATAAGCTGACAAGCGGCAACCCCACACTCTACATTGCATCTCATAGAATTGGATGGGATCCCCAAAGGCCATCTAGTCCAACCCCCTGCAATGCAGCTGAAGAATCCCTGGGAGATGCATATCCAACCTCGGCTTAAAAACCTCCACCGCCTCCCGAGGGAGACCGTTCCACTGTCAAACAGCTCTTCGCATCAGAAAGTTCTTCCTGATGTTTAGTCGCAATCTCCTTTCTTGTAACTTAGTTACGGGTTCGAGTCCTACCCTCCGGAGCAGCAGAAAAACAAGCTTGTTCCCTCTTTCATGGGACGGCCCGTGAGATATCTGAAGGTGGCTCTCCTATCTCCTATCTCCTCTCGCCTTCTTCAACCATTCCTCATCAGGCTTGGTTTCCAGACCCTTGGTCATCTTGGTGGTCCTCCTCTGCCCACCTACCTTCCTAAACTGAGGTCCCCAGAACTGGTCACGGGACTCCAGGTGGGGTCTGACCAAGGCAGAATAGAGTAGAACTACTACTTCCCTTAACCTCCCTTGCCCCCAACTCCCAGCGGTATACTACCCCTGAACATGGAGGTTCTGTTTTACTATCATGGCCAAGGTCCGCAAAAATAAAAACGTAAATGATTCAGAGGGATATAAAAGCCATCAGCCTTCAACCTGCCTGAGCCTGTTGAGCCAATGCAGCCCCAATTAGTTACAACGTCATTTTGCCCCTTGCTGGGAACTAACTGGCAGCCAACAAGACATGGAAGGCTTCTGGGCGAGACCTTAATATCACTGGCAGGTCGTGCGCAATTTTTATTAATTTTTTAAAAATTATTAGCTTTTCTACAGAAAATCTGGAGAAGACTCTTGAGAGTCCCATGGACTGCAAGAAGATCAAACCGATCCATTCTGAAGGAAATCAGCCCTGAGTGCTCACTGGAAGGACAGATCCTGAAGCTGAGGCTCCAAGACTTTGGCCACCTCATGAGAAGAGAAGACTCCCTGGAAAAGGCCCTGATGTTGGGAATGATGGAGGGCACAAGGAGAAGGGGACGACAGAGGACGAGATGGTGGGACAGTGTTCTTGAAGCTACCAGCATGTGTTTGACCAAACTGCGGGAGGCAGTGGAAGACAAGAGTGCCTGGCGTGCTCTGGTCCATGGGGTCACGAAGAGGCGGACACGACTAAATGACTAAATAACAACAGAAAATCTGAATCCTGGTTGAAGGAACAAAGGCTGGCATATCTGTGCCAATGATGTTGTGTGGCTGCTGTGGAAAACACATGAGCAGCATTGATCCCGCCACAGACTCCTGACCTTATGGCAGACAAGCCACAGCTCAACCGTAGAGCATCTGCCTTGCAAGCCAAAGGGGGCAGGTTTGATCTCTAGGTAGGGCTGAGGATGCTCAGGGGCGCCATTGTTGCCAGTCAGTGCTGGCAATACTAAGCCAGGGATCTGACTCAACAGAAGGCAGCTACTTCCTATGTTCCGAATACCAGCCTGGTCTGACCTTCTTTTCTGGCTCTCCCGAGAATTAGTGGTGTTGTTATTTAAATCTGCATGAAAGCAGGAATCTCCCACCTCTTTGGTGCTACTCATGCGAGGCTGCAAACTAGATACACACTCACTCAGGAACAACCTACACCAAAACCAGCGCGATTTACTTTGGAATGCAGCTGCAGAGATGTTCCTAACTTCCAGGTACCCTTTTACACCAATACCGAGCTGTCCCCCAACGCCCCCCGCCCGCTTTTCAAACAGGCGCCACCCGCGCCACCTCTTCACACGTTACGTTTTGCGCGCGTGTATCAAATGCCACCGCAGCCAAACACGTGCCGCACACACTGCATCAACGTGACCGGACCCGTCGTGCAGGCGCCTCCGGGTGGGAAGACACCGCGGCTTGCTGCTGCTGGGTCCACGTCGCCCATACCGGGGCGCTAACGCTCGTCAGAACGCGCCCGACGCGCGTCCCAAGCGCGGCTGCTCCGCAGTCCCGCTCCGGACCCGCATCTCCCTCCAGGCGCGGCCCTGTGAAGCCCCCACCCAGGAAAGACCCCCAGCCAGCCAACCTCCCTCTCCGCGGAGCGCGGCGCACTCACCGGGTGCCTTTGTCGCCCATGGCCTCGGCTGGCGGCTCTGCTGCCGGGCGCGGAGAAAGCGAGGGACGGGGGCGCGCTCCTTGGTCGTCCGGCGGCGGGCGGCGGGGCTCGGCTTCTCCCGGCCTGCGCAGCCCGGGCAGGGCAGGGACGGAGCTCCGCCCGGCGGCGGCGGATGCTGCGCGTCGGGAGCCACCAGCTGCAGCCAGAGCGCAGCGCAGCGACGGAGCGAGCGAGCCAGAGGAGAGGAAGCGGCGCCCGCCTCGCAGCAGGAGTCCGCGCGGGGGCGGAGAGGGAGCTGCCCGCTTAGAGACGCCCTGACATGCCTCCCCCGCGCCGCCGCCGCCGCCTGCTTCCGGGCCGGGATTGGAGCGCCGCCGCCGCCGCGTAGGGACCGGCCGCTCGCGAGCAGCAGCAGCAGGAGGAGGAGGCGGCGCAGCCAAGCAGCAGCCCAGGCGCGCGCCCCGGATTCCCCTCCTCCGTGCGCGCGTCACGAGCGGCAGACCGCCGAGTCGGCAAACAAAAAAAAAACACCCAATCCCAAGGATGGCTCGTCCCCGCCCTGCCCGCCTGATCTCGACACGCGGCGCGCCTTCGGGACGCGTTCGCACGATGTCCCGGCGCGGAAAGGAGCGCGCGCGGGGTCAGGGCGCGTGGAGCGAGGCTGGCAGGCTGCTAGGATTTTCGCTGTTGAGGAAGGGAGATGGGGCGGGTGGGGAGATGCGTAGGATTGTAGAGCTGGGAGGGACCCGAGAGGAGGGTTGCTAACTCGGTCCTGGCAAAATACAGTGGTACCTCGGGTTAAGTACTTAATTCGTTCCGGAGGTCTGTTCTTAACCTGAAACTGTTCTTAACCTGAAGTACCACTTTAGCTCATGGGGCCTCCTGCTGCCGCCGTGCCGTCGGAGCACGATTTCTGTTCTCATCCTGAAGCAAAGTTCTTAACCTGAAGCACTATTTCTGAGTTAGCGGAGTCTGTAACCTGAAGCGTATGTAACCTGAAGCGTATGTAACACGAGGTACCAATGTAAAGGACTGGGAGGGGCAGTTGGGGGGGCGATATTTTCCCCCTTTGGTGCTGAAGTGACTTCAAAGCAATCCATTACAGTCTATTGCAGCCTGACCCTCTGGAATTTGTCACACACATGCCAGCACACACACAGGAATGTGTGAATCTGTCTGTGCTTGGGAACCCAGAGTTTAAATACATGGCCTTTCACACACCCTCTCAAACACATGCATTTGGAGAGGACCCCTGACTTGGGGGAGAGAGGGGACCTGAAATAAAGGAGAAAACTCTATCAATACAGGACATAGCATTTTACATTTGAAATATGGGACAATCCTGTATTATAAAGAACAGGTGGCAATCCTCCCTGAGGGTCATCTAATTCCAACTGTCTGCAATGCAGGGATCTTTCGTCCACGGTGGGGCTTGAACCCACGAACCTGAGAGGAAGAGACTCGGCCACTAATGGTTGGCATCTGCCTGTTCATGCCTCAGGATTTGAGGTGCCTGCTGCTGCCCTTCTGATATTGTCTGAAATCCAGACACCTGGGCAGGAACTTCCCCAGTGGAGTCTGTGAGAAGCACTCTCATTCTGTCAATAAAGCTTTCTTGTTTTTGCGCTTTCACTGAAACCAAGCGATGAGGATGTGATGGAAGACCCTGAACGAACACAGGGCAGGCCAGACGCCAGCCCATTCACAAGCGCAAAGGACCACCCCAAAGTGCATAACTCAAGCCAGTGAGCCCAGCTGCAAATAACATGTCGTGGGGGTTAGAGAGTGTGCATGTGCTTGTGAATATGCAGGGTGGGAACAAAGAATGCGGCCTTTCCTCCGCTCTGGAAACTCCCTGCCCATTGATATTAAGGCAGGTCCCTTCACCGTATTGTTTTTGGCACCTGCTAAAAATATTTTCTGTTCAGACTACCTTACCCAGGCATGGAATGTTGACATGTATTTTATTTTTTAAGCTGCCAGTTTTGATGATTAAGCAGTATATAAACTCGATTAAATAAAATGAATAGGAAACTGCGGTATGAGATCATTGGCCCATTCAACTCAGCAATGCCTGCACTGACTGGTTCTCCCAGCCCTTCTTGGAGATGCAGGATTTGAACCCAAAACCGCCTGCATGCAAAGCAGATGCAAATATTGGAATTACACATTCGGAATTCTAAACCCACCCGGAAGCTGCTGGTTTGGGGCAGGTAATATGATTACTGTTTAGTAATGTATCAGGGGGTGGGGGAGTGTTTTCATCCCCCCAAGGGCCGCATTCCTTAATGGGCGGCCTTGTGGGGGCCAGAGGTGGGCGGGGCCAGAGCTAAAAGAGGGTGGAGCAAGGGATCGGACTCCTTGTCTTTGCACAGGCGGCTACATTCCAGCTGCATGATGTATTGCCTTTGTTTGCAAAAAAATATGTTCATTAGGCAAAACTGCATACAGAAACCTGAATATTAAGAGAAAAAACACACGTTTGGGTTATTCTTTTTTTTAATTGCAAACTGATCCAGAAATGTGAACTATGGAAAAATGAGAAACGGGGAGAAAACCGGAATTGACCGGTTCAAGCTAGCAGGAAATGCAGTGTTTGGACGCCTGACTCAGAGGCTTTTCCCATCTAACCCAACCTTGCACACTCTGGCTGGCAGCAGCCCCAAAGCCTTGGGCAAGCACTCTTTCCTTCCCTACTGCCCAAGATCCATTTTTTGTTTAGAGACGACGGGACTTGACATGGGGCCTTCTGCACTCAAAGCACGTGTTCTGCGTAGACACAGGTCTAGGATCTTGTGGTCTCTCATGGAGAGAATCAAGCCAAGACTGCCCTTCTTGATGGAGGCAGCAGAGACGCCATGCGCTTTGAACAGAGATGCCAGGACCTTCTACCAGCTTCTAGTTGCAGCTCTGCTGACCAGCCTAGTTCTGTTCCATGTCAATTCTGCATGTGCTCAGTCTTTTTTCTGTCCCATTTCCTGTGGATTTTACACACACACACAAAGAGCTACATGCTTTCTCAGCACCCCTCCTAAAAAAAGCATCCCATATACATTTTTATTCATTTTTTAAAAAAAATGAAAACTGCATTTCAAAATTTGGAAAAATGTGTAGACTGTTACAGTACTCTCTTTGTCTGCAGTTACCTTCCCTAAGGACAAAGTGCTCCATCATCTGTCGCTCCATCTCCCATCATCCAATATAAAAGCCATCCGATTGCTCTCCGACTCTCACAGGCTTCTCTCCCCGTCTTGTGGCAGGGAGTTCCAAAGGCATCGGTTTCTTCAAGGAGTGTTTTCCCCAAGCATCGGAGCCTGGGATTGGCCCAGGTGGCCCGAGAAGTGAATCAATGGTTCTTAGCCAGCTGGGAAGCTGGACATCAGAACTGCTTCAGGGGATTGGACCTGGGTTCACCTGGCACGCCATTCCAGCTGCCACCAGGCACACAAGGGGGGAAAGGGCTGCTTAATCACAGAATTGCAGGGTAGGAAGGGACCACTAAAGGTCATCGAGCCCAACCTCTGCATCTGACTTGCTGGAACTATAGTGCAAAGGAAGACTCACAAGGCACGTGTGGCTATTCTCAGACGCTTACACCTGCTTTTGGCTTGCTGCCTCCGATCTTGAACTGTATCCTGTTTCCAAAAGTGGCTGTTCGGATGCAAAGCAGGAGGCTGGTTACCTTCTTCACTTCCTTGTCCTCAGCACCTACAATTCAGAGGTACACTGCCTCTGGAGAAGGATGCTCGTTTGCTTGTTTTATTGCTAACCATATTTATTTCCTGCCCGGCAACAAAATTCTCCTGGCAGCTTGCAGTAAACTTTGAAGTACAGTGGTACCTTGGTTCTCAAACACCTTGGAACTCAAACAACTTGGAACCCAAACACTACAAACCCGGAAGTAAGTGTTCCGGTTTGTGAACATTTTTCAGGAGCCGAACATGCTCCATTTTTTGTGTTACACTTCCGATTTGAGTGCCACACTTCTGTTTTGAGTGTTACGCTGAGGTCTGTCTGTTTTTGGTATTTATTTTGTGTTCTTGTTTTTACAGCTTTTTTGTTTTGTTTCTGTGACTGTGTGGAACCCAGTTCAGCTACTGATTGATTGATTGATTGATTGATTGATTGTGTGACTGCAGTACATTGTTTATTGCTTTCATTTTATGGATCAGTGGTCTCTAGACAGTAAAATCCACTTTAAATTGCTGTTTTAGGGGTTGTTTTTAGAAGTCTGGAACAGATTAATCCATTTTGCATTACTTTCTATGGGAAAATGCACCTTGGTTTTGGAACGCCTTGGTTTTGGAATGCTTTGGTTTTGGAACAGACCTCTGGAACGGATTAAGTTTGAGAACCAAGGTACCACTGTATAGCTATTATTTCCAGCAATGATTAGGTTCCACCGATTGCTCTCAAATTTGTCCACTTCTCTTGCAAAGCCGTCTCAGCTACCAAAAGTCTGCAGGCAAAAGCTGGGAAGTGCCTTGCCTTTTGCAGACCCTCCATGATGGCCGAGGCCTCTTCTCTCGGACCTAAAGGCGTTGTATGCCCGGCCAACCCTTTCCTTTCCTGTTCTGGCTGCTTGGAGACAGATGTCTGTGCTTACTTGAACATGGGGAGCGAGCCCACAGACTTGTGACGTCCCTGGACATTCTCTTGAGCCCAGAGACCAGCAGCAACAGACACAGGTAGGCTCAGAGGAAGACAGGAGCCTGAAATTGTTCTCATCTCTATGTGGCCACAGGGCGAGAGCTCAGCTCCAGAGGACCACCTTCCTGCCTCGGTCCACACTCCCAATGTAGGCTCCAGAGGGGCTCCAGGCCACAGCGTTCACAGGTGAGCTGGAGGCACAAGGAAGGAAAACAGAGAGGCACCATGATGACATATCACACCCACTCCTTGGACCATATTAAGAGGATGCTACATTATTAGGGACGTGGGTGGCGCTGTGGGTTAAACCACAGAGCCTAGGACTTGCCAATCAGACGGTCGGCAGTTCGAATCCCCGCGATGGGGTGAGCTCCCGTTGCTCGGTTCCTGCTCCTGCCAACCTAGCAGTTCGAAAGAACATCAAAAGTGCAAGTAGATAAATAGGTACCACTCCGGCGGGAAGGTAAACGGCGTTTCCATGCGCTGCTCTGCTTTGCCAGAAGCAGCTTAGTCATGCTGGCCACATGACCCGGAAGCTGTACACCGGCTCCTTCGGCCAGTAAAGCAAGATGAGCGCTGCAACCCCAGAGTCGTCCACGACTGGACCTAATGGTCAGGGATCCCTTTACCATTATTATTATTAGTAGTAGTAGTAGTAGTAGTATTATTATTATTATATATACCGCCCTATATCACAAATGTCCACAAATTCTAGGCAAAAAAAAAAGGTAAAGGACCCCTGGATGGTTAAGTCCAGTCAAAGGCAACTATGGGGTTGTGGAGCTCATCTTGCTTTCAGGACGAGGGAGCCGGCGTTTGTCCACAGACAGCTTTCCGGGTCATGTGGCCAGCAGGACTAAACCGCTTCTGGTGCTACGGAACACTGTGATGGAAACTAGAGCACACAGAAACACCATTTACCTTCCTGCCGCAGCGGTATCTCTTTATCTACTTGTGCTGGTGTGCTTTCGAACTGCTAAGTTGGCAGGGGCTGGGACAGAGCAACGGGAGCTCACCCCATAGCGGGGATTTGAACCGCCCAACCTGATCAGCAAGCCCAAGAGGCTCAGTGGTTTAGACCACAGCGCCTGGGGGTCTCAGGGCGGTTCACAGAATAAAATCAAGATCTAAAACCACAAAATACATAGTAAAAATAAAAAGAACAACCCAATAGCCCCCCACCAAAAACACCTACCACATTTTAACAGGGCATAGGATGTCAATAAGATCAACCAAAGGCCTGGTTAAAAAGGAACATTTTTGCCTGGCGCCTGAAGGTGTATAATGAAGGCACCAGGCGAACTTCCCTGGGGAGAGCATTCCACAGACGGGGAGCCGCTGCCTTAACACTTTGGGACCAGGTTACCTATGAGATCACCTCCCGCCGCATGTGGCGACTCAACCACTTCAACCAGCGGAACGGGCACTGATACAGGCGCTGCAAAACACCCGTTCCGCCATGTGGCTGTGGAACTCCCTGCCTCTTGATGTCAGGCAGGCGTCTTCGCTGTACTTATTACAGTGCCCACTAATAACATTTTTGTTTAGACAGATCTACCTGGATGTTTAGAAAATCAATGTGTGCTTTAATTTTTTTAGCCGATAGTTATTTTCAGTTTTGAAAGTTTTGCATTATCTCGCTGTTCGTTTTTCTTATTGATAACTTTATTGTTTTTACTTTGAGGTTGTTTTTATAGTCAAGCGGTCACGCTTCCCTCTAGGATGGCTAAGTGGGGCCAGGTTGCAGCTGTGAGCAGTGCCAGGACAGGAAAGAAATTTCCTAGGGGACAGTGGCCTTCGATGCGCACCGAGTGGGTCTCGCGCATTGAAGACAGGCTGGTTGAAATTGCACAAGTCAAATCATGCAAGTCGCATCATGCAAGCAAAGCAGAGACCTTCAAAGCTTTTTAAGCACCGGGTAACCCCAAACGGATAGCTCAGTTGGTTTGAGCTTGGTACTGATAATACCAAGGTTGCAGGTTTGATCCCCGTATGGGACAGCTGAATATTCCTGCATTGCAGGGGGTAGAACTAGATGAATCTCGGATGATCCCGTCCAACTTTGTGATTCTGTGACCTTTTAAGCTCTTTGCCTTGCTTGGATAATTTGACTTGCACAAGTTCAACCAGCCTGCCTTCAAGAGCACAGTTGGAATCGCGCACGTTAAATGCACGTAAGCGTCCTTTCGGCAGATGGCATGGTTCTGTACTCTTGTTAAAGCTAAGTGTGTTGGGGAAATGACAGCCTGAGAGAAAAGGGGCTCTTTTTTCAAAAAAATCTGGATTTTGGCATGCTGCAACCCCTAGAAGGTTCTCACCTGTGCACTCCAGGCAGGCTGGTCTCTAGCTTCCCCGTCTCCATGTTCCACAGGTAGAGAGCGCCGTCTGCAGAGCCAACCAGGGCATAGCTTTTATCAGGGCTGCAGAAAGAGGGAAGGAACGCCTGTCAATCAGGGGGATGAAGGAGAAGAAGGATACCTGGTTCCACGGCCAGATTTAGTTTTGATGAGGCCCTCAGCTATCGAAGGTAATGGAGCCCTTTATATGTCCAGCTGTCCTTTGTCAACAAGAAATTGTCGCAGTTTTTTGTGTTGTATATATGCTAGATGGTAATTTATGGACCTAACAGGTATCTAAAGCCATTTGCACAGGTTGCCTTGCAACCAGTCCATGAAGAATATAGGCACCCTATATATAGAAAGGAGCAAACCAGTGATACTTTAGGGAGCAGGCTAGCAGGCAGGGCCCATGACTTACATCACAGGAGCCTACACAATACAAAACACTGTTGCTGTATCTAGGTTTTATTTTATCTGTTTTTTGTCTTATATTTTGGAAATGTACATCCTGGTGTTTTTTTCCTTTAAATTTTTTGGGGGCCCCCAAGTGAGTGGGGCCCTAAGCTATAGCTTGTTTAGCTTATACGTAAACCCGGCACCGGTTGTAGTGAAAATCATCTGAAAGTTACCAGGCTGGCTGGGGAAAGCTGGATGATCCCCTTACCTGTTTACTCCAAAGCGCCAGAGACTCACCTGAATACTGCTTTGGTCCCATCAGAACCGCACTTGAATCCCTCAGCCCTGTGGAAACAAAAAGGTGGTCGTGAACCCTCGCCAACTCCGTGCAAACAGAAAGTGAGACATCTCATCCAGGTTCACATGTTTCAATGACTTACATACTGGTCAGATTTTCCTGTGATATCCGATAACCAAAGGATCTTAAAAATCCATCCCTGTTAGGAACAGAAATGAGAAACTGCCTGCAGGTTTGGTTCGGAAACAGGCTGAGCTCTTTCCACAAACCAAGGAGAAGCCAGAAATTCTTTTCCGACTTCAACTGCAATCTGAGCTAAAGAATATTTTGGGTGCTTCTAGCCTCTTCTTTGAAGGCAGCAGGCCCTGATGCTGATAGCCGAGTCCTGGATGGAAAATATCTTGCCAGCAACTTTAATTCTCAACCTGATAGGTCCATGTTCAGTTTTGAGTTGGGGTGAAATGAACGACGCGTTGTTTTGGCAGAGGAACGTGCTGAACTCACAGCTACAGATGCAGAGATGGGGAGGGGGTTGCAAGGAAGGTGGGTGGGTGGGAAGATCAACTCTCCTCCAAGCCTGATAGTTCTCTGAAAATGGTCCCCCTTCTTCCATGAGCACAATCAGGATCATGCAGGGCTGGGAATTTCCTGGTACCCTCATGTTGTGTAGTTCTGCCATTAAACTTGGAGAGGACTCTCGTTTTTGAGCCAGTTCCTGTGGTTATACTCAAATCCAATGATGCTAATATCTGAGTTTCACATCCTGCCAAGCAGCTGGTCTGAAGGAGTCACAAAAGGGCCTTCTTGGTAGTGGCACCTGCCCTGTGGAACGCCCTCCCATCAGATGTCAAAGAAATAAACAACTACCTGATGTTTAGAAGACATCTGAAGGCAGCCCTGCTTAGGGATGTTTTTAATGACTGATATTGTAACGTATTTTTAATCTTTTGTTGGAAGCCACTTAGAGTGGCTGGGCGGCATCTTATCTTATCTATCTTATCATCTGTGGCACTTATCTGCATGCAAGATTCCCCCCTGTGCAAGCAAGCCATGTCACGAATGCACACCTGAAACCTACATGATCCTGAAAGTCTTACGGAAGGCCTGATCCTGCACAGATTCAGCTCTGGCATCCCAACACTGGTAAATGTCTGGATGCAGCCCTTGTCACATTCTACCTCAAAACAGGCCTATGTAGGTGGGTCACAATGTTCCCATTTTACAGATGGGAACTGAGGCTGGAATCAAGGTGATGGGCAGCTGGCATAGTTGAGCCTAATGGGCTCTGTACTGGAAGAGGCAAAGATCCCCAGTGTCAAAGCAATGATTCTTCAACATCAACTTTGTTGGGTTGGTCACGTTGTGCAGATGCCTGATTGTCGCCTTCCAAAGCAACTACTCTATTCTGAACTTAAAAATGGAAAGTGTAATGCTGGTGGTCAACAAAAGAGGTTTAAAGACTGTCTCAAGGCAAATCTAAAAAAAATGTAGTATAAACACCAACAATTGGGAAACACTGGCCTGTGAGCGCTCCAGTTGGAGAACAGCCTTGACCAAAGGTGCCATGGGCTTTGAAGACACTTGAACTCAGGACGCAAGGGAGAAGCGTGCTAAGAGGAAGGCACGCTTGGCAAACCCTCACCATCACTAACTCCCGCCCGGAAACCTAGGTCCCCACTTTGGAAGGACATGTGGATCCAGAATTGGCCTCCACCGTCACTTACGGACTCATTGTTAAAACCCTGTTTATGGAAGACAATCTTACTCGGCTACGAGGGATCGCCAAAGAGAGAGAGCCCTCCCATGTCCAAGCCTGACCTCCTGTTGATTTGGCTGGGTGCTGCCCAGGTACCCGCCCCCTGGTCCCTGGCTCCTCACCTGAAGACCTGCCGGATGTTGTGCATTCGAAGGTCGATGACTTTGAGGGCGTTGTCCCTGGAGCAGCTCAGTAGGTGCATCTGATCGGGACTGATGCTCAAGGAGGTCACCTTGCCTTCCACAGGGATCACCTGTGTGCAGCGGGGATCTCTGGAGGAAGAAGATGGCAGGGCGCATTGTGGAGTTACCATGTCGTCATTGAACATCTGATGAAATATGATGTTCTGGAGTGGAATTCTGCCCGTTTCCAGGGGTGTCCCTACTGGTTCAAGTACTCTGGACCAAAGTCTCCTGTTTAAATTGCTGTGTTGTTTTTCATAGGGTTGGTTTATTTGCATATTTTAAATCACAGATGCTTATATTTTAATGTTTTCATGGAATTCCTTCTATCTGCGCGTATTTTAATTGCAGGTTTTTACTTTAACGTTTGCGGAACTGGTTTTTTTATAAACCGCTTAGACACCTATTTTGGCATTAAGTGGTATCTAAAAGAATGAATTAATTAAGGAATGATGCATAATAATGATTTTAAAAACAACAACAACAACACCAGGAAGTTTATTTAACACTGAGGATTACATAGTACAAACATATTAATAGCCAGACAGCTGCAAGCAATTAGTGGACTTATTTTGCATGTCATTAACATAATTTGCATATGGGTAGGCAGCCGTGTCGGTCTGCTGTAGTCGAAACAAAATAAAAAAAAATTATTCCAGTAGCACCTTAGAGACCAACTAAGTTTGTCTGGCCCAAAAATGGAAGCAAGAAGAATTACCAATGATTGAAGAATGGAGAATGAAGTTAATGGACTATGCAGAACTAGATAAACTAACAGGAAGGATTCGAAACCGGTGGGACCATAAATTCACGGAAGACTGGAGTAAATTGACGGACTACTTATTATTGGAAGTATTGCAAAATTGGAGAAGGGGAAGGATGATTTGTTAAGAGATGTAAAGGCAATATAAAGTTAAGAAATGCATAAGAAGTGGTTAAAACGGTGGATCATCAGAAGTGCTGATGGAAGTCTAAAAAGATTGTATAAATGATAAGTTTTGTGGTACATTTTATAATTTATATGTTAAAATCAATAAAAATTAAAAAAAAAAAAGAGACCAACTAAGTTTGTTATTGGTATGAGCTTTCGTATGCACGCACACTTCTTCAGATAATTTGCATAGTAATTCTGGACATCCCAAAGCTGGTCGACATGAGGAGCGTACTTTCCTCCCTCCCTCTTTCTCCCCATGACATTCCAGCGCCCTGGGCTTTGCGCTGAAACATGTTGGAGGGTTTTTGTGGAACCATTAACGGAACAAAAACTACTGCAGAAATATCCACATCTTCAGAAGTAGAGAGTCCATAGCTTGGCTTTTGGAAAACAGGGGATCTGTAGTGCTCAGCTAATTGGGAGTCACTGAATTAGAGTCTCCAGGAAGGATATCCCTTTGCGGCAATGGAAGAGGCAGGGCTGGTAGCCGGGCAGATGTAATGCAGCCCCCCAGCATCTCCCAGAGGCAGTGAGAAATTTTACTTTCTTGGGCTCCATGATCACTGCAGATGGTGACAGCAGCCACAAATTAAAAGACGCCTGCTTCTTGGGAGAAAAGCAATGACAAACCTAGACAGCATCTTAAAAAGTAGAGACATCACCTTGCCAACAAAGGTCCGTATAGTAAAAGCTATGGTTTTCCCAGTAGTGATGTATGGAAGTGAGAGCTGGACCATAAAGAAGGCTGATCGCCAAAGAATGGATGCTTTTGAATTCTGGTGCTGGAGGAGACTCTTGAGAGTCCCATGGACTGCAAGAAGATCCAACCTCTCCATAATTAAGGAAATCAGCCCTGAGTTCTCACTGGAAGGACAGATCCTGAAGCTGAGGCTCCAAGACTTTGGCCACCTCATGAGAAGAGGAGACTCCCTGGAAAAGACCCTGATGTTGGGAAAGATGGAGGGCACAAGGAGAAGGGGACGACAGTGTTCACGAAGCTACCAGCATGAGTTTGACCAAACTGGCAGTGGAAGACAGGAGTGCCTGGCGTGCTCTGGTCCATGGGGTCACGGAGAGTTGGACACGACTAAACAACAACAACAACAACAAACTTAACCTAATACACTGTTTATAAAAATGAATTCCAATTTTAATGGCATTTGGAATTCACTTTTTGAATGTTTTGATTGTTTTTACTAACAGTTGCATTGTTTTACTCCTTTTGTTAACCTGACAAATTTGGGTTATAAACCAGTTTGAGGTTTGTTTGTTTTAACGATCAAGCTGTATATCAATTTTGTAAAGAAAGTTCCTGTTTCCTTGGTTAAAAGGTTTTTTAAACGACTAAACAACAAAAGCATCTCCCTGGCTCAGGGCCGTCACACACAGCACAGACCTTTTCTTTTCAGTTAAGGATCTCTCTCCTCTGTGAGAATGGCACTCTGAGCACATAGGGATGCCGGCAAAACAGCAGGACATCCATTAGCATCCTGACCTTCCTGATTCACAGAACAAGAACTCCGTAACAAAGGAGAGGCGGTTGGGGGGGTCACACGCAGTACAAGCCCGTCAAAGGACAGCAGCTATAAATAGGGAAGGTGAGGCACCGAAATAGCAGCAGCAGTAACAGCAACCTGTTGCTTGTCTATTAAGAGGCTGGTGGGGAAGGGAAGAGATTTTGCAGCCCTCAGAGACTTGTAGAGTTGGAAGTCCCCCCAGCGGTCATCTAGTCCAACCCCCTGCAATACAGGAATTCCAAGTTAGGGGTATTGCTTAGGGAGGTTTGTTGAGGGGTCAGGTTTTAATTTCGGAGGTGTTAAGCAGTGATTTATGAGAGGAAAATGGAGGAAGGAGGGTCTTCAGCTTTAAGGCTCATTTCAAGGCAAGTTTTTTGCTCTATAATCAACCCTCAGTACTTGTTTTTATCCCTCTCTTCCGTTTTACAGTCATACCTCGGGTTAAAGTTGCTTCAGGTTGAGCATTTTCAGGTTGCACTCTGCGGCGACCCGGAAGTAATGGAACGCGTTACTTCCGGGTTTCGCTGCTCGTGCATGTGCAGACACTCAAAATGACGTCACGCGCATGCGCAGAAGTGGTGAATCGCGACCCGCGAACGTGCAGACACGGGTTGCGTTCGCTTCAGGATGCGAATGGGGCACTGGAACGGATCCCGTTCGCATCCAGAGATACCACTGTACTTTTTAACTTTTTTTAGCGCTTCTTCTAGTGCTGCGTCTTGTTGTTTTAATATTGTTTTATCTCGTTATTTTACTGCTCTAACTCCCCCATATTGCGAGGCAACAATAAGCTGGGCTGGGCTGGGCTGAGCACGTGTCAAACTTTATTAGAGACAAGCTATAAATTAAGGAAGAGGAACACCCTAATCATCAGAGTTGCCAGCGAGCCCAAGTGGCAGCTACAGTGAACCCCCAAAGTGTTTTTTTTTCTGCTGGATGGCACTGACTCTGGCCCTGTAAATTCAAGGCCAACGTATTTGGAGATAACTGACTTCAGCAAACTGTCGATAACCAACTACATTTACTATGGTACGTACTAGAAAGATCTGTAAAGATCTGGGAATCATGCCAGTCCCATTAATCAGTTCCCCAGAAGGAGACAGAGTAAAATTACTCATTATTTTCTTCAAAAGGAAGAGAGAAAGAGGGACCTGAACGGGTTAATCTTAGATGAGGTTATTCCTCCGCCTCCCACTGTGCTGGATTGGTCAACTCAGCTTAAAGAGCTTCACATGATCATGAGAATATAAACAACTCAATAAGCCTGGCCCAAGAACCAGAGGTGTTAATTTTGCTGTTACCAATAGTAATGTTTTTATATCTTCTTATGACTTAGGTGGGGATTGTTTCACTTTTGATTTTATTTATTGCTTACAACTTATGCAATTCTGGGCTGAATCAATAGGAGTATAGCATCTAGATCAAGGGAAGTAATAGTGCCACTGTATTCTGCCCTGCTCAGACCTCACCTGGAGTACTGTGTCCAGTTCTGGGCACCACAGTTCAAGAAGGACACTGACAAACTGGAACGTGTCCAGAGGAGGGCAACCAAAATGGTCAAAGGCCTGGAAACGATGCCTTATGAGGAACGGCTAAGGGAGCTGGGCATGTTTAGCCTGGAGAAGAGGAGGTTAAGGGGTGATATGATAGCCATGTTCAAAGATATAAAAGGATGTCACATAGAGGAGGGAGAAAGGTTGTTTTCTGCTGCTCCAGAGAAGCGGACACGGAGCAATGGATCCAAACTACAAGAAAGAAGATTCCACCTAAACATTAGGAAGAACTTCCTGACAGTAAGAGCTGTTTGACAGTGGAATTTGCTGCCAAGGAGTGTGGTGGAGTCTCCTTCTTTGGAGGTCTTTAAGCAGAGGCTTGACAACCATATGTCAGGAGTGCTCTGATGGTGTTTCCTGCTTGGCAGGGGGTTGGACTCGATGGCCCTTGTGGTCTCTTCCAACTCTATGATTCTATGACTACTTTGCTTATAGTTTTGTAATTATGCCCATGTTTCCATGTTGTAAGCTGCCTCGAGCATAGTTTTAAATATGGAAAGGCGGCAGACAAATAAACGATGATGGTAAAAAACAATAACAGCACCAAACCACTCTTTGACCCAGCCGAGAACAAAGACAGCAGTAATAAATGAGAGGCAGGATGGGGATAGAGAGTGGCACTGTGGTCTAAACCACTGAGCCTCTTGGGCTTGCCAATCGGAAGGTCGGCAGTTCGAATCCCCGTGACAGGGTGAGCTCCCATTGCTCTGTCCCAGCTCCTGCCAACCTAGTAGCTCGAAAGCACACCAGCGCAAGTAGATAAATAGGTATCACTGCAATGGGAAGGTAAACGGCGTTTCCATGCACTCTGTTTTCCATCACAGTGTTCCGTAGCACCAGAAGCGGTTTAGTCCTGCTGGCCACATGACCCGGAAAGCTGTCTGTGGACAAACGCCGGCTCCCTTGGCCCAAAGGCGAGATGAGAGCCACAACCCTATAGTCACCTTTGACTAGACTTAACCGTACAGGGATCCTTTACCTTTACCTTTTAGAGCCTTGGCACGTTGAAGACTAACAAATGTATTATAGAATAAGCTCCCAGTACGTACATTGGCTCCCAGTACATTTCCAAGCCCAATTCAAAGTGTTGGTGCTGACCTTTAAACCCCAAACGGCCTCGGCCCAGTATACCTGAAGGAGCTTCTCCACCCCCATCATTCAGCCCGGACACTGAGGTCGAGCGCCGAGGGCCTTCTGGCGCTTCCCTCATTGCGAGAAATGAGGCTACAGGGAACCAGGCAGAGGGCCTTCTCGGTGGTGGCACCTGCCCTATGGAAAGCCTCCCACCAGATGTCAAGGAAATAAACAACTACCAGACTTTTAGAAGACATCTGAAGGCATCCCTGTTTAGGGAAACTTTTAATGTTTGATGGATTACTGTATTTTAATATTTTGTTGGAAGCTGCCCAGAGTGGCTGGGGAAACCCAGCCAGATGGGCAGAGTATAATTATTATTATTATTATTATTATTATTAGTGGATGGGAGCATCAGATGCATCTTAAACTGGGAAACTTGAAAATAAATAGAGCTCTGAAGCTGGACGAGAATGAAGGCCCATCTAGTCTTGCATCCATTTCTTACCGGGCCGACCAGATGCAATGAGAAATATTATTAGGAATAATTAATGAAGAAATTCATAAGAAAGATATAAATTTATTTATGTATGCCACAACGGCAGCGAGAATTCTCCTGGCGCAAAGGTGGAAACAGCAGGAACTCCCTACTCTGGAAGATTGGAGAACTAAGATGGTGGAATTTGTGGAGTTGGCGAAGCTGACAGGGAGAATTAGGAACCGACCCGAAGAAAAATACCAAAAGGACTGAAGCAAATTTATTTATTACTTGAAAGAAAATTGTACTTACATGAAAACGTTTGTAGCATTAATGCGATATGTTTTGTAATGAGGAACTATGACTGATTTATAAATAAGAATGTGATTTTTTTAATGTTATTATATGATAAAAAGTGACTATGAAAATGAGATAGATGTCAAATGCTATAGGGATGCCAGAAAGAAAGATGGAAGGAAGTCAAGGCTCAATATGAGCAAATAATATAAGTTGTGAATATGTGTATGGAATTATGATGAAATACAGAAAAAATCAATAAAAATTATGTTTAAAAATAAAAAGAGAAATATGGGAAGAGGAGAGGAGGATTCAGTCCCCATCTGAGCAGATGAGGGAAAGCCCAGCAGCCCTCATTCCGACAAAAAGGAAGAAAGAGCATGAAGATGGAGCCTAGATCTTCATTGGGAAGACATTGGACAAGATGCAGAAACCAGCAGTACCAAATAACGGTGGTTCTTCATTTCAAAGAAATCAGTCTTTCAGTATGACACTCTGGAACTCCCTGCCTCTTGACATCACCGTTCTCTTTTTGGCACTCGCTTAAAACATTTTTGGTTGGACAAAGCCTAGCCAGATATGTAGAATGCTTGCTTTTAGTTTACTGCTTATTTTATCATTTCAGTTGCTTTTACCAAACATTCATTGTTTCATTCTCTTTGTAAACCATTTTGATGCATTTTTTAAAATAACCATCAGCTGGTGTGCAGGTTTTACCAAGTAATGAAAAAAATATTGGTGCCACAACTGAAAAGGCCCCGCCAAACGACAAGGCGCAACCCTGGTTGAAGAAGAAGAAGAGAAGAAGAGTTTGGATTTGATATCCCGCCTTTCACTCCCTTTAAGGAGTCTCAAAGCGGCTAACATTCTCCTTTCCCTTCCTCCCCCACAACAAACACTCTGTGAGGTGAGTGGGGCTGAGAGACTTCAAAGAAGTGTGACTGGCCCAAGGTCACCCAGCAGCTGCAGGTGGAGGAGCGGAGACGCGAACCCGGTTCCCCAGATTACGAGACTACCACTCTTAACCACTACACCACACTGGCTCTCTGGTTGCATCGTCATCTGGCTGCTTGGTGGGCTCACCTGCTGTCCCAGAAACGGATGGTCTTATCGTGATGTCCACTGATGATGAAGGTGTCGCAACACACAATATCGTTGCAATAGGAGAAGACGTCAATGGTTCTGTAGCCTGCCAGAAAAGCCATAGACAGTCGTGTCAGGGAAAGGAGATGGGCCTCTGGATAGGACTTACCCCCCTGTAACTACACAGCCGGGATGCAGCCAGATAAGATTAAGGTACTGTTGGTGGGTGGTTCCTCAGACCAGATGGCTGAGAGGTCGGCTGCTCTAGATGGGGTTACACTGCCCCGAATGAGCAGGTTCGTAGCTTGGGGCTCCTCCTGGATCCTTTGCTGTCGCTTAAGGCTCAAGTCACCTCAGTGGCCCAGAGTGCCTTCCATCAGCTTCGGCTGGTGGCCCAGATAGGCCCCTATCAGGACAGGGATAGTCTAACTACTGTTGTCTATGCTCTGATAACCTTAAGGTTAGATTGCTGCGTTATACCTAGGGCTGCCTCTGAAGACGGTTTGGAAACTTCAGCTGGTGCAGAACTCAGTGGCCAGGTTGCTCACCGGAGCAAGACGGTTTGAGCATATTGCACCAATCCTGGTCCGACTGCACTGGCTAACAGTTAGTTTCCAGGCCCAATCCAAAGTGCTGCTTTGGACCTATAAGGCCTTAAATGGCTCAGGACCGCAATACCTCAAGAACCGCCTCTTCCCATATGAACCTACCCAGACCCTGAGATCATCTTCCGAGGCCCTTCTTCGTGTGCCTCCTCCTCGAGAGGTCCAGAGGGTGGCAACACAAGAACGGGGCCTTCTCTGCAGTGGCTCCGTCTGCAGAATGCTCTTCCAAGAGAAGTTCACCTGGCACCTTCACTATACGCCTTTAGGCACCAGGCAAAAACATTCCTTTTCAACCAGGCCTTTGCCTGACTTGATCTATATCCTATACAGTCATACCTTGGGTTACAGACGCTTCAGGTTGCACTTTTTTGGGTTATGGACTGCCGAAACCTAGAAGTACTGAAACAGGTTACATCCGGGTTTCGGCGGTCATGCATGCGCAGAAGCGCCGACTCGCAACCCGTGTGTGTGCAGACATGCCGCTGTGGGTTGAGAACACTGCGGGTTTCAAACGTGTATCCCGCAGGGATCACGTTTGCAACCCGAGCATCCACTGTACCCTTTTTTAAAATGCTGCATCCTTGGGGTTTTTTTTTTTTATTGGGTTGTTGGTTTTGATTTTACGTATTTGATACTTTATGTGAGCCACCCTGAGACCTTTGGGTATAGGGCGGTATAGAAATTAAAATAATAATAATAATAATAATAATAATAATAATAAGGCATGTCTAGGGTGCTGCTGGATCAGGGCCCCCCATCCCCACTGGAAGAGTTGGCCATCACTTACATGCCCCTTTGGTCAAGTCCCACTCCTTCACTGTCCTGTCCCGGCTGCCCGTCACAGCTTGGTGGCAGGTGGCTCTGAACCTGGCAGCCGTCACTTTGTCCGTGTGTCCCGTCAGAACCTCCTAGGCAAGAGAAGAGTTGGGGGCGTTAAGAGATTAGTTGATTTTTAGTGCTCCTCCTATCGGACACGAAGAATGGAAGCTCTGAGAAGAAGAGTTTGGATTTGATATCCCGCTTTATCACTACCAGAAGGAGTCTCAAAGCGGCTCACAATCTCCTTTCCCTTCCTCCCCCACAACAAACACTCTGTGAAGTGAGTGGGGCTGAGAGACTTCAGAGAAGTGTGACTGGCCCAAGGTCACCCAGCAGCTGCAGGTGGAGGAGCGGAGACGTGAACCCGGTTCCCCAGATTACGAGACTACCGCTCTTAACCACTACACCACACTGGCTCTCTAAGAGGAGCCTGATGGATCAGGCGAACGGCCCACCTAGTCCAGCGTCCTGTTCTCACAGTGGCCAACCAGAGGCCCATTACGGAAGGACCGCCTCTTCCCATATGAACCTACCCAGACCCTGAGATCATCTTCTGAGACCCCCTTCGTGTGCCTCCTCCTTGAGAGGTTCAGAGGGTGGCAATACAAGAATACTTGTGAATATTTCTTTATCCTGAGCAAACCATTTTGTATGACTGGCTTTTCGGACTGATGAAGCATGTAGCGAAACCTGTAACATATCCGGAGAACAGGTCTCCTTTTGCCCACTTGCGTTATTCTCACCAGGGCGGTGGCTTTGATTTGATCCATGCACACGGCTTTGTGTTTCCAACTCAAGACCCATTGAAGAACATCTCATCCAGTTCAATCTTTGAAAAACAGCTTTGGAAAACTTTTTCATATTCTCCAGTGCACTACCCTTGCCGTTGTGGCGGCACGGGGTTGCCGTTCTGTGATTGGACTTACGCTACTTGTTGAACGGTTCATTTATCCAGTCTGTATAACGTGTACTGCACATGTAATTTGTCAAGATAGAGTTGTACATTTATCCACTCCATGTTTACAATATCTCCAGGCTTTGTCTTGCACATGGCACCATAGTATGTTTGTTGTTTGAATGGTTACAAGTCTATCTCTATTCTAGTTATTATTCTAGTAAATTTGGTTTTATACTTATAAGCCAGTCTGTGGTGGTGTTGTTTTGTTGTATTATTATTACTGTCACCACATTTGATACTTTGTGTATATACAACACAGGAACGGGGCCTTCTCTGCAGTGGCTCCCCATACAAACGTTCCTTTTCAACCAGGCATTTGATTGACCTGATTGACATCCTATGCCCTTTTAAAATGTGGTTCTTTTTTTTTAAAAGGGGGGTTGTTATTAGCTTTCTGTTTTTATTTTGATTGTAGATATATTGTGGTTTTATATTCTGATTTTGTTCTGTGAACCGCCCTGAGACCTCTGGATATGGAGCGGTATAAAAATTCAATAAATAAATAAATAAATAAATAACACAAGCAGAATTTGTGCACAAGTGCAACTCTCCTTTCCTGTGGTTTCCAGCAACTGGGATTCAGAATCCCTGCTGCCTCCAGATCTGAAAGGCAGAGCATATCCCTCCTGGCTAATGGCCATTGACAGCCCTCTCCTCCTCCATGAATTTGTCTAATCCTCTTTTCAAGCCATCCATATTGGTGGCCATCACTGCCTCCTGTGGCAGGGAGTTCCATAGTTTAACCATGTACTGTGTTAAGTACTGTACTGTCTTTTATCTCCAACATTCAGCTTCACTGGGTGCCCATGAGATCTAGCGCTACGAGAAAGGGAGGAAAACTTTTCTCTATCTTTTTTCTCGAGGCCAGGCACAATTTTGTAAACTTTTATCATGTCACGTGTTAGGGCTGGCGTTCCCCCCTGCCCTTGCCGCTTTCCCCATGAAAAACCGATCTCCGCAGCTGAATTGGAGCAAATGGCAATTCAGCTTTCCCATGGACTGCCATTTGCTCCGATTCCACAATAAAGAGTGGGTTCCAATTCCTTCCTCGGCCCTGAAACCTGGCTTAATAGTTTCCCATCGCACAAATGCACCCCTCTGCCGCAAGCGAAAGGAACCCAGCTGATCTCACCTTGAAACGGCAGTCATCAACCTTCCATAGCTGAGCAGCGTTGTTGTATGTAGCAGCCAAGACGTGAAATCCCTGCCAGGGACAGAAAGAGAGAGAGTTTGCAGAGGAATCAGACCAGTCACCTCTGCTCTGCCCTGGCTGTGGGACTTGGCTTGGCACTGGGAATGTTTCAAGATCTATAAGACGGGCAAGTGGGGCTGAACCGAAACGACTCACAAAAAATGTTTCCCCTAGTAGTCCAGGATTAAAAGCAGGGATGGACAGAATTGCACCAGCCTCATTAATACATATTTTTTAAACAAGTCTGCTTCAGTCACTACTTTTTCTTTGAAGAGATATTGAACACAGTAAAATAGAAAAATAAGCTGCTGACTAAACACTGCCTGCTCTGCCGAAGCATGTGGGGTCTCTGTATATATTCAGCTGCCCCCCACTATCATGGTAGCTGCCAGTGAGCGGCAACCATTTTGAATTCCCAAAAATTCAGAAAGCACCTTGGAACAGGGACTTTGGGGGGAAACAAAATGGCAATCACTACTGTTTTTGATTTTGATTTTGCAAGCCAGGGCTGAACTGAGATTACCCTTGCTGGTACCTTTCCTGGGAAAATCAGAGGCTCACTATGTCAGGTTCCTATTGGAAGACCAGACAAATGCTAGAACATTAGCAGGGGTGAAGTTTTTATCAGTGGTTGCAAGAACCAATGATCCCTATCTTTAAGTCTGAACAAAATGCTTGTTTAACCTGGAGGTAGGCTGTCTGAATTGTGCATTGCTTTGTAACAATTTGTTGGGTCTCTGGACCATAATAAAGATTTATTGATTGGTTGGTTGGTTGGTTTTGATTTTGATTTTGATTTTGTTCTGCGAACGTCCCTGAGACCCCAGGGTATAGGGTGGTATATAAATTCAAATAATAACAATAACAACAACAACAACATCAAATTGTTGTTGACCGCCTCTCCTGGTATGCCCCACAGAGAAACTTACGGTCGTCAAATGTCAAATAAAAACATCTTGAAGGTCCCAGGCCACAGAGAAGTTAGGCTGGCCTCAACTAGAGCCAGGGCTTTTTCGGCTGTGGCTCTGATCTGGTGGAACACTCTGTCACAAGAGACCAGGGCCCTGCGGGACTTGACATCTTTCCGCAGGGCCTGCAAGACAGAGCTGTTCCACCAGGCCTTTGGCCAGGGCACAGCCTGACTCCCTCCCTCGGCAATCTTCGCGGAGCTCTGGCCCAATGGTTGCCAGTGGCTTGAATTAATTAATTTTATAATGAATGATTTTAGAGTGCTGTTTGTGCTGTACTTTTGCACTGTTTTATTGTTGTTAGCCGCCCTGAGCCCGGCTTCGGCTGGAGAGGGCGGGATATAAATAAAATTTATTATTATTATTATTATTATTATTATTATAAATTGCAATGGATTCTGTAAGTTAAACTGGATAATGAGGCCCTTCTGCATGTCTGTTTCCCCTGAAGCCCTTGCCATTCCACGGAAATTGATCTTTCCCCATGTTCTAGGAGTACGAGGGAGGCCGACTTCTCTCCATCTGCTTAGTCCACCCTTCCTGCTCTCATGTCGGACCGCACTGCAGGGGGTTGGACTAGATGACCCTTGAGGTCCCCCTCAAACTCTATGATTCTATGAGCAGAACTCATTGTGGGGAGCAGAGCCCCCGTTTGGAGGGGAAAGGCTTCCTTCTGTACTTCTCCCTGCTTCTTTTCCAACAGCCTAGCACAGTGGGGTCCAAACTTTTTTCAAAGGGGGCCAGATTTGATGAAGTGAAGGGCCGTGAGGGCCGACCAAAGAGCCAACCAAAGTTGTTAACCTTTTTCCAGGATTTTACCCCAGGAAATAAACTATAAACTGCCACAGGGGCCAGATTAAACCTGCCGACCGCCTGGATTAGGCCCCCAAAACGGATTTTGGACATGCCTGGCCTAGCATTTTGTTTGACTTTTGGGACGGCCATTCATCCCACTAATGAGCTTGGAAAAGTTCATTTTGCAGTCCCTTCCTCCAGGTGGCTGCAGCTGCCCAGTGGGGAGCCCCACATCCTCCCTGCCTTTGGTTCTTATCCTAGGAGGACGAGAAATCTCTTTTGGTTGGTTGGGAATGATGATGGCAAAGGACCACATTGGCATGGCAACAGCCTCCGCAGGAAGCCCCCTGCTGCCCCCTGGTGGACAGGAGCAGGAAACACCTCTTTCCAAAGAGCCCCCACTGGAAACTGTCTCACACCAGGAGTTCAGCCCTTCCATAATATTTGGGCACTGCCTGCTCCAAATACCAGGTGTAATAATAATAATAATAATAATAATAATAATAATTTATTATTTATGCCCCGCCCATCTGTTTGGGTTTCCCCAGCCACTCTGGGCAGCTTCCAACAGAATATTAAAATACAATAATCTATTAAACATTAAAAGCTTCCCTAAACAGGGCTGCCTTCAGATGTCTTCTAAATGTCAGGTAGTTGTTTATCTCTTTGATATCTGGTGGGAGGGTGTTCCACAGGGCGGGTGCCACCACTGAGAAGGCCCTCTGCCTCGTTCCCTGTAACTTGGCTTCTTGCAGGGAGGGAACCGCCAGAAGGCCCTTGGAGCTGGACCTCAGTGTACGGGCTGAATGTATGGGGGTGGAGACGCTCCTTCAGGTATACTGGACCGAGGCCGTTTGGGCTTTAAAGGTCAGCACACTATGGCAGAGAGAGGGTCTTTTCCTTCTTCTGTTACCTGATCTGTCAAAATGACAATGCTAACAGAGTGCGGCTTGATCCCTATAAGTTGGAGGTACGGTTGGTAGGCAGTTCCTAGAATAATAGAATCACAGGTTTGTAGAGTTGAAAGGGACCACGGTGGTCATTTCATCCAACCCCCCGCAGTGCAAGAATCTTTTGCCTCCAATCCACGACCCTGAGGTTAAGACCCTCACGATTTACCATAGGGACAAACAATTAGACAGGCGGTGTTCAGTCTAGACCAGGTCACACTCGCCTTTAAAATAGCAAGGTTGCAGCTGAGAGGTAATGTTTGAACTAGCCTTGACTCTCTATCCTGTGCTTATGAGAATCTTTTTTATTCTTGCGAATGATGCTGCTTTCAACGTGCATTTTATATTGGACATTTTATATTGAGCAATGTTCTCTCCTGAAATGTTTAAGATCATTTTTGTTGTTGTTGCTGTTAACTTTGCCATGTTCAACGTGCAATCTGCAGTTGACCTCTTTTGGAAATCTTTAAGATAATATTTTTGTTTCCAGACAGTTGTGTTGCTTTGAATGTGTACGTACTTGACTTTTGTCACTAATGTTTTATTCCGAACTGGTTTACCTGATGTAGGTTGCAAACTGCTTTGAGATTCCAGGCCCCCCCCCCCAAAAAAAAAATATAAAGCAGAAGTGATATGAAATGAGGAGGAAAAAGAAGAGGAAGAACATAAGAAGTGCATGGTGGATCAGGCCTATGCCCCACCTAGTCCAGCATCCTGACACTCCTCTAATGTACAGATGCTAAAATCCTAGAACTGTAGAGTCACAAGAGACCCCCAGGGGTCATCCAGCCCAACCCTCTGCAGTGCAGGAATAACAGCTAAGGCTTTAATGCATGAAACTCACAGATCAGTCTTCCCCAACCTGGTGCCCTCCCAATGGATTGGACTACTGCACTCGCTGGGGCTGATGGGACCTGTAGCCTAAAGCATCTTGAGGGAACCAGGCTGGTGAGTAGTAATAATAATAATAATTTATTCTTTATATGATTCTAGTTAGAGTATATGTGAAGTTAGTATCTTTTGCTCCACTGTGATGGGAAAGACTTTCCTTGGCCTGCTGCCAGTCCAAGTTGACAATATTGGGCTAGATCAGCAATGTCCAACCGGTCGACCACAATTGACAGGGTTCTCCAGGTCGATCGCAGGAGTAAAAAAAGAGATTGCCCTGTTGCTCCGGAGCGGTCGTGATGTGCCCCGCCCTTGTCGCTATGTCCCATCGTTGCCGTTGGCAGTGCTGTGAAAGGTTTTATTCCCTTCGTCTTTCGGCAGAGCGGGGGAAGAAGGGATGGCTTCAAACTGTTGGGTGAGCGATTAAAGGCAACCCTCCCCCAAAATACCTCAGCAACTCTGGGCTCCCCCCTAAAAGAAGCTCACCAACTGTGGGCTCCCCACCCCCTAAAAAAGCTGAACAACTATGGGCAATGACAATGGGTAGATCACTGCCAGTTTTCTTATACTGGGAGCAGATCGCAGTCTCTGTTGAGTTGGATGTGCCTGGGCTAGATAAACTGCTTGGCCTTGCAGTTCCACATCCCAAATTTATTGGTGCTTTCTCATAACCTACAGCTATCAGGGCCTGTGGGGAAAACCCCAAACCTCTTAGCTGTACTACCAAAATGATTAAGGTTTTAAATGACAATTTTATGTTATATTTTCTCCTTCATGGATCACTGCCTTGCTGTGGTGAAGGGGCTTGAGTAACTCGGAGAAGCTATGAGCTTTGCCGTGCAGGGCCACCCAAGATGGACAGGTCATAGTGGAGAGTTTTGACCAAACGTGATCCACCTGGAGGAGGAACCGGCAAGCCACTCCAGTATCCCTGCCAAGAAAACTCCATGGACAAAGACAACAGGCATATAAAAGTTATGACGCTGGAAGATGAGCCCCTCAGGTCGGAAGGCGTCCAACATGCTACTGAGGAAGAGCGGAGGACAAGTACACGTAGATTCAGAGCTGATGAAGCGGCTGGGCCAAAGCCAAAAGGACGCTCAGTTGCTGCCGCTATACAGTGGTACCTCGGGTTAAGTACCGTATTTTTTGCTCTATAAGACTCACTTTTTCCCTCCTAAAAAGTAAGGGGAAATGTGTGTGCATCTTATGGAGCGAATGCAGGCTGCGCAGCTATCCCAGAAGCCAGAACAGCAAGAGGGATTGCTGCTTTCACTGCGCAGTGATCCCTCTTGCTATTCTGGCTTCTGGGATTCAGAATATTTTTTTTCTGGTTTTCCTCTTCCAAAAACTAGGTGCGTCTTGTGGTCTGGTGCGTCTTATAGAGCGAAAAATATGGTAATTAATTCGTTTTGGAGGTCTGTTCTTAACCTGAAACTGTTCTTAACCTGAAGCACCACTTTAGCTAATGGGGCCTCGCGCTGCTGCCGCGACGCCAGAGCACAATTTCTGTTCTCATCCTGAAGCAAAGTTCTTAACCCGAGGTAATATTTCTGGGTTAGCGGAGTCTGTAACCTGAAGCGTATGTAACCCGAGGTACCACTGTATCTGAATTGTCTCTACCAATTGCAATTCAATGTATTCCTGTTGTGTTTTATGATTTTCCTGATATTGTAAGTGAGCCGGAACTGGTCTGTGACTGTAATAATAAAATTCATTCACTGCTTGGCCTGGTTCAGTATAATAAGGCAAGGAGAGAAGGCCCTTTGCAGATGGAGCGCAACTTCCAGGCAAGGCCAAACCACGGTGACTCCTCCAAGCAACCAGTGGCGTTTGCCCTGCTGCGATTCACACTTACCGATGGGTCAAACTCGACGCTGGTGATGCCTCCGTTAGCCCCTTCCAGTGTCTTCATTTTCTCCATTCGGCCTGCAGGCAGGCAAAAAGAACAAGTAAGGTGACCCAGAGCAGCAAAAATTAGAACCCACACTTCCCTGAATATGGAAAAAAGCACCAGGAAACTCTGCAAGAAGCAGACAGAGCACTTTCCAAAGAGAGAGAGAGATTTCCCCACCCGGGATCTGAGATCTTTTCTCCTTGTTCCACGACTCTGCCTTGCGAAAATCTTATCTCACCTGCAGAACTGAAGCTCAGCTAAGCAAAATCTCTCGCACACGATCAGATCCAATTCAATGGGTAAGATCGGCTTCTACTTCCATGCACCTCAAGAAAAGACTGGTGCAGAAACAAAGCCTAGAGCTGAGGCCAGATATCTCTTAGAAAGGCAGAGGCAGCAACTCACTTGCGTGATCTCAAGAGATTTGAGCCGGACAGTTGCCAGCCCAAGCAGACAGCTGGCAGAGATCTCTAATACTTTTATACATTAAAAAATTAAATAATGTGCAATAGGTAAAATGGTAAAGGACCCCTGGATGGTTAAGTCAAAGGCAACTATGGGGTTGCGGTGCTCATCTCGCTTTCAGGCCAAGGGAGCCAGCATTTGTCCACAGACAGTTTTCCAGGTCACGTGGCCAGCATAACTAAACTGCTTCTGGCGCAACAGGACACCATGACGGAAGCCAGAGCACATGGAAATGCCGTTTACCTTCCCGCTGCTGCAGTACCTATTTATCTACTTGCACTGGCGTGCTTTCGAACTGCTAGGTTGGCAGGAGCTGGCACAGAGCAACGGGAGCTCACTCCATTGTGGGGAGTCGAACCGCCAACCTTCCGATCGGCAAGTCCAAGAGGCTCAGTGGTTTAGACCACAGCACCACCCATGTCCCTATCAAGGTAAAGGTAAAAGGTAAAGGACCCCTGGATGATTAAGGTTAGTTAAAGGCGACTACAGGGTCGCAGCGCTCATCTTGCTTTCGGGCTGAGGGAGCGAGTTTTTGTCCGCAGGCAGTTTTCCTGGTCATGTGGCCAGCATGACTAAACTGCTTCTGGCACAATGTGACACTGTGACAGAAATCAGAGCACACGGATACGCTGTTTACCTTCCCGCCACAGCGGTACCTATTTATCTACTTGCACTGGCATGCTTTCAAACTGCTAAGTTGGCAGGAGCTGATACAGAGCAATGGGAGCTCACTCTGTCACGGGGATTCAAACCGCCGACCTTCCGATCTGCAAGCCCAAGAGACTCAGGGGTTTAGACCCCAGCGCCACCCGCTGTGTACAATTGTCAACTAATTCCGCTCTGCGCATCCGCTCACCTCCTGCCACATTCCAGAGCCTGATCAGCTTGTCGGCCCCGCCAGTGGCCAGCACGGATGAATTGAGACTGAACCTGGCAGCGTTGATTTCGGAGGCGTGGCCTTCCTGGAGAAAGGGGAAAAGGACAAAGCAGTTGGTCCCTTACCTTTCCCGCCCCGACCTGGCCACAGTGATCCATGTCACAGTCACCTCCAGGCTTGACTACTGTAATTCGCTCTACCCGGGGCTGCCCTTGAAACTGTGTCCCACAAACTCCAGTGGGTGCAGAATGCTGCAGCAAGGCTCCTCACAGGGTCTCTGCCATGGGAGCATATTCACCCAGTGCTCTACCAGTTGCACTGGCTCCCGGTGGAGTATCGGGTCAAGTTTAAGGTGCTGGTTTTGACCTTTAAAGCCCTTTGTGGCTTAGGGCCCTCATATTTACAGGACTGCCTCTCCTGGTCTGCCCCGCAGAGGACCTTAAGGTCCATGAATAACCATAGTTTAGAGGTCCCGGGCCCTAAGGAAGTCAGGCTATCCTCCACCAGGGCCAGGGCCTTCTCAGTGATGGCTCCGACCTGGTGGAATACTCTGTCCCATGAGACTAGGGCCCGGCAGGATTTAACCTCCTTCCGTCGGGCCTGTAAGACAGAGCTATTCCACCTGGCTTTCAATTTGAACTTAGCCTGATCTTTTATTTCCCTTCTCTTCCCTCACCCTCCTCTTCTTATGAAGATTACCCACTCTGGGACCCCACAGCTAATTCTCCCCTGGTCTCCTCGCTGGCCCAAGTAGGACTAATTTAGCCAGCTAGCCCTGGTGATCATCTAATGTTTATTGGATGGATTTCCCCCCTAAATTGATTTTTGAATTCTGAATTTATTGTTATTCACGTTTTATACTGTATTTTAAGATGTTTTTTGTTGCATCAATTAAGTGTTTTAAATTTGTTGTTAGACGCCCTGAGCCTGGTTTTCCGAACCAGGAAGGGTGGGGTATAAATAAATTATTATTATTATTATTATTATTATTATTATTATTATTATTATTATTGAGACCAGGCAGGGGTGCCATGGAAGTGCAACAAGTTCCTCTTCTGGAGTAGATATGGGAATTCTGCTGGTGGGGACAGTTGCAACGCAAACTCATCCTCCACTCGCGATCCCTTTCTGTCAGCATGTGCAAGGAAAACCACTGGAGGCCAGAAGCACACATTATCAAGAAGAATTATTAAGAAGAGCCCTGCAGCTGGATCCGGCCAATGGCCCATCTAGTCCAGCATCCTGTTCTCAGGGTGGCCACCCAGATGCCCCCACCGGAAGCCCACAAGCAGGATTCGAACACGAGCCCTCTCACCACGCGCGATTCCCAGCAACTGGCGTTCAGACAGCACTGTCTCCAACACCGGTGGAACCAGTGTGGTGTAGTGGTTAGAGTGCTGGACTAGAAACCTGGGAGACCAGGGTTCAAATCCCCGCTTGGCCATGAAGCTCGCTGGATGACAGTCTCAATCGAACCTACCTCACAGGGCTGTTGTGAGGACAGAATGGGCAAGGAGAACTCTGCACACCACCCTGAGCTCCTTGGAGGAAAAGGTGGGGTATAGATGCAATAAGAAATAATAGCAATAGTTATTTTCCCCAGCTCATCCATAAAAATGCAGCTCCCTTCGGTGAATGGCTAGAAGATATGTACAAATTTGCAACACATGAGTGTATAAACATAGACTTGCCATGGACCAATTTAACGATATTTGGGATTAATTTCTATATTAGGTTAAATGTGGGTTAGCTACAGCAACAATCTTGTAATGTTTATAAGTTCTGCTTTTGTTTTGTATTGGATATGGGTGTTCTTTCTTTCTTTCTTTCTTTCTTTCTTTCTTTCTTTCTCCTTTTCCTTTTTCTCTCACCCCCCCTTCCCAAGTCTTATTTTACCCTGTGCACTTACAATTATATACACGTTACTTGTTTTTAGTCATCTAGCATGCTCTTCTTATGTGGCACCCAGGTGAGGTGGCACCTGGTGCTTAGGGATTTCAGATTTACCTGTTCGTCGCTCACTCGTGATGGAAGGCAGGCCGCCGCGCAGGAGGGAATGTAATAGTACCGTTCCTCCGATGGGTTGCTGAAGGAGCTCCCACGTTTCATCCTGAAACTAACAGGTGAAAGTTTTGCACCGTCTTGGATACAGACATGATCACCTCACATTTCTTGCTCTCCCCCTCCCTCCAACTTCATAATAATAATAATAATAATAATAATAATAATATACTATTTATACCCCGCCCATCTGGCTGGGTTTCCCCAGCCACTCTGGGAGGCTTCCAACAAAAGATTAAAATACAGTAATTCATCAAATATTAAAAACTTCCCTAAACAGGGAACTTCCCTAAACCATAGCAATTTTGAACTTGCTGTGACGTCAAATTAAGTATTACAGGTTATTCTGTCTTCAGACAGTCAAATGCCACACAGCTAAACTGCTTAGAAGGACGTCCAAATCAAGTAAACTGGTTCGCCTGCAAACAAGCACTGGAGACCTCATCCAAGCCGCAGTTTCCAGTTCCACTTTGGATACAACCATGGTCTGCAGGAACCCTATTTGCTCTGAACGAGACCTCAGGGAAAACCACAAGGAACTGAGAACCAGGAAATGGATCAACATCAAACATGGAAGAAGGCTGCCCGGACAGGGGATACAAGTTAAAGGTTGTGCATTTGAAAGTTTGTGAAAATGCACGAAGCTAGTGACAAATCTTTCACAGGGGTGGGGAGTAAAATGCCAGTTTTGACTTTCAGTTATGTAAACTTTTAAGTCTATAGTTCTGGAAGTGGGAAGGAGGGAGGGAAGGTGGACATGGCTACAGAAACTCGTGGCTACAATGAATTTGTTAGCCCTCTATGTAATCAGTGCCAGATTTATGTATAAGCTAAACAAGCTATAGCTTAGGGACCCACTCTCTTGGGGGTCCCCAAAAAAATTAAAGGGGGGAAAAAACCCTGGATGTACATTTCCAAAATGTAAGATAAAAAACAAATAAAATAAAACCTACATACAGCAACAGTGTTTTGTGTTGTGTAGGCTCCTGTATTTGTGATGTAAGTCATGGGCCCCGCCTGCTAGCCTGCTCCCTCAAATATCACTGGTTTGCTCCTTTCTATATATAGGGTGCCTACATTCTGCATGGACTGGTTGCAAGGCAACCCGTACAAATGGCTTGAGATACCTATTAGGTCCATAAATTACCATCTAGCATATACTCAACACAAAAAAACAGCGACAATTTGTTGTTGACAAAGGACAGCTGGACATAGAAAGGGCCCCATTACCTTCAGAAGCTTAGGGCCTCTTCAAACCTCAATCCGGCCCTGTCCATGTTAGTGGTCACATGACTGGATCCAAAGAAAGAGAGGAGCCACACAGATAATTTCTCACCCCCATAGAGAAGAGATCTGTGCAACACTAACGTTTGCTACCTTACCCACAGTTGATCCAGACAAAAGTTATCTTCCGCTTGGACTACTGCAATGCGCTCTATGTGGGGCTGCCTTTGAAGGTGACCCGGAAACTGCAATTAATCCAGAATGCAGCAGCTGGGCTGGGGACTGGGAGCGGCCGCCGAGACCACATAACACCGGTCCTGAGAGATCTGCACTGGCTCCCAGTATGTTTCCAAGCACAATTCAAAGTGCTGGTGTTGACCTTCAAAGCCCTAAACAGCCTCGGTCCAGTATACCTGAAGGAGCGTCTCCACCCCCATCGTCCAGCCTGGACACTGAGGTCCAGCTCCAAGGACCTTCTGGCGGTTCCCTCATTGAGAGAAGTGAGGTTACTGGGAACCAGACAGAGGGCCTTCTCGGTGGTGGCGCCCGCCCTGTGGAATGCACTCCCATCAGATGTCAAGGAAATAATCAACTATCGGATGTTTAGAAGACATCTGAAGACAGCCCTCTTTAGGGAAGTTTTTAATATTTAATGCTGTATTGTTTTTAACACTCGATTGGGAGCCGCCCAGAGTGTCTGGGGAAACTCAGCAAGATGGGCGGGGTATAAATAATAAATTATTATTATGAATATTATAAAAAGCTAGTATCATCAAAATGATTCAGGTTCTTATCTTGATTCTTTGGGAGCAATTCAAACACACGCTCCGGACCCAAGTAATCCTGAATGCATAGAAATGGAGCAACCAACTTACTCAAACAAACCCTTGAAAACACCCACGTATCTGGTGAGGGTCATGGAAGTGGCAGAAGCAGATCTAAAACAAGAAGTCAAGTGGAAAAAAGTGATGAACACAGGAATTACACTGGGGAACATTTTTTTTTTTCATTTTCTGTTGCATATGATTTTTCAACCTTTCTTATATGTTCTTTCAATGCTGATTTCAAATCTGAAATCGATTTTCGTGTACATGCTATAGTTATCTTGTAATTTTCGACTTTTGCCGATATGTCATATTTACACTGGAGATAAGTGGACACTGACACGTTGATCTACCCTAACCACATGGTAATTATTGTTTTGCAAACTTAGTTTTTTCTAGTTTTGTAACCCAAATATTTGTATTTTTCAGATCAGACCATGGCTTCTTCAAGTAGACAAAAGTGTGTGAACAAGGTAGAACTACTTTTTCCTTCCAGGAAAGTGGTTTGGGTTTCGTTTCTCGTTCCTCATGTGTGCAAAATTCATTTTCAGCATTCTAAACAACTCCTTTCTTGCCAGAGGAAGCTGAGCCATAGCTGAACTGCAGAACCACAGAGTGGACCTGGGAGGAATCTGCTGTTCCCTAGTTCCGCAAGAGATCGTAAAATCTTGTTTTGTCTTGTTTAGTCGTTTAGTCGTGTCCGACTCTTCGTGACCCCATGGACCAGAGCACGCCAGGCACTTCTGTCCTCCACTGCCTCCCTCAGTTTGGCCAAACTCATGCTGGTAGCTTCAAGAACACCATCCAACCATCTCGTTCTCTGTCGTCCCCTTCTCCTTGTGCCCTCCATCTTTCCCAACATCAGGGTCTTTTCCAGGGAGTCTTCTCTTCTCATGAGGTGGCCAAAGTATTGGAGCCTCAGCTTCACGATCTGTCCTTCCAGTGAGCACTCAGGGCTGATTTCCTTAAGAATGGATACGTTTGATCTTCTTGCAGTCCATGGGACTCTCAAGAGTCTCCTCCAGCACCATAATTCAAAAGCATCAATTCTTCGGCGATCAGCCTTCTTTATGGTCCAGCTCTCACTTCCATACACCACTACTGGGAAAACCATGGCTTTTACTATACGGACCTTTGTTGGCAAGGTGATGTCTCTGCTTTTTAAGATGTTGTCTAGGTTTGCCATCGCCTTTCTCCCAAGGAGCAGGCGTCTTTTAATTTCATGACTGCTGTCACCATCTGCAGTGATCATGGAGCCCAAGAAAGTAAAATCTCTCACTGCCTCCATTTCTTCCCCTTCTATTTGCCAGGAGGTGATGGGCCCAGTGGCCATGATCTTAGTTTTTTTGATATTGAGCTTCAGACCATATTTTGCGCTCTCCTCTTTCACCCTCATTAAAAGGTTCTTTAATTCCTCTTCACTTTCTGCCATCAAGGTTGTGTCATCTGCATATCTGAGGTTGTTGATATTTCTTCCGGCAATCTTAATTCCGGCTTGGGATTCATCCAGCCCAGCCTTTCGCATGATGAATTCTGCATATAAGTTAAATAAGCAGGGAGACAATATACAGCCTTGCCGTACTCCTTTCCCAATTTTAAACCAATCAGTTGTTCCATATCCAGTTCTAACTGTAGCTTCTTGTCCCACATAGAGATTTCTCAGGAGACAGATGAGGTGATCCAGCACTCCCATTTCTTTAAGAACTTGCCATAGTTTGCTGTGGTCGACACAGTCAAAGGCTTTTGCATAGTCAATGAAGCAGAAGTAGATGTCTTTCTGGAACTCTCTAGCTTTCTCCATAATCCAGCGCATGTTTGCAATTTGGTCTCTGGTTCCTCTGCCTTTTCTAAATCCAGCTTGCACTTCTGGGAGTTCTCGGTCCACATACTGCTTGAGCCTTCCTTGTAGAATTTTAAGCATAACCTTGCTAGCATGAGATCGTAAAATACATTTCTTAAAAAACCAGAAGCATTTCTCCTGGATAAAGTAGGGGAAGAAATTTCAAAAAGGGACCAAAAATTGTTTCTGTATGCAGCTACGGCAGCAAGGACTCTTTTAGCCCCAAAATGGAAGCAACAGGAATTAGCAACCACTGAGGAGTGGCAGATGAAGATGATGGAATATGCACAGCTAGCAAAGCTGCCCAGGAAAATCCAAAACCAACGTTGATCAAGTTTTCCAAAAAGACTGGGATGAATTTATCCAATGCTTGAAGGACAACTGCAGTTAGCAACACTAGCAGGATTGTCTTAAGAAGACTTGCAATGTCTATGATTCCTACCTTTTTATGTTTATTTAAAATTGCAATAATTGAAATGGATGAAAGGTAAATAGGAAGGAATACAAATGCGATGATACTGAAAGGAATTATGGTAACCACAAGGCAGAGGGCGGGGGGCGGGGTTGACCAGCTCATATGAGCAAAATTTAATGTGCAAAATAAGGATGCATTTACGAATTATAAAATGGAAATTCAATAAAATTTTATTTAAAAAAATAGTTCGCAATTTTCCTGTGCCACAAACATGCACAGACAAGCCCCTCAAACAATGGCTCTTTCTGTAGCCCATGGGTAGGCAAACTAAGGCCCAGGGGCCGGATCTGGCCCAATTGCCTTCTAAATCCGGCCTGTGGACAGTCTGGGAATCAGCATGTTTTTACATGAGCAGAATGTGTCCTTTTATTTAAAATGCATCTCTGGGTTATTTGTGGGGTGTAGGAATTCATTCATATATTTCCCCCCCCCCAAAATAAACTATATATACTAGATATGGTCTGAGGGACAGTGGACCGGCTCCCTGCTGAAAAAGTTTGTTGACCCCTAATGTAGCCCCTGCCTAAGCCCCTCTCAAATTTTCTGCCTGTGAGGATGAGATTCTAAGGGGAGATTCTGCACAGAATTTCACTCTCTCCAGAGCAAAGCCAATGGCAGCCTTTGCATGCACCCCTCAAATGTAGGAGACTCTTAAGATGGATTTTCACGAGTGATTTTTATCAGCGTGTCCTTTAAACTGCCACGTTTTCTATGTGCCGCCTTCTTCTTGTTGCTGCAAGACTTTGATGGGAGGAAAGGATGCAAAACTCCAACCAATTTAAAAAGAAGCTAATGCAATAATAGCAATACAAAAACTATGAGCACCACAGTTCATGCCTCACCGAAAGGGCCTTTTCCACACCTTTTCGCCAGGCTCCCCCTGGGCGTCTCTGTGGAGCATCTTTTGCTCATCAGCCTTCCCTTCTTCTGGCTCTCTGACAAAGAGAAAAGGTGCGGAAAATTAGGGAGCACAAGAGCAAGATCGACAATATTTTAATGCATTTATTGCATTTATAGATCACCTTCTTTCTCCAAAGGCCTCAAGGAACAGCACACGGTTCTCCCTATTTAATTCCTCCAACAGCAACAACAACCCTGTAAGGTAGGTTAGGCTGAGAGGCAGTGAGAGGCCACCTGGTGGCGGAGTGGGGATTTGAACCTGCGTCTCTCAGATCCTAGTCCAACACAGTGGTTCTCAATTATTATTATTATTATTTTAAAAAAGGTTAAAAAATTGTGTCGGTGCATTCAGGAAGTGGATAACCAAGCTGGTGGATAACCAAGTTCCAAATCTGGAAATATAATGACATTTGCATTGCATTTATTTTTATACACACACACACACACACACACACACACGTACTTTTCTGTGTATAAGGCAAGAATTTTTTTCTTTAAAAATTATGTTAAGAAAAGGGGGGTCGTCTTATACATGGGGCAATTTCCCCCCATTTTCTTTGTTTGGAATCCCCCAAAATAGGGGTGTATTCTACATGGGGGCGTGTTATACACAGAAAAATACAGTATGTACCGTATTTTGCGCTCCATAGGACGCTCCGGCCCATAGGACGCACCTAGTTTTTTTGGGGGGGAAATAAAGAAAAAAAATTTTATTTCCCCCCCAGGGGCGGGGCTGGAAGAACTAGGTCGGGGAACAGCGGGAAGGTGCACTCTGCCTCCCCGCTGTCCCCCGAGCTTGTGGGGCTGGCGATGGGGAGAAGTGTGCTGATCCCGGGACGGCAGGCAGCTCTGCGCAACCCTCGGAGCCGGTCTCCCGAGGGTTGCGCAGAGCTTTCTGAAGCCTGGAGAGCGAGAGGGGTCAGTGCGGACCGACCCCTCTCGCTCTCCAGGCTTCAGCGAAAGCCTGTATTCGCCCCATAGGACGCACACACATTTCCCCTTCATTTTTGGAGGGGGAAAAGTGCGTCCTATAGGGCGAAAAATACGGTATATATACAAACACACACACATATATAGATAAAGGTACAGATAAAGGTACCCAGTCACAGCCAACTCTGGGGTTGCGATGCTCATCTTGCCTTCAGGCCAAGGGAGCTGACGTTTGTCCTCAGACAGCTTCCGGGTCATGTGGCCAGCATGACTAAGCCGCTTCTGGCGAACCAGAGCAGCGCACAGAAACGCCGTTTACCTTCCCGCCGGGGCAGTATCTATTTATCTACTTGCACTTTGACGTGCTTTCGAACTGCTAGGTTGGCAGGAGCAGGGACTGAGCAACAGGAGCTCACCCCGTCGCAGGGATTCGAACCGCCGACCTTCTGATCGGCAAGCCCTAGGCTCTGTGGTTTAGACCACAGCGCCACCCGCGTCCCTAATTTCACTTATATACTTTCATAATAGACAATTTTTTATGTACTTTTTGTTTCCTTTCCCCCTTTACTTTGCTTAGAGAAGTATTTCAAATATATATATATATATATATATATATATATATATATATATAGTTCCAGATCTGCCCACGTAATATGGGAGGTGCCGATCAAGCCAGAGGGAATTCCCCAAGCCTTCCTAATGACAGGAAAAGGTCTCTTCGTCCCAGAGGCCACCTGGAGGGACATTGACAAACCGGCTGCCTTGCAGAGACAGCGAACTGCCACTTAGCAGCCTTGGAACATTTTAGGTCTTGGCGGAAAGGTGTTGCGCTCAGCATGGGGAGCATAAGGCCAATATTGCGCATTTCAGCAGCAGTCTTGCTCCCTCCCTCCCTCCCCCCTGGGTATTTAATTAGCCAGCAGCCCTGGGGACATAACGATCAACGTACCAATTAACTCAGGCTCTTTGCAGCTCCCTCTGCATCATCACCAGGAGAATCTGGTTCATATACAAACATTTCGGTGGCCAGCCCAACAAGTTGTTTCAGCTCAACCAAGAGGAGAGGGGGACAGGGAAGATGAGGCTAGATAGATTAGATAGATAGATAGATAGATAGATAGATAGATAGATAGATACAGTGGTGCCCCGCAAGACGAATGCCTCGCAAGACGGAAAACCCGCTAGACGAAAGGGTTTTCCGTTTTGGAGGTGCTTCGCAAAACGAATTTCCTATGTGCTTGCTTCGCAAGACGAAAATGTCTTGCGAGTTCCTGCGGGGTTTTTTTCCTTTTCCCCCCCTTTTTCCCAAGCCGCTAAACCGCTTATCAGCTGATGGCTAAGCCGCTTAACAGCTGATCGCTAAGCCGCTTATCAGCTGATCGTTAAGCCGCTTATCAGCTGATCTTTAAGCCGCTTAACAGCTGATCGCTAAGCCGCTTATCAGCTGATCGTTAAGCCGCTTATCAGCTGATCTTTAAGCCGGTTATCAGCTGATCTTTAAGCCGCTTAACAGCTGATCGCTAAGCCGCTTATCAGCTGATCCGCTAAGCCCACTAATACTGTAGCGCTAATCCGCTAAACCGCTAATGGGCTTGCTTCGCAAGACGAAAAAACCCGCAAGATGAAGAGACTCGCAGAACGGATTCTTTTCGTCTTGCGAGGCACCACTGTAGATAGATAGATAGATAGATAGATAGAGAGATATAGATAGATAGATAGATAGATAGATAGATAGATAGATAGATGATAGATAGATAGATAGATAGATAGATAGATGATAGATAGATAGATAGATGATAGATAGATGATATAGAGAGATATATAGATACATATTCTGCCTTTCAACCAGACAGAGGGCCTTCCCGGTAGTGGCGCCCACCCTGTGGAATGCCCTCCCATCAGATGTCAAGGAAATAAACTTTTTAGAAGACATCTGAAGCAGCCCTGTTTAGGGAAGTTTTTAATGTTTGCTGTTTTGTTATAATAATAATAATAATAATAATAATAATAATAATAATAATATTCTGTTTGGAGTCGCCGAAACCCAGCCAGATGGGCAGGGTCTAAATAATAAAATAAATTCATTATTATTATTAATATAATCATCCTTATTCTTATTATCCGAAGATCTTTGAGGACCCACAAGCATGACTTACACCTTAATGCCAACCGGGGTCCTCGCTGCCTTCTTCAGCTCCTTGGCCAGCCGGTCTTGCTTTGCCCTGCAAGGAGAGGAAGGGCATCAGGGGGTGTGCAAGACATTCTCCTCCCATATGTCCTGCTTGCTAGATTTTCCAGGTTCTTTTGAGAGACAGGGCTGTGCTTCTGTCAAGGATGGGGTGAGGTCACAGGTTCAATGCTCTCCGAGTACGGCCGCCCCTGAGCTATGTTACCTGTGCAAACAAGTACTATTTCCTATTTTAAAATTCATTGCCCAGCGATTTTACTGGGTGGTAGAAGTATGAGAAAGGAAGTCGGGGGGGGGGTGTTTCCATGCACCATTAGGAATACGGGAAGCTAGGGTCTCTCCCCCCCCCCCCCGCCAGCTCCTTTATTGCCATTTGAAAGAGGCCTCTCTTTATATTGTTGTGAGTTTGTGGGCGCGGGTGTGTTTTTCGGAAGTCGAACGTCCGATGCGGCTGTCGGCTACTGTTTCCGGGGCGCCTGCACCAATCAGAAGCTGCGCCTTGGTTTTCGAACATTTCAGAAGTCAAATGGAATTCCAGAATGGATTAAGTTTGGCGCTTTTGTTTTTGCTATTCATTTTGCGTTTTTGTTTTTGAGGCTTTTTCAGTTAACTTGTTTTGGTGACTGTGTGGAACCCAGTTCAGCTACTGATTGATTGATTGATTGATTGTGTGACTGTGGAAATGGATAAAAGTCCCCCATCCAAACAATGACTATCATCAGTGCAAGTAAGAAAAAAAAAAATCATTTTAATTTTAATAATCTACAATACTGTCTTATTTATTTTATAGTACAGTACATTGATTATTGCTTTTATTTTATGGATCAATGGTCTCTTTAGATAGTAAAATTCATGTTAAATTGCTGTTTTAGGTGTTGTTTACAAAAGTCTGGAACGGATTAATCCATTTTGCATAACTTTCTATGGGAAAGTGTGCCTTGGTTTTGGAATGCTTTGGTTTTGGAAGAGATTTCTGGAACAAATTAAGTTTGAGAACCAAGGTACCACTGTACAAGTTTCTTTGTAATACAGTGACCTTACCTGGCTACGTAAGTCTCCTCATCGATCATCCCATATGAATGAGCCAGGTTGCAAGAGCTGTAATTAAGGGCTGGTGCCCTCCAGGTTGGGGGGGGGTGGAGGGACTTTCCTCCAGACTACTCTCCTAGCTGCTAGTTGGGACAACGGTAGCCAGGATGGAGCCGAGCTTGAAAGCAGGCTGGAAGCTGGAGACCCAGAGACCGGCTTGCTCTATGCTGGATTCAAAGCTGTGGCACTAATGGAGAAGTAAGATCTATTTGGGTGTTAATGCTCAGTGCTGGATTTGCGTATAAGCTAAACAAGCTATAGCTTAGGGCCCCACTCTCTTGGGAGCCCCCCCCAAAAAATAGAGGGGAAAAACCTGAATGTACATTTCTAAAATATAAGATAAAAAACAAATAAAATAAAACCTACCGTACATACAGCAACAGTGCTTTGTGTTGTGTAGGCTCCTATGATGCAAGTCAGGCATAGGCAAACCTGGCCCTCCAGATGTTTTGGGACTAAACTCCCATCATCCCTACCCAACAGGGATGATGGGAGTTGTAGTCCCAAAACAAGTGGAGGGCCGAGTTTGCCTATGCTTGATGCCTGCTCCCTAAAGTATCACTGGTTTGCTCCTTTCTATATATAGGGTGCCTACATTCTGCATGGACTGGTTGCAAGGCAACATGTGCAAATGGATTTAGATACCTATTAGGTCCATAAATTACCATCTAGCATATATTCAACACAAAAAACAGAGGCAATTTGTTGTTGACAAAGGACAGCTGGACATATAAAGGGCCCCATTACCTTCAGGAGATTAGGGCCTCATCAAACCTAAATCCAGCCCTGTTCATGTTGTGAGCCCCTCCCGCCTGTGCTCAGGTTGTACATATGTACAAATAAAGCCATATACAGTCGAACCTTGCTTTTCAAACAGCTTGGTTCTTGAACGTTTTGGCTCCCGAATGCTGGAAACCCAGAAGTGACTGTTCCGGTTTGTGAACTATTTTTGGAAGCCAAACGTCCAAGGGGGCTTCTGATTGGCTGCAGGAGCTTCCTGCAGCCAATCGGAAGCCACACTTTGGTTTCCAAAAGTTTTGGAAGTCAAACGGACTTCTGGAACGGATTCCGTTCGACCTCCAAGGTACGACTGTATCCTAAAGACGCCATCGTCTTCGTTCGAAGGAAACCAAACTTGGGGCAAGTGCCTGGGTTAAACCCTAGAGTTTCTCACTGCTCAAAGACTGTATTTCAAAACCCTGATGAAAATCAGGATGTGTATTTTTTGGTGCTGAGAGAGTCAGCATCTGACACCTTCCCAATCTTATCCCATTTGCGACACAAAGGCTATTCCTACAAACAGCCAGCAGGGGGTCGCTTTTACTTTCGCAAGATTGAATATATTGCCCTGGGCTGTACTGGAGGGACGATTCCAACAGATTCCACACAAAAAACGCTTATGTCCCTGTGGAGATGGCAGTACCGAATCGGTGGCGCATGCCCTTTTGGCTTGCCCTCTTTATAGAGACTTATCACCCCTATTTTATTGTCCATTCCGGGTCACCCAGCCATTGCCACAGTGTCCTTTTTCTTGGCAGATCAAGAAGAGCAGGTGACAGCAAAGGTGGCAAGGTTTTTAGCTGGGGCAATCAGAATAAGACCCACTATTTGACTACGGATTCAAAACCCTAAAATGTATTTTATATGCTTGACTTTTTCTTTCTATTCTTTGACTATTGTATTGTGGTTTTATTGCTATGGCCAATGGCTGACGCAAATAAAGATTCATTCATTCAGCCAGTAGGGGGCACTTCAGCCCACACTTCCCCTGTGCCAAACTCTCCAGATCTGAACTGCTGCTGCCCCCCAGGCCCTGACCTCCCTCCCCGTTTCGGAGGTCGCCCACCTCTCAAGGGCCTTGTTCCTGTGCTCGGCGGCCTCTGCTTTCTTCTGCATGAAGCACCTGAGCAGCTCCAGGCCTCTCTCGGCCGCCCGGCGGAACTCCCCATCCTGCTGAAGGTAGCGCTGGTGCAGAGAGACGTAGTCTTCCTTCATGGCGACGGTCCTGCGGCTCAGCTCCTCCACCTGCTCCTGCAGCAGGCGATGCTCGGACTCCAGCTCAGAGACGTGCCCACTCAGACCGGCCAGCCTGGAGCAGACCAAAGCAAATGGTGAAGACAGGGCGTCAGAAGAGCCGGCTGGACGAGACCCTTCCAGCCCAGCATCCGGTTCTCCCAGGGGCCAACCAGGTGCCCATTATGGGAAACTTGCAAGCAGGATTCGAACACAGGAGCAACTCTCCCCTCCTGTGATTTCCAGGAAGCACTGCTGCCATCAACTGTGGAGGCAGGGAGGGGGGGTTTTTGAGCAGGAATTTGGGGGAACTGAGTCTCCTTACCTTTTCAAAATTAAATAATTACGGTCGTACCTCTGGATACGAACAGGATCTGCTCCGGAGCCCCGTTCACATCCTGAAGCGAACGCAACCCGCGTCTGCGCGTGCAGTGATTCGCCGCTTCTGCGCATGCATGTGACATCATTTTGACCGTCTCCACATGTGCAAGCAGCGAAACCCGGAAGTAACATGTTCATTACTTCCGGGTCGCAGCGGAGTGCAACCCAAAAATGCTCAACCTGAAGCAACTTCATCCCGAGGTATGACTGTATTGTGTTTTGTCTGGGTGGGCTGGGATGGATGTATTTACCCAACGACTGAGCCAAAAATCCACCTATATCTGTAATCAATCAAGTTGTGGCCGTTTCTCATCCTGATCATTGTCTGCTCGAGTTTATTCATCACATCTTACATTTAGCCACTGCCTGGGGGGGTGGGGAGTGGCACTGCGCCGGGGCCCACAATAAACCAACAAACAAAAAAATTTGTGGGGAACTCCCCCACCTCCACCCCCCATTATTATTTAATTTGGCAACCCTGGTTTGCGCTTCAAGACCCCCAAGCCAGTCTCAGGAGAATAAAGACACAAGCACAGAATTTAGGTTAATGTTAATGGCCAAAATTTAGGCCACAGCTGTATTGGTTACAGAATGTGAGGGGTACTGGCTTAGGCATTGGCATCAAGAGACTACAGTATATCTGACTCCTGCTCGCCTTGCAGGAAGTCTGGACGGGTAAACTACCAGTAGGGGGAGCCCCGCTGATGCGGACTGATCACTAAAATATAATCTAAAATTGTCATTTAAAACCTCAGTCATTTTGGTAGTACAGTGGTACATCGGGTTACATACACTTCAGGTTACATACGTGTCAGGGCTGCCTCAAGTCTCAGCTCACAAAAGACCAACGCCTATCTTTTCTTATATACGCTTCAGGTTACAGACTCCACTAACCCAGAAATATTACCTCGGGTTAAGAACTTTGCTTCAGGATGAGAACAGAAATCGTGCAGTGGCGGCACAGCGGCAGCAGGAGGCCCCATTAGCTAAAGTAGTGCTTCAGGTTCAGAACAGTTTCAGGTTAAGAACGGACCTCCGGAACGAATCAAGTACTTAACCCGAGGTACCATTGTATTATGTCTGTCCTGGACCTGAAGGGTAGAACTTCGCTCACCATTGCCCCCACCAAAAAAAAAAGAAAGAATCGAAAAGAGGCGTTGCGCTATAGAAGCAGCTGGACGGAGGAACGTTACCTGCCCCTCTGTTCCTCCAGTTCGGCATCTTTCGCTTGGAGCTGCAAGTTCCATTCATAGATGCTGTAGGCAAGCTGAAAAAGAACAGAGAAGGGTCCCCTGGTCAGTTGGTCTGCAGGCTTCTCCTTCAATGAATGACTGGATCATGCCTTGGGAAGGGAGACATCCTGGAGAAGGTGATGGCATCAGAGCAAACAAGAAGCTGGAATGGGCGATGGCAGGGCCGGATTTAGGTTTGATGAGGCCCTAAGTCAGGCATCCCCAAACTCAGCCCTCCAGATGTTTGGGGACTACAATTCCCATCATCCCTGACCACTAGTCCTGTTAGCTAGGGATGATGGGAGTTGTAGTCCCAAAACATCTGGAGGGCCGAGTTTGGGGGTGCCTGCTCTCAGCTACTGAAGGTCATGGGGCCCTTTCTATGTCCAGCTGTCCTCTGTCAACAACAAATGGTCGCTGGTTTTTTGTGCTGAATATATGCTAGATGGTAATTCACGGACCTAATAGGTATCTCAAGCCATTTGCACATGTTGCCCTGCAACCAGTCCATGCAGAATATAGGCACCCTATATATAGAAAGGAGCAAAGCAGTGATATTTTTGGGAGCAGGCTAGCAGGCGGGTCCCATGACTTACATTGTAGGAGCCTACACAGCACAAAACACTGTTGCTGTTTGTAGGTTTTATTTTCTTTGTTTTTTTTATCTTCTATTTTGGAAATGTACATCCAGGTTTTTTTTCCTTTAAATTTTTTGGGGGCTCCCAAAAGAGTGGGGCCCTAAGCTATAGATTGTTTAGCTTATATGTAAATCCGGCCCTGGGTGATGGACCTTATTTTTGGTCCGTCGACATTTAAGCATCTGTTTATTCATATGCCTGCTCTGTCCTGAGTCTGCTATTAGTGTTGTTTCTTTAAGTTCGCACAAAAATTCGAAAACACGTCAAGATTTTGCACATCTTCTGAAACTTTTTGAGCTGAGAAGTGTATCACAGGATTCAAAGATCTGCACATTCGAAATGGTAATTGCCTTGTTGAGGATATGCTCTGGACTAGGGTGGATAAAAATCAATGATTAATTTTTTTTTTTTTTTTAAATGGATTTTTTAAAATTTAAATTGGATTTTTAAAATAAAATGCTTTTGGAGGAAAAATCTTTCTAAAGATAGTTTTCTGTTTAAGTTACATTATAGTCCAAAGGCTATCCATCAGGAAATAAGGGTTTGTTTTAAGTTTTTCATGTGTGCTAAAACTCAGTCTAAGTTTTTTTATTAAAAAAATTGTTTAACCACATCAGTTAACAAACAGGATACATATGCTAAAATGTTATTGTTTTTGTTAAACAAATTGTTTAAATTGTAACTAATGATTATTTTTCTCCTTCCAATAAAGTACAGCAGAAAAGTTGTCCAAATATAAACAGTTAACTTATTAAACCTCACAATAATTTCATAATTATCCATGTATTTCTAATAGTTATAACCAAATCAGTAATTTTTATATAACTGTAAAAACTACTCTGAAAATTTATTATTCCAAAAATGAAACCTTCATCTGGTTGTAAATATTAAGATTATACCAGCAAGAATGAGTCTTTCTGTAAAAAAAAATAATGCCAGCAAATTCCACGGTCGAACAGCTCTTACTGTCAGGAAGTTCTTCCTAATGTTTAGGTGGAATCTTCTTTCTTGTAGTTTGGATCCATTGCTCCGTGTCCGCTTCTCTGGAGCAGCAGAAAACAACCTTTCTCCCTCCTCTATGTGACATCCTTTTATATATTTGAACATGGCTATCATATCACCCCTTAACCTCCTCTTCTCCAGGCTAAACATGCCCAGCTCCCTTAGCCGTTCCTCATAAGGCATCGTTTCCAGGCCTTTGACCATTTTGGTTGCCCTCCTCTGGACACGTTCCAGTTTGTCAGTGTCCTTCTTGAACTGTGGTGCCCAGAACTGGACACAGTACTCCAGGTGAGGTCTGACCAGAGCAGAATACAGTGGCACTATTACTTCCCTTGATCTAGATGCTATTGATGCAGCCCAGAATTGCATTGGCTTTTTTAGCTGCCGCGTCACACTGTTGGCTCATGTCAAGTTTGTGGTCAACCAAGACTCCTAGATCCTTTTCACATGTACTGCTCTCAAGCCAGGTGTCACCCATCTTGTATTTGTGCCTCTCATTTTTTTTGCCCAAGTGCAATACTTTACATTTCTCCCTGTTAAAATTCATCTTGTTTTACTGACTAGTGATTTAAATCGTGATTTAAATTGATTTAAATCAAATCTACCCTACTCTGGACCAATGAATGATTCTGCTTACCCCTTTCTGTCCCATTTCCCTGGCCTCTCCTGTTCCTTGGATGTGAGAGAGGTGTCTCCCCCAGAACCCCAGGCCCAATCCTGTGTCAGCTTACCTCCCCGTTGATGCTTTCCAGCTCCGCCAAATGTCTCTCATGAATCCCCTTCAGGGTCTCCGTCGTTTCTGCAGAGCCCAAGACTGCACCCAAGAAACAGTCAGTGGTCTCCTCGATGGGTCTGCAAAAACACAAGCAAATTCAGGTGAGAAAATCAGAGTAGCCACCAGTCATCAATAGCCCTCTGTGAATTTGTCCTGTCCTCTTTAAAAGCCACCCAGGTTGGTTGCCATCACTGCCTCCTGTGGCAGGAGTTCCATAGTTGAACCATGCACCGCATGAAGAAGCCCGCAAGCAAAAGCAACAAACCCTCCCCATCATATTCCCTGGCAACTGGCACTTTGCCTTAAAAAATAGAGGCTTTGTTTAGACAGCAAGGCTCCCAGCTCCGCGCTCCATGAATTAATCTGTGCAACCAACAGTCTGTGAACCCCACAGTTCTTGCAGCCATGGAAATTAATATTGGGCATGGAAAATCAACTTCTGGAGAATGCCTTTTTGTTTCTAATTCAAAGCCGCTAACCAGTGAATTCCGTGCATCCGCTATGTGCTGTTTGAAGACAGGCTTCCCTTTGTCTGTGCAAAATCTGTTGCCAATCAATTTAATTGATTCAGTTCCAGCGTCATAAAAGAGATTTCTCTTAATCCACTTTCTCCGTCATCTCTTTTGCTGTGGCAGCTCTCCACACACACACACACACACACACACACAGGGTGCGGGTGCGGGTGTCCTGGGTGGGGGGAAACCGCCCCCTTCGACCCCAGATGAACCAAAAACCTCAGACACCCAGATTTCCTTTGAAAAAGGGAAAGTTTCCAGCAGTGGTAAGACCTGAGGAAAATGTACAAACGCTATACTTCTTCTTTGTGTGAGAAACCTGCATGTTCCCTCTTTCTGGTTGGACACTGTGAGGCAAGGATGCTGGACTAGATGGGCCACTGGCCTGATCCAGAAAACTCTAATAATAATAATAATAATAATAATAATAATAATAATAATAATTTATTATTTACACCCCGCCCATCTGCCTGGGTTTCCCCAGCCACTCTGAGAGGCTCCCAACCAAATATTAAATACACAATACAGCATTAAACATTAAAAACTTCCCTAAACAGGGCTGCCTTCAGATGTCTTCTAAAAGTCTGGTAGTTGTTTTTTTCCTTGACATCTGGTGGGAGGGTGTTCCACAGGCCACCACCGAGAAGGCCCTCTGCCTGGTTCCCTGTAACTTCACTTCTTGCAGGGAGGAAACCACCAGAAGGCCCTCGCAGCTGGACCTCAGTGTCCGGGCAGAACAATGGAGACACTTCTTCAGGTATACAGGACTGTTCTTCTGTATACTGTTCTTTGCAGTATTCTGTTCTTACATATTCTATTCTTTGCAGTGCCCCAAGAAATAAAAGCCTCGCAGACGCACAGACCCCTGCAGGCTGCAATGGGGGCATGAGTTTAAGAGATCAGAAACTATTCTTGAACCTAACTGAGGTGGTTCTTTTAGTGCTATGTGAATTAAGCGTGAAAAAACGCTTATCACTAGGGCTGGGTGATCTATTGATATATCGTCGAAAACCGGTTTGAAGTGATATCGGTTTCATAGTTTTTTACCTGACAATATATCGTGAATCATGATGTGTGTTTGGGCTACGTGATACATCGTAGAAAACCAGTTTGCAGCCCATATCGTGATATCAGTGTCATGATTTTTGACCTGGCAATATATCGCGAATCATGATGTATGCATGTTTGCTATGCAAAAATCACAATGTGGGAAAACTGTGAAACCAGCCAATGTCTCTACCTAACTCCATCCTTATTTCAGACATTGTGAAATATCAGTATATTGTGATTCTTAGCTGGTATTATAAGGAAAAAAACTGCTCCTTCTCCCTTATGGGGTACCCAAGAGCCCGTATAGAGTTCTTATGTAGGTTCTCTATCAGTAGAAGAAAATAACAGAGGCCAACCAGAGAATATTGAAGAGCAAAGCAGCTAGTAGGTCTGATCTTTATTAAACTGTTGCAACTGGGTCCCCACTCACCACACGCAGGAGGGAGGAGAGAACCCAGAACAATGTGAACAAGCCCTTATATAGACTTTTGAAATTGCCCACCTTGGAGCCCAAGACCACCCCCAAAAACATCATACATACATCACAGACGAAGGCGATCTACAGCAGAATCCTGTCTGGCAGGAAACCTGTTAATGGGTTTACCTGGACAGCCTAGATATTCTTTTGTGATGATAAATACTTAATTCCTGAGTCCAGGTCACAGGCTCACCCTATTCATACACAAATGTGCCCTTAAGGCAGGATTTGTGAACACAGAGACAAAGGGGGGGGGCTTTTCCCATTTCCATCCAAACCACAGAGGAATATCTGAGGTCACTGAAAGAGTCAAAATGGCTTTAGGACAGTTTTCCTGTACTGTTTCAGACATGTCATTTATATATTTATACATGTGTTTGCTGGGTACATTTATGAACATTTATTTTATATCTTAGACCTTACAATTCTCATAACACTGGTGATATATCAAGATACTGAAAACCAGATATCGCCCAGCCCTACTTATCACTCGGACTGGGTGCATGAGAAGGAAATTCAGATGTGCTACTACTAATCTGCAGCCAGCAGAATTTGAACACACACCCTCCCAAGGCAACCCTGGTACTGCCAAGGTCCCTGACTCAGCACAGATTCTGCCCAGGAGGGAGGCAGAGCTGAATTAGCCTTGCAAGACTTGTGCAAATGGGAAAAAGCGTCCATTGTAAACGTGCAAGGCACAGCCGCTGCTATTCTGAGTTATTTTGGTCCTGTACGGTGCCAAGACAAGTTGCCTGTGTGTTTACTTCCACAACTGAGTAAAATTCCTGCACAGTCATCGTGAGGGGGGAAAAGAGAAGAGGCCTCTGAGCCTGCCAACCATCATCCAGCACGGGTGTCACAGGAAGCAAGGAAAAGAAAATTCTCACTACAACAAAAATAGAGCAGAACAGCAACAGGAAACTCCCGACTCCTACCCACTAAAGCCAGGACTGCCCAGTGGCTAAACTACATATTGACACAAAGGCAGGGAGAGAACTGAGGTTTTGATACCTGGGAGGGAATCCTCGCAAGTTATCCAGAGATTTTGCTTGCAGCTTTGCAGTGAGATTTTCCAGGTTGGATTTTTCCAAGAGCTTGTTATCTACAAGAAAATAAAGAAGATGGATGCTATGAAAGGGAAGACCAAAGAATAAGATGCCTAGAGAATTTACGGCAACACATCTACCACTGGCAGCGATGCAGGATGGAAGACTTTCCCAAAAATATTCTACTTTTAGAAATACATTGTTTCCCAGTGCTGGGTTTACGTATAAGCTAAACAAGCTATCGCTTAGGGCCCCACTCTCTTGGGGGCCCCAAAAATTTAAAGAAAAAAACCCCTGGATGTACATTTCCAAATTAGAAGATAAAAAACAAATAAAATAAAACCTACATACAGCAACAGTGTTTTGTGTTGTGTAGGCTCCTATGATGTAAGTAATGGGTCCCACCTGCTATATAAAGGGCCCCATTACCTTCAGCAGTTTAGGGCCTCGTCAAACCTAAATCCAGCTGTTAAATTGTGGGTGAACATATCAGACGACACAGCGATTCTTCAAACAGCTCTTGTTTATTCATAGGACAGGACAGAACTGAACTGAAGGGTTCAGTCAGCCTGCGTATATAGAGCTCCAGTACAATGTAACTGTAACAATTTTCTAAAACTATCCAATCATGAACGTCACTTTTGATCCCTTATTTGCATAACTATCTACAGTACCCCCCTGCTGGCCCAGGGTGAGAACTTCAGTACATAACACCGGCCCTGATTGTTTAATAAATTAACAGGTTGCATGGTGAATAGAACACAATGCAGGTCAAACAGAGCAGTCAAATCTAAATCAAATTGATGATTAACTTTTTCCAGGTGCCTACTGCTAGGAAGCAAATATAATTGTGTGCTCAGCTCTTCAGGCATTACAAAATTGGTGCGCTAACAGTTTTCAATCCTCTTCCCCCCACTTTGAAATCTAATGTAGGAAAACACTTAAAGTAGCTGCAAGAATTCTAATTTTTAAAAGCCAAGTAAAATTCTGAATTTGTTCAAACATAACAGTGAAACCCCACCAAAGCTGCAGTCCTGTATCAATTTACCAGCATGTAAGTCGTGGGACGCGGGTGGCGCTGTGGGTTAAACCACAGAGCCTAGGGCTTGCCGATCAGAAGGTCGGCGGTTCAAATCCCCGCAATGATGGGGTGAGCTCCCGTTGCTCGGTCCCTGCTCCTGCCCACCTAGCAGTTCAAAAGCACGTCAAAGTGCAAGTAGATAAATAGGTACCGCTCTGGCGGGGAGGTAAATGGCGTTTCCGTGCGCTGCTCTGGTTCGCCAGAAGCGGCTTAGTCCTGCTGGCCACATGACCCGGAAGCTGTACGCCGGCTCCCTTGAACAATAAAGCAAGATGAGCGCCGCAACCCCAGAGTCGGCCACGACTGGACCTAATGGTCAGGGGTCCCTTTATCCTTTACCTTTAAGTCAATTTAACTCAATGGAACTTACTCCTGAGGAGACATTTTTTGCAAGTGAACTTGATTGAGCGCCCATATCCCCCCCCCCCCGGCAATCTAATATTTTAGTGCAACTCCTTTTCCAAGTGGGAAACTTTTCCACCACTTTATTTCAAATCAATACAAAATTATCAAGACATGACTCTTCTTTACTAAAGTCTCATTAACACACTAAATCAGATCTATGCTGATTTAGGACAATAGAAAATTCATATATAGATAGATCTGACTTCATGCCAGCTCAGCCTTTAACAGCCATGGTTGCTCTTAAGTTCTTTAGTATCATAGAATTATAGGTACCGTATGTACCCCAAGGGTCATCTAGTCCAACCCTCTGCAATGCAGGTTCTTATTTCATACAATGCAAAATTACTTACTTTGTAGGCCCAGAGCAAGAGGCTGTTTATTGTTGAACAGGCTAAAACAACAACAACAGGAGATGTAAGGAGCCAAAACAATGAGCTAAGGGTGGAATCAAAGCTACAACCCATAATAACTGGAGACAGTATTTCACTTTCCAATTGTGCATTGCAACAATTGCCACGACACATGTGTCCTTTTTTTGCAATAAGAACTTTTTATTCTCCCAGACTTAACAATGGCCATATTCGTCTGGTGCTTTAAAAAATTCTTCCCCCAACTTCTTCCCCCTTGCTATTAAAGCTGGTTTTATGCTGCTGCGATTATTCTGTATTCTACATGGCCTCCCCTCCCGCTGTTGTTTTGTGTAGCTTATAACTGGTTTTATTGTCGGAAACCTTGGCCTGCGTTTTGTAATTTCATAAGCCATAAAAAGAGCCCAGAGGACAAGGAGGTACACGAAGTCACTCACTGAATAAAAAACCTCTCCCCAATCTAGCACAGGGCTGAGCGGATCCTGCCGATTCGGACCGGTTGCCATGGTTACGAAGCCGCAAAGAGCACTGAATGCTTGTACGCAGGACGAACAGGGGAAACTGCCTTGCAGCAAAAAATACGACAAGTAACTTTAGCTACATCTGGACTAGTGCAAGTTTTAGAGGTGGGGGAAGAATGAGCAGAGGTTGCACAGCCACCTGTCAGGGATCCTTTACCTGTGATTCTTTCATTGCAAGGGGTTGGGCTAGAGGACCTTTAGGAACCCCTTCCCACGCTACAGTTCTAGGATTCTAACAACGTTCTTTTGCTGCAGTGCAGAGTCGTCTTATTGCGGCATGATTCTGCATTGGGTAGAAATATGCACAGGTGCAGTTTTGGAAGGGATAAAACAGCTACTTGAGATGGTGTTTGGATGACGCTCAGGTCTACCCACATGCATGCTCCAGTGCTAGGAGGGAACCGGCCACAGCTGGGGCTCGGGTGCAAACTCCGGGTCTCAGACAGCCTTGTTGTTGTTTAGTCGTTTAGTCGTGCCTGACTCTTCGTGACCCCATGGACCAGAGCATGCCAGGCACTCCTGTCTTCCACTGCCTCCCGCAGTTTGGTCAAACTCATGCTGGTAGCTTCAAGAACACTGTCCCACCATCTCTGCCGTCCCCTTCTCCTTGTGCCCTCCATCTTTCCCAACATCAGGGTCTTTTCCAGGGAGTCTTCTCTTCTCATGAGGTGGCCAAAGTATTGGAGCCTCAGCTTCACGATCTGTCCTTCCAGTGAGCACTCAGGGCTGATTTCCTTCAGAATAGATCGGTTTGATCTTCTTGCAGTCTATGGGACTCTCAAGAGTCTCCTCCAGCACCATAATTCAAAAGCATCCATTCTTCAGCGATCAGCCTTCTTTATGGTGCAGCTCTCAATTCCATATATCACTACTGGGAAAACCAGAGCTTTAACGATACGGACCTTTGTTGGCAAGGTGATGTCTCTACTTTTTAAGATGCTCAGGCAGCCTAGCTGGATGTAAAAAGGGTCCGTTCGAAAGTGGCTTGCAGTGGCCATACTCACACGCTTTTCACTGCTCAGTAGGGTGGCGCTGTGGGTTAAACCACAGAGCCTAGGGCTTGCTGATCAGAAGGTTGGCGGTTCGAATCCCCGCGACGGGGTGAGCTCCCGTTGCTCTGTCCCTGCTCCTGCCAACCTCACAGTTCGAAAGCACGTCAAAGTGCAAGTAGATAAATAGGTACCGCTCCGGCGGGAAGGGAAACGGCGTTTCTGTGCGCTGCTCTGGTTCGCCAGAAGCGGCTTAGTCCTGCTGGCCACATGATCCGGAAGCTGTACGCTGGCTCCCTCGGCCAACAAAGCAAGATGAGCGCCAACCCCAGAGTCGTCCGCGACTGGACCTAATGGTCAGGGGTCCCTTTACCTAAGGCAAAGAGGCAGCTGGAGAGAGGATGCCGAGATCCAGCACCAAATCTGGGCCAGACACCAAAACCTTCTGGGTGGCCGCAACCTGGGTGCAAGCGCGGAACAAAAAACTCTTTGGTTATGAGATGCAGCGCAGGACAGTGGTTACAGCAGGTTCTCCAAGGTCGTAGCAGGAGAGGACGGCAAGTCCAGTGGTAAAATTGAAGGGCAATCTATAGTGTCAAAATACTTAAGGTACATCTGTAAGAGGCTTCTTTTTAATTATACTTTGGGACTGATTCCTGTTCTTACATAGATGCCTTGTTTTATACTTTCTGAATGCCCCATGATTGTATTTTAAAGTCGTTGTGTTCTAGGTTATAAAATCCAGCACTGCTGGGAGTTGTTCCTTTTCGTTTTCCGGTGCATTTCTTATCCGCAAAAAAATTCGGTATGGGGTAAGCAAATTTTTATTCTGAAAGTGTGGCCCAGAGAAAAAAGTTTGAGAACCAAAGGTTTAGAGTGTCACACTGGGACCTGGGAGCAGTGGCAGAGCTGCATGCTCTGGCACCGGAGGCGGAGAACAGGCGGGGGCGTGGCTGGCGCGTGTCCCATGGGTGTGGCACGCTGCCCGCGGGGGCGTAGTGCCCTGTGCAGGGTAGCACACGGCGCGCGTCCGGGGGGACAGCCGCAATGGGACCCCCCCGGGTGGTACCTGGAGCGGCCCACTCCCCCAGCCCCCTTCCTCCGCCAGTGCCTGGGAGAGCACAGTTCGAATCCCCACACAGCCATGGAGCCCAGTGGGTGACCTTGGGCTATGGACCATCTCTCGACACACCTAGTCTCCCTCACAGGGTTGTTGTGAGGCTCAAAGACTGGGCAGGGAAGTCTTCACGCCATCTTGAGCTCCTTAGAGGAATGGTAGGGGGAAGATGTATCAATAACAGCAACGTTGGTCATACACAGTACGTTTCCGAGCACAATTCAAAGTGTTGGTGCTGACCTTGAAAGCCCTAAACGGCCTTGGTCCAGTATACGTGAAGGAGTGTCTCCACCCCCATCGTTCTGCCCAGACCCTGAGGTCCAGCGCCGAGGGCCTCCTGGCAGTTCCCTCACTGCGAGAAGCCAAGTTACAGGGAACCAGGCAGAGGGCCTTCTCGGTGGTGGCACCCGCCCTCTGGAACACCCTCCCCATCAGATGTCAAAGAGATAAACAACTACCTGACATTCAGAAGACATCTGAAGGCAGCCCTGTTTAGGGAAGCTTTTAATGTGTGACATTTTGATGTATTTTTAATCTTTGTTGGAAGCCGCCCAGAGTGGCTGGGGAAACCCAGCCAGATGGGTGGGGTACAAATAATAAATTATTATTATTATTATTATTATTATTACACAGAGCACACCAACTGGAATCAATGGACGGAAGCAGTGGTTTAAATTGGGATGCAGGAGCTGCCGCTCAACTCCAACTCACATCAATCCCCAAATACTGTGAGACCAGCTCTTTCCCTACAGACCCTCTCGGCTGTTAAGGAGGCAGTGGCGGCCCCCAACGTGAAAGGCTTTTAAAGAGGGTGGGACAAGTTCACGGGCTATCAAAGGCTACTAGGTTATACTGAGAGGCACTGACGGGGCTCTCAAGGTCACCCAGTGAGCTTCACGTCCACAAGTGAGGATTTGAACCCGGGTCTCCTGGGTCCCAGCCCAACATTCTAACCACTGGACCAACCTGACTCCTATCCCTCAGGAGCAAGTCTTGCTGAGCTCAATGGGACTTTCTGACCTCTCAGGTGCATGCATACAAGATTGCAGCCTCCTTGCAGAATCTTTGCAATGCCTTTACGAAAACAGAAACTGAGCAGTGCCAGCTTTTGAAACTGCATCGGTTCCTCCAAAGAACGCCGGCTGTTCCTGCTTCCCAGGAGGCTGACTTACGTTGCATTACTGTACATTGTTTTCCTACTGCTCTTTCGAACGTTGCAACATCCCGCAGAAAAGAGGATGCTAAAATGATTTCCCCTTCCGCGCTTTGGTGCGTGTGGTCTCACCCAAAAATGGAACCTGCACATCCGTTTGTCTGCGGTTCGCCAGAATTTGTCATGCCTCCCTGTGGCCATCTGCCTTGGTGGCGCCGCAGCACATTGAGAGGGGCTGGTGATGCCGGCATCTGGCTGCCAGAGTCCCGGGGTTCTGAGTTCAAATTCCCGGCATTGAAGATCATAGGGTGACCACGGGTCAATCACTCTCTCTTAGAGGGTGCTTGTGAAACCCCCATACCTGTGGAGCACTGAGCTCCTTGGAAAAAGTATGAGGAACATATTGGCATCTGTCTGCCTTGAGAGGCAATGGAGTGTGCCTCTAGGGGTGAAGTCAAACTGCTGTGACCTCTCAGGACAGGGGTCGGCAACGTGCGGCCCATGGGCCGGATGCGGCCCACGAAGACAGTTTTACCAGCCCATGAGCCACCCACAAACCGAGCCGCCCGCTTGGCAAGTCCCCCACGCACTGCGCTAAAGCAGTGTAGCGTTTACCTCTTAGCCTTTTCTTCTCCCACTAGGCAGCAGAGTTTTCCTTTTCCAAGCAGGCTCCCTTCCCATCTGCCCCTCACTTCCCTCTACAGCATGTGCAGAAGCCTCTTTCTTGACCGCTGGACCCACGCTTGGTCTTTTCTGCTCAATCTGCCAGAGCCTGTCTTTGCAGGTAGGGGAGGTCCCTCACTTCCTCCATTACAGGGGATTAGATGACTGTTGGGTCCCTGCCAACTCTACAGCTCTATGATTCTATGATCACCATCACAGATTTGAGGCCTCCTTTCTGGGCTGACTGTCCAAGACCAAAACGAAAGCAGAGCTATTAGGAAAAGACATTCTTGGCTCGAGCCCACTCAGAGGAAGAGAGGCGTTCCCCAACATATCCAAGAGTTGTTTGCCGTTGTTCTGCCTTTTCAAAGAATGTCCTTTTACACTTATTATTATTATTATTATTATTATTATTTAAAGGAATGTTCCCTTCATTGGTCTACTAATCCGCAAACAGTACAAATTAGCAATGCTTTTAACAGGCAGGAAAACAAAGACGATCTCATTGCCCTTTTCGTAAGCAGGGGGAGGGGGGATAATTTTGAGGGCGCTACAGCTGGCATTTCCTGCCTTAGTTTAATTGCAACCATCAATATTTTAAATGATGCTGGATAGCCCAGGAGTTGGAGATAAATCATGCTAAGCCTATGAAGAGAGAGAGCAAGATGCCTTTCAGGCAGGACTGAGTTCTTCAGCTTATAGATGAGAGGGAGCAGACCATTCCCAGGGAGCGAATATTGCAAAACATTGCTTCAGACAGGGGCAGGTCTCGCAGTGCTACTTTTATCAAGGGTCTTTGCACATGGGCAGGATCACATGGGTGGAGGAGAGGATCCTTCCAGCTAGCAGGACACACACCCATTTGTGGTCACAGAGCAGCCAAACAAATGCCAACTGCTCACTTTTCCTTTCTCTAGCGATGTTGAAACCAGGGGATAAAACGGTTTTAAATCACACGGGGAAATGAATTAATGGGCCATTCCCCTTGTGACAATTCTTCTTTGTTAGCCAGGGTCTCTATTTACCATGGCGAATGTTATTTCTTAATCCCGCAAGAGAGAAAGTGAAGATTGAATCAGTGCACTAATTGAAGAAGTGATAATGTAATTGATGGGGTTTTCCACTTGCGTCATCTTTATATAGATGTAGATAAAACAGAGAGACCTTTGAACATGTGGATTACCGAGAATCAAGGCCTGGATAGAAACCAAGAGATCTTAATCACAGGCTTCCTGCGGTTTTTGCTTTGCTAATTAGCAAACATGTAGGGCTGAGGAACAGCGATCTGGTGGGAATATTCAGCAGCCCATCCCTCAACAAAAACTCCTTGACTTGCATGAATGAATTAAGTGGATGCTTGTCAAATCTGCAGATGACACAAAAACTGGGAGCGGTAGATAATCAGGTGACAGCATCAGGGTCCAAGACGCTCTTAACAGGTTGAAGAGATGGAACCAAACCAACAAAATGAATTTCATTGGGGACAAATGTCAGATTCTGCACTTAGGCAGGAAGAACCAGATTCACAAATAAACAATGGGGGACACCTGGCTTGCCAGTAGTACATGTGAAAAGGATCAAGGGGTCTTAGTAGACTACAAGCTTAACTCAAGCCAACAGTGTGCTGCAGCAGCAAAAGAAGAAATGCTATTCTAGGCTGAATCAACAAAAGTCAAGTGTCCAGATCAAGGGAAGTAATACTACCATTCTATTCTGCCGCTGTAGGTTAAACCACAGAGCCTAGGGCTTGCCGATCAAAAGGTTGGCGGTTCGAATCCCTGCGACGGGGTGAGCTCCCGTTGCTCGGTCCCTACTCCTGCCCACCCAGCAGTTCGAAAGCACGCCAGTGCAAGTAGATAAATAGGTACCACTCCGGCGGGAAGGTAAACGGCATTTCCGTGTGCTGCTCTGGTTCTCCAGAAGCGGCTTAGTCATGCTGGCCACATGACCCGGAAGCTGTACGCCGGCTCCCTCAGCCAGTAAAGCGAGATGAGAGCCGCAACCCCAGAGCCGGTCACGACTGGACCTAATGGTCAGGGGTCCCTTTACCTTTACCTATTCTGCCTTGGTCAGACCCCACCTGGAATACCGTGTCCAATTCTGGGCACCACAATTTAAGAAGGATGTTGACAATCTGGAAGGTGTGCAGAGGAGGGTGACCAAGATGATCAAGGGTCTAGAAACCAAGCCTCATGAGGAATGGTTGAGGGAGTTGGACATGTTTAGCCTGGAAAAAATGAGACTGAGAGGAGATATATTTAAAGGGCTGTCAGATGGAAGATGGCGCCATCATGTTTTCTCCTGCTCTGGATGGTAGGAGTCCAATTAGTAGAATCAAATGGCAAGAAAGGAGATTCTGACTAGACATTCAGAAGAGCTGTTCACAGTGGGACATACCTGCAACACGAAAGAATCTTTCCCTGGTGCTGGTGACTTGGTCTAACAAACTCTTCCCATGTATAAAGCGCCAACAAGTCCTCAGGGCTCTGCAATTGCCCCTGCCCCCATCAACAATAGAGGAACCAAATAGAGTCACACCAGGATGAATCAGGAGCACAAACATAGCTACTCTCACAGAGCCAGCTGCAAACAACATCCTTTAGCCATGCTTTAGCCAAGATACCATCCTCTCTCTGAACTGTACAAATCCTCATTTCTCTGGCAATTATTTATCCAGCAGCCATGACTTGGGGACACTTCCATCAGTGAAAGCAAACAGTGGGCTAAAAAGGAGAGATCAAAATTCTTTCTTTACCATTCACCTTCCCAATTCCTTTTTCCTAAAGACTGATGAGAGAGACAAAGTGAGTGCAAGTGTTGCCCTCGGACAGGATTCAAGTAGTCATTCAGCCAAGCACCTGGTTCTCATTGAGGTGGCAAACTTGTCTCTGAGCTGTACCATTTCAGACTGTGAGGGAAGACCATACTTTGTGGAATGTTCCTACATTTAAAAAAATTAATCCTTGCAGACAGAAATCTAGCATGCAAGCAGAGGTGCCAACTTGAAGAACATATTGGGGGGGCAGGTAACCCCTGCCCCACATAATCAATCACATATTTGGTTAGTTACAGATAGGTAGCCGTGTTGGTCTGCCATAGTCAAAATAAAAAAATCCTTCCAGTAGCACCTTTAGGACCAACTAAGTTAGTTCTTGGTATGAGCTTTCGTGTGCAAGCACACTTCTTCAGATACACTGAAACAGAAGTTGCCAGATCCTTCTATATAGTGAGAAGGTGGGGAGGGGTATTACTCAGAAGGGTGGTGGGAATGGGAGATTGGCAGATAGCTGAGATGAGCCTGAAGGAGGAATTTCAGAAATAGACTGGAAAGAGAAGCTGCTGAATTGCAACTCATTACCAAACTTAAAACCATGGAGAAACCTGGTTTGAACAAAGACATTGGATTCTTATCCCATTATACATGACTAAGCCATTTCTCACCTTCTCACCCCTTGCCTTTTCCTGTAAGACCTATTACAGTCGTTAAGAGTCGTCAGCACAGCTATCTGCCAATCTCCCATTCCCACCACCCTTCTGAGTAATACCCCTCCCCACCTTCTCACTATATAGAAGGATCTGGCAACTTCTGTTTCAGTGTATCTGAAGAAGTGTGCTTGCACACGAAAGCTCATACCAAGAACTAACTTAGTTGGTCTTAAAGGTGCTACTGGAAGGATTTTTTAATATTTGGTTAGGTTAGACTGAGTCTGAGGGTGGGTTGGGGCAGTGCATATGATTTCTGCAAAGTAGCTATTTGTTTGTGTGTGTGTGTGTGTGTGTGTGTGTGTGTGCCACGACTCTGCACAAACTCTGGCCACAACAAGGCACCACCTTAAAACCAAAATGCCTGTTTAGTTCTGGGAAATGTTCCGGGTTTTGTTTTGCTTTTTTCCAGCTTTTCCAGCTTAAAAAACCAGCTACCAAGCATACAGTATTGTCTTCCAGAACCAATGCACGCACAGGTGTTAAGTCTTGCGTGCATGCAGCTATCCACATGTTCCCGAAACGAACTTGGAAAATCTTTTTACATCAAGCTCGCATCCAAAGGGTATCCAATCTAAAGTGTCAAGGTAATTTCTCCCTAGTAGCAGCTGTGACTGAGACGGACAGCAAATTACTGTGCTGCTATTAAAAAAGGGATACTGTGCTTCTTGTTAATAAAGGATATGACTCGAGAAACGATGGAGTCAAACCCAACTCCTTCTTTCCTCCTTTAATTCAGTGGGGAATTAAACATTCCAGTGCCATCAGTCATGGTCAGTGTCAACCCAGGCAGCGAGCAGGTGCCAATCTGGAGGGAAATGGGAGGTGGCAGGGTCCAAAAATTGGATGAGGATTCAGGAGTTGCATCCTCTGCAATATGAGGAGGAATCCTAGAAGGATCCTGGGGGGTGGTCCTTTTGGATCTTGCTTAAAATAAAAACTAAAAGATTTTCCCTGTTACAAGAGATGGAGAAGCCGGGAAGAGAAGCACGCAGAAGACAGCAAGTATAGAAATGTTTTCTTTTATTGCCACACTCTCTCCTTTTCCTTATTCATCCCGCCCTCAGTTGGTGGCGTTGTCTTCCCGTATGGGTGCAATAAAAACGTTGGCTTGTGAAGAAGAGCGCAACAAATGTTTACCGTTCTGGGTGGCGATTGTTGCTCACGGAAAGCAGAACAAAACACACGCACACACCCAAAAAAACCCCTGCAGGCAGTAAAATAACTGCATTATTAAGGGTTTGGGGGGCAGCAAATGTCCATCTGTGCAATCGGCGCTGCCCCCTCTCCCTGCTGCCTTTTCTCGGACTTGAATCAAGGCTGCACTCTGTACATGCTCTCGTGCCTCCCGGGACTTGGTCCCTAAGCACGGGATCTGGCTAAGCACCTGCGGAGATCCGCGGCGCAAACCTGCGCGCCCACCCCGGGACCCCCGGCTCCCTCCGCAGCCGCCCGACGCGGGCTCCCCGGGAGCGCTTTCCGCAGGGGGAGTCGCTGGCAAGACTGCCTCTGGGCATGTGCAGAAGGCCCCGCCGGCCCTGTCCGCTGCCGCGCAGCGGGGGTTGCCCTGCCCTCCCTCCGGCTGCGCCCCGCCGACTCACAGGCCTCCACCAGGTCGAGGAAGCGCGCCTTCTGCGCCCGATCCCGCTGCTGCAGCTGCCGGACGATGTGGCGCTTCCAGCAGCGGCGACACAGCCGGCCGCCGCCGCCGCCGCTCTCGGCCATGGCGCCCCGATGCAGCCCCGGGGGCCCGGATGACAAAGGGCGACGCGCGGCCAAAGGGGGAGGGAACTCCCAGTGACGTCGACGCCCAGGGGTGGGGCCAGAGCGGGGGAATCCCCCCGGAGTCGCCGCCCCGAGGAAGAGGCGGCGAGGCTTAGAGCGGTGGAGCTGGAGGACACCCAGTGCCGGATTTGTTGTTGTTGTTTAGTCGTGTCCGACTCTTCGTGACCCCCTGGACCAGAGCACGCCAGGCCCTCCTGTCTTCCACTGCCTCCCGCAGTTTGGTCAGACTCATGCTGGTAGCTTCGAGAACACTGTCCAACCATCTCGTCCTCCGTCGTCCCCTTCTCCTTGCACCCTCCATCTTTCCCAACATCAGGGTCTTTCCCAGGGAGTCTTCTCTTCTCATGAGGTGGCCAAAGTCTTGGAGCCTCAGCTTCACGATCTGTCCTTCCAGTGAGCACTCAGGGCTGATTTCCTTCAGAATGGATCGGTTTGATCTTCTTACAGTCCATGGGACTCTCAAGAGTCTCCTCCAGCACCATAATTCAAAAGCATCCATTCTTCGGCAATCAGCCTTCTTTATGGTCCAGCTCTCACTTCCATACATCACTACTGGGAAAACCAGAGCTTTAATTACACGGACCTTTGTTGGCAAGGTGATGTCTCTGCTTTTAAGATGCTGTCTAGGTTTGTCATTGCTTTTCTCCCAAGAAGCAGGCGTCTTTTAATTTCGTGACTGCTGTCACCATCTGCAGTGATCATGGAGCCCAAGAAAGTAAAATCTCTCACTGCCTCCATTTCTTCCCCTTCTATTTGCCAGGAGGTGATAAACTAAACAAGCTATAGCTTAGGGCCCCACTCTCTTGGAGGCCCCCCAAAAAATTAAAGGAAGAAAAACTGGATGTACATTTCCAAAATATAAGTTAAACTTCTTCTTAATTGTATCAACAATTACTTTGATAAAATACGTATTTTGTTATGTGTAAATGGATTTAGAGACCTATTAGGTCCATAAGTTACCATATAGCATATGTTCAACAACAACAACAAAACCAGCGACCATTTGTTGTTGTCAAAGGACAGCTGGGCATATAAAAGGCCCCATTACCTTCAGCAGCTTAGGGCCTCATCAAACCTAAATCCGGCCCTGAGGACATCGCATAAAGCGGAATGCAGAACAGCTCTGTCAGAAAGCTTTTTCTGTATGTTTAGTCAGAATCTCCTTTCTTGTAATTTGTAGCCATTGGTTCAAGTCCTACGAGACTCAGCTAGATTGGTAAAGAAAAAGCGTTTTATAGGTGTTGTATGTACACTGGCTCCCTCGGCCAATAAAGCAAGAGGAGCGCCGCAACCCCTGAGTCGGTCACGACTGGACCTAATGGTCAGGGGTCCCTTTATCTTTATATGTGATATATAACACTGTGGCAACAGATGGAGTCCCTCCTTTCCCTACTGGATTTCACTGTATGAGTTTGCAACGCGTTTAATCGAATCGCTTCTTTGACGTGTCTACATCCAGCCCTACCCTCTACAGCAGGAGAAAACAAGCTTGTTCTCTCTTCCATGTGACAGTCCTTGAGATATTTGAAGATGGCTATCCTGTCAGTCCCCTTTTTTCAAGGCTAAACACACCCAGCTCCTTCAACCGTTCCTCATAAGGCTTGGTTTTCCAATATTTTCCTCACAGAGAGATCATGATGAGGAGAGTTGACCTGCTGATTTTCTTTTTGTCACATGACTGAGATACACACAAGATTCCTGCAAGGGGGTAGGGAGAGAAGAGAAGGCAGCCCAGCTTATCTCCCACTCCTGCCTTAGAATCACAGAACTGTAGAGTTTGAAGGGACTCCAGTAGTCATCCAATCCTCTGCAAAACAGGAATCCATTTAGTTGTCTCATAAGCCCTCCAAGGAGAGACTGTGTCATTTCTTTATGTTCTGTACTGCATTCAGCATGCCAGTGACAGTAAGTGATGTGGCATTTTTGAAGGAAATTGGGGGCTCATTACATACAGCCATGCCTCCATGTTTCCTTCTCTGAAAATTTCTCTTGGTCAATATAAGGCAACTGTGACACCTGGTGGCTGGATACATGAATGCACTTGGAATATTTCCCCATGCTAGTAATGTACTATTTTAAAACCAGGAGATTGAAACATTAGACCAGATGCATTGCTCGTGCCTTTTCTTCAGAGGTAAGGAAAACACTGGATGGCTTTAAAGCAGTGGCCAAACTTGGCCCTCCAGCTGTTTTGGGACTACAACTCCCATCATCCCTAGCTAACAGGACCAGTGGTCAGGGATGATGGGAATTGTAGTCCCAAAACAGCTGGAGGGCCAAGTTTGGCTATCACATACATTTTTCCTGTGGCATGAAGGGTCAGTGGCTTAGAACCTGCTTCTTTAGATGTTTGTGGAAGTAAATCGGGCATCTTTAACCAGATTCAGAAAGGGGGGGGGGATTTATTTTGAAACAAATCCCTTGAACAGAAGAATGCAACATGTTCTGGAGGTCTGTTAACCTGAAACTGTTCTTAACCTGAAGACCACTTTAGCTAATGGGACCTCCTGCTGCCGCCACGCCGCCAGAGCACGATTTCTGTGCTTATACGGAAGCAAAGTTCTTAACCCGAGGTACTATTTCTGGGTTAGCAGAGTCTGTAACCTGAAGCGTATGTAACCTGAAGTGAACTTCCGGGTTAGCGCCATCAGCTAATGGCGGACTCCCTCCGACCTGGAGGGACTAGCTCCGCGGAAATTGGGAGGGACTAGCTCCTACAGAAATCATAGGCGGGTGAAGCCTATGAACGTGGGACTCGGCGGGCACCTTTTGCGCCCCCCCAACTCGCAAGGAGACCCGTTTACGGGCTTCGGAGCGGAGCGGGGTGAGTGGCGCGGTGCTGTGAGTCAACTGCTTTTTTCGCGGAGCGAAGCCGCATAGCCGTTGCTGGAGAGCGCTGACTTTTTCTTGTGGACAATTGGATTTTAAACAACAACCCGTGAGTAGAATGGAAATTGGGCTTTTAAAGTATTTGTAAATTGGCATCGATCGGGGAAGGTCTAAACAGGAAGTCAACCTCCCCTTTCTGTAAATAAACTGAAGCAAAGAACTTGTTAACTAAGGTCGTGGAAAGTCTTACGTAAAGGATCTAAATTCCACTGATTGAAACTACTATCAATATCTTCTTAGAAGCAGGGAAGCCTGCAGGTGAGGGTTAAAATTTGGGAATTGAAGCGCCATTTCCCTAAAACCGGGAGCGGTCTGTGAGAGCCCGTTGACGGATAAATCTGACAGCTGTCAAGATACAAGCTAGCTATCAAGATATAAAAGGACTTTGTTTCTACTATCCGTTTCAGTATTTAAAATAGAAGGAAGGAATTGTTACAATCTTACGTTTGGGACCTTTGGGACTGTGCTGGAAGGAGTGATAAAAGGAACTTGTGTCCCTCTAGAGGGAGCTCTGGGATATTGTCGTAAGGATGCAGAGGGAAATTGCTTAAGATAAAAGTTTTGAGAAACTAGCTTTGACCTTGGACTTCTTAAGGATGGCGGTCGGGAAGGAAGTCGAGTGTCAACTGAATAGAACATTTTATTTGTTGGGAAAGCTGCAAGACCAGATAAATGTTATGGCTACCAATGCTGTAACCTTGGGAACAAAAGTGGGCATTAGTAAAGAAGTTGACAAGAATCCGGCACAAGAATCTTTTCCAACTGAACAAATTGAAGAATCTGAGGAGGAATCTGTTGTGATTAAAGTGATGCAAGGGGGAGCCGTAACCCTACAGAGGCAAATGGTGGACTATAACTTGAGGCCTTACAGGATGGCAACTATGAGGAGCCAGTTTTTGGAGATGGAAGCCCGGCTTGGTTTGGAAAATGAAAGATGGAGAGATCACCCTATGTGGAGATCAAATGACTTTTGGGACACAAATCTGAGTCAGGCGGAGGCTGGAGTTTTTAGGGCCTTTGGATTTGAAAGGAGGGTGAAACAAGATTTGGAATATTCTATAGGCCCTACTTCTAACTACGGAAGTCTGGCATACCTGCTAAGAAGGAATATGACTACTGACGGGTTGGAGCTTCACCGAGATCTGTTCTTTAACACCAAAGACTATCAAAAAGACCGGCAGAGGGGACATGAAAGAGATTTAAGAGCCTCGGACTTAAGATCTCCAGGTTGATGGTTTTCCGAGATCGATGGAACTATTGCTAGGGGCCGAAACCGGGGAGGGGAGTTGGTGAAAGAAAACTGGGAATTTAAAATGTATATATTATAATTTGTGTTTTTTTTTATTTATCTTTTAATGAGAGATGGGAAAATCGTGGAATGGAATTTTTTCTGACCCTAGGGGAAACGTTTTAAGAATAAGCTTAGATATATAAGTTTTAAGAGAAATAAGATTAAATAAAGTAAAAGTGGATGATTAATTGGTGAAAGAAAGAATGGGAAAAGACTACTTACAGAAATACCCCAAAATTAATGAATGTTAGAATGATGTTGGATAGAAATTAAGTGGTTTTTAGCTGCAATATTATAAGGGAATATGAAAAATGGATTATTAATAGGTAAAAATTTAATGTTACAATATTTTAAGATTAAAGACTAGGATAAACAAAGAGGGGAAGGATTTGCTGAACTAACAAACTGAATTGGAATACAAAAAAGGGAGGTGTGAGGAGGTCCGAGAAACAAGCAAATGAAAGATAAGTAATGGAAAGATTGAATTGTTTTTAACTACTTTTATTTTGTATTTTTTTTTCTTTTTTCTTTTTTCATTTTGTAATATTTTAAAAATCTTAATAAATATCTTTTAAAAAAAGAAAGATTTCTGTTCTCATCCTGAAGTGTTGCAGGAACCCCCGCCCCAATCATTCAGTTTGTACAAACACGACACACACACACTCACACAAATCAGCCATACATCAGATCTGTACCGTTCCACTTTTATTTTACACCATGAAGGAAGGACAATCAAAGGGGGGCGACTTGACGCAAGGCAGCCATAATCCCCCAAGCTTACCAACACGTCAGCAGCAAGCCCTACCCAGTTGGCATGCCAACCTTGATGGTCCTAGACAGAAGATCATTACACTCACAAAGGACCTGCATATGGAAGTGGATTCAGCACGGACTGAAACAAAGGACAGTGGCCAGTCCTTCCCTCTGGGGGCAGGAAACAGTGAACTCCTCTTTGTCCTCAGGAATGTAATCATGGGGAGGGGGAAAGGAGGAACCGGACAGGTGACAAGACACTCAGGTTACCACCACAGCTCCTCCCTGAACCCCTCCTCTTTGTGACGTGTCAATGATGTAGTCATGATGTGGTCAAGATGTAGTCTTAGGGGTGTAGCATGGGGGAGTAGTAGCTAATAAAAGTTGGGGTCTTCTTTTGTTCAGGGCTTCCATCTTGTTCCACCTTGTGGCAGGTGGGAGTCCTGTCGCAACAGTCTTCAATAAAGACCAAGCCTACTGGCTGCTGTTTTGCTCTGGTATTCCTGGCTGGTGTCCTTGATGTTGTTTTTTGTCCAAGGGAGCCCTCAGATTTCTCCGTTAACAGAAGCAAAGTTCTTAACCCGAGGTACAATTTCTGGGTTAGAAGAGTCTGTAACTTGAAGTGTCTGTAACCCGAGGTACCACTGTATACACATGCAGAACAGACCACATAAATGGCACATAATGTGCAATGTTCAAGAGAGAGCTCATTTTATTTGAAGTGTGGGAAGGCAAAAAACAGAAAGATTCAACAAGAAGATTCAAGCAGGCCAAACAACACTGAGGAAATTGATGAGACACAATACATCTCTCTTGGGAGCACCTGTTATTTCCTTCTGTCTAACAGCACAGTCTAGTTTCAGTTGTTATGTCCGACTCTCGGCTTTTCAGTGACATGCTACATGCTGACCCGAGGCTTGCTTGTGATCCCTAAAAGATAAGAAATGAGGGTTACTATATCCCATTTGGCTCACAAAATGTCTCAGCTGGGACAGTGATGAGGTGAATTTATAGGGCATTTTCCAGAGAAGGTGGGTGGAGAATTTCTGCCACTTTTACAGAACTCTCACAAAGGTTGTAAAAAGTTTGGGATGTGAGGGTACTCGCTATTAGACAGGTTGGCTGAATCATCACTGTCTCCCCACCCCCACCCCATATAACTTGCTGCACTCAGCAGCTGGCTGCTATTGAGTTAAAAATCTCTTTTAAGGATGGTGAAAGAATGTTACTATGTGATGACTTTGTGCTGCTCCCTGCAACATTGTACAGGAAACAAAGGTGTTTGTTTCCTATTTGAAAGAGCAGGTGACTGCTGCTGAGTTCAGAGGCTTTCCCTTGTTAAAGAGGCGCTGCTTCTAGTCCCATCAGTGTGTGTGTGTGTGTGTGTGTGTGTGTGTGAGAGAGAGAGAGAGAGAGAGAGAGAGACTTACAGCAGGGCAGTCCAACCTTTCATACCAAGTGGGCTGCAAGAGGCCTTTGACATAGATCCCATGGGTTGCACAAGGCCAAAATTTGAGCCCTTCCTGAGCCCTCTTGATGCCTTCCCAAAAATGGCTAATTGAGGTTCTAGGCTTTGGGGCAAGGCTCTGGCAAGGTCCTAGAGCCCTCCCACTTCTACCCAATGCTGGGAAAGAGCCAGTGTGGTGTAGTGGTTAAGAGCAGTGGACTCATAACCTGGTGAACCGGGTTCGCGTCTCCGCTCCTCCACATGCAGCTGCTGGGTGACCTTGGGCTAGTCACACTTCTCTGAAATCTTTCAGCCCCACTCACCTCACAGAGTGTTTGTTGTGGAGGAGGAAGGGAAAGGAGAACATGAGCCGCTTTGAGACACCTTCGGGTAGTGATAAAGCGGGGATATCAAATTATTAGGCTTTGGGAAGGTAAATGGAGGACTCTAGGATCCTGTCAGAGGCTCACACCTCCTTCCCAAAGCTCAGCACCTTGCTTACCTGGTTTTGGGAAGGCAGCACAAGGACTATTGTGGTTGTGTATCAAATGTTGCCAAGGGCTGCCAAAAATCCTTGGTCGCATGTTGGACTCCCCTGACCTATAGGATGGTGTAAAGAAACTGGACAGTTTAAAAAGAACTAAAGATCTAGCACATAGGTGGTTTGGAATGTGAACAGGCCAGTCTGCAAATGGAATTAAGACAAACGTGTCCTTCCTTGCTCTTCAGTGTTTTGAATGTTTGTGCATTACACTAGGAGAAATGATTTGGCCAGAGGGTATCCATGCCAGACTTAAGCTGTTGGAAAGTTGTTTAAGTTAGGGACAGCCAGATGTGTTTAATCTGATTTGTTTTGCTTTGTCCCTTTTTTGCTCCTTTTGGGTTTGCTTGTGTGCTAAAATTTCTTCTTTGTTTTCAATGGGGTCCAGTTAAAATGCAGAGAGAAATTCAGACCACCATGTGTACATAGATGGTGTCTGTGCTTAATTTGGGGGGGGGGAGTATTAAAAACTGAACAGTGGAGAATTCTGAGTGCATTGGTTCCAGTTTGGTAAGTTAATTCTCAGCTCCAAAATCCAGGAAGAAATCTGGATGAGAGAAATTTTGCAAGCATCCCTAAGGGTAGGTTAAAATTATCTTTCTGTAACTTGGGTCTAAAGGGAGCAGCCTTAAAGGCCATATATCTCATTGTGATGATAGTGAAACAATGATGTTAACTATTTTTCAATCATGAAGCATAAATCTGCAATATGAGGTACAGGAAGCCCAGTGAAGCCACACTTTATGGTACCTGGATCAGGACTTTGTTTTATTCCAAAGATTAAAGTCTGGCAAAGGTAGGTGGGACGGATATAGAATGCTTGAAAGAAAACAGATTTGACCTTAAGATCTATGTTTTGCAGGACAACGTTCTAAAAGAAATATTTGAAATCTTGGTGGATCATTGACATTCACAGACTTCCTCCTCTGTGGTCAGTAATAAGAATCTGGATTTGTAGGTCTTTTGGACCTCCCAGAAAAGAGCTTTCAGTAACTTACTGTATCTCCTGATCCTATTCTTTTCCAGATCACTCTAGCAAACCTATTGATGAAAACCACAGAGAAGTTAGTAGCCCTTCAATATGGTTCAAGCATTGCAGCAAAACAACGAACAGCTGTCTTTTCTGGTCTTGAGATATAACAACACTGTCACAGTCAGCCTTATCATGAAGGAAACATCTACTTACCAAGCCCCCAATTGCATTCTCTTAAGTGTGGCAACAAAACCCAGAGCAAGGAACAGCAACGCAGCCAGGGTGCCCGTCACAGCGAGGAGACTGGTAGCCACTGCAGGCAAAAATGAGAAAGAACAAAGTATTTCATATGTTCAGACCTACAAGCAGTCACGACTTCCAGCTTTTGTCATGTCCTGAAATAATCTGCAGAGCTGGGGGATCCATAGCTGAACCACAGGCAAGAATGTCCTTTAGTGCCTGGATCTAGGAAAGCCCCTTGAAAGCGAAGAGGCCAAAGTACCAAACCCAATGGATACTTACTCACATTACTCGGAGGCGGCCCACTGTCAATGCTCCCACCAAACCCTCTGCCGGAGCAGAAAGGAGGGGCCCATCCATAGGAACAATGGCAGTTTCTCTTGCTGTTGCACACCTGGAAAACAGAAAGGGTGTCAAGCAGCAACTGGCACATATAACCTACTTGGCTAATATTGTATTCAAACAAGAACTTCCACAAGGATGGCAAGTGCAGGTTTGCCACTGGCAAAGCCAGCAGATGTAAAAAACAAAAAAACAAAACAAAACACTGTTGTAAAAGGAATGTTCTTGTCAACGTGTGTTTTTTTTGCAAATGCTTCATAGGAAGTTGCTACGGGCTCCCCCTTGGTGTCCTGGGTTCCAGAATGCAACAAACAATATTCTGCATGCAACAGTACTGAAAACAACTCCTTTGCTACCCTCATCACAACACAATAGGCTTTAAAATGGGCTCTAACCCAGGGGTCAGCAAACCTTTTTCAGCAGAGGGCCTGTCCACTGTCCCTCAGACCTTGTGGAGGGCCGGACAATATTTTGAAGACAAAAATGAACAAATTCCTATGCTCCACAAATAACCCAGAGATGCATTTTAAATAAAAGCACACATTCTACTCATGTAAAAACACACTGATTCCCGGACCATCCGTGGGCTGGATTGAGAGGGCAATTGGGCCAGATCCAGCCCCCGGGCCTTAGTTTGCCTACCCATGCTCTAACCCATGGTCAGATGCCTTTCCCCACCATCACTCTAGCCACCTACCTAAGCACTTCACAGCAAGGAGCCCATGTTCTACACCACACCCAAGGGTGATCATGTCAAACACTGAGGTTATCGCCTCTTTCCACAGATCAATTGTGGGTTCAACATTAACCTGAGCAGGTCTCAAGGGATGGCATATTTTCTTCTTTTTTTTACTACTTACCCCTCTGTTGCTACATTTTGAAAAATCACAGTCATAATTCAAAACGGCCCGGTCAACACAAGATCTGTTCATGCATATCTGGAAAGGGATGTATGAAATGTTAATTTTATATAGTGCACTGGCAGCTGAAAAGCTTGGATTCTGACAGTTTGGAAGCCAAGACTCCTGGTGAATACTCCTAGGCTGTGCACAAGCAGACCTTGAAACAGGAGGTGCGGGTTCTCCTGCCGAGAGAGCTGTGCTTCCCCCACTCTTTCCTTCATTAATGACACACATAAAGGCTCCAGATCCAGCATTGCCCCACAACCTTGTTTCAGGTGGCCTATCCACTTGTGTGGTTATTTTTTTTAAAAGCTCCTTGCATAGCCAACTGCTTGAACATTTGTTCTGTGCTTTATTTTTTATTATTGCTTTTAGACTGTTCATTTTCATATTTTGATAACTGCTCTGAGAAGCAGAGCGGAAGCTGCCTAATTGACCTAAGGACCAGCTAGTCAGCAATGTGTATCATCCTGCCCTAAGAAAGGAGAAAGTGGTCTGATTACTAAAATGAGCGGTAGCCAATCAGCACAGAAGAACAGGTTTTCCCTGACCTAAGTCTGGAAGAGAAGAATGTATACATGCCTAAAATGTGGGGACTTGCACTTCCATAGTGGGCTCACTGCTCAAATTGTGCATGCCGCTCTGTACACACTCTTAACTAAGCAGATAGTGCTGCTGCCAAAGGCCAGCCAAATGACTTGCAAGATCAGTCAATTAATTAATAAATAAAAACCAGGAATACATATTCAGAGAAGACTGTACTCCCTAGCAAAGCAAATTGCCACCCCATCCCAAGTTAGAATTTGAGAAATCAGAGCCAAGCAAGGGATCCAGCCAAAGTTACCTTGTCAGTTCCACAGGTTGTTCCATCTCTCACTGCTCCAAGATCATAAACATGCTGGCCAATATGACGTTCAAAACCCCAGCAGAACGTACCCTCCACTGGAGTCTGAACTACACTTTGTCCTGTTAACATTTGGGGAATTTTATTAACGTGAGTGCACTGGAGCCTTCCACAAAGAACATCTCTGAAAGAAAAGCGAGGAAGGAAAAATGTTTGGGCAGATCCATACCAGACATTTAAAGCACAATGAATGCACATTTAAAGTACGTGACTTCCCCAAAAGAATTAGGGGAACCTTTGTTTCCCCTTCACAGACATACAGTTCCCAGGACCCTTAATGACAGTTTGCAGAATTCTTTGGGGGGAGTCATGTGTTTTAAATGAGAATCATGTTGGAGCAGAATAAAAAATAAAGGTAGAAAAGAAGAATTCCTGGATGCTAAGATTCAAGTTTGAGGCAAATACTTTTGGTGAGAGAACCCCAGCAGAGATTCAAAATCACAAAATATGCAGCAAAGTAAACTGTGGAAATATAAGCTGTTAGAACCAGACCTTTAAAAAATGCCCTTCCGAGTTCATTCCGAAGTTTCCCACTCCTAGCATAGAAAAAGACCACACATTTGTTAAGTTAAAAATGATTTACAGTACTTACAAACTCTTCCAAGGTCAGGTTCATGTGCTTTTCCATGAAGAAGTCAGAATAGTTGCACAGGCAGTAAAACTTGGCATAGTCACTTGGTGAAAGTTCCTAAATTATTGGTATGGGAACTCAACAGTGACTTGTGAGAGTCATGAGGTCTGACCCCCTCTCACACTGAGCTTCTCAGGTAGATTGGCAGAAAACAATATGTCTGATTACCTAGTTCCTGCCAAGGCAAGCTAAGCTTGGCAGGCAGTTTACTCTATGGTCTTAACCCCTTCATGCATTAATTCAACATAAGCATGTTGGTTATGTGAGGCTTGTTATCCCACACACTGGATGTGTTTTAAAAGTATATCTCCTCCATTCTCAGTGTCAGCTGCTCTGGCCACCCAGGAATCCAGATGAGGTACAGTTTACAATAAGGAGGAGATAACAGCTCACTGAAGAGGCCGAAGGCTGTGAGGGAAAATACACATGCTTAAGGGCTCATCCACGATTAACTTTTCTCCACTTTTCAAAGCACAGGATTGGGCTTTCCTGGTCTGTGTCTGAACACTTTTTTGACCCAGCGTTTCCCCTGTGAAAACCCACTCTTTACCACTGACTTGGTGCAAATGGTAATCTGTGGAAAACCTGAATTGCTGTCTGCTCCAATTCAGCATTAAAGAGCAGGTTTTCTTGGGGAAATTGGCAGGACAAAAAAAAGTGCTCGGACATGAACCAGGAAAGCGCAGGGGGAAAGGTCAGCATGGATGAGCCCCAAAATAACAGGAGAGGGACATACCAAAGGGACCATTTTCATAGTTCCACTGCTTTCAGAAACCTGGCAGTAGGGCTGCATTCTCCATGGCAGCCACTGTGTTGTAACATTCCCTCTCCACACAGGTGCACCTGGCACCTTCATTATACAGTTTTTGCCATGCGCTGACGATGAGCATCTTCACCATGGCCTTTTACACTTGGGAGATACAGACACACACACATTTGGGCCCATCCTATTGTGACTGCAATTTGTCTTGAACTGTTTTGAATGTTATGGGAAATGGAATGAGTAATCTAAGAAAACAAGATACCTGCCCACAGGTATAACCTACTCTTCATAACATTTCCTGTATTTTAGTCCATCCTTGCCACAGTTGCCAGCCTGGTCGCCTCGCATATTCACTTTCTTGAAACAACTCAGTGGGGCCTGTTTTGCACCTGCAGAGAGGGAAAGGGGAAGGAGTGAAAAAATGAGAACTGGCAAGACTAAATTAAGGCATATAAAAGAGGCTATCTAAGTGTTTAATTGCCACAATTGTTATTTGGAGCAGAAGTGTGTACGTTTAAGAGTTCTGAGGCTCCAGAATCTGTCCAAACAAAATTTCTGAGAACTGTTCTCAGCCTTCCAAGATGTGTGCCCAACAAACCTTCACAATTAGAGACTAGACAAATTTCTATTGAGTCTCGGATCTGGATATATAAGTTAAATTTCTGGTTAAAACTTATTCATGCCTGAAGGCCTGGCCCCCTTGACCCTTACCAACCCTTACTGATACATTTCAGTAACAGTGGAAGATAGTGAATGAGAAAGTACTAAACCAAACGCCATTCTTGCTATGAGTTATGCAAAAGCAAAAAAAAAACATATGCCAATGCATCTGAGATTTCGAGTTGCAAAATTATATTAAGTGTAGCTTCTATCTTTCCAACTTTTAGAGGGTGGGCTCTCCTTGAGGATCATCTGATCAAGGTGACTATTCCAAAATTCAGGCTAAATTTAATGTGCTCCCATCTGCAGTACTGAAGGGTAGATACTACAGTGTACCATACTATGAATGCTTATGCCCCTGTGAAGCAGAAAAAATAGAAATTGTAGGACATGTTTTATTGTACTGTTCTTTCTATCAGCTTTCAATGTTCATCTTAACTGTTATTAAAATGTTTACTGCAAACCTGCACATGAGTGTGTTACACATCATCTGGGCTTTCTGCACCTGGGGCCATATAATGAGCAGAAATCTGTGAATTTGGCTGAGCTAGAAATTCAGTATCCATAAAGTTGCCTCACTGAAATTCCTCACCAACACTTGTTAGCAAGCTGGACTGAAAATTCTCAAGAAATTATTCTATTGTAAGTTTTTGGAAAACAAAACTTTTTTGAGTTCCTCCCCAACTGTTGAAGACTTTCAATTCTTCCCTTGAGAATATTCAGGCAACCCCACACCTCCACATTTCAGCATTTGTTAATAGGGTGGGGGATTCTGAGATAACTGTGGATTCAGTTTCAGTGTCATTTAATACTATTTTAATATTGTTGAAGGAATCAGTGGGCCTGGCTCCCTGCTCCTTCAAATCAACCTCTTAGCCCACCACTACTTTCAGCCACCAGCATTAACCAACAACAAAGTTGCATTAATCATTAAGTGGGCTGCAATTTCTCAATGGAGGCTTTTAAAAGAATGTTTCTGTTCCACCCACCCCCAAATGGTTGGAGAATGTCAACTCTCTCCTCATTATGCCAACAAACAGCATGAATAAATTTGGGAGAACCCTAGAGCCTGACATCCACTAAGGAAAGGCTATCAGGACACACAACAAAGCAGAAGATTCCCGAAGCCCTCTTCCCAGATGGCACCCAAGGAATGAAGAAGATTTTTCCTTTTCTTCCCAAAGCGAAGGTTAATCTTGCCTTGGCCAAAAAGAGATGTGCAGTGTTTGTGGAGGTCAATGCAATTCCCCATAAAGCAGCTGTTACTGTTGCTACATGGCATCCCATCTTGTTTATGGACATCTGGCGGGCAAACAGGAGAGCTCCCATTGCAGTACTCCGGAAGGTCACACTCGGAAACAGCTTCTCTGCACACTGTTCCCTCTTCTAACAACTGTTGGAAACAACAATTGAAGCTTCTCATTCTGACTCTTCAACAGAGGCATGTCATGTTTTCCCTTCAGAAACTGAAATTACTTGTGGAGCTAAATTACACAAATTAAAGTCCCAATGTTGGCTGCATTGGCAATGACAAAGCAACTCAGGCAGGGGTGGGGGTGGGGGGATAAAATTATTTCCTTATCTGCCATTTCTCTGCTACAACACTGGTTTCCCCAAGCAGCTCCCTCAATGAGGTTTAAAACTCATGCATGTCCTTGGAAATGCATTGAAAATATTTGTGCCTGCAGTGTGCATGGGTGGACAACTTACAGAGGAATTTAAAGTATAGGAAATTGCAGGTGGGAAAAATGTCAAATGCTTCCTTCCCTGTCATAAATGTCATTTTCTATCTGCCTTGGTGAGTCTGACTGCAAAGCACCATGTAAATGAACCCTCAGGTCTCATTTTTAGTCCTTTTCTTGAGCTCAGTGAAGCTCCTGCAATGCCTCAGTGCCTCAAATAGGCAAAACTGGACTCCCAATATTTCCCCTTTCACCGTAGAATAAAAACATACTCCCATGTCCCCTGGGGCTGAAGCACGAGGTTCTGTCAATAATGCACAGCTTCTGGTGGTTTGGCTGCTGTTGCAAGCCTATTCTGCAATCTGCTGGAAGCCCAAGTATCAAGGGGAACTATGCTGTGTGCAAAATTGTGTGGGAAACCCAGCCAAAGACCATCTTATTAAATCAGACAAAGCTGAAGTGAATTCTTGCTTTAGCCATAAATTGCTCTTGGAGCTCATGGGGCACAGTGGATAGTGACATGGGAATTCAAGGCCTAACAGCCATTCATTCACTAGGTGGCCTGGGGCAATTCACCATTGCTTTCTACTCTTCAGGATCATTGTGTGGCCAAATAAGATGACAGCTAGGAAGTACTCTATGTATTCAAAGTACAGCCTAAATGTGGGGGCCAGGGGTTTGGGAGTTTTCTAAAAATGACTGAATTTTTTCCTTGAAAGGGATAAAATTTCAGACAAATGGGGGGCAATGACAGGGGAGCCAAGTCCTCTCATAAAATCTGTGGGTCAGGGGACCAAGTTGAGGAAAGGCAAAATTCTCCATCCTGGTATGGGGCACCTCACAGTGGCCACAGGTGAGAGCCACCATTTTCTTTCCCCCTCCCCTAATACCTGAGAATGACACTATATGGAGAAGCTGCTGCTAGACTGCTTGCTTGCTCACGAGTAGCCTAACCATTCATCAGCCAGGATGGCTGGATGTTGACTATGGTAGGGTTACCAGACGTCCCCGGTTCCTGGGGACAGTCCCCAGATTTGCAAATCTGTCCCGGGACAAATTCCGTCCCTGGAATGTCCCCAGATTTGCAAATCTGTCCCCGGGAAATGTGGCAGCGGCAGCCTCAGCAGCCTGGAGCCAGCCTGGTAGCGCAGTTAGCTTTGGCTGGCTTCAGGAGCTGCTTACTGCCGCTGCCGTTGCCACAGGGGAACCGGGGACGTTCAGTGGTACAGATCTCCTGCCCCCTGCCCCCTTTGTTTTGACCGATCGGGGGAGGCTCGGGAGTTGCGGGTAGGCGGCCCACCATTGTCCAGGAGGGGCGCAGTTTCTCTGCCGGGCAAGGTGTAAAGCCCTTCTTTTGCACCCTGTGAAACATAAATGTGCAGAGTTTTTAAAAAACTGGGCAATGGCGCACCGCGCGCCTGTAACTCCTGAGCCTCCCCCAATCTCCTGCCCCCTTCCCCCTTTGTTTTGACTGATCGGGGGAGGCTCAGGAGTCGCGGGTGGCTGGCGGGCGGCTGGCCATTGCCCAGGGCTTTGCACCTTTATACAATATGCATGTGTGCTTGGGCCAAGGGTCTTTTGCCTCACCATCCCCACTACTGACTCCCTGTTGCTACTCAGCTTCAAAAAAAGGGGGGGGAGGCGTCCCCGGATTCATTTTTAAAAATCTGGTAACCATAGACCATGGGTGTGTGTGGAAAGAGGCTGCAAGACTCTAGCCTCCTGATGATTGATGGCTTATATGCTTCAGAAAGAGTACAGTGGTACCTCGGGTACTTAATTCGTTTAAGAGGTCCGTTCTTAACCTGAAACTGTTCTTAACCTGAAGCACCACTTTAGCTAATGGGGCCTCCTGCTGCCGCCGCGCCGCTGGAGCACGATTTCTGTTCTCATCCTGAAGCAAAGTTCTTAACCTGAAGCACTATTTCTGGGTTAATGGAGTCTGTAACCTGAAGCGTATGTAACCTGAAGCGTATGTAACCTGAGGTACCACTGTAATGGAAAAGAAAGACCTAAGAAGGTAGAGGCTGGCTCTTGAAGGGGGGGGGGGTGGTAAGCGGCAGGCTGCTTTATCTATCCTCTCCCCTCTTCTCAAGCAGGGCTTTTCTGGTCTGATGGGAGTACGGCGCATGGAGTGCAGCCAGCTCCTGAACAGGAACTGGGATACAGCACAAGATGTTGGCATAGCATTCCTCTGACAAGGCTGGCTGGGGGTGGGATGGGTGGGCATAAACACCTTCATCCCAAAGCCATAAGAACAATGCTATATGATGACGTAGCATTACTCTGACAGAGTAAAAAAATTTAGTGCTCCACTTTGGGCAGAAATATCTATTGGGCTGGCCATGGGTGGGTGCTGGAGGGGAGTTCAGGGCATCCCTAGTTATTACATTTATTTGAAATATGCTGTTTTTATATTACCTTACATCTCTCGCAGCAAAGTCCATAAAGACATTCAATGCCTGGTGATAATTTACAGTCCTTTTGGCAACAGCCATTCCTTTGGCATTCCTGCAAAAGAAGGAATTATCTCTCAATACTGTACTTTAAATGCAGTCTCTTAGACTAACTGTGCCATCGGGTGTATTCATTTATTACATTTGCCAAGCTGCCTTGACCACCAGATGTCCTCCATCCTCGGTCTAAACTTAAACTGCAAATTCCTTTTGAGGCAAGGGCTTGTCTTTTTTTTTTTGCTTATATGAGGTCAAGAAACTGGAGGATCGCGGCCAAAAGCAATTTTATCTGACTTCCCAGCAGGCGTACCATATTTTAATCAAGAGATTGTAAAATGTTTGGTCACTATTGCACTTGTAAGGAAAAGGAAAATGTTTTAAGGAATACAGATATTCCATATCTTAGCATTATAACATTAATCTACAACTTACACTGGGCCCTTGGAATTCTGGAAAGTTGCTATCCATTAATGAACTGATGATCCCTGATTCACCCTCTTCCTATAAAAAAATGAAAGAGTTGTGGCATGGCTCATAGTATCTACTTTCAAATATCGGAGCAATACATATTGGTTCCCGAATGCTACACAGAAACAAGACACTGCAGATACCTTTCTTTAGCTAAACATTGAATGAAGGAGTAGACAGTGCAATTAAGCAACTTTAGGAAGGTCACAAAACCAGGAAGGATTACAGATACTTAAAAGGATCAGCCATAAACTAGAGGGCTGACATATCACAAGCGACACTACAAAATTCAAGACAGGCTATACTGAAGAATCTGTAAGAGCTAACAGATGAAGTGGGAGAAATAGTGGGGAGAGCATCCTGTGACTAAATGGGTCAGAGGTGCAATAAATGTATCATTTTATTTATTAAATTTGTATACCACCCTTCATCCATAGACCTCAGGGCAGTTCACAACATAAAAATACAATATAAAAAACCACAAAATGTGTATATAATATAAAAGCAAAAATTAAACACGTACACACTAAACAATACCCCCCTCTCTACCCCTTCCTACAAACACATTTAAAAGGGGTATAAGATGTTAATCGGGACGCGGGTGGCGCTGTGGTCTAAACCACAGAGCCTAGGACTTGCCGATCAGAAGGTCAGCAATTCGAATCCCCGTGACGGGGTGAGCTCCCGTTGCTTGGTCCCTGCTCCTGCCCACCTAGCAGTTTGAAAGCACGTCAAAGTGCAAGTAGATACTGTATTTTTTGCTCTATAAGACTCACTTTTTCCCTCCTAAAAAGTAAGGGGAAATGTGTGTGTGTCTTATGGAGCAAATGCAGGCTGTGCAGCTATCACAGAAGCCAGAACAGCAAGAGGGATTGCTGCTTTCACTGCGCAGCGATCCCTCTTGCTGTTCTGGCTTCTGAGATTCAGAATATTTTTTTTCTTGTTTTCCTCCTCCAAAAACTAGGTGCGTCTTGTGGTCTGGTGCATCTTATAGAGCGAAAAATACGGTAAATAGGTACTGCTCTGGCGGGAAGGTAAACGGCGTTTCCGTGCGCTGCTCTGGTTTACCAGAAGTGGCTTAGTCATGCTGGCCACATGACCCGGAAGCTGTACGCCGGCTCCCTTGGCCAGTAAAGCGAGATGAGCGCCGCAACCCCACTCGGTCACGACTGGACCTAATGGTCAGGGGTCTCTTTAAGATGTTAATCAGCCAAAGGCCTGGTTAAAGAGGAACATTTTTGCGTGGCGCCTAAAGGTGTATAATGAAGGCACCAGATGAACCTCCTTGGGGAGAGCATTCCCAAGCAGGGAGCCACTGCAGAAAAGGCCTGTTCTCATGTTGCTACCCTCCAGACCTCTCTCGGAGGCGGCACATGAAGAAGGGACTCAGAGGATGATCTCAGGGTTCGAGTCTGTTCATATGGGGAGAGGTAGTCCTTGTGGTATTGCGGTTCGTAGCTGTTTAAAGCTTTATAGGTCAAAACCAGCACTTTGAATTGGGGATGGAAACTATTTGGCAGTCAGCGCAGTTGGGCCATGATTAAGTACATTGTGGAGTACTGGGATATCCAAGTTCCAGTACTGATGACACCCCACCACAGCTGGAATGGCTCTCTTAACCAGGCTTGCCTGATAGCAACAGAGAGTCCCAACATCAACGTTGTTGTTTTAACGTTTTTTTTCAAAAAGTCATTTACATTACATGAGTTACATAGTAGCAAACAGTCAATGAAGCATTATGTGTGACAAGAAATGAAATAATTTTAATAATATTTTACTAAAAACTTACAGACATAACTTTAGACCGTGGGTCATCAGCAAACAAATATTGGTTCTCTGATCTTTGCATCCACTGTCTAAAAAACTAAAAGGGAGTTACAAAACACTTTACTTCATTTACTCTTTTATACTGCTATCTGGCTTCTACCACTGAATCAATTTAAATAAATCTAAATATTGCAAAACCTCTGAAACATGTATTGGCTGACTAAATCACTTTCTTTTAAATATATTAACGTAACCTTTACAAGATACAGAAACTGTCATTCATTGTAAAGCCATTACTACAATTTTCATTAACTGCGTGAAGCAACTTCTGAGGCAAGTGCAATGCTTTTAATCTTCCAAGCAAGGTCATTAAAGGCAAGGCTAATATATTTAAAATAAAGTGATTTTTTTTTCAGTCAATGCATGTCTCCTCTCCTGTGAAGATGTTGGCTGCTGATGTCAGTCCAGCTCTGTATCTGTTATGTTAACATTGGCAGAGTCACAAAGCAGCCCCAAAGTTCCTTCACAGCTTCCAGGGGTCTGTCCTGTAGAACTTCTTGGCAGTGGCTTAGTCACTCAACATGTTGACTGCTTTCTTACTGCTAAGGGAATTTTCATGTGTGAGGCTTTCATGACAAACAAATCCCATTATGAAACTTTGGAGACTGCTAGTATGGTCCACAGAACAGCTAATCTTTATGTGGAAACATGTTAATAAAGCAGAGCACTTCAATATCCAGCTGGGACAAAACAACTTTTTGTTATCGCATGCTTCAAAAGGCAGCCAAATTTCCTTGTACTTCCTTTCATACAGGGTAAAACTAAATGGCCTAGCTATGTGGTGTTAGCCAGCTGGCATTCCTCATCACACAACCAAAGACACTACTACTACTGGGAGACCCAAAGACATATAGCAAAATTTGATGTAGGAAACAGTGTAATTCTACTAATATTTTATCCACTCACCTGAGACTGTATTTTGGCTCCTGAAAGTTTTGTAATTGGCTGCAGAAATATATTCAGGATCCCTGCCTCTTCTAGTTCCTGATAAAAGAAGAAAAATATACTGAATGCCACAGCGTAGCAGCTCTTTCATGGCTGTTGCCTTGAGAGATTTGCGAAACAGAACTATGTGGGGATGATGGGCGTCCTCTGTACCTGTGCTTTTCAAACCTTCTGCCTCTCAGGGACAGGGTGCCACTGCAATGAGTTTCTCTTTAAAGTCACCTTAAGTTGCATATGAATATACAACCCCACACTCAAGAATCCTGGAAATTGTAGCTGTGTAAGGGGTAAACTGGGGATGTGGGTGGCGCTGTGGGTTAAACCACAGAGCCTAGGACTTGCCAATCAGACGGTCGGCGGTTTGAAGCCCCGGGACGGGGTGAGCTCTCGTTGCTCGGTCCCTGCTCCTGCCAACCTAGCAGTTCAAAAGCACGTCAAAGTGCAAGTAGATAAATAGGTACCACTCCGGCGGGAAGGTAAACGGCGTTTCCGTGCGCTGCTCTGGTTCGCCAGAAGCGGCTTAGTCATGCTGGCCACATGACCTGGAAGCTGTACACCGGCTCCCTCAGCCAATAAAGCGAGATGAGCGCTGCAACCCCAGAGTCGGCCACAACTGGACCTAATGGTCAGGGGTCCCTTTAACTTTACCTTTAAGGGGTAAACTACGGTTCCCAGAATTCTTGTGAGGGGTGCTTTAAAGGTATGGTGTGTACAGAATCTTAATGTATGTACTTAATAACACACACCAACTTACTTAATACCTCTTGTAGGAACATGTGGCACAAGGGCAACTGGAACCTGTGCTCTCCTACTTCTTGCTGTCTCCCTAATTATGAGTCACATCATTCCTTGCCCTATCAACCAAAAAAAGTGGGTGTAATCCAGTAATTGTTTTTCAGGGGGAAATGCCTTGACTCAATAAAACTGAAAATTGAGGCCCCTTTCTCAGTGATGTGGGAGCCATTTTTCTATGCAGCTGTGGAGTGTGGGTGGAGTATTCAAAGCCATTTTCTTGGCTCTTTCATACCTAACTGGCATGTTTTCATATAATAAATATACCCATTCTAAGAGAAAGACCTACGCTATTAGACCTGCCCATACTGCTGCAGGAGAAAGGGCTGTTATGTTTTTATAGTTATTTCTGTGTTTTGTGTTTTTAATGGATCTTTTAATACTATCTTAATTCTGTTAGTATCCAATTACATTTTAATGACTTCTATGTTTTTCTCTTGTTCTATTTTATCTCTGTCACAGACTGGGGAAAAGGTGGGATATAAATAAAACAACAACAACAACAACAATCCTTACCCAGAAGAGATTACACCATAGAAAAACAATTCTCACCCTACTCTGTTTTTCTCTTTGAGAAAAGGCCCTCAGACTAGCAGTTTTAGTGAAGTAATTTGGTCCTGAAAAGTAAATGATCTAGGCTGCATTCCTATATGCATTTCCTTGGGGAATAAGTCTCATTTAACATAACAGGACTTATATCTGAGTAGACAGTATAAGGCTATGCTTGTCTAAATAAGCTCTGTTAAGTTTGGTGGGACTTATTTAAGTATGATACAACCGTAGCATTGATTTGCTAAGAATACAGAACAGAAGATTTCGGAGCAGACTGAAAAGTTAGAATCAGTCATTGTCCTCCTGAGCAATTCCACAGCTCGGAAAATATATACATCCACACTTTATTACCGTATTTTTTGCTCTATAACACGCACCCGACCATAACATGCACGTAGTTTTTAGAGGAGGAAAATCCATAGGCATGCCACCCATAGGCACTCCCTCCATAACACGCACAGACATTTCCCCTTACTTTTTAGGAGGAAAAAAGTGAGTGTTATGGTGCAAAAAATACAGTAATTCTTCTGTGCACATCTTTCAGAGCAGTCTTAATGCCTAACCTCATCGTGGCCGCAGTCACACTCTTCGTCATCCTCAATGACACCATTTCCACACTTCTTTTTGCTAATTACGTTGCTAGGAATGTCAATAAGACACTCTTTTCCTGGTTTTCTTATTGCATCATAATATACCTTCCTGCTGCAGTTACTCAGCCTTGAGCATGTTCTGTAACAGAGGAGAAATTATTATCCGGTATGATGAAATGATTTATTAAATATATTTACTATACAAATTTGTATCTTGCCTTTCAGGGTACAAATTCTTCTAAGGTGCTGTACAACAATAGATAGAAACAAAAATAAATAGTTAAATTATTTCAAATCCTCAAAATATTGAAACACACTAGGAGAAAATGTATAAAACCACTTATTCCTTAATAGAGGTTACAGCCAGATGCTTAGGCTAAGGAAGCCAGGAAATAACTGCGCCATGCTGCTACTCAGTGAGGAATACACTGTAAGCCCCACTCACCTGCCATCTCATACCGGGTTCCTTTGTTCTAATGGCTCACTGCCCGACACAGGAGGCTAGTCTGACTTAATTAGCTGTTAACGTACGCTGATTCCAGATGATTTGGAAGTATCTAGTACAGATCTTAATACACAAGGTCTAGCTATCACCTCACACAGGAGACTAGCTTAGCTTTTGACACCCCAAGCCTTAATTTAATTCTACTGGACCCAGGAATTTAGCGTGTCTACAACCCACAAACTCATAACAATACTTTGTAAACAAATATAGTTTTTTATTTCATCTAGCTGATAATTAAAGAGAATTCCTATCCTGCTTATCTTCTCCAGAGAAAATCCACAAAGGAGCTTAATGTGTGTGTACTGTAGAAGGTTCTTCCAGTGGGAAATCTACCAAGAAACTGTTCAGTTCTCCACAAAATTATTGAGAATGACGTACTCTAGCATAGCTCCCATTTATTTCAAGAGGGATTACAAAATAACTTTCAGGTGGAACTGCCTACAAGTTACCTGAAGCACATAATTAGCAGCTTCGTCATCATGCTTGTTGATGGAAAGGGCAATTAAGATCAGGGTTGCAGTGGGGGAATGAAAGTCGAGCACACAGCACTAATGGGATACTTAATGTAATCTGTAGTTTGACTCTAAGAAGGACAGCCGAGCAGAACGTCTTTAGTGGCAAGAAATGAACTGAGCAAAAATATAACGTGACCAGCTTTTCTTTCCAAACCCAGACAAAAACACTAGAAAGAAAGAAAGAAATCAATTAAGGACTACTCACGGATTGCCGGTTGCTGCCATTATACACCTGCCAGGCTTGGTGCAATTACAGTCACAGCCCCGAACTTTGTTTAAGGGTGTGTCATCATGGCCAAAGCCAAGAGAATGACCCAACACATGCGCAATTGTTTCAGCATCAACTTTAGGATTTCTGTATGTCTGAGATACAATGAGGAAAAGGAAAGAAGGGACTGAGGTCATCAGAATATCAAACACTTTCAATAAATACACACTTCATTTACATCCTTTGAGTATATTCCAACTGCTTTAAAAATATGCAAATTGGGTTCTACCCTACAACTATATTTTTTGGAAGATGATTTCAGCATTTGTGCTATTGAAAGGAAGTCGTTTTTCTCTCCCCCACCCCCCACGTTATGCCTTAATACATTTTGAGACCTGGATTTGTTTTGTCCTTGCCACTTTCCTCTTTTTCAACAGCCCACTCCGCCCCCAGTCCCAAGCTGAGTAGTTCACATGGAGGCCTGAAGAAGAACAGCTGATTCCTCCATTCCCTCAGCAGGATCAGCCATGAGACAGAAGACCAGAAGCCCCTGCTGACCTGCCTGTCCCATTCCCACCCCACTTCCTAGACCAACAACCACCAGATTTCATCCTCCTTCCCATCAGCAGCCCCTCAAGTTTGACAGAGGAGACACAAATCCAGTCATCCACCACCTCCTGTGAACCTTTCCAAACTACACAGCAGTCCCCAATGATGCCAGCCGTAGTACCAGAACAGGCCTAACGCCAAGCTAAGGTCTGAGCCCTTTCCAAACACTCACCCACCCCACCCCAACCTATGCTCGAGGTCTGATGCCAGACATGGTCCCATCCTCCCGGTCAATCCCTCTTTTTCCTCCCCATCACCTTCACTCAGATGGAGCTAGTTGGGGCCTTTCCCATGGCACCGCAGCCTCATCACTTGATTAGAAGCCCCTGTGCTTGCCCATGCAGGCCACCTCCATTTTCCTAACTGTGGCACTGGGCCAGGTTAGATCCAGCTGCTAATGATGGATGGACATTGAAGGCTGTAACCAAGTGCCTACTCAGCATAGGTCCAGTAAAGATGTTTTCAGTGGGGTTGCACTCACCCTGAAGGATCAAGTGCACTGCTTGGGGGTAATTGTTTTTTGCCACTGGGTGTACAACTGGTCATGTTGCCTTATACTAGCTTCAGCTGGTGGCCCAGCTGCAGCTCTGTCTGGATGGGAATAAACTCACTTCAATGATCTATGCCCAGCTAACCTCATGGCTGGATTACTGCCATGTGTTGTAGCCATAATGGCTCTCCTCTGCTTCCAGAGTCAGAGGCAGTATGCTTCTGAATAACAGTTGGAAACTGCAGGAGGGCAAGGTACCGCTGTACTCAGGTCCACTGGCCTGATCCAGCTGCCTATTCTTATATTGTTATGAGACATTTGTGTAAAGCAACTAATAAGTTAATTAAATAATAGTATTATATTTGTACAAGGGGTGAATGGTGATAGAACTATCACTCTTGCCTCAATCTACAGTCCACATTTGAGCCAAATCTCCTTTCCCTGGCAGCTGTGTTATTTACATCTTTTTTTAAAAAAAACTGCAGCAAATTTCCTTTGGTCACAGGTAGCTTGGCCCCAGTGGAATGCAATGGAATGGAAAGGAAGGTCTGGAGAACTAGTGGCTGAACCCCTATTTACCTTCCTCCCTCTGGCAGCCTACTAATTTTAGGAATATATTACAAAGACAAAAATAAAGATACTGATAATCACCTACATGAATAGCAGACACTGAAACTAGAGTGTAAAGACAAAACCGGTCCCCCCAAGAAAGTCCAGCAGGAAACCCTTTAGCCCTATAACATAACAGAAGATATTACTGTACATGTTATAGTTATAAAACACTGCAAAAGTTACAGAGTGGCTATCTTGCCCAAGTTTATGAGCAGAACATTTTAATCTTCCTTTAATCTACAGATTTAATGTAAGCTTCCTCCCTGTGTATACTTTGTAAGAAGCTGGAGTATGAATGAACAATAATAATAATGAATAAATAAGCTAAGACCAAAGACAAGGGAAGGGTCCTTGCTAGGGTTCCTACTATAAACTGATACAGGTGCAAAGGAATTTTTAAAAATGTTTTTTTTCCCCCATTACTTGTGTATTTGCCACTCTGGGCTTCTTTAGGATAATGATAATGATAATGATGATGATGATGATGATGATGAGATAATGTAATAATAATCTGGCCTTTTCATATTGTTGAAAAAGGAAGGCAGACAATTTCAAGAAAGAAACTGTAGAGTCTTACGTAATTATTCCTGAATGATCAAAATGCACATTTGGCTGCAGCTCAGAGATGGCATATTGGTAAAATGCAACTAAAGTCACGCCAAGATTCTCAGTATCAATTGTTATGTAGTCTCTTTCTGTCCACAACTCCAATCCTACCAAATAAAGGTGAAGACCTAATGGCAAGTATATCTGAAAACAGAAAACACCAAATTGGGCAGTTATAACGCATAGTATTGTTGCCAAAATGCCTCCATTTTGGCCCACCACCTCCAGTTTTCCCTTTCATAGTTGTTATGGTGTCAAGAGCCAACAGCAATGTTGCCTGGCGGTCAGGAACAGTGCCCATCCCTCATGGCTATGATTAATCAAAGAAACCTAGAATTGTGGAGTTGAAAGGGACCTGTTGAGAAAGAACAACTCTTACTCAAGTTACAAGAAAGGAGACTCCCACTAAACATCAGGAAGAACTTTCTGACAGTAAGAGTAGCTTGACAGTGGAACGGACTCCCTCAGGAGGTGGTGGACTCTCCTTCATTGGAGATTTTTAAGCAGAAGTTGGATCTCCATCTGCCAGTGCATCCCCAACTACACTCAGTTTTTTCTTGCCTCTGTATAATGAAACTGAAGAGAACATTATCACTTCCTCCCAAGGTTCCCAGGACTTCCACTTTGTCCAGCAGTTCCTTCTTGTTGGTGAGGACCAGGTCCATGAGAGATTATCCCCTTGTTGCTTCTTCCACCTTCTGGGAAAGGAAATTGTCAGCAAGGCAATGGAGGAATTTGTTGGACCTTACGTTCTTGGCAGAGTCTGCACTGCAGAGTGCTTTTAAAATGTTTTTTTAAAAAATCTTTTGAATTTTTTGTAGGTGGGGGGGTGGGGGTGGAATGGATGTTTATTGGGCCTGGGAATTTGTTTGATTTTATGTTTTTGTAATTTTTACTGTTTTTTGTTTGTATTGTTTTATTGGTGTTTTTTTAAGGTGTTATTTTGTTCTTAAGGGGAGGGGTCAGGGCTGCCGGGGAGTGGGTCCCAGCCAACAAAATGGCTGGGGCATGTTCCACAGGGGGGATGCACTGGGACAACCGATCTCAGTGATCACGGGTAGGAGGAGGAGTTACGCTAAGACCAGACCATGTCATTACAGAGGAGGCAGGTTTAGTCGTTGTCTGAGGACTATCCCTGCCTCCGGGTCTGGTCCTGACCTGATGGATACTAGAATCAGCAAGGGATACCGACATGACCTGAAGGTACTGCTGTGCAATGCCAGGTCAATGATTCACAAGACCACTGCCATCCATGACTTGATCATGGATGGAGGACTTGACCTGGCATGTGTGACAGAAACTTGGTTGGATGAAGCAAATGGGCCTGTCCTTGCCGCTGCTTGCCCACCAGGTTTCTCTTACGCACAGCAACCCAGGTCATGTGGGCGGGGAGGGGGGGTTGCAGTGATTTTTAGGAAGTCATTAGTTTGCACCAGGCGTCCTATTGGGAAGACCCAGTTTTCCGAGTGCATGTTCTGGAAGTTGGGCAATAGGGGCAGTACAGGATTCCTTTTGGTGTACCGACCTCCCTGCTGCACCAAGGATTCCCTGCCCGAGCTGCTTCAGGTCGTGGCAGATGTTCTCCTGGGGACACCTAGCTTGGTTGTCCTAGGGGATTTTAACATCCATGCCGACACGACCTTACAAGGAGCCGCTTGGGACTTCGTGGAAAGCATGGCCTCCATGGGGCTGTCCCTGAATAAGTCTGGCCCAACCCATAGCCGCGGACATGCCTTGGACCTGGTGTTTACCTCTATGGATGTTGGTGATCTGACACTAAGTAAAAGCGAAACGAAAGAAGTGCCATGGTCAGATCACTTCCTGGTGCAACTGGACTTCTCTGCGACCCATCCCCTCTGCAGGGAGGTGGGACCAATTCGGATGGTCCGCCCCCGCCACTTAATGGATCCAAATGGTTTCCAGAGAGTGGTAGGGGATGCTTTATCCCATGTTGATGGCCTTTCAGCCGATTCCCTGGTGTCCCGCTGGAATGTGGAGTTAACCAGGGCTATTGACTGTTTGGCTCCGAAGCGCCCTCTCTGATTGCATGGAGCCCGGACAGCCCCGTGGTTTTCCATGGATCTGAGGGCAATGAAACAATCGTTGAGACGGCTAGAGCGCCGGTGGCAGATAACGCATTCCGAATCTGACCGGACACAGGTTAGAGCTCAACGTCGAGCCTACCAAGTGGCGATAGCGACGGCGAAGAAGAATTTCTTCACCGCCTCTATTGCATCTGCAGAAAACAGCAGCAGGAGACTTTTTCAGGTGGTTCACAATTCAGCAGAACCACCTGCAACATCGGGGCCCAGTACGGGCCACATGTTCTCCTGCAATGATTTTGCAAAGTTTTTTGCAGATAAAATCGCTCAGATTCGGGAAGAAGTAGACTCTACCGTGGGAGCAGGGCCAGGGCGGGAGAGTGCTAGAGTCCTGTCTAGTCAAGTTGTGTGGGATCAATTCCAATCTGTTACCTCCAAGGATGTGGACAGGCTGCTTGGACAAGTGAAACCAACCACCTGTCTCCTGGATCCTTGCCCATCCTGGCTTATAAAAGCTAGCCGGGAAGGACTGGGCGATGGGCTTCGTGGGGTGGTGAATGCTTCCCTCCGTGAGGGAACCTTCCCAGACCCGCTGAAAGAGGCGGTTATTAAACCGCTTCTTAAAAAAACATCTTTAGATGCGGCCACAATGGCCAATTATCGCCCAGTCTCAAATCTTCCATTCTTGGGCAAAGTGATTGAGCGAGTGGTTGCTGAACAACTCCAGCACGCCTGGAAGAAGCGGACCATTTGGATCCCTTCCAGTCGGGATACAGGCCTCATCATGGGACTGAAACTGCCTTGGTCGCACTGGTTGATGATCTCCGGCGGGCTAGGGACAAAGGTGAGAGCTGTTTCCTAGTTCTGCTGGATCTCTCAGCGGCGTTTGATACCATCGACCATAACATCCTTCTGGACCGTCTTGAGGGGCTGGGAGCTGGGGGCACTGTCATACAGTGGTTCCGCTCCTTCCTCCTGGGCCGTGTTCAGAAAGTAGTGGTGGGGGATGAGTGTTCAGACCCCTGGGCTCTCACTTGTGGGGTGCCTCAGGGTTCTGTCCTCTCCCCCATGCTTTTCAACATTTACATGCAGCCACTGGGAGAGATCATCAGGAGGTTTGGGCTGGGCGTTCATCAGTATGCGGATGATACCCAGCTCTACCTCTCTTTTAAATCAACCAGTGAAGGCGGTGAAGGTCCTGTGTGAGTGTCTGGAGGCGGTTGGAGGATGGATGGTGGCTAACAGATTGAGGTTGAATCCTGACAAGACAGAAGTACTGTTTTTGGGGGACAGGAGGCGGGCAGGTGTGGAGGATTCCCTGGTCCTGAATGGGGTAACTGTGCCCCTGAAGGACCAGATGCGCAGCCTGGGAGTCATTTTGGACTCACAGCTGTCCATGGAGGCACAGGTCAAATCTGTATCCAGGGCAGCTGTTTACCAGCTCCATCTGGTACGTAGGCTGAGACCCTATCTGCCTGCAGACTGTCTCGCCAGAGTGGTGCATGCTCTGGTTATCTCCCGCTTGGACTACTGCAATGCGCTCTACGTAGGGCTACCTTTGAAGGTGACCCGGAAACTACAACTAATCCAGAATGCGGCAGCTAGACTGGTGACTGGGAGCGGCCGCCGAGACCATATAACATCGGTCTTGAAAGACCTACATTGGCTCCCAGTACGTTTCCGAGCACAATTCAAAGTGTTGGTGCTGACCTTTAAAGCCCTAAACGGCCTCGGTCCAGTATACCTGAAGGAGCGTCTCCACCCCCATCGTTCTGCCCGGACACTGAGGTCCAGCTCCGAGGGCCTTCTGGCGGTTCCCTCACTGCGAGAGGCCAAGTTACAGGGAACCAGGCAGAGGGCCTTCTCGGTAATGGCACCCGCCCTGTGGAACGCCCTCCCATCAGATGTCAAAGCGATAAACAACTACCTGACATTCAGAAGACATCTGAAGGCAGCCCTGTTCAGGGAAGTTTTTAATATGTGACATTTTAGTGTATTTTTCATCTTTGTTGGAAGCCGCCCAGAGTGGCTGGGGAAACCCAGCCAGATGGGCGGGGTACAAATAATAAATTATTATTATTATTATGAGTTCCAACAGATATTGGGGTACTTGAAGTCTCCCATGACTGCTATCTCTCTCCTTTTTGAATGTTTGGTAATCTGCTCTAGGAAGGCATCATCTAAGTTTTAGCCTGGCTTGAATTCTACAGCAGACCCCCACAGTAACACCACGATTTCCCTCTCCTACAGTTTTTACCTATGCACTCTCAACCTGCCTTCCATGCTCCAAGTCATGAATTGCTTCTCAAGTCTACACCTTTACATATAATGCTACTCTTCTTCCCTTCATGTTTGGTATATTCCTTTTTGAGAGCCAGTGTGGTGTAGTGGTTAAGAGCAGTAGACTCGTAATCTGGGGAACCGGGTTCGTGTCTCCGCTCCTCCACATGCAGCTGCTGGGTGACCTTGGGCCAGTCACACTTCTTTGAAGTCTCTCAGCCCCACTCACCTCACAGAGTGTTTGTTGTGGGGGAGGAAGGGAAAGGAGAATGTTAGCCGCTTTGAGACTCCTTAAAGGGAGTGAAAGGCGGGATATCAAATCCAAACTCTTCTTCTTCTTCTTCTTTTGAATAAGTTAAACCCCTCAATTTCTACATCGATACAAATGTCACAGCACTTGGATGCTGCAGAACAATGTCTTGTTTGCATTCGGGTGTCAAGGAAATGGGACATTAGGGCTTGAACTAAAAGACCCTTTGGGTCCCTTCCAACTCTACATTTCTATGAAGGCACCGCTCTGCCAGTTTTCGATGAAGTATACCAAAACCTTATACAGTGGTGCCCCGCAAGACGAAAAACTCGCAAGACGAAAAACTCGCTAGACGAAAGAGTTTTCCGTTTTTTGAGTCGTTCCGCAAGACGAATTTCCCTATGGGCTTGCTTCGCAAGACGAAACGTCTTGCGAGTTCTTGCGAGTTTGTTTCCTTTTTCTTAAAGCTGCTAAGCCGCTAATAGCCGTGCTTCACAAGACGAAAAAACCGCAAGACGAAGAGACTCGCGGAACGGATTAATTTCGTCTTGCGAGGCACCACTGTACACAGCCTTTATAACAATTTTCAGAAATCATCCCTGGCACTTTCAACCCATTTGAATCCAGTGGACCTTCTTTTACAGCAGACAATTTTAATATACTTTTGTTTTCCTAAAGTTATAATTGTTTTTGGACTCCTGTATTTGATGTATTATTAAGAGCAATCTGCTTGATTGACTCTTGGAACTTCTAGCCGGGTGTACACCCTGCAGTCATGCCCACTGAAAATCCTACTGTGGTTTGGGGGTGCCTGCTCTCCCAGTCATGGGCATAGCCGGGGGGGGCAGGGGGGGCAGCTGACCCCCTATATCAAGTAAAACAATAAAAATATTTAACTAACTGACCAATCACATTGGTTCTGCCGCCCCCAACAAAGTCCCCCCCCCAACAAAAATCCTGGCTGCACCTATGCTCCCAGTCCTTCTGCTTCTGGTTGCCCTACTAAAGCCTGAGAACAGCTGGTCCAATTTTTGCATGTAATATGCTGCCAAGCATACTTACCGTACTTCATTTGTTTCAACAGATTAGGGACAGGTAACAATCCCCCTTATCTCTTTGTCTCTCTCCCCTCACATTTTCTTCCTCGCTTTCCAATACATTCTCTCTCTCTGTCTGTCTCATTCACCCCCACTCTTTCAAAGATAGCTTTCCCAATTTATATTTCTAACAATGGTTCAGAGATTGATGCTTTGTAGTATTTTCCCCTTGTCTTCAAATTCCCTTTTGGGGTTAAGTTCTGTAGTCTTGTGTCTTTTTTTTCTTTTTCTTTGTTAAACCCTTCTCTTCCAAAAAACCTGATAGTGGTACTCTAAATCACCCTAATCCCTCAATAATTTGAATGCTGATGCTGTTCTGTTTTTATAATGCGGTTGCTTTTTAAGTGTTTGTTTGCAGTATATTTTATGCTATTTTACTGCTATAAATTCTTTATTGCATTATGTTCTATTACATTATTTGTTATGGTCTTATTTGTAAGCTACCTTAACAGCCCTTCACGACTGAAAATTCATGGTATGAAATAAAGTGAAAAATAATAAATAGTAAGTGCCCTACCTTCACAGGCTGTCTCTACAAGTGCCTCCCACTTGCACAAATGGAAGGACAAAACATTACGCTTAGACTACTGGGGCACAATAATTCAAATAGGTCATTTTTGACTGAATCTCTCAAGAAAACGAAATCACAAACAAAGGGATTAGAGACTCCCTGGTCAGTTATCATTCCGTTTCACATCTTTCTTTTGGAGAAAACAATGTAGTTAAAAGAGGTTAGCTCCAGTTTAAGGCACACCTGAATTTTCTAATCTTCTGGAAGTGTACCTGTTTGTTATTTAGACTGGATATGGCCTGAGGCTACACTTACTATATGCAAAGAAAAACATTATTTAAAAATACTATAAAATATAAACAATAAGTTTAAGGATAAGAAATAATTCTAGGGCACCACTAAATTGATTTTAAAAAACACAAGAATATTTGCAGGGTCAGGGCCAAACAACCATTAAGAACTCTACCTGATGAACTAGATTTCTAACTACAAATCCAGAAGAAAATCACATTTCTGTGTGTAATGAGACCTGAATTAGAAAGATCCTAAGACCCATCTTTGCTGCTAGGGGCGTAGCTAGCTGCCCCGGCACCCGGAGCGGCATTGGCGGGGCAAGGTGCGCACGGAAGTGCTGCGGCGAGTCTGCCTGGCGGACGCAAGCCCCACACCGCTGTTTCAGGCAGTGTGGGGCCCTGAGCCACCGCATCACTCCCAGAAGAGGCGTGTGGCTTGGGCACGCTGCAGGTGGTAAGTGCTGCCCCCCACAGTGTGCCATTTATTCACGCCCTCAGGGATGACACCCGGGGCGGACCACACACCCCTGTTTGCTGCTAGCATTTGTGTTTGGGTAGACACACTACTCCCCAATCAAAGCTAAACCAAAATATTGGATCTCTGATTTGTTTTCTATTGGGGCAGCAATCAGTTCTCCATGAGATTCACAGAAAAGGTCTTATAAAATATACTCACGCTGTGAACATCAGAGATCATACGAAGCATTATCAACACTAACTGAGTTTCATTGCGATGATTGAGAATAAACTAAAGGAGAGAAAAGGAAAGACAAAATGTTTAACTATGACTTGGGTTCTTCAGATGCATTCAAATTCCCTCCTCATCATTAATACCCCTTTGGATAATTTTCATTAAAATATCGTATGTTGAGAGTTTCATAAACCTAAGATTCTAAATGAATACAAATACTCCATACTATTAGAAACTACAATCGATATTAAAAAATGTGTGCGATATATGCATCTTTCAACAACTATTGAAATTAGTAATGTAATCCCGCCCCCCCCAATAAACTATCCTGATTATTCCATTTAGCTAGCCAAGGATAACTATACACATCCTAATAACTCAAACTCTCAATATGTTTTAACTGGAAGTCTGTAGTCCTGAAAACAAACTTGAAAGAGATCTGTAATATTTATGTTGATTGGTGTGGGCGTGGGTGTATGTGTCAGTGTATGTATATGAACACCACAACACACACGTAACTAGCTGTAAAGTAACATAAACATGATATGTAATAAAACTGTAATTTTAATCGTCAATTTTTTAATCAAAAAGCACAGTTCGTGATGGCAACATATCATATCTTCTATATGTATTGGTATCGTACAGTCCAAGGATTGTCAAGTCCAAAGATTACAATGCAGTTCCTGTTGCCAATGCCATTTCATAATGATATCTTCCTTCTGTATCATCCTACGTCTTAAGAGTGTTACAAGCAAAACTACCTTCTGCATCGTCCTATGTCTGAAAGTGTGACAAACAGAACTGATTGGTAATAAAAGGCAGCTAATGGTAGAATAGTTCTCAGGACACGCCCTTGTTTCGCCCATCAGGCTTCTTCAGCGACAAAGTTTCCAGGAAATTCTTCAGTGGGTTTTTTCCAGCCGAAAGTAGAAAGTGGTCCTCAGGAACGCAGAAGTTGCCGGTCAAAGATGCTCAATGTCAATACAGTGGTGCCTCACAAGACGAAATTAATCCGTTCCGCGAGTCTCTTCGTCTTGCGGTTTTTTCGTCTTGCGAAGCATGGCTATTAGCGGCTTAGCGGCTATTAACGGCTTAGCGGCTTTAAGAAAAAGGAAACAAACTCGCAAGAACTCGCAAGACGTTTCGTCTTGCGAAGCAAGCCCATAGGGAAATTCGTCTTGCGGAATGACTCAAAAAACAGAAAACTCTTTCGTCTAGCGAGTTTTTCGTCTTGCGAGGCATTCGTCTTGCGGGGCACCACTGTAACCATTAAAACTATGCTTATATAGAAGCAACCTCTAAAACCCACTGAGGAATTTCCTGGAAACCTTGTCACTGAAGAAGCCCAATGGGCGAAACAAGGGTGTATCCTGACAACTATCCTACTATTAGCTGCCTTTTGTTACTAATCAGTTCCGTTTGTCACACTTTCAGATATAGGATGATGCAGAAGGAAGGTATCAGCATGAAATGGCGTACCTCGGGATAAGAACTTAATTCGTTCCAGAAGTCTGTTCTTAACCTGAAGCTGTTCTTAACCTGAGATACCACTTTAGCTAATGGGGCCTCCCGCTGCTGCTGCGCCGCCACCACACAATTTCTGTTCTCATCCTGAAGCAAAGTTCTTAACCCGACGTACTATTTCTGGGTTAGCGGAGTCTGTAACCTAAAGCGGATGTAACCTGAAGCGTCTGTAACCCGAGGTACCACTGTACATATAGAAGATATGATATGTTGCCATCAGGAACTGTGCTTTTGATATGATGATTAAAATTACAGTTTTATTACATATCATGTTTATGGTACTTTACAGCTAGTTACGTGTGTGTTGTGGTTTTCAAAAGATGGTTCACATAATGGCAATAGTGGTGTTTGTTGACTTAGTGTATGTATATGTGCATGTGTATTACTATACATATGTTACTTGTAAGCCACTTTGGCATGATTTATATCTTGAAAGGCAGGATATAAACAATGGTAATAAGCCTACCATATATTTTAAGGTGGAAAGGTCTGCTTGATATGCATTTGAAGACCTCTTAATATATAACAAAATTTTGCATTAGGAGGTTTTTGTCTATGTTTAGATACAATTGGACAAAATTTTGACTCAAGACAGTGGACATCAAGCCTTTAAAAAATGCATTGTTTTTTTGGTTTCAGAATTCCTGAGCAACACCAAATATGAGGCTGCTAGTAAATAAATATGGCAACATTTACTATGGCAACATTTACCGTGCTTTTGTCAACAACAGCATAATATTCTAGATATCTGACAGGCGGGTCATGTTCAAGATCATCTAGCTGAAACAAAATATACATAAAACAAAGTTTCATTGCAGAAATGTACCATGAATATTCCTTTAGAAGAAACCTAAACAGGCCTATCACCTAAAATTAACCTTACAATAAACAACTATACCCATTATTCAGCTAGAAGCTCTTACCCCAATAATTCTATTTCATCCATCCTTTACCCTAGTTAAATTTATTGGTTTAGTTATTTATAACCTGATAAGAGAAGTTATCTAGGTGGCTTATACAGAACCAAACTTAAGAATCACCCTTACAATAAAAATACAATCGTATGCAACAAAAAAATTGCAACAATAGATTGAAATGAATAATATTATTATTTTAATTTATTACATACCCTTAACTCATATTCCCAGGGGAGGTTACAACAATTGAAAATGCAGTATTAAAAAGTTTAAAAACATTTAAACTGTTGTTTTAAGCTGTTTTGGAAGTTGGGCAATAGGGGCAGTTGGAAGTTGGGCAATAGGGGCAGTACAGGATTCCTATTGGTGTACCGACCTCCCCGCTGCACCGAGGATTCCCTGCCCGAGCTGCTTCAGGTCGTGGCGGATGTCCTCCTGGAGACACCTAGTTTGGTTGTCCTAGGGGACTTTAACATCCATGCCGACACGACCTTACAAGGGGCCGCTCGGGACTTCGTGGAAAGCATGGCCTCCATGGGGCTGTCCCTGAATAAGTCTGGCCCAACTCATAGCCACGGGCATGCCTTAGACCTGGTGTTCACCTCTATGGATGTTGGTGATCTGACATTAAGTAAAAGCAAAACCAAAGAAGTGCCATGGTCAGATCACTTCCTGGTGCAACTGGACTTCTCCGTGACCCTTCCCCTCTGCAGGGAGGCGGGACCGATTCAGATGGTCCGCCCCCGCCACTTAATGGATCCAAATGGTTTCCAGAGAGTGGTAGGGGATGTTTTATCCCATGTTGATGGCCTTTCAGCTGATTCCCTGGTGGCCCGCTGGAATGTGGAGTTAACCAGGGCTATTGACTGTTTGGCTCCAAAGCGCCCTCTCCGATTGCATGGAGTCCGGACAGCCCCGTGGTTTTCCACGGATCTGAGGGCAATGAAACAATCGTTGAGACGGCTAGAGCGCCGGTGGCGGATAACCCATTCTGAATCTGACCGGACACGAGTTAGAGCTCAATGTCGAGCCTACCAAGTGGCGATAGCGACGGCGAAGAAGACTTTCTTCACCGCCTCTATTGCATCTGCGGAAAACAGCAGCAGGAGACTCTTTCAGGTGGTTCGCAATTTAGCGGAACCACCTGCTCCATCAGGGCCCAGTAGCGGCCACATGATCTCCTGCAATGACTTTGCAAAGTTTTTTGCAGATAAAGTCGCTCAGATTCGAGAAGAGGTAGACTCCACCGTGGGAGCAGGGCCGGGGCGGGAGAGTGCTAGAGTCCTGTCTAGTCAAGTTGTGTGGGATCAATTCCAATCTGTTACCCCCGAGGATGTGGACAGGCTGCTTGGACGAGTGAAACCAACCACTTGTCTCCTTGATCCTTGCCCATCCTGGCTTATAAAAGCTAGCCGGGAAGGACTGGGCGATGGGCTTCGTGGGGTGGTGAATGCTTCCCTCCGTGAGGGAGCCTTCCCAGACCCGCTGAAAGAGGCGGTTATTAAACCGCTTCTTAAAAAACCATCTTTAGATGCGGCCACGATAGCCAACTATCGCCCAGTCTCAAATCTTCCATTCTTGGGCAAGGTGATTGAGCGAGTGGTTGCTGAACAACTCCAGGCACGCCTGGAAGAAGCGGACCATTTGGATCCCTTCCAGTCGGGATTCAGGCCTCATCATGGGACTGAAACTGCCTTGGTCGCACTGGTTGATGATCTCCGGCGGGCTAGGGACAAAGGTGAGAGCTGTTTCCTAGTTCTGCTGGATCTCTCAGCGGCGTTTGATACCATCGACCATAACATCCTTCTGGACCGTCTTGAGGGGCTGGGAGCTGGGGGCACTGTTATACAGTGGTTCCGCTCCTTCCTCCTGGGCCGTGTTCAGAAAGTGGTGGGGGGGGATGAGTGTTCAGACCCCTGGGCCCTCACTTGTGGGGTGCCTCAGGGTTCTGTCCTCTCCCCCATGCTTTTCAACATCTACATGAAGCCGCTGGGAGAGATCATCAGGGGATTTGGGCTGGGCGTTCATCAGTATGCAGATGATACCCAGCTCTACCTCTCTTTCAAATCAGAACCAGTGAAGGCAGTGAAGGTCCTGTGTGAGTGCCTGGAGGCGGTTGGAGGTTGGATGGCGGCTAACAGATTGAGGTTGAATCCTGACAAGACAGAAGTACTGTTTTTGGGGGACAGGAGGCGGGCAGGTGTGGAGGATTCCCTGGTCCTGAATGGGTTAACTGTGCCCCTGAAGGACCAGGTGTGCAGCCTGGGAGTCATTTTGGACTCACAGCTGTCCATGGAGGCACAGGTCAAATCTGTGTCCAGGGCATCTGTTTACCAGCTCCATCTGGTACGCAGGCTGAGACCCTATCTGCCTGCGGACTGCCTCGCCAGAGTGGTGCATGCTCTGGTTATCTCCCGCTTGGATTACTGCAATGCGCTCTACGTGGGGCTACCTTTGAAGGTGACCCGGAAACTACAACTAATCCAGAACGCGGCAGCTAGACTGGTGACTGGGAGCGGCCGCAGAGACCACATAACACCGGTCTTGAAAGACCTACATTGGCTCCCCGTACGTTTCCGAGCACAATTCAAAGTGTTGGTGCTGACCTTTAAAGCCCTAAACGGCCTTGGTCCAGTATATCTGAAGGAGCGTCTCCAACCCCATCGTTCTACCCGGACACTGAGGTAGAGCACTGAGGGCCTTCTGGCGGTTCCCTCACTGCGAGAAGCCAAGTTACAGGGAACCAGGCAGAGGGCCTTCTCGGTAGTGGCGCCTTCCCTGTGGAACACCCTCCCACCAGATGTCAAAGAGAACAACAACTACCAGGCTTTTAGAAGACATCTGAAGGCAGCCCTGTTTCGGGAAGCTTTTAATGTTTGATGTATTATAGTATTTTAATATTCTTTTGGAAGCCGCCCAGAGTGGCCGGGGAAGCCCAGCCAGATGGGCGGGGTATAAATAATAAATTATTATTATTATTATTATTATTATTATTATTATTATTTAACATTGTATGTTAAGTGTTAGAGATCTTCCTCTTTCAAAAAGTTTCTTCTGCAGATACAATAACCAAATGTGCCCCTAACTTACACTATAGTCTCCCTTCTTCTCCTTTCTCATATTCAGAGGCATCAACTATACAGGGTGAAAGGGGCTTCGTCCCCCTTAATATTTGTGGGTAGGGGGCCAAGCCCCCCAATATTGAGGGCCCCGCAAACAGATCAGCCTCCCACCTGCAAACACACCCTCCACGCTCCCCATCCCCCATTGCCAATGGGCAGGCGCTTGTGTGTCGGCGGGGGCCAGGCACAGAGGGTCATCTTCACTCTCTGTGCTCTCCAGCCCCTGCCGCTGGCAGGGTGCAACGGGGATCTCTGCAGGGGGTGCCTGGTTTGCATCTCCCCAGATTGCACGCTCAGGGCAACGGCCCCCCTGGCACCTCCCACCCAGCGCATGATGTTGTGCATATGATGTCATGTGATGCCGGGCCCCCTCAATGTGCGGGGCAAGTTGGTGCCCCTGCTCACACTCCACATCCTTCCCGGTCAAGACTACCATCCCTACTCTCTTTCAAAGAGCACCATATTCAGCAACAGAGGATGTCACTAATATCTATTCTAATTAAAATATCTTTTTAATATCTATATGAAGCCGCTAGGAGAGATCATCAGGGGGTTTGGGCTGGGTGTCCATTAATATGCAGATGACACCCAGCTCTACCTCTCTTTTAAATCGGAACCAGTGAAGGCGGTGAAGGTCCTGTGTGAGTGCCTGGAGGTGGTTGGAGGATGGATGGCGGCTAACGGATTGAGGTTGAATCCCGACAAGACAGAAGTACTGTTTTTGGGGGACAGGGGGCGGGCGGGTGTGGGGGATTCCCTGGTCCTGAATAGGGTAACTGTGCCCCTGAAGGACCAGGTGCACAGCCTGGGAGTCATTTTGGACTCACAGCTGTCCATGGAGGTGCAGGTTAATTCTGTGTCCAGGGCAGCTGTTTATCAGCTCCATCTGGTACGCAGACTAAGACCCTACCTGCCCGCAGACTGTCTTGCCAGAGTGGTGCATGCTCTGGTTATCTCCCGCTTGGACTACTGCAATGCGCTCTATGTGGGGCTACCTTTGAAGGTGACCCGGAAACTGCAATTAATCCAGAATGTGGCAGCTAGACTGGTGACTGGGAGTGGCCGCCGGGACCACATAACACCGGGCCTGAGAGATCTGCATTGGCTCCCAGGATGTTTCCGAGCACAATTCAAAGTGTTGGTGCTGACCTTTAAAGCCCTAAACGGCCTCGGTCCTGAATACATGAAGGAGCATTTCCACCCCCATCATCCAGCCGGGACACTGAGGTCCAGTGCCGAGGGCCTTCCGGCAGTTCCCTCATTGCGAGAAGTGAGGTTACAGGGAACTAGACAGAGGGCCTTCTCGGTAGTGGCGCCCACCCTGTGGAATGTGAAGGAAATAAGCAGCTATCCTATCTTTAAAAGACATCTGAAGGCAGCCCTGTTTAGGGAAGTTTTTAATATTTAATGCTGTATTGTTTTTAACACTCGATTGGCAGCCGCCCAGAGTGGCTGGGGAAACTCAGCCAGATGGGTGGGGCATAAATAAATTATTATTATTATTATTATTATTATTATTATTATTATTATTTCCCACCAAGCAGCAATGTGGAATGGCTGAAACTATCAAAATTGATGGTGGGAACCGAGCTTTTCCATTTCCCTTCTACCCACCCCAACAGTCAGGAACATATCTTTCTACATCCCCAAACAAGTAAGAAGGATCTTAGGCTTAGGCTATTTAAGCCACATTTGGTACATAAAATCAATTTAATGTATAGATTCAGCAAAACCAAAAACTACTTACTTCCATGGCAGAAGGAATTGGGCCATCACTGTCAACTATTCTTATTTCTCCAGCTTCACTTCCTAAATATGTTCCATCTTCAATTATTCCTCTGCACGGTTCAAGGTGCTCTGGAGTCTTTCGATAAATAAGGTGTTGAAATGTGGAAGAGTTCTCAAAAGGTTCAATTTCATAGCATAAAGTCCCAATTTGCACATGTCCCCTGGGGGGTTGGGGCGGAAACCCAAAAGACAGACTTAGAGTCAACAAATCAGCAAATGCATTAAGCCAGGGAAAGGCAATTGATGGTCCTGGATCATATTTATCTGGCTGGCCCAATCAAATTTTAGCTTGGGTGAGTTCCCACTAAGTATAGAACAGTAGGTTTTGCTGTATGGGTTGCATTGTCTAATATATTTATCATGGCTTGTATATTATCTTTGAGAGATATTTCCCTAATAAAGCCCTTTGATGTTCATTGATGTACTGCCCTATAACACAGCTTAATCTGTTTGCCGTTATAATTACCAAAAATTTATAATCCACATTTAAGATGGAGAACAGCCTGTGGCATTCAACTTTATGTATATTGCTATGAGGTTTCATTCCATGTACTTGGAAGAGTCATAATTTGAATCATTTCATCATATAGCTCCTTAAGAATTGATGTTATTTTGCTACTTAGAATTGAAAGTATAATATATTTAGAATTGAAGGTATAACAAGTATGTCTTGGGTCCCAAAAACTGCCTGCTTTCCACAGTGCCTTATCATTGTGTTTGCATATACAAGATATGAAAACTAAACTAAACTTAGACAGTTGCTTTACCCAACTCTTCTAGAGGGAGGTCTGCATAAAATCTACTCTGAGAATAGCTGTAGAGGCACAATTATTCACAACTTAAGGCTCATGGTATCTAGCTCTCTTTCAGTTCTACCCCAAAATCTTTATTACCAAAGCCCAAAGCAGGTAGAGAGGAAGGCCTGAGAGTCTAAGGCGTCTTCTACATATCCACCGTAATAGCAGTCATCCTGCAAGGACCAAATACACATCCTTGGGAAAAAATCAAATGAAGTTGAATAGAACAGCTTGACAAAATGATTGAACCATGCTCAGCTCAGGGTTAATAACTTTGACATCCTGCACAAATCCAGGTGATTCATCATAAAACCCACACATTATTATTTCTGAATCACTTCTCATGAGGCATCTTGAAGCGATTTACAGTATGATATATATAAAACAGTTCCATGTATAAAAACAGTTAAAAACAATTACATATTAAAAAATGTAAAAGGAGCAAAATGCAGAACAGTTTGAAAAAGATATTGGGTTTCAACCAGAAGTATTGATACTCCAGACACTGAAAATAAATCTACCTGAGTTCTACATAAACTTTCAGAATTTACCGTAAAAAAATTACATTTTCACATGCCCATTTTAAAAAAAATGGGCACGTGTCTCCTAATGCCTTAAACTATTGGGGTGCATATGAATAAAATTTACCTGAATATATGGATAATCTGCAATCCGGTCTCCCTTCACATTATATGTATAAATAGGCATATTTGCAGTTATAAAAGATCTGAAAGTTTTAAAATAAATTAAATGGCAGAATTATAGTTGGCTAGTTGCAATCTCTGAGGCATGGTAAAGTATTGCAATGGATTAAGATAGCTACTCCTCTGAAAGTTACTTTGTTCAGCGATGGGCTCAAACTTTCATTTCTATTTTCACATCTTATTCTTATATTATATCTTAATAAGAAAAAAAGAGAGTAGTCTTCCACATCTACAGGGAATGCCTCTTGGGTCAGAAGTCGCACATTCAACAATTTATCAATGGATGCAGCCACTTACCTCTGTTTAAGACGAACAACTCTGTCATTTTCTTCCATTTTAATAATATAAGATATATCTGTCTAAAGTTAGACAAGGGGGGGAATACAGAACGGTTAATTAATTCTCATTACCATCCTCCCTGAGAATTTATCATGTGTTCAAGCTTGGAGAGGGTGGAGCTTATGAGAAAAGCTTAATCTAACAGTTATGTACTTATTTATATAAATCAGTTGGTTGTAAACTTGATTAGACCTATTCATGTCTATCAGTGTTCTGACTATACCTCTATGTACCACATTCTGGGAGCAAATGATGTCAAAACTAGCAATAAATTTTGATAGGGAAATCAGACACCGATTATCTTTTGTTGTTACTTTTTAAAAATTAGTGTTCGTACAGAGAAGAAAAGAATTCATTTTAGTTCCCCCTTCCTTTCTCCAAACTTGTTTCAGCAAGATTATGCTATTGTGATTTAAAGAAGAACAGGCCTGGAAACAGCCAAGGCACGATTTCCCAAACTCTCCAATAAGATTTTTGAAAGGGAGGTGAAGTCATGTCAGACTAGAGACTGTGTCAGGGGAGATAGGTATAGTAAATGTTAACTCACAGCCATCCAGCAATTAAAATAGAAAAATAATGTTCTACAAGCAATGAACTCCATCAGTGTGTATGCATGTATGCCAGTGGTCAACAAAAGAGGTTTAAAGACTTTCTCAAGGCAAATCTTTTAAAATGTAGTATAAAGGTAAAGGTAAAGGTACCCCTGCCCGTACGGGCCAGTTGTGTCCGACTCTAGGGTTGCGTGCTCATCTCGCTTAAGAGGCCGGGAGCTGGCGCCGTCTGAAGACACTTCCGGGTCACGTGGCCAGCGTGACGAAGCTGCAGCTGGCGAGCCAGCACCAGCGCCATACACGGAAACGCCGTTACCTTCCCGCTATAAAGCGGTACCTATTTATCTACTTGCACTTAAGGGTGCGTTCGAACTGCTAGGTAGGCAGGAGCTGGGACCGAACGACGGGATCTCACCCCGCCGCGGGGATTCGAACCGCCGACCTTACGATCAGCAAGTCCTAGGCAGTGAGGTTTTACCCACAGCGCCACCCGTGTCCCTTAAAATGTAGTATAAACACCAACAATTGGGAAATACTTGTCTGCGAGCGCTCCAATTGGAGAACAGCCTTTACCAAAGGTGTCATGGGCTTTGAAGACACTCAAACTCAGGACGAAAGGGAGAACGTGCCAAGAGGAAGGCACGCGTGGCAAATCTACACCGTGATCAACTCCCGCCCAGAAGCCTATGTCCCCACTGTGGAAGGACGTGTGGGTCCAGAACTGGCCTCCACAGTCACTTACGGACTCATTGTTAAAACCGTGTTTATGGAAGACAAACTTACTCGGCTATGAGTGATCACCAAAGAAGAAAGAAGATATGTATATGTGTGAGTATGAGTATAGTATATATCACACACACACACCAAACTCTAGTACAGAGCTTTCCAAACTATGTGTCGCGACGCTGCAGTGTGTGTATCCTCCTGGAGCTGGAAAGGGTTTATTTGAACCTCCGGTTTGCTAGCAAAACTGAATTACTGAGACCCCCAGGTATAGGGCGGTATATAAATTCAATAAATACTAATAATAATGACTGTGTCACGATATGATGCATGTCTAAAAGTGTGTCACCAACATGAAAAGTTTTGAAAGCTCTGGTCTAGTAAGTACTAGATCACTGATTGCATTTTAATAAATTAAGTTTTAAGAAATATCTGGAGCAACTCAAATGGTATTCAAAAGGAAAATTACTTTGCTGCCCCTTGATTCCAGCCGCTTTGGCACTATTACTTCAGAGTAAATGTATTTTTGTGTTGGTTGTACAAAACCTATAAAGAAACAGAACAGTGAAATCAACATTTGCAATCCATGGAATATCTTCTTTCCCATTCTGATGCTTTAGAGCCAAATTTAGTTGTAAATTTAGTTTTGAATTTTATTTAAAAGGTTTTAATGCCACCTTTCAGTGAAGGACAGCTTACAACAGCATGATAAAACAAGAGATAGCAATTAAAGCAACAACATGAAAATCAACAAGTGAATAGATAAAAGTAAGCAGCAAAAAAATCTATTAAAAACAGCCTGTGAAATTCAGCAGAACAGATAAACCTATAGCCATCTTAGCTAGATTGTTTATTTTGTTAAAGCCAAGGCAAATAAAACTGTCTGGTGCCAACTGTAGGCATGGCACCAGAATGACACCAGAGGGGGCAAGATGGACCTGCCCAAGGAAGACTTATCACAGATGGTGTGCCCTGGCCTGCTCCAGCCACCACATGTGTGACTATAGATGGTGGGATTGAGGCAAGGAAAGAAGGGCTACCCTTATGCTATTCATATAATCAGTTATCAGTAATCAATATATTCACATATGCTCACACATAATCAGGGCTTACAGTATTTTTATAATCCATTTTGAATCAAAGGAAAGCTTTTGCCTTAGCTAACTGCAAACTGCTTGGAACAGCAACTTTAGAACCGACCTTTCACCTAGAAACATCCTTGTACCCTGAACAAAGGGGAAGACATGAATCAGAGACACTGGTACAAAATCCCCCTCAAATGCAGGCTAAAATAATCCACAAGAACAGGAAGGGCCAAACCACAAAAACTCCAAAACTCCCTGTTCTGTCAGAACTGGGGAAAAGGTCAGATTGTGCATCATTTGTCCAGACAACGGAAAGCAGAAGTTGGGAGTAGAACTCTGCGCTTGACCAGGGGCCGTAAGCATGGCAAGAAGCAAGCTAATATGCTAATTTTCGCTGGCGTTCGTGACTGTCTCATGACTGTCTCATGATCTGTGATTTGCTGTGATTTGCTCAGGTATAAAGACCTCAGGATTTGTCTTTCTCGAGGTCCCAGTTCTTTGGAAGAGATTCCAACTGGGTCCTTATTGCTCAGCAGTAAAACCTCACCTTCTTTTTCTCCAAAGCTGTGTCTGCCTGAGCCTTGTTCACTCTAAGTGGGTACCTACCTTACTTTCACGTGCTTCAGGATAACAGAGAAAAGGACTAGGAATAAGGATTGGGAAGGCTGGCATGGTAGGAAGCAGTCTTTCAGCTGGCAAGCCATTTAAGGCTTATCAGAAATACTTATCAAGCCCTGATTCCTGAAATGAAGGGGCAGCTCAGTAAGAGCAGTGGCGGAGAAAGGGGGTGCAGTGTGGGCGGTCCGCCCTGGGTATCATCCCTGGGAGGGGTATGACAAAATCCCCCTTGGGCGGATCATCACTGCGCTGACTGCCCCCGTGGGTGGAACGCCACCGCACCAATAGGGACACCCGGCGCCCATAAGGATGGGGTGTGGTGTGGGGCCTCAGCTGCCCTACAGCTGGGGGGGAGGCAGCGGGCGGGACGCACAGAGTGCCCAAAAGGATGGGCCATTCCTATGGGCACCACGCCATGTCCCTATCGGCACCATGCCACGTCCCTATGCCCCTATGAGTGGTTTGCCCCACCCCTATGGGTGCCCAAGAGGCTTCCTCTGCCGCTGAGTAAGAGCTCTTTAAGAACTGGCCAAGTATCTGTTTTGGAGTTTCCAGGAAATCTTGAAAGGAAGCCCCGTGTGCGAACAAATTGCAATAGCTTAATCCTCTACATGGTTATACTGCTTCAATCCTTTTGTTCCAGCAGTCCAACTGCACAAAGGACTGCAGGGCCAGCCAGCCAAAGGTCTTCCTCGAAGGAAGGTCTCCATCTTCTGCTACTATGTTCTGTTGCCGCAAGCCTACTTTGTTCACGCCACTTTGCCTCTAGGTGTCAGGAGTGCGTGCAGGAGCCAGGCCCTGTGACCAGTAGGGCTTCCCAGGACTGGGGCTTTCCTAAGTTTGTTCTGAAGAGGCAAGGCATGGCCACACAGGTGAGGCCACTTGGTAACTCACAGCACTTGGTGGCAAGAGCCGGGAAGGGATATAAGGTCAGCATTTCCCTTTGGCTCTTTGCCACAGCAACACACTTCCTGCCTTGCTGAGTTTGGCTTCTTAACTCCTTGCTTCCTGATCCTCGGACCTTTGGCTTCTTGATTCCTTGCTTCCGGATCCTCAAACCCTTGGCTTCTTGACTCCTTGCTTCCTGATCCTCGGACCCTTGGCTTCTTGACTCCCGGCTCTCTGACCCTCAGACCCTTGGCTTCCGGACTCGTGGCTTCCGGACTCCCGTTCCTGCTCCCACCCCGCTGTCTTGCCCCCGGTCCCGACGTCCTCAGCCGGGACTTCGACCGCCCATAAACCAGATCGTGACACTAGGCTGGCAGCTGGAGGGCCGGTTAGCACACATTTGGCCCAAGGCCTTCCAGTTGCCAAAGGAAATGCCACCGGCAGCTGAAACTTGCAACTTGTTAGTTGCTCAGCTGCAAAGAATCGAGTGCCGTCGCTGAGGTGCAAAGGGAAAGTCCCATGGAGGAAGGGAGAGGAATGAAGGAAATGAAGTGTCCTAGTATTTTTAATAATAATAATAATAATACTGGATTTTTCCGTGTTTAAGACGCCCCCATGCATAAGATGCCCCCTATTTTTGGGGACTCCAAATTAAGAAAACACTCCTCAGCACTACCTATGTATAAGATGAGCCCCAATTTTAAACCTATTTTTTTGGTAAAAAAACAACCTAGTCTTATACACAGAAAAATACGGTAATAATACTTTATTATTTATACCTCGCCCATCCGGCTGGGTTTCCCCAGTCACTCTGGGCGGCTTCCAACAAAAGTTTTAAAATACATTTACAATTACCATATTTTCTCGTGTATAACACACACACACACCCTATTTTGGGGGACTCCAAATTGAGAAAATGGGGGAAAACTGTATCCGTGTATAAGACGACCCACAATTCTGAACATAATTTTTAAATAAAAAAAACCCTAGTCTTATACACGGAAAAGTAGGGTATAGCCTTAACTGTCCCCCATCCCAGCAGCAGCCCATTCATAAGAACATAAGAGGAGCCGCAGGATCAGGCCAATTTCATTTCGTTTCATTTAAATTTTCTACATCACGTACTATACGCAAGGTGGTTTACAAGCTGAGAAAACAAGAAAATACCCAGCAAAAGACCACACATCTTATAGCAATCAGATCCAATACCAAAAAAGTCATAATAAAAACCTAACTTTGAGATTATATCAAATAAAGCAACATTCAACAATCCATTGGGATATAATAGTGCAGAATAAAACAAACTCTCAAAATATCAGCTCTTAACAATCCACTCTTAACAATTACCGTAAATGATTACTAAACTATAATTCACTCTTAACAATTACAACAAATGATGACCAAACTATAATCCACCGTCTGGTCCACGATCCTGTTCTCACAGTGGCCAAGCAGGGGCCTCAGTGGGAAACCCGCAAGCAGGACTCGAACGCAAGACCCGTTTCCTCTCCTGCGGTTTCCTGCAAGTGGGATTCAGAAGCATTGCTGCCTTCAACCCGGGAAGCACAGCTCAGCCGTTGCGGCTAGCAGCCATCCATAGCTGTCTCCCCCTCCGCAAATTGGTCTAAAAACCCTTTCGGAAGCCATGCAAGTTGGTGGCCCTCGCTGCCTACTGTGGCAGGGAGTTCCACAGCTGAACTGCGCAAATCAGGAGTTTATTTCCTCTGCCCTGACTCTTCCAACATTCAGCTTCTTCCCACCTCCACAGGGCAGCAGGTGGGGAACCTGGTGCCTGCCAGATGTTGTTGGCCAGGGATGACAGGACCTGGGGGCCACATCTGGAGGGCCACACAGAGGTTCCTCATCCCTGCTTTGTAGGAGGCACCCTTTATACTGAGGGTATGGGATTTTATTCTATTTTTAAGAAAAACACACCAGGTCCAAGAAGGAGGAGGAGGAGGAGCATCTCTAGCACCACCTCAGAGCAAAATATCCCCAGCCTCTGTGGGGAAAACCAAGTCAAGGCCTTGAGCAGCTTCTCCTCAGCCATTTCCCGCCAAAACATTCCCCCCCTCCCTCCTCAAGTGGTCCAACTGTCATTTGGTTTCAGCATCCCAAGCTCTCCGCTGCCACTCAGCCCGGAGGCCCGCCCCCTCAAAGCCCCCATTGCACCGTTCGAAACTCAAACTGCCTCCTCAGACTCAAGAGCTCCAATAGCAAGCGGGCTCAGTTTCGAGTCCCTCCCTCCCAGCTCTTCGGTTGGCTTGTTGAGCACTCGGATCCTGCCCCCTCAGAATCAATGTCAATGAACGCACCAATCCGCTCCGGTCCTGCCAAACGCCACTCCGCCCGACAACGCAGAGTGTGCCAAATAAATCCTTAGCAACAGCTGCAGCTGCTCCAAGCCCCACCCCTTTAGAGCTCAAGCTGTCACTCGGCTCCAAACTCCGCCCCTTTCCAGGTACTTCCTGGTGTGCCCTTTTTAATGAAGGGCCGCCATATTTCAAAAAGTAAAAACCAACAACTTGTTGAATATCCAGACATATGGCAGCCCAATTTAATGTTCAGTGTTTACTGTTTTATATATATGCTTTCTTGGGAGAAAAGCAATGACGAACCTAGGCAGCGTCTTAAAAAGCAGAGACATCACCTTGCCAACAAAGGTCCATATAGTTAAAGGTATGGTTTTCCCAGTAGTGATGTATGGAAGTGAGAGCTGGACCATAAAGAAGGCTGATTGCTGAAGAATTGATGCTTTTGAATTATGGTGCTGGAGGAGACTCTTGAGAGTCCCATGGACTGCAAGAAGATCAAACCTCTCCATTCTGAAGGAAATCAGCCCTGAGTGCTCACTGGAAGGACAGATCCTGAAGCTGAGGCTCCAATACTTTGGCCACCTCCTGAGAAGAGAAGACTCCCTGGAAAAGACCCTGATGTTGGGAAAGATGGAGGGCACAAGGAGAAGGGGAGGACAGAGGACGAGATGGTTGGACAGTGTTCTTGAAGCTACCAGCATGAGTTTGACCAAACTGCGGGAGGGAGTGGAAGACAGGTGTGCCTGGCGTGCTCTGGTCCAGGGGGTCACGAAGAGTGGGGCATGACTAAACAACAACAAAATATATGCTGTAAGCCACCCAGAGTGGCTGGGGAAAACCAGCCAGTTGGGTGAGGTATAATAAAATAATAATAATAATACCACCACCACCACCACTGTGATCTGCTTCATGGTGTGTGTTATAAGGAAAAAAACCTACTCCTTTCCCTTGGGCACCCAAGGGCCCGTATAGACAGTGACAGAGCTTCATGCTCCGGCACTGGAGGGCGGAGAGCAAGCAGGGGCGGGGCTGGCGAGTATTATGGGGGCGTGGTGCTCTGCCTGCAGGGCGGGGCTCCCAGCGCGGGTGGGGGGAGCAGCCGCAATGGCACCCTACCGGAGACGGTGCGCTCCCCCCACACTCCTCTTCCTCCGCCAGTGCGTATAGAGTAAGGTTATCAGATTTTTTTTCAAATGATCCGGGAACACTTTCTCTCTTTTTTTTGGAAAGAGAAAAAAAGTTATTAAAAATAAATAAATAAGAAGTAATATCTTCTCTTCTGTGGTCTCCTCTGTTGCGTGGCCTTCCTCTGGGCCCCAGCCTGCTCTCTTGGGGCGCTAGCCGCTGTGGAGTAGGCTCAGGTCAGGCCTGGGATCGGCCATGTATCTTTGCCCTCCCTGTGCTCTCCTACCTCTCGTCTTCAGCGGCAAGGTCAGGGCTCCTCTCTTTTTTCTCTTTCCTCTTTCTCTTCCTTCTCCGTCTCCTCTCCTTCTTCTCCCTGCATCGGCTCCAGGGTTTTCCTGGCCCCGGAGTCAGCCGGGTGGCCAGGCGCTCTTGCTCCTGGCTCGATTTAGGTTGGGGGGGGTCAGCAGTTCCCCCAATTGACATGCTGGGTGTCCCCGGTTCCCCATTCGGCAGTGGCGGTGGCAGCGGCAGTCTCCGCAGCCCGGAGCCAGCCTGGTAGCGCAGTTGGCTCTGGCTGGTTTCAGGAGCTGCTCACTGCCGTGGCGCCCACCATTTTGCCTCACCAGAAGTCCCCATACGATGTGTCTTGTGCCATTGAACCAATCACGCTTCATTCCCTACTAATAAATCTACAACAATTAAAATATAAATCCGGGGACATCAAATGAAATCCTGGGACATTCCGGGGACGGATTTTTGTCCGGGGACAGATTTGTAAATCCGGGGACTGTCCCCAGGAAACAGGGATGTCTGGTAACCATAGTATAGAGTCCTTATGTAGGTTCTCTATCGGTAGGAGAAAATACCAGAGGCCAACCAGAGAATATTGAGAAGCAAAGCAGCTAGTAAGCTTGATCTTTATTGATCTGTTGCAACAGGGTTGCCACTCACCACACGCCAGAGGGAGGAGAGAACATTGTTATGTAAGCCCTTATATAGACTTTTGAAATTGCCTCCCCTGTAGCTCAAGACCATGCCCCCCAAACATCATACATACAGCACAGAAAGAGGTGGTCCCCAGCAGAAATTTGAGTGTATTGCTTCTTTGCTGTCTGCCAGGATACCTGATAATGCCTTATTTGACTGCCTTTTCTGGGTAGCCTGGCCATTCCTTTGAGTTGGTAAATACTTAGTTCCTGAATCTCTTGCACATATCGATAGTGTGCTCACTTGCCAGACTGTATTTACAGGGAGGTCTAAGCTCCTACAGTCCAAAGACAATTGGAAAGCTTTTCCCATTTCCTTTCTCCTTGCAGAGAAATATTTGAGGTCAATTTGGGAGAGTCAAATTGGCTTCAGGATTGTTCTCCTGTACTATTTCAGACACATGGTTCATATACTTCATGTATGTGTTTGCTTTGTACATTTATGAACATTTTTTTTAATATATATAAGACCTTAGAATTCCTATAACAGTGTGTGCTAAATCTTTTTGATTAAAATAAAATTGTAAAAAAATAATAACGTGAAAGTTAATTTCCTAAATATGTCAGTGGTTTTCTGGAAAGCTTAAATACTGAAGCACCAATATAATGGCCACCACCACGGAGGCTGTGTCTGTCCTGCAACCCTTCTTCTCTGCAGAGGCTTTTGTCCCGTCCTGGAAATATCTCAGGCTGGGAGGAAAGCAAGTGGGAAAGGAATACAGGAAGGTAAGTCATGAGAGGGTGGAAGGATTGTGTTGCTAGTATCACCTGCACGCCCCTTTTACTTTTAAAAGAGATTCCTCCACACCTTTCTACTGTGCTTGTGGCAGTTCTGTGTTTGAGCATGCAGGATTGATGCCACTGTATTTATTTATTTATTTATTTAATTTAATTTATCGGCTTTCCTAGATTGTTCTCTGGATCTATGGGCCTCTCTTGTAGAAGAGATTTTGCTAGAAGCTGCAAATCACTGACTTCATTCTCAGATGGTCATAAGGCTCAAGTGATTTGCTTCCGCTGAGCTTCCATGCAATTATGATCTTATTATTCATAGCATTATTTATATCTTGCTGCAATAACCAACTCTCCACTCTGCATCATTTTCTTTTGAAAGGTATGGACCATATGATGTTAAACAGGCAAGCTATTGCTTATTTAGGAAAAAAATAAAATTACTATTCCCCCTAATAATAATAATTCTTTTCAGGGATTGTGACTGAAATGACTCAAATTTGCATTTTGTGGTTATGTTGAATTTTAATTTTAACCCTGTTGCATTGTTTTTGCTTCCTCCCTCCCTTCTTCTCTCTTTCTCTCTTGCTTCTATGCTATTGAAATGCATGTCCTTTCTTAAATAATTAAAAGTTTTTTTAAAAGTAGAAAATACACAGTGTACACTAAAAGCAAAACTGCAAGGATAAACAGATTTGTTTATCAGGACAAACAAATCAGATGGTAGGTAAGTTCCAAACACTGTTATAGCAGCCTGCTGTTTAATTCCTCACAGACAACTTTATAGCCAGTGTCTGAATTGTCATTGAGAGTAACAGGATCAGTTAGTCACCGATAACTTATGTCTGGGGCGTTTATGCGTCATTCCCAAGCACTGCCTGCAGTGCCTGAACAGATTCCATCTTCAGCCCATGAAGAAAAAAAATCTGACGATAAGAAACTTCTTCACAGCGCTTTTCACTTCCTTATTCCTGAGGGTATGAATGAGAGGACTGACCAAAGGGGTTGAAATAGCAAAAACCGCATTGCTCATGACATGGACATCAAAGGGCATATTGGCTTTGTAGGAGAGGTACGCCATGGCAATGGAGGCGTAGTAAATACTAACCATAATCAGGTGGGAGGAGCAGGCTGAAAAAGCCTTACTGCGTCCTTCTCTGGAGTTGAGGCGCATGACAGAGATAATTATGTGAGTGTAGGAAATGGAGAGAAGTAAAACGGGACGCGGGTGGCACTGTGGGTTAAACCACTGGCTAGGGCTTGCTGATTGGAAGGTCAGCAGTGGGTGAGCTCTCGTTGTTCGGTCCCAGCTCCTGCCAACCTAGCAGTTCGAAAGCACACAGTGCAAGTAGATAAATAGGTACCGCTCCGGCGGGAAGGTAAAAGGCGCTTCTGTGTGCTTCACATGATCCGGAAAAACTGTCTGTGGAAGCAGACAAACGCCGGCTCCCTCGGCCTGTGAAGTGAGATGAGCGCCGCAATCCCAGAGTTGTTCGCGACTGGACTTAATTGTCAGGGGCCCCTTTACCTTTACCTAAAAGGGAGACAATCATAGCAATAGTAAATTCTAAAAAATTCTGAAATTATGTGTAGGAATTTGGACAAGCTGCTTGGACAACAGCCATGTGGTCACAAAAGCAATGATAAACTTTGGGCGTTCCACTAAAGTCCAGCTGGGATCGGGACCAACAACGCAGAGAACCAGGCACTTGCTGCCAACCAGATATTCACCCTCTTTGTCATTCAGACTGTGGAATGCAAAGGATTGCGGATAGCCTCATAGTGGTCATACGACATGACAGCTCAGAGGAACATTTCAGTCACCACTAGCCCATGGAAGCAATAAATCTGCAGGAAACACCCCTGGGCAGAGATATGCTTAGAACTGACCAAAAACATGTCCAACGTTTTGGGAATAGTTGTGGTGGTGAGCAGAATGTCTAAGAAGAGAGATTAGTTAGGGAGAAATACATGGGCTTGTGGAGTTTTGCATCTGTGGCCACTGCCAGGATGATGGAGAAGGTACTGGCAAGGATTAAGAGGAAAAAACCAAGAAGAAGAAAAAGAGAGGGGTCTGCTGATCTTGAAAATTAGGAAAACCAACAATGAAGAAGTACTGAACCAAACTACCAGTAAAGATGCAGTTCTCCATTGTTTGAATGCACAAGGTGTCTAGAAAGGAGATCATAGAGGTATACAGTGGTACCTCTGGTTAAGTACTTAATTCGTTCTGGAGGTCCGTTCTTAACCTGAAACTGTTCTTAACCTGAAGCACCACTTTAGCTAATGGGCCTCCTGCTGCTGCTGCGCCGCCGGAGCACGATTTCTGTTCTCATCCTGAAGCAAAGTTCTTAAACTGAAGCACTATTTCTGGGTTAGCGGAGTCTGTAACCTGAAGCATATGTAACCTGAGGTACCACTGTAATGTCAGCTGCATCACTAAAGAACATAGGGCTATATGTAATAATAATAATAATAATAATAATAATGAATTTCATTCATTTCTGTGGGTCTCTACTATGACTACCTTTGTATACAACCTTCAAGATTGAGGTTTCTTAAAGTCTTATTATATAATGTTGATGAATATATTTACTTATTTATAGGCGTATTCATAAAGCATCTCCGTGACCTAATGACACTTGCATCTCACACCAGGTCCTTAGTGCCACTTAGTGTTAAGTTCTGGGTCACCTCCCCCCTGTTTGGTTCTAGGACCTCACAGCTCAGATTTCCCCACATCATTGTGGTTAATGTTCAACTCAATGGATGACTTCTTCTCAGCACCAGCCAGTTCCTCTTGAGTCTCAAGCTTTGTAACTAGGGGAGACAAGTCAGTATTCAGTCCTAGCGTCCATCACAAACCCATCCCTAGATAATGATCCATTCACCCAGAACTGTGAGCCTCCTGCCTACCCAAATCTTCCAGTCTGACATATGGACATTATAATACAGACCTACCCTTCTAGGAATATGTTTGTGTGAAAAATACAAGAAGAAGATAATGTTTCTCAAAATATAGATTCTGTACCATGAAAAATAAATTTAAAAACATTATTTAAAAACAACAACAATAAGAAGAAGATATGGTGCATGAAGAACTTATAGATGCTAAGCAATTATGATAGATGCTGTCAAGCTCTACCAATATGTTGTATTTTACAGTAATTGCATTTTCATCCTGGCAGAGAAATGCTACTCATGCAAACGCAACTGAAATAGTGACGGCAGAATCTAAAACAGGGATCAGCAAACTTTTTCAGCAGGGGGCTGGTCCACTGTCCCTCAGACCTTGTGTGGGGCCAGACTATATTTTTTTTTTATGGGGGAATGAACGAATTCCTATGCCCCACAAATAACTCAGAGATGCATTTTAAATATGTTTGGCCCTCAGCTGGAACTCCCATTCTGGCTTTATCACACTTTCCCCCATTTCTCCGTAGTGCTGCTACTGTTTACTGAACCTGCCTGCTGTTTGCATATGTTTGCAGAGATGTTTTGATTCATTTTCAGGCCCACGGAGCTACACAGCCAACAGAGGCAGCCTGCGTATATTGTGCCGCTGCTGGCTTTCCCTGTTTCATAGCTGTTTTTTATTGCTCTCTGTCTCTCTTTCTCTTTATGTGTGGTGATTTTCTCTCTCTTTTATGGCCTCAGCTACTTCCTGAGCCCCACTACCTGTTCTTTATTTTCTGAATCTTATTTTTCTATCTCTTGCCTTTAACCTCTTTTCTATTCTTTCATCATCATCATCAACAACAACAGCAACATCATCTTTCTTTCTTTCCCCTTCTCTATTTCCCCCCTCCCTTTTTTGTGTTTCTATTGTATCTATGGCAAAGTCTTGATTTGGTTCATAAAGGGGTGGGGGGAGATATTAACGCTTTGTATTTTCCTTTGGGCTACTTTTAAAATGAGGCTGCATTTTAAATTGCATTTTAACCTGTATTTTAAATTGGTTTTTTTCCTTTTCCTATTATGTTTTTACTGTAATTTTGCTGGTGTTAGCCGCCCTGAGCCCGGCTCTGGCTGGGGCATACATAAAATTTATTTATTATTATTATTATTATTAGAATTTATTTTGGAAAATAAAGAACACATTGCAAATATAACAATGAATAAACCGACACTTGAATGAATAAACACACACACACCCCGGCCCACTGCGGCCTTCTCTGGCCCAGGCTCTGAGGCTCCGCCCCTTTCCCACATCTGGCCCCTCCCACAAGGAAACAATGGCTTGGCCTTCCTCTTGCTGACATGGCCGTCGCCCGCGGCAACCGGGCCGCAGCCGAGGGAGGTGAGGCAGCGCACCAGGCCGCAGCCTGAAGCAGGGGGGCTGGCGAGACCCTTTCCCGCCTCTCTTGCTCCCCTTCCTCTGCCCCCTCCGAGCCAGGATTTGTTCAGCAAAACAAAACAAAACAAAAAGAGAGAAAACAAGCCAGGAAAAGACCCTTGCGGTTGGTCTCCCTGAGGTGTTTCCACCCTTCATGCGCGCCTGTGGCTCGGACCCCCCTCACGGCTGCCCTTCTCGAGGGGGGCAGAGCAGCTCCCCCCTGCAATATTGCCCCCTTGCCCTCAAGCAGCTGGAGGATCTGCATCGGAAATGGGCCTTTTGTTGGAAAAGGACGCTTCCGACCTCACAGGCCGGGCACCTCTGTGCATATGCAGAGTTCCTGCCCTTCCCAGGAAGGCGGGGTGGCATGCATGCTTCTCTTGCTCTGGAAAGGCGCGTCGGGCAAAGCGCCACCTGCCATGTGCAGAGGGCCTTTTCCCTTGCGAGGAAATGCTCCTTGGAGGGGTGCCGTGGGGCGGCACGTCCCGGATTTCGCCCCCAGCCTGCCTGCCTAGGGTGATGGTCGCCTCCTCACAAGCACCCTGGGAGTAGCATGGGACATGTCAGGACGAAAGAGGAAGGCATAGGCACCACTTAGGGCCATTGGGCCCACCTGACAAAACATACCGTATTTTTCCGTTTATCACACGCCCCGATGTATAAGACGCCCCTTGTTTTTGGAGACTCCAAACTGAGAAAATGGGGGGAGACTATATCCGTCTATATCCGACTATATAAGACAACCCACAATACTGAATATAATTTTTAAAATAAAAAAAACAGTCTTATACATGGAAAAGCACGATACGTACGGTCTCTGGCAAAACGGTGGCGACGTTGTGTTGTTTAACTGTTTCCACCGATAATTTAATTGCTTTATTCGTTTATTGTAAACTACTTTGGTGGTTGCTGTTTCCTTACAATCAGGTGCATGTAAACTCTGTGAAGTAAATACATAATGAATACATTGTAAAGGGTAGAAAATGGAGGAAATCAGAGAACGCAGCCCCACAGAATCCCTGGAATGGAAGACAATGCCCCTTTGATGGAAAAGTCTTAATTATTATTGTGTCGTTGTGCAGCTCGCATTCATTTAGGTGGTGACTGCGAAAGAGAAAATTCCCATTTTTGGGTCACCGCTCTGTAATATTCCATAGGGTGTGGTACGCTGAATAGACTTTCCCACCACACATAATTTAAGTGATCATATAGGTCTATAGAAGGGTAGGCCTTTATTAGTTGCTTCTATATACAGTGGAAGTTGGTGTCTTTTCAAAAGCATTTAGACAGCAGCAGTTTATCAAAGGAAACCTAAGAAGTCCACTTTTTTTTTTTAATGAAGCTAGGCCAAAATTTCTCATTCAACTCCTAAAATTTCAAATTTGCAACATCTATAGTTCTAGAGCACAATCCACTAAAATATGAGATAATTAATTTTCCGCTAATGCCCCTTTACTATGGAATTCCCTTTCTCCTGCCCTGTGGGAAACAGCAGCCATCAGTTTCCCCAGATGTTTCATAAAAACATGCCTTTTTGCCCAGGCTTTCCCTGACCCATAATATTAATTTGTTTTTATATGCTTCATACTGCTATTTACTGGTTGAACGTTATATTTTTGTGTTAATTATATTCAATATTCATTACTGCTACCTTTATGCTGTATGCTTCTTGGAGATTTTTAAAATACTACATTTTAAAGCGTTGTAAAGCTTTGAAAAAAATATCATTAACAGGAACGTTGTGATCGCTAAAAATATTTTGCTTTTGTTTTCTTCTTTTCAGGGCCGTTCTGTCCCTTTTCCTCATCTCGGGACAAGAAAATATGTTGAATGATCAAGGTAGAACCCATGTCTGAAATTGGGACCGGCTGTTAGTGGAGAGCACTTTTCCTTTCCACCTCCACCCCCACATTGATTCAACCCACCCTTTTCCAGAATCCTTTCACCTGTAGACTGGAGTAATTCAGTTGAGTGTGCCAAGGAAGGACTTATGCCTTTGACGTTTGGAGTCAAAAAAGTTGCTCGAGGACACTTGCCACAAGGACATGCCTCATCATCCAAGTGTAGACATAAGTAGTGGCGACACCTGAGGAGGAAGCAGCTACTGGTAGGTGCAAACCTTCATCGAGTTATGAATGCTGGGGAGGCTTTCCTATGTGTCTACCTTCAGCAAAAGTGAGTAAGGGTCTGTTGAGAAAGGAGGGCAGGGTTGCCTGGCCTCTCAGGGGGTGCAGCCTTTGAGACAAAGGCAAGTGCACATTGAGATGGTGGCAGGTATGGATCCAGGTTGGAGAACCTGTGACACTCTCTGGAGTCTGGAGTGTCTGGAGGATGGGTGGCGGCTAACAAATTGAGGTTGAATCCTGACAAGACAGAAGTACTGTTTTGGGGGGACAGGAGGCGGGCAGGTGTGGAGGAATTCCTGGTCCTGAATGGGGTAACTGTGCCCCTGAAGGACCAGGTGCGCAGCCTGGGAGTCATTTCGGACTCACCGCTGTCCATGGAGGCACAGGTCAATTCTGTGTCCAGAGCAGCTGTCTACCAGCTCCATCTGCTCCATAGGCTGAGACCCTTCCTGACCGCAGACTGTCTTGCCAGAGTGGTGCATGCTCTAGGTATCTCTCGCTTGGACTACAGTGGTGCCTCGCAAGACGAAATTAATCTGTTCCGCGAGTCTCTTCGTCTAGCGGTTTTTTCGTCTTGCGAAGCAACCCTATTAGCGGCTTAGCGGATTAGCGCTATTAGCGGTTTAGCGGCTATTAAAGGCTTAGCGGCTTAGCGGCTAAAAGGCTACTAGCGGCTTAGCGGCTTAGAAAAAGGGGGGGAAAGCGAAAAAAATCTCAAGACTCGCAAGACATTTTCGTCTTGCGAAGCAAGACCATAGGGAAATTCGTCCTGCGAAGCGCATCGAAAAACGGAAAACCCTTTCGTCTAGCGGATTTTTCGTCTTGCGAGGCATTCGTCTTGCGGGGCACCACTGTACTGCAATGCGCTCTATGTGGGGCTACCTTTGAAGGTGACCCGGAAACTACAACTAATCCAGAATGCGGCAGCTAGACTGGTGACTGGGAGCAGATGCCGAGACCACATAACACTGGTCTTGAAAGACCTATGCTGGCTCCCAGTATGTTTCCAAGCACAATTCAAAGTGTTGGTGCTGACCTTGAAAGCCCTAAATGGCCTCGGTCCAGTATACCTGAAGGAGCGTCTCCGCCCACATCGTTTTGCCCGGACACTGAGGTCCAGTGCCGAGGGCCTTCTGGCAGTTCCCTTCCTGCAAGAAAGTTACAAGGAACCAGGCAGAGGGCCTTCTGGGTAGTGGTGCCCGTCCTGTGGAACGCCCTCCCGTCAGATGTCAAGGAAATAAACAACTACCTGACTTTTAGAAGACATCTGAAGGCAGCCCTGTTTAGGGAAGCTTTTAATGTTTAATAGACTATTGTATTTTAATATTTTGTTGGAAGCCGCCCAGAGTGGCTGGAGAAACCCAGCCAGATGGGCAGGTTATAAATAAATAATTAGATCAGGGGTCAGCAAACTTTTTCAGCAGGGGGCCGGTCCACTGTCCCTCAGACCTTGTGGGGGCCGGACTATATTTTTTTTTGGGGGGGGGGAATGATGCAAGAGCACCATGAGCCCCGGTGGCTGCTTACCTGTGTCTTGCGAGCGGCAGGGGCTGGGGGGTGGGCGGTAGAGGGGCGATGAGTGGCGCACAAAACGGCTGTGGAGAGGGGCTGCTTAAAATGGTGGCCGCTCGAGCTCTGATGCTGCGGGTACCAACAAAGCCCAGCCTCCTTCCTCCTCTAGGCAGGGTGGGGAGAAGCCGGGAGGGAGGAGGTGCCGCCGCCGTGTGAGAGAGAGGGTAAGAAGGCGCGTGCTGGCGATCCATGCGGTGATTCCCGGACTGTCCACAGGTCGGATCCAGAAGGCAATTGGGCCTGATCCAGCCCACGGGCCTTAGTTTGCCAACCCATGCTCTAGATGTTGCTTCACTCCAACTCCCATCAGCTCCAGCCTACATGGCCAGTGGTCAGGGATGATGGGAGTTGTAGTCCAACATTGTTGAGAGCCAGGGATTCCCCATCTCTGGTGTAGATCCCCAAATGGCTAGTGTTCTGCCTCAGTTTGAGCAAGATGGTACTACTGTAGTGGAGGAGCTTCTGTGACATTGTGAGCTGGGGAAAAAATTGAAAGCCCATTTTGTGCCTAAATGTCTGGTGTATAATGCTCTAGGAGATGTACTGTTGGATATGTGCTGGGCCACAATGTATGGGTGGCCAGTAAAATGTAATTTTCCCCCTTTTTTGCTGAATGATACTGATAAGATGGTGACCTATAAAGCAGAGTTATTCTGAACAGATGAAGCCATGATTTAAGCGCAAGTTTAATGAGAATAATGAGATATTAGACTGGATTAGGAGATGGTCAGCTTCTCCTGCTGTGCAGTAAACAAAAATCACTTGAGTTAAGTGAGATGTACACCCAAGTCAGCATGTATGGGACTGCAGTCTGAAGGACCTTCTTTTATATAAGCGTACACAAACACATACAATGTTTTCATATTTATAAGTTAACTTTCTTATCCATTTCATTTGTGAATCATTTACCATGAAACATCCTGAAGTGCTTAATAAGAAAAAAAACATTTTCCCATCCTGGAATCTGAAAACTCCAGTTAAAAGGCTTGTTGAACAATTACCTTAACTAATTCTAATTTACTCCATATAATATATCTACCATTGTCATTTGCCCATTCTTCATTTTTCAGCAGTGAGAAAACTCTTACTTCTAAATTAAGGGCAATACCCAATGTTATACACAACTCTTTATTTGATACATGAGATATATATTTTCAGGACCCATTGTTAGTTTTTAAACGGTTTTTAACATTGCATTTTAAATTGTTGTGACCTCTTCGGGGACCTCACAGTGAAGGTCTATTGGTAAATAAATAAATATATAATCAGAGTCGACAAGTGAAATTTAATGTTGACTAAAGTGTACTGAATTCAGTGGGTCTCAGTTCTGAGTATGACTTAGCTGGCTTTCATCCTAAATCAGGAGTGGGAAACAATTGACCATCCAGATGTTGCTGGACTCCAACTCCCATCAGCCCCAACCAGCATGTCTAATGGTCAGAGATGATGTGAGTTTTAGTTTTACTCTCTTAAATGTACAAATTCTGTAAGTCTGGATATCATAGCAACATACCATTTTGGTTAAATCACTCATTTTCAGTGAGCGTGATCAGTATTTTTGCTGCTATTATTAATTTGCCAATTCAAATAGAATGTTCTAATTGTATTTCAGTTTTCAGATAACCTAAGCTACGTATAATGAGTTTAGTGTTATGGAGCAGCAAACCATATTTGCTATATTTTTTACAATTTCTTTTCAATAACTTCTGACAACCTACTTATGTTCCACCATACCTCCAACACCTACTGCTTACATTAGGATAAATATTTGCTAACTGTTGTGGAGTTAAACGACATATATCATCCTTCAAATCCCATTGATTTCAGTGGGAGTGTTAAACACCTGCTTAAATTTTCCTCAGCAAGACCTGGCAACAGTTAATTTTAGATGGATCATACTCATTGTATCTTGGTCTCATATGCTGTGGACTATACTATTACATATATTATATTGATCTACTGTATATAAAAATGCAGCAACACGGATCGTGGACACAGCTCAGCAAGCATTAGGCATGCCTAAGCAGTACAAAGTACTAGAATGAGACTTAGCTACTGCTAATTTCTGTTGGAATGTGATATATCGGCTTGCCATTTTAAGGCATGGTCCAGCAGAGGGACCCAAGAACTGTCAATGACTGAGCTCAGAACAAGTTTGTTATAGAAAGTGCTAGTGAAAGGCTGTTTGTTTCACACTTTAGTTAGCCCTGGGCAAGGAGGGACTCACTGAGTTAAAGGGCCAGATGGTTAAATGCACCATTCTGTTGGACATGCAGGTTCTTACAAATGCAAATAGCATCAGCAGGAAAAGGGGGCTGATTATGACTGGGATCAGGATGAGGTGGGGGGGAAATTTAACCATTTCCTCCTTGCTGTTTGCATTGGGAGGAACATCCCCATTTGTACCAATAGGGTACCCCCCCAGCCAATCCCCATCCGCACGAATACCAGCTTCCATACCCTCCAACGGGAGGGACCCCCCAAGGAAAAGCGGGACATTTGGGGATCAAATCAGAAACCGGGTCAGTTTCTGTAAATCCGGGACTGTCCCTAGAAAATAGGGACACTTGGAGGGTCTGGAATCCCCATGGGCCTAGAGGCTTGGAATTCATGCTGCAGGAAGTTTAGGATCAGAGTTGTAAGAGACCAGCATGCTCTTCTGAGATCTGGGAGCGCCTCAAGGAGTGTGGGCTACCTTTACACTCTGAGTAACTTACAAGGGAACTGTCTGGGTAACGCGGGGTGTGTTGGTCTCAGAGTTCCTGGGTTTTAGGAAGTTTGGGGGTGTCTGCTAGGGCAAAGCGAGCCCTGCTTCCCCCAGCAATTGGTGTAGGGTGGACTGAGGAGTGCTGAATGCACTGGAAAAAACTTGTGAAATGCCATGTCTCCCCTGACTACCTCCCCCCAAAATTATCCATCTCTTTTGTTTAGTGTTTTCATCAGAACAATGTGAATAGTACCAGAAGGCTGGTTTTAAAGCATTTAATTGCAGAATATAATTTTAAGATAATTTGCATATATATAAGGCAATAATAAAAGAGGAGTTAATCCCTTTTTCATTATTTCTCAGATTTAAAACCTCCAATAAGAACAAAATCCAATCACATTTTTGACAATCAAACGAGCAGTATTACAAATGCAAAGATATAATCTACATCTGTATCATGGGCATATTGGAGAATAAGATTCTATCACATTGCATTCTACAATCAATTGGAAATTGGCTAGCAGCAATAATTTTACTTGAGTTTTTAACAAAATAGTGCAGAAGGTTTGCTTTAGAGTGTTTAAAATAGAATATATAAGCAGAACCTTCAACATGGACCACCTGATAGAATGACAAAAAGTGAGATTAAAGAAAGATCACACCTCTCCTAAAACAATGGCTGAATACTAGGGATGTAAGAAGGTAGTGATATTTGTCAAAATCAGCACTGTTTTCTTTCTGCTACAGTTCCATTTTTGTCAAATACTATTAGAGCGACTGATTTCCATTCTTGACCACGGATAAACAGATGAATTGCAGCAGTTTCCTCTTCCTTTTCATTGGAATTCTCCAACAACTTTAACAAATGCAAAACATCTTTATGTTGTTGTAAACCACTGTGATATGTTTCTATGGTACAGCAGTATATAAATATCTTTACAAATAAATAAATATAAATAAAAAACTTGATTTTGCAAGAGACCTCCACAGGCCACCCAGACCCTAGTTTCATAGAATGGAGCAGCTACATGTTTTGGCCTGCATTGATTCTGTTTGCAGCAACTTGACTGATTCCTAGTTCTTATATGACAGACACTAAAGACTAAGCACATATTAGTCATTGTTTGGCAAAGAGCCTCTTCAGTGTTATACTATTCATATGGATTGTGTACAATAATGGCACCAGAAAGAAATTTCTTGGGGGGGGGCACAGAAGGGGCAGAGCATATTTATAGGTGGGTGAGTTGTATCAAAAAATTTAGGATCGCTGAAAGAAAAATAGCAGTATATGTTCATGACAGGGGTTCAGCAATGGAGGGTAAGTTGGGGAAGCAGCTTCTGGTTTGGGGAAGGCGGTTGCCCCCCCTCTGCCCCCCCTCTGGAGCTACCCACGAGTGTCTGCATGAATAAATGCTTTCCATAGTGCCCATTTGATCACAATCAGCTTGTATTTCCAAGTCAGTGCACTTTTTGGACTGCCACTGCAGCAGCAACCTGCTACTGTGCACACAATCACTCCGTCCCTGGATTTTAATTATGGCACCAACACTGTTGGACAAATCCACAGCACTAAGAGACAACCAATTTGCAGAGTTGTTTCCTGCCAGGATGCCCAGTTGAGGCAACTGAAACAAACATGTTTTGAAACAAATGTTCCAATTGCAAAATGTTTACAGCTGCAATTGTTTCCTTAATGTAGTAGGAGGACAGCAGGCTCTCTGGTGCCAAATTGTTCAATTAAAAATAGTTGAGAGTTGTTAATGGTCTCTCTCAAGTTTGATGATAGTCTCAGATCTGGTGATGTAGTAAATAATGAGGACAGAGGCTGAATGCAATGCTTACCTAGGCCTAGGCACTCTTGCTCCAAAACATTTAAATACTGCTGTTGTAAAAGTAAAATACATATGGAACCTTCAGATTCAGTATGCCACTTACAATTTATTCAGAAAATGTATATACTGCTTAACAAAAATCTGCAGCTGATTTACAGAAAAAGAATCAAAGTACAATAAGATATGAACAAAGTATTAATTGTATTCTGAATATGGGCAGCCCCATATAGAGCACATGACAGTAATCTAAATACCAGTTGCTGGAGAGCATTGATGGGATGGTGTTATGGCTTCAAGCCCTGATTACCATACTGGCCTGAATATAAGCCTCACTTTCCCCCCCAAATTCCAACCGTGAAAAGTTAAAGTGCGGCTTAAATTCGCAACCTTACATAAAGTGGCTTTTATGATATCACTGCTGAAATAGACATACAGTAAAACGGAACGGGTGTGAGTACCTGCAGAATTTTAAGGGAGCGGCTTATATTCGGGTATTGTCTTTTTTTCTCTCCCCCCCTTGAATTTTAAAGGTGCAGCTTATATACGTGCCAATACGGTATGTGTTTCCGAGCCATCAGCTTGGCCATTGTACAAAACAGAATGCTGGACAGGATAGCTCAGCCGCTAGAGCATAAGACTCTTCATCTCTCTGTTGTGGGTTCGAGCCCCAAGTTGGTTAAAAACTTCCTGAATTGCAGGGGGTTGGACTAGTTGACTCCCATGGTCCCTTACAACTCTACAATTCTACGATTCTAGGTGTAAGTAGGTGAACCCTCATTTGTATTCAGCAGGGCTCTTTGTATGACACAGAGACATCTCTAAAAGCATATTTCCATAATGTAAAAGGTAAAGGTAAAGGACCCCTGGATGGTTAAGTCCAGTCAAAGGCGACTATGGGGTTGTGGTGCTCATCTCACTTTCTGGGTCATGTGGCCAGTAGAACTAAACTGCTTCTGCCGCAACAGAACACCGTGACGGAAACCAGAGTGCATGGAAACACCTTTTACTTTCCCACCACAGCGGTACCTATTAATCTACTTGCACTAGTGTGCTTTCGAACTGCTAGGTTGGCAGAAGCTGGGACAGAGTTCACCTCATAGCACGGATTCAAGCTGCCAACCTTGCAATCGGCAAGCGTAGGAGGCTCATTTCCATACATCAACCCTAACACAATTAAACTAAAAATATTAAAATTGAATAAGCCAGCTAGCATGCCGCTATAATCCATTTCAATTTATAGTACAGTGCAACATTAAGGGCTCATTACAGCAGCTAACGTCCCATTAACAGAACATTGTTCAATGCAAATGTTTGTGTGGGCAGAGCATTGAAAAGCAAGGACAGCAAGTAATACTTGGCCGGCTTTTTTATATTAATGAAAATGAGCACCTGCAAGCTGCCTTGGAGGACCTTGATAGTCAGAAATACTTTAAGTAACTTAGCCCACATTTGAGGAAGGACTCTAAAGGTTACAGTTGAAAAGGCCTCGATGCTCATCCTCATTGACACCGCCTTCCTTGGAGTCACCTTTTGGAGCAGGGCTATTGAGCAGGAGAAGCTCTTCTATAAAGTTGGCAGGGCTGAAAGCAGGCTCTGAGGGATTAAATCCAAGAACGTGTGGAATTTTTCTCAGAAATGTTGCTTGCTTTTTTAAAAACTCTGTATCCCTGCTAGAAATATTTTTGACGTCTTTCCCAGACAGGAGGGTTCCAAGTCAACTCAATATTTATGTTTGTGGGCAGCTCTAGTCCCAGATTATTGTTATTTTTGGTTGGGGGGGGTGTCATTGCAACAAATAAACATTGTCTTCTTTTATAAACTTTACCAACTTAACAAAGCTATTCCCATACAATCCAACATTTCTCCAATGAAAATAGGGACATCCTATTCCATCATCATCATCATCATAATTTTATTTTACCCCACCTTTCTGACTAGGTTGCCCCAGTCACTCTGGGCAGCTTCCAACATATATACAAACATAATAAAACATTTAAGATTACAATAACTTCCCTATACAGGGCTGCCTTCAGATGTCTTCTAAAGGTTGTACAGTTACTTATCTCCTTGGCTTGGGGATCGCATAACTACATACCCTCCAACATTTCTCTGATGAAAATAGGGATGTCCTAAGGAAAAGCAGGACATTCCAGGGTCAAATCAGAAACCAGGATTGCTTCTGTATATCTGGAACTGTCCCTGGAAAATAGCAACACTTGCAGGGTCTATATTCCATGCTCGGTCCTGGTTTGTTCTAGTTTCATTACCTTTACACTACAACTCTTATTTGTTTCCAGGCCCTGTCAGCCCCACTTCCTGATGATCTCTCCACACCCTCTTGGCCATTTTGGGAACTGAGCCTGACTCAGCTATGTCTCATCGTTTGATTATCTATGAAGGATAGATCTACCATTAAGCCCTGACAGATATTCCTGTATCTCTGAAAAATAATGGTTATTAAAGAGCAAATGATGGGGAAGGGATGTTGTCTTCATGCTCTGCACATGGGCTTCCCATTGGGGCATCATCCAGTTGGCTGCTGCAGAAAAGAGGATGCTGCTGGTCTAGACAGGCCTTTGATCTGATTCAGGAGGGCTCGGGTTGTTAGATGCCTTGGCCCAAGCAAACAGTGAAAGGCTAGGATACATTCAATGGGTGAAACTGCAACAAAACAGTTTTGTTTTGTGTGTTTTTTTGGAAAAAAGACAGTTTGCTAAGTTGTTATGTAAATTAGCATTGAAGCAATGTATTCATTATTGCCATAGAGTTAGAACTTATGTGTTCGCATAGGAAAAGTAAAGTGCTCTGTATTTGTCGGTCTTTCCAAAGTTGGGGGAAATTTATGGTGTGATCATCTAATTTCAGCTGAGCTTTTATCATTAGTTCTCAGATGATTTCCAGCCAGTATTATAAATCAGATGGAGATTAATGAAGAGAGGAGTAATAAGAGAGCAATTTAATATGGTTGCATGAATTATACATGTATAACTTTAAACCCAGAGTTCATAAAAATTACATCAGACACCTTAATGGTTGAAATATATCTCAATTCCCAGCTTGTAACTAGAATGACTTGTGAGAGGTGCAGGTGGAAGATGGTACATGACAGAACAAAATGTCATGCCCCCTTTCTGCACTGAAAAACAGCTCTGATATGTGCAGAATGGCTTCTAGGCCACAGGGTGTGACTTCACTGCTACTTCTCCTCGGATGTATTATTCTTTATAGTTTTCCCTGTAGAATGACCTGCTTTATATTGGTCTCCAGACATTTCACCCCATATTGCCATGTGCTCTGGGTGCATGATAAATGGCTCTACAGAGCAGCCAACTCTCTAAAGATGCACGGTTTTAATGGAAATGTTACGCTGTAATGGAAGGAACAGGTAACTGAGAATAATCACAATCTTGCTAGTCTATAATAAGTAGTCATAATGAAGAATCACTTCTGATGCTGTCAAGAGACCTACTTTTCTTCTTCTTTTTGACCTAATTTATAATGCAAAACTTTCTGTTGGAAGTTCTTGTGCAAGCATAGGCAAACTCTTAGGGGCCAAGGCACTTTCACACACACACCATGGTTTTTTTTGGGGGGGGGGGATGGGCCCCCTCAATGTTCAGAGGGTGTTCAGCTCTGCCCCCTGGTTCCTCACCATGTCAGGTTGTTGCGTTTTGGCCCCCTCAATCATCTTGAGATGTTGGCGCCTCTGTGTGGAGGATAATGTTGTGGCCCCAATAATATGGGAGTTATTGTGCCCCTTATCTCAACTTCAGGAAATAATTGCTCTGTTTCAATCAACGCAGCCTAAGGATGTAGGTAAAGTGCTTGTGTTCTCATTGCCCATTTTGTCTATTTACATCTTGTGGGAAGGCATTGACGGCGTGTGTCCGGGAGATTATTAATACCACTTTAAGGAAGGGAGTGTTCCCATGTGCCTTGAAGAAGGCAGTTGTGCAACCGTTCCTTAAGAAATCTTCTCTGGATCCAGTAGATTGCTCAGCCCAAAATATCTCCTCTTTGGACAAGGTGGTCTAGATGGTGGTAGCAGCTCAAGTCCAAACACTCTTGAATGAAGCAGATTATCTGAGCCCATTTGCTGTAGGTTCCCCCCTGGCATCTCTCAACTGAAAAGTTGTAAATGTGACTCCTGGTCTTTAGGTGGCAGCATTCGCGAAAATAAAAACCGAGGAGCGCTCTCTGAGCCTGCAGTTCTTTTTCCTGCAACATTTTTTGTTTAATTTTTTTTTCTCCTGGCAGAAGCACTGCTCTTCATTTCAACTCATTGTTTCCTGTTTTGATTTAGGAGGCTTCCCTTTTGTTTTTGGTGCAGTTTGTAACACTCGCCCTCTGGTGAATTCATTATCACTTTTGTGACCTTTCCCAAAATGCTTTATCCTATATATCTCTGTCCTTCCTGGCCCATCAAATAAGGTTGCACAATCTCTCCCTAAGCAGACTGCAGGAAGCAGCACAGAAAAATAATGAGAAAATATAGTGGATGGTCATTGAAATCTTACATAGGCTGATGGGAAGCACTGCACCTGCAGGAATCCCAGGTGGAATGATGTGCCTGCCAGCCATATTTTAATCATTTAGTTTGGTTGGAGAACATTAATGTAAATTTCTCCCAGTCAAGTGCAAATTCTAGTGATGAACCACAGCAGATACAACCACAGCGTTGCATTCAATGTCTTTTAGTGTTTCTATTGTACTCTACTCGTAGCCTGTGGGCGAGATTGCTTGGGAGGATTGATTTGCTATTATAACTTTGTTTTTATAGCCTCTTAAAGCATTGTTCTGCTCTGCTATTCAGTATGAGGTTTTGCAGCAAATTGCACAGGCAAGTCCAACAAACCTAACTTGTCCTAGTACGTGTAGCTTAGCGCCTCAGCAGAGGTTGAGACAGGCAAGCAGTTGCTTTCCTGGAAGGAAGGATTTGTTCTCTTTTTCAAACAGGATTTCCCCTTTTCTCACTTGGAACTGGGTGGAATTACCTGTCAGGATCAGCTGAGACACAAACTGGGGGCCTCCTGGTCTGTGTGTGGATGCCACTTGTCAACAATTTATCAGATTTGTTACCTCAGTTGCCAGGAAGCAACTGCTTATGGGTTTGTCCTTCTTATCGGTTTGCCAAGGGCATCTGCCTGACTACCATGAGAAACAGAATACTGGACTGATCCTGCATGGCTTTGGTTATGTTTCTGTGGGTGACCATTCATGGCAATGTTCTCATGGAGAAGCTGCTAAAATGTGGACTGGACGATGTAGCTGTTAGGTGCATTTGTAGCTGGTTATCTGACCAAACCCCCAAAGTGCTCATGAATGGTTCCTCATCATCCTAGAAAAAAGTAGCAAGTGGGGTGGTGCAAGGTTCTGTCCTGTGCCCGTTGTTGTTCAACGTCTTTATAAATGACTTGGATGAAGGAATTGAGTGGATGCTCATCAAATCTGTGGATGGTAAAAAAGGTACAAAGGTAAAGGACCCCTGGATGGTTAAGTCCAATCAAAGGCGACTATGGGGTATGGCGCTCATCCCGTTTTCAGACCGAGGGAGCCAGTGTTTGTCCACAGACAGCTTTCTTAGTCATGTGGCCAGCATGACTAAACCGTTATTGGCGCATGGAGGACCATGACGAGTGCCAGAGCACACGGAAAGAAGACAGAATTGGGATCCAAGATGACCTGAACAAATTGGAGAATTGGGCCCAAACTAACAAAATGAATTTCAATAGGGATAGAAACATCATAGCCAGACACTGGAGAGACCTGTCAGCAGTAAGCATGTATCAATGATATCAAACAGTATAGGAAACAGCCTTATTAGAAAAACTAACCAATAAACTGAATGTGACACGGAGACAAATAGAAGAAGACGTCTTCACATTCACAGCCCAACAAGACAACGACAAGAATCTGCCAACAGCATATGAATCAATATGACTAACCTGATACAAAAATACCCACCCACCCCACTCACACATGGAAACAAAGTTCACCACAGCCAATCACAAACAAACAACCACACCCTAGGCCAACCCCAACCGCTCTCACCACCAAAGTAACACAAGTGAATAGTAGAGAGAACCTGCACAAGTGACGTTGACACAAAACCCCACACATACATTAAGTAGAATAGAAGCTTTGCCACCCAACCCCAACCCCACTCACCATGCCCCCTCCACCTTTCTCCCTTTTCTTCCTAAAGTAACACTAATGTCTCAAGAAATGAAACTGATCTGTAGAAAATGTAACTTGAAAAAAGAGACATTGCACATACTTTTGTAAACCAAGAAACCTTTAATAAAAAATATGTTTGAAGCTGGAAAAAAATAGGGACAAATGTAAGGTTCTGCATTTAGGCAGGAATAACCAGATGCACAAATATAAGCTGGGGGGCAGGCACCTGGTATCAGCACATGTGAAAAGGATCAAGGGGTCTTAGTAGACCACAGGCTTAACATGAGTCAACAGTGTGACGCAGCATCAAAAAGAAAGAAAGAAAAACTAAGACTATTCTAGGCTGTATCAACAGAAGTACTGTGTCCCTATCAAGGGAAGTAATAGTACCACTCTAGTCCGCCTTGGTCAGACCACACCTGGAATACTGTGTCCAGTTCTGGGTGCTACAATTTAAGAAGAATATTGACAAGCTGGAACGTGTGTAGAGGACAGGGACCAAGACAATCAATGAGGAACGACAATCTGGAAACCAAGCCTTATGAGGAACAGTTGAGGGAGCTGGGTATGTTTAGCCTGGAAAAGAGACTGAGAGGAGATATGATAGCCATCTTCAAATATCCTAAGGGCTGTTACATGGAAGATTATACCCTTTCTCCCTTTCTAAAATGGCACAGACCATTTTAGGCAAAATTGTCTGCTTTCAGATGTAGCTGTGTGAGGCTTTTTGTCTGATAAATAAAGCTCCCAGATGCAGGTAATGTTTAGAAAGGTCTTATATTCAGAATAAGATCCAAATTATTCAACTCTCCAAAGTTTAGGAACAAACTCCAGTTCCTGTTAGGATATAAAAAGCTGCTGCTGTTGCTTTTTTACTCGTTTGCTATTTCTCCCCTGATTAGGCACTTCTAATCTTGGGAAGCTCAGAAAGCCTCCTCCAGAGGCTGTGAATGAAGAGCAGAACGGCGTGTTCCAGCAGAAAGCAACAGGGCAGCCATCCACTCCTCTACCCTGCAGACTCCTTAAGAAGGGAAGGGGAAGAATCTACTGCTTGTAGGTGTGTTAATGCTCAGAAACAAGAAGCTAGGGAGTCAGCAGGAGTCTAGTGAAGCGCTGCTAAGGAAGAAGAATCGAAAGTGTCTTGAGTGCTTTTGACCTGAAAAAGGAAGGCGAGGCGATGAGCTTGACTTTTGCAGGAACCAAACTGTGGCTTGTTTAGATCCACTTCGTTGAACCTCGGAGTTGTGCAATTCAAGACTGCCATTTTGTCTCTTTTCCAGAATCTAACCTAAGGCTTCCAGTCTGTTGATCTCATAATAACCATGGCTGTGGAGGCTAAAATCCTTGCAGGATCTCTCAGGGTAAACAGGTGCTAACAGCTGAGAATCCTCGAGTGGAGGAAGGAGGGATTTGGATTCAGGGCCAAAGCTAGGCCAAGACTAGGGATGGAAAGATCTGTCAATTTTGGTTCTCTCTCTCATTTTTCCAAGTTTTCAATCTTAAATTCGGTTCTCCATATTTATATAGGTGACATATGCATGCAGTTGTAAACGGCACTTTTGTATAATGGCAAAAGTGGCTGGTTGCTATTAAAGGTTCATTGACCAGTCCACATTCATGACAGCTAATCAAGTCATGCCCTTCCTTTAAAAGGGCCTTAACTGAAAGTAAGCCTTTGCTAGCATCACCACCGCCTCCAAAGCCCTCCTTTTAAGCTGTGAGTCCCTGCTGCTGTGTGTCACCTTGGTGCCTGTCCTATCCCTCACTCTCTATCTTGTGCCATGGTTAGTTGGCATCTATCTTTTTCCACTGCTGTTTCTCTTTTAAGATGCTATCCCAATCTATGTTGGATGCTCCCAGCTCTGGTCTTGACTAGGGATGGGAGCAGGGCTTGTCACATCTATCAAATACTGTATGCACTTTCAGGAACAATATGAGAACTGAAATACAGCTATCCCGCAATATTTGCATATATCTGAATTTTGCAATGCAGTTCTCCAACCAAACACGGTGTATGAAACCATATATATTAGGGGACAGTGTGTATAAAATGGAGATACTGAAAATAACACAGAATGCATTGTATTACTGTAGGAGAAATTGCTGTTAAAAAAATTGTAAATAAGTCAAAACGGCAAACAAAAATATATTTATTAGGAGACTTTCGCAATACAATGCTGGAAATTTCTTATGGACTTTTTATGTGTGAGAGAAAATTAACTTGTAATATCTGGATTTAAAGATTGAAAAAATACTGGTTTACAGAAGATAGAATGGCTGGATCTTAATTAGTTAGCTGCAGGACAGAGACCCAGAAGTCCTTTTATCTTCCCTTTATCTTTCCTCTCTCTTTCTCTTCTTTTGCTTTCTCTCTCTTTAGGTCTGTCTTTTCCCTTTTTTTGAATTCTTTCTGCCCTTGTTCTTTTTAAGATTAAGTAGCTGTTTTATTTCAGCATATTATAAAAAGATACTTTGTAATAGGTTTGTATTTCTGTATATCTTTGAGTAAACACACACACACGAGACATCAGCATATTGTAAGTTCAAACCCAACATTGCTAGCTGTGGAAGCTGCTGTCAAAATTTAGAGCCATAAAATGAGCTGTGGGAGTGAATTATGGGATGGAGTCACAAGCAAACCAATATAGTTTATTCGTTTCTTCCTCCTGGAGTGACTAACTGCAAAGATCAGCTCCTGCTTCTTTTGCAAGATTGCCGAGTGATGGTGGGTGGATGGAGGAGCTACTGGCTGTGACAGTGGAGGCGCTGGTTCGATCTGAGCTTTGCAGTGAAGCTTGCCAGGTGACCTTGGGCATGCTGTTTCGACTTGTCCTAATTTGCTTCACACGTTCATGGTGTGAAAAATAAAGGGGACCAAGGTCTGTCTTGAGCCCTTGCGACAGAGTGACAAGACAAGAAAAGCCTTTAAACATAAAGGCTGTGAGGGGAATGAGGAGTCCTTGAGTGTGGGCACAGATCCAAAACTGAGCAGGAAAGCCTGCCTTGCCTGCTCTCTTGCCTTTAACAGCTTCTTGATGTGCAGAAATCAGCCACTGAAGCTAATTTCTCAGCATAGAGATCAATAGCATCACCTGCTAATGTCTTCTCACTGTACTTAGGGATACCCATGTATCCATTTGCCAAATTTCCAGGGACCAAGTGCCCTTGTTGCCCGCTCAGTGCAATGAGGGGATCCTTTCCCCTCCCCGGGCTCTGGAGGGGGCCCTCTCAAATTGTGCCAGGCCTTGGAGCAGGCAGAAGATTCTTACACTGAGACTTGGGCTGCTTCCACCTGTTTCAAAGCTCAGTGTGATATGCAGGATGCTTCTTCCCCTCTGCCAAATTGTCCAGCAAACCAGAGGACTTGTGAGGTAGGGTGCGGGGAAGGAGACAGTGGTGACCACAAATTATGGCTGGCACATAAGTCTGAATTTGAGGAGCGCTTTCTTCTCACCAAGCTGCTGCTAAAGGACAGCCCTACAGAGTTCACAGTGGTTGCTTCAGTGCTGTGGTTTACAACCAAATAAACTAGTATAGCCTACTAACTCCACCTCTCTGAGTTCGGTTCCAAAATGTTGCTGGTAAATGGGAGGGAACTGGCTCTGCGTACTTTTAAGGGGAAGAAAGGCAGTGCGGAGATCCTGTTCTAACTGGGGCTAAAGTGAACATCCAGCCATAAACTGCTGGCTGAGGCAGCTGTAAGACGGTGAAAAGCAATTGTAAGTATCAGACAGAATGCTATTCAATTTCCTGGTTCTTAACTGAAGAGCCCCACTTCCCAAGCTGAAAACAAGTCCTTCTTTGGAGGTCTTTCTAGGTCTCTAATCTGCCTTAACTGGCTTTTCTTTATTATTATTTTTAATTAATTTTATTGAGAGTTTTCAACATAAGATACAATGAAAACTAAACCAAAGTAAACTAACTGGTAAAACTGGTAAATCTAACTGGCTTTTCTTTATAGCGCCTTTTAAAGCTGTTTGTGGCTTGGGTTTCTTTGCTGTCCATATGCAAGAGAGCAAGCATATCTTTTCAGTCTGTGTAGACTTTCAGGGAATGTTTCTTCAACTGCTCTGTCCTATCTAGTCTGACACCCCCAAAACATTAATAGATCTGTTTTTAACATTCCCGTTTGTTCTACCTTACAGAACTCACCTGGAGTGAAAAGCATATAGTGAAATAGGATAGAACCCCCCCCCCCTTCATTCGGTAACTATTGGACTAAAATCTACATATGAAGGAACATAGGAAGGTGCCTTATACTAAGTCAGACCATTGGTCCATCTAGTTCAGTATTGTCTACACTGACTGGCAGAGGCTCTCCAGGTTTTCAGCAAGGAGTCTTTCCCAGTCCTACCTTGGGGTACTGAACCTGGGACTTTCTGCCTGCGAAGGAGATGCTCTGCCACTGCATTATATGGCCCTTCCCTTCTCTAATCTTTGCTTTCAGAAGTTCCACCAAGTTTCCAAAAGGCATAACCAAAAGGGACCTTCTACGGAATCTACCTTCCACTGAGTTGGGTTATTGATTCACCTTGCCTCTATTATTGGAAACTTTGTAAGGATTGTTATGGCTGATATCCATTCCATAACTTTTATTAATCTTTATTAAGATCTTTATTGATCTTTATTAAAAAGCACATGTGTTCTTACCTGCTTTGCCTGGAAATGCATTTAGAACGAGGCATGACAGCTGCTGTGCCAACACAGTCTTCAGCCCAGACTCAGCAGGGGTCAGCAGACTTTTTCAGCAGGGGGCTGGTCCACTGTCCCTCAGACCTTGTGGGGGGCTGGACTATATTTTGGAAAAAAATATGAATGAATTCCTATGCCCCACAAATAACCCAGAGATGCATTTTAAATAAAAGGACACATTCTACTCATGTAAAAACACACTGATTCCGGGACAGTCTGTGGGCCGGATTTAGAAAGCGATTGGGCCGGATCTGGCCCCCAGGCCTTAGTTTGCCTACCCATGGGCTAGATGATAGGTCTGGCAAATGACAGAGACACCAATGTACTCAAGAGCTGGTGGGGTTTTGGGAATTTAAAGGTGAGCCTACCTAATTTTCACTTTTCAGAACAATATGTGAATGGCACAACCATTCTTCTAAATCCACAATTATTCTGAATTTTGCAGTCCTGTTCTCCAGCTGAATAATGTATACAGAAATGCATATACCCAAGTAAAGTGTGCATAGAAATGCATATATTAGTGAACATAACATACCAAAATCATTTTACTGAAGTTGCTTTGCAAATATGTTTTTTTTTAATTAGGTAAAATTTCATGCAAAAATGTGTATAAATTATATTATTATATTAGAAATTAGCATCAAAATGCTGATTAATTTTCATGAGGACTTTTACAAATATGTATTCACATACTGTTATGGAGAACTAAACCTAAGGTTGGAAATCTTAGAAACTAAGAGAAACCAAAATTGACAGGTTGACCTATCCCTACTCTGAATACCAGATGCTGGGAACCACATGGGAGCAGAGCACTGCTGTGGCACTCATGTCCAACCCAAATGTTGTTTTCCACTCTGGCGCTGCTCAGGCTGCTGCTCTGTGTGCACCCTTACCTTTCTCCAAATAACTTCTCAAGCCACATAAGGTAAACAGGAGAAAAGGGGACTTTCAAGGGAAATGCAAAGGGCTTTGGGTAGAGCTGAGAATAGCAGATATTTATGTAATTCTGTGCCCTCAAACATTTGTACAATGGCCTCAGCAAAATGACCACCAGCCCCCAGAGGAGGGCAAAGTGATTACATGTCAGAGAAAGCACAAATTAGCAAATACAGCAAAACCTCCAGCACTGATTTTGCTAAACTCAGGCTGTGGTGATAACAACAGCTGTGTCAGCAGTTAGAGGGCAGCTGTCTATACAGTTTCCTCTACTTTTAGAAAACGACAACACTATACTGTAGACATTTTCTTCCGTTTCAGTGTTCCTATGAAGGTAGCCCTGGTTTGTAGCCAATTATCCCAGGAGCTTGTGAAATTGATGATTATTCTGTTCCTGAATGTTCCTGAAAATGCTTCCTTTTGTAACAAGAACTCCAGTTTGTATTAGGGAAGCTTTCTGTTCTGTTAAGAAAATGAATGCTTCCTTCAGTGCTGGAGGAAGTATGGCCCTGAAGAGCAGTTGCTGTTACACTTAGTTCCTGCTTTCAGATTTATTTTGGGGGCACCTGGTTGGCTACTGAGAGAACAGGATGCTAGACTAGACAGACAAGCTACTTCTTTTTTTATTTTTCCTTGCTGCACATGCCTAATTATAATTGATTTGATATTCCATATATAATGCAAAATTTTCTTCTTTTATTATTTATGTTTCCTATTTCTGGTCGTCGGTATCACTCACTGCTAATCTATATTGGATGTTAACCTAGACGCATATTCGTAAAGGCTGCTTGCTGTTTTGCCAGAAGATTCAGTAATGTTCTTTGCAATATCTGAATGGCAAAAATCTGTTTTTAGCACTTTTGATTACAAAGATACATATACAGTGGTACCTCGGGTTAAGAACTTAATTCGTTCTGGAGGTCCATTCTTAACCTGAAACTGTTCTTAACCTGAGGTACCTCTTTAGCTAATGGGGCCTCCCGCTGTTGCAGCGCCGCCGCCACACAATTTCTGTTCTCATCCTGAAGCAAAGTTCTTAACCCGAGGTACTATTTCTGGGTTAGCAGAGTCTGTAACCTGAAGCGTCTGTAACCCGAGGTACCACTGTAGTTTGTTTTTATGTAATGGGCAATGAGCCCTTGGAGTTTGTGGGAAATCATTCTTCCTGGTTCTCAGTTACCTTTCATCCAATATTCCAGAAACTGTCAACTAGTAAAGTAAATTATTGTCCTCATAAGGAGAGATGATGATTTAAGGACTAGGGAGATAATGGTGGTCTGTGGAGCAGGGAGCACAACCGTAGTCAATTTTGCAAAACTAGGAATGTTCCTCATTAGAGACATACAGCAACTAGGATTGTGGTTTAATCAAATTCTGGTTACCAAGAGCTCTTCAATTGAGAAGATCACTAATGGCAGACAAGCTTCCCTGAAAGGCAGCCTGTCCACCACCATCAGTATCATCTTCAATTATTTTGAAATTTTCACAAATGTCAAATTTGCTCTGTAGGTCTCCCTGGAGCATGAAATATTTTGGCTGATGATAGTTCACAACATTACAAAAGCATACAAAGTGCCAGATAACACAATTCAAATGAAAAATGATTATTATTTTATTTGGCTACAGTCTTATGTTTGGCTGCCACTCTGCTGTCTCTCATTGCCAAGGACAGCCCTTGTTTTCTGTTACCCAACTCCGGTAAATCACAATCACTGCTCCTATTTCTGTCTCCAAGGAAAGGCCATGTTGAAATTCAACTAGCAGTAATTTGCTAACATTGTCATTCTTCAGGGTTTAGTATCCCTGCCAGAGTCTCTAGAAGTTAATTCTCTGCATGGGGGATGGATGCATCTATAGTGGATCTGTTTTAAAGCTTCTTTTTGATGCTATTTTTAATGACTATTTTATACCATTTTATATAAACTCCTTAGAGGGTTTTTAAAAAAGTGATATACAAATCTTGTTAAATAAAATTTATTTTTTAAAAAAATGTGCATGAACCCTAATGCTGTAATCCTAGACATGCTTACCTGAGAGTAAGTCCAACTGAATTTTAATCTGAATACTGTATAGGGCTTTGTGCGCTGGTCCTAATATCTTGAACTGGACACAGTAGCTCACTGGGAGCAAGTGTAGTGCTGTGAGTATCAGTGACACATAGTCCCATTAGACTTAGTATTCTACACTAGCTGCAGTTTCTGGACCATCTTCAAGGGCAGCCCCGCAGAGAGTGCATTGCGGTAGTCTAGACATGTATAAGATTGCACTGCAAAGTACCATGCAGGGTTTAGCAGTGGCCAGAGGATTTGAGAAGATCAGTCTACATCCCAATCCCAAAGAAGGGCAGCGCCAAAAAATGCTCCAGCTACCACACAATTGCGCTCATTTCACACACTAGCAAGGTTATGCTTAAAATTCTACAAGGCAGGCTTAAGCAGTATGTGGACCAAGAACTCCAAGAAGTGCAAGCTGGATTTCGAAGGGGCAGAGGGACCAAATTGCAAACATGTGCTGGATTATGGAGAAAGCTAGAAGCTTCCAGAAAAACACCTACTTCTGCTTCATTGACTACGCAAAAGCATTTGACTGTGTCGACCACAGCAAACTATGGCAAGTTCTTAAATAAATGGGAGTGCTTGATCACCTCATCTGTCTCCTGAGAAATCTCTATGTGGGACAAGAAGCTACAGTTAGAACTCGATATGGAACAACTGATTGAATTCTGGTGCTGGAGGAGACTCTTGAGAGTCCCATGGACTGCAAGAAGATCAAATCTCTCCATTCTGAAGGAAATCAGCCCTGAGTGCTCACTAGAAGGACAGATCCTGAAGCTGAGGCTCCAATACTTTGGCCACCTCATGAGAAGAGAAGACTCCCTGATGTTGGGAAAGATGAAGGGCACAAGGAGAAGGGCACAGCAGAGGACGAGATGGTTGGACAGTGTTCTTGAAGCTACCAACATGAGTTTGACCAAACTGTGGGAGGCAGTGGAAGACAGGAGTTCCTGGTGTGCTCTGGTCCAGGAGGTCACGAAGAGTCAGACATGACTAAACAACTAAACAACAGCAATGCAGCTTCCTATGTTCCTTTTGCGGAAAGCCCTTCTCACCTGCTGTATTTGTTTATTCTTTATTGTTGTTACGAGATATGCCTGAAAAATAGAGTTACTCTACGATATGTAATCAACAGTTCAATATATTCTGCAGCAGCTACGGTATGTGAAATGGCATCACACGGGGTCTAGCCGGCTGTTTTGCATTCTGCAGCTGCTGAGGAATATTTTGAGCGGTCGATCAAATCTGCCTTATATCGATCAAATCTTCCTTTAGCCCTCCAACCTTAGTATTACCTGCAGTAACTGGCAATGGCTCTCCAGGGTTTCATACAGGAGTTTTTCCCAATCCATAACACGAGTTGCAGGATACTGAGCCCAGTAGCTCTTCAGCATGCAAATGAAATGCTCCGGCACTCAGCAAAACCCTTCCCTAATGTGTATAATAGCATATGTGTCTTGGGCAGCAATTCATGGTATCAAAATTCAGGTCCTACACAAGCATGTCCCTAGATTCATCTGTGAATCGTAGGAGGGAGCAAATGTGCAAATAATTGAAAGTAAGCTCTTTTGAAAGCAGACCAAATATACATAGGATTGGCCAGTAAGGTCTGAGTATGCCAGCAAGCACATTCCTGGAGTCTAAAATTTTCTCAAGTAGGAGCTCTGCCCTCAAATGAAAGGGGATGGCCTAGATTTCTTCTTCTATAATATTTCTTAAAATTCCGAAACAAGTGGACTGTGATCTGTGGTTAAGATCAAAATGTGCTTATTCCATAACATGAAACATACCACAGAGCGCCTCACTCGACATTACCTGCTTTCACTGTTCATACTGAGACTAAAGTTCCACTGTCAAGAAGAGTGTGTGTGTGTGTGTGTGTGTGTGTGTGTGTAAAACAGCATCTATACATAATTAATTAGCATTTTCTGCATCCTATTAAATAATGCTGGGAGGGCACCCATTTGTGACATGAATTAATTATGGCACCAGCAGATGAACAAATTGTTTTGCAGGAGCTGCACAATATTTCTGCCACGAACAGTACAGAGTGCCTGCCCTATCATTCATCCAGATGTCGCTGAAATCACATGGCAGAGCAAATGTCGTAGATTAAGCTGGCAGCTTCTGAAAATTGCACTATAGTTTGCAGCTCCTGCAGCAGTCCGGTTAGCGGCAAATGGGTCTCCCTGTGGAGGAAGTGGCTTGAGGATCACAGTCACTGGCAATTAGTTCTTTGCAGTTCTCCAGGGCTTGTTGTGTAATATTGCGGTTTAGTGTAAAAAAAAAGTTTTGGATTGGGACCCATGGGACCAGAGTTCAGATCAGCCCACATCCAGACTCATCTCTCAGTCATGGAATAAGCACAACTACCTCCAGTTCATAAATCACCACTTCTGAGGTTGAATTGACCCAGGGGCTTATTGGACTGTGTGGTTAAAGGATCCTGGATTCAAGGTGCATTAACTGAGTTAAAACAGTTTTAAATCAATTACTTTTCTTTCCTATGCCAGTAAAAGGTTAAATGCAGAATGTACCATAACCTTTCCCCTGATTTGTAGTGTAGCTATTCACTGCTGTTGTCTGCACTGAGCCATTGTGCCATTGAGATAAATTTCTTCACAATATATTTTATCCAGAGTTCTTAAAAGGAGTGATTTCTCCTTTCCCCAGTTAATAGCAGCACCCAAGAGCAAGTTGTACTATATGTTTCACAAAAGGTGGCTTCATTAATTGATGGAGCTGTCTGGATCACAGATAATCTGTTGAACTGGCTTCCTTCCTATAGTTTAGATTGCTTGTAGAAGCTGCAGCAGCTTTTGGGCAGGTTGACCTGATCCACGTGCAATTGCAGAGTATTTCCAGTCCACCCCCAGCGTAAATTCAGAATATCTTGAAGGCAGACTGGAGGAAAATACTGCTGTTATGATTTCTTGCTTGCTTTTTGTTTGTTGGTCAGTGAAATTCTAAAATGAAAGGGTTGGGCTCTGTGCCTGTTTGGGTATGACTCTGCATGCCTCTCCAAACCTGGAATATTTTATCCCTAACCTCAGACATAAGAGACTGATTATGATTACTCTAGTGTAATATACTCTGTACAAGAGTAGAGATTATTGCTTTACATTTTTCAGGACTGAGCCACGCATTACAAATGTGTTTTGCTGTACTCTGAGGTGCCCTGACTCATATGAAACAAATTTTTTTGCCTCTTAGGTTGAATACGTCATTCTTTAATTTTAGAGAAAAGGAGGGGAAGCCCAAAGGAGAAGCATGGAGACTGGGAGAATGGATGGGTGATGGCGAATGCCCTTCCCTCCTTCAGAGGCCTTGGGCAAACTGCTGGGCTGGGCTAGAAGCAAGTCTCAAGTATCTCACAGGGACGGTGCGGGGAGTTGCATCCTAAACACTTGGCACCTAAAATTGATTTCTTCAGAGCACATCAGCACATGTCCCACAAGGCAGTGGGTGTGGATTTTTCCTTGGGGTTTACTCCCAAAGCGTTTCTCACGAGTAAGTATAACCACAAGCTAGCAAAAGTTTAGGACCAGTGCCAGATTTACGTATAAGCTAAACAAGCTATAGCTTAGGGCTCCACTCACTTGGGGGCCCCAAAAAATATTTAAAGGAAAAGAACCCCTGGGTGTACATTTCCAAAATATAAGATAAAAAACAAATAAAATAAAACCTACAGACAACAACCGTGTTTTGTGTTGTGTAGGCTCCTATGATGTAAGCAATGGGCCCCGCCTGCTAGCCTGCTCCCTAAAATATCACTGGTTTGCTCATTTCTATATATAGGGTGCCTACATTCTGCATGGACTGGTTGTATGGCAACCTGTACAAATGGCTTTAGATACCCATTAGGTCCATAAATTACCATATAGCATATATTCAACACAAGAAACAGTGAAAACTTGTTGTTGACAATGGACAGCTGGACATATAAAGGGCCCCATTACCTTCAGTAGCTTAGGGCCTCACCAAACCTCAATCCGGCCCTGTTTAGGACCAGAGTACAGTGGCACCTCGGGTTACATACGCTTCAGGTTACATACGCTTCAGGTTACAGACTCCGCTAACCCAGAAATAGTGCTTCAGGTTAAGAACTTTGCTTCAGGATGAGAACAGAAATAGTGCTCTGGAGGCGTGGCAGCAGCAGGAGGCCCCATTAGCTAAAGTGGTGCTTCAGGTTAAGAACAGTTTCAGGTTAAGTACGGACCTCCGGAACGAATTAAGTACTTAACCCGAGGTACCACTGTATTTCTTCTCCTAGATGGGCTGCCTTCCTAGGCTAACAAGCCCCATCTGCCCATCATTTTCCTCTACATTACAGCATGTGCAGAAACTGCCTTCTTGACTGTTTGACCCACTCTTGGTCTCATCCACTCAATCTGCCAGAACCTGTCTTTACATGCAGGGGAGTCCCTAACTCACCAAGGTTTTGAGAGCCATCACCTGGTTTAGCTGGCCAATGGAAGCTGCTCCTGGGGTGTGGCCCCTGTCACATGTGGACAGCTTCTAGGAGCCACAGATGAGAGCTGAGTGGGCACCAAAGGTGGACCAACTACCCCAGAAGAAGCACGATGTGCCCCTCACCAGAGGTGCTACCCCTCCCCTAACCCCCCCCCACACCCATGCACACATCCACATACCCACCCACACCTACCAGTAATGTTCAACTGTGGCAATGAAATCTATGAATGAATTATGAATGCCTTCAGGATTCTGATATGGGAAGTGCTGACAAATCCCATATAATTCACACAGGGAGTCCTTGAGGATGTTCCACACTATTTATTTGATTGTGCTGTTTTTGACAGTGTATATGCAAAATTTCTCATCTCTGCAGAGGTCGTGAATATTGGTCTAATTTACCAGGGGGGGAAACAAATTCCTGTTCCCTAGTGATAAACAAGTAGGTAATGCAGCAAGCAACTAGCTACCTTTGCTCTGGCAATAGCAAACAAGCATCCAGTGCATTTTGATATTTGCGGATGAATGAAATTTACATGCATTCTATAAAATGTACTTTTGCTATCTGAATAAATGAAATGGTGACCGAGGTGGAGTGTGAAACCCATGTCTGAAATACTGGAATTTTACATCCTTGAAACTTCATTATTTATTTGTCATTTTGACTTTGATTGTTAATTGCTGTTACACTCCGTGGCCAAACAAATAATTTAAACTGCAGATTTGTCACTGTTATGCTCCACGGCCAAACAAATAATTGAAACTCTGTAACTTTGTTAATTATGTGTTGAAGTATATGTTGCATGACTGAGATGCAAGTTCTGTTCTTCCCATAAAGAACAAACAATGGGTGCTTTGCTTATCACAGAGTCGTTGGCTTCATTGATTGCAAAGAGGAAACCACTCACTTTTGTCCTTAAACAAGGAAACCTTGTTCTATAGAACACTTCTGAGAAGTTAAATTTGATTGCCCTTTCATGTTTTTTTTTAAATGTAACTTTCTTTGCTACCGTAACCCCTATCAAAAATGTGGAAAGTCCCACTAACTTTTATGGCAGTTGAACTTTATTTCCCGGAGCTCCAGTTGACTTCAAAGCGTGTGATAAGTAAACAGTTTTCAACGTCTCTTAGAAACTTTGTCCGCTTGAAAGGTCTCTGTAATAGGGTCAATGTCTTCATTTGAAAGGAATGACCCAGCCGCTGTTGCCATTTTGATGTCTCCCACTGTGAGAGTTTCTTCCTGATTACATTTCCAAAGTGAGGCAAGGTGAGGCAAGTCCTTTTGAGCATTGCAGTATTTAGTCCTTTATCCAGGGCTATGTGAACTCTATACTACAATCAAATCAACATTTTGCTATCCAAATACCGTGGTACCTCGGCTTAAGAACTTAATTTGTTCTGGAGGTCCGTTCTTAACCTGAAACTGTTCTTAACCTGAAGCACCACTTTAGCTAATGGGGCCTCCCACTGCTGCCGCGCCGCCAGTGCGCAATTTCTGTTCTCATCCTGAAGCAAAGTTCTTAACCTGAGGTACTATTTCTGGGTTAGCGGAGTCTGTAACCTGAAGCGTCTGTAACCCAAGGTACCACTGTACTGCTCCAGTAAAAGCAATTCTACAGAAATAGGCTTCAGAAATTAACTAGTGGAGTCACAGGGTCTTTCAAGACGATCAGTTCAAGACACAGTAAGTGGGCAACACAGACAAGAGTAAAGTTTTGCATTTAAGTCAAAACCGCAAAAGTAGGTGCACAGGCATAGCAAGCAAGCAGGGTACCTGACTGGGGAGTAGCATATGTAAAAAGGTTGTTGGGGAGGTAGTCAGTTTCAACTGAACATGTGTCAGCATTGTGATGAAGAGAGAGAGAATGTGAGTTTGAGAACAGCCTTGACCAAAGGTGTCATGGGCTTTGAAGACACTCAAACTCGGGATGCAAGGGAGAAACGTGCTAAGAGTAAGGCATGCTTGGCAAATCCACACCGTGATCAACTCCTGCCCGGAAACCAATGTCCCCACTGTGGAAAGACGTGTGGGTCCAGAATTGGCCTCCACAGTCACTTACAGACTCATTGTTAAAACCGTGTCTATGGAAGACAATCTTACTCGGCTGCGAGTGATCACCAAAGAAGAAGAGGATTCGTTCACAGAACCACGGTTTTGAAGTATTGGCTCTACTATATTCCATTTTACAACGTCATCCAGAGGTTGTGTCCAGTTCTGGGTGTCACCCTAAAAGGAGTATAGAAAAGTTGGAGTGAATTCAGATGAGGGGAACTAAGATGGCAATGGATGTGGAAAGCAAGTCCAAAGAGCAGGGATAGCTCAGTCAGTAGAGCATGGGTCTCTTCGGACTCAGCAACACAGGTCAATTTGTAATGTTAAAAACATGTTCTAAAAATGTGACACCGGTTGGCGCTGTAGAGGAGAATCCAAAGTCAATGGCAGATTGCCTGGGAACATCTTTTCTTCATATAGAGTTTTTAATAGCGGTTTGTTTTTTTTAAATGTATCTGTATAGATCTAGCCTTAATCTCAGGGTCATGGATTTGAGCCCCATGTTGGGCAAAAGAATCCTGCATTGCAGATGGGTTGGGCTAGATGGCCCTCATGGTTACAGCTCTACAATTATATGATTCTTTGAGGAAAGGTTGAAAGAACTGGGTATGTTTAAGGTGGAGAAGAGAAGACTGAGAGGGCCAAAAAAGCAGGGTTGTTGCATAGAAGAGGGCAAAGACTTGTTTTCTGTTGTCCAGAGGGTGTAAGTGTAAGGATATGGGAGGAGAGATTTCAGCTGAACATTAGGAGAAAGCTCTTGATGGCAAGAGCAGTCTGACAGTGGAACCCAGTGACCTAGGGAGATGGTGGTGGGCTGTCTGTAAAACTGCAGGTGTTGAAGTAGGCTATGGAGCCATCTACTAGGGATGCTCTACAAAACAGTGAAAATCCAACAGGGAAGGGACCAAGTGACTTCCACTATCTGGGTGATATGCCTGAAAATGTCCTTTCCTGTATCCCAGGAACCTGGTCTTTGGATGGCAGTGGGATGTGGAGCAAGACCGCCAGTGAAGAATACTGTGGGATAGCAGACTTATGAAGAAGAAGGCATTATTTTGCTCCCAAATCCTTCAAAGCTTTATAGGAACAGACAGCCCACCTCCTACTTCCTCTCTGTCATTACAGCTGAGCTGTTGTCATGCAGTTGCTGCAGGAAAGGGGGAAGTGGGACGCTGCACTCAGAGCGAAGCTACGGTTCTTGCTTCTTTGAAAGGATCTGAACAATCTCTCAAGATTTATGTTCAGTTCTTGAGGAGAAGCCAGAAATTACAGGCAAGATAAATTTGCAGTGCTGTGTAGAGCATTCGCCATCTGAGCGTTGCAAAGCGATTTATGTACAAACATCTAGGTAATTAAGCTTCAATGTGAACATTCTCTCCCTTTTTAATTAGCTTCATGTGAGTAATTTGTTGATACTTGCACAGTCAATTTAATTACATTAACAAGTCGGAGTTGCTTGCTGTTTTGACACTGCAGGGCAGTCCTTGGGGAACTTTCTCCCAGTGGCAAAGTATGTATATACACGCAGACCTACTGTCAGAGAAAAGGTCTGTCATTTTTGGTAGCTCTGGTGACTGAAGGTGACAAGGCTGGTCAACATTGTGCTAGGTAGACTCAGCCTCTGTGTTGTCCATTGTGGGGTGCGGTAGCCAGAACTGCACAAAGCACTCCAAGCGAGGACATAGCATTGTGTAGCGGTTAAGGTGTTGGGCTGGAACTGGCTAGGCCCGGGTTCAAATTCCCACTCAGTCATGAAGTTCATAGGTGACTTGGGGGTAGTCTTAGACCAACCCACCTCACATGCTTGTTGTCAGGCTAAGAGAAGAACCACGTATGCTGCTTTCAGCTTTTGATAGAAAAGAGGGGATGCAAATTTAGTGAATAACACTAAAAGAAGGCTGATGGACTGACTCGGTCTAATAGGGCAGCTTCATAGGCTCATATGACTGCAGGCAGTAGTTTGTGGGGAAGTGGAGTGATTAGTTAAAGCCATTTCCATTTCAGTCCCTCTTCTGGATTTCTCCTATAATTGAATAGGTTTGAAAGAGCCACAGCTCGCTATTCAGGAGTTGATGAAAACTATTTACAAGTGTCAGCTGATGCCATACAGCGTGTGTTCTTGGATTGATGCCTTGTGCTCATTTTCTTTCTCTTAAGAGTTACAGAAGCATCATGGTTTAATCCAGCTCTGCTTGTCTTGACAAGATCAAGCCTGACAGCAGAAATGTGATCAAATTGCATTAGCTTCTCAATTTTCCTCATTCTTAGGGGGCAAAGAGAATTATAGAGAAATAATGAAGTATAATATATCAAATATTCCTCCTTCCACATTCACATTAGTGCTTCGGATGATGTCCTTATAGAAATACAACAGCATTCTTTATGGGCTTCAGAGTTCTTGCAATTGTGATTATCAACAGCATTGATTTTTCCATGGCACCTTAACCCATGTGAGTCTGTATTGGTGGATAAGGAAATTGCCACTGTCGTTCTACAACTGGGTGTGTGGGGTGTGTGGCCTGACCCACAAGTGCTGGAACAAATTCCTCTGTCCTCATTTAATTCCACACCTTCCAACATTTCTCTGATGAAAATAGAGATGTCCCTTCCAAGGAAATTGGGACATTTTGGGATCAAATCAGAAACCAGGACAACTTCTGTAAATCTGGGACTGTCCCTGGAAAATTGGGACACCTGGAGGGTCTGTAATTCATCCCTGAGGCCTGAGAGATGCAATGAGAGCCAGTTGCTCAGGGATCTGTGAGGCCTCAATGTCTCTTGGACAAGGGTAAGACTAGTCTCCACCCACTCGTAGTGTAGCTGGTCCAGGCACGTCCTTCATCGTCACAAACCAGATACCTATAGCAACTCTGCAAGCAGGGCATGACCACAACAGCACTTTCCATACTCATGGTCCCCAGCATTTGGCAGTCAGAGGCAAGGCGGTTCCGGTACTAGAAGTATTACTCAATGGTAATGGATAGAAACTATTGAGATTCGAGTACTCTGCTGCCGAAAGCTTTTATAGAAATGTGATTTGTCTCTTTCCAGGTTCTCTGTGCATGGTGGAGTTTGGTGTGCTTAGGGGCAAAGTGCATGTTACATGCTAGCATGTTTAACCAAAGCCTACTGCCATTTATTTTTTTTAACTTAGGGCTTGGCCACACTTCCGCTTGTCCCATGCACGGGTCCGAGAGGTCTTCCATTTCTCCTTTGCTTTCTAGGTACGTCTCTGAGTGGTTTTGTGTTTGTTCTGCCACTTTCCCAGGGAAAACTCACTGTATACTGCTGAATTGGAACAAGCATCAATCCACAGAAAAACTAATTCATGATTTTTTTATTTTTCCCCGATTCAGCAGTAAACAGTGAGTATTCCCAGCGGGACAAGCACCCCTTAGGTAAAGGTAAAGAGACCCCTGACCATTACGTCCAGTCGCAGACGACTCTGGGGTTGCGGCGCTCATATCACTTTATTGGCCGAGGGAGCCAGCGTACAGCTTCCGGGTAATGTGGCCAGCATGACTAAGCCGCTTCTGGCGAACCAGAGCAGCGCACGGAAATGCCATTTACCTTCCTGCTGGAGTGGTACCTATTTATCTACTTGCACTTTGATGTGCTTTTGAACTGCTAGGTTGGCAGGAGCTGGAACTGAGGAACGGGAGCTCACCCCGTCGCGGGGATTCGAACTGCCAACATTCTGATTGGCAAGCCCTAGGCTCTGTGGTTTAACCCACAGCTCCACCCACGTCCCTAAAGCACCCCATAACCCCCAGCAATTAATGGGCTCATTCTTATTGACAAATATGTTTGTTGTGATTGCCCATGAGTCCTCTTGATGCTTACAGTCTCCCTCTGAACAATGTCATGCTGTGCTAAACCAGGTGGAGAAACTTAGGTACGACTTTTAACAGCCTGATTTCTCTTTTGCAGAGACACAAAGCACACATTTAAAAAATGGCAGACGAAAGGAGCAGTCGTCTCTTCAAACGAATATCTCATGCGGGCTCATTTTTCACTATCAAAGTAAGTACCAGGAGCCAGATTAATCCCTTCTGCCCGATCAGAGCTCCAAGGAAGAAAAGTACACTGAAGTGCAGTTTCCTTTCTGCCAGTGGGTGCTTCCAAATGGCAGCTTTGAAGGGGTGTATTGTTCTAATCCTGCAAAAGTTTTTTTTTAAAAAAATGATATTTATTGAAAAAAGTGTTTTTTTAAAAAAATTACACAAAAGAAAAAACAAGACAGAAAAATAAAAAATAAAAAATAAAAAATAAAACCATCATTCTCCAATTCTCCACTTTCAATACCTTCTTTCCTTGACCTCCTCCTCCTCCCTTTTCCTGTATCCTGTTTTATAATAATCACAACAAATCCTTTCCATAATTCATAGTATTCTGTCATCACATTACCTTGATCTATTTCATCTTATCTTATAGAAAACCTTAAAGTTTAAAACTTAAATCTTAATTTTTACCAACTTCTCCTAAACCATAACATTCTTACCTAGTTCTTTAGACATTTTTATAAGAGCCAAATAGTTTCATTTCAACATTTTCCTAACATTCATCAATTTTATAAGACAGTCCTAATGATAAAAATAAAAGAAAAAAGCAATCCAGTCTTCATCCAACGTCCCTTCCTCCTGGTCCCGGGTTTTGTCAGTCCTTTTTGTCCTATTAATCTAGCACATTAACCTGGCAATCTTATATCCGAGGCCCTCAAGTCTCTTCCATGTCCCTTCCGTAACTCTTCTTTATATTTCCCTTTTATTCGTGGGAACTCCAGCTTGGTAGTGTTTTTGACCCTTTTCAGCAAGACGATCCCTTTTCCATAGTCCAGGATAGGCTCGATGTAGTATTTACAAGCATGCTCCAGATTCCCTTCAAAATTGAGAGCCCCCACAGCTCCAAACATCTGACGGCCCCTTTCCAGACTTGAAAAGTCCAAATCTCCCTGTAAAGGGGGGTCTATCCAACCCCCCATTTCCAAACCAAACCAGATTTTATCTTTCCAAGTCTGGTTTTTTCCAAGTTCATTTATCAAATCCAACAGTTTATATTCCTGCTGGGCCGCAGCTCCCTCCGTCTCTGGCGCCCAAGATTCATCAAGGTCCTCGTCTTTCAGTTGTTCTGTCATGGCACGCTCCTGTTTTGATTCCTGGGTGGGCTCCATATAGTTTCCCACTACCTGTTCAAAGGTTCTGGCCGCATTAGTCATGAAATCCGTCTTCTGACTTAACTGATCCAATAGGGCATTTATTTTACAGAAAGCACCCAACAGTGCTTCCAAATGGCAGCTTTGAAGGGGTGTATTGTTCTAATCCTGCAAAAGTTTTTAGAAAGGATAAGCTGAATAAAAAGGGATGCACAATGGAAACCAGCAAAGGGTGAAGGGAAGTCAGGGGATTCTGAGAATCCTAAATATAAAGGTGATTGATATGTTTAAATGGAAATACATCATGTAAAATTTAATTTAATTTTTTTAAAAAATAATAATAATGTGATTTTCATTAGAACCATAGCATGCCAGGGCAAGGTTAACCAATCCCCTCCTGTAGGATGCCTGCTAGTTATAGTTTTGTGTTTTCAAAACATTTTTAAACGATGCACACAATTTCAAACAGCACATTTAACTTCATGACTGGTTTGGTGATCAGTCCCCAGAATTGCAGGCTTGAAAGGATTTCAGGAGGTAGGACTGGAAAGGATTCCTGCTGGGGCCCCTGGAAAGCTGCTTTCAGTTAGAGAAAGCAATATTGAGTTCAGTCGGCCTTCCCCAAGCAGGTACCCTCCAGAGGTTTTGCACTACATCTGTCAACCCCAACCGGCACATCTGCATGGTGCTATGACTGATGAGAGCACAGCCAGGCTGGCTGGGGATGGTGGGAGTTGTAAGTACAGAACAACTGGAGGGTACCAGCTTGGGGGAAGACTAGGCAAAACATCAGTCTGGTACAGCATGAGGCAGCTTCACATGACATGTTTTAAGTTTCTTCTCAAACTTCCAGAAGAGCTCAAAATGAGAATAAGCAGCTCATGCTGTGGCCTTTTTGTGCCTGAGCTCTCAGAGCACATCTGTTACCTGCTGGCTCACTTGACCTTCAGTGCCTCTCTTGCACTTGAATCCAGAACTTGCTTCTAGGCACTTCAAAGCCACCTGCCCACCTGACCCTTTCCTGTGTCAGAGAGGAAGCTTGGCTGTTCCGGCAAGCTGGCTGCAACCCCAGGAACTCTTATCTTTGCCTTTGTGAGCAAAAACATTCCAAGCAGGTTGGAAGCTGCTTCTTCCAAGATAGTGGACTTTTAAAAATAGATGTTCGTTGCATGTGTAAAAATGTAAAACACCCTGGGGTTGGCTCCCCGCTTCCCCTTTTCTTTAAACTGGGGTGTGGGGGCGAACTGTGGAGAAAATGTTATTCAGTTTGCAGTGATTATAATTAGTTTCCACTTGGTATTCAAAACTTTCCACATTTTGCGCCATGTGCAGCGAGTGAGCAATGAACGCACTGAGATAAGGAATGGGTTAAACATGGCCACCATTTTCTTTTTAAACTATTTTTATTGGTTTTTAATCAAATACAATAACCATTAAACACTTATCCAGCAGTATAGCTAATGGTGTTTGTTTTATCCATTGTCCCTAAACATACACTTGCACATTCAACATTCAAACATATTACTTAACATCACCTCTCCGCTGAGAATATCCAGCGTTTGGTATAAGAAGATGTTGATTTTGGTCATTAATATAGCTAAAGAAAGGGGTCCACGTTTCTTGGAAGGTGTCTCTATTTGTTTTGCCTTTAATTGCCCTCCTTGTGTCTGGGATACAGACATTGCTGTATCCCAGATATTGTTTCCCTATATGTTCAGGGATATTTCAGTCTGGCACCATTTTCATTTATTATAATGATAGTAGAGGTGTGTATGGCATAGGGCAAGGATCCTACTCTCGGGCAGTGCCACTGCTGGCTGCTATCTCACATCCCACCCTGCTGACTCAGTCACCATCAGGGAATTGCCAGACACCTGGGCCCACCACTGAGTAGATCATTCTGGTGGGACCCTCCCCATGCTGAGGATGAGGCCTTTGTGCAGCCCCACTCAAGTCACCATATGGGGGTTCCCCCAGTCGATTATGGTTCCTTGTTAATGACACACACACATCCTGCCATTATTTCAAGTTGCAACAAAACAAATCTAATGATAATGGCACTTAATTGAGTGTTCGATAACCTGGCTGTTTTTAAGTCTTCCAGATTAGTGGCTCACAACAGTTTAAAAGCCCACAAGAATAAGTGGCATGAAATTAAAACACCTCTGATCATTTTTTTAAAGCCATGCACACAGGTTTTAAAGTCTGTGTCAAATCATCTTCTAACTTTAAGAGGGTATCTAAAGTGATGTTTGTAGGGAGCCACCCTTGATTGTTGAGACTTGGTGTGTGACAGCAGAAAAGCACCACCATTTTGAAAGGCAGCGTCAATATGTAACATTAGTGTGACTATCACACATGCAGGTTCCCATCTTGTATTTATTGCTCACAAGCAGTCTGTTTTTTGTGCATTTGCACACACAGTTAGTGGCAAAAAACAAAAACCGTACTCATTCCTTGAGCTCCCAATCCCTCTATTTTGCCTCAGACTAAGAGCCATATTAGTCATAGAATTGTAGAGTTGGAATAGACTGCAAGGGTCAACTAGCCCAACCCACATGCAGTGCCGAAATAAAATTACTCTTTGGTCAGAGAACCCAAACAGAGATTTTAAATCACAAAACATGCAGCAAAATAAAGTGTGGAAATGTAGGATGGAAGACCTTTAAAATATGCCCTTGTGAGTTCCAAAACTTCCCTTTTCCCTGAGCACAGAAAAAGGCCACACCTTTGGTAAGTTAAAAATGGTTTACTTACAAACCCTCCGAAGGTCATATTCTTGTGCTTTTCCATACAGCATTCAGAAAAAGTTGCACAGGCAGTAAAACTTGGCATATTTCCAAAGTGGTGAAAGTTCCTAAATTATTGGCACAGGAACTCAAGACTGGCTTGTAAGAGCCATGCCGTCTGAGCTGCAGCAACTAGCTGAGACCTCCTCACACATTGAGCTTCTCTGGAACAAAAGCTTGATTAATCATTTCATCCCAAAGTGAGGGGAGTGGATATAGCTAAGCCAGGCAGGACAGTGTACAGTATTAACCCCTTCATGCATTAATTAGACCTAAGCATGTTGGTTATTTGAGACTGGTTATCCCACAGATACATCACAAAACATGATAGTTAGAACTGGGGTTTGGGACCACAGGTATTTGTGACAGGGAAGGGAAAGGAGGCAGAGACTTGGCAGGTGGGTTGGAGAGAAGCTGCTGTGTGCACAGACTACCTAGTAAGGAGCGAGTCAGGACTCGTTACTCCCAGTGCGGCAGAACAGCCTCAGGTTTCTCAGGTTCCATTTTGATTTTTGTTCATTCTTTTTCTCTCCTTCTGCAGTTCTTCGTTTTTTGCCAGGGGTTTCTGCAGTTCTCTCAGCTGATGACGTCTAGCCTTGTGAAAAGCTCCATTTCCACAATCGAGAAGCGCTTTGGACTGTCCAGCCAGATGGCCGGCACTGTGGTCTCCTTCAACGAGGTACCACCTTTGCTCCTTGTCCATCTTTCCTCCCCTGCTTTTATCCTTTCATAAGGATGTGGCTTCCCCAATGTCCTAAGAGGCCTCTCAACCTCTCATCTCACTACCCAGGTGGGGAACACGCTGCTGATCATCTTTGTGAGTTACATGGGCTGCAGAGTCCACAGGCCCCGCTTCATTGGCTATGGGGCCGTCCTCGTCTCCATGGCTGGTCTGGTCATGTCGCTTCCTCACTTTATCTCAGGACCCTACGAATATGATCGCTCCGTTACTGGTAAGGACTTCCTATGTATGATCTCCTTGGGTACCTTTTCACCACGGAGGTTCGCAGTTGGAATTGGGGAAACTGTTGATTCATAGAATCATAGAAACATAGAGTTGGAAGCGACTCCAAGGGTCATCTAGTCCAACCCCCTGCAATGCAGGAATCTCAACTAAAACATCCATGGCAGATGGCCATCCGATCTCTGCTTAAAATCACCACCTCCCGCGGGAGACCATTCCCTTGTCAAACAGTTTACTGTCAGATAGTTGAGGTAGGTAGCTGTGTTGGTCTGACTGTTGCGTTCGCAAAGTAAAGGAAGGATTGAACTCTGATTAATAAGAATACACACAGAGGCTTGAACCAGCAAGACTCTGGGAAGGGTGAGTATAATCGTGTGTCTCTCTGTGCCTGTCCCGTGTGCAGCCCCTGGCCCAGGTAGTTTTATTCACAAAAGAGCTTTTTACAGAGTGTTCATAAGAACCAATCAGATTTCTTCTGAGCATTTCCACAAACCCACGTGGGGAGAAAGTTAAACTACTAAAACTAATTAAGCACAAATATTTTTGGGGTAAACAAAGAACAGAACTACAAAGAAGAGCATCTGGCAACCCCGGAGGTAATAAACAAGCAATACATATGATAAGAAGGATGGCCAGGAGGACAGTGACCATTATCCCCTTAATGTGAGATCTGCTTCCTGGCCCTAAGATTAACATCCTACATCAAATAAACTTGCCCACTATCTTTATGGCCCAGGATGCCTGCCTGGCGAAGCAACTGCTGTGTACGTGACTTATGAAGAGAGAGAAATGGGCAGCAGAGGGAAAAGGGCATGAAAAGGGCATGAATGTAGAGTCTTATGGGATTTAATCAGAAATTATCGTCAATATATCAAACCCAGTCAACACAATGCTTTCATCGTGGACACGATGGCTTGATGTATATTTTATAATTCCTCATGGTAATCCCATCTGATCCCTACACTGACGCAGTCAAAATAAATTTAAAAATTGTCCAGTAGCACCTTAGAGAACAACTAAGTTTGTTCTGGGTATAAGCTTTTGTGTGCATGCATCTGAAGAAGTGTGCATGCACTCAAAAGCTTATACCCAGAAAAAACTTAGTGGGTCTCTAAGGTGCTACTGGACAATTTTTTATTTTGTCAGATCTTCCTGATGTTTTGTTGGAATCTCCTTTCTTGTAACTTGAAGCCATTGGTTCGAGTCCTATTCTTCAGAGCAGGAGAAAACAAGCTTGTTCCATCATCCGTAAGACAGCCCTTCAGATATTTGAAGATGGCTATCATATCTCCCCACAATCTCTACCCAAATCTCCTTGGGTAGCTTTTCAGTATGGAGGTTCACATTTGGAATTGAGGGGGGAAACTATTGATTCCCACTCTCATTTTGCATTAGAAAACCACAGACGATCAAGCCAAGAGTTTGACATTGACACACACCCAATTCCATTTTTATTTTATTTTATTGGTTTTTTGATTATGTTTTATTATACTTACTTACAGCTGTACAACATAAACTTAAATTCATTGTTACCAATAAACTAATACATTTAAAAACACACACACAAAAAAAACATTTTGACAATAAATTCTCTTCTCAAGCTAAGTTAGAATCTATTGCCAATTTCAGCTAGTCTGATGGGGGGGGGCAATAATGAGGGTCTCACTGCACATTCCATTAAACGAATAGCTTGAGACAGTGATGAGAGTGGGTTTTCCCTTCTCTCCCGGTCCATGATTCATAAGAACATGGGAAGAATCTGCTGGATAAGGCCAGTGGCCCCTCGAGTCCAGCATCCTGTTCTCACAGTGGCCACCCAGATGCCCATTGTGGGAAACCTGCAAGCAGGATTCGAACACAAGAGCCCTCTCCCCTCCTATCGTTTCCAAGCAACTGGTGGAGGCACAGCCATAAGGGCTAGTAGTCATCGATAGCTCCCTCCTCCATGAATCTGCCTAACCCTCTTTTCAAGTCATCCAAGTTGGTGGCCATCACTGCCTCCACCAAACCTTCAACAAACCTGCTGTACCAGAACTGGATGTGGAGACTGCAGCTGAATGAGACACAGCTCTAGGCAGAATTTTGGTGCCGGCACAAGGTGTCACTGTATTTGAGACCCAAAAGTCCACCAATGCAGGGCCTTCTGGGCCAGTCTCAAAGACTTGGCAGTTTCTGAAGTAACCTGGTCATAAGCCACCTACCAGAATGCTCCTCCTTGCACGACTGTGTGCTGCTGTAGCATCCTTCCACATAGAGGCTGGGTAGGGACAGGTAAGAGAAGATGGTAAGAGAACAGAAACCAGCTTTGTGGTGTTGTTGTTGTTGCTGCTGCTCAATAGCTCTGTTTGCTGTGCCCAGTTCCAAAGGGGGTTTCACCCAGCAGTAAAACAATAGATGGGTGTGGCAGCTTGATAGCATCTCCTTTTGCCTCTACAGGTTCTGAAAGTACCACTTCAGACATATGCCTCCCAAACCGGAATGAGACAGAAATATGCACTAAATCCGAAAAGAAAGAAACCCAAGTGGTTGTGATGCTACTCTTACTTGGGCAGACCCTGCTGGGGATTGGCGGGGTCCCCATCCAGCCCTTTGGCATCTCATACATTGATGATTTTGCCAGTAAGAGCAACTCCCCTCTCTATATAGGTAAGATGCTAGAAACAAAGGCTAGCTGCCCAGGCTAGTGCCTTATACCATATAGGCATCTTGTCTTGAGTTGTGACCTGCAACGCACCTGAGAATGGATGAAGGAGGGCCCTGAGCCAAGGAAAGAAGAGATAAAGCAGCGGTTCCCAAACAGATTGTCTGGATGGACCACAAACAAGAGGCTTATCCACTAATCTTCTTGTCCCACTGTTTTTCCCTGGGGAAAACCGCTTTTCAGCACTCAGTCAGAGCAAATGGCAATTCGAGTTTTCCCCAGATGGATGTTTGCTCCAGTTGAGCGCTAAAGAGCTGGTTTTCCCTGCGAACGGAGTGGATCAAGGGGGAAACTGAAAGCTCGGGACAACTGGAAGTGTGGAGGAACCCAAAGGCCAAACTAGATGTGTTAATGTTAATGTTAATGTTAATGTTAATGTTAATGTTAATGATGTTAATGTTAATAGCTGGGAGGAGGGATTTTCATCAGGCCTGCAGTGAGTAAGGAGTTAAACTTTTTCTTCTCTGTTGCAGTCCCAACAAAAATTGCTCCCCTGTCGCAACCCCCACAAAATGATTTACAAAACCAGCAGTCAAAGCATAAAATAAATTTAATCATAAAATAAAACAGCTGGCAGGAAATGAACCTTGTAGTGGATGCTACAGTTGTACATGAGGCTGCAAGAGGCCTGTCTGGAGGCTGGCTTTACAGTTTACTTTTTGGGTTGAAAGGGACCCTTATCCCCAGGCAATGGTGGTATGTGTGTGTGGCTTTTTCTAGGTGATCTCCTTTCCTTGAGTAGATGCTGACTATGTTTGTGATTTTTTCATTTTACCCCCAGGCCTTTAGTTAGCAGGAAGCTTCCCACCACCGCCACCATACTAAATTTACCTTTTTAGTTAGCCTGGGCAGGAATTTGCCACCTTTTGGTTGGGTGGGGGTACAGCAGCCTCTGTCTGGAAAATTTAAAACATGGCATGGACTTGCCACTGACCTGGATATGCATCTGCACATACACTGAGCCATCTACAAGACTGGGATGATGCATACATACCCAAACCGAATCTAGGGTTGGAAATCCCCTGGAAAAGTGAGTTGTGTGAATCCACTTCATTATTCCAATCCCACTTAGAGGATAAACTGTTTAAAGATTTTACCACAATCAGGGTGGTATATACAGTAAATGTTAAATAAACTCGTTGGGACAAATTTTGAAAGATGCTTAGTGGGCTTGCTACTTGAGCAGAAGTTCTGTTTCTTTTTTTACAGGAATCCTCTTTGCTGCAACTACAGTGGGTCCTGCGTTAGCATTCATCGTGGGGGCAGCTACGTTGCGCTATTTTGTTGACATCGATAAAATTCCCGCAGGTGAGTTAACAAATGTTCTGTGTGAGCATCTTTGTGAGTGAGTAAATCTCGCAGACACAGAAGGAAGGAAGTGTGGGCCAGAATTTGTGCTTCTGCTCTGATGTCTACCACTATGTCTGGTAATTGTGTTCTTCTTCTTTGGCGATCACTCGTAGCCGAGTAAGATTGTCTTCCATAAACACGGTTTTAACAATGAGTCTGTAAGTGAATGTGTACTTAGCTGAAGTCAGCCACCGGGGTTCAGATTTCATAGAAACAAATGTACACAAAGACAGGCGAGCAAATGGAATCTGCTAGTGTAGGAGATGGGTTTAAAAGAACCAGGGCTCACTGAGCAAACGACGTCCTTCACGGGAAGCCACTACAAGATGTGCGGGATTATAGGATGTCAACACAGTTTAAAATGAAGATATTTGTGCCCTGACCCCATAGACATGCATAGCACATTTCACCAGGGATTTGATTCCCTCTAAAAGGGAAAAAAATATTGAACTGATACTCATAATCATAAAGGATATTATTTTTATTCACCAAACAAACAAAAGAAACTAAAACTTAGCTAAGCACTGGTTTTTAAATTAACAACTAAACTTTCCCTGAAAAATACCAACTTTAAAATTAGACAACAAAATATTATTTTGCTGTAGTGATATCAGGTGTTGCTGTAATGATACAGTCAGTTTTCATGTTCTTTATCTTTAAACAGATAATGAGCTAACCCAAATTGACCAAAACAGATTAAATTTTCTTCATCTTCCTGTTCTAGAGAATGAGAAGTCACTCACCAGGTGTAAGCAAAATGTGGTGAGTGGTGAGATGGAGACAGAGCCGTGCAACAGAGATGCAGGCAGAAGAAAAAGGCCAGAATGGATCTGCAGCTTCCACCTGTGCCACTTCCAGAGACAGACACAGGCAGACGCCACAGATCTATTCCAGCCTTTTTATGCCTTAAAAGGTGGTGTAAAAGCAAATCTGGATGAGCCTGAGTCTATGTTCCTGGCAAAAGGGGTAGGCAGCTGTTGAGGCCTCTGAGAGTTGTGCTATCAGCCACCAAAGCACCAGCGTATCTTTGAGCTCTTCCATGTGCTTTGTGTTTCAGCGGACATTCACATTAATAGCAAAGATCCACGATGGGTTGGAGCCTGGTGGCTCGGTTTCATAATTTCCGCCAGCGTGGTCGCCATTGCTTCAATACCTTATTTCTTCTTTCCAAAAGAGCTGCCTAGAGAGGTAAGGACACGCTTGAGAATAGCTCTTCTCAAGGCACGATCTTTTTCCTCTTGAAATGGAAAGTAAGGCAATTCAAAACACTGGCGCATGAGCCACTTCGGCTTAGTGGGTAGGGTGCTGGGCTTGGACCAGAGACATCTGAATCCAGATTTGTGCCCTCCTGTAAAACAACCATGGTGCTCTAGGGCCAAGCCCTGTCTCAGTCTAACCTTTTTAACCCACAGGGTTGTGGACATTTTTCTTGCATTCCAAAATCTTAATAATTTCCATTACTTTCCATTTAGATATAATTCCTTATATAAGAGCTACAATCTTGTGATTTCATTCATGTTGGTATATTAGGTAATTTATGAAGTTCCAAGTGAGGAACTCTAACTGTAATCCTTATTCTTTCTTGCGTGTGACATTTTCCTCCCCCCAACCCATGATGTTTTCCTGTCCATATGGTGTTATATCCTTCATTATTACAACTGTTTATGGTTCCCGTCATGTCTTGGGAGAAGCGGTTATCTCAGTTTCCAAAAGTCACTGCATCACTTCGTCAAGCCATCTTCACCATTTTTCCAGCCTAGGAAGAACAGTCTGAATTCAGACTGCAAATAGTTAATCCAAAAGCTTCTATTCCCATAGCTGGTAGACTCCTTTCTTCCCTGCTGCTGATTTATGGCCAATTGTCCTTATCTCAAACACATTCCTTTGTGGATAAAGGAGGTTAGAGAGGACTTTGCTCCATATTTTCGAAGCATAGTGTTTTTCCCCTCCCTTCCCTCTCAGTTCCTTTCTCTCACGCATGTGCAGTTCCAGTTTTGTTAAATTCCATATTTATATTCCAATTTCTTCCTTCCACACTTGTACAGATTTTTTTTTTAAAAAAAACCTGCATTCAGGGGAGGGTTGCCATATCATAAATGTAGAGAAAAACTCTGATATAAGCAAAGCGTGAGCTCCTCTCCCCGCATTGTCTCTTTCACCGAATGAAATCCCCTCTCAAGCTAAACCTTTTAAATCCTTGTAGCTGGGTTCATTTTCACAGTTTTTTATCTCACCATCTCTAGAAGGCGCCTGTAGTTTATTCCAATTAAACAAACCCAATTAGCAGGATAACCTGTGCTTCCAGGAAAGGGATTGGGGGGGCGGTCGTGGTAGCCAAACTACTCCATGCACCCAGTGCCTTTGCCTGCCCTCACATTCCATGAGGAAGAGAGTGCCAGACCGCCAGGCAAACTGTGGGTGAGAGCAAGGTCCCTCTTCCAATCAAAGAGGAATGCAGAAAATGCAATTCCCCCATCATTTTCTGACTATCTCCGTCTGTCTTGCTCCACGGTGTTGGGAGAGGCGTCCATCGCCTGGCACACAGGAAACAGGAAGCCCAGACAAGCCATTCATGAGTAGGTGCACCGTCAAACTTCAAGTCGTGAAAGTGGAAGCGGGTGCGAGTCTCACGACAAAGTATGCTGGCCATGTGGCAGAAGGATGGCTGAGTTTCTATCTTTGTGTCCTGTGTGAGAGACAAGGAAGGCCCAAACCTTTTAGCTGCTTAAAGTGAAGGAGAAAATGGTGCCTCCACAAACAACGTACAGAAGACCAGTCATTGAATGTTACTTCATCACTGGCAAATAGACAGTGTCCTCCTCTACACTTGAGGGCAGCAGACTAGCTTAGGGAGCACAGAGCAGGCACATCAGTTCTGTTCACTCCCTGACCTTCAGAATCTGCCACCTGAGGCGGCCACCCCACTTTGGCTAATGGTAGGGCCAGCCCTAGGGACGTGGGTGGCGCTGTGGTCTAAACCACTGAGCCTCTTGGGCTTGCCGATCAGAAGGTCGGCGGTTTGAATCCCTGTGATGGGGTGAACTCCCATTGCTCGGTCCCAGCTCCTGCCAACCTAGCAGTTTGAAAGCGGGAAGGTAAACAACGTTTCCATGCGCTGCTCTGGTTTCGGTGTTCCTTTGCGCCAGAAGCAGCTGAGTAATGCTGGCCACATCACCTGGAAAGCTGTCTGTGGACAAACACCGGCTCCCTCGGCCTATAAAGCGAGATGAGCTCCGCAACCCCAGAGTTGTCTGCGACTAGACTTAACTGTCAGGGGTCCTTTACCTTTACCTTTTTTTAGTGCAGTGGTTCTCAACCTGTGGGTCCCCAGATGTTGTTGGACTACAACTCCCATCATCCCTGAGATCTGGCCTTGCTAGTCAGGGGTGATGGGAGTTGTAGTTCAACAACATCTGGGGACCCACAGGTTGAGAACGGCTGTTTTAGGGCCAGCCCTGGTGAGAGAACATCAGGAAATAGAACACTGAAGCAAAGAAAGAAAGGTGATGAGTCACAGATATATATCTGATCCAGAGGCATTCTTAGAGAAGGTGAAGATGGGCTGTGAAGGGTGGCAGTAGGGGAAGTCTCATTTGTTTGCTAAGTTGCTTCCCCCTTGATTATGAACAGTTTCTCCAAAAGATCAGATCAGGCAAACACAATCTTCTGCTGAGGCAGAAATGCTTGCTTTTGTGAGCTCTGCGGAGTGATCACTGGCAAACAGTTTGCTGCGAGAAGCGTGGAGGAGAAGCAGCGTTTTGAAATGAATTGCTCTTTTTCCAGTGAGACATAAAGCCGAGACCCTGGTTGCGCCTGATTGTTAACAATCCCTTGGCATGCGCTGTAAGAGCAGCAGTGATAAGTTTTGATGTCCTGGCCACTTCCCAAGCTGGGTAATTGCTTTTTTCCTGCCTCCGCTCCACCTGCATTTCTCAGTGGAAGCCTCAGCCCAAGTGGCCTGCAAAGTTTCATCACGATGCAAGAAGCCCCAAAAGAATGTCCTGTGTGACGGTCATGGTTTCCTGCTCGTGAGGAGGGGTCAAACTGAAGCTGAGGCAGTGGTAGGGGGAGACAGATGCTTAACCCTTCCCTGTCCCTCTGGTTTTCTGATGCAACTGCTTTCCCCAACTGCATTCCAGACATGTTTACCCTCGCAAGCCTTTGTAGGGTAAGGTTACCAGATTTCCCCCCAAAGAATCCAGGGACACTTTTTAAAAAAAAGGGGGGGGGGTTATTTAAAAAAAAAAGTAATCTCTTCTGTGGTCTCCTCTGTTGTGCAGCCTTCCTCTGGGCCCCACTTGCTCTCTTGGGGTGCTAGCCACCTTGGAGTAGGCTCAGGTTGGGTCTGGACGACCACGTGTCCTTGCCCTCCCGGTGCTCTCCTACCTCTCCTCCTTAGCGGCGGCAACAGCAGCGTGGCCAGGTCGGGGCTCCCTCTTTTGTCTTCTTCCTCTTTTTCTCTTTCTCTCTCTTCCTTCTCCTCTCTTCCTTCTCCCTGCATCGGCTCCAGGGTTTTCCTGGCCCCGGAGTGCCGCTGGGCTGTCAGCCGGGTGGTTGGGCGCTTTCACACCCGGCTTGATTTGGGTCGCAGGGGGTGTGTGTGTCCAGCGGTTCCCCCATGGCAGCAGCAGCAGCGGCAGTCTCAGCAGCCTGGAGCCAGCCTGGTAGCGCAGTTGGCTCTGGCTGGCTTCAGGAGCTGCTGCTGCTGCCATGGCGCCTGCCATTTTGCCTGCAACATTCATTCCCTACTAATAAATCTACTTAAAATATAAATCCGGGGACATTAAATGAAATTCGGAGACATTCCGGGGACAGATTTTGGCCAGGGACAGATTTGTAAATCCAGGGACTGTCCCTGGGAAACAGGGACGTCTGGTAACCATATTGTAGAGGTTGGGGTGAGCAGCAGTAGAGGAAAGAAGTGATTTCAGGAGTGGGGGGTTAAGCATTCTCACCTGCTGCTTCTCCAAGTCTCTTCCTCCTGACGCTGCTTCCCAGAACAAGCCATTGCCAGGGTTTATACATATACACACACTTCCATGTAATGAGTGTTTTAGCTTTCATAGTAAACCAACTGTACTTGTACCGGCCAGATTCAGCATTCAGCTACTAAGTGCCATGAAGCTGAGAGCCAGGCCAGCTAAATGTCACTTCACCAGAAAGACAACGCAGGCATTAACCTCTCCACGGAAGGATATTTAAATGGATCTTTTCTGCCTTTAAGTGGAGTGCTGACTTTGCTGCATCCATTTGATTTTATGCCATGCTATTTGCACAGAGTCAAATTGATTTGCCCCTAGGGAATCTCAGGGACAGGGCCGTCCACTGTAACAAAGTCCACAGAGGAGATCCAATAGCCTTAACAAAGAGAAGGACAAAAACTCTCTTCTAGCCTTTTCCTTGGCAAAATAGCGGATTTGAGGAGAACAAGATTACAAAAGCAGCAGAGTGGTAAAAGGATGTTTTATGTTGGTGACCTCACTGAGTCTTCGGATTTCAATCTCCCTTTCTTGGGCCAGGTTATTAAGCAGGTGGTTATGGACCAGGAGGAGGAAACTGATTTTCTAGATCCATTTCAATTGGGGTTTAGGCCCAGTTTTAGCACAGAAACTGTTTTGGTCATTCTCTATATGATGACCAGTGTTGGGAGGGAGACATGGGAAATGTGTCCCTGTTAATTCTCCTTGACCTCTCAGCAACTTTTGATACCATCAAACATGATATCCTTCTGGAGTAGCTGTCTTGAGTTGGGGTGGCGGCGGCACTGCTTTGTGGTTTCAGTCCTGCTTGGATGCTTGCTTCCAGAGGGTGATGCTTGGGGAGTGCTCTTCAGCTCCACAAAGCCTTCAGTGTTGAGTTCTTCAGGCCTCAATTTTATCCCCTAGGAGGTTTAACATCTACATAAAACCACTAGGTGGGGTCTTTCAGAGCTTTGGAGTATGTTGTCAGCAATGTGCTGATGACACAACAACTCTACCTCTCCTTTACATCTGCAGATGGGGCAGTGGATGTGCTGGACTGTTGTCTTGTCTTGCCTCGGTAATGGACTGGATGAAAGCCAACAAACTGAAGCTCAGTCCTAAGGGGGCAGTTCCTTAGACTGGATGATTGGGAGGTTACCTGCTCTTGATGGGGTTACCCTTCCTCTGAAGCAGATTTGTAGCTTGGGGGTGGGTACTCCTGGATCCCAAGGCAAATACAACGGTGGGTGGGATTGCTGACTTTTTTCCCTGGATGCCCCCCCCCCCTTTAAATATATCTTTTTTTGGTCAAATGCGTAAAGCTGAAATTGTACAGGTTAAATGGATGGAAGCTGTGGGTTGACTGTGTGTGCACGTGTTTGTGTGTTATACCCCTGCTGAAAATGTCTATGGAAATCTGTGGCTGGGTTTGGATCAGACTGAAGCAGAATAATAATAATAATAATAATAATAAATTTTATTTATATCCCGCCCTCCCCAGCCAAAGCCGGGCTCAGGGCGGCTAACAACAATCAAATAATCAAACAATCGAATAATCCAACATTCTAAAACATTTCATTATAAAAATTAATTAAAATCAAATTAATGGCAACCGTTAAGCAAAGTTCTGTGCAGGTTGCCAGAGGAGGGAGTCAGGCTGGGCCCTGACCAAAGGCCTGGTGGAACAACTCTGTCTTGCAGGCCTTGCGGAAAGATGTCAGGTCCCGCAGGGCCCTAGTCTCTTGTGACAGTGCGTTCCACCAGATTGGAGCCGCAGCCGAGAAAGCCCTGGCTCTAGTTGAGGCCAGCCTAACCTCTCTGAGGCCTGGGACCGTCAGAATGTTTTTATTTGCAGACCGTAGGTTCCTCTGTGGGGCATACCAGGAGAGGCGGTCCCGTAGGTACGAGGGTCCTAGGCCGTATAGGGCTTTAAAGGTTAAAACCAGCACCTTAAACCTGATCCTGTACTCCACCGGGAGCCAGTGCAGCTGGTATAGTACCGGATGAATGTGATCTCGCAGCGAAGACCCCATAAGGAGTCTCGCCGCGGCATTCTGCACCCGCTGGAGTTTCTGGGTCAGTCTCAAGGGCAGCCCCACGTAGAGTGAGTTACAATAATCCAGTCTGGAGGTGACCGTCGCGTGGATCACAGTGGCTAGGTCAGGGCGAGAGAGATAAGGGGCCAACTGCTTAGCTTGGCGGAGATGAAAAAATGCTGCCTTTGTTATAGCTGTAATCTGCGCCTCCATAGAGAGGGAGGTATCGAAGATTACACCCAAACTCTTAATGGACGGTGCAGGCACTAATTGCACCCCCGCAAGAGATGGGAGTTGCCCCCCCAATCCCATATCGTCCCGTCCCAGCCAGAGGACCTCTGTCTTCGAAGGATTTAACTTCAACCGGCTTCCACGTAACCATCCAGCCACAGCTTCCAAACATCTGGTCAGTGTGTCTGGGGCCGAGTCAGGATGGCCATCCATCAACAGATAGAGTTGGGTGTCATCGGCATACTGATGGCAACCCAGCCCAAAACTCCGGACAAGCTGGGCGAGGGGGCGCATAAAGATGTTAAAAAGCATCGGGGAGAGTATCACACCCTGAGGCACTCCACACACCAAGGAGTGGCGCGATGACAATTCCCCCCCAAGCGCCACCCTCTGTCCCCGACCAGAGAGAAACGAGCGCAGCCATTGAAGGACTGTGCCCTGGATCCCCACTTCGGCAAGGCGGTGGTCCAGGAGTTCGTGATCGACCATGTCGAAGGCTGCTGACAGGTCTAGAAGAATCAGCAGCCCCGACCCGCCTCGATCCAGCTGCCTGCGGAGATCATCTGTTAGGGCGACCAGAGCTGTCTCGGTCCCATGACCAGCGCGGAAGCCGGACTGGAATGGATCCAGAGCCGATGTTTCATCCAGAAACCTACCAAGCTGTTCAGCAACCGCTCTCTCAATCACCTTACCCAGGAATGGAAGATTCGAAACTGGGCGGTAATTGGATAGATCTAAGGGATCTAATGATGTTTTCTTTAAGAGCGGGCGCACCACTGCCTCCTTCAATTCCCCTGGAAATATCCCGGTGCCAAGGGACAAATTGATGATATCCCCCAGGGGGGCCCGCACCTCGTCTGGACACGCTCTAATCAGCCAAGACGGGCACGGGTCAAGAGGACAGGTGGTGGGCTTTCCAGCTCGGAGGAGTCTGTCCACATCGGCTGGGGATATCCGGTCAAAGTGGTCCAATACTGGACCCGAGGACAGTCGAGGGGCCTCCAGTTCCTTTATTGTATCCAAATTGGCAGGGAGGTCATGGCGGAGCAACAGGACCTTCTCCGCAAAAAAGCTCGCAAATGCCTCACAGCTGTGTGTCAGATTGTTATTTAAATTTGGCTGTCCTTCAAGGGACGTTAAAGACCTAATTATACTAAATAATTGCGCCGGGCGAGAGCTAGCGGATGCAATGGAGGCCGAGAAGTAAGACTTCTTAGCTGCCTTCACTGCCATCTCATAGGTTTTCATAAAAACCCTATAAGATGTTCTTGAGGCTCCATCACGGGCACCCCGCCATACTCGCTCTAGCCGTCTGAGGTCCCGCTTCATTTTCCGAAGCTCCTCGGTAAACCAAGGAGCCCGGTTTCTGCGGCGTCGCAGAGGGCGCTTAGGTGCGATCTCATCTATGGCTGCCAGGAGCTGGATATTCCAGCCCTCAACAAGCTCAGTCAATGAGTTGCCAGGGGGAGCAAGGTCCCGCAAGGCTTGACGGAATCTATCAGGGTCCATCAGCCTCTGCGGGCGAGCCCAAATCGGCTCGCCACCTAAGCAGGGTGGGGGTGGAAAGTCAATCCTGGCTTCGAGACCAGGGAGAAGGGTCGATGGAAGAAGATTGGAAAAAATTCAAAATATATCTTCAAAAATATTGTAATATAAAAGACTGTTAGAAAGATGTTGGAAAAAGAAAATTAGGTCGTTTTGGTAGATATGATATAAAGGATTAAGCAAAAATGAGTTGATGAAATTGATGAAACAGAGGATGATTAACTACATTATTTTAAATTGAAATACGTAAATGAAAATAAGGTTAGAAGGATTTGCTGGAAATACGATCTGAACTAGAATACAAAATTGGGAGGTGAGAGGAGGTCATGGAAATAAGTAAAGGGAAAAGGTTATGTAAAGGTTTAATCTGTTTTTGTTCTATTTTAACTCAATGCACTTTTATATTTTTTGTTTCGTCTTCTTTTTTACTCTATTTATTGTTCACTTTTTTTCTTGTTATTTTTCGCTTTGTTATGGTTAAATTTTTCTTTGTATTTTGTATTGTTTCTTTTTCTTTTTTTGTAATTTGAAACTTGGAATAAATATCATTTCAAAAAAAAAAAAAAAAAGAAGAAGGAAAAAAAGAAAGAAAGTCAATCCTGGCTTTCAGAGCGTAGTGATCAGACCATGGCACCTTAATTGAAGGAGACATGATCACATCTATACCTACGCCAAAGATCAAATCCAGCGTGTGGCCTGCTTGATGTGTGGGGCCTGAAACAAACTGGGAGAGCCCTAGTGTTGCCATGGAAGACACCAGGTCCAGAGCCTGTGAGGAGGGAGTGGCATCAGCATGGATGTTGAAGTCCCCCAATACCAATAGGTTAGGGAACTCCAAGGCCCAGCCGGCCACCGCCTCCAGCAGGCCTGACAGGGTGGCTGCTGGTGCGCTAGGTGGCCGGTACACCAGCCAGACAGCCAAGCTCACCTCAGAGCCCCACACTAGGCCAACACATTCAATGCCGGGGATCGATGGCGATGGTAGAGCCCTGAAAGAACAATCTTCCCGGATTAATAATGCCACCCCTCCCCCCCGGCCCACAGTCCGCAACTGGTGGAGGACGGAGAAACCCGGGGGCGCCATCTCTCGTAAGGTAACTGTTGCCCCTTCGCGCACCCAGGTCTCCGTCACACAAGCCAGGTCGACCCCCTGCGAGGTAAAGAAATCTCGCAAAGTGGCGGCTTTGTTGCCTATAGACCTGGCATTGCACAACACCAGTGACGGAGGTGAGTAATCCTTGCTCACCCTAACCTCGTCCCTCGGGATGGGGCGCAGATTGGAAGGGGTACGAGCATATCCGTATCTCGATCCCCTTCGCCTATAACATCTGCCCCCACCGCCATACCTCCCTCGCCCCACCACGGTAGCAATCCCAAGCCTCATACAAGCCTCCATTTACAAAATAGAAAAACAAACCAAACCAAAAACAATTATACCTAAACAAACTCAATCCCCACCCCAAACCACAATAAAACGGAACAAAATAAAAATACATAGATAAAAACCACTGTTCACGGTGGTACAACAAAGTAAAAAGTAAAAACACCTTTAAAACACTTTAAAATATATAATCCAGTGGAAAATGATTTGAATCAGCCAGCTACTAAACTTATCAGATTAGTAGCTGGCTGATATAATAGTAGCTGGCCTATAATGGAAACCGATAAAATACTAAGTGTGCAGTGGGGTTGCATCGCTCTGCGGAAACAGCGGGTTGCGGTTGTGTGGCAAAGGAGGTGTAGCAAAAAGGGAAACAGCAGTAGGATGCAATTCTGACTGAATTCTGACTGAAGCGGGGGAGGGGGATAAAAAGTGAGGTTGAGTTCATCTGAGTTTGGGAGTGAGATTGACAAAGTGGACTATGGAGAGACCAAAGCCCAGCTTTAAGGACTCCTGGTCTTTTGTGCAGGATTCTCGCTTTGGTGGACTGATCCAGAGGTTTCCCAGGAATATTACTGTTTCTTTATTTATTGCATTTACTGGTATATTACACCCCCCCCCCCATTTTCTCCAAGGAGCTCAAGGTGGCATACGTGGTTTATCCCCCTACTCATTTAATCCCCACAAAGTCCCTGTGTTTAGGCTGAGAGGCAGTAGCTGGCCCAAGGCCACCTGTGAGCTTTATGGCCAAGCAGGGATTTGAAAGCTGCTCTTCCAGGTTCTAGTCTGACGCTCTGACCACACTGACTCATAGCCTTGTGTTTATGTCTAATGCAATGTCACTTGCCCATTTCTAGGAAGAGTCGCCCCAGAACAGCCCTTCAGAAACTCAAAACAACGACTTCCTACCCGGAAGAAGTAAAGAAAAAGAACTGAAAGACTACACTCTGAAACAGTTCATCGGAAGTAAGCTTGTGCTTATTTGCCCATCTAGAAGCCCTACTTGTCTCTGTATACCCAAGTTATGAAGCCTACACATGTCTTGGTTCACACATTACACAGGCACCCATGTTTCCCCATGTAGGCATGAATCTTTGGGCTATTTGCTCCAGAGTTTGTTGCACACCACAGAGGTTGCTGCACTCACTTATTTACTTGAGAGAATTTGCAAAAACAAATAAATCCCAAGTAATATGGCTTTGCATCTTGAAGGACCGAATGCAGTTTTGGAGTAGAACAAGATTATACACAGGTTACCCTAACCCACACAACCTGAACCAACCTGAACCAAGAACTTGTACTTAAACTGTGTACACAGCACCTGCTTAAAATGCAGCTAGATTGTTTATCAGTTTGGATCCAAGTGAGTTTAGTGTGATATTTCATAAAGAAAAGACAAGGATGGATATCGATTGTGGCTAACGTCTTGTGTGGAAGCAAACTGGATGCAGTTTGCAGCACTAACATATTACTACTAGAGAGAGAGGTAGACAGAGATGGAGAGTCTGTTTCTTGCTGTATAAGTTACACAGAACATGTTAGTGATGTGGCAAGGTTAAATGGGGGCATAGACAGACCAGGGGAAGGCTCAAATGCAATTAACCTGGGTTTGGACTACATGAGGACAGAGAGATAGTGAGATCTAGGAAATGAAGATGATGGAGAGAAAAAAGAAATGGCAGGAATTAACTGTTCCAGAGAATGGAGAGAAAAGGGGTAGGTTTCCTACAGTCCCAAGTAAGCAGCCTTAGAACCCTTCCAAGTTGAATCAAAAATCCAAAACTTCATGCTCAATTACCTGGTTTCTGTTTGTTTAATTTGTTTTGTGACAGCAGGGAGCAGTGCTCTCCACAGATCTTCATTGCCCATTATGGACTGGTATAATACCCAAACACTTTTGGGCTTCAGGTTAAAAATGAATAAATTTCTTCCTTTGGCCTTCCAGGTTGCTGTTTCTATACCTTACCTGTTATTGTGTCTTCTGGTTGCTTCATTTATTTGTCTGTTTGTTTGTTCTTGCACATCAACAATCAGTACTGAGACTAAGTTCACTGTTGTTTTGTTATGTATGTTGTGTTTGTTATTATGTATTTCTTATTTGTCCAAGAAAATTTCAATGGAAATCCATTTCTATTTGTATAAAAGATAGGTTTTCCAGAGAGCACACTAATGTTCCTTTAAGTTTCATGATTAAACTGCTATAACATAGAGAAGAGGCAGAGAGATGGGGAGAGGCAGTAAGGTGAAGGGAGGACTACGAGAGCTGAGGAGGTCCGCTCGCATGGGCATCCAAGCAGGAATTATTATTATTGTTATTGTTATTATTAAACCCCGACCACCTGGCTGGGTTTCCCCAGCATATCTAAATACATAATAAAAACATCAAACATTAAAAACCTTCTGATACAGGGCTGCCTTCAGATGTCTTCTAAAAGTTGTGTACTTCTTTATCTCCTTGACATCTGAAGGGAGGGCACCACTACTGAGAATGCCTGCTTCTCTCTTCTCTGAAAAAAGAGAAGCAGAGGACAGACTTTTGCAGGGTGTCTTGAGCAGGAATGGATGAATGGCAATTTCAGTTCTCTGTTTCTCATTTTTCCAGTCTGAATTTCCCTTCTAATTTCTGCAGCAACCTGCAGATTTGTGGGGGGTTTTTAATCTCTTTGAAAACATTATAGTGTAGAAAACATTTAGGGCAGATTTCTCCTAATAAACACATTTTTGTCTAGTTACAGGTAGGTAGCCGTGTTGGTCTGCCATAGTCAAAACAAAATTAAAAAAACGGCTACCTACCTGTTGTTAGTATCTTCAGCTCACAGGCAGAGGTACCTGGCCTCCCCCGAGGCAATTGAGCGAGATACTGTGTTTACCGTCCGTCTGCGATCCCGGCAGGCTAGGTAAACAAACCCGGCGATTCTTCTCATTAGTCGTGAGAAGAACACACCCTCTGCTTCTTTGCTTCTCTCTCCCTCCCTGCATTCTCCCAGGGAGGAGAAATGAGACAGACAGGAGTCCTTTCTACATGTTTTATTCCTGTCACTCAACAGTACATAGAAAAATGACTGCACCCTTCAGTCTCCATTAGAAGAGTCACAACTCCTCCCCTGTACTTCCAGCACAGGTCACATGACACTCTGAGCTAACATCCGGTGCTCAGTACAGAGAATAGGCTCCACCTTTTCTCCAACAGTATATCTGCAAACCTGTTTTGCATTCCAGCCATCTGGAGCTGGCTTTTGCCTTGGTGCTTTTTCCCAACATCCTCCCCCAAAAGCATCAATTGGCAAAACATGATCCAGAGAAGAGAACAAACAGTTGTTATACATATAACAGTCCCCTGTTGTTTCAGTTCCAGCCTTGGAACTCCCCACCACTGGTTTCACCAGTGCACCTCTCTGGTTGTCTGGCTTCCAAGGAATGAGTGCTTCTGCATTACCTTGGCTAGCTACTCTCTGTTGTGTCTTTGTCTCTGACTTAGACACTGCTTCAACCTGCTTTGAGTTGTTAACAATAGCAACACATGCAACAGCTAAGTTAGCAAACTTCTTTGAGTACCTCTTTGGTGGTACACCCTTTGTAACTCTCTCAGACCTGCGTATGAGGTTCTGATCCTCTGTGCTCACTGGTTCAACCTTTGGACTCTGTTGAGAACCAGTAGCAATCAGTGGTTCTTCCTTCACCTGTGAAGGTCTATCCATTGTGTGAGATTTCCTCTCAATGACTGTTACAACTGAACTCTCTGAGCTATCACTGTCATCATCATCAGTACCACTGTAATCTGTGACATCAGAAAAATCACCATCATCATCTGAATCGTTTCCTGTGGGAAATGTGTGTTCTACAACCCGTTCTTGCTCTGGAGCACTCTCTAGAAACTTTGTGAGAATCACCTGACCAGACTCAGACAAAATTACTCTGTAGAGACCCTTTTCATATCCCACAAAAATGCCTCTGGCATTCTTTACTCCACCTGGAGCTTCTGTTCTCACATGAGACCCGAAAACCTTAAAATAGGCAACAGAAGGTTTTCTATTGAACAGCTTCTCAAAAGGAGAACATCCCAACTCTGTTGAGACTTTTCTCAACCACACATGAAGATAGGACGCTAGCGATTCGGCCCAATATTCATGTGGCAAATGTGAACTCAGCAATTGCTTATTCATCCCCTTTTGCAATTCTTTGTTCACTCTAACACAGACCCCCCTGTTCCACGCTTCTTGCGAAACTGCAACTTTGTGGTCTATCCCTTTTCCATCCAGGAACTTCTGAAACTTCTGTAACAGAAAAACTTGTTTGTCATCTGTGAAAAGACAATCAATGTTAGCATCATGCATACTTTTAACCTTGTCACAAAACTCCTGAAACTTTTCTAAAGTTTCATGCGGTTTCTCCATCATATAAACCCAAGAATAATTAGTGAAACAATCCACACACAAAAGGTAATACTTTGCACTGCCTCTAGATGGTTCTAGAGGACCAAGCACATCAGCATACACCCGCTGAAATGCTCTGTCGACCTTCTTGGTCAGCTTCCTGGTGCTCACACTGGTCACACCTGCAAGAGAGATTTCGTTAGAAACAGAAGAATTACATTTCATGTAATCACTTTGATCAAAAGTCAACAAATACAGTCCATCTTTCTCTTTGGCAGTAAGAAACAGTTCTCCATCTTTGTAGATCTTGCAGCTTTTAGCATCATAGGACAGTTTCAGTCCTTTCTTTGCAATCTGCGACACGCTCAGCAGATTAAATCTCAGTTCTGGAACCAGGTAAACATCACTTATAGTCAAGTTCAGACTCTCAAGATACACAGTTCCAATTCCAGTCGCTTCCAACTCTTGACCGTTGGCCTGTTTCACAGCGAAGCTTTGCTTCTTCAACGTCGTAAACAGTTGTCTGTGCGGGCACATATGAACCGTTGCGCCCGTGTCAATTATGAACGAGTTCCCAACATCTGGCGTGGTTCCTTTCGCCATCATAGCCTTTGCAGGTTTCACCTGGCACTTGGTACGGCTTTTGCCTGACGCCTCAGGCTTCGTAGAGCTGCTCTTTGCTCCTCTTGACTGGCGCGGCTTCTTACAGTTTCGCTGTAGATGCCCAGTCTGTCCACAATTGTAGCATCGGACAGCACTCAATGCTACACCATGCTCCCTAGTAGCATCAGCAGTGGGGGAATTAGAACTCTGTTCTTCCCTCCCCCTGTCAGCAACACCCATTGCACCTTGTTCAGGAACACCAACAGTTCCAACAGCCACAGTTCCTGCACTCTCCCCTCTGGGGTCAAAGCTCTCCTCAGCTTTCGTTGAGCTCTTAGGAACTTGGCCAGGATCATCTTTGCTCACCCCTTCTGGGGTAGTTATCCATCCAGACCCTGATGAATAACTGTCTCTGGTCAGGGGAGATGAGTTAGGCAAGTCTCCCCCCTTCTTGGCATCCATTTTGAATCCAAGCCTCTCTCACTTTCAAACAAGCTGTAAAATCCAACAGTTGTTTTTTTCTTTCTCACGCAGCAAACTGCAAGTTGTTTACGCTCTTTGCACCTGGCAGCTAAACTCAGGCTGCTATTGAAAGTCCCTACCAAGGGCGCATAAACTTGTAGCCAAAACATTCTCTGATTTTGTTTCGCTTTCCCAGGCTCACACTCACAGTCCAGCCCCTTTGCCAGTAACTTTCCAACTTTCCGTTACCTAGCAACAATGCATTTCAATAGGACAGTTTATCAACCACAAGAATTTGTGGAATGCAGGCTTCAGCCTTCAAGCTGCAGGCCTCTTTTCCCGGAGCTGTATTTTTCCAAAACGCAGCTCCCCCGTGAACCAGAGAATCAATCAGACTGCGTTCACACTTTTAGCCCGAAATGCAGCATACCTTGAACTTTGTTGCTCTGAAAAACACCTCTTCTTTCCACCAGCTGTTTGTTGAGCCTCTGGCTTCTTTCAGACGCTTCTCTTCCTCCTTGGAGCAGAGGAGGACAATCCACCAGCCTCTCATGCAGATGTCCGATGAATCGCAACCATCCGAAGGCTGCCATATGTTAGTATCTTCAGCTCACAGGCAGAGGTACCTGGCCTCCCCTGAGGCAATTGAGCGAGATACTGTGTTTACCGTCCGTCTGCGATCCCGGCAGGCTAGGTAAACAAACCCGGCGATTCTTCTCATTAGTCGTGAGAAGAACACACCCTCTGCTTCTTTGCTTCTCTCTCCCTCCCTGCATTCTCCCAGGGAGGAGAAATGAGACAGACAGGAGTCCTTTCTACATGTTTTATTCCTGTCACTCAACAGTACATAGAAAAATGACTGCACCCTTCAGTCTCCATTAGAAGAGTCACAACTCCTCCCCTGTACTTCCAGCACAGGTCACATGACACTCTGAGCTAACATCCGGTGCTCAGTACAGAGAATAGGCTCCACCTTTTCTCCAACAGTATATCTGCAAACCTGTTTTGCATTCCAGCCATCTGGAGCTGGCTTTTGCCTTGGTGCTTTTTCCCAACACCTGTAACTAGAACTATGGAAGGTACCACATTAAGCCGCATGAAATGGACCAATAACAAACTTAGTTGGTCTCTAAGGTGCTACTGGAAGGATTTTTTTTTTTTTTTTACATTTTTGTCTGTGCTTTTGGCTAATATGCACTTTTCTGCAAGCATTTCCCCATGCTATAATAATGCATCTCCATGTTATTTTTACGAATGTATGCATTTTATGCACATTTCACCCAATATATGCATTATTGTACATATTATTTGGTTGGGTAATTGAATTTTTTTTAAAATGTAAATTTCTAAGGATGGCTGTGGTTTGGTTCACATATTGGTCTGAGAACTGGGAATTACATAGCTTCTCAATGAAATCATAGTATCACAGAAAGTTGGAAGGGACCCCAAGGGTCATCTAGTCCAACCCCCTGCAATGCAGGAATCTCAGCTACAGCACCCATGGCAGCTGGCCATCCAACCTCTACTTAAAGACCTCCAAGCAAGAAGAGTCCACAACCTCCCGAGGGAGACGATTCCACTCTCACTGTCAGAAGGTTCTTTCTGATGCAAATAGAATTAAATTTCTCCTCCATCCCTATTCTTGAGGGGGGGGCGGGTCTCCAAGAGAAATGTTGGCTACATTCTGGATCTCGTTACATAAGAATCAGAAAACCTATCCAGGTTACCAAGATCCCATATGGGAGAAGGTAGAGACATTTCCCGGGAAATGTATACTTAGGCTTGATCCCATCACTAGTGAAGTTGCTTTTTTCAGAATTAATAACTGGATCTGCAAACAATAGATAGAGTAAATTTTCTAATTAGGCCGGCATGTAGTAGACACTGTGAACATTCAGACTTACACTGCTGCTGTGGAAGGAGGTTTGGCTGAAATCACTATGGCTTCCTCCAGTTCCTTCATAATGGCCCTGAGTCCATTTGCTCAGGGAAAAATAGGTTTGTGGAGAATTCCAACTGAATGGCTCTTCCTGGTAACACCGGGCAGATTTTAACCAACCACCAGACTACTGATCTGCATCATGATAAAGCGATAAAGGGCCAAAGACGAGCCTATAACTTTCTCCACGATTGCAGGGGAAATTCCAGACACGCTGTAAAACTGCAGCTTTAAAGCTCTGTCGGGATGCAGCGTACTTAAGATTGATTTAGAGATCTGTTATCAGGCAGAGTAATGGGGAACATTCGCTGTCCGGTCCAATAAAGCACTCTCTTTCTCCTCCGGATTAAGCTAAATGCCCTGTTCCTACTTTTAGCCTAGCAAGTTTTATTTCCATCAGATAACAATATGCTTCCAATCTGCCACTGTGCTTCTGGACGGCCAAGAAAATGTTAATCAGCCAGGGAGACAAATTCCAGAGAGAGAGAGAGAGAGAGAGAGAGATCACCGTGCAAAGCATTCTACCGCGATAGAGGAATCCAGCAGCTCCTGAGCTTACCACCCAGAGGGAAGGGGGTGCTTTATCAGCTGAACTGCAAAAGACTCTTGGGCTGAGGAGTTGTTGTTGGTTTTTTGTACAGTGGTACCTTGGTTTACGAACTTAATCCGTCCCAGAAGTCCGTTCTTAAACCAAAGTGTTCTTAAACCAAGGTGTACTTTCCCATAGCAGCAGGGGACTCAATTTACAATGGAACACACTCAACAGGAAGCGGAACATGTTCTGCTTCCAAGGCAGAGTTCACAAACTACAACACCTACTTCTGGGTTTGCAGCATTCTTAATCCAAGTTGTTCATAAACCAAGCTGTTCGCAAACCAAGGTACCACTGTATCTTCGTTTTAGATCCTGTTATGATCTACGTGGAAATTGTTCAGTTTGGTTATATATTTTTTAATGCTTTGCTTCCTGTTTATGACTACTTTTGTTGAAGTTATGTGTGTGTGTATTTCATGTTGTAGGCCGCCTTGAGCATTTGTTTGAGTTGTCGAAAGGCGGCATACAAATAAAATGATATCTGATGAACTGCCAAGGAACAACACCTTGTACATTGGCAGAAGTCTTTGCAGGGATGTTGTTGACCGCAAAGTCTGCTCATGTGAGGGGTGGCCTGACTCGTTGGGCCATGCCATCATCCTCTGTGGAGCGACAGTTTCTACTGGCACTACTATTCTGCCATTGGAATTTTTCCATCTAAAGGAAAAAGGAGTAGGGAAGGGGGGAGTGTCTCTCTGTGTGGGTGTGGGTGTCTCTCTGTGTGACCTGGGCTTCCACCAGCTAGGTTTCAGAGCCTTCCTGGCCCAACCACCAGGGAACTCTTTCCTCTGCAAGCCTTGCAGATCCTCCCCCCCCCACCCATTTCTTAGTCACCTGACAGCATAACTTACCACATGTCCTCTGAAATGCAGGTTCCTGAAGGGCACGGTGTCAACTGCCATACAAGCCTCAAACACCTCACTTAGCACTCAGTCGGCTGACCATACTGGCTCCACTGGTCATAGAATCATAGAATTGTTGAGGTGGAAGGGATCCCCAGGGGTCGTCTAGCCCAGCCCCTTACAATGCAGGAATCTCAGCTAAAGCATCCATGACAGATGCCCATCCAACTTCTGCTTCAAAACGTCCGAGGAAGGAGAGTCTGTCACCTCCCGAGGGAGACCGTTCCACTGCCAAACAGCTCTTGCTGTCAGAAATTCCTTCCTAATATTTAGTCAGAAACTCCTTGTTAGTTAAATCCATTGGTTTTGGCCCTCCCTTCTAGAGCAGCAGAAAACAAGCTTGCTCCATCCTCCATGTGACAGCCCTTAAGATATTTGAAGGTGGCTCTCATATCTCAAGTTTCCTCTTTTCTATGCTAAACAGACCCTTTTAAGTCCTTTTAAGCCCCAGCTAGTTCTTTAGTCTGAGCAACAGATTTTGTTGGACAGGCTAAACTGCCATTCCTTCCTACATATACATTACATTGCCACCCTGTGTTGGCTGCCCTAAACTACCATACTTGCTGTTGCTGTTGCTGCCGCTTCAAGACAAAAAACAGCCGAGTGGCTCCCAAATTTTTTCACACCACCACCCACTTGGTTCCATAAACCTATACCCAGTTCCCTCTACCCTACCCGATAAAAAACATTATTCAGAAAAATGGTGTGCACAACCCACAAAGAAGATAATAACACAACAAAATTCAGAATTCCAAACAGTAGTTGCAAATTTATTTAAAACCCAATTAAAACTATTTAGTTTAACGAATTCAACAAAAATTGATTAACTTGATCCAGTGACACCAGCTTTTCAAAGTCTGGCACTCATTTATACTTCTGGTGTCCCCTTGCCACTTAGCACCCCTTAGGTATTCCCACTGCCCCCCAGGAGCAGAAGCACCCACTTTGAGAACTACCTACTTAGTCTGTGGCAGCAGGAAACAGCAACAGAATAATGCCTATTATTATTATTATTATTATTAATTATAATTTGCTACTCTTTCTTCTGTTGCAGTGTTTCCTGTGGTTTTCATGAGGCTGATGAAGAACCCCATCTTGGTTGTGGTCATCTTGGCTATGGTCAATCTCTCTGGCATGATTGCTGGCATAGCAACCTTCATGGCCAAACTGTTGGAGAGGCAGTTCTCCCTGTCAGCATCTGTTGCCAACATGATCCTAGGTGTGTGCTACTTCCTTGTTTCCAGATCACAAGATCTCAAGGTCATTTAGATCCCATTCCTGTCGTGTTTAGTAAGGGGCAGTGTTGTGCCAAATTTTGCCAGCGTTCAATTTTTTCAGGGCAAAAATCATGAGTGGTATCCAGCTAAGTTTTACTCAGGGTAAACCCATTGAAATCAATAGAGAAAACAATGCACCATGTTATCCCTACATCTCTTTGCCAAGAGATGGGAAGGGATTGCGCTCTGCATCAGGTGGTGAGCAGTCTTTAGGCTTTTGTTGTAGAATGTACAGTGGTGCCTCGCAAGACGAAATTAATCCGTTCTGCGAGTCTCTTCGTCTTGCGGTTTTTTCATCTTGCAAAGCACGGCTCTTAGCGGCTTAGCGGCTATTAGTGGCTTAGCGGCTATTAGCGGCTTAGCGGCTTTAAGAAAAAGGAAACAAACTCGCAAGAACTCGCAAGACGTTTCGTCTTGCGAAGCAAGCCCATAGGGAAATTCGTCTTGCAGAACAACTCAAAAAACGCAAAACCCTTTCGTCTAGCGAGTTTTTCGTCTTGCGAGGCATTCGTCTTGCGGGGCACCACTGTACTTTGGGAATCTAATGGGTTCCCAAGAGCCCAGAGGAAAGTAGGGGTGGGCATCTGAGTCTGAGTGTATACTCAGTCCAGGAATTTGCTTTTCAGGGGACTTCCGGGTTAGCGCCTCCGTCAATGGCGGATTTCCTCTGACTAGGAGGAATCCGCTTCGTGAGAATTAGGGTCTGGACCGCCGCGGCGAGGCGGAGACCCATTAAAAACCACAGGCGGGAGAAGCCTGTGGACGTGGGATTCGGCTGGCACCTTTTGCGCCTCCCCTACTCGCGGGGAAACCCGGTTTCAGGGATCCGGAGCGACGTGGGGTGAATGACGCGGTGCTTTGAATCGACTGCTTTTTTCAAGGAGTGAAGCCGCATTGCTGTTGCCGGAGAGCGCTGACTTTTTCCTGTGGACAAACTTGTATTCCACTTCTTTTAATTGTTTCAGCAAATCCTTTCCATCTTTCTCCATTTTCTATCATATTGTAAATAACATATTTTTTAACCTTATTTTCCATTAAAACTAAAATACTTATATATACTTAACTCCTTATAACATTTCTGCTAAGCCCATAAAAAATCATTCCACCATTTTTCTAAAATGGAATGCCTGCTCTAAAATGGCAAATGCATGCCCAATAGAAGTGCAGGAATGTGGGTGCAACTGTACTTGCCAACCCCCCCCCCCATTTACAAGGGGGTTACGTCCTGAGGCACCGTGCACATCGGTGAAATCACGTATATTTGAAGCACTGTTAGGAAAAACTGCAAACACCCACCCCCGCCCAGTTCCACCCCTTTTTAAAGAAGCTACTTTAAAATAAGCAGGCTGTGGGCAGGGAAAGGTTGTTCTGCTGGTGGATCTCTGCATTGTTTATATATCTAACAAAATCCACATACCACCTGATTGTAACAAAAGCCCTGCAGTTTAAAGAAGGAACAGGCAGGGTTATCGTTGCTTTTTAAAAATGTATTTTGTGTTCTGATTTTGTAGTTTTATGTTGCGATCTTCATGTGAAGGTTGGTATACAAATTTAACAAATCATCACCACCATCCCACAGGAGCTGTCAACATCCCGAGTGGCATGTTCGGAATCGCCCTTGGAGGTGCCATCATAAGGAACTGCCGCCTCTCCCTCACCCAGATCGCCCTGATGAGCGTAATCAGCATGGGTCTCTGTACCATCTGTGACGTGCCGCTCTTCTTCTTGGGCTGCCAGACGCAGACGGTGGCAGGACTTGACCTTTCTGGAAGGTATACAAGCATGCCTGTTTAAAGGAAGATGTGGGGAAGTTATCCAGTTTAAGGCCATAGAAGTGTAGGTTTGAAGAAAAATGAAAGTCTTTAACTGTAGGGATTTTCAGTTGACATGCCTCTATTCCTGGCTCCTTCCTTAAGTCTTCCTTTTTTCTTTGGCACTCCCTCCTCTTTGCTCTGCAGGAAACCCATTTTCCGTCTACACCTTGTTATAGGAAAATCCTTGGGCTCACTTGCATTGCCAAACAAAGACACCAGCTAGGAATATAGGAGCAAAACAGCAGCCTGTAGGACTGATCTTTATTTAGAAGACTGTTGCAGGACTTTCAGCCACCACATAGAAAAAGCAGGAAGAAGCCCCAAACAAAGGATGGCTCCCTTTTTTATAAGTTTCCCTTTTTACCCACAACACCCTTAGTGAAGTATCATACATACATCATATATACATCACAGCTATTTCATAACCTGGGAGGGGTCTTCTGGCAGAAACCTGAGCATCAGGTTTGCCCCTATCCGTACCTTGACCTCCACTTCACACCGATTAAGTACAGTGGTACCTAGGTTCTCAAACTTAATCCATTCCGGAAGTCCATTCCAAAACCAAAGCTTTCCAAAACCAAGGCAGCTTTCCCATAGAAAGTAATGCAAAATGGATTAATCTGTTCCAGACTTTTAATAACAACCCCTAAAACAGCAATTTAACATGAATTTTACTATCTTACGAGACCATTGATCCATAAAATGAAAGCAATAAACAATGTACTGAAGTCACACAATCAATCAGTGAATCAATCAATAGTTGAACTGGGTTCCACACAATCACAAAAACAAAACAAAAAGAGCGGCAAAAATGAAACTGCAAAATAAATAGCAAAAACAGACAGACCTCAGCAAAACTCTCAAAATGGAAGCGTGGCACTCAAATCGGAGCACATTCGACTTCCCAAAGACGTTCGCACACTGCAACACTTACTTCCAGGTTTGCAGTGTTTGGGTTCCAAGTTGTTTTGAGTACCAAGGCGTTTGAGAACCAAGGTACCACTGTAAAACAAAGGTGAGTTAACAGGGCCAAGTTAACCACACCTCTTTTGTCTTGACCAAGATCCTAACCAACTGAGGTTAGGATGGCTACTGTCTGGCACTCAGAGCCAGGATGCCAGCAATTATCTCCCATGCAAGAGGTTGCTGGGTACGTGATCTTGGGCTTCAGGGATTATGGCTGCCCACTTCCCAAACTCCCCCCTTGGTAGCCATTCATTTCCTGAACAGAACAAAGTTGGAACGGCACAAATCCGATATTGGAGTTATTTTATATGACTTTCTAAAGTTTTCCCATTCAGCCAATACATAGATACATTTATCAGTGAACTGTTACATTTGGTATTGTGCAGCGGAGACCCCTTTGAATAGAGATGGGGGCGGGGACTGTGTAATGAAGTGTTTTGTGGGAACATTTGCGGGCGTGATTGTGTTGATTTTGGTAGTGGGGGTATGTATGATGTCTGCTGGAGGGGCAACCCCCCCCCAACCTTTCTCCAAATTCTGGTAACAACCTTGCGTAGCTTCTTCCATCTTGCATTCCCATTTGCTCCTCTCATGCTTCTCCATACTGCCTCTGATTTCTGCCATTGAGTAAAACTCATACGATCAGTTGACTATGGTGTCTTGTACTGAATGACAGCCCCAATAAATATTTGCATAAGCCTTTGTGCAAGCGCATGCAAAAATGTCCCAGGGCCACGATACTCTTGCTGACCTAATTCTGTGCTCTTCCTTCTGCAGTTCTGGAATTGAGGAACACGTTTTCGATTGTAACCAAATGTGCAAATGCTCCCCGTCAGCCTATAACCCTGTGTGCGGTGCGAATGGTATTGAATACATCTCCCCTTGCTACGCTGGCTGCACAGGGCTAAATATCGAATCCGAAACACACAAAGTTCTGGTGAGTATAGATTCTTCTAGATCTTCATAAAGAAGCCTGCAAGAGGAAAGTGGTCAGGAAAGTGGTGGGCTTGAAGTGGAGAAGCATCAGGTGGGAGGTGTCCCTACCTCTTCCGTGCCTCTGCTGCAAATTGCCCTCTTTTGTCATCCAGAGTCCGCTACATGCTCTTGCCTGCCATGCATAGTTAGGCCTTAAGGAACCACACTCAATCCCCTCCACATACAGGATACCGGGTCAGTATCCCTCAGGCAGGCTTGAAAATGGGCACTGCTAATGTGAAATACACATGAGCCCCATGCTGGGCAAAAGATTCCTGCATTGCAGAGGGTTGAGCTGGATGACCCTTGGGGTCCCTTCCAACTCTACACCAGTGTGGTGTAGTGGTTAAGAGTGGTAGACTCTTAATCTGGTAAACCGGGTTCGATTCCCTGCTTCTCCACATGCAGCTGCTGGGTGACCTTGGGCTAGTCATACTTCTGTGAAGTCTCTCAGCCCCACTCACCTCACAGAGTGTTTGTTGTGGGGGAGGAAGGGAAAGGAGATTGTGAGCCGCTTTGAGACTCCTTTGGGTAGTGATAAAGCGGGATATCAAATCCAAACTCCTCCTCCTCTTCCTCCTCTGCTTCTTCTTCTTCTTCTCCTTCTCCTCCTTCTTCTTCGTTTGTGATTCATGCTTTTAGATTAATGGATGCTCCTTATTCAAGATGGGGGAATGGCAATGGGGAGAAGGGAAGGAGGAGATCAGTCTTAACCTTTCCTCCCACCTACCCCTGGTACTGTTGGCGTTGTTCCTTCTCTGACTTCCTGCCCCTTCCCTCAGAACTACACCAGTTGCAACTGCATTGTTGTCGACGGCGGCTATGGATATGCTACACCTGGGAGTTGCAGCTTCCACTGTTCCAAATTCCTGATGCCTTTTGTGACCATCGCTTCCTTGTCCACGTTCCTGGGGAGCCTCGCACACACGCCGGGCTTCGTGCTTGTTCTGAGGTACTTCGTGACATTTTAAAAGTACTTCCTAGGAACATTTGAGCAGCGGCCTTTCTCTGTCAAGGAATCTAGATCAGATGCGTTTGTGGGCTCTGCTGTCTTTGAATGCCTGTCCTTCACAAAGGGGAGGGAAGAGATGGTTCATTTAAAAAAAAAAAAAACAGTTTATGCCCAGTTGTTTATTGATTAGTGTTCACCGGGAATTACGTGGCACTTCACCGACAGACTCTTAGTCCCCAAAGAGCCTATAGTCTAAACTTTGACAATGGAAGAAATGGCAGCTATGGGGCAGGAATGGGAAAGGCAAAGGAAGCAAAAATATGAATATGAACAAATGCAGCTAAATGCTCTCTCTTGAGCTCAGTTCAGTGGGAGTAAGGAATAAGGGCATAAGCCTCCTGTGAAAAGTGAGTTTCAGGGGGGATTTTAAGGGAGAGAGCGAGAAGGAAGTGCCACCACAAAGTGTTTCGAAAAGAAGTTCCAGGCATTAGGAGCAGCAAGGGAAAGAGAACAGCATCTCTTCTGAAAAATACACCTCATGTGCAGAAAGCTGGAACAAGGGCTGGAAGGATCTGTCCATTTCAATTCTCTTAGTTGATTCCCCCCCCCCCCCCCAACTTCCAATCTTAAATTCAGTTTTCCAGATTTCTGCAGCAATTTGCATATATATGGTTATTAACCCTCATTAAAATTTACCCACGTTCTGTTGTGGATTTCTTCCAATAAGCACATTTTTGCATGCAGTTTCAACTAATGTGCACATTTTTGCAAGCAGTTGTTTTCTAGCGTGGCAGCAGCTCACCTAGCCTGTAGAGTCCCCAAGGGCTCACAGCCTTCTGCAGACATGCCCCTTTGGCTCCCACCAATCCCTTTTGGCTTTCTCCTTCAGAAACGTTGACCCTGAAGATAAGTCTTTTGCCATAGGGATACAGTTCCTCATGCAGAGAGTTCTAGGTAAGTCAGAGGCAAGTGGTGCGTGTGTATTTGGGGCACAGTCAGTTTGCTGTTTGGTGGTGAATTTCGCATCCTGAAAAGGAAATTTCCAGCCTTGGTGGTTGTACAGAAAACTTGAACACTTGTTGAGTGTGCAGGGTGAAATCTCAGAAGCCAGAGCAATCTTTGCTTTCTGTGCATTTTAACTTGTGGACACATTCAAGAAGCATTTACAGATTTGACTGGGGTCCAATAGGCCCCAATAAATTCATAGTCAAAGCACACACACACTATACTGAATAATTATTCCAAATTTAAGATACAACATAAGTTTTTTATAGTACAGGTGTGCAATTATGCAGGGGTGATAATGTAATGATCCCCCCAAACAATATTACCGTATTTTTCCATCTATAAGATGCCCCCATGTATAAGACGACCCCTATTTTGGGGGACTCCAATTTAAGAAAATGGGGGAGATGGCCCCTGTGTATAAGATGCCCCCACATTTTGGACATTATTTTTTAGGGGGAAAACCTAGTCTTATACACAGAAAAATACAGTAATTCCCATTGTGCTTGGCAGACCCCTGCTTACTAATGCAATGTTTTTCTTCAACTCAAACCCTTCTTGAGAAAAAGAACCAAAATACAGTGGTACCTCTGGATGCGAACGGGATCCGTTCCGGAGCCCCGTTTGCATCATGAAGTGAACGCAGGCCGCGCATGCGCGGTTCACTGTTTCTGTGCATGCGCGTGACATCATTTTGAGTGTCTGCGCATGTGCGAGCGGCGAAACCCGGAAGTAACATGCTCCGTTACTTCCAGGTCGCCGCAGAGCGCAACCCGAAAATCCTTAACCTGAAGCTACTTCAACCCACGGCATGACTGTATATGAAATAGCTAACATCGCCTTATTTTATCTGCCACATCAACATAAAGTAGGTGTTGTTGTTTTGTTTTAAAATCAAACATATGCTATCATAAGTTTTCTTAATGACAAATAAATCATAGTAAATAGTGATATACACACACACAATTCGTGAGATTATAATATATGTAATCAATAATAATATAGAAATGTCCATCTAGTTCTTAATTATAAAAAAGATAAAAAGAGGGGGGGAAATAGGTGGTAAAATTAAAAAAATGAGTAGAAAGAGAAAATGTAAGCCTTAAAAGCAATCATAATCACATTTCATAAAATTGAGAATTATAATAACCTCCACCTGCTTACTACCCCAAAGTTATATAAGTTGTGTCCAGTCCTGTTCAGATCTGTTTACCCTCTTTTTCTGCTTGTGGAACTGAAACAAACACAAGTAATTTTACTCAAAACAGCCATTTCCCACAATTTGATGTGACATTCCGTCAAATGGGGGCATTTCCTTTCTCCACCAATATTTTGCATATGGAATTGGTGCTACCACTATCATCTGAAATAACAAGTTTCCCTCTTCACTGGGTGTTGCACTTTTCAACTACATAAACAGAAAAATTCAGAAATCTTTCTGAACCTGGAGTTTCAAAACAGATCTTGTATTGGTTGTTGTTTCTTGCCAGTTTCTTTTAGCTTCAGGCAGTTCCACCAACTGTGTCTAAAATCACTTCTGGTTGCACCTCATCCCCAAATGTGGAGCTATAGCTATTGCACTGTTAAAGCAAAGTGTTAAGCATGTTGGGATCATTTGGCTCCCACCAGTACCTTGGATAGGTGGTTGTCCCCCACCACACGTACATTTCCATTGCAATTTAACTTACCCCATACCTTTTACTGAGCCCCTCAAATTAAAGACACACACATACCAAATAATTTTATTTTAGTTTTATAAAACGACACACATGAAGGGACAGGGGACCTGAAATACAATCATTGCTCTTACTACAATGGAATACAGTAAGCATGCAGTGGCATAGATATGGGGTGGAGGCATCTGTCTCGCTTATCTAGATCAGCCAGTAACAAACTGAGCTGAAGCTGCTCTTCCCATTAGTTGCAGGCATACGTAATAATGAAATGCCTTCCTTATTTAGGCTGCTCCAAAATAGGATGCCGCGGATCGGGGCCCCATGCAATCGTGTGACTCTCTTCTGCCCTGCAATGAAACTGCCTGGCTATTTCCCTGTTTCTTACTGCGAGGCCAGCAAGCAGTTTCCAAGCTGCTTGGGTGACTTCAACGCAGTGCATCTCTAACCCCTTTCAGTTCTCCAAAACCTGCAAAATGGCCAAGTGGTCCAGGCTGAAATCTGGCAATATCAGGGCTGCTGTTGGAAAGGTCTGGGGGAGGCCAACTCTTACGTGGCATGAACCTCTTGCTTGCTTTTCTAGCCTGGTTGCCTGCCCCAGTGGTGTACGGTAGCCTCATTGACACAGCCTGCGTCCTGTGGCAATACAAGTGCCAAAAGAGAACAGCCTGCAGATACTATAACAATGTATTATTCCGGCACAGGTAAGCCTCCTACTGAGCCCCTCTCTTTGTCCCCATAACAGGTCACTAATTTGGGGGGGGGGGGTGTTTGTGGTATCAATACTATCTACAGACAAGGGTCAGGTTGAAAGGCAACAGCAAAAGATGGAGTTTGCTTATTTTAAAGAATGCATACCCTGCCCCTCATTGCAACTGATCTCATGGCACAGCAATTTTAAAATACAGCAAAGTGAAAACAAGACAAAGCAAAAGAGATGTAAAGTCCCACAAGACTGGCCATCTGTTCAGGGCTTTTGGCTTTACTGAGTTTCCTCCTTCTGTGCAGGCCATGTCTTCAGATAACGATGACTTTCAGAGGTTTCTTCTAGGTCAGAAGATAGGGTTAGTTGTATGAATCTTAATTTTAGCCACAGTAGTCCTTTCAAGCCCAAGGCAGGGCATGTGGCAGAATTTGGATTCCTGGGGAGTGGAGAAGAAGGCCTGGCATCCATTTTAAAATGGAAGGATGGCTAGGCAGGCAGGTAGATGCTGCACTGTGGTCCCTTTGACCTCGCTGATTTATTCCTTTTAATTTTTTGGGCCCTCAGGTTTGTTGGCCTTCAGATTTTTTTGGAAGCAAGCTGCTTTGCGTTGCTTTGCATTCTATACTTCATGTTAAAAAAGAAGGAGAGTGGAGCCCGCAGAGAATCTGGCACCAGCTCTCCGTCAGTGGTCCAGGAGTCAGCTGCTTGACCAATGCACCAGAACCAATTTCTATTCCACCAAAAGAAGAGGCCGAGCTGCAGAGGTTAAGCATGAGTCCCAGCTGCTATGCGAACAGAACGAGACTGAAGACAGAGGAGACTTCCTCGTGCTGTGTTTTGGCACTTTTATCCGTTCCTTCTTTTGTACATACAACTTGGTTTTAGCTGCCCAAGAGCCATTTGGCAAAGGGCAAGATATAAATATTATACATAAACATATAACCCACCTGTCAGTAATAATAGGATCCCCAAGCTGATCATTAGACACTGCATACCACCTTGGGTGCAACGTCTTATATTTCCTTCCTGGAGAGAGGCCTGTGGTTCTGGTTTGCTGGTTCAAGAGGAAGAGCAGTGGGAAATTGGGCAACGGCACCAGCAAGAGGAGGCTGCCTTTGTCTGCTACAGAGAGAAGGAGAATCCTTATGGTTGAACCCTTCTTATCTTCATAGAGGAAGCAGCGACGCCCTACAATTTCATCACGATATCCCCTTTACTTTTAGTAACAGCACAGGGAAGTGGCACCTTAACGTGCCCATTTTACGGACAGAGAACTGAGATAACGACCTCGTCCAAGAGAGTCGGGTGGACTGGCTGTTCTAAAGCCCGACGCTGTCACTTCTGGATTACATGGACTCTCAAAGAAGAGAACCAGTAAGGGCTGGAATAATTCCTTCCAGGAGTAATCGCTTTTGTATAAAAGAAAGCTTACATTGACAATAATATATCCTGTGGCATTGTGCGTTTATTAAAAGTTTGTGTCAGTTGCACTGGGGCAAGTTAGTCTGACTCCAGGGGAAGTGTTGTTTGAAACATGTCATGTTATGGGGAGTCTACAGAAGTCATCACACTTGGTCCACGATTGGGTCAGGAAAGTGCAGGAACGGGTATGGGGTGCTTCATTCAACTTCTGGAGAATCTCAACTGTCCTTTCAAAAAATAAAAGCGAGCCTTGGAAGTGTGTGGGTCGAGGGATGGTCAGAAGCTAGGGTTTGGGGGTGGGCATATGAAGCTGCCTTCTCCTGAGTCAGCCCAGTGAGGTCTCCCCTGGCTCTTAGCTGCTGATCAGGGTATCTCAATCCTGCAATCCTTTTGAGTCAAAATCCTGGGGAGTGAGCTGGGGAATTCTGAGTGCAAAACCGGTGCTCTGTCAGTGAGCCGTCACCTCTCCAGATGTGGAAGGAGAAAGAACTTGCCCATGTGAAGACCACCTGGTGGAAACCCTTACACATATGGTTCTTAATTTTAAACTATATGCTGATCTCCGCCAGCAATTTCTAGATGAACTCTGTATCCCCAAATGGAAACCAGAGTTGGAGGCCATACATTTTCCATTACTGGGGAATGATCAGGAGCTCACCAAGTTAGTGGCTAAATATCTCTATTTGTTGTTGATTTTGTGTCGTCGAAATACACTGCAGACGTCTGATCTCCCTGGAGACCAAGAGATGTGACGATAGACCTCTCTGCCTCCTTTCTTTTAGCAAATGTTTTGTGCCACTGGGGAAGTAGTAACTCTGTCTTGATTTGTTTTAGATGTTTGTATGTGATGCCAATAAAAGGTTTGATGATGAGATTAAGGGTAAGGATGGGAGAGAGATGTGCTAGTAGACAAACCTACCCGATCCATATCTCCCAAACCAATAAGCAAACTGAAACACCTAACCTTCAAAGTTCAAACTTCTCCAAATTTGGAGGCACAGTTCTCCAAACATAAGGTATATAAAAATGCATATCTTGATGAAAACATTGCTTTCTTTAAGTTCTGTTCTGCAGCCCTTCCTCCCAGAGGACCTCAGGGCAGCAAACAACAAGTGATACACACATATTAAAACAATTCCAGTACAGATGCAACCTGGGAAAGATCTTGACTTCAACAGCTCGCTGGAAGAGGAAAGTCTTCAGCGGGTGCTGAAAAGACTACAGAGTCTGTGCCTGACTAATATTCAGGGGGAGGGAATTACAAAGGTTCAGTGCGTCCACACTAAAGACCTGATTCCTATCGCATAAGAACTGGACCTCCTGATAAGTTAGTATCTGAAGGAGTCTCACCTGCAGGGGGCAGCGATCCACTGAGTATATAAGGGGGTGGGTGGTCTTTCAGATCTCCAAAACCACACCAAAACCAGCACCTTCAACTTAGCCTGAATTTTGTATTGATAAGAAATACGCTGGAAAACAATAAGGAAGAACTTGCAGTGCTCAGTTTATAACATAGGACACGACTTTATAATGTGATCATGGGGCGTCGAGAAAGTGTAAAACAAGGCAGCTACATAAGAACAGGAATCATTCTCAAAATATAATTATAAACAAACCTCTTACATATGTACCTTAGGTGCGCCAATTGGGGGCAGATGACCCCCCCCCAACAAAATTCAGTGAAGGGACTGGGAGTCCTCAAAGTTCTGTGGCAGCCATGCAGGCACATCGCAGGACATGTTTGCGTCACACGTTCAAGCTGCACATATACAAAGTCACTGAGGGGTGTGAGCTTACTTTTGCCGGGTAATCGCATTTACCGTACTTTTCCATCTATAAGACTTTTCCATCTATTTGGAGGGACTCAAATTTAAGAAAATGGGGCGGGGGGAGAGATGGCTCAGAGTTGTTGAGCTTTTTTGCAGAGGATTGCTGCCCAGAGTTTCACAGCTTTTTTCGCTCACATGTACCATCGACACTGACAATCACCACTAGCATACAATCACCCACTTGCCAGAGGGACAGCCAATCAGAAACAGACCCTTCCCCAGCAAAAAAATTCTTACCTGACTGAGAAAAGCTGTCTGCTGGCAATCGCATGCGCTCCAGAACAGGCGCCAATCACGGCAGCGGCAGCCAATCAACAGCAGTGTTTGCTGCAGAAGCCAATCACCAACCCAATTAGAGAAGCAGCAGCCAATCCAAAGCAGCCCTTCTAGCAGCCAACAATCATCACTGACAAACTCCTGCTTGCAGCTGGAGCCAATCACCCATCCACCCCATTCACTATCCATGTACAGTCATACCTCACATTACATCTGCTTCATGTTACGTTCTTTCAGGATACGTCCCGCGGTGACCTGGAAGTACCGGAAAGGGTTACTTCCAGGTTTCGCTATTCGTGCATGCGCAGAAGTGCAAAATGACGTCATGCGCAGAAGCGGCAAATCGCAACCCACGCATGAGTAGACGCGTCGCTGTAGGTCGCACTCTTTTCATGTTGCGAACGGGCCTCCGGAACAGATCCCGTTCGCAACTAGAGGTACCACTGTATAAGACGAGGCAAGTTTTTGAACATAATTTTAGAGTAAAAAAACCCTTGTCTTGTACACGGAAAAGGTACGGCATATTAGGCCTAACTTGGGACAAACAAATGCTCATCTCATCAGCGCAAAGAAGCCTTGTTCTTTTCTGATCTTGCATATTTGTCAGAGTTGAAAATCCCTGATCACAACAATATGTCATGGAGAATGGTAGAAGAATATAAAAGTGCTCTTGAAGAGAGGTGTTTCTGGATGAACATCCAAACAAATTTATGATACTATACTGAAATGTTTAAATGTTTATTTGACTGTCCTTGAAACTTCCTGCCACACCAGTGTGGCCTGCCACACCCTTGAGAACCACTGGAATAAGGTAAGCTCCTATTTATTCCTGCATCACAGGGGGTTGGACTGGATGATCTTTGGGGTCCCTTCCAACTCTGCAATTCTATTACTCTGCTTTGCATGCAGAAGGTCTCGATTTCTGTCCTTTTCACCTCCATGTTATAAAGGTCCAGGTTGTTGCCAATGATCTGGAAGACCCTCTCCCTGAGAATCTGAGGACCACTCTGCATAAAGTAGAAAATACCTGGCTAGAACAGAGACTGTGTGACTCTGGTGCAAGGGCTGAGCTTAGGCTCCCTCAAAACCCCACCAGGTAACTCCTGGTTAAATGCTGGAGCTCAAATCCATCAGGGAGCAAGAAGAAGCTTTCAAGCAGGAGACAGTTGCAGAGGCATGGGCTGAATATTGTATTGAATGGCACAGCTGTTCTTTAGTCCTGGCGATTGCCGGAAATGAGCAGGAAATGAGCCTACCAACATTGCAAAGATTCCATGCCCCCACCCACCCCCCAAAAGTAAGAGGCATCTTTTGCAGTAATATTGCTGCAGTCTGCATGATGCAATGATAAAAAGCTGGACCAATTACCCACCTCAAAATTGGGAAACTCATTTCTGACAAGGAAAGGCTGGAGCAATTTGCTAGCCATTCAAGCCAGAACAATGGGCAATCTCACTAGGCCTTCTGAAGGGGAATAATTGTGTGTGTGTGTGTGTGTGTGTGTGTGTGTGTGTGTGCATGTGCGTGTGTGTTGCCAGTCACGATCATGGCCTTTCTGGCTTCAGATGCTGCTCTGTTGGGTTGGAGAAATGGGTGTGATTAAGGAAGCCAGATGCATTTGGGAGGGGGCAGGGGAGCTGGTTTCACTTCCTGAGATTGCAGAAGAGAGAATTTTGGGGTCTGCCAGGGCTCATCTACACAGCTGCAAATAAAACATTTTAAATGTGTTGTAAAGTGCAATATACAGATGAGACACTAGATGGCGACAGTGAGCTACGCAAAACTTTATGTGTTTTTCAAAACTTTTTTTAATAAAAGCATTTTCACAAGGTTTTTTATATGTGTGTAGATTCCACCCCAGTCTGTTCACTGCTGTAGCACTACAGCATGAAACATTTCACTACCAGGCAAGGATGAGGGGAGATTTTGACATAGGTTGCATTTAAAGATCAACTTACCTAATTTTCAATTTCTGAAAAAATATGCAAACTGAAACAGAGCTGCTGATTGAACGCCACACTTCTCTGAATTTTGCAGTGCAGTTCTCCAGCTAACTAATGTGTGCAAAAATGCATACAGTAGAAAGTGTGCGTGCAAAAAATGAAAATACTTGTGAAAAGCACATCCAAAAATCCATTATGTGTGGGAAAACTGCTTTATACAACAGCAAGAAAAGACAGGAAGTTTAACTTAGTTTCAAAATGGTGAATACTTCAAAATTATTTGTATAGAAACACAAAGATGGCTTGCTAAAGCCATGCGGTCTAAGCTTGGAGCATCCAGCTTAGACCTCCCTGGTAGTAGTGTTCATATGGTGGAAAAAGAGAGAACAAAAAGTTTGGTAACCCTTCCTCCCAAGGTGAGGGGGTTTGACTTAGCAAAACATGGTGGGACAGCTTACTCTATGATCTTAACCCTTTCATGTATTAACTAGAGTTAAGCATGCTAGTTATATGAGGCTGGATTCATCCTTCAAATAAAGCAATCTCAAGATAACTGGGGGTGTTACTGTACCAAGATTATTTTTTGCATGGCGTTCCACAGCTTCGCATGTGTACATCTGTTGAGAAACTGCACAAAATGAACCTTGTGGCAGATATCCCCACAGACTCAACATATATTCTTTTATGTGCTGCTTTATCCCTAAGCAAGGAATGCGGGTGGCGCTGTGGGTTAAACCACAGAGCCTACGAATTGCCGATTAGAAGGTCAGCGGTTCGAATCCCCGCGATGGGGTGAGCTCCCTGCTCCTGCCAACCTAGCAGTTTGAAAGCACATCAAAATGCAAGTAGATAAATAGGTACCACTCCGGCGGGAAGGTAAATGGCATTTCCGTGTACTGCTCTGGTTCGCCAGAAGCGGCTTAGTGATGCTGGCCACATGACCCGGAAGCTGTACACCGGCTCCCTCAGCCAATAAAGCGAGATGAGTGTCGCAACCCCAGAGTCTACCATGACTGGACCTAATGTCAGGGGTCCCCTTTACCCTTTTTATCCCTAAGCACACCTACCATAGGGAAACAAGTGTACTGCAAACATCTCCTTTATTCTTTATTCATTTTGCTGTTCTCCATTTGCTTTCCCATTTGGCATAATTATAGCCCATGCTTCATCTTCATTGATTACAGGGTGGGGTGAAAAACACATGTTAAAATAGCACATGAGCCCAGATTCTTAAAAGCCATCCAAACTACAAGCACAGTGAGAGATGCTAAAAATGCAATGCTAAAGCTATTTAAAATTGCACAGGAGTGCTCTAATAAGCTGCAAATTGTCCAGGCAAAGCGAGACATCTTTACTTGGCGCCAGAATGATGGAAGTGTCTGAGCCTTGCATGCTGCCAAGGAGAGGGGGGCACCCATTTGTAATTGTGCTGCAGCCACGTGAGAGAGAGAGCGGAGACATTCTTGCTGGCCTCACCACCTCCATCATATCCCTGCCCGGCCTGCTTGAGAAGTGAAGGCCCCCAGGAGCCTATGGACATAGAACAGGCTCTCCTCTTTCATAGAATCATAGACTTGCAGAGCTGGAGGGTCCTCTAGTCCAACCGCTCACAATGCAGGAATCACAGCTACGGTAACCTTCCCCAGGAGGCAGGGAACATGTCTGGGGTTGCCAGACATCCAGGTCTGACCTGAAGTTTCCAGGTTGCCTAGCCTCCTCCAGTGGCAGGTGGGTGGCTTGAATCTGCAGGTGGGTCTTTAATGATGACGATGATTTAAGAAGACTGCCTACAGCTTGTGTGCATCAGCCTGGCAAGAGCTGGCTGCAAATTATAGTAAAGTTAAAGGCACCCCTGACCATTAGGTCCATAGAATCATAGAATCCTAGAGTTGGAAGAGACCACAAGGGCCATCGAGTCCAACCCCCTCCCAAGCAGGAAACACCATCAGAGCACTCCTGACATATGGTTGTCTTTTTTTAAAAAATGATATTTATTGAGAATTTAAAATTACAGAGAACAAAGGAAAAAAAGGAAAAGAAAAAAGGTAGACAAAAAGAGCAATTAAACAATACAAGTCAATAAAAAGGGAAAAAAAACAAAAAACAAAATACACAATACATCAAAACCAAAAACAAAAATAAACAAAAAATTTAAAAACAAATCCAATATTCCCAAATCTTTATCTTTCGTTAACTTGTTTCATCGACCTCCTCACACCTCCCTTTTTTGTATTCTAGTTATTAATTATCTCAGCAAATCCTTTCCATCTTTCACTATATTCTGTCATTAAATTACCTTTATCTATTTTAACCTTATCTTACCATGAAAAGCCCTAAAGCTTAAAACTTAAAACTTATTTATACATAATTCCTTTTAACATTTCTACTAAAGCCAAATAGTTTCATTCCAACATTTTTCTAATACTCATTAATTTTACAATGATTTTCTAAATGAATTTTTAAAACTTTCTTCCAATCTTCATCCATCGTCTCTTCTTCCTGGTCTCGGGTTTTATCAGTCCTTTCTATCCCTTCCATCTAGTCCATAAACCTGGTGACCTTCTATCCGAGGCTCTTAAGTCTTTTCCATGTCCCTTCTGCAGGTCTTCTTCATGTTTATACCTGCACTTTACTTTATCTTCTGCTGCTCTTATTCTTAATTTCATTCCTTTCTCTCGGGGAGACTCCAACTTGACAATATCTTTATCCCTTCTCAACAAGTCAGCCCATTCTCCATAGTCAGCACTGAAATCCCAAAGATATTTGAAGGCATGTTTCAAAGTCCCTCCAAGGTTAAGGGCCCCCACAACTCCAAACTCCCCCTGGCCCAAAACCAGATCCGAAAAGTCAAAACATCCCTGCATAGGGGGATCTATCCAACTTCCCATCTCCAGACCAAACGGTACTCCATCTCTCCAAATCTGACTTTCTCCAGGTTCAGTCGTCAGAAACAACAACTTATGTTCCTGCAAGGCCGCAGGCTCTCTCCATTTCTATTACTTGAGGTTCAGCAACAACCTCCTCCTTTATCTTCTTCACAACTTGCCCTGTCAAAGCACATTCCTGGGTTGGTTCCTGAGTGGTTTCTATATAGGTATTCACTGTTTGTCCAAAATTGCCAACTGCAACAGTCATCAAATCCATCTTCTCATGTAGCTGTTCCAGTAAAGCGCTTGTCTTGCAAAAAGCAAGCACTAAAGCTTCTTCTGGGCACATTCTTGTTCAAGGTCAATGTCTGGTCTCACGATCTTTAATCTCTACAGCTGTAGAATTCCCCAGATCGACTCCAGCAACAGTTTCACAAGCTCCCTCTAGAGGAAACAATTTCTGTTTGTATCCGTCTTTTTAAAAGCAGATCCAGCAACAAAATTCCTTTCGTTTTTCAGATATTTTGTTCCTTTTAAGTGCAAAAGGGAACATTGGAATCAATATGTTTCTCTTTTTTAACTATCTGTCAAAAAACGTTTTATCCACAGTCAATGAACTTCCCCAAAGCGTCTGTCTCTGACACCCCGCTCCCAGGTTCAAGACGGTGGAAATTTATCTTTCTTTACTCTCTCTTCTGCAAGTTTAAACAGTCTAAGATTTCCCCCCTCTTCTCCTGCTTCCAAGGGGGGTTTGGTAATTTTAACTGATGGAAATTTAGTCCTTTACAAACTACTTTCCAGACTCTAGCTTGCAATGTCTTTGCTTCAATCTATTTACAAAAGCGGAAGGCGGACTTCCTGTTTAGACCTTCCCGCTTCGGTGCCAAATTAAGAAATTTCATAGTCCAATTTTCCGTTCTACTCACGGGCAGTTGTTTAAAATCCAATTGTTCACAGGAAAAAGTCAGCGCTCTCTGGCAACAGCAATGCTGCTTCACTCCGTGAAAAGAGCAGTCGATTCGAAGCACCGCGCCATTCACCCCACGTTGCTCCAGATCCCCGAAACCAGGTTTCCCCGCGAGTAGGGGAGGCGTGAAAGGTGCCAGCCGAATCCCACGTCCACAGGCTTCTCCCGCCTGTGGTTTTTGGTGGGTCTCCGCCTCGCCGTGGTGGTCCAGACCCTAATTCTCACGAAGCGGATTCCTCCCGATCAGAGGAAATCCGCCATTGCCGGAAGCGCTAACCCGGAAGTGCCAAGCAGGAAACACCATCAGAGCACTCCTGACATATGGTTGTCAAGCCTCTGCTTAAAGATCTCCAAAGAAGGAGACTCCACCACACTCCTTGGCAGCAAATTCCACTGTCAAACAGCTCTTACTGTCAGGAAGTTCTTCCTAATGTTTAGGTGGAATCTTCTTTCTTGTAGTTTGGATCCATTGCTCCGTGTCCGCTTCTCTGGAGCAGCAGAAAACAACCTTTCTCCCTCCTCTATGTGACATCCTTTTATATATTTGAACATGGCTATCATATCACCCCTTAACCTCCTCTTCTCCAGGCTAAACACGCCCAGCTCCCTTAGCCATTCCTCGTAAGGCATCGTTTCCAGGCCTTTGACCATTTGGGTTGCCCTCCTCTGGACACGTTCCAGTTTGTCAGTGTCCTTCTTGAACTGTGGTGCCCAGAACTGGACACAGTACTCCAGCTGAGGTCTGACCAGAGCAGAATACAGTGGCACTATTACTTCCCTTGATCTAGATGCTATACTCCTATTGATGCAGCCCAGAATTGCATTGGCTTTTTTAGCTGCCGCGTCACACTGTTGGCTCATGTCAAGTTTGTGGTCAACCAAGACTCCTAGATCCTTTTCACATGTACTGCTCTCAAGCCAGGTGTCCCCCATCTTGTATTTGTGCCTCTCATTTTTTTTGCCCAAGTGCAATACTTTACATTTCTCCCTGTTAAAATTCATCTTGTTTGTTTTGGCCCAGTTCTCTAATCTGTCAAGGTCGTTTTGAAGTGTGATCCTGTCCTCTGGGGTGTTAGCCACCCCTCCCAGTTTGGTGTCGTCTGCAAATTTGATCAGGATGCCCTTGAGTCCATCATCCAAGTCGTTGATAAAGATGTTGAATAAGACCGGGCCCAAGACAGAACCCTGTGGCACCCCACTAGCCACTCTTCTCTAGGATGAAGTGGAACCATTGATGAGCACCCTTTGGGTTCGGTCAGTCAGCCAGTTACAAATCCAGTGAGTGGTAGCATAGTCAAGACCGCATTTTACCAGCTTCTTTACAAGAATATCATGGGGCACCTTGTCAAATGCCTTGCTGAAATCAAGATAGGCTACATCCACTGCATTCCCTTCATCTACCAGGCTTGTAATTCTGTCAAAAAATGAGATCAGGTTAGTCTGACATGACTTATTTTTCAGAAATCCATGCTGACTATTGGTGATCACAGCATTCCTTTCTAGGTGCTCACAGACTGTTTGCTTAATGATCTGCTCCAGAATCTTCCCTGGTATTGATGTCAGACTGACTGGGCGGTAATTATTTGGGTCCTCTCTTTTCCCCTTTTTGAAAATAGGGACAATATTTGCCCTCCTCCAGTCTGCCGGGACTTCGCCTGTTCTCCAGGAATTCTCAAAGATGACTGCCAGTGGTTCTGAGATCACATCTGCCAGTTCTTTTAATACTCTTGGATGCAGTTCATCTGGCCCTGGAGACTTGAATACATCTAGACTAGCCAAGTATTCTTGTACTATCTCCCTAGTTATTCTGGGCTGTGTTTCCTCTGCTGAATCATTTGCTCCAAATTCTTCAGGTCGGGCATTGTTTTCTTTATCGGAGAAGACTGAGGCAAAGAAGGCATTGAGGAGTTCAGCCCTTTCTGTGTCCCCTGTTTGCATCTCACCATCTTCTCCTCTGAGTGACCCCACTGTTTCTTTGTTCTTCCTTTTGCTACGAACGTACCCATAAAAGCCTTTTTTGTTGCTTTTAACCTCTCTAGCAAGCCTGAGTTCATTCTGTGCTTTAGCTTTTCTGACTTTGTGTCTACACGTGCTGGCCATTTGTTTGAATTCCTCTTTGGTGGTTTCCCCCCTTTTCCATTTTTTGTACACATCCTTTTTTAATCTTAACTCAGTTAAAAGTTCTTTAGATAGCCACCCTGGCTTCTTTAGGCACCTTCCATGTTTCCGTCTCATTGGTATTGCCTGAAGTTGTGCTTTTACTATCTCCTTCTTAACAAACTCCCAGCCATCATGAACTCCCTTTCCTTTTAGTATTACTGTCCATGGGATCTCACCCAGCACTTCCCTAAATTTTATGAAGTCGGCTTTCTTAAAGTCAAGAAATTGAGTCCTAGTATGCTTGGCTGCTCCTTTCCGCTGTATAGTAAACTTCAGAAGAGCATGATCACTCGCGCCTAATGATCCTTCCACTTCTACCCCACTAACCAGGTCATAAACATTGGTTAGGACCAGATCTAAAATGGCTGTTCCTCTTGTTGCTTCTCCCACTTTCTGGACAATGAAGTTGTCTGCAAGGCCAGTGAGGAATCTGTTTGACCTTATGCTCTTGGCTGAGTTTGACATCCAACAAATATCCGGGTAATTGAAGTCCCCCATTACTACTATCTCCCTTCCTTTTGCATGCTTGGCCATCTGTTCCAGGAAGGCATCATCTATGTCCTCCGTTTGGCTTGGGGATCTATAGTAAACTCCCACAATGAGGTCACTGTTATTCTTCTCTCCCTTAATTTTGACCCAAATGCTCTCACTTTGGCTTTGAGGTTGTAAATCTTGGATCTCTTCACAGGTATACACATCCCTGACATATAACGCCACTCCTCCTCCTTTCTTGTCTGGTCTGTTTCTCTGAAATAGATTGTATCCCTCCATTATTACATTCCAGTCGTGGGACTTATCCCACCAGGTTTCAGTGATGCCTATTATGACATATTTAGTTTGCTGTACCAAGAGCTCAAGCTCATCTTGTTTATTTCCCATGCTTTGCGCATTAGTGTACAGACATTGAAGTCCATTAATCATTCCCCCGTGTCTCTTATTTAAGGATTTTTTCCTCCCACCACTAGGTCTGCGTGCTGTTTGCTCCATTTGGTCTATGACATTTGGATGATCATCTTCATCAATTGATAGACTCCTACCTTCAGGAGCACTGTCTCCCTCCCCCACATTAGTCACTTTAAAGCCCTCCTGATGAGGTTTCTGAGATTTTTGGCAAAAACATTCCTCCCAACCATTGTGAGGTGCAGCCCATCGCTTGCCAGAAGTCCATCTTCAAGAAACTGCAGTCCGTGATCTAAGAATCCAAACCGTCCAGTCGCAAACGACTCAGGTTGTGGCACTCATCTTGCTCTATAGGCTGTGGGAGCCAGCGTTTGTCCGCTGACAGTTTTTCTGGGTCATGTGGCTAGCATGACTAAGCCACTTCTGGTGAAACCAGAGCAGTGCACGGAAATGCCATTTACCTTCCTGCTGGAGTGGTACCTATTTATCTACTTGCACCTGTGTGCTTTCGAACTGATAGGTGGGCAGGAGCAGGGACCGAACAACAGGAGCTCACCCCGTCACAGGGATTTGAACCGCTGACCTTCCGACTGGCAAGCCCAAAGCTCAGTGGTTTAGACCACAGTGCCACCCATGTCCCACAAATTATAGTACACACACCCTTTTGGGGGGAGTGGGGTCTGTATTCTTTGGCTTCCCTTTCCCAATTAACTTCCATCGCCAGGGGCCTCCTCCAATAACACCAGCAGGGATTTGGGCCTTGGGATGCTCCTGACCTGGCAACGCTAAGCCTACCTGTCTGCAATGTGGCAACGGGGGCAGGTCCAGTGGGAACAGCACATTCCCCACCCAGCTGCATTTAAACTGGAGCTTGAGCAGGGATTTTGCAGGAGGGAATCCTAAAGGAGGAGAACCAGGCATGGCGGGTGTCAGAGCTGCTTCCAGATCCTAGCTCACAGAGGATCACGCTAGCCAGCGATCATTAAATAAAAGTCTTTATTGAGTTACAGTTTCCATTCTCAATCTGCTGCGTGCAACTCTACGTCTCATGGTTAGATCGGCGAAGCTCCGTCTGAGTCTCCGCCCCTTGTACACCAACTTAATATCCTAGCCCTGCTCCACCTTTTCCGCCTGACTGTTCTTCTCTGGGTCCCTCTGCCCCCCGGGGTCTCTTCCTTCCGGGATTCTTCTGACGCCGACCCCCCGGACCCTCCTGTCTCCTTGCGCCGGGCTTTAGGACCTGGCTCCCTTTCCGGGCTGCCTACTGCGCCACCTTCCTGTGCATTTGAACTTGGCGCGCGCGCCAAACCTTCCACCTTCCGTCTGACCGTTTCTTCGCTCCCCGATGGAGGTGTGGCCACTCCTGACTCGTGCCCTCCCCCCTGTTGTGAGCTGCCAGCGCTTGATCCCTGGCGCCCTTCCTCTTCCCTGCTCTCTGGCGGTGACGCTGGTCCCGATTTCCAACTGCTCCCCTCTGAGTCCCCTCTGGCTCTATCTTCCTGGGGTGTCCCCCTAGGCTCCCCCCTTGCCCTGGCCACTGGTGCTCCTTTCTGTGAATCTTCTGATTCACTGGAAAGACTCGGAGATCTCGGGTCGTCGTCGTCACTCATCTTTTCTTCTGCCTCCTCCCCCTCGCTCTCTGTTTCCTCCCTTGCCCTTGCCTCTGCTCCTGAACCCCTGACATCCATCCCCCCCTCGAAGCCCCCTCTTCCCCCCTCCCCTCCTTCCGGTGCGGGAGCTGGGTGCTGCCGTGTCCGGGGGACGAATGTCGGATACAGTTCGCTCCCCGTGGTGGGCCTCCATCTGAAGTCTTCCGGTTCTTCCTCCCTGCTCTCGTCGACGACGGTCACCTCCGCTTCCATCTCTGTGCCACCGTGCTCGAAACCCGGGTCGTCCCCGAAAACGTCCATGTCCGTCTCTCCCTCGCTTCCTTCTGGAGACGTTGCTCGTCCTGGACCCTCCAGCCACTTTCTGCGGAACTGCTCCTCTGGTCGATCATCCCACCAATACGAGGGTTCTGAAGCAGATCCCGAGGGTGACCCCTCCGGGGAACGGGCGTCTCGTGTCGGTTCCTCGTCCGAGTCGAACCCCCGGAACGTGCTGGCTGAAAGCGTGGGCGTGAAAAGCCAGTCGTCGAAAAAGTCTGCTGGCATGGGCCTATGTGGGAAGAGGGCATGAAACTCTTCTTTGAGCAGAGGTTCGTCTAAAGCGTAGCCCGGCACCCAGCTGTTGGCACTGGCCGGGGTGCCCTCCTTGGCGAGAAAGTATTCTACCCCCTCTTCCCCCCATCTGGAGTCCAAAATCTCCGTGACTTCGTTGATGCGCTCCTCCTGTGCCACTCCCCCTTGCCCGGTTCTCTCTCGGAGCGGACTCGGTGCCGTTCCTGGTTCCTGAAACCTGTGAGGTGCCTTGTAGGGAGTGAGCACCGATCTGTGGAACACCGGATACATCCTGGAACCCTCCGGAAGCGCCAGCCTGAAAGCCACCGTGTTGACCTGCTCTTCGACTTGGTAGGGCCCCAGTTGTTTATGCCCTAGTTTCTTCTTCGCCAACGACCTGGCCGGCACTGCGTGGGCTGCTAACCAGACCCAGTCTCCCACATGGATCTCTTCGCCAACCCTTCTGTGTTTGTCCGCTTGTACCTTGTATGCGTGTTTAGCCAGCTCCAGGTGCCGCCGCAGCTGATCGTGGACCTCCTGCAACTCCGACGCGAACGCATCTGCTGTCTGCGGCTCCCCCTCCCCCATTCTTTCCAGTCCCGGGAAGGTTCTGGGGTGCCTCCCGTTGTTGGCGAAGAACGGCGTGACCCCCGTGGACACGTGCTTCGTGTTGTTGTAGGCGAACTCGGCGAGAGGCAGGTAATCCACCCACGTCGCAGGCTGTTGATTCGCATAACATCTCAGGTACTGCTGCATGATGGCATTGACTCGCTCCGCTTGCCCGTTGGTCTGCGGGTGTCTAGCCGACGCCAGGTTGATCTTGACGTTCAGGAAGCCCATCAGCTTCTGCCAGAAGTTCAAGATGAACTGTCACCCTCGGTCGGACAGAATAGACCGCGGCAGACCGTGAACCTTGAACACGTGGTCTATGAACAGTTTGGCGGTTTGTTCCGCCGTGGCCACCTTCGCACACGGAATGAAATGTGCCATCTTGGAGAACAAGTCCACCACCACCAGCACAGCCGTCTTGCCCCTCGAGCTGGGCAGATCCGTGACAAAGTCCAGGGCCACTCTCTCCCATGGTTCGAACGGAGTTTGCAGCGGTTCCAGCAGTCCGGCCGGCGGTCTGTGCACTGGTTTGGCCCTCTGGCAGGTGTCACACCTCGCCACGTAGTCCGCGACTTCCCCTCTCATTCCGGGCCACCAGAAGTCTCTGGCGACTAATTCCACCGTCTTCTCCTTGCCAAAGTGCCCGGCAGTGGGCGCGTCGTGCAGCTGCTGCAGTACCTTGGCGCGAAGTTCGTCTCCCGGCACGTAGATGGCCCCTTTACGGATGAGCAATCCATCTCGCAGCTGGAACTCGTCGGTCGCTGCCGTGCCCCTGTGCACCTCTGCCATCTTTGCTTGCGCGAAGGAGTCATCCTGCAACGCTCGTCGCACCGCCTCCAGGTCAACTGTTGCCGCAGCGCACGCCCACACTGTCGGTGCGAAGATGTGCATGGCGGCCGCTGGCGTTGCCTCCTCCAGATACTGTGGCTTACGGGAGAGAGCATCCGCCATGATGTTGGTGTCCCCCGGGACATACTCTATTCGGAAGTCGAAGTTCGCAAAGAACTCAGCCCAACGTATCTGCCTCTGGTTCAGGAACTGTGCCGTGCGCCAGTGCTCCAGATTCTTGTGGTCCGTGCAGACCTGCACCGTGTGTTTGGCGCCGATCAGGAAGTGCCTCCACGCTTTGAATGCTGCATGAATGGCCAGCAACTCCCTGTCCCAGATGGTGTAGTTCCGTTCAGACTTGCTGAGCTTCCTGGAGTAAAACGCTCCCGGCCTCCAAGCCCCCTGCGGGTCTTTCTGCAGCAGGACTGCTCCCACGGCTCTGTCCGAAGCGTCTGTCTCCACCCTCATCGGCCTGCTGGGGTTGACATGAAGCAGCTGCTCTTCCGACGCGAAGAGACGCTTGAGTGCCTGAAAGGACTGCTCCGCCTGCTCTGTCCAGATGAACTTCTTCTTCTTGGAGCTGAGCGTGTCCGTGATGGCCGCTGTCTGCATGGCAAAGCCTTTGATAAACTTGCGATAGAAGTTCGCGAAGCCGACAAACCGTTGGACCTCCTTCCGGTTGCGTGGGCTTTTCCAATCCAACACTGCTCGAACCTTGGCGCTGTCCATGGCGAGCCCCTTGTCAGACAACTTGTAGCCCAGGAAATCCACCTCCGTCACGTCGAATTGGCACTTCTCCAGCTTGGCGTAAAGCCTATGCTGCTGTAGCCTGCTCAGCACTTCCTTGACGTGCCTGTCATGCTCCTGCTGCGATTCTGAAAAGATCAGGATGTCATCCAAGAAACAGACGCACGTCTTGTAGAGGAGCCCCGCCAACACGTGATGCATGAAAGCTTGAAAAACGTGGGAGCCATTTTGCAATCCAAACGGCATAACTCTATATTCGTAGGTGCCCAGGGGCGTGAACATGGCTGTCTTCCACTCATCTCCTTCCCGCATGCGAATGAGGTTGTACGCCCCTCGCAGGTCCAACTTGGTGAACACGCTGCCCTTGCGTACCTTTGCGAGGAGGTCGTCGATTCGGGGCATGGGGAAGTCCGATGGCTTGGTCACACTGTTCAAGGTGCGATAGTCCACTACAAGTCTTTTTTGGGGCGTGTCCCACTTCTTAACAAAGAATACCGGACTGCCCCCCGCTGCCTTGGACTCCCGGATGAAACCGCGCTCCAAATTATGATCTATGAACTCTTTGAGTTCCTGCAGTTCGTCCTCAGACATGGAATACAGCTTCCCTTTGGGCAGCGCCGCCCCCGGCAGCAGGTCAATTTTGCAGTCATATGGTCTGTGGGGGGGGTAGCCTGTCTGCCTCCTTCTCGCAGAAAACCTCCAAAAATTCTGCGTACTTGTGGGGGACCGCTTGCAGCGTGCCTAGCTGCAGCTGTGACTCCTCTTCCTCTCCTTCCTGCCGGGGCACGATGCAGTGTTCAGCGCAAAAGGAAGAGCTGAAGGTCAGCTGCCTCTGGTACCAAGCCAGCGTCGGGCTGTGCTTGTCCAGCCAACTCATGCCCAATACAATGGGCGTGTCCGATAGTTGAGTGACGTTGAAGCTGATGATTTCCCTGTGATTCCCAAGTCGCATCACCATTGGTGGCGTCTGCTTCACCACTTGCCCCCCTAGCAGCTCCCTGCCATCCACCGTGACAACCTGCAGGGGCAGCGTGGCAGGCAGCAACTGTATGGCGTGCCGGTCGACAAAGTCCTGCCCTATAAAGTCCGCATTGCTTCCTGAGTCAATGGTGATTGGCACGTCCATGGTGATTCCATTGGGCAGCTGGAGAGATGCGGTGAGCTTCACTACTGGTTTAGGCGGGAGGGGGTCCATGGGCTGTAAAATCTCTGGGGACTGCTTCACAGACACGTCTGGCTGGGCCCCAGTGCCTCTTCCTCCAGCCAGACTCCGTCGTTTCCCTGCTGTGGTTCTCCTTGCTGCGTTGCTGCAGTTACCATTGCTGAGGCTGCAGTGTGTTTGTGGAGCCTCTGGGGACACTCTTTCGCCATATGCTGTGGATCATCGCAGATGTAACACTTCCTGTTCCCTCTAGGAGGCTTCGCTTTCACTGGTGCCGGTGCTAGGGCTCTGGCTGCTGACTGAGCCCTTGCACCTCCAACCTCCATAGGTTCCGCTCCTCCTCCTGGCGGAGGCGTGAATTGCGCACGCGCTGCTTCTCTGGGAAGGAAGGAGGAGCCCCTGGCTGGTTCGCGCCCCCCACGCCCTTCGTCCCTGCTCCACGGACGTTCTTCCAGCCGCACCCCCACCGCCAGCGCCCTCTGAACGATCTCCTGCGTGGTCCGGGGTCTCTCCCCCCTCGCAATTTCATCTTTAACCGAGCTGTGCAATCCCTCCCAAAACAGGTCTCTTACTGGAGCCGAATCTCTGTCCCATTCCAGGGCACTGACCAAAGCGAAAAAGCGGGCATGGTACTGCCTTACGCTGGCCCTCCCTTGCTTCAGTCCATGTATCTGCTTCCGAGCAAGATCCACGTCTATGCTTGATAAAAAGCACCCATCCATCGCTTTAATAAAGGCATCCGCATTTTGGAGCGCCGGATCCTTATCTCTCCACAAATTGCGCAGCCATGCTTTAGCATCTCCATGCAAATGGGACATGATGAATCCCACCTTCTCTTGCTCATCTCTAAAGTCGTTGTTCAGCAGTTGCAGTGCACACATTACATCTGCTCTAAAGTTGGGGTACTGTTGCAAATTCCCATCGAAGTGAGAGACCAGACCGCCTGTTCGTCTCCCCAACCCAATCCCCTCCGGTTTGGGTGTCAGTTGCCCTTGCTTCGTAAGCACTTCCAACCTGACCTGGAGATCCCTGTAGGCGGCAGCTGCGTCCTCCTCTCTCTTCCTGGATGCAAGAGCCTCGGCATTCAGTCGTGTCACTGCTTCTCTGAGTTCCGCTATCTGCTGTTCGGCCGTCATGTTGTCTGCCGTTCGTGAGCTCGCTAGTAGGCACCCGCTTTCTCCCCTCTCCGCGAGGCTGTAGATGCCCACAATTTGGAGACGGAGCTTACTGTCAGAGCTGCTTCCAGATCCTAGCTCACAGAGGATCACGCTAGCCAGCGATCATTAAATAAAAGTCTTTATTGAGTTACAGTTTCCATTCTCAATCTGCTGCGTGCAACTCTACGTCTCATGGTTAGATCGGCGAAGCTCCGTCTGAGTCTCCGCCCCTTGTACACCAACTTAATATCCTAGCCCTGCTCCACCTTTTCCGCCTGACTGTTCTTCTCTGGGTCCCTCTGCCCCCCGGGGTCTCTTCCTTCCGGGATTCTTCTGACGCCGACCCCCCCGGACCCTCCTGTCTCCTTGCGCCGGGCTTTAGGACCTGGCTCCCTTTCCGGGCTGCCTACTGCGCCACCTTCCTGTGCATTTGAACTTGGCGCGCGCGCCAAACCTTCCACCTTCCATCTGACCGTTTCTTCGCTCCCCGATGGAGGTGTGGCCACTCCTGACTCGTGCCCTCCCCCCTGTTGTGAGCTGCCAGCGCTTGATCCCTGGCGCCCTTCCTCTTCCCTGCTCTCTGGCGGTGACGCTGGTCCCGATTTCCAACTGCTCCCCTCTGAGTCCCCTCTGGCTCTATCTTCCTGGGGTGTCCCCCTAGGCTCCCCCCTTGCCCTGGCCACTGGTGCTCCTTTCTGTGAATCTTCTGATTCACTGGAAAGACTCGGAGATCTCGGGTCGTCGTCATCACTCATCTTTTCTTCTGCCTCCTCCCCCTCGCTCTCTGTTTCCTCCCTTGCCCTTGCCTCTGCTCCTGAACCCCTGACAGCGGGATTCCCACATCCCTACTCTGCGCTTCACGCCTCCCTCTGCAGCTTTCATTTCGACTCAAAAAGCCAAGGGGAAAGGAAATCATTTATATACTGTCGCCATTTGTGAGCCCGTTCTGTCCTTTGGTGCCAGATGAGGGACTGCAAAGCAGGAAGCAGCCTTGCTCCTTGTCAACTGCAAGAGTACAGAAGGCTTGCTGGAGAGACGGAAAGAAAAGGGACTGTACCCCGGCAGGCAGGAAGATATAGTGGTTCCTCGGGTTAAGAACTTAATTCGTTCTGGAGGTCCGTTCTTAACCTGAAATTGTTTTTAACCTGAGGTACCACTTTAGCTAATGGGGCCTCCTGCTGCTGCAGTGTGATTTCTGTTCTCATCCTGAAGCAAAGTTCTTAACCCAAGGTACTATTTCTGGGTTAGCGGAGTCTGTAACCTGAAGCGTCTGTAACCCGAGGTACTACTGTATATAGCTACTCCCTCTGTCAGGACCATAGCTGTCAACTGTTCCCTTTTTTTTAGGGAAATTCCCTTAAATCTGAATAGGATTCCTCGCAAGAAAAGGGAAAAGTTGACAGCTATGGTCAGGACACACTGGTAGTGTCTCTCACAGAGTTCTCTCTTGCAAAGTTACAGGAAAACTCTGTGAGCTTCAGCTCCTATCACGTGCCTATCTAGCAAGACATGAATTGTTGGTTTGACTGCATTTTAAATACCCCACACCTAGGGGCCCTACAAATCCAGAAACCTACACACAGAGAACAAGAAGCCCTGCTTTATGCTGGAGGGGCTGCCTGGGGACTCCAGGGAGGCAAAGCAAGGGGTTCCAGCAGCACCTTTTCCTCTACCAACAGAGAAGATCTTACCTAGGCCAGGTATGGCCAGATACCGCTCCACAGGTGGGATGTGGCCCTGGAAAGAATTCCCCCCTGAATCTAATTACAACCTCGCCAGATCTGAGGCAACACAGCCATGCTGGGAGTTGTAGCTGTGTTTTGATTTTTGCTTTCCTCTTCCCTCCCTGCGCCTTTTCCCTTGTGTGTTATGGGCGGCTTTTTAGATCATAAGCCTGGGGGTAGGGGCTGTCTTGTGTAGAAATAAATGTTGCAAAATACAATAAAAAATACATTGTCTCATTTATACGTTGCTATTCTTACATACACTGGTGTAAGGCTCCAAAACATACCTTTTCCAAAAACCAACTCTTTCAGCTGAGAATCCAAAGAACTCTATCTCCCCCTTTCCAGCTTGTTGCATTTGGTCCATGCCCAGTAGTTTGATAAGAGTGCTGTTGCGGTGCTATTTTTCTAGAAAAAGATGTGCCGGAACTCACCATGAACACCTCCCTCATTCCCTTAGAATGGCAATGGTGCCCACCTGAGAGGTGCCGGAACTGAGTTCCTGTGAGTTCCCCCTGGGGAAAAAAGCCCTGGTGCTGGGAATTGTAGCTCTTTTGGGGGTGAACTATAGTTTCCGGGCTTCTTTTGGTATGGTGTGTATCCAGCCACAGACAGACACACTTTCGATATAGATGAATGGTCCAAGTGGGGATTTTTAACCCAACTTCACCTGAACCACATTCAGGTCAAAACTAAAGGATGCCTGTGCATCACCAAATCATCTCACCTGCTTTGTGCAAAGGTGAGCACACCCCAGTGGCGGAGGAAGTGGGTGGGGGCGGTTTGCCCCGGGTGCCATCTCTGAGGAGGTGATGGATCCCACCGCCACGAGTGGAGGATCCCACCGCCATCCGTACGGCTGTTGAGCAGCGCCATCAGCAAGTACGGCGCATGAACATGCCCCTGCGGGCGGTTTGCCCTGCCCCCGACAGGCTGCTCCAGGTTCCGATTAGCCTTTGATTGCCCCTGGCACACCCAGTTCTGTCCAGCAGAGGACAATGTTGCACGCAGCTGCTTCCCTCCGGCCGGGGAGTCTGCAAGGTATTCACGCCTCTTGATTAGGTTCCCGCAGCGGGGAGAGAGCCCTGAGGTCTAGAAACCCACGTCTTCTCAATAACTTGCCGTTGCCAATTTCTCTTTGCAGTAATTAAGGTAAGCAACGCAGCAGGGTGCTGACGACAATATCACAACTGCACCTTGGGGTGCTAACGAGCGCTGTCTCTCCCACCATCAGGCGAACCAATAGCAAGCTTACCTTACCTTACCGGCTGCAAGTTTGTCCTTTAGTACAGCTCTGATCACATCAGGACGTGATGCAGTGCTTCGAAAACCAACAAAAGAACGGCCTCTCTGGGAAATGCATGCAAGGGGTATATTGGACCCTGCATTCTCTCTCCAGCAAAGGCAATCCAGATGACAGCTTAGGAACAGCTGCTCTCCCTTCCTGCAGTTTCCAGAATCTGGTATTCAGAAGCCAACTGTGGAGGCTGAGCACAGCCAGCCTGGCTAGTAGCCATCCATAGCCATCACTCCTGTGGGAGTGAGTTCCATAGTCTAATGATGCGCTGTGTTAAGAAGTCCTTTCTGTCTTTCAGATACCACAGAGAAGCTCATAAAGCAAGACTTAGTTGAATCAGTGGTGTAGCAAGGGGTTGCCCGGGGCCGGGGCCGTGGGGAGAGGGCAGGAAACGGACGCAGTACACATGCGCATTCAACTGCCTAACAGCATCCATGACTCCCAGGGGGTCACAGCCACAGAGATAAGAAAAGAAGAGTTGTTCCGCTGTCTGGAGAGGTCACTTCCTGGTTCACATCAAGAAGCCATTTTGAACAGAGAAGAAACGGAAGTGCTCAGCTGTGCTGAGGTAGCACCAGGTGTTGAAATTTTGCACTCCTAACAATTTTGCACCCAGGACAGCCACCCCTGTGCTCCCCAGGTTACACCACTGAGAAGAAGGAGAAGGAGAAGGAGGAGGAGAAGGAGGAGGAGTTTAGACTTGATATCCCACCTTTCACTCCCCTTAAGGAGTCTCAAAGCGGCTCCCATTCTCCTTCCTCCCCCACAACAAACACTCTGTGAGGTGAGTGGGGCTGAGAGACTTCAGAGAAGTGTGACTGGCCCAAGGTCACCCAGCAGCTGCATGTGGAGGAGCAGGGAAGCAAACCCGGTTCACCAGGTTACGAGTCTACCGCTCTTAACCACTACACCACACTGGCTTCCTTGAAGCAACTTCATCCTGTTATTGCTATCTGGAGATATACTGCCAGGAATAGTGAGATTCTATGTAGCGTTGGGCCAATCATTTGTCTAATTCTTTGTAGAAGCTATTGAAGTTAGTACCAAATTCTGGCGCTGTGAGGGAGGAGGAAACATTTTCTCAAAGTGCTTTCCCCACATCACAGCGGCTCGCTCTGGCGGAAGCGTACCTTGGCTCCAATCTAGCAGAGCTATTTTTGTGCTAAAAGTGGAGAGTCAAGCGCAATTTGAGATTTTGCAAAAGTAGGAAGGGGGGGATACGTCACCCCTCCTGTTTCTTTTGCTTTGTGTTTACATTTCACCCTGGAAGCGAACCGAGAACAACAGCTGAACAATGGCTCCAAAAGGCCAGGCGTTTGCACTTATTAAACCCTCCTGGCACTTCAGCACCTTAATCTTTATCGGGAAAGCAGAAATTAATCGGGAGGAAAGCCGAGCGGCAGCGGCAGAGGAAGATACATAATTCATGAATCTGGAGCGGGATGCTTTAATTGGAATGGAGGGGGAGCAAAGGTGCCGTCTGTTCTTGGGGTCCAGGTCTGAACCAGCCGCCTTGCAATACTGCAAGTTCTCATGCAGACACAACCACGATGCCTTAATTTTGAGGGCCTCTTTCCTTCGAGCCCCAATGAGAGAGAACCGCCCCCCCCCATCCTGGCTAGTAGCCATCACTATCCCTCTCCTCCTCCACAAATTTGTCAAGTCCCCTTCTAAAACCATCCAAGTTGGTGGCCATCCCTGCCTCCTGTGGCAGAGAGTTCCACAGTTGAACAATGCAAAACCAGAGGCTTCACTTCATCCCTGCTCTGCTGCAACACTGCTGGCTCTCTCCATCCATTTAAAAGGATTTCAGGGAGCAGGGGACGGCAAGACCCTCACTCCGTCTGAGACCCTGGAATGTGGTTACCAGTGAGGCGAGGCAGTATTGGCCTTCATGGACCAGTAGCCTGGCTTAGTGTAAGCAGGGCTTTTTGTTCAGCTGGAGCTCACCGGAACTCGGTTCCAGCACCTCTCAGGTGGGCTCCACTGCCATTCTAAGAGAATGAGGGAGGTGTTCATGGTAAGTTCCAGCCCCTCTTTTTCTAGAAAAAACAGCACTGAGCGTAAGACCTCCCAGCAGAATAGGTGAGCATCAAGGACATTCCTTGGCCCTTAGAAAGCATAGCCCCATCACAAACACTTGTGAAATATTGGCATATGCCAATATTGAATAGACAGATTCAGACCTCTTTGCAAATTAAGGTGGGTGGGCAAAGTCTTGCCAGCACAGCTCTTGGAGGTCCTGTAAACAAAGGTTTGTTTTTTTAAAAATAAGTTTCAGGAAAAGGAGGGAGGGGATAAGATATCTGGGGACCCCAGGAGAAAGGGCCAGGGTTTCAGGACCCCTGGGGACCTCTTAACAATGTCCCCTTTGGATTGCCTTCTCAGATAATTTATTTCCCCCACTAACAGCACTGGGAAAAGGCAGCTCTAAGCCGTTGCAGTGGACATGCCCAAAGGTGGCAATTTTGGGGGGAACAAGTATTTAATGACTAACAACAACAACAACATTTAATTAAATAAGTAGGGTTACACATCAGCATGTCACAAAGACTTTAGACCTTGCATTACTGAATTTGTATTTGGATGGTCTTAATAATCCAGGAATCGATGGGGGGAAAACACCAATAGTATTTCTCTCAATGGCAGCACGTAGGGTTATACAGTGGTACCTCGGGTTAAGTACTTAATTCGTTCCGGAGGTCCATACTTAACCTGAAACTGTTCTTAACCTGAAGCACCACTTTAGCTAATGGGGCCTCCAGCTGCCGCTGCACCACCGGAGCACAATTTCTGTTCTCATCCTGAAGCAAAGTTCTTAAACTGAAGCACTATTTCTGGGTTAGCGGAGTCTGCAACCTGAAGCGTATGTAACCTGAAGCGTATGTAACCTGAAGCGTATGTAACCTGAGGTACCACTGTAGATACATTCTGGAAGGACTTTAAAAGGTGTAGACTGGTACAAGGGAGGGTGGCATATTGCCCTTATGGAAAAATTGACTCACAAATTAAGGCTAGGGGGGAGCACAGAGACGCCTTTGTGGAAGCTTCATTTTGTTCACAAATTCTTCAGAAAACCAAAGACTAGTTGCAAAGGTTTGTGGAAACTTGTGGATCACTTAATAAGAATGGGTTTTACAGAATGGGATACTGTTTTGAGTTGTGGTGTACGTCCAGGAATACAGGCTTTCATAGTGCATTTGGGGAGAATTTAAGGAGCAAAAATGGAAGGTCATCTGTTGGGAATACTTGGGCCCATTCCACCCCCACGATTCTATGACAAGCAATTTTTACAAAGAGGTAAACAATAAAAGCACTGGGAAATGCCAGCTTTCCTTGTCCGCTGCCAACATTAACAGAGATTAGAAACGCTCGAGAAATACTCACTTCAGATATACAAGAGAGAGAAGGGCTGCCTTTTAAAATCCTTTCCATTCTCACTGATTACATGCTAATTCTAATGAAATTAAAAGTGGACACTTTCCTCATTTGTACTCCCTAATGCACCCTGACGATTTGCAGCAGCTTTCCACGATGCAGCGCATGTCATTGCGAAGCAAGGGAACATGATGTGCTGGGCTCCTTGGCTCCCGTTAAGGTGCCCGTGGTGGGGGTGGCTGTTTGGGCTGCGTATGTGTGCATTTGAGTACAACTAGCGACTGGCTGCATATGATTAGATTAAATCAATTAACTGCGGACTCCCCTGTCTGCCATATGGACGGATAATTCAGTTGCATAACTTGCCACAGGGATTTCCAATTGGCAAATGTCATTCCGGTTCACTACGCGCTCGTCAAGATGAGCCCACAGCATGAGATTTAGCTCTCCTCCCTGATCTTCCCATGGAGAAGTTCCCCCACCCAGCAACCAACACATGCGGGCAAGATGATAAACAGCCCTGCTTGAAGGACTCCCCCAACCAGAGAGTCAGGCTGCAGAAGAACTGTCTCTTTCCCGGCTGCGCCCTTTCTGTACGCCTTCACTTGTGAGCCTGTTTCATCCCGTTTGGTAGAATCATAGAATTGTAGAGTTGGAAAAGACTCAGAGGTCATATCCTGCAACACAGGAATCTCAGCTAAAGCTCCCACCCATGTGGATCCTGTAGGCCAGCCTTTCTCAACCTGTGGATCCCCAGATGCACAACTCCCATCACCTCTAGCTAGCAAGGCCAGAACTCAGGGATGATGGGGGTTGTAGTCCAACAACATCTGGGGACCCACAGGTTGAGAACCGCTGCTGTAGAGATAGTTGGATGGATTTAGATGAGTAGGAGAGGCTATTTTATTTAGTAATTATCCTTCCTCTTCCTCAGTTACGTGACAATGCAAATATCTACTTCGGCAGAGTTCAGCACCACCATCCATGCACCGCTTATCTCTGGAGGCTGTTAGGACAAATGTTGCATAATCCTCTAGAGCAATTATGATATCCAAGGACGCTTTAGGCATACTTGGATTATCTTTTCCCTTTTATGCTTCCCTCCTAATAAATAAACCACACTTAAGACAAATGGCCTACAAAAAATCTCTCAAGAAAGTAAATTAATGTTGAACTATAAAATATCTGAACAGGAAGTAGAAGGTGCCATACAAAATATGCAACTGGGCAAATCTCCAGGACCGGGTGGGCTGACTTCCAGATACTACAGATCTCTGAAAGAGTGGTTATTGCAACCTTTGAAGGAAGTCTGCAATGAAATATTGGAAGGGAAAAGGGCGCCAGAGTCATGGAAAGAGGCGTATATTACACTTATACCAAAAACAGAGACTGAAAAGACCCAGCTTAAGAACTACCGCCCTATATCGTTACTTAATGTGGATTACAAAATTTTTGCTGATATTTTGGCCAAGAGACTGAAAAAAGTATTGATGGAAGAGATCCATAAAGATCAAGCGGGCTTTCTCCCGGGAAGACATTTGTCTGATAATTTGAGGAATATAATTGATATCTTGGAAAAATTAGAAGTGAATATAAATACTAAAGCAGCTTTGATATTTGTGGACGCGGAGAAAGCCTTTGACAATATCTCTTGGAGTTTTATGAAGAAGAACTTACAAGGGATGGGGGTAGGCCAAGGTTTTGAAAATGGTATAGGTGCAATATATTCTGAACAAAAGGCCAAATTAATTGTAAATAATGTGGTCACAGAAGAATTTAAGATAGAAAAAGGGACACGACAGGGGTGCCCAATTTCCCCACTGCTTTTTATATCGGTCCTGGAGGTCCTGCTAAACATGATTAGAAAGGACCGGTTGGTTAAAGGTATACAGGTCGGAGCTAAACAGTACAAACTGAGAGCATTTGCAGATGACTTAGTATTGACGTTACAGGAGCCAGAATCTAGCACTAAAAGAGTTTTAGAATTAATTCAAGAATTTGGTCAAGTGGCAGGTTTTAAATTGAACAAGCTAAAAACTAAGGTTTTAGAGAAAAATTTAACACCAAATGAAAGAGAGAGGTTTCAGAATGAGACAGGATTGACTGTGGTAAAGAAAGTGAAATACTTGGGGATTAATATGACAGCCAAAAATGGGAACTTATTTAAAGATAATTATGAAAAATGTTGGACCGAAGTGAAAAAAAATTTAGAAATCTGGTCAAATTTGAAGCTTTCACTGCTGGGCCGTATTGCTGCAATAAAGATGAATGTATTGCCTAGAATGTTGTTTTTGTTTCAGACACTGCAAATTGTGGACAGGATGGACTGTTTCAAGAAGTGGCAGAGAGATATTTCTAGATTTGTCTGGCAGGGCAAGAAGCCCAGAATAAAATTTAAGATATTAACTGATGCAAAGGAAAGAGGTGGATTTGCCCTGCCAGACTTTAAACTTTATTATGAATCAGCAGCTTTTTGCTGGTTGAAAGAATGGCTACTTCTTGAAAATACAGACATTTTGGATTTAGAAGGTTTTAACAACGTATTTGGATGGCATGCATATTTATGGTATGATAAGGTCAAAGCACATAAAGCATTTAAAAATCATATTGTCAGGAAAGCACTGTTTAATGTTTGGACAAGATACAAGGATTTATTGGAAAATAAAACTCCAAGGTGGTTGTCACCAATGGAAGCGAAAGCTCTGAAAAGGCTCAATATGGAGGCCAAATGGCCGAAATATTGGGAAATTTTGGAACAAGAAGGAGACAAATTGAAATTGCAGAGTTTTGAGAAACTAAAAAATAAAGTGAGAGATTGGCTTCATTATTATCAGATAATGGAGGTGTGATGGGACGATGAGCTGCTTGTGTGTAAAATCCTAGTCCCTCAGAGTTTGGTCAAGTTTGCAAACCTCTGTCTGTAACGGAGCCCCTTAAACATGGCTCCGTCAGTCGCTGGCAGATTCCGACAGTGGTTGCTTTCGGAATCGCTTCCAACATAAAAGCTCCTTAACGGAAACACGTCTTCTGGACTCTCTGCGTGACAGTTTCCGGCGAGGAGTGGGTGTCCCTACAGGAGGTCCTGAAACCTCCCCACTGTTTTCGCTGGAAGTGTCTCTGAGCCATCCCTCCAGCTCCCTTTCCCTCAGCTCAGCTCCTCTCCCCCTACTGGTTCCCTCTTCAGCTGCTGAGTCTCTCCCAACCTGTGTGAGCCCTTTCACTTCCCTTCCTTCCGATGGCAGTTCCCTGACATCCACCTCCCCTCCAGGGCCCCCTTCATCCCCTCTCGCCCCCTCCTCTACGGGCGGTGAGGAGGCAAAACCCCGGAATGAACTTCCTTCATCTTCCGATGTCCCGAACACTTCTCTCCACCTGTTGCGGTTCCTGGTCTCGAAGTACTCCTCCTCCTCAGAGTCCATCTCCCCTTCCCCTTCCGATTCCGAGAATCCTTCCAACTCCTCCTCCTCATCGGTGGTCCCAAAGTATTCCCTCCGGAACCTCTCCACAGGCTGAGGTTTCCTTGGGAACCTTTGATGGAACGTTTCTATCAATACCTCGTCATTGATATCTTCTGCCATTACCCAAGTGTTTTCTGACTCCGGTTCTCCTTCCCACGCTACCAAATACTCCACCTGATCCCCCTTCCATCTGGCGTCGAGGATTTCTGCCACATGGCTGCTGCATTCCCTTTCTTCTATGACCGGTCCCCGAGTGGCCATCCCTTCTCGTCCCCCCTCATACGGTGACAGTAACGACCTGTGAAATACTGGGTGCAGTTTCATGTGGTTGGGTAACCGGAGCCTGAAAGCCACTGGGTTGACCTGTTGAATGACCTCAAAGGGACCCAATCTCCTGGGTCTTAATTTCTTACAACCTCCTTTGAACGGCAACCCTTGGGTTGACAGCCACACCCTATCTCCCACCCTTATGGTTTCACCTTCCCTTCGGTTCTTGTCTGCCTGCCTCTTGTATTCTTCCTTCGCCCTTTCTAAGTTGAGTTGGAGCTGACGATGGATTGCTTCCATTTCTTCTACAAAATGCTCGGCTGCCGGGACACCCCATCTCTCCCCTTCTCCCCCTGGGAAAGCCCTGGGATGACACCCATAATTAGCCAAGAAGGGGCTCATCCCTGTGGACACATTCTCGGCATTGTTGTAGGCAAATTCCGCCAGCGCCAACTTTTCTACCCAGTCATTCTCTCTGTCATTGACATAACACCTCAGGTATTGCTGGAGGACCCCGTTTGCTCTTTCCGCCTGCCCGTTGGTTTCAGGGTGCCGGGCAGTCGAAAAGTTGACCTCCACCTGCAGTAAGCTCATGAGCTTCCTCCAGAACCTGGAAGTAAATTGTTTTCCTCGGTCTGAGACCACCCTCAATGGCACCCCGTGCAACCTAAAAATGTGTTCTACAAATAACTTCGCTGTCTCTTCCGCCGTGACTGCATGCGAGCAGGCTACAAAGTGGCACATCTTTGTTAGTAGGTCTACCACCACCATGATGGCTGTTTTCCCCTTGGACTTCGGCAGATCAGTCATAAAATCTATCGACACTGCCTCCCAAGGTCGTTCTGGGGTTGGTAAGGGTTCTAATAGCCCCGCCGGTGCCCGCCTCTCCCCTTTGGCTCGCTGGCATTGCTCACACCCTCTTACATACTCCCGTACATCTTCCCTCACCTTAGGCCACCAAAATTCCCTGGTGACCAACCACATGGTTTTGTGTTGTCCAAAATGCCCCGCCGTGGGGCTGTCGTGCAACTGCTTGAGTACCCTCCCCCTTAAGTCTCCTTCAGGGATATACAGTGCCCCTTTGTAATACAAAGCTCCATTTCTTTCCTCGAAACCCCCTGGTTCCTCTCCCTCACCCCTAAGACCTCTGAGCTTATTCTGGGCGTATTCATCATTCTCTGTTTCCTCTACCAGTTCTCTTTGTCCCACCAATGCCGCCCCACACACCCAGCGGTCCTCTGGAATGACATGTCTCTCTTCTGGTGCTCCCTCCCCCTCCAAATATTCAGGTTTGCGTGAGAGAGCGTCCGCCCTAATGTTCTCTGGGCCTGGCACGTAACAAATCTCAAAGTTAAATTTGGAGAACTCCTGGGCCCATCTCACTTGCCGTTGGTTGAGCACTCGTGCCGTCCTCCAATACTCTAGGTTCTTGTGGTCAGTGCACACTTGCACCTTATGTTGTGCGCCAATTAGCAGGTGCCTCCATCTCCGGAACGCCTCGTGAATGGCTAGTAGTTCTCGGTCATACACCGTGTAGTTCCTCTCGGATTTGTTCAGCTTTCGCGAAAAAAAGGCACACGGTCTCCACTCTGACTCCTCCTTCCCTGGCTGCAGAAGCACCGCCCCAATAGCTCTGTCTGATGCGTCAGTTTCCACTCTCATCGGTTTTTGTAAATCCACATGCAGGAGTTGTTGTTCCGAGGCGAAGGCCCTTTTTAGTTCCTCAAATGCTCGCTCCGCCTCCTCAGTCCAAACGAACTTCTTCTTACTGCTGAGACAGTCCGTAATGGGCGCCGTCAGGTGGGCAAAGTTTCGGATGAACTTACGATAGAAGTTCCCAAATCCTAGGAACCTCTGCACATCCTTCCTTGTTTTGGGTGTTTTCCATTCCAGCACCGCCTGGACCTTGCCGGGATCCATGGCCAATCCCTTGTCTGACAGGCGATACCCCAGGAATTCCACCTCCTTGGTATGAAACTGACACTTCTCCAGTTTCACCCACAGCTGGTTGGCTTGCAGCCTGCTCAACACTTCTCTGACGTCTCTCACATGCTGCTCCTCATTCTCAGAATACACCAACATGTCGTCTAAGAAGGCCACACAATTCTTGTAAAGCAAAGGCCCCAGGACGTGGTTCATAAACGATTGAAAGCACGCGGAGCCTCCTTGTAGGCCGAAGGGCATAACTAAATATTCAAATGCCCCCAAAGGGGTGAACATGGTGGTTTTCCATTCATCCCCCTTCCTTATTCGTATCAGGTTGTACGCCCCCCTTAGGTCCAGTTTAGTAAAAATCTTTCCCTTCCTGACCCTTGTCAAAATGTCGTCAATCCTGGGCATAGGGAAAGCCACTGGTTCTGACACTGCATTTAAGGCCCTGAAGTCACACACAAGCCTCGGCTTGTTCGTGTTTTTTTTATCCACAAAAAACACTGGGCTGCCCCCCACCGCCCTGGACTCTCTGATGAACCCTCTCTTCAGGTTCTTGTCAATGAACTCTCTTAGCTCCTGCATCTCTCTGTCTGACATGGCGTACAGCTTGCCTACAGGGAGCTGTGCCCCAGGGAGTAAATTGATTTGACAGTCAAAGGGTCTATGCGGGGGTAGTTGGTCAGCTTCCCTTTCGCTGAAGACGTCGCGGAGATCTGCGTATTGTCGTGGTACCTTCACGTTCTCCGTTACTTCAGTCCCTGCTAGGGTGGCTTGGGCCCCTGCCAAACCCTTTCCCTCTTTGCAGTGTTCTAAGCAATGTGCTGAACCAAAAGAAACCACTCTCTGATGCCAGCCCACCAGCGGATCATGTAACGCTAGCCAGCTCATCCCCAATATAATGGGAGCTCCTCCCAAGGTGGCCACATTAAACGCTATCAGTTCGGTGTGCCTTGCCACCTTCATTATCATTGGGACGGTCTGCAAGCTGACTTCTCCTCCCAACAGCTCCCTGCCATCGATCGTGGTCACCTGCAGGGGGTTGCTTAAAGGGATCGTCTGTATCTGGTGTTCAGCTGCAAACTCTTTGCTCATGAAATTGCAGGAGCTGCCTGAGTCCAACAGCGCCTTTATCTTTAGAGGGTGTCCGTTTGGCAGCTCTAGCGCCACTTCTATCACTAGGGCGGGTTTAGGAGGTTCTGGCGTGGGCACTTTCACTGCTCTTTGGCCTGGCTGCTGTGCCCCGACGGTGGCAGCCAGGCGTTGGCTTTTACTTGCTTCGGTATTTCTTCCTCTCTTCCCTCCACAGCTCCTACCATCCCTTGCCATTCCTTCCTCTGGGGGCAGACTCTGGCAAAGTGACCTGGCTGTTGGCAGAGATAGCATTTCCGGGCGCCTTTTCCCTCCTTCTTTCCCCCCTCACTGGGCTTTGAAACTGCGCGCGCGCGCGCTGTTCCGATTTCCATCGGCTCTGCCGGCGGGAAAGTTGGCTCTGGAATGTCTGGAATGCGGAACTCCTTCCAACGTTCCCCCTTCCCTTCCCGCCTCTCCAATGCTCTCGCCTCCTGGCGCGCTCCTATGGTCAGCGCTGATTTGGTCAGCTGGTCCATAGACTCCGCCCTGGGCGCCCGGGAAAGTTCGTCTTTCACAGCCGAAGAAAGCCCTTCTTCAAAGAGCATTTGAATGGGTTCCGCCGATAGATCCCACCCCAATTTATGGATCAACATGGTGAACTCAGTCCAGTACTCACGGACAGATCGGCTCCCCTGTTTGCAAGCCATTAACTGTCTGCGGACCACTCCCTGTTCAATATCGCTGGAAAACATCAGATCCATGGCGCGAAAGAACTTCATCGTGTCCTTTAGGACGTCACTATTCGCTGCCATCAGGGGTCTAACCCAGTCTCTCGCCCCCTTTTCAAGATGCCCAATCACGAAAGCCACTCGTGATTCCTCGTCAGGGAATTCATCAAACTGCAGATTGAGGGCATATTGCATCTCTGTCCGAAAGCCATGATAGTCTTTGGGCTCCCCCCCAAACTTCTGCACCAATCCTGGTACCTTTCTGACGAGCTGGGTGTCTTTCCCCTTTTTGTCTGCATCCTGAGCCCTCCTCTCCTCAAGCCTCGCCGTCTGCAGCGCTAGCTGGACCTCCAACACCCGGTACCTTTCTTCCAGGCTTGGACCCGCTCCAGCTCCTGCTTCTCCGGTTCCGGCTGGGTTGCTCATGATGCCTTCTCCTGCACAAGCTGCTCACGAAGACTGTCGGAATGCTGTGGATGGGACGATGAGCTGCTTGTGTGTAAAATCCTAGTCCCTCAGAGTTTGGTCAAGTTTGCAAACCTCTGTCTGTAACGGAGCCCCTTAAACATGGCTCCGTCAGTCGCTGGCAGATTCCGACAGTGGTTGCTTTCGGAATCGCTTCCAACATAAAAGCTCCTTAACGGAAACACGTCTTCTGGACTCTCTGCGTGACAGTTTCCGGCGAGGAGTGGGTGTCCCTACAGGAGGTCCTGAAACCTCCCCACTGTTTTCGCTGGAAGTGTCTCTGAGCCATCCCTCCAGCTCCCTTTCCCTCAGCTCAGCTCCTCTCCCCCTACTGGTTCCCTCTTCAGCTGCTGAGTCTCTCCCAACCTGTGTGAGCCCTTTCACTTCCCTTCCTTCCGATGGCAGTTCCCTGACAGGAGGCATATAACTTGGATAAGAAAATTGGCTTCCAGGTGGAAAAATCAAAATTAGAAACAGAATTGTTAGAACCCAAAACTAAGAATTTGTCAAGAATGTATAACTTGCTGTTGAAATGGAATACTCAGGATGAAACGGTGAAATCTGCTATGATTAAATGGGCACAAGATGTTGGACATAATATTATGTTTGCTGACTGGGAACAGTTATGGACCACAGGTATGAAGTTTACGGCATGCAATGTCTTAAGAGAGAATATTATGAAAATGATATACAGGTGGTACATGACCCCAGTCAAGCTTGCAAAAATCTATCACTTGCCCGATAACAAATGTTGGAAATGTAAAGAAACAGAAGGTACATTCTTTCACCTTTGGTGGACGTGCCCAAGGATTAAGGCTTTCTGGGAGATGATTTATAATGAAATAAAAAAGGTATTTAAATATACCTTTCTGAAGAAACCAGAGGCCTTTCTTCTGGGCATTGTCGGCCAATTGGTGCCAAAGAAGGATAGAACCTTTTTTATGTATGCCACAACAGCAGCAAGAATACTCATCGCAAAGTATTGGAAGACACAAGATCTACCCACTCTGGAAGAATGGCAGATGAAGGTGATCGACTACATGGAACTGGCGGAAATGACTGGCAGAATCCGAGACCAGAGAGAAGAGTCAGTGAAAGAAGACTGGAAGAAATTTAAAGACTATTTACAGAAATATTGTAAAATTAAGGAACCTTAGAAGGGTGTTGGATTGAAACTAAGAGGTTTTAGCTGTAATGCCTTAAGAGACATGAAAAAAGGTTTGCAATTGGGTAAAAGCTTAATGGTAAGGATTTGCTGAACTAACAAATTGAACTGGAATACAAAAAAGGGAGGTATGAGGAGGTCCGGGGAAATAAGTGTAGGGAAGATAGGTTTTGGAAAATTAATGTCTTTTTAACTGTCTTATTTGGTATGTTTCTTTTTATTTTTTACTTTTTTGGTTATATTTTAAAAACTTTATTCCTTTTCTTTCTGTATTCTGTATTTTTTGTATTTTTTGAAACTTTAATAAATATTATTTAAAAATAAATAAATAAATAAACCACACTTAGACTCTTAGGCGAACAAGAAAATATGAGGTTTACTCACATCAAAAGTCTTGCCAGGATTCAACAGACACAGCGATGAAAATCAGACAGGCAATCATCCTTAAATGTTACAAATATCTATAAAAGGTAAAGGACCCCTGGGGGTTAAGTCCAGGCGCGAACGACTCTGGGGTTGCAGCGCTCATCTCGCTTTACTGGCCGAGGGAGCAGGCGTTTGTCTGCAGTTTTTCTGGGTCATGTGGCCAGCATGACTAAGCCGCTTCTGGCAAACCAGAGCAGCGCACGGAAACGCCGTTTACCTTCCCACCGGAGCAGTACCTATTTATCTACTTTCACTTTGACGTGCTTTCGAACTGCTAGGTTGGCAGGAGCAGGGACCGAGCAACGGGAACTCACCCCATTGCAGGGATTCGAACCCCCGACCTTTTGATCGGCAAGCCCAAGCGGCTCAGTGGTTTACACCACAGCTCCACCCGCGTCCCACAAATATCTATAGTTCAGTTCAAAATGTAGATTGCTCTCCGGAGGAGAGGAAAGATGGTTCTTCCCCATCACAGGCAGGAGGAGGAGTGTCAGAGTTGGGAAGAAGAACAGATTAAGTTTCCATTGTTCCCCTTCCTATAACAAATGTTTAGAGGATATGAAATAATAATAATAATAATAATAATAATAATAATAATAATAATTTATTATTTATACCCCGCCCATCTGGCTGAGTTTCCCCAGCCACTCTGGGCGGCTCCCAATCGAGTGTTAAAAACAATACAGCATTAAATATTAAAAACTTCCCTAAACAGGGCTGCCTTCAGATGTCTTTTAAAGATAAGATAGCTGCTTATTTCCTTCACATCTGATGGGAGGGCGTTCCACAGGGCAGGTGCCACCACCGAGAAGGCCCTCCGCCTGGTTCTCTGTAACCTCACTTCTCACAGCGAGGGAACTGCCAGAAGGCCCTCGGCGCTGGATTTCAGTGAACGATGGGGGTGGAGATGCTCCTTCAGGTATACAGGACTGAGGCCTGCATACCTGAGTATACTCATGGAGTCCCCTGTCTATGACTATCTAGCTGTCATGCAATCTGTGACTTGGCAGATCCTCCCACAGAGGATCTCTTGCAGTCTTACAGGAGCTCCACCGCTGGTGGAAAAGCAGCATTGGCAATCGCTTCTGGAGAGATCTTGGGAGATTTGCTGAAATCTCACGAGATCTCCCACACTCCACGAGATCTTGCCAGATCTCACCGGAAACTGCCCATCATTGCCCCGTTCTTTGCAGGTGCTGCTGCTCAACCCACGCAAAGGAGGCTTTGGTGGAAGGGTGACATTTTTCCATTTTGCCTCAGGCAGCAAAATGGGGACTCAACGCCCCTGCTGACAGATGGCCACCCATCTCTATGTTGATCTTCCCCTTTTTATTTTTAAAAAATCTGTGCACAAATCCACACTGAAATATCTATCTCAAAATACACATCCGCAGTTTGTCCCTGACGGCCCACTTTCGGCAGTCTTTCACAGCAAAGGACTGCAACACCATCGCAGAGCTCATCCTTTGGAATTAGAGCACGCCAGGATCGATCCCTTAAATCTCAGGATCCATCAGGCAGCAGATAGTGGGCAAAACTCCTCTTTGCCCAAGGACCACTCAATTGGTTAGAGCAAGGTGCTGATAATGCGAAGGTTGCAGGTTTGATCCCCATCTGGGTCATATTTCTCCATTCAGCTCTTCAGCTGATTCTATTACCTGGAAGATTGGGTTAAGAATATAAGAAAACCAGAGTGGCCCTGCTGGAACAGGCTAAAGGCCCAACTAGTCCAGCATCCTGTTCTCATAGTAGCCAACCAGTTGCCTCAAGGAGAAACCCACAAGCAGGATCTGAGCACAAGAGCAATTCTCCCCTCCTCTGGTTTCCATCAACTGGTATTCAGAATCATTGCTGCCTCTGACTGTGGCTAATAGCCAGAGACTGCCCTCCACAAATTTGTCCAGTCCTCTTTTAAAGCCATCCTAGTCAGTGACCATCATTACCATTGTTTTTGGTATGTGCTGCTGCTGCTACACTTTCCTTTTCATTAATTTCTGCTTTGCCAATAAAGATCAAGGCGAAGAAGAAGAAGAAGAAGAAGAGGAGGAGGAGGAGGAGTTTGGACTTGATATCCTGCCTTTCACTCCCCTTAAAGAGTCTCAAAGCGGCTAACAATCTCCTTTCCCTTCCTCCCCCACAACAGAGTCTCTTCCTTTAAATTCCTAGGAGTTTATCTCAGTGAAGACCTTACCTGGAAAATAAATACAACCCAGGTGGTTAAGAAAGACTCCATCTCCTCAGAATATTGCAAAAGAACGATGTCAATCAACATCCTTCTACCGGTCCACAATAGAAAGTGTCCTTTCCTACTGCATCACGGTGTGGTACGCTGGTTTGACATCAACTGACAGGAAGTGCCTACAAAGGGTGGTGAATACAGCACAAGATATTATGGGATGTCCCGTGAATCGGCTGGATGAAATAGTGGAAGAACTTTGCCTCAGGAAAGTGAGGGAAATTCTCAGGGATGATTCACACCCTGGCTGGCACTTTCTTGATCTCCTGCCCTCAGGCAGAAGATATGGAAGCATGATTAGTCGCACCAACAGGGTAAATAGCAACTTCTATCAGTGGGCTGTTAGGCTGCTGAATGAAAAGATAACAACAGGGCAACTGACTTTTGGGTTTGGTGGGTGGGTGTCAGTAAACGAGGGGAATTAAACCTAAGCTGAGTGGGGGGTGCTCGTGTAATCTCACTGTATACAAGTTGTACAAGTGACAATAAAGTATTTCAATTTCAATTTCAATTTCAAACACTCTGTGAGGTGAGTGAGGCTGAGAGACTTCAGAGAAGTGTGCCTAGTCCAAGGTCACCCAGCAGCTGCACGTGGAGGAGCGGGGAAGCGAACCCGGTTCACCAGATTATGAATCCACCGCTCTTAACCACTACACCATGCTGGCTACACCATGCCACGGGGCTTCAATGAGTGCAAACGCTTGGCCTTTTGGAGCCGTTGTTCAGCTGTTGTTCTCTGTTCACTTCCAGAATGAAATTTAAATACAAAGCAAAAGAAACAGGAGGGGTGGTGTATCCCCCCTCCCCTTTCTACATTTGCACATTCTCAAATTGCACTTGACTCACCATCTTCAGCACAAAAAGAGCTCTGCTAGATTGGAGCCAAGGTACGTTTCTGAAAGAGGCAACCAACAGAGCTGTCTTTCCCACAGGGCTTAGTGGTGCCTCGCGCCAGGGCGTCGGCCTCTCAGGGGCGCCCCAGCAAGTGGGGGAGCTGCGTGGCTTTGCCCTCGGCCTCCCCTTTCTCTGCACACCCGCCAACTGCGCCCTGCCAACCATAAGGCTGGCAGGCGTGCAGCTTTCCTCCCAAGCCTCCCAAGCCTCTGCAGGGATCGCTCTCCTCCCGAGGAGGCTTGGGAGGGGCTCAACTTCACTCCCAAGCCTCTGCGGGGATCGCTCTTCCGCAGCGGCATGGGGGAGAGTTGCGCCCCACCCCCATGGCTGGCAGTGCGCAGCTACGGCCACCCCAACACTATCCGTGGTAATTTGGGGGCGCTGGGCGGATATTTGCACCCCGGCACCACATCTGCTAAAGACGGCCCTGGGAACCAACGTGGGATGGAGAAAACAGTTTGAGAAAAGTTTTCCTCCCTCTCTCACAGCACTAGAACTTGTGGACATCCAAGGAAGCTGACAAATTCAGGACAGATAAAAGAAAGGATTTATCCATGTAGCGCATAGTTAAACCATATGTGATGGCCTGGGACTCGGGCTCGGACTCAGAACCAGAGGAGTCTCAGTCCACACCGGATCCTTTGCCTCAGGCATCATCTGAACCAAGTCTGAGGTCTGATCCTGAAGAGTCCCAGTCTGCACAGGTTCCCCTGCAGCAAACACCAGCTGGGCCGAGTCAGGGGCCTGAGCCTGCCCTGGCTCCAGATGCAGGGATGACCTCGTTGCCTCCAGCTGGGCCATCACTTACAGCTGCTCCACTACCGGTTGGGTCAGGGGAGGCTGAGGTGGCCCCTGGGTCTAGTAACCCAACAACGTCTCCCGAGCTGCAGAGACTAAGGTCTGAGAGAAGAAGAGACCTGAGTACTCGCAGGAGGAGTGCTCGCCTTTGGGTGAAACAGGGAGGTGAATCACCAGGGGATCAGGACCGGCTGTTACCCCAACAAAGATAAAAGGCTGTCAGACCCCGCCCCAGGTTGCGGGAGCAATGTTGCTGTTTGCTAGACCCTGTACCTGTCCTTGCCTGGTTTCCTGCCTCATGTCCTGCCTTGGCCCTGTCGGACTGATTTCTAACGTAACCTTCAGATTCCTAACTGGTCCTGGACCACGTTTCATGGGTTTACCCCCGGGGCCAGCACACCATAGAACTCCCTCCCACAGGAGGCAGGGATGGCTTCAAAAGAGGATGAGAGAAATGGAGAAGAGGCCCACTAGCCAGGATGACTATGCTTTGTCTCCGCATCTGGAGGCAGCGATGCTTCTGAATGCGTTGCTGGAAACTGCAGGTGTTGAGAGGGCTCCTGTGTTCGAATCCTGCTTGCAGGTTTCCCACACTAGCTGAGCTATTGGCCTGACCCTGCAGGCTCTTCCTATGTCTTTGTTAAAACGAGACAAGCAAATGTCAGTTGTTTGCAATCACAAGCGAGGAGACACCTGCTGTGCTCAGGACCTGCTTGCCGGCTTCTGGTAGGCGTTTGGCATCGGGATGCTGAATTAAAGCAGGCTGTGTTCTGACTCATCTGCCGGGCTCTGATGTTCTTAGACTAGATGACCCACAAGGTCCCTTCCGACTCTACAATGCTATGATTCTAGGATCACTAGCTGGCCAGCTGGGCAACACATTCGATTAAAATTGAACATCCTGTCTCAGGTGCCCTGCAAATGCCAGGAATGAAAATAGGCACAAACCCAAACTTTAAAAAATTAAAATGTTGGCACCTCCATCCTCAATTTTTTTGGGGTGGAGTCTTGCTGACAGGTTTGAAAGCAGTCGTTTCAAAGCACTCCATTCTCTCAAACCTCCCCCCCCCCCAATTCATGAGAATCCGCAAATTCTTTTTAAAAGGAAGAAATAAAAGAACTTGGAGAATCGAAATTTACATTCTTGCCACTGAAGTCAGCCTAGGAAATATGTTTGAGGAGGTCCCCACCCCCCAAAAAATCCTCCCAGGTCTGAGCCTTGCTGACTGTGATTTTCCCTCCTCCTCTCCCTCCCTCCCTCCGGCCCCCGCACCTGCCATCCTGTGCGAAAAGGAAAAAAGGAATTATTTTCTGCAGCAAAGCGAGGTCACTCAGCGGCACGCACTGCAGGCTGGAGCCATAAACCTTCACTCATTATCGAGAGCCGGGTAATCATTTTTCTTTCCTGAGCGAGATGCGCTGGATTTATTGCCTTGACTCAGCAATCTGACTAAGTTTCTCGGTGGGAGGAAGGAAGGTCGAAGGAGAGTTTATTAACAAAAATAAAGTGAAGCCCGGGTTCCGGTCAGGAGAGAGGTTCCCTGCTTCCTCGGGAGGGAGACCCAGGAATGGCTCATGCCAAGGCAATGTGGCTGGCTGCACTCTGACCCTGAGGCTGACTTTATCATGCTGGGAGGCCCCCTGGGTCAGCTGAGCCCTGTAGGGTGGTCTGGACAGGTGTTGGGCTGGCAGAATTCCTTTGCTTCTGGCCAAATTTGGAAAACCAGCAGGAGCAACAACCAGATCTTGCAGGGGGGCATTTTCTTGTTCACTATTCTGGCCAGCCATGTCCTCTTGCGCAAGACTCCATTCCGTTCCCACAGGCCCTGCAAAAGTCACTCAGCACTCTGCGGCTGCTGAAGATGCTCAGTTCTATCATCATCATCATCATCATCATCATTATTATATATTTATTGATTTTTTAACATATCATTTCCAACATTATAAAACATATTTTTATATCTTATACAGTTTTTTTGACTTCCGTCAATCACATCTGAAAATTTTCTAATCTTTTCCACTTAATTTACATTTCTTACTTTCACTATTACTTTTAATTATCACAACTAATGTCTCTCTTCTTTACTTTCTTTGCAATATTTCATATATTCCTCCTTACAAAACTTCTTGTAGTCCTATTAGTGTAATTTGTTGATTACAATTGCTCTTCAAATAGTTCACATATTTATTCCAATCTTCTGTGAATCTCTGGTCCCGCAGGTTTCGAATCCTTCCTGTCATCTTATGCAATTCTGCGTAGTCCATTAACTTCGTCTGCCATTCTTCTTTTGTCGGAATTTCTTCTTGCTTCCATTTCTGGGCCAACAATACTCTTGCTGCTGTTGTTGCGTATAGAAACAATTTAATGTCTTGTCTATTAATGTCCTCACTTATAATACCAAGTAAAAGATGCTCAGTTCTCATTGGGTTCTTATGAAGATAAGAAGAGCCTGCTGGATCAGGCCAATGGCCCTTTGAGTCCAGCATCCTGTTCTTACAGGGGCCAACCAGATGCCCATTATGAGAAACCCTTAAACAGGATTCGAACACGAGTCTTCTCCCCTCCTCTGGTTTCCAGCAACTGCTGTGGAAGCAAAGCATAGGCATCCTGGCTAGTAGCCATTGACAGACCTCTCCTCCATGAATTTGACTAACCCTCTTTTAAAGCAATCCATCACTGCCTCCTGTGTCAGGGAGTTCCATAGTTTGAACAGGCACTGTGTGAAGAAGGACTTTCTTTGCCTTCCTGAATCTCCTGACCATCAGCGTCAATCGATATCCATGAGTTCACGTGTTATGAAAGAGGGAGAGGAAAAAACTTTCCTCTATGAGGAGCGCTTGAAGGAGCTGGGGATGTTCAGCCTGGGAAAGAGGACACTGAGAGGAAATATGATGGCCATCTTCAAATATCTTAAGGGCTGTCACATGAACGATGGAATGAGCTTCTTTTCTCCTGCTCCGGAGGGTAGGCCCTGAGCCAATGGATTCTTTTTTAAAAATAAATTTTATTAGTATTTTCCACACAACAACAACACGAAAAATATCAAAAAATAACAATACACAACATACAAAAACCAACATTCGAAAAACTAAAAAAGCAACAACTAAAATAAAACAAAAAACAAATCCATATCTGTCTGAACCCCTGACAATATCTTACAAGTTAATAATATAAACACTATAAAAACAGCAACAAAACATTGACTTCCACCAATCCCACAGCACCTCCTTTATCTCTCATTGTGTCTTCCTGTTTTCCTGTTTTCCTTATCTCTATCCTAACATCTAGATATAAATCCCTCTTTCTTATCCTTTCACTTCACAAGGTTATTCCAGACTCAGCCAGATTTCTGTCCTCGAACCTTGACTTTTGAGGTATTCATTTAGGCACTCCCATTCTTTTTTTACACTGTCTTTGACAATGGATTCAAGTTACAAGAAAGGAGATTCCGACTAAACATTTGGAAAAAACTTTCTGACAGTAAGTGCTATTTCAAAGCGGAACAGTCTCCCGCGAGAGGTTGTGGACTCTCCTGACATGGAGGTTTTTAAGCAGAGATCGGATGGCACCTGTCATGGATGCTTTAGCTGAGATTCCTTCACTGTAGGGGGTTGGACTAGATAACTGGGGGGGGGGGGGGTGTCCAATCCAACTCTAAGATTCTGTGATTCTATGATTACTCTCCGCCATACAGAAACCTACACTTGGTTCCCTCTCCAAGGTGCTGAACTTCCCTTCCCTTGCTTTGCTGTAACCCTGGGAATACTGGTAGCTCTTTGGCTTGGACCAGGGGTCAGCAAACTTTTTCAGAAGGGGGCTGGTCCACTGTCCCTCAGACCTTGTGGGGAGCCGGTCTATACTTTTTTTGGGGAAATGAACCAGTTCCTATGCCCCACAAATAACCCAGAGATGCATTTTAAATAAAAGGACAGATTCTACTCGTGTAAAAACACACTGATTCCCAGACTATCCACAGGCCGGATTGAGAAGGCAATTGGGCCACATCCAGCCCCCGGGCCTTAGTTTGCCTACCCATGGCTTGGACCATCAGGTCTGCATGGTGTGTGTGTGTGTGTGTGTGTGTGTGTGTGTGTGCATTTTCTTGGATCAGGATACTCACAGGATGAGAGGAATGTCCTGTTTTTTCCAGAAGCAGCCCATCAGATGTTCCTGGGAAGCCTCTGAGTTTTCTTTTCTCTAAACTGAAAATCCCAGATGCTACAAACTTTTTTTTCATAGGGGGAGTCGCTCAATCCTTTTGATTGTCCTTTTCTGAACCTTTTCCAACTCAACAATATCCTTTCTGAGATGAGGTGACCAGAACGGTACACAATATTCCAAATGTGGTCACAACATATATTTGCATAATGTTGTTGTTGTTGTTGTTGTTGTTAGGAGTAGGAATACTATACTGCCCTGTACCCACAGGTCTCAGGACGGTTCACAAGATAAAATCACAATATAAAAACACAAAATACATACTAAAAATAAAACAAGAGCAACCCAATAATCCCATCCTTCCCAACACATTTAAAAGGGCATCAGGTGTCAATCAGCCAAAGGGCTGGTTAGAGAGGAACTTTTTTTGCCTGGTGCCTAAAGGTGTATAATTGGGTAGTTGTTTTTATTTTGATTATAACTTTTGTGGTTTTGTATTTTGATTTTGTTCTGTAAACCACCCTGAGACCTCTGGGTATAGGGCAGTATATAAATTCATCATCATCATCATCATCATCATGGCACCAGGCAGACCTCCCTGGGGAGAGCATTCCACAAACAGGGAGTCAACTATATTTGTGTTGCCACCCTCTGGACCTCTCAAGGAGAAGGCACATAAAGAAGGTCTTCTGAGATGATGATCTCAGGGTCCAGGAAGGTTCATGCGGAAAGAGGTAGTCCTTGACGGCTTCAGGAATTATGTCAGCAGTTTTATTTTCAATTCCATTCCTAATGATCCCTAGCAAGAAATTTGCCCTTTTTTTCCCAGCTGCCAGCCACCGGTTCAACATCGAGCTTTCTATTGTGACCGCAGGCTCTCATTCCTGCTCCACCTCCCCTGGTTCAGACTCCATGAGTGTATATGTGAAATTAATATTTTTTGACCCAGCATGCATCAATTCACCCTTGGGGCTTGGGAGGCCGATATCGCGTGGCCCGTGGTGCCTGAGACTTGGGGAGGGCGTTCACTCTGCAGCTGGAGGTGCTTCTCTTCACTATGTGTTAATCGTCACCTATGTCACCAGATTGCTTCGTATAAATAACCCCGACAAACGTCGCTGCCAGTCTGCCTGCAGCTTTCTGCGCCCAGGGAGATTTGGGATCTGCCAGTCACAATCCCATCCCCTCCATCTGTTGGGCTAAATAAATTAAAGATTTGCTCGTTCAATCTGCAATCGGCTGTTTCCCCGAATCATTAAGGCCGGGCCGGATGGTTTGCAAAATGGAACGCCGTCCGAGATGGATGGGACCCACCTTGTTTTGGCTGGGGGGGGGCGGAATTTGCCTGTCGCTGCCTTTGTTCCCTACTTCCCAATATGCACCTCCTCGTGAAGCTAAGACAATTAATGCTCATCTTGGCGCTGCGAGCAAGTCTTGCCCTCCTGAAACTGTATCTCGGCCCCTTCCCCTGCTGAGAGCACATTGTAGCAATCCGTCTTTGGACAAACAGACATTTCCCCATTACAGGAGGGGTCCCCTATCCGTCTTCCACTAAACGACTGTCAAATTAATCTCATGAAACTTTTAAGTGCTCCAGATATCACGGCTTCTAATTACGGGTGGGGGGAACTGGAGACAGCGAAGCGAGAACAGAGAAGGCAAATAAAGGACTAGGTTGTGTGTTGGGGGGGGAAGATGCTCTGTCCAGAGAGAATGAATTCCACTCTCCCCACCCACGCTGATGAATTTGAATGTTCTCAAAATATTTCTGGGCTGTGCCAATGGGATTTCAAAACTCCTTTTACAGCCCATCTGCCTCCATAAACCGGACCTGGTTTTTGGTATTCACATTTCGCAGGAATAGTAAACATTGGACAGCCAGCATGCAGCAGTGTATAATTTTTATATTTATGTCATGAATACAGCTTGCCAGTCAGGAAACCTTGTTTTGAGGAGGCGATGAAGAACCAAACAAAATTCATTTTGGCAATCCAAATGAATAACAACACTCTGGACTCCTCACGATGACAAACATTGAAATAATGCATTAAAATGGCCAGTGTGCTCCATGTACATTATCTCAGCAGTTTAGTCCTTCCTGTGGTTCATTCGGAATATCCTTGTCTTTTGAATCCGTTACTTTGAGTCCTACCTTCTGGAGCAGCAGAAAACAAGCTCGCTCCATCTTCCATGTGGCAGCAGAGCAGATATTTGAAGATGGCTGTCATATCTCCTCTTAGTCTTCTCTTCTGCAAGCTAAACAGTTCCTCTTTAGACTTGGTTTCCAGACCCGTGATCATTTCGGTCGCCCTCCTCTGCACACATTCCAGCTTGCCAATATCCTTCTTCTTCAAGGTTGAAAATAACCCAGCTTCTTCATCCTGCTTCCTGTCCCCCGCCATGAACTATGGTCCTTGCCCCATTCCCTGCCCAATGCTCTGTCCCTGCCACCCTGTCCAATGCTCTGTCCACTCTTGCCACCATTTTAACGTACAACCTTTCCATTAAACAATAGATTTATAAAGGGAGGGCCAATGTAAGGTAACGTAAACAATTTCTTTAAATGCTTGCATCTGAAGCTGTTCTGCCCAAAGTCCAGAAGCAGAGAGTGACAGGGAAGAGATTTTATGGGAACGAAAACCACAACGCACCAGCGAGTCCTTTATCAAACTCCCAGGGGATTTCACACATTCCTTTCTGGATAAACAAATGTGTATAGTGTGACAGCTTTTCCTTGCTAATAGGCCTCTTAATATTCAGGATCACCGCCTGCCTTTTGCAAAAACAGTAATAATAAAACGTGATTTAGAGCATCAGCGCAGCGCAGATCCCACAGTGAGACTTCTAAAGGCTTTGTGCCTCTGAATGTACAGAACTTTGAAGAGCATACATTATATCATCTCTGCTAACGGGAGGCATGGTTTGAGGTTTGTGGTTGTTTTCAGCCTTTGCAAAAGCTAATGTTCCTGCAGGGTGTAGGCAAAGTGCTGTAGCCCCCAAACCAGTCCTAGAATGCAGAAAGCTGCCTTATACTTTCTTATCAGGAAGATAGAGCTTGGGGCCATGTGCAGAGTGTCTTGTCTGGAAGAATGAATAACCATCCCTTGTCCCACGTTATGGATAATAGCCATCAATAGGCCCTTCCTCCACAAATTTGTCTAATCATTTTTTTAAAAAACCATGTAAGTTAGTGGCCTCCTGTGGGAGGGAGTTCCATAGTTCAACTATATGCGGCATAAAGAAGGACTTTATTGTCTCTGTCCTGAATCTTCCAGCATTCAGCTTCATAGACTATAGCAGGGACATCCAACTCCCAATAGACTGAGATCTACTCACAGTGTAAAAAACCCTGGCAGTGATCTACCCCTTGTCGTTGCATGGATCAAACTTCTTGTTGAGTTTTTTGGGGGAAGCCAAAGTGTTTGAGCTTTTTTTTAGGGAGCAAATGAATGAATGGAACTGAAGGAGCATTGCAATATACAAAGAACATAATCAAAAGTTGATTATATAAAACACAGAGTTGAGGGTTCTGAATCCCCAGTCCGATAGTGGAACTTAATGTGATGGCCCACTTTTTGCTAGGAAGAAAAGTTGGTGAGCTTTTTTTTAGGAAACCAAAGTTGTTGAGCTGTTTTAGGAAAGGCAAAATTCTTGAGCTTTCTTGGGGAAGCCAAAGTTATAGAGCTTTTTGGGGGGGAGTAGATCACTGAGGGGCCAGAGATCTACCAGGAACACCCCACGATCTACCAGTAGATCACGATCTACCTGTTGGACGTGCCTGGACTATAGACTCATAGATTTGGAAGGGACCCTGAGGATCATCTAGTCCAACCCCCTGCAGTGCAGGAAGATTCAGCTGTCCCATTCAGGGATCAAACCTGCAACCTTGGTGTTATCAGCACAGCGCTCTAACCAACTGAGCTATCCAGGCTGACCATACTGCATATCCCTTATAGTTATGACCTGATATTTTTGGGTGTGTGTGGAGAGAACACTTTTGGCATTATAGGAGCAGCCATGAAGGGCAGTGCCTGTTTCCTAGCTCTGAGAAAGCTTCCCCCAGCCCCGTCCTTCTGCTCCATCATTCAGCTGACAGCTGACAGTCTTCCCTGGACACACATTTCTCTGGCCTTCCCAGATTTTGTCTCTCTGCCTATCTCTGAATTGTTTTCTTCCATCCATCACAAGATCCATCTCCCTTAAGAAGAGCTCCTGGCCAGGCTTCTTATTACTTCCACAGAACAGTTTGTTCTGCAATAAAGAAACCCATTAATGGGCCGTCTTCAGTCAAACAGCTTCTTAAGGTTCAAGCAATCTCAGTTTTGCCCAGCCTCCTCATCCTATACACGGATATTTCATGAAAGAGGTTTTGCATTGCAGGGGGTGGGCCTGATGACCTTGAGGTCCCTTCCAACTCTACAATTCTGTTATTCTTCTCCTTGCAAAAGGCCATCTTTATATCAAGTCTGAAAAGGTTCAGGAAGAGGGAGAGAGAAATGATCAAGGGGCTGGAGCAGCTTTTCTGGGAGGAGAGCTTATAAGGTTGGAGATTTTCAGTTTAGAGAAAATGTGAGTAATAGGAGTGAGGTTTTTTTAAAAAAAACAATGCATGGAGAGAGTGGAGAGAGGTCCCCCCCCCCCCCCGTGCCATGTATATTTGGCTGGACCTATCAGTGCTCATCAAAGCCCCATTGAGCTGGCTGGCGACATCCTTTGGTGCAAATGGGAAAGAGCAGTTATACCTAGATGCCCATGAATCAGGCCAGAGTCCATTTGGTGAGAGCCACCCTGTTAAGCATAATTGTTTAATTCACGCTGAAATGGAGAATGTTTGTGTGTTTTGCTGAAAGGGTTTAATGGGAAGATTCCATTGAAGCTAAAGAAGAGCAAAGAGAGCTCTCTAAGCACCTAGATGGGTTGATAATTAACTGTTATTCTCTACTACCTAACACGTGAGTGTTTAACCTTAGAACACAGGAGAAATATTCAATTGCAAAATGCCATTTGAAGCGAATTGCCTTTGGTCTTTTGTTCCCAGCTAGGGTGGGAATAAGCTGTGATAATGGCTCTCTAGGAAGCCTTAGGCAGGATACAAGCCAATTCAGGCTGGAATGGGAGAGAGAGAGAGACACAATTTTGATTTCTGGAAGAAGTTATTTTTAAGGTGCTGAGCCTGGGCTGGACATGCACAAGATTTTTGTACAACTGTTTGGACGCATCATTTACTGTTTTTCATTCTGTATTGAAGAAAGTTCTGCAAGTAAAGTTTTGAATCGAAGTTATGGGTCAGGACAATGTTTTATTCCAAAAAGGGTCAGTTTTTGTGCATCCAGTTGCTTCAAAAGAACTTGGCTGCTGGATCCGGCCAATGGCCCATGTAGTCCAGCATCCTCTTCTCACAGTGGCCAACCAGATGCCTCAAAGGGAAGCTCAGCACTCTTTTCGAGTTTGGGAACAAATAATCCATTACAGAAGTACTCCAATCCCTCCCCAACCTCCTGGGGCCCCTCAGATGTTTTTGACTCCAGCTCCCATTAGTTGCAGTCAGCAAGACCATGCCCCCAACATCTCTTAGAATTGTAGAGTTGGAAGGGACCCCCAGGGGTCATCTAGCCTAACCCCCTGGAATATGACCATGCTGGTCGTCGCTGATGCATCTGAAGCATTTGGAAAGCACTAGGTTGGGGAAGTCTGACTCATCTTAGCCATCTGAAGAGGTTCAGTCTCAGGACTTTCCAAAATAGCTCCTGATATAATAATAATAATAATAATAATAATAATAATAATAATAATAATAATATATTTATACCCCGCCCATCTGACTGGGTTTCCCCAGCCACTCTGGGCGGCTTCCAACAGAATATTAAAATACAATAGTCTATTAAACATTAGAAGCTTCCCTAAACAGGGCTGCCTTCAAATGTCTTCTAAAAGTCTGGTAGTTGTTCTTCTCTTTGACATCTGGTGGGAGGGCGTTCCACAGGGTGGGTGTCACCACAGAGAAGGCCCTCTGCCTGGTTCCCTGTAGCTTTGCTTCTCGCAGTGAGGGAACCGCCAGAAGACCCTCTGCACTGGACCTCAGTGTCCGGGCAGAACGATGGTGGTGGAGACGCTCCTTCAGATATACTGGACCGAGGCCATTTAGGGCTTTCAAGGTCAGCACCAACACTTTGAATTGTGCTCAGAAACATACTGGGAGCCAATGTAGGTCTTTCAAGACTGGTGTTATGTGGTCTCGGCGGCCGCTCCCAGTCACCAGTCTTGCTGCCGCATTCTGGATTAGTTGCAGTTTCCGGGTTACCTTCAAAGGTAGCCCCACATAGAGCGCGTTGCAGTAGTCCAAGCGGGAGATAACCAGAGCATGCACTACTCTAGCAAGACAGTCCGCAGACAGGGAGGGTCTCAGCCTGCGTACCAGATGGAGCTGATAAACAGCTGCCCTGGACACAGAATTGACCTGTGCCTCCATGGACAGCTGTGAGTCCAAAATGACTCCCAGGCTGCGCAATTATTATATTCTTTAGGAGCAGAGGTTGAAAATTAACCTTCCTTCCTTCATTTCTTTCTCATCTGCCTTCCTGAGAAATCTTCTCCATCTTCAGAAACGAATCATTTCTCCCTCTGGGCAACTTTTCTTCGGAACAATCTTGGGATTTCATTTCCTGGGCCTGCCGTTTTTGTTCCCTCCTGACTTTCACCTAAAGAGACACTGAGGCTGCCCCATTTGTTCACAAGGCAGCCGCGAGGCTTTGGCAGAAGCCAAACCTCCTGACTTCGCAGGAAGCTCTCGATGCAGGTCAAGCACGGAAGTGGCAGCAGCAGAGAAATTGGATGTGCATGAATCGGATGCCTGCGAGGAACAATTAGGGGAGATGGGAATGGGAACAGTGGCGTAGCGTGGGGGGTGCCAGGGGTGCCAGCCGCACCGGGCGCAACACCTGGGGGGGCGCGAGTCCAGAGGGAAGGGACAAGCAATCGAGGCTTGGTTGGGGTGGGGGGTCGTCGTCTCCGCCACTGCTTCTGTTTTCCGCTGCGCTGAGGCGAGCTGGGCGCGGCCAGGCATGCAAGCGCAGCGCCTGGCCAAGCGCTGCAGCCTGGGGAGCCGGCGCCTTAGCGCCTCGCCGTCGGCGGCGCAGCCGTTGCCCAAGCTCGACAACTCGTGGAGGGCGCCTCTCTCTCTCTCTCTCTCTCTCTCTCTCTCTCTCTCTCTCTCTCTCTCTCTGCCTGGAGGGGAGGGGCTTTCCCTGCTCTTTGTTCAGTTTGAGCAAACACAGCAACGAAACAGAGCAGGGTGGGCAGTAAGACCCTGAGGCAGAATGCAGGAAAGCAGCCACTTCCTCTTTTCAGGTTTCCCTTCTCTGGTACCTACCCACCCACGTTTATTGCGAGGGAAATCTAGCTGACTGCAGGGAAGGGGTTGGGTGCATGTAATGTGTGACAAAGGCATCAGGTGTACGTCTTGGGTGGAAAGGGTATAAGGGTGGGGAGGTAGAGTGCATTTAAAAAAACCAAAACATTGTGGATTTAAACAAGGAAAATGTAGCATAATCTACTGTTTGTAAGGGCCCTTTGGGATTGGTTTTACCCATCTCAGACAGTTAGCTCATAGTGTAAATAAAGATGGCTGTTGTTTACATTTTTTTAATAAAAGCATCAACAACAATCCTTTTGCACGGTCTGTTGTGCTGTGTTGCAGAACTTTTTGCAGTTGCAGGATTAGGGATGGTGTTCTGTGCTACAGTGGCGTAGCGTGGGGGGTGCAGGCTGGGCCGGCCACACCGGGCGCAACATCTGGGGGGCCGCGCTCCACGGGTTAGGGGGCGCAAAATCCACGGGTTAGGGGGCGCAAATTACTTGCCTTGCCCCGGGTGCTGACAACCCACGCTACGCCACTGAATGGGAAGGTGTGGGGGGAAAGAGTTGGGGAAATATTGTATTGTCCAGTGAGAGCAATCCAGGCAGAGAAATAATTGACCTGTTTTCTCTGAAGGAAATGGATGGAACCAGAGCCCAGTAGCTTGAGTTACGGAGTCATATCTGACTGTATCCAAAAGTTACAGAGACATAACTTGGCAGCTTCGATCTGCACACCTGGTGCTGTTACAGAACCCACATAATGCTTGATCTACGTTTGTAAGCAATTTGTTCCCACAGGAGGCAGTAACATACCCTTCAGCATTTCTCCGATGAAAATAGGGACATCCTATTCCATCATCATCATCATCATCATCATCATCATCATCATCACAATAATAGCAACAACACCAATAACAATGTTTATACCCTGCCAATCTGACTGGGTTGTCCCAGTCATTCTAGGCAGCTTCCAACATATATAAAAACATAACAAAACATTAAACATAAAAAAAAACTTCCCTATGCAGTGGTACCTCGGGTTAAGTACTTAATTCATTCCGGAGGTCCATTCTTCACCTGAAACTGTTCTTAACCTGAAGCTGCTGCCGCGCCACTGGAGCACGATTTCTGTTCTGATCCTGAAGCAAAGTTCTTAACCCGAGGTAATATTTCTGGGTTAGCGGAGTCTGTAACCTGAAGTGTATGTAAGCTGAAGCCTATGTAACCCGAGGTACCACTATACAGAGCTGCTTTCAGTTTTCTTCTAAAGTTTTTATAGTTATTTGTTTAGCTCTTTGGCTAAGGGGTCGCATAACTCCATACCCTCCCATGAAAACAGGGACGTCCTATTCCATCCCCTCCAACACTTCTCCCGTGAAAATAGGGACACCTTAAGGAAAAGCGGGACATTCTAGGGTCAAATTGGACACTGGGACAGCTTCTGTAAATCCAGGACTGTCCCTGGAAAATAGGGACACTTGGAGGATCTGTCATAATGGCCACTAACTTGCATGGCTTTTTAGAAGGATTTGATAAATTTGCAGAGGATCAGGCTATCAATGGCTACTAGAAATGATTGCTATATTCTACCTCCTCCGTTAGAGGCAGTGTTGAGGATAAGGCGAATAACAGGGGGTAAGGATAAGTGGGTTGGACTAGATGACCCTGGGTGTCCCTTCCAACTCTGCAATTCTATGATGTTGTTGTTTAGTCGTTTAGTCGTGTCCAACTCTTCGTGACTCCATGGACCAGAGCACGCCAGGCACTCCTGTCTTCCACTGCCTCCCTCATGCTGGTAGCTTCGAGAACACTGTCCAACCATCTCGTCCTCTGTTGCCCCCTTCTCCTTGTGCCCTCCATCTTTCCCAACATCAGGGCCTTTTCCAGGGAGTCTTCTCATGAGGTGGCCAAAGTCTTGGAGCCTCATCTTCAGGATCTGTCCTTCCAGTGAGCACTCAGGGCTGATTTCCTTAAGAATGGAGAGGTTTGATCTTCTTGCAGTCCATGGGACTCTCCAGAGTCTCCTCCAGCACCAGAATTCAAAAGCATCCATTCTTCGGCAATCAGCCTTCTTTATGGTCCAGCTCTCACTTCCATACATCACTACTGGGAAAACCATAGCTTTAACTATACGGACCTTTGTTGGCAAGGTGATGTCTCTGCTTTTTAAGATGCTGTCTAGGTTTGTCATTGCAAATTCTATGATAACAGCTGCTAATTGCATTGGCTATGTTCCTTCTCCACTGCTGGAGGCAATATGACTCTGCATACCACTTGCTGGTCTTGAGAGTGTGGAGAGTCGCTCTTGAACTTGAATCCTGCTTGCAAATTTTTCTTGGCGGCATCTGGTTGGCCACAGTGTGAACAGACGGGCCACTGGCCTGGTCCATCGGTGATCTTCTTATGGTTTTTACACTTGTAGGAGACATGCTTTTGATTCTGAATTAAAACAAGAGGCACACTCTACTGTTAACAAATGAAAAAGAGAGAGAGAGTTCACTTTTAGAGCTTGAAGGAGCCTGCCCAGGGCTTTGATGAATCATTCAGCAAAAGAGGAGCCATCGACAGCCCTCTCCTCCTCCTCCACAAATTTGTCCAGTCCTCTTCTAAAACCATCGAAGTTGGTGGACATCCCGGTCTCCTGTGGCAGAGAGTTCCACAGCTGAACAATGCAAAACCAGAGGCTTCACTTCATATCTGCTCTGCTGCAGGACTGCTGGTTTTCTCCATCCATTTAAAAGGATTTCAGGGAGCAGGGGATGGCAAAACCCTGGAATGTGGTTACCAGTTTGGGGGGACAAAATTGGCCTTCATGGACCAGTAGCCTGGCTTAGTGTAAGCAGGGCTTTTTCCCCAGCCGGAACTCACTGGAACTCAGTTCCTGCACCTCTCAGGTGGGTGCCATTGCCGTTCTAAGAGAACGAGGGAGGCGTTCATGCTAAGTTCCGGCATCTCTTTTTCTAGAAAAAACAGCACTGAGTAAGCCAGACACATTCTTGTAACATGACGGTGTATCTTTTGTCCAGATACTCTTTGGAAAAACAGCAGATGTTTTTGATGCCTATCAAAGTTGTTTCATCAGATGTTTCTAAAATTGTTTTCTTCCTCTGCTGAGAGTAGATGGTGTTTAATCAAAATTATTGCAAAAGTTGCGAAGTGTGTCTTGTGGTGCACTTTCATGTCATTTGGATAGTATTGGAAAATAAGAAAGTTCAGAAAAACGCATCTCCTTCAAAGGAAAAACAGGGTATAAATATCCTTTGCTTTGAGCATCTCTTTCACCTGAGAGGTCCCAGACCCCTCTTTGCATCTGTTCTAGAATAGCATTGCTGATTTACGTAATTATGATTTAATAGGAGCCTTCTCTGCTCTACATCAATAATTTATACTTTAGATTTGTAATGGTAGTTTGTTCTCTGTAATGTTTTATAATGTTTTATTGATAACCTTATTAATCTTTTCTTTTTTCCCTGTAATGCTTTATTACATTCTTCTAAGAAGAAGGAAATGCATTTGCTTAATCTATGTGCCTAAAGACTTGTCCTTGAATCCAACATTGTCTGCGTGTCAATACGGAACGGGACTCACACTCCCCACCCCCCATAACATTGCAGAGGGAACAGATATAAAGAATTTAAGGGTCAGCCCCCTAGAAGTCAGGCTTCCCTTCTGAACAAAGCAAAATTGTCACAAACGGAGGGCTTATCCACAATTCCCTTTTCCCTGAAATTTCTTCCATTCATCACCGTGATTTCAGCTACAGGTTTATTTTTCGGTATATCTTGTAAGTCATGTGGGCCAGACTTCTAGCTTTCTCATTTTTTATGATAGTACCTTCCACTTTCCTGTCTGTAAAAAAAGGTAAAGGTAAATGACCCCTGACAGTTAAGTACAGTTGCAAACAACTCTGGGGTTGCAGTGCTCATCTCGCTTTACAGGCCAAAGGAGCTGGCCTTTGTCTGTAGACAGTTTTTCTGGGTCATGTGGCCAGCAGGACTAAGCCACTTATGGTGAAACCAGAGCAGTGCACGGAAATGCCGTTCACCTTCCTGCCAGAGTGGTACCTATTTATCTACTTGCACTGGTGTACTTTCGAACTGCTAGGTTGGCAGGAGCTGGGACCAAGCAACGGGAGCTCACTCTGTCGCGGGGATTCGAACTGCCGACCTTCTGATCAGCAAGCCCAAGAGGCCCAGTGGTTTAGACCACGGCGCCACCCATGTCCTGTTCCTGTCTGTATCTTATCGCAAATATCCAGATAACCAGCTTCATAATTTATTCTTGTGAATGTATCTTCCCATGCCAGCTTTGGTCCTGTTCTGTTTAGTTTTTGTCACCTGAAGTTGTATTTTGTTATTTGGGTTATATGGCTAAAATTCGAAATCCCACCCCTACCCCCACCCCAAAAAAGGGAAAAAAGAAATAGGTTGGGCTATTGAGGAAATCTTGCAGGAAGATAGAAGGGAACCCTAAGGTTGGCTTCTGGTGTGAGTACTAATCAATTTTCAAGAAAGGCAACCATGCTATTTATGAGTCAGGCAGCTCAATTCTGGATCCTTGAACCACCTGAGCACTTCTCCTCCACGGGGACACAGCAGCACCCATGCCAGACCGATTCCAGAATGAGCCGCACTGGTTCGCCACAAGGAAGATGCATCGAAAACAAGGTGCCAGCGCTTTGCATCTTGCCCTGTTCCTAACAGCCTCATCGCTTACTGCTCCTCTCTGACTGCCCTTTGCAGGGTTGTCGCTCCAGCCTGGTGGCCTCAGGAGCTGCAGGATGCGATGTCATGGTTGGCTGTGTGTGTGTGTGATTCTGTAGTTGGGAAGGAACCCTGCACAGAACTCTGATGTCTCTGAAAAAAATTACACATCACTTGGGAAGACAGGCGAACTAATGCTAGTGTACTGGAAGAAGCAAAGATCACCAATGTTGAAGCAATGATTCTTCAACATCAACTTCGTTGGACTGGTCATGTTGTGCAGATGCCTGATGATCATCTTCCAAAGCAACTACTCTATTCCGAACTGAAAAATGGAAAGCGTAAGCCTGGTGGTCAACAAAAGAGGTTTGAAGACTGTCTCAAGGCAAATTTTAAAAAATGTAGTATAAACACTGACAACTGGGAAACACTGGCTTGCAAGCACTCCAGTTGCAAAACAGCCTTTACCAAAGGTGTCATGGGCTTTGAAGACACTCGAACTCAGGACGCAAGGGAGAAACGTGCTAAGAGGAAGGCACGCTTGGCAAATCAACACCGTGATCAACTCCCGCCCGGAAACCTAGGTCCCCACTGTGGAAAGATGTGTGGATCCAGAACTGGCCTCCACAGTCACTTACGGACCCATTGTTAAAACCGTGTTTATGGAAGACCATCTTACTTGACTACGAGGCATCGCCAAAGAAGAAGAAGAAGTGTGAGATTCTATAGTTGGAAAGGAACCCTGCACAGAACGCCTCAGCATGGAAATTCAAGGCCAGGCTTCCTCAAACTCGGCCCTCCAGAAGTTTTGAGACTACAATTCCCACCATCCCTGTCCACTGGTCCTGCTAGCTAGGAATCATGGGAGTTGTAGGCCAAAAACATCTGGAGGGCCGAGTTTGAGGAAGCCTGTTCAAGGCCAATAACCAAACCTTGCTTGCAAAGTATTTGGATGCAATTTGCAGAAAGAGATTGGATATTAGGGAAACGAAAGAGCCTGTGGGGAGTTAATAGGCCCGAGAAATTGACAGAGGGGGATGGAGATGAATGTCCAGGGTGCGGCTGGCAGTTTTCCTTGCAGAGTAGCAGACGGGCCTCACTGGGGGGAAACGGAAAGGGAGCGAGACTCCTGATTCCGCTTTGCTGGATCCAGATTCTTAAGACAGGAGACTCTGACTTAAACACGAAAAAGAAGACAGTGGACCGGTCTCCCTCAGAAGGACTCTCCTTCCTTGGAAGTTTTTAAGCAGAGGCTGGCTGGCCACTTGTCAGGGATTCAATAGCTGTGATTCCTGCATTGCAGGGGGTTGGACTAGATGACCCTTGGGGTGCCGTCCAATTCTACATTTCCCCTCCCAGCTAGGAAACTCTCTGGGTCACCTTCAGCCAGTCACTGCCTCTCAGCGGAAGCTACCTTGTAGGACTGTTGACAACCAGAAGAGTGGAACCAGCTGCGCCACCTGGAGCCCCTCAAATGAAAGGTGGGGTACCGTCATAAGAAATAAACAAACCGTGCAGGCGCTTTGAGAAGTTAAAGAGAAGCGAAGGTGATGCAATATTGCAAAAGCTTTTCCCCTTCGCCATTTATTTAAAGTTGAGACTCATCTGCTCTGGAAGCTTCTGCCGGATGGAGGTTTATAAATTATGGATGGCAGTCAAATGAGAAGCATCGGCCCGAGCGTCGGATCTCGGCTGCGTAAAAGACCTGTATTTATTTTATTTTCATTTATTATAAATGCCCACCTTTCCACCACCACCCCCGCCCGGCCCAAGACATCTCCTTTACATTGCTGATATCAATCTAGGGCTTCTAATGGGCTTCCACTTAGAGCCTCCTGGAAAAACTCCCCAGGAAAGACGAGATGCAGAATATAAATAAATGCTCCTCCAAACGGAATTGGCCAAGGGAGACCAAGGTCAATGTATACCCAGCAAAGGCCCTTATTTTTCAGGGTACGAGTGGCACCCCCACTGACACCCCCACCCCCCACTCCACGGTGGCCTCTGTGTGCCCAGTCACCTTTTATTATTTATTTATTTAGAAATATTGATATGCTAATCATAGAATCTTTAGAGTTGGAAGGGACCACAAGGGTCATCTAGTCTGACCCTCTGCAATGCAGGCATCTCACCTAAAGCATCCATGACAGACGGCCACCCAAACTCTGCTTAAAAACCTCCAAGGAAGGAGAGGGTCATTAAAATACATCACAGCAGTTTGCGACAATAGGGAACCATAAAAAATTTATTTATTTATTTATTTATTCATTCATTCATTCCCCACCCATCTGGTGCCACTCTGGGTGGCTTCCAACAGAATATAAAAATACAATAGTCTATCAAACATTATAAACTTCCCTAAACAGAGCTGCCTTCTGATGTCTTCTGAAAGTCTGGTAGTTGTTCTTCTCTTTGACATCTGGTGGGAGGGCATTCCACAGGGCGGGTGTCACCACCGAGAAGGCCCTCTGCCTGGTTCGCTGTAGCCTCACTTCTCGCAGGGAGGGAACCGCCAGAAGGCCCTCGGCGCTGGACCTCAGTGTCTGGGCTGAACGATGGAGGTGGAGACGCTCCTTCAGGTCTACTGGGCCTTTGAGGCCATTTAGGGCTTTAAAGGTCAGCACCAACACTTTGAATTGTGCTTGGAAACGTACTGGGAGCCAGTGTAGGTCTTTCTGGACTGGTGTTGTGTGGTCTCGGCGGCCGCTCCCAGTCACCAGTCTAGCTGCCGCATTCTGGATTAGTTGTGGTTTCCAGGTCACCTTCAAAGGTAGCCCCACATAGAGCGCATGCAGGAAAATTGTTAAGTAGCTAAAAGCAAATTAAAACCCGAACAGGCATCAGTGGAAGGATGTACCCGTACTTGCCTGCGTTGACCTGGCAGAATAGAAATGTTTTCAGCAAGCATTTAAAAGTTGGCGCAGGAAGTGCCTTCTGAACCTCTGCTGCAGGCATCCCCAACCTTTGGCCCTCCAGATGTTTTGGCCTACAATCCCCATGATCCCTAGCTAACAGGAGCAGTGGTCAGGGATGATGGGAATTGTAGTCCAAAACATCTGGAGGGCCAAAGGTTGGGGGTGCCTGCTCTAGTGGCAGGGTGTTCCACAGGACGGGGTCCATTGTCTCAGGGCAATCCATATGAACTTAAGAAGAGCCTGCTGGATCAGGCCAGTGGCCCATCTAGACCAGCATCCTGTTGCCACAGTGGCCAAACAGAATTCCCAGTGGGAATCCAGCGTGCAGGATCCGAGCAGAAGAGCAACTCTCCCCTCCTGCAGTTCCAACTGTAGAGGCAAAGCAGAAGGATTGTGGCCAGCAGCCATCAATAGCCCTCTCCTCCACGAATCTGTCCAACCCCTGCACTATATTACAATGTTTTCCTTCTGTTTCCTTAATGTTTGCTGGGGCTTCTTTGAGCTATGCTGCATCTGAAAAACAAAAATATGAAAAGTTACCCTTTTTTGTTCCTGCATTATCCCGTATCTACCGGACTGCCTCTCCTGGTCAGCCCCGCAGAAGACCTTAAGGTCCATGAATTACCATAGTTTAGAGGTCCCAGGCCCTAAGGAAGTCAGGCTATCCTCCACCAGGGCCAGGGCCTTTTCAGTGATGGCTCCGACCTGGTGGAATACTCTGTCCCATGAGACTAGGGCCCGGCAGGATTTAACCTCCTTCCGTCGGGCCTGTAAGACAGAGCTATTCTGCCTGGCCTTTAATTTGAATTCAGCCTGATCTTTTATTTCCCTTCTCTTCCCTCCCCCTCCCCTTTTATGAAGATTACCTGCTCTAAGGTAAAGGTAAAGGGACCCCTGACCATTCTGATGGTGTTTCCTGCTTGGCAGGGGGTTGGACTCGATGGCCCTTGTGGTCTCTTCCAACTCTATGATTCTATGATTCTATGATTCTAGGTCCAGTTGTGGCCGACTCTGGGGTTGCGGCGCTCATCTCGCTTTACTGGCCGAGGGAGCCGGCGTACAGCTTCCAGGTCATGTGGCCAGCATGGCTAAGCCACTTCTGGCGAACCAGAGCAGTGCACGGAAACACCGTTTACCTTCCCGCCGGAGTGGTACCTATTTATCTACTTGCACTTTGACGTGCTTTCGAACTGCTAGGTTGGCAGGAGCAGGTACCGAGCAACGGGAGCTCACCCCGTCGCGGGGATTCGAACCGCCGACCTTCTGATTTGCAAGTCCTAGGCTCTATGGTTTAACCCACAGCGCCACCCTCGTCCCACCTGCTCTGAGACCCCAACAGCTAATTCCCCCCTGGTCTCCTTGCTGGCCCAAGTAGGACCAATTCAGCCAGCTAGCCCTGGGGATTATCTAATTGATTTTTGATTTTTGAATTTTATTGTTATTCATGTTTTTATACTGTCTTTTATGCTGCTTTTCCAATTAAGTGTTTTAAATGTGTTTTTAGCCACCCTGAGCCCGGTTTTTGAACCGGGAATTGGGGGGGGGGTATAAATAAAAAAATATTATTATTATTATTATTATTATTATTCATTGTAGGGGGCTGGACCAGATGACCCCCCCCCCAACTCTACAATTCTGATGAAACAAAATTCTCTATTGCCCACCACTCAAAAAAGCAGAGTTTTGCAACTCTCCCCCTCCCCAGTTCTGATCTCTTGGGGCACAGAGTGGAGTGTTGCTAGCAGCAATTTGTCTGCTTTTATGTCTGAGAAAACAAATGCTGTTCTCGCAAACCCAATTATGCCTCAATCGACTTTGGTGGGGTGGGAGGGAGCCATCTTCACCTGACACCAGCGATCCAAATTTAGCCAAGGGGAGAGCATCTTTCTATCTGAAACGCAGCCTCCCTCTCTCTCCCTCCCCCCCCCCTCGTCCCGCTAGAAAAGAACATCTTTTCTTGACTGATTGTGGGGCGGATGGGAGACAAGTACATCTAAAAATGGAGACATGCACAATTAAAATGTAATTTTCCAGGCCGTAAATCAAGGCTTAAAATCAGATGTAGAGGTACGGCGCTCGGGTCAACGTCAGTCGGTTTGGGGTTTTTTTGGTGTGTTTTTATTTCATGGGCTGCACGTGCAAAGGGCCCTCCATGGCACGATTATTCTGACTCTGCGAAGCTGGGGCATGTTCTGTTAATAGCTGATCCTTTATCTCTCCTTTCCTCAGTCCCTCTTGTCTAGTTCGACAGTTGATAAGAATATATTTATGAGACTCCGCTCTCTGCTGCAGAACAGACTCTCTTCCCGTTGAGCATAAGATATCTTGATTATTATCGAGGAGAAAAGGAATGATAATCAGCTCTTCAGCCTCATCGCCCACAGTCCTGGAGATGGGGGGGTGTGTGAGTCTATAGGGTGCCAACTTTCCCTCCATTTTCCCTCCAGAAAAACTCACATGCCTCCTCCTGGCTGCCATGTCATCTGTTTACAGGCTTTTATTCCACATCTGAAGATGGAGCACATGGAAGATGGAGAAAACCTGTTTTCTGCCACTCCAGGGGGCTACGACCTGAAGTGATGGGTTCAAATTACAGGCCATGAAACCCCGACTGAACTTTAGAAAGAACTTCCTGATGCTAAGAGCTGGTGGAATCGAATCTCCTTCGCTGGAGATCGAGTGAGAGATCGAGTGACCATCTGTCAGGGATCCTTAGTTGTTATTCCTGCATTGAACTAGATTACCCTCGGGGTCCCTCCCAGCTCTTCAATTCCATGATTCCTCGATTCCACAATCTTATGAAATTTTATATATATATATATATATATATATATATATATATATATATATATGGAAATAATTTTGATTTGATTTCACAAGTGTAGAATTATAACAATACAAAACACATATCCATATTTAGAGATTTGTCCGGATCTCTGGGCTTCCCGCCTTCCCCTCCATGGGTCCAGTTGTCAACCTTTTTGGCGGCATATTATTCCATAATCCATATTTTATATCACTCCATTTGGGCTCCATAGTACCTGCTACATTACAAGTGTTATTGCAATCCTGCTGATGTTTCCATCAGCTTACAGTGGCCTCCTGGGTAAATTATAATCCCCCCCCCCCCCATTCTTTATTAAAGTTTCGGTCTTCTTGGTTCCCGAGCTTCCCGGTCAGTTTTACCATTTCTGAATTATGATTATGATTACTTTAGGATTGGAGGGCTCGATCCCTCCCTCCTCACACATTCCATTGTAGGATTCCTAGGCAGAACTTAGGCAAACACACAATTCAACAGAAATTCCCTGACTGATCTTTACATTGTCTAGACAGATGAAAAAGGAAGTGGCTTTGTCTCCTGGTCTGGGTCCTGGGTGGTGTGCTGCCTTTGCCTATCAAGGAACGGTACATGGAGAGGTGTCTGTGTGTTCTTCTGTGGTGGTCATGATGGAGGGAATTATATTCTATCTGATCAGGTGTGGTGCTGAATACCCTCTCAAGGATCTCCCCAAACCCCAAGACCCTGGCGGTAAAATGACAGATCGACCTTGACAGATTAGAGAACTGGGCCAAAACAAACAAGATGAATTTTAACAGGGAGAAATGTAAAGTATTGCACTTGGGCAAAAAAAATGAGAGGCACAAATACAAGATGGGTGACACCTGGCTAGAGAGCAGTACATGTGAAAAGGATCTAGGAGTCTTGGTTGACCACAAACTTGACATGAGCCAACAGTGTGACGCGGCAGCTAAAAAAGCCAATGCAATTCTGGGCTGCATCAATAGGAGTATAGCATCTAGATCAAGGGAAGTAATAGTGCCACTGTATTCTGCTCTGGTCAGACCTCACCTGGAGTACTGTGTCCAGTTCTGGGCACCACAGTTCAAGAAGGACACTGACAAACTGGAACGTGCCCAGAGGAGGGCAACCAAAATGGTCAAAGGCCTGGAAACGATGCCTTATGAGGAATGGCTAAGGGAGCTGGGCATGTTTAGCCTGGAGAAGAGGAGGTTAAGGGGTGATATGATAGCCATGTTCAAAGATATAAAAGGATGTCACATAGAGGAGGGAGAAAGGTTGTTTTCTGCTGCTCCAGAGAAGCGGACGTGGAGCAATGGATCCAAACTACAAGAAAGAAGATTCCACCTAAACATTAGGAAGAACTTCCTGACAGTAAGAGCTGTTTGACAGTGGAATTTGCTGCCAAGGAGTGTGGTGGAGTCTCCTTCTTTGGAGGTCTTTAAGCAGAGGCTTGACAACCATATGTCAGGAGTGCTCTGATGGGGTTTCCTGCTTGGCAGGGGGTTGGACTCGATGGCCCTTGTGGTCTCTTCCAACTCTAGGATTCTATGATTCTATGATTCTATGAAATGAAATGGCGAAAGAGACCAAGTCAGTTGAACCTGGCAGGTTCCCTTTTGTTGGCAGCACGGGTCTTTGCAGATCTAAAAAGGTGGCCAAGGACCAGAGCCAGATTTACGTATAAGCTAAACAAGCTATCGCTTAGGGCCCCACACTCTTGGGGGGCCCCCCAAAAAATTAAAGGAAAACAAAAACAACGGTGGATGTACATTTCCAAAATAGAAGATAAAAAACAAATAAAATTAAACCTACATACAGCAACAGTGGTTTGTGTTGTGTAGGCTCCTATGATGTAAGTCATGGGCCCCGCCTGCTAGCCTGCTCCCAAAAATATCACTGGTTTGCTCATTTCTATATAGAGGGTGCCGACATTCTGCATGGACGGGTTGCATGGCAACATGTAGTATGCAGCTGCAGACTGCAGTGCAGCACAGTTGAATGTAGGTCAAGCTGTTGTTGTTGTTTAGTCATTTAGTCATGTCCGCCTCTTCGTGACCCCCTGGACCAGAGCACGCCAGGCACTCCTGTCTTCCACTGCCTCCCACAGTTTGGTCAAACTCATGCTGGTAGCTTTGAGAACACTGTCCCACCATCTCGTCCTCTGTCGTCCCCTTCTCCTTGTGCCTGCCATCTTTCCCAACATCAGGGTCTTTTCCAGGGAGTCTTCTCTTCTCATGAGGTGGCCAAAGCTATTGTACCTGTTATCTAATATTAAAAAGTGCTTGTAGACTGATGATCAGGCAGCATAGACTAAGGGTATGAGTCTTATGCCTACGGATTGATTTCATATATTCAACACACAAAAACAGCGACCATTTGTTGTTGACAAAGGACAGCTGGACATATAAAGGGCCCCATTACCTTCAGTAGCTTAGGGACTCATCAAACCTAAATCCGGCCCTGGTCATGATGGAGGGAATTATATTCTATCTGATCAGGTGTGGTGCTGAATAACCTCTCAAGGATCTCCCCAAACCCCAAGACCCTGGCGGTAATATGAAATGGCGAAAGAGGCCAAATCAGTTGAACCTGGCAGGTTCCCTTTCGTTGGCAGCATGGGTCTTTGCAGATCTAAAAAGGTGGCCAAGGACAGGCGATTTGTTGCTACAGGAGCTAATGGTTGGCAATCTTTCTGGAAGTCTTTCTCTGCCCATCTCCCATCGGCTGGAATTTATGCCATTAAAATGCCTGCGCGTGTGAGGAATACCAAAGATTTGCTGTGCTGGAACAGAGCCCGGATGAGGCCCAGAGGCCTGACGTGCTCTCTGTGAGCATCCAACGCGACGCATTGGGAGTTCCCCAAGAAATCTTCTGGGCAGCAATATCTGTTCGAGTTAAAGCTGCCAACTGCCGCCTTATCCACACTTATAGGCGTAATAAACGTCAACACCATAAATCTCCATTGACTGCCTCCAAAAGCAGAAACATTTCACTCTCATGAACTTGGATATGCACAATAAGGGGCCCTAAACTTAGGGGGTGGAATGACTCCCCTATGAAGAAAGGTTGCAGCGTTTGGAACTTTTTAGCTTAGAGAAAAGGCAACATAATAGAAGTTATAAGAGAAATTATACATGGCCCAGAGAGAGTAGAAAGAGCTTTTCTCATTCTCTCATAATACTAAAAATCATGGAGATTCAATAAATCTGAATGTTGGAAGATTCAGGGCAGATTAAAAAGTACTTCTTCACATAACACCTACATAGTTAAGCTGTGGAACTCCCTCCCACAATAGGCAGGGATGGCCACAAACTAGGATGGCTCTGAAAAAGGATTCGGCAAATACCTGGAGAAACGGGCTATTGATGGCTAGTAGCCACAGTGGCTGTGCTCTCCCTCAATAGCTGGAAGCAGAAATGCCCCTGGATTCCAGTGTTGGAAACCACAGGAGGGGAGAGTATTCCTCTTGTGCTCAGATACCACTTCCAGGTTTCCCAAGGGGGCATCTGCTTGGCCGCTGGGAGAACAGGAGACTGGACTGTCGGTATCTTCAGCTCACAGGCAGAGGTACCTGGCCTCCCCCGAGGCAATTGAGCGAGATACTGTGTTTACCGTCCGTCTGCGATCCCGGCAGGCTAGGTAAACAAACCCGGCGATTCTTCTCATTAGTCGTGAGAAGAACACACCCTCTGCTTCTCTGCTTCTCTCTCCCTCCCTGCATTCTCCCAGGGAGGAGAAATGAGACAGACAGGAGTCCTTTCTACATGTTTTATTCCTGTCACTCAACAATACATAGAAATGTGACTGCACCCTTCAGTCTCCATCAGAAGAGTCACACACTCCTCCCCTGTACTTCCAGTACAGGTCACATGACACACTGAGCTAACATCCGGTGCTCAGTACAGAGAATAGGCTCCACCTTTTCTCCAACAGTACATCTGCACTGTTTTGCATTCCAGCCATCTGGAGCTGGCTTTTGCCTTGGTGCTTTTTCCTGACATCCTCCCCCAAAAGCATCAATTGGCAAAACATGATCCAGAGAAGAGAACAAACAGTTGTTATACATATAACAGTCCCCTGTTGTTTCAGTTCCACCCTTGGAACTCCCCACCACTGGTTTCACCAGTGTACCTCTCTGGTTGTCTGGCTTCCAAGGAATGAGTGCTTCTGCATTACCTTGGCTAGCTACTCTCTGTTGTGTCTTTGTCTCTGACTTAGACACTGCTTTAACCTGCTTTGAGTTGTTAACAATAGCAACACATGCAACAGCTAAGTTAGCAAACTCTTTTGAGTACCTCTTTGGTGGTACACCCTTTGTGACTCTCTCAGACCTGCGTATGAGGTTCTGATCCTCTGTGCTCACTGGTTCAACCTCTGGACTCTGTTGAGAACCAGTAGCTATCAGTGGTTCTTCCTTCACCTGTGAAGGTCTATCCATTGTGTGAGATTTTCTCTCAATGACCGTTACAACTGAACTCTCTGAGCTATCACTGTCATCGTCAGTACCACTGTAATCTGTGACATCAGAAAAATCATCATCATCATCTGAATCGTTTCCTGTGGGAAATGTGTGTTCTACAACCCGCTCTTGCTCTGGAGCACTCTCTAGGAACTTTGTGAGAATCACCTGACCAGATTCAGACAAAATTACTCTGTAGAGACCCTTTTCATATCCCACAAAAATGCCTCTGGCATTCTTTACTCCACCTGGAGCTTCTGTTCTCACATGAGACCCGAAAACCTTAAAATAGGCAACAGAAGGTTTTCTATTGAACAGCTTCTCAAAAGGAGAACATCCCAACTCTGTTGAGACTTTTCTCAACCACACATGAAGATAGGACGCTAGCGATTCGGCCCAATATTCATGTGGCAAATGTGAACTCAGCAATTGCGCATTCATCCCCTTTTGCAATTCTTTGTTCACTCTAACACAGACCCCCCTGTTCCACACTTCGGTCGAAACAGCCACTTTGTGGTCTATCCCTTTTCCATCCAGGAACTTCTGAAACTTCTGTAACAGAAAAATTTGCTTCTCATCTGTGAAAAGACAATCAATGTTAGCATCATGCATATTTTTAACCTTGTCACAAAACTCCTGAAACTTTTCTAAAGTTTCATGCGGTTTCTCCATCATATAAACCCAAGAATAATTAGTGAAACAATCCACACACAAAAGGTAATATTTTGCATTGCCCCTAGATGGTTCTAGAGGACCAATCACATCAGCATACACCCGCTGAAATGCTCTGTCGACCTTCTTGGTCAGCTTCCTGGTGCTCACACTGGTCACACCTGCAAGAGAGATTTCGTTAGAAACAGAAGAATTACATTTCATGTAATCACTTTGATCAAAAGTCAACAAATACAGTCCATCTTTCTCTTTGGCAGTAAGAAACAGTTCTCCATCTTTGTAGATCTTGCAGCTTTTAGCATCATAGGACAGTTTCAGTCCTTTCTTTGCAATCTGCGACACGCTCAGCAGATTAAATCTCAGTTCTGGAACCAGGTAAACATCACTTATAGTCAAGTTCAGACTCTCAAGATACACAGTCCCAATTCCGGTCGCTTCCAACTCCTGACCGTTGGCCTGTTTCACAGTGAAGCTTTGCTTCCTCAACGTCGAAAATAGTCCTCTGTGCGGGCACAAATGTTTTGTACAGCCCGTGTCGATTATGAACGAGTTCCCAACATCTGGCGTGGTTCCTTTCGCCATCATAGCCTTTGCAGGTTTCACCTGGCACTTGGTACGGCTTTTGCCTGACGCCTGAGGCTTCGTAGAGCTGCTCTTTGCTCCTCTTGACTGGCGCGGCTTCTTACAGTTTCGCTGTAGATGCCCAGTCTGTCCACAATTGTAGCATCGGACAGCACTCAATGCTACTCCATGCTTCCCAGTAGCATCATCAGTGGGGGAATTAGAACTCTGTTCTTCCCTCCCCCTGTCAGCAACACCCATTGCACCTTGTTCAGGAACACCAACAGTTCCAACAGCCACAGTTCCTGCACTCTCCCCTCTGGGGTCAAAGCTCTCCTCAGCTTTCGTTGAGCTCTTAGGAACTTGGCCAGCATCATCTTGGCTCACCCCTTCTGGGGTAGTTATCCATCCAGACCCTGATGAATAACTGTCTCTGGTCAGGGGAGATGAGTTAGGCAAGTCTCCCCCCTTCTTGGCATCCATTTTGAAGCCAAGCCTCCAGCTCACACTGTCAAACAAGCTGTAAAATCCAACAGTTGTTTTTTTCTTTCTCAGGCAGGCAAAACTGCAAGTTGTTTACGCTTTTTGCACCTGGCAGCTAAACTCAGGCTGCTATTGAAAGTCCCTTCCAAGGGCATGTAAACTTGTAGCCAAAACATTCTCTGATTTTGTTTCGCTTTCCCAGGCTCACACTCACAGTCCAGCCCCTTTGCCAGTAACTTTCCAACTTTCCGTTACTTAGCAACAATGCATTTCAATAGGACAGTTTATCAACCACAAGAATTTGTGGAATGCAGGCTTCAGCCTTCAAGCTGCAGGCCTCTTCCTCCCGGAGCTTTTGTTTTTCCAAAACGCAGCTCCGTGAACCAGTGAATTAATCAGACTGCGTTCACACTTTTAGCCCGAAATGCAGCATACCTTGAACTTTGTTGCTCTGGAAAACACCTCTTCTTTCCACCAGCTGTCTGTTGAGCCTCTGGCTTCTTTCAGACGCTTCTCTTCCTCCTTGGAGCAGAGGAGGACAATCCACCAGCCTCTCATGCAGATGTCCGATGAATCGCAACCATCCGAAGGCTGCCATATGTCGGTATCTTCAGCTCACAGGCAGAGGTACCTGGCCTCCCCCGAGGCAATTGAGCGAGATACTGTGTTTACCGTCCGTCTGCGATCCCGGCAGGCTAGGTAAACAAACCCAGCGATTCTTCTCATTAGTCGTGAGAAGAACACACCCTCTGCTTCTCTGCTTCTCTCTCCCTCCCTGCATTCTCCCAGGGAGGAGAAATGAGACAGACAGGAGTCCTTTCTACATGTTTTATTCCTGTCACTCAACAATACATAGAAATGTGACTGCACCCTTCAGTCTCCATCAGAAGAGTCACACACTCCTCCCCTGTACTTCCAGTACAGGTCACATGACACACTGAGCTAACATCTGGTGCTCAGTACAGAGAATAGGCTCCACCTTTTCTCCAACAGTACATCTGCACTGTTTTGCATTCCAGCCATCTGGAGCTGGCTTTTGCCTTGGTGCTTTTTCCTGACATGGACTAGATGGGCCATGAACCTGACCCACCTGGGCTGTTCTTATGTTCCTATGTTCTTAAGCTTTTCTGTAGTATTTCCAACCACCAGCTGGATTTTAGGAGCAAAATCGGGACAGCCTCAACCTCAATGTCCTGCTGGAATTATTAGGAAGATGGGACGTTGCTTTGGACTCACAGCCGTCCATGGAGGTGCAGGTGAATTCTGTGTCCAGGGCAGCTGTCTACCAGCTCCATCTGGTCCATAGGCTGAGACCCTCCCTGCCTGTGGACTGTCTGGCCAGAGTGATGCATGTTCTGGTTATCTCCCGCTTGGACTACCGCAATGCGCTCTATGTGGGGCTACCTTTGAAGGTGACTCGGAAACTGCAATTAATTCAGAATGCGGCAGCTAGACTGGTGATTGGGAGCGGCCACCAAGACCATATAACACCGGTCCTGAAAGACCTACATTGGCTTCCAGTAGGTTTCCAAGCACAATTCAAGTGTTGGTACTGACCTTTAAAGCCCTAAACGGCCTCGGTCCAGTATATCTGAAGGAGCGTCTCCACCCCCATCGTTCTACCCGGACACTGAGGTCCAGCTCCAAGGGCCTTCTGGTGGTTCCCTCACTGCAAGAAGCCAAGTTACAGGGAACCAGGCAGAGGGCCTTCTCGGTAGTGGCGCCTGCCCTGTGGAACGCCCTCCCGTCAGATGTCAAGTCAATAAACAACTATTTTACTTTTAAAAGACAACTGTTTAGGGAAGTTTTTAATGTCTGATGCTGTATTGTTTTTAATATTCAGTTGGAAGCAGTCCAGAGTGGCTAGGGAAACCCAGCCAGATGGGCAGGGTATAAATAATAATTTATTATTATTATTGTTTACATCAAGTCAGACACTCTCTCTCTCTCTCTCTCTCTCTCTCTCTCTCTCTCTCTCTTATTTATTTATGCATTTTCCATTTTTCTATGTACACATCATACATTTTCCATCACACGAAATTTCTCTGCAGACTTCCTAACCCAACACTCCGTGGCATTCTAGATATACTTTCATCTGCTGCCTATCTGCTAATTTTCTCACCCTATTCCCCCCCCCCTTTCAATTCCTTTGCTGTTGTTCACTGTTGCTCATGAAATTGCCCCTACCTGTAGGTTAGTTTTTGTATCATATCCTTTAAAATATTCTCCGGGGCTTTCCCCGTATCTGTTTCCCGTCCTGGTTCCTCATTTTGGCTCTCATGTTTGCTAAGTCTGCAAATTCTATCACTTTGTTACATCAAGTCAAACGCTCGGTCCATCAACCTCAATACTGCCAGCACAGACCGGCAGCCTCTCTCTGTGGTTTCAGAGAAAGGGCATTCCCAACCCTGTGTGTAAATTCTGCTGTGGGTTCAAGCTGTGACATTCTGCTGTACCTTTAGCTGCAACCCTTCCCCTTAAAATCATTTTTGAATCCCGCATGAAATAATGAGTTGACCCTCTGGGGAACGAAGCTACTCAGGCACCCCATTTCCTTCCCTGCTACATTAGCCTAAGAACACTGTGAATAATAATACTTATTTACTCAGTACTTGGAGCATGAAAAGCACTTTGCTCGGTCTTTTTTCC